>NC_090931.1:1425220465-1426457340 GCF_040938575.1 Ambystoma mexicanum | reverse complement strand
TCCCGCCTATTGGCTGTTAACTACAAGTAGCTCTTGCCAACGTAAAGGTTGGAGGCCCCTGCTTAGACGATGCCCACAGGGAGGGGGATAAATCAAAGGAATGTGTCCCTTCTCCCTAATGGGAAGCCACCCCCTTTGGGACTTGGGAGGTGAGACTGCTGCGCAGCACCCTGCACAAGGGACAGGGCAAGCGGGATATTACTAAGGGTCGCCTCCCCTCTCAGGACAATGACTGCCGAAGCAGGTATTCCCTTTCACCTCCCCTCACTGCCAAGTCCCAAGCATTCATTGGGTATGTGGGAATTGAGCAAGATAGCCATGTGCAGGGCCCTTTCTAGGTCGGTGGATTGGTCTTTGACTTACCTCGATTACAGAATTCTTGTGAAATCCAGAACCAATCGAGGTCTTCTTCCACTCCAGGGAGGGTCTACAATGCAGCAGGAGATCAGGAGCAAAAGAGCCCAGCCGCGGCATGAGAGACACCGGCTTGCATTGCTGCGCAAAGGAGGAAGTCCTGCACCTTCTGCAGGATCCAAACAGGAGAGCCACGCAGTCGGTATGGTTGGCAGGGACCTGAAGGCGACGGGACCTCTCCATTGGGGCAGAGATCCTGCAGAGCCTGGGACCACCAGGGGAGGAGGACCCTTCCTGTGTCAAAAGACGCACCAGCGACCTGCTCCTCCCCAACAGGAGGGAAGAACCGAGGTGAAGCAGCATACCATGCAGTCCAGAGGCAGGAGAAGGATGTGGTTCCGCAAATGCCCGGTAGGAGATAAGCAAGCCTGCATGAGAAACCATAACCAATGGGGGGCCAAGACAGCCCACAGCCCACAAAGGGTTGAAATTCAAAGGACCCTAGAAGGGGTAAGCAAAAACGACTGAGAAACCACATCCGAAGTGGGGCCAAGACTGCCCATAGCCTGAACAGGACTGACATTCAGAAGACCCCAGCAGGGGGCAAACAGAACTGCCTGAGAAATCATAATCAAAGCAGAGCCAAGCAGGCCCAAAGCCTGCATGGGGCCGACATCCAGAAGACCCCAGTAGGGCGTAAGCATAACTGCAAGAGCAACCATAAACGAAGCAGTGCGAATAAGGCCCATACCCATAGGGGGCTTAAATACAAAAGACCACAGAATAGGGTAAGAGAAGCCATAAGGGAAGTAAGCAAAGTGTGGCCAAGCAGGCCCATAGCCCACCTGGGGCGAATACTAAGTGGAGCCCATGAAGGTCTGAAAGCGACTCCGACTGCAGACAGAACATAGGTGGGGTAAGCAAGTCCCTGGCCTACCGAAGGTCGGGTGAAGGAATAACAGAGAGCAAGAAAAACGGTTTGCTAAAAACCAAAAGGCAGAATATATCCCTGAGGAGGGGAATAAACCAAGAACATTTTAAACTAACTGGCAAAGCCGTGTTTTCTTTCTTTGTGTCAAAGGAACATTAATAGAAATGCATTTTGCGTGTTTCACTAGAGCCATAAAGCTGGAGCTGCAAGAGACTTGTTGCTGTAAAGAACATTTTGCTTGTTTACTGGAATGTTATGCTTGAGCTAAAACATGGCGCTGATGCGCAGTGCATTCTGGGGGCACTCGGAGCTATAAGGGATATTTATTCCATGCCTCAGTGAAAACTGCACTTGCTTTGCTAAAAGACATGCTTTCAATGTTATTCGTTGCTAAGCCTGGTATGCAGACCTCATTCAAGGACATTGTGCTGGGAAAGCTAGTTTTGTTATGTCTTGCTGTGAGTTATGGAATTGTTTTCCGTGGTGTTTTAGAAGAGGGAAGCTTTGCTCCTTGGGGCTTACTGTCGGTTGATCCGGCCCACAACCAACGGTCACTCAGCAATGCGCAAGCGCTAATGCCAGAAGGTTTGAGAAATGTCCACCCCTTTTTGAGGAGGGCATATATGGGAAGCTCTGGAAAGGTCAGGTGAAAAAACACAAAGACCTCAGTCGGAGAGGGGACACCTTTTTCCGACCTTCCTGTGGGCTGTTGTGCTCTCTGCCTGGCTGTTACCGGGGTCTTCCAGCCGCTTCTGGCGAGATGAGGGATTCAGTTACGCCCATGGTGATGTATTTTCTTTTGAATTCTCTATCTTTTCTGTGATTTATTTCAGTTTTATCACTTGTTGCTTCTTAGGTATGAATAAATAGCTGCATAAGTGCTCATTATTTTGCTAACTGCGTATCTGGTTGTGAGTTATTGCTCCATCTACCTGCGTGCAAAGTATTTTCTTTGCTCTGCAAATGTACTGGTGATAAATAATTGTCCGTGCACTCTTGGCGAGCAATACATTTTGGCGCTGTGAGCAGGGTATTTGTGATTAATTGTTTCCAAATATTAAAGAATCTGTTTGAACGCAGATAGGCTTTGCTTTCATTGCAAGAGAAAGTTTGTTTTCATTTGGCAGTGAGTGTTGAACTGTGTTAATCTGTTTTTTATTTTATTTTATTTTTGTGTGTGCGTGGCTGCGCGAGTGATTACAGTGTGGAAAGAAAAACATTTTTTAAAGCGGTTTTGTAAATTACTGTAATGATGAATAGTTTGTTCCGGAAAAGGGGTGTTCCCGCTGGCGGTAAACCCGAGGTTATGATTCCAGGTTGGACTAAAAGCCCATATGATAAATTAGTCCAGGTGTGGGTGTGCAAAGCGGGTCTGAGTGAAACATGGGACTCTAGTTTGGGTGAAGCTGCTCCGTCAGAAGTAATGCTTTGTTTACAGCAGATTTCAATAGAAAGGGGACGGGAATGCATTGCATTGGGCCGGCGGGGGTGGGTCCTCCTGCATGCCTATAGGAAAATGCATAGAAACCCTGTGAAAATGACAGAGCATATTTTACAATTGGAAAAAGATGTAGCTGCCAAGTAGCAAATAGCTTTGATGCAGGAAATTCACATGAAACTTTTTAAAGACAAAGCTGATAAGTATTAAGCTGTGGCAGAGCGGGCCGCGGTTAGGGTAGCTCGCTATAAGTATAAAAAGAGGCGAGGGGGGGTCAACCAAAGGAAAGTGGCAACTGTAATCGCTACTGCAGGTGTGTATTGGGACACAGATAAGTGGGATATAGACATTTTTGACTGAACAAGCCCAGAGAGTAGCTCAGCAAACCAGTCTGATTTTAAGGCAGAACTGAAGCAAAAGACAGTGGCAGTGAAGCCGGTTAGGACACGGCGTGACAGACCCCACCTGCAGAATCCTGCGGGCGGGGTTGTGGATTTAACCACGTTGGAAGATTACACCCAGCAGGAGGTTGGGGAAATCATTACTCGTTTGAGGCAAAACTCAGGGGAACCTTTACTGACATAGATGGTGAGATTGCTGGATGGGGGTGCCGCAGGGTTGTTGGTAGATTCCACAGACTCACCGCGCTTTTTGCCTTTGTCAACTGACACCAATGTACAGGAGGTCTTAAGGGCAGGGCCGCCCCCTGATGACAATGGGCAAGATTCACAGGTGTCTTTGTTGCACCTAGCAGCCCAGGCATGTAACCGTAAGTACCCCATTACCACAGATTGGCCTAGCGAGGAAAAGAAGTGGTACACTTTGAAAGAGGCAATTCAAAAGCTCAGAGAGCATGCTATGAAGGAGGCAATACATGTAGATGCTCCAGGACACGTGGGGGCCGTCCCGCTTTCAGTTTCAACCAGGAATATGGAGATCAGAACTGTACCGCCCGCATACAAAAGTGTCATTATGACTTTGCTCGTAGGTATGATGGGCAAACCCACTGATGAAGTAGTGGATGCCATCTGGCAATTGGCAGACTTAGGGGAGTGGGACAAGAGTGATGACAAGCCCTAAGAGAGAGAGGGGTGTAGTGAGAGAAGAACTGAAGGCAGAAGGCAAGATAGTAGAGACTCCAGAGTGTCCAGAAAGGACATGTTTTGGCTTTGTTAAAAGATGGTGTGCCACGAGAAGAAATTGATGGCATTGAAACCAGGGTAATGTAGGAACTATACAAAAAGAGATGGCTTGCAGCCAAAGAGAGCTATAAACGGGTTAAGAAACAGGTGGTGACTAGCCACAAAGAGACACCTCACCTTCTGCCCCTCCTGAGGAAGAACAGGAAGAAGGGCCTATGGGGACACCTTCCCCGTACCAGCCAACATATGCTGATTTGAGGAAGGTGGTGAGTGCAATGTTAGAGGCAGAGTCAGGTTACACTCATTCAAAATTTGACTAGGGTTATGGCCAAGACCCGGCAGCGTCCGCTCGCATAAAAGTTGATAGGCGGCTCCACGTTAATGTTCAGATTTTTACACAAGGGGTGCGAGCATTGATGGACACCGGGGCGGAGGCCTCTCTGATTCATGGAAATCCAACACGATTCAAAAGCAGACACTTTACCATTACTGGGCTGGGGGGAAGGAGACCCCTGCAGTACAAACAGAAGTGGATATGAAAATAGGAAATTTGACTAGGAAGAAATACCAAGTGTTGATTGTCCCGATACCCGAGTACATAATTGGCTTTGACATTCTAGAAGGATTGACTTTGGGACTTAGAGGTAAAATGTATCAGTTTGGGGTGAGTGCATTGACCTGCACACCCATTACCGTAGACAAATTGAAGATGCCCCCAGTGCAGGTGCCTCTGGCGACCAAGCGGGTAGCGATGAAGCAATACCGCATTCCCGGGGGCACAAGGAAATTTCAGACATCATCAAAGAGTACGTAGAGGCGGGTGTGTTACGCCCTATTACCACCACATGGAACAACCCACTCTGACCTGTCAAAAAGGGGACGGGTCTTGGAGGATGACGTTGGATTACCACAAATTAAGCAAACACACTCCTCCCTTGGTGCCCGCAGTCCCAGATGCAATTACCTTGATTGAGAATGTCCAAAGGTTTGAGGGGACCTGGTATGCAGTGGTAGATTTAGCCAAAGCATTTATTTTTCTTTGTGCCAATTGCTGAAGAGTGCCAAGAACAGTTTAAATTTTCTTGGAGCGGGCGTCAGTACACCTTCACAAGGTTACCCATGGGGTACATAAATAGCCTGACTATCTGTCACCGGTTGGTGGCAGAGCACTTAGACAAGATACCGTGTAAACCTGACATACAAATCTCTCATTAAATTGATGATATTTTGATTCAGGGTAAGGATGAGTGCAGTGTGCAAAACCAGTTAGAAGTAATTATGGAAGGATTGAAGAAGGAAGGGTGGGAGATTAACCCGAAAAACATCCAAGGGACAGCTGAGACAGTGATATTTCTAGGGATTCAGTGGCATAATGGGCATCGCAAGATGGTGCCGAAGGCCCGACAGAAAATTCTTGAGTTCACCACCCCATTGAACAAAAAGCAAGCTCAGCACGTCATAGGGCTGTTTGGGTTTTGGAGACAGCACATTCCCCATTTAGGGCAGATACTGGCTCCCCTCTACGAAGTGACCCGAAAGAAATATGAGTTTCAGTGGGGGCAGGAGCAGCAAAAAGCATTTGATTTGGTGAAAGACACTGTGCAGCAGGTGCTTGATCTATGGCCATTGAAGGAAGGCGAAGTGGAATTGAAGGTGTCTGTGCAAGACAATTACGCCAACTGGAGTGTGTGGCAGAAAAAGGACAGGAAACGTGTGCCACTGGGGGTTTGGAGTCATAAGTTGCCCGAGGCTGGTAACTCATACACTCCGTTTGAGAAGCAGTTGCTGGCATGTTATTGGGCCCTGGTCGATACTGAGCAAATGACAGTGGGGCATGATGTGTTGATGAGGCCTGAAATCCCAATTATGCAATGGGTGCTGAGCTCTCCTAAAATACACAGAATAGGACATGCTCAAGAAGCCAGCATGATCAAATGGAAATGGTACATTCAAGACAGAGCTAAATCAGGGAAGGGTGGGTTTGCCAAATTACATGAGCAAGTGGCCAACATACCACCCTCAGATTACATACCACCGGAAGTGTCTGAAAAACGCGAATCTCCCGTGAAATGGGGAGTACCTTATTGCGATCCTACCGTAGAGCAGACAGAACATGCCTGGTTTACAGATGGCTCGGCCCGATATGTGGGAACCGAGCGATACTGGAAAGCAGTGTCTTACAATCCCAAGACAAAAAAAATGTTGACAACATCAGGGAAAGGGAAGAGCAGTCAGTTTGCAGAACTTTACGCATGTTTTCCAAGCTTTGAAACAAGAGACCCCTGGTCGATTTCATTTGTACACAGATTCATGGTCAGTGGAGAATGGATTGGCGGTGTGGCTGCCAACCTGTCAAAAGAATGGGTGGATGATTCATTCAAAAGAGTTGTGGGGAAGAGAACTGTGGCAGGATATTGCTGAGATGTTATCACAAAGTGAAGTCACTGTGTATCATGTGGATGCGCATTGTGCTGCAGATTCATTAGAACGTTGGTTTAATTCTGTTGCAGATGAACACACCAAGATTTCATCTGTGGATGCGGAGGCTCAGGAAGACGATTTGGAAGGTTTGGCCAAGTGGGCTCACCAGAAATGTGGGCACCTTGGAGAAAAGGCTACTACCAGGTGGGCACACGCTCGAGGAATCAGTATTCCTTTAGAGGAAGTGAAACAATCATTTTTCAATGTCCAGTGTGCCAACAGCACAGGCCTATCCCTCAGATTGTTCAGGGTACGTTGCGAAGAGGAAAATTACCAGGTCAAATTTGGCAGATTGATTATATCGGTCCCCTGCCAATCAGTAAAGGTTGTCAGTATGCATGCACTATTGTGGATACATACTCTGGATACATGATGGCTTTGCTGTGCAAACGTGCCACACAACTGAACACCATTAAGTTGTTGGATCAGATCACGTTGCATTACGGGGTGCCTTTGCAGATTCAAAGTGACAATGGGTCACACTTCAAAGGCAAATTAATTCAGGAATACTGTCAGGAAAGGAGCATTGAATGGCTCTACCACGTGCCCTATTACCCTGCAGCTTCAGGATTAATTGAACGGATGAATGGTTTGTTGAAAGAACAGCTGCGCAAATCTTGAGATGGCAGTTTAGCAGGCTGTCATGATCGTGTGTTTGATGCGGTGCAACTGTTAAACAATAGGCCTGTGAATAATCATGAAACTCCTTTGATGCGGCTAATGACTCCTGCTTTACTGTTTCAACCCAACTCAGTTAAAGAAAACCTATTATATTGGGAAATTACCCCGGGTTCTTTAGCTCCCTATCGGTCGACTCCAGAGTCAGCAGGGGTAGACTTGCATTCTCATGAGGAAATCAGATTAGACCCAAGAGGGATTGTTGTGATTGGAACAGGGATTGGGGTACAAATTCCTCCAGAGCAAATGGGATGGATTGCCCCTAGATCTGGCCTAGCATTGAAGGGAGTTCAAGTGCTGGGAGGGGTCATGGATGCCGATTATCAAGGCGAGATGAAAGTCATCTTGATGAATAGTGGGGACCAATTGTTACCGATCCATGAGGGCGACCGGGTGGCCCAGTTGATTATTGTTCCTGTCAAGTTGCCCATGAGTAAAAAGGGGGAGCCTCCCGCAGTGTTAACTACCCGTGGGGATCGTGGTTTTGGCTCTTCGGACAGTATGGTACCGGGTGCGAAGGTGTGGGTTGAAAGACCAAGTGGCCCACCAGTGCCCGCAGATGTTATTGCATCAGGCAAAGATCAGGTAGTCTTAGTGATGGAGCCCGGTAGAAAGAAATGGCACTATGTGCCCGCAGCCAAATGTTACCTAAGAGAGTGATTTTCAACACTGATATCTCTTTTCTGGGTTTGTCTTGCAGATCCTGTGTCTGGCTGGTGTAATTGTGGGACTAAATGACTCTGTTTGGGAGAGTCAAACGGCATACTGCTTCCCACGAAACATGTTGCATCTGTGCCAGCGATCCAGGGGAGACCGATGACGATGAGCAATGATGTCCAAAAGCAGCCCTATGCCGATGCTGAAAAGCCAGCCAGACCGAAGAAATGGATTTGTGGAATGCGAAAATCACGTCAGGTGCAGACGCAAACAACATTGATGCCACCTATACAACAGATGTCTTTAGGACGATGAAAATATTCCCCGATTATTACTCAAAACAGAGAATATGTGGACATATTTGGCACAGCAAGTACTCAACATTACACACTTTTGCCTTACTGACGTGCAACATGCAGAAGCTTTGCTGACTACATGTTTAGTAGCGGTACCGACGCCAGTTCCGGTTCTAGAGCACATTTTTGGCATCACGAACAATGATTCTTTGGTTCAGGATTACGATATTAGAAAATCCTTTTCAGTCTATGAGTACTGCAGGTTTTGCCAGGAAACAGATGGCAAGTGGAGAAACTTGACACGTATTATAAGCTACAATATAACTCAAGGCGATGTGTTTTACTTTATGACCTGCAATGTAGAAGAAATTGGCAAATGCCAACAGCTGAATTTAACCAAACAGAAAAATCAAACTGTGTTTGAGAGAAGGTTGTGTTCACGAGTTCCAAGCACATGTACCAGTGTGAATAATACTATGGGCCTCATTACACGGTAAGCGGTAAATTCCGGCCATTACCGGCATGGCGCTATTAACATGTCCGCCTTGGCCTGATGCCGCTAATAGCATGGCATTACGAGTACGCGAACACGAGCGCAGCACCATGCCGGTAATGACCCTACCGCCATGCCGCAAAAGACCCCAAAAAGTCCCTTACTGCCATCGACGAAAGTGCTGATAGCACTTCCGCCCTCCCGCTACATGCAAATAGCGGTGACCGTAAAATTGCGGAAACGGCAATAGCGTCATCGCACAGGAAGTGGAAAGAGCATGGCGGCCATCTTTAAAAACACAATCCATTGCCATCCTCTGCATCCAGGACCTGTTTCCACACAACTCCAATACCAAATCATCCCGGATACCCAGAAGATGCCAAAGGCCGTCAAGAAAGGCACAGATCGGCCGCGCAAAGAAAAATTCACCAGCGAGGAGCTGATCATGCTAACACAGACCCTAGCGGCAAATGCCAATGTAGTATTCGCCAATGACATGCAGCGTGAGACCCTCGTCAAGAAAAAGGCCATCTGGGCAGAGGTTGCCCACAAAGTCAGTGCGTTGGGCACCACCAACCGCACTGCCAAGGAATGCAGAAAGCGGTGGGATGACCTACGGCTCCGGGTCCGCAGCATTCTGGCTGCTAATCGCAAACTAGCTATGGCCACAGGAGGTGGCGATGATTCCCCAATAAAACTCCGGGAGTGGGAGGAGACCTGCGCCAGCACAATTGGCGTGGAATTGATTGAGGGAGTGAGAGACATGGAGCATGGTGCGCCCAATTCATCAGATGGAGGTGAGTGTACACATGAAACAATGCACTGTGAAGGGTGAGGGGCCCCCCCAAATCTGAGTCCACAATCAGCCCATGGAACCAGCCACAAACATGCATGCATCAACACATACACGTGCAACACAGACCCATTCATGCAAGACCCAACCGACATCCCCATTACTGGATTCCCAACTAAAGAGGTCCCAATGCATAGAGCGGCATGACGTAAACATTCTGCATAAGGCACGTAGAACCATAACCGATGATATTCCCTATTTTTGTCCCCTACAGGATCACAGACAGACAGTGATTAACCGGGCACTGTGACACCTGCTCCCTCAGCAAAGAAAAAGGCCAGGACACATGAGACAGGGGACACTGCCACCATCTCCAGGGGCACCGGGAGGAGTGAGCAGCAGCAGAGGGGTAAAGGCAGCAAGAGCGCCAGTGCAACACGGCCTGAATCCACGGCTGCCCCTATTGCTGCACCCACGGCAGTGTTCCCCCTGTCATTGGAAACAAGCACGGAGGGCCCGCACTCTGCTGCCACCAGTTCCACTGGTGAGGCAGCAGCCACCGCGCCGCTGTCGGACGTGGAGGAGGCAATTGACGTTGAAATGCAAAGGCAGACCCCCAGACCCCTGCAATCCATTGAGCCAAGCCCACGGCCACCCTCACAATCGAGTAGCCATGGACAATAAGGCAACGACAACGTGAAAAGGCGCTGGAGCCCGCAGGTGTCCTCACCTGATGTCACGAGTAGTGGAATCTAATGAGGAATCCTCCAAATCAGATAAGTCACAATCCACCTCCCCTTTCTCCTCACCTGTCTCTAGAAGAACTCCTCGTCTGAATGACTTGTCTTTAGGTCTTTTCTTCTTTGTGAAGAGATACGGTCGTCCGCGGGAAGAAGCCACCCTGATTCCCTGATAAACAGAGAAGCAGCCGGCCCCTGTCCCGAAGACGCCAGGAAGAGAGGAAAAAAGCAGCCGCTTAAAAAAACCTCTCGCCGGATGTTGATGGTAATGAAGAAGTGCAGGAGGAGTTGACTGGCGATTCCGATAAGCAGGTGAAACAATGAAGTATCTCAGAAGAAGCCACTGCTGTAATACTTTTTAACCGGAACAGTTTGGATAGGAGCAGGAGTAGTCCGAGGAACCGGAGAGCAGTTACTCACTTAAAGCCAGAAGCCGGAACGAAATCCGGACAGCAGGAGTAGCAGAAAATCCAAAGGGCAGGGGATATGATAGAACGGAAAAACAACAGAGAAATACAAAGAAGGGATAGGAGCAGTAAAGAATACTGCTTAGGTGCTGAGTACACAAAACCACAAGGAAGGACTGGATACACTGTAGCACGGCAACAAGCGAAGGAAACAAAGTTGCAACGCACAGAGCCCAGAGAGGGGCGTGGTTAAATACGGAAAGAAGAGAAAAGACTAGAACGTTAAAACAGGAAGCGAAACGAAAGACCCACAGAAGAAAGGAAAGCTAGACCACCAAAACAGGAAGTGAAAGAAAAACACACGGAACCTCTAATGGCGCTGCCAACGCCAAGCTTTCCATAACCGCCAGCGACCACCAAAAGACGGCGGCATGACAGTATGCCCCCTCCCAAGCGGCACCCCCCCCCGGTTTACCCGGAAACAGACGGTGAAACCGCTGAATCAACACCGGGGCGTGAACATGGGAGACCGGTTCCCAGGAGTCCTCCGAGCGTGGATAACCTTTCCAATGGACGAGATACTCCAAACGACCCTGATGATAGCGAGAGTCACGAATGGAAGCCACCTCATACTCATCAGAAGGAACCACCTTGGGAATCGGATCTCGAGGCAAAGTGCGATGGTATGGATCACCCTTGCATTCCCTTAGAAGAGAGGAATGAAACACCGGATGGATGCGGTGCATATGTTTTGGCAACTGGAGACGAAAAGCCACAGGATTGATTTGGCGAAGAATAGGGAATGGACCCAGATAGCGGGGAGATAGTTTAGAGGGATGAAGCCAACGAGGTAGAAACCTAGTAGACAACCAGACCTTGGTGCCCCTACGCCAAGCTGGAACCGGTTGGCGTTTAAGGTTGCAGTAAGATCGGTACCGGAGATTGCTAGCTTGCAAGCAAATCGTGGCAGCCTTGTGAGCATCCGAGATGCTGGAAAGGAGAGCATCAACAGATGGAGTCGTAGAAGGAGGAAAAGAGAGAGAAGGAATAAAGTTGGGATGGAAACCATAGGAACAAAAGAAAGGACTGAGACCAGTGGCACTGTGCTCTGCATTGTTATATGCAAACTCTGCAGTAACCAACAGACTAACCCAGTTGTCCTTTTGGGCATTAGTGAAACATCGAAGATATTGCTCCAGAGTGGCATTTGTTCTTTCTGTTTGTCCATTAGTCTGTGGATGGAAACCGGATGACAAAGCACGTTCCATACCTAATCTTTCACAAAGTTCCTTCCAAAACTTCGAGGTATATTGAGGTCCTCTGTCAGAAATAATCTTGTCCGGAGTACCATGTAAGCGAAATATTTCTTTGGCAAATACAGCCGCCATCTCAGCTGCAGTAGGAAGACCCGCCAAGGGAGTAAAATGTGCCATCTTAGTAAAGCAGTCGACTGTCACCATGATGCATGAACAACCTTCTGAAGGTGGCAGATCCACAATGAAATCTGTAGAAATAACGCTCCAGGGTCTCTTAGGTAGATCCTGTTGTTGGAGAAACCCTATTGCCTTCTGAGTGTTGTGCTTAGATCGACAACATACCGGGCATGACTTGATGTAGGAGGTAACTTCTTTGGACATCCCCGGCCACCAGAATCTGCGAAGAAGCAACTCCAAAGTGTTCTTAACACCTCTGTGTCCTGCTGTTGGATCATCATGACACCATTTCAAAGCTGACTGACTGGTGATGCTGTCTGGTAGAAATAATCGCTGTTGTTGAAAACACAAACCATCTTTCATGGACAAATCCTTTGGAAGGGGATAAGTGGACTGCGTGAACTTACGGACTCTGTCCAAGAATGACTCCACAGAACAGATAACTTTAACTTCCGGTAGCATGAGGCTGGGGAATTCTTTCAAAGCCCTGTCTGGATCTGGCCTTCTAGAAAGAGCATCGGCCAGTATGTTCTTGGAACCTGGCAAGTAGGTCAGTACAAAATCATATTGGGAGAAAAAATGTGCCCATCGAGCTTGAAGTGAGTTGACACATTCCATCTTTTGTAGAATCTTAAGATTCTTATGATCTGTTCTGATTTCAAAAGGATGATTAGCTCCTTGGAGTAGATGGCGCCATTCTTCACATGCGGATTTCATTGCCAGTAATTCCTTTTCTATTACCGAGTAATGAGTCTGGCTGTCATTAAGTGTTTTGGACATATAGGCAACGGGGTGTTCTAAACCTTCATGTTCCTGTAGGAGAGCTGCCCCAATCGCAGCAGAAGAAGCGTCAGTCTCAACAATGAATCTTAGATTCTGATCTGGTTGATGAAGTACTGGAGCAGTGCAGAATTCCTTCTTGAGCCGTTGGAAAGCCTGGTTCGCATCTGAAGACCAGGTAAAGGGCATGGATGACTTTTTTAGCAATCTTGTAATGGGCAGAACTCGATCCGAGAATCCTTGGATGAACTTACGATAAAAGTTGGCTAAACCCAAGAATCTTTGGACGTCTCTGATGGTATGAGGTATAGGCCATTGTAAGATGGCGTCGATCTTAGCGGGATCCATGCGGATACCTTCTGAAGACAGAATAAAGCCAAGATAATTGACCTCTGAAACTTGAAAAATGCCCTTGTCAGCATTGGCCTTGAGTAGATTGTCTTGCAACCTTTGAAGGACTTGGTGAAGATGATTTGTATGAAGTTGAGCGTCTTTGGAATAAACCAGAATGTCGTCTAGATAGACTACAGCACAATGAAACAACAGATCGGAGAAAATGCGATCCATGAATCTTTGAAATACAGATGGAGCATTGACAAGACCAAAAGGCATTACACAGTATTCGTAGTGTCCGAAGGGAGTTCGAAAGGCCTTCTTCCATTCATCACCGTATCGTATCCGTAAAAGGTGGTAGGCTCTTCGTAAATCAATCTTAGAGAAGATCTTCGCTCCTTGAACAGCTTCCAGGATATCCCCGATAAGAGGCATGGGATATCTATCTCTGAGAGTAACTTGGTTCAGACCCCTATAGTCTATACAAGGGCGAAGTTCGTCAGACCCCTTCTTAGGAACAAAAAAAAGTGAAGCCCCTGCAGGTGAAAACGAAGGTCGGATCAGGCCATGTTGTGAGTTAGCATCCAGATAATCTTTGAGTGCCTTCTTTTCCTTAAGGGAGAGAGAAAACATTCTTCCAAAAGGGACTACAGCGTTGGGCTGGAGAACGATCTGACAATCCTCTGGTCTGTGAGGTGGTAATTTCTGAGGACCATCGTCTGTAAACACCTCTTGGTAGCGGAGATATTCTCTGGGAATGCTGTTTACCTTTAACACCTCCGAATTAGAGCTTGTCTCTGGAAAAACATGAACCGTAGTATGTTGGGTCTGTGAGGAACATGAATTACGACAAAAATCTGATGTAAAGGACAGTTGATTTTTTGTCCAATCAATAGTTGGGTTATGTCTCCGAAGCCACGAGACTCCCAGGATTAATGGGAAGTGTGCTGCTCGGATGAGGTCAAATTGAATGGTTTCTTTGTGATGTAGGATCTTCATCTGCATGGGAGGCGTAGTATGAGTGATAAGGCCCGAGCTGAGTGGTCTTCCATCGACACCTTCCACCTTTTGATCCTCGTCTTTTTGCAAACGACGAATTCCAACCTTTTCTGCCCAAACCAAATCCATAAAACACCCTGCAGCTCCACAATCCAGTAGTGCCAAAACTTCAAAGGACTGTTGAGAGAGACTTAACTCTACTCCAACTACCATAAGACGGTTGTCTTCTGTGGATGGCGTGGGTGTGATTGATAAAGAAACATAGGGACCAGGATATCCCCCTCGGTAACTTGTCCCAACTAGTTCCGAGGACTGGCGTTTCCCGAACGTCTTGGAGGCACATTGGGACAGTCTCTAAGAATGTGTTGATTTGATCCACAATACATACACAAGTTGTTCTCTCTGCGTCTTCTTCTTTCTTCCGAGGTAAGTGGTCCTCGGGTAGTTCCAATCTGCATCGGTTCTTCTTTCGATAAACAGGTGGGAGAAGAAGAGGGAATACCAGGATCAGGTGTAACCGGAAATCCACGCTGTTTTCGACGTTCAGAGCGTCGTTCTGAAATGCGGAAGTCCAGCTGAATAACAGTAGACCATAAGTCATTTAAAGTAGCTGGTCTGTTAACCCTAGCTAATTCGTCTTTAAGGTCTTCCCTTAATCCTCTGCGAAATATGGTGTACTGAGCATTCTCTTGCCATCCTGCGTCAGCAGCCACCCGTTTAAAACGGGAGATGTAAGACAAAAGATCCGAACTTCCCTGTCGAATATCCAGTAACTGTTCGCTGGCTACTACTGCAGACTCTTGCCTTTCAAACGCCATCTCGAATTGGGCGGTGAATCCGGTATAATCTTGGAGTAATGGGCTGGCACTGGTCACCAGAGGGGTAGCCCATGAAAGAGCATTTCCCGTAAGGTTAGAAATTAGAAATCCTATACGGGCTGAGTCTGAGGCATAAGTTTGCGGTCTGAAAGTGAAATAGATTATGCACGCCTCCATGAACTCTCTGAATCTAGCTGGAGTGCCATCATATTTACCGCAAGCTAAAGGCATGGGGGGCAAATCACTCCGGGACTGTTCAAAGTGATCGACACGCTGCCTTAAAGCAGCGTTTTCGGCTTTTACAGCCTGTAGTTCTAATGTAACATTCTGCATTGCAGTGAGCAGATCTTGAACTTGATCCGAAATAGACATTGGGCCTCATTACGACCCTGGCGGAAATCCACAGACCGGACCGCGATGGCGTACATAGCGTTTCCGCCATTGCACGAGGGAGCAAAGTGCGGCTAATTACGACCCATCGGGCACGAGCCTCACGCCATGGCGGAATCGGAAAGGCCGCGATGGCGGAAATGACCCCAAAACGCCCCTTACCGCCGCCGTACGCTGCACCAGGTGCAATACCGCCACCCATCTTTGCGGTCACCGTAATGAGCGGTCACCGTAATGAGCGACCAACGCAAATTACGGCCACCGTAAAAGTACGGAAAGGGAAGTAAAAGCATGTAGCCGGAACGGGAAACAGCACGCCGCACAACTATAAAATCCGAATCCCAACACAACCATTAAAAATCCGACCCTGACACACATCCCAACCCGTTAGCAACCCCAGTTAAAAAAATAAATATGGGAAAGGTAGCCAAGAAAGCGTGTGATCGCAAGCGGCAGGTCCACTTCTCCCGAGAGGAACTGACCGTGCACACCGAGACCCTACTGGAGAATGCCGCCGTCGTCTTCTCCAGTCAAATGACCAGGACAGCCCTTGCCAACATGAAGGCCATATGGGCCCTGGTGGCACAGCGCGTAAGTGCGGTGGGGACAACACCCCGCACGCCACAGCAATGTCGCAAGCGGTGGGACGACCTGCGGATCCGCGTACGCAGCATACTTTCTGCGAACAGGAACATCGGCACAGCTACCGGGGGGGGATCAGAATCGCCCATCAAGTTGACCCCCTGGGAGGGAATCTGCGCCTCCACCATAGGAATGGAGAGCATAGAGGGAGTCGGAGGGATGGAGAAAGGAGTGCCGACAACCGGAGAATCAGGTAGGTTGGCCAAGAGAAACAATGCGAAATCCACAAAGCACGAACATGTGCAGTACCATGTGACCCCATAGTGCAATACATACTTTGCCCTGACAGCGCACTCTAAAAGTCTGAATAAATAAACAAATCAATCAAAAAGCCAAAAACACCCCCTACATGTGCAGCATGCACCCCCTAACTGCAGGCAGCCAAATGAATGCATCCTAAATCCACACGAAAATGAGACCACCTCCAAGGCCCAGTCCCAAATCACCCTCATGTACCACCCCAATGCATGTGATACGTTGCCATTCCAATTCCCACAGACCCATGACTAACGCTCGCCCCTCTTTACTCCACCACAGGGTCTGATACCAACGACGAGCTGCAGGACACCCCTACCAGCACGCCTGCAAAGAGGGCCAGGACCAACGTCCCAAGAGCCTCCACCTCAGGTGCAAGGATCAAGACACGGCAGCAGCTGGAATCAAGTGGCAGCACACTGGAGGGGACTGCAACAGGCACCCCAGCAGCCAGCAAGTCCACAACACCAGCACCAGAGGTCCCCCCAAAGGACGTATCTGATGGCACTGCTTCTGGTGGTAGCAGCACCATAGGTGACACAGCTGTCATGCCAGCATGCTCCGACACGGAAAACAGTGCTGGCGACGTAGGTACCATCCATGACCTTTCCCAATCCTCCTGCATGTTCCATCCCCTACACCATGACGAAACCACGCAGGGGCACCCTGAAGACGACGACTGGCCAACCCCCACAAGTCCAGTGCCAGGCAACATGTGTTGAGCAGCCCCCCTGTCACACCACCGCAAATGTCCATGGCCCAGCAGAGGCAACAGTCCCTCGACCAGCTGATCGAGCAACAGCAGGAAGTGGCCACGCTACTCAAGGACCATGCAAATGAATGCGGGGGTTCTAGGGCAGCCATGGAAACATCCACTGAGACACACAAGGCACAAATAGAGAAAAGTAGTGAGAGCCTTCATCTTCAGGTGCATGCAGTTCAGCGTCAGGGGTCATGGGCACATTCCTACGTACGCACATGTTGTGCAGCATGACACATGCCATGACCATCTTAGAAACCTTCTCATGGCTGTACATGAGTGCCCCGCCAGACCTGCTGAGGCAGCGGAAACGAGCCTTCAGTAGGCCGAATGCCTGTTCAATGACCACACGGGTACGTGAGTGGGCATGGTTGTAGTCCTCCTCATGCTGGTTCTGTGGGTTCCGTATTGGTGTCAGGAACAATCTCCTCAGCGGATACCCGGCATCACCTATATGAGACAGATAAAGGGTGTCAGTGGAATGATAGTGCTAATTGGCCCCCCCACCCCTTCCTGCAAGATAATTGACGCATCAAATGGGCCACGATGTCATGCATTGAATGAGACTCACCGAGTAGCCAGGATCTGTGCCCAGCGTGTCGCTCCATGTAGCGGGGTATTCTTGAGTTCCTTAGGACCATAGAATCATGGGTGGATCCTGGAAATCTGGCACAACAATGCGTGAAGATCTTGTTCGCGTCACACACCATTTGCACATTTATGGAATGGAACTGTTTCCGGTTGCGGTACTGGACCTCCATGGCAAGTGGGACAACCAATTCAACATGGGATGCCGCCAAGTGCATGGTATCCAACTTTAGCGTTGGTCATCTCCTGGGCCGTGCGTGGTAGTGTGATGTGGTCGTCGGCGTGCTTCAGGAGGGCATCGAGCACTTGAAAGAGTGTCCGTGAGAACAGTGGCTGTGAAATGCCATGCAACTGTCCGACTGTGTGCTGGTATGTGCCTGTGGCCAGGAAGTGGAGTACAGACACCACCTTCAGTAGGGGTGGGATGGCGGTTGGGCTATCAATCATGCTCACGAGGTCTGCCTGTGTCATGTCCACAATGGAGATGATGGTTTGCCGGTCCAAACGGTAGAGGGTGTGGATCTGTTCAGCAGTGAGGTTGAACGGATCAGCACGGATGCGTTGGATTGCGGGCCGCCTGCGTGGTGGTAGTGGCTGTGCTGGTGGCCCTTGCTGCACCTGCCTTCCCATCCTCCTCCTCCTCCTTCTCCTCCGTCTCCCCTGTGCGGCCGGTTGTTGTACCTGTTGTTGTTCGTCGTCTTCTTCCAGTTGAAGTACTTGCAGTGCTATCTGCTCCCCCAGGGCCAACATCGCTAGTGCTGCCGGTCGCATTTTGGAGTGGTAGTGGTCGTGGGAGGTGCTTGGGTCTGCTATATATGTGCTGTCGGCCTGTATGGCTTCCACCTGTGCTGATTGAATGAATCTGTGGCAGCTGCAATCCCTTCTGGCCGAGCACGTCCCGCCCGTAAGGCTGCATATGGCCGCATGGCATCTTGGGATTGCAATCATGTATCAAATCCCGATGGCAGTGTGATGTACTTTGACAGATTATTTTGCTATGCTCCCATTGTTACACATGCTGTATTTGCTATCGCTTACATACCTGTGAGGACTCAGTGGTATGTAGGGCTCGATCGACGGAGGACCCTCATGCAGCACAACTACGTACTTCACCGACGGGCGTGGCCTCCAAATCGTGATAGCAGCCAGTTAGCATTATCACACACAGCCGCACTACATTGATATATTAGTGGATGCAGGCGTTCACAGACGCGTTTCGGGCGTAATGTTGCAAATTGGGAATTCGAAGGACAGCGTTCGTGGTCTTGTAGTAGCGGCGGGGATACGCCCACGGGTCTTGCTGGAAATGTAACGTTCTATTGTAGAATGTCCTTGGGACAGGGCCCATAACGAGCAAGCAATGAATGATATTAATTGAATGGCATGCGCAATAGCGTAGTGGCCGATAAGGCAGGACGTTTAATAATCCATGTTGCCACACAACACTGAAGATCCGGCCAGGTGCACACTGGTTTTTGCAGACTGCATTACGCACAGACGCAATGGAAGCTTCTAATATTATGTGAGTGAATATACATGCGATTGCATGGCGGGATGTGGGAATGATGAATGGATGCATGGACAGTAACAGACGTTGGCAATGGTCTATTTACCCCTGTTGTCTACATTATGATTCGCTGCTACTTTAGGGGGGTATATGTTCCGTTGGAGTGGCCGTGCATGCATTTGGGTGTGTATTTTGTGTGTGTGATGAGGTGTGTAATGCATCAGGAGTCCCGTAATGCATTTGGTTGATTTGTCTTTCTTTTGGGTGTCAGGTATCTGGTGCCCTTTTGCAGATGCCATCTGTACGCCACTCCTCCAGATGGGTTTTACCCTCGACACCTGCAGCTTCGGGTGAATCAGTGGAGCACCATTACGATCTTATGGGACGATCGCCAATGGGCCACATGCCCTTACGCAGTACTGGTGGCTAGGTGTAACATTTCGGCCATTCAGCTGGACTAGTGCCTGCCTCATGGGACGGACCTGCGGTTCTTGCCCCTTCCATGTTGCCTTTTGGGACGTTAATGTAGGCCCTGTGTGACATGAAGGGACAGGGCGTCACACAAGTGGAAGCTGGTCAATTGTAGCGGATGCGGCCCTCGGTGATGATTGATGTTTTGGTGTTATAGTGCATTTTTGTGCTGTCCCTTTGTCATTTGGATGTCCATTTAAATATTATTTCACTTTCTCTACGTGTTGCGTAATTCATTGCAGGTGATGTATCTATTTCCTATTATTGGCGCTATGTTTCGTGAGTTCATCTGCATTTATTGTGTTCCGCATTCTGGGTTGCGTTGCGTGGTACTGTACTGGCAGCGATTTCCTGCGTAGCACTGTATGGTGACGGATTGGGCCTGATTGTGACTGTTTACATGATGTGCTGCTCATGGGAGGGGGATTATCTTTTTGCCAACTGGTGCCTGTCAGCCAGGTGGATTGGTGGGATGATGGGATTATCAGAATATGGATGGTCACAGGTGCCTGTGTTTGCGTGCGTTTGTTGGAGGGGACTGGGGTCATGTCCATTGGATTTGAATCTGTATTCGTGCCATCTGTGTCCTGCAGCTCCTGTCGGACCCTCTTGTGATGGCCTGGCTGCTCAGTCGCTCTGCCGACTTGTGTGGTACGTGCTTCTGCTGATGGTTGGTTTTTTAACTGGCAGGGGTACAGGGCTGGTGCATTCTCCCTCAGGATACTGCTTTGGGGGTTGCCTTGCGCTGGTGGCAAGCGATGGGGGACTACTGTTGTATTGTATCATGTATTCTTGCTTTTCATTTTGGTGTCCTTGTACCTTCACATGCCTGTGCTGCATCAGTACGGCTATGGTGGCATGCCGTGCATGGATGGCCACTCACGGGGCGCTTTGAGCCCCTGCATGCATTTCTACGTTGGCATGCATGGGTGAATTGTAGTTTTCACTGGTTGCATAGTGTGAGTACATTGCGCCTGCCAGGAGTTGTGCAATGTGGCCAGGGAGTGGAGTACAGGCACTCAGTGGGCCATTTACGGTTGGTTCACGATGCCGTATTTCTCGCCATGGCGGAATGGTACTTTCCGCCGTCCTTGATGGCGTTCAGTACATGTCCGCTAGGGTCAGAATTCGCGTACCATTGCGCCATGGCGGTAATTCCGGTTTTGCAGGGCGCGCGTGCGCGTACTTGGTGCAGTTAGCGTTGCCGTTCACTGCGGTGTCGCTAATGGCATCGTACTTTACGGTGACGGGTCATAATCGCAACGAGCGGTATTCGATGGCGGTATTGCATTTCCGCCATCGTTTTTCCATTTCCGCCAGGGTCGTAATGAGGCCCATAGTGTTCTCTTCTTGGCGTTGCAAACTGTCACGAGTAGTGGAATCTAATGAGGAATCCTCCAAATCAGATAAGTCACAATCCACCTCCCCTTTCTCCTCACCTGTCTCTAGAAGAACTCCTCGTCTGAATGACTTGTCTTTAGGTCTTTTCTTCTTTGTGAAGAGATACGGTCGTCCGCGGGAAGAAGCCACCCTGATTCCCTGATAAACAGAGAAGCAGCCGGCCCCTGTCCCGAAGACGCCAGGAAGAGAGGAAAAAAGCAGCCGCTTAAAAAAACCTCTCGCCGGATGTTGATGGTAATGAAGAAGTGCAGGAGGAGTTGACTGGCGATTCCGATAAGCAGGTGAAACAATGAAGTATCTCAGAAGAAGCCACTGCTGTAATACTTTTTAACCGGAACAGTTTGGATAGGAGCAGGAGTAGTCCGAGGAACCGGAGAGCAGTTACTCACTTAAAGCCAGAAGCCGGAACGAAATCCGGACAGCAGGAGTAGCAGAAAATCCAAAGGGCAGGGGATATGATAGAATGGAAAAACAACAGAGAAATACAAAGAAGGGATAGGAGCAGTAAAGAATACTGCTTAGGTGCTGAGTACACAAAACCACAAGGAAGGACTGGATACACTGTAGCACGGCAACAAGCGAAGGAAACAAAGTTGCAACGCACAGAGCCCAGAGAGGGGCGTGGTTAAATACGGAAAGAAGAGAAAAGACTAGAACGTTAAAACAGGAAGCGAAACGAAAGACCCACAGAAGAAAGGAAAGCTAGACCACCAAAACAGGAAGTGAAAGAAAAACACACGGAACCTCTAATGGCGCCGCCAACGCCAAGCTTTCCATAACCGCCAGCGACCACCAAAAGACGGCGGCATGACACCTGATGCCAGAGGCATGGACCAGGGCGCAGCAGCCACCCCAAGAGCTGGACGCAGTCAACATGACCTGGCAACCATCAGCCAGAGGCAGGTTGAAATCACTGTGCTGGTTGGCCAGCATGTGGAAGAGGCAGCCCGTCTGAGGGAGGAGTTTAGGTCGTATGCAAGCCAGACAAGAGAGGGCATGGAGGCCTGCACAAACCGGATGTGTGAGGAAATGGCCCAACTGAGGTAGGTCCTCACACGCATTGCGGACGCCATGGAGCGACAATATCCCCCCACCACAGGATCAACCAGCCACCTCCTCCTCTGCGAGTTCCCGTCAGACAAGCCCCCGCCGCCGCTCCCTGCGCACCATGAGGCGCACGCCATCCCAACCTCCCAATGGCGGTGGAGGGCAGGAGAAGTAGGGCCAGCAAGAACTGGCTGGCACATGTGCACCAGGACACCTATGCACTACAAGCCACACATGGGGGTGTTGTGGGGGGAGGGGGGAAAAAGGTGTTTTTGGGAGTGTTTAGGGGGGAAGTGGGAAAGGGAGTTTTTGGGAGTGTTTAGGGGGAGAGGGGAAAGGGTGTTTGCACAGTTGGGGCCATACACTTTTTTTGCACAAATTATTCATAATACACTGTTGACAAGTTGAAACACAGGCTTGGCCTTCATCATTGTGTATGTGTACTTTATTGGGGACAGGGTCCATTTGCGCCTCACCACATACAGCAGGTCAACAATGCCCATCTCCATCCAAAATTGTTGGCCCTTGTCTCTCAAAATATTCGATATATCAGATGCTGATGCACATCGTGTCCCCCCTGGACATCGCCTCTTGCATGTCCTGGCGGCCCATTTCCCCCATCCTCATCCCCATCAACATCATCTTCATCAGGTCAATGTCAGGGGGCATAGGCACATTCCATCTGATACACATTGTGCTGCATGACACATGCCATGGTTATCTTCGTCACTTTGTCCTGGCCGTACAGGAGGGCCTCACCCGGCCAGATTAGGCACCAGAGCCTTGTCTTCAGAAGGCCAAATGCCTGCCCAATCACGACACGGGTACAGTTATGTGCAAGGTTCTATTCCTCTTCGTGCCAATCTTTGGGTTCCGTATAGGGGTAGGGAGCCAAATCTTCAGGGGATAGGCAGCATCACCTGCATGGCTGGGACAGCGGGGCCTTGTAACTCGTCACCTCAATTGGAACCGGGACATGTTAGCATTCTGATTGCCACCCACAAATTGCAGCATGCATGGAGACGATCAGTGTAACTGCAATGTGAGAAGATAAGCTAGTCCCTGCAAGTGGACGTGCACCATGCATGCCTCCGGCAGTATTTCCCATCTCCTGGGTGTGGATGGGTCCTAGGTGTTCATGGGTGCAGACACCTTTGTACGACACTGCTAGTGTACTGCCATTAGGATTCCAATATCCCCATGCTGTGAAGCGGCACATCAGTAGTGGTGTACGGGTGTAGTTCTGTACAATGGCTACAGGTGATCCATTTGCATGCACTCAAGGGCGCATATCTGTTGTGAGGTTGTTCAACGCACATTTAGATCATGCATATTGGCTGAATGTAGCAGCTTTGTGTCATGTAGGGTGTGGTATGATGTGCAATGTGCATGTGGATAGATGTTTCATGTATTGGGTTAGGGATTGATGTCTTTGTTGTGCAGTTTGCTGCTTGCATGTGGTTTTGTGTCCTCTACATTGTGTGCTGCGTTGGTGGACATTGGCGTACATCTGTATGTCCCTTTATTGTACGGAAGACAGTCCACAACCAGTTGGAGTATGCATCTCTACCGCCCCAAACACAACCCGCATCACACTGCCATGTGCCTTCCCTGCTACTCAACAAGTAGGCACAACCTTTGTCCAGCATGTCGCTCCATCTTGCGTGGTATCATTGAGTTCCGCAGGACCATTGATTCATGGGTTGATCAGGGGAATCGGTCACGGCAATGTGTTATTCTCTTATTTGAGTCACATACCATTTGGACATTGATGGAGTGGTAATGCTTTCTGTTTCGTTAGACAGCCTCATTGTGATGTGGGGGCACCATTTCCACATGGGTACAGTCGATTGCCCCGATGCTACGTGGGATGCATGCCAGTGAATAGATGTCAAGTTTGTCGTTGGAGATCTCCTGGGCTGTCTGTGGCAGGGATATGTGTTCACTTGTGTGCTTCAGGGGGGCATCGGGCACCTGGGTCCACGTGCCTGTGAATACTGGTTGTGAAATACCATGCATCTGCCCTACCGTGTGCTGGTAGGTGCCTGTGGCCAGGTAGTGGAGCACAGTTACCACCTTCAGTGGAGGGGGGATGGCAGTACGGATGTCTATGTGGCTCACTTTGTTGTTGTGAATCATGTCCACAATGTTGGTGATGGTATCCCGGTCCAGGCGGTACAGTGTGTGTCTCTGCTCAGGGGTTGCATTGAATGGACTGGCTCGAATCCTGGGGATTGCTGGCTGCCTCTGTGGTATGACTGGGTGCATTGGTGGGGCTTGCTGGGCCTGTCTCGCCATCCATCTCCTTCTGCGACTCCTCTGCGCTGCCTGCTGTTGTTGGTGCTGCAATGCAATCATGTCCTCCAGTACATGTAATGCTGCAAGTATTGCAACCATCTCAGTGTGCGAAGGGGTATGGGAAGGGGTGTGGTGTGCTCCTTTTGTGCTGCCCCAGTCTCCATTGCCTCCACCTGTGCTGTTGTGACCACCTGTGGCAGGTGGGATCACTACTCAGGTCTCTTAACGTGTGGTTTGCGATGCCGGTATTTCCTCCATGCCGGTATGGGCTTTTTCGGCCAATACCATGCTGCTATTTGCATGCCTTGTAATAGCGTGCTAATAGCGCGTTGCCGTTATTTCCGACCTGAGGGGTCGCGCACCCACGGACTGGCCGCTATTAGTGGCACCATTCTTAGCGGTGCCGCTAATAGCGGGCACTCAGGGTCGTGATTAGCTAGGGAATTTAGCGATACCGGTAAACCATTACCGGTACCGCTATTCCCTTACCGCCTACCGTGTAATGAGGCCCTATGTCTTGTAATCATACAGTGATAGATGCCAGTCATATGAGTCTCGTCAAACTTCCAACAGGGGAGGCCACCAGGGGGCGCAGGCAAGATGGCCGCCTGAGCCGACAGCTCCGCACCCAGCCCCGGGAATTTTGCAGAGTTTAGCAGGAAGAAGGTGCCCATCTCTCGCAAGCATCTCAAAAGGCTGTGTGAACCCCTGCCCACCCAGGGGGTCCGAACCAGGAGTTTCTACGACACCCACGGACCGAGTTTGACCGTCCAAGGTCTCCGCGGCCCCTCCCCCTTTCGGTCCTGAACAACACGCACGGTGCGCACCAAGGCTCGCCGAGGCCGCAGCAGAGCACAGGAGCGGGGAAGCCTGCGGAGGGAGTACCCACTTGGAGCGAGGAGAAGCCGGAGGTGGGGGACCTCAGAGGTTCCACCGCACCCCGGGGCCCCTGGTGCCCCATCCCCGGATGGGCCGAGGCCGCGTGGAGCCGGCGCGAGGACGCGCTCGACATTGAACGAAGACATCGGAGCCGCTGTACGCGCACTGAATCGCCCCGACACTCCACCCACCCACGGGGTTGAACGGGCCCACCTAACCGCACGCCAGAACTCCCCAGCATGGGCCGTCGCGGGAGCGCGCCCACACTAAATCCGGCTGGGGATGCTGGAGAGGGCACTGGAGAAGGCACACGCCAGGTGAGAGGCCCTCGGGCCAGGACTTCATGAATAGGCCGCTTTCCCACCGGCGTTGAACCCCTTGAGTTATTCGGCTGGCACAACCATGGACAGTCACTCCAAGGGCGCCCCCCCACCCGGCGTCCCTCCCCACACACTCAGCTGCAACCAACACCCCATGAGTTGGAAAGAGGCCCTCTCCAAGTATCAGTTTGCGGCTGGAGGGGACAAAATGGCCACCGGGTCCCCATCGGTGCCTCCTCCCGACGTGGGGGCCATCGACAATAACATCCAGATGATTTTGGAGGAGATACGTAGGATTCGAACCGACATGGGTGCCAAGTTGGCTGACCTTACCACTAAGGTCACCACCCTGGAGGATCACGTGGAGGGAGTCGAGAACAACAAGCTCTCCACGGCGATCTTGGAGACGCAAATGGAGGGCAGATTCCAGGAGGTACATCGAAGGGAGGAGGAATTACACTTCAAGGTGGACGACATGGAGAACAGGGAAAGGAGGAACAACTTGCGCATTTTTGGCCTTGTGGAGTCCAAAGGGGAGAGCCCGCAGGCACTGGAAGGCAAAGTCCACAACATCATAAGAATCGTCATGGGGGAGGAGGCCGACATCGAGATTAAATTTGACAGGGTGCATCGAGCCGGCAGAGGTCGCAGTGGCCCGAGGTCGTTGTTGGCTCGACTGCACTACTATAGGGACAAAGCCAGGATCCTGGAGAAGGCGAGGAACTTCGGTGATATCCAATACGGAGAATCTGAGGTGGCAATCTACCAGGACCTCTCGGCCCTCACCCTCGCAATGAGAAAGAAATGCAGGCCCTTACCAGATGGTTACAGGGTAAGGGGGTCAGATATCGCTGGGGCCACCCCTTCTACCTGGCATTCGAGTGGTCGGGGGAAAGACACCACCTGGTGACGGAGGAGGACATCGTGCGTACCACTGGCGACCTGGTGGGAGATTGTGCCGGTCCGTCCAGCGGAGCGGGGGTGAGGCCTGGAACCCACCGCGGGGCCCCAACAGACTGGGACAACCCAGCGGCAAGGCCAAGGTCAAGGGGGCACGCAAGTTTAAAAAAACCAGGCACCCATCATCGGCCTCTGAGGATCACCTGAAGTGACTGTAACTTTTCATAATGTTTGTTGTTTGGTTCGATGGACCTCCGCGTCGGGCTTGTGCCTGGGGACACGGGGGACCACGGGAGCAGGTTTACGTCTCACAAGTTTTGTTTAAAGGTTCACACCCGTTCATTCTGATTTAAAAGAGAAGGGGTTATCTACATGTTTACACTACCCGGGGCTGGGGTAGAGTCCTTGGTGGTTCGTTGACCGTCCCCGAAGAAGATCGGGTGACATGGACGAATGCCTCAAGACGGGGGGGAGGGGAAAGAGACAGGGGGGCAGGGGGGCAGGGGGAGAACGACCATCATCAAGGCCAAAATGGGAACGTTTAGAGAGGTCCACCGGGGGCGTGGGGGGACAAGCCAGCCCGAACAGGAATCCTTAATTCAAGCATTACACTACTGTGAAGTTAGAGATGGACTACCTAGACGACAATGGTTGAAGGCAAGATAGGCACACTCAATGTCAAGGGCCTCAATTCACAAAACAAGAGGTCCCTGACCAGTAACATGTTCCGCAAACAGCAGCCAATGGTGCTGTTCCTCCAAGAAACCCATTACAGACAGGGGAAGGAATCACTCATCAGGGGGAAGGACATCGGCGCCAACTTCTGGGCCTCCCACAGAAGTTCGAAGAAGGAAGGCGTGGGGATTCTCTTGAGCAAGACACTCCACCTTACTAACACAGAAACCAAGAGAGGCTTTGCGGGGAGGTTCCTGGGGATCAAGGGTACTCACAAAGGGGAACCCATAACCCTAGCCACCCTCTATGCTCCCAACTCAGGCCAGATAGGTTTCCTAACCCAGATTCTGGGGGTAATGGATGAATGGGCTGAAGGGGCCATAATACTGGGGGGGGACTTCAATCTCATATTGGACCCCGGGCTGGACTGGTGGATGGCACAGGTGAATGAGTCAAAAGGGATAACCAAGGACACCCTAACGCTCCAGACCCTGCTGAGGGAACACTACTGGGAGGACGTCTGGCGAACGACACACCTGAGCCCGGGGGATACACATTCTTTTCCCCCCCACAACACACCTACACCAGAATCGATTTCCTTTTGACTTCTAAAGAGGGGAGTGGGGTGGCTACAGCTCTGAGGGTCGAGGCAATAACATGGTCCGACCACAAGCTTCTTGTGGCGGACTGGTCGCTCCCCCTATCCCCCAGGTCAGCCCGGTGGAGGTGTAATGATACGCTCCTGAGGGACCCGGTCTTCAGGGAATTCCTGAGAGGCGAAATGGAGGCGCATTCTGAGATCAACGACGATGGGGAGATGGATATGGTGACAGTGTGGGAGGCGGCAAAGGCCACCTTCCGTGGTCTCCTTATAGCCGAGGGTTCTAGGCGCAAGCGGGAGAGAGGGCTCATTGAGGCCAAGATACGGGCTGAACTCAAGAGCCTGCGGTGTAGGCTTACCCAAGAGGGGGTTGACAAGGAGTCCCTCCTATCGGAAATGCGGGAGAAACGCCAGGCTCTGCACACGGTCCTGATCGGGGAGGTGGTCAAGAAATTGAGATATACGCGACAAAGCTACTACAAAAAGGGGGATAGGGTGGGGACCCTATAGGCACGTAGAGCTAGGGGTTGTAGACTGGAGAGGAGGGTTGGACCTATTAAAGATGGGGAGGGCATGGCTCTCAACAAAAAGGCAGAGATGGTGGGCTCCTTTGCAACCTTTTATAGGGACCTGTACACAAAACAGGAGGGGGAATTGCTGGAAGAGATCCGGGCTTATCTGGAAGAACACAGGCTACCCCGCTTAACGGAGGCCGAGCTGCAGGGCTTGGAGGGGGACATAACGGTGGAGGAGGTGGAGGCAGCTATCAAGAGACTTAAAGCAGGGAAGGCCCCCGGGGCTGATGGATATACGGCTGATTTCTACAAACAATTCCAGCCCATCCTGACGGAACCCTTAGCCAAATTGTTCAACCACATCCGCAACAAAGAGACCATCTCCCCCACATTCCTACAGGCCCTCATCTCGGTAATCCCCAAGCCAGGAAAAGACCCCACAGAATGCGGCTCCTACAGACCCATCTCCCTCTTAAACCGGGATGCTAAAATATTTGCCAGGATCCTGGCCA
Source organism: Ambystoma mexicanum (assembly GCF_040938575.1). Lineage (NCBI taxonomy): Eukaryota > Metazoa > Chordata > Amphibia > Caudata > Ambystomatidae > Ambystoma > Ambystoma mexicanum. The sequence continues at coordinate 1,426,428,806 of NC_090931.1, read as the reverse complement.
CTCGCCTGGAGAAATGCCTGCCCCGCCTGGTTCATCCAGACCAGTCGGGCTTCATATTAAACAGACAAGCCTCGGACAACATGCGCAAAACCCTCCATGTGCTGCACTCAAGGGAAACCCGGAACGAGGGGGTCCTCCTGCTGTCCCTAGACGCAGAAAAGGCCTTCGACCGGGTGAGTTGGACCTTCATGGGGGAGGTCCTCTCGGCAATAGGGATGGGCCAGAGATGGTTGGGATGGATGGCTGCACTATATTCAGCCCCCATGGCCAGGGTGGCCGCCAACAGGATGGAATCAGAAGCCTTTCCCCTAGAGCGTGGAACGAGACAGGGCTGTCCACTATCCCCCATGATATACGCCCTTGTCATGGAACCCTGGGCGATCTCGGTGCGTAACAATGAGGCTATCACTGGAGTACAGATGGGCGGCTCCCACTGTAAGATCAGCCTGTTCGCCGATGACACTCTCTTCTATGTTACTAAACCGACACTGACGGTCCCTCATGTGTTGCAGGCACTGGAGTGTTATGGGAGCCTCTCAGGGTACAAGGTCAACCTGGGCAAATCTGTGGCTTTTATGGGAGGTCGACTACCGGACACCGAGAGAGAGTATGTGCAGGGTCTTCCCTTCCAAATGCAGAGAGAGGGGTTTTGGCACTTGGGAATCCAAATAACACCTGACCCAAAGGACCTCTTCCCGAGCAATTTCACCCCGTTGTGGACTGAGGTCAAAAGAGATGTAGAGAGGTGGGCGGTCTCGGGGTTCTCGTGCATGGCACGACTCAACCTGATCAAAATGGTGGTACTTCCCAAATTCCTATTCCTCTTCCAGATGCTCCCCACTCAGGTCCCAGCCGTGTTCCTACAGTCCATGAAACGCACCCTACTCAGGTTCCTCTGGGGGGGGGTACATAGGATCTCCTACGACGTCCTAACGAGACCCAAGGAAGACGGTGGGGTGGGATTCCCAGACTCCGATACATATTATAGGTCCTCCAAGCTGAGGATTTTGGTCGACCATTTCAACCCTGGGTCAGAAAAGCAGTGGGTAGCACTGGACAATAGATTACTTGCCCCGGTCACTCTCGATGAGTGGTTGTGGGTCCCCAGAGCGCACATCTCCAGGTGTGTTCTGGACCACCCGGTACTCGGTGTCCTGTGGTCTGTCTGGAATGGAGGGGGGTTACTATAGATGGCTCACAACCTTGCCTTCCCCACTAAGTTGCATCTGGGCGCCACCATTCATAGTTAAGGTTGCGGAGCCGGCCGCGTATCAGAGGTGGTATGAGGCGGGCCTTGTTAGGGCTTGCCACTTGTGGGTGGGTGGCTCCTTCATGCCCCTTCTGGACCTGGAGGGAGGCCCTGGGGCTGGGCAAGCTTTCACCTTTTCGTTACCTCCAACTGAAGGGAGTCCTCTACGAACCCTCATGGGGTGACACATACTCATGAGGGAACCCACAGACTTCTTTGAAAAAATGATCATCTCCACACGGGGCTCCAGGGGGGGTCATATCTCGTTTGTACAAACTTCTCTTGCCTTGGATACCCAGGGATCCACCGCCAGCACGGATACAATGGGAAAAAGATTTGGGCACGGCAACAGATGATAAAAGGTGGACCAAGATGTGCATCCGGGTCCATCGCTCAACGACCTCCCCCCAGTACAGACACCAAGCCCTCAAGGTTTTACACAGATGGCACTACCCCCCACAGTTTATAGCCAGAATGAGTCCGGGCTACGACCCACACTGTCGGAAATGCAAAAAGAAAAAAGGGGACTACATGCACATGTGGTGGTCCTGCCTGAGGGTGCAGTTATATTGGGGAGAGGTCCTATCCTGGGTTAAGTGGGTGGATGATATCTCTAGGCCCCTCTGTCCCTGATTGCTTCTATTCGGTATTGAGGTGGGTGATGACCAGGAGGACACCCAGGGCCACATGTTGCAGGTCATGCTCGTAGCGGCCAGGTGCTGCTTGGCCCAGAAGTGGAGGAATCCGCACATGCCTGATGAGAGGGATGAATGGGTAGCGAAGGTGCGGACGATATATGACTTAGAATTTTTAACCCACGTCCTGGATGAATCCAGATCCAACATTGAGGAACTCTGGCTTCCCTTCTTTGAAAAGTATGAGTGATCGACCTGAGGGGTGAGTGCATGAACTGTTGGCCTATTTGGGTTTTGAGTCCAGAGGAAATGGAGGACCTACTAGGTATCCGTTGTACAAGGCACGCGCCCCCGCCCCCCCGTGGGGTGCTGCTAGGTTGAGCCCTAGACTATGTGTGCACTAATCTATTCGACAGTCCGAACTCGAAAAATGCATAACGCGTCCCTGCAAGATAAGCTTGAAATCGGCACCTGTTCACTGGCTAGGGGACGGTGGGGGAGGAGGGGTGGCACAAGGGTTATTGTTTGAACGTTTTTTCTGGGAATGGCATCGGATTGAAATGACATGTTTGTTGTAATAACCTCAAAAAAATGCTAAAAAAAACTATAATTAAAAAAAATTACTTCCAACGGGATGGCTCTTCTCATGTGGCAACATCACATACACTTACATTCCAGGTAACATTTCCGGAGGTCCATGTGCCTTAACTCGATTAGGGCTAATGATGTTCCCTTTACACCCAGCAATGTCTCGAAGCAGAAGGTCAACTTTTGAATCTGTGGGTTTATCCCCAGATTGTGATTCACATGTGCATTTGTTGTCAGAGTCTGAGGTTCTAGCATTAGCCCTTTCATTAGTGGAAGTCTGGTGTTTAGCTGCTGGGGGTTACAAATCTTTTATTAAACTAGCATGTTTAGTGGTAAAAGGTCTGAATCATACTTCTCAAGCATTAGAAGAGTTGCTCCTTGATGGTAAAGTGATTAGAAAAGCAACTTTGCAAAACAGGGCTGCCGTTGATTATCTCTTGCTGAAACATAATTTGGGCTGTAACGCAGCGAAGGAATGTGTTGTTTCAATCCAAGTGACCATTCACGATCCATTGAAAGTCATATTAGAGGTTTAAGGGACCTAATTTCTCAATGTCTCAAAATCATACTGGGAATTGGTGGGATTGGTTATTTTCATGGATTCCTGATATTGGGTATTGGGGGTACACTGCTTTACGCCTTTGCGTGCATTTGCATTATTTTGGCTATTTTAATAATTGGTTGTTGTTGTATTCAATGTATTCCTAACTTGGTTATAATGTTTCATCGGTTTCAGAGACCGGCTCCCCTGCCACTGGGCTATGGAAGATAAACATCAAAGGGTGCAATTGTTATGCTTGAGCTAAAACATGGCGCTGATGCGCAGTGCATTCTGAGGACACTCAGAGCTATAAGGGATATTTATTCCATACCTCAGTGAAAACAGCACTTGCTTTGCTGAAAGACATGCTTTCAATGTTATTCGTTGCTGAGCCTGGTATGCAGACCTCAGTCAAGGACATTGTGCTGGGAAAGCTGGTTTTGTTATGTCTTGCTAAGAGTTATGGAATTGTTTTCCGTGTTGTTTTAGAAGAGGGAAGCTTTGCTCCTTGGAGGTTACTGTCGGTTGATCCGGCCGGCAACCAACGGTCACTCAGCAATGCGCAAGCGCTAATGCCAGAAGGTTCGAGAAATTGCCACCCCTTTTTGATGAGGGCATATATGGGAAACTCTGGAAAGGTCAGGTGGAAAAAACACAAAGACCTCAGTCGGAGAGGGGACGCCTTTTTCTGACCTTCCTGTGGGCTGTTGTGCTCTCTGTCTGGCTGTTACCGGGGTCTTTAGCCGCTTCTGGCGAGATGAGGGATTCAGTTACGCCCATGGTGGTGTATTTTCTTTTGCATTCTCAATCTTTTCTGTGATTTATTTCTGTTTTATCACTTGTTGCTTCTTAGCTATGAATAAATAGCCGTATAAGTGCTCATTATTTTGCTAACTGCGTATCTGGTTGTGAGTTATTGCTCCGTCTACCTGAGTTCAAAGTATTTTCTTTGCTCTGCAAATGTACTGGTGATAAATAATTGTCTGTGCACTCTTGGCGAGCAATACACTGGAACTATCGAATCACAAACCGGAATAGAATTTTGAAAACTCTTTGCATGATGCCAAGGGGGAGAGCCACCCTATTCTAAGGCACAACTTAGAGTGTCTTTTCTTTCTTTAAAGGTAAGAGAGATATTAGTGTACTGTAGGTTTTGTCAGAGAATATAGTTTATTTGTTCAGCATCCTGACATGCACCCATTTGATGTTTTGTCGAGTAGAGAACTCATCATAGTGGTGAGGCTTAGAAAAAGCTTTAACTTTTAATAAATAGTTGTGTTAAAACATGTCTTTCTTGTCTGTCTCCTATATCTGACTTACCAGAGGGGGTGTCAGAAGTGGGATTCTAACAACCTGATACAAGGTTGGGACCCATGCTAGAAAGATGACTAAATCTAAACTACCAGCAAAGAGTTCCATGTGTTAATATTCCCGCAAAAATATCGTCATACAAAAATATCGCCATATGTTTTTGGCGATATTAAAGCATGGAACCTGCGGGGGACACCCCCGCATCCCCTGCATTATTTTTAAAGGCATGGGGGAGCGTTCCCAAAAACCCCAAAAATTATCCCCCTCCAAAAATATCACCCATGGCCGTTCCAAACGACCATATATACAGCGATATTTTTGGTGGGGATAATATGTAGTGATACCCAGCAAAGGCTATTCCCCAAGCCATTGGTTGTGAGATTTTTTGTACCAGAGAGGTAGAGACCCTAGTAACGAAAGGGATCTATGTTATCACTGCACCACATCTAATTTTGACCAGGAAAATGTTGAATTTCATTACTGAACAGCGCGGTCATCACAAAGCTCACTGTGCCCCGCATCCCCCAGTCCCCAAATGTACTTACCCAATCAGCGGCACACACACAAGTGGACCGCCAAATGCCCTCTATCCTTGCAGCAACAGTTCCCACCCACTTATATGGGTCGGAGCTGGTGCTGCATGTTCCCTTTTTCCCCAAAATGTTGTTGTCCCCTGCTCTCCATTCAATGGGGTTCAGGATTTCGGTACCACGGAAAGGTGCAGTTTTAGTAGTGGGTGACATTATAAACTCATAGTAATGGTACGATACCTAAGGAAAGGAGGCTACTTTCCACTGGGTTTAGTGTCTCTCCACCACCAAGGCAGCTACCTGAGGTTGGCCACAAAATGTGGCCTTGCTTGGTAGTATTTCCTAGATGCAGGCATTATAGACCCTGACTTTACGGTAGAGATTCAGGTGGTGTTACATAACGTAAATAACATAAATAACAAGATGCCATACGGCATTCACAGTGGCCTATCGCAATAATATTGTGGTCCACAGTAGTAGTTGGGAGGAACATCTGTACTACCTCTATGAGATCATCAGGGCTTTGAGAATTGTAGAACTGCAGGCTTGGGTATCTTGTAGGAAATAGACTCATATAGCACCAGACTGAAAAGGTTAAGAACGTAGTGCTAACACATCCCCTTAAGACCAAACAGTAACTCAGAGCCTTTCTTGGATAAGCTGGCCACTACCGTAGTTATAGATCACTTCTCCTCATTCGCAGGCATCAGCTTACCAATAAACTGAAAAACTAGCTTATCTGGACTCGCCAAGACTGGGAGAGTTTTTGACGGCCTAAAACAAATACTATGTGAACAACCTATATTGAAGATGCATGATTTAAATTGAGAGTTCATATTGCAGACAGACGCTCTAAAGTAGGCCTGGGGGCCATCCTCTCATAGTTGCAGCCAAGAACATCCGGTCTTGTACACCAGCTGGAAACCGTTGGTGGACACATTTATGCAACTGTAGAATTGGAGGCTCTGGCTGTTAAATAGGCCATTACCAGCCCGCTGTACTACCTAAAAGGCAGAAAGGTTCGACTTGTTACAGATCATTCCACTCTAACATGGATGTGTTTGAAAAGAGACTCCAAAGCCAGGCCCATGCGGTGGTTCTTAGACCTACAACACTTTAGTTTTACTGTCGAAAACAGAAATGGGAAGGAACAGAAACATGTAGACTTTCTTAGTCTATTCACCATAGGTTGAGTAAAGGGGGGCTGCAGAGCTAAGTGAGGGTTGTGTAACAAATCCAGTGCATTTGTCCCTTTTCCACAAAGGGGAGCCACCCCTTTTGGGACTAGGGAGGTGAGCCTTCTACGCAACACCCTTCCTAGGGAACAAGGCAAGCAGGATCCCAAAGGGGGATGACCCCTCGCCCAGGGACAAGGGCTGCTGAAGAAGGTATTCCCTTCCACCTCCCCTCACTGCAAAGTCCCAAGCAACATTGGGCATGTGTGAATTGAGCAGAGAACCCATGTGCAGGTTCCCTTTAAGGTGGGTGGCTTGGTCTCCGACTTACCTCAATTACAGTATTTTTGTGAAATCCAGAACCAATGTAAGGTCTCCCTCCAGTCCAGGGAGAGTCTAAAATGCAGCAGGAGATGAAGAGAAACAGAGCCCAGTGGCGGCACGAGAGATGGCGGCTTGCACTGCTGCGCAAAGGAGGAAGTCCTGTCCCCTCGGTAGGCGCCAAATGTGAGAGCCACTCAGTCGGTGTGGTAGGCAGGAACCCGAAGGAGTCTGCAGTGTGCTACCTCTCCACCGGTGATGGAGATCCCGCTGACTCAGGGACCGCCATGAGAGGAAGACCCTTCCCAAGTCAGAAGATGTACCTGTGACTGGTCTTCCCCGATGGGAGGGAACAAATGAGGTGAAGCAGGTACTCAGTCCATTTATCTAAAACATTAGAGTGGTACATTTCACCATGGACTATAACACCGAAAACATTAAATAAATATATAAAGGGTAGTGGGGTAAGGGGTTAAAATGGGTCGGGATGGGGTTGGGGTGGTGTTATAAGGGTGGACAATCAGGGGTGACCCCCAAATTAAAAAAAATAATTCTATCTTTTGACCACAATGAAATGTACCACTCTGTACTGTCCATCGGTCAAATCACATATAACCAGTGAAGCAGCCACCTGATCCCTGAAGCTGGAGTGAAGGTATACAGCGCTTCATAGAAAGCGGGTGGAGGGCAGTGAAGCCCGCCTGAAGCTCACAATGGTCTGACATTCTAAAGACCCCAGAAGGGGTTAAGTGCATCTACCAGAGAAACCATAACCGAAGCAAGGCCAGGACAGCCCATAGCCCACACAGGGCTAACATTCAGAGGACCCCAGAAGGGTTAAGAGAACCTTCCAGAGAAACCATAACCGAAGTGGAACCAAGAAAGCCCTTACCCTATACGCGGTTCACCTTCAGAAGACCCTCAGAAGTGGACAAGAGAAGCCGTAAAATTAAGCATAAGCGGAGCGGGCCAAGCATGCCTGTAGCCCACCTGAGGCGAATACTCAGAAGAACCCATGAGGGGTTGAAAGCAGCTACGACTTCAGACAGAACATAAGTCAGGCGGAGGAAACCCCTGGCCTACCCGAAGCAGAGTGCAGGAATAACCGAACAAGCAGTAAAAAGTGATTGCTAAAATCCAAGAGGCGCAATATATCCCTGAGGAGGGGGTAAACCAACAACTGTTTGGACTAACTGGCAAAGTCTTTTTTTTTTTGTGGCAAAGGAGCTTTAAGAGACATTTATTTTGTGTGTTTCACCAGTGCCATCAGGTGGTAACTGGAAGAGGTGCAGTGTTGTAAAAAGCATTTTGTTTGTTCACTGGAACCAGCGAATCAGGAACCAGAAGAGACTTTTGAGAACTCTTTGGTTGGGGTCAGAAAACCAGACATGACCTAGTGAACCCATCAGGGAGAGCTGCCTTGTTCTAAAATACAACTTAGATTGTCTTTCTTTTCTTTAGTGGTAGGACAGATATTAGAGTAGTGTAGGTTTTGATGGATTGCCGAGTTTCTTTGTTCGACATCATGACCAGCACCCGTTTGTTGTTTTTTAGAGTAGGAAATTCATCATAGTGGTAGGTCTTGGAGAATATTTTCTTTAATTTCTAATAAAGAGCTGTGTTGAAACATGCCTTTCGTCCCACTACTATATGTGACTTACCACAGGAGCCAGACTGATAAAGCTGCAGCCTTTAGGCTCTCACATTAGCCCGTTCTTAGTAGGGGTTACTATTATAATGTCATGGACAATGGTAAGAAAACAGATAGGCAACTTGCTACAGTATATTTATAGCCTTATAGCTCCAGTTTGCATAAATGGGTAAGAAAGCCCCTGAGGGCCTCATCCATACAAACCTGATTCCCCAAACCAAACTCTCCTGTCGTGACACACGTGAGCAGACTGCATCTCCTCTTCATGCCTTCAGCTCTCTCCCTAACCCTACTCCTCGAGTTCTCCTCATTTCAGCTCACAACCCTCGCCCTACATGGCTGTGGGGGACGCACCATGCTAGGAGTCTTCCTTCTCCTAAGAACTTCAAAGGGAACCATCTCTCAGGTGCACGCCTTACCTGTGTTGTTGTTTTGCGGGTCTTGTCAGAAAAGAGAAAGGAGAGTGAGAGTGAGAGTGAGAGTGAGAGTGTGTGTGAGAGAGAGAGAGAGAGAGAGAGAGAGAGAGAGAGAGAGAGAGAGAGAGAGAGAGAGAGAGAGAGAGAGAGAGAGAGAGAGAGAGACAGAGAGAGAGAGACAGAGAGAGACAGACACACACTTGGCCCAGGGGAAAACCCTTCATGGGAGAAAAAAACGACGAGACTTCTGAAGAGTAGAAACTGGCTGGAGCAAGCAGCAGTTGAGAAACTCAAAATGGGGAAGGTAGCATCAGAAAAAAGGAAGGGGAGAGCTCAGTAGGCAGAAGAGGCATATGCTTCACTATTTATACCACTACCTTTGTGTCTGCTACCCGCCAGATCTTATACTAAGCAGCACCCTCACACTTCTCTTTCTTCTCTGGTATGCTAGTTTTTCAGCCCTTCCAGCGGACACCACTGCTGACTACAGCTGCTATCCAGAAGGCCTTAACAAGGCGCTGCACATATTCAGCCACTGGATCCTATTCACTACGGCCCAGCCCAAGTTTGTTACATACCCTAACCTACCCTTCCCAGCCCGGACATATCTAAGGTCAGTCTTTTTAATCCCGTCTATACCAGAACACATATCTACATGTGTTTCTGAGTCTTTTCTTTTAACTGTTGACCCAATATTACTTGCCGTGAATGCAATGTTACGAGCATGTCCTATATCTAAAACAGGTCATTTTTTCTTCTCTTCTCTTACACATTATTTTAGGCTATCACAATCCTTTTGGCCCAGAAGAAGGCTGTCCACTCAAAAGATGAAACGTCACTGCAGCAGGCCTCTACCTGCCTCCAGTCAAACATCAGGAATTTGTATTTCCCGACGTAGACCAAGGATTGGCCATCACCTCACTAATGTGCAAGATTTCACCACAAATAACAGAACTTGGCTTTACTAATCAAACCAAAAGAGTTAGGCTCTTTACTCTTTTAGAAATGAAGCATTTGAGATGTGTTTTTTTCGCCTAACTACAATGTCTTGTATACAGTTACCAAATGGCACTTACAGAACAAAATGTACTGAATTTTGGATATAATTTTCGTTTGGTATAATTGCATTATAATCCACTGTGATAACACTGTTTGCACTACAGACCAGTCCAGTTCTGTTAGAAGACTACAGCATCAGCATAATTGCTTATGATCACTTTTTTGTCTTCGGTTCAAACATTAAGAACCAATTGCTGTTCAGACAGATTTCTATGAAGAAACATCCTCCTAGCAAATGTATCATTGTTTTTTCACTACTTACTGCAGAACCTATGTTTTGTCTCAGATGTGGGTAAACCTGGTTCTAAACATTGTCTACTTTCCTTGATTACACTCAATGACAATGATCTTTTCTTGTTTAAATATGATGTTGATTTGATTTTCATTTATATTACATGTAAATAAACACATGTCGCCTCACAGTCTCCATTTTAGGAAGGTCAGCATGACATATCGTGGCCACCATCTTGGGGCGGTCGGCATGTTGCATTGCTTCCACCATCTTGAGGAGGTCAGCATGTTGCATTGTGGCTTCCATCTTGGGTTTGGAACTGCTCACCGCCATCGGAACCACATGAATATCAAGGTCGTAACATGACTCCAGCCAGGTCATGGTATGAGGATATAGCCTATACCCACACACCCTCCTCAAGACTGCCTCTTCTTAATCTTGACCCCTCAACTTGGCCATGTGAACTGCCTGCATAATGGTCTGGTTAAAATGCTCAACAGAGTCATTGGTCTCTGGATGGTACAATGTCGCTTTATGATGTGAGATCCCCACCCCCGTCAGTAACTCTTCCACCAGTCTGGATTTGAACTGGACCCCATTGTTAGTTTCACAGGAAAACCTTCTCTTTGAAACGCTTCATCAAGGAACTCTACCACCATTTTAGAACCAGCCTCATTTACTACCTTCACTGCGTATTATTTGGAATACAAATCATATGAAACAAGGATATACTTTCTTCTCCCCTTGCCATCACCAAGTGCATCCACCGCCACATATTCCCATGGCATGGAAGGTAACTCCAACGGCCTGAGTGGTTGAACATAAATCCTCAAGGCCTTATCCGCTTCACCACACTGCTCACAGCTCACCATTTCCTCCACCTCACCATCTATCCTAGGCCACCAGTAATCTGCTCCCAACCTTCCCTTGCACTTCGTCGTCCCCAAATGCTCTTCATGTGCAAATGCCAACAATCTCTCTCTCAACCCCACTGGTGGCATCACCTTTCCACCTTTGTACAAACATCCTCCCTCGACACAACTCTTCACGGGCCTTGTAAAAATGTCTCATCATTTCACCATCATCACTCTGTTCCCTCCATCCACACTGCACTCTCTTCATCATCTCAAGAAGAGTGAAATCAGTCCCCTGCTCCCTCATCCACTCATCCCTGCTGAATGTTCTGTGATGACTCCTACAGACTCCTCACTAAACCCAGGCCTAAAGTCTCCCACCAGTTGGGCAGGGAAAGGAAGAATCTTTATGATCCTGGCCTTGGCAGTGGTGTTCTGCCAGGGGCTCCCCTGGAAGGAGAAAGGGCTTAAGGGAGTGAGAGTCCTCTGTGGGATGAGATGAGGTATTCATCTTCCTGTGAGGAAGAAATCTCCCAAGTCTGTAATGGCTTGCTGTCATAACAATCTTTTTGTTCCACAAATGAAACATTTAATGTGAGTCAAAACAATCCCAAATCCCTAGGCATTGGGAGAAATGAAAACCCTTCCAAGACCTTGGAGACTTATAAAGCCAAAAACTCCCCCAACTCCCAAAAGTACAGTGCAAGGCAATCTGTGAATAATAACGATTTAAACTCTAAGTAAGTTTATTCCTCCTTAACATCAAGTCTGGTGACTGATCCTTATGATATTTCTTAAAAGAATATTATGGGGAAAAGAAATGAGTTTAAGAATGAAAATCAAGCCAGAAAAATGAACGTTGACATTAGGGATTCAAAGTACCATGGTTCCCGAAGGGCTGGTATGAAGAGGATTACTGAATAGGAACAATGCTGCAGGAGTGGTCAGATTGTTAATAGAAATGACCCACACCTGAGGGAGACTGAGAGGCTTAAAAGGCCCCATCAGGTGCAGGCCATTGTCGATCAGAACAAGCAGGAAGAGCAGTGTGATCCGTGTATACTGCCGACGCAGAAACTGGAGGAGGGAGAAGACGCCGGGACCACTGTCACGCAGAAAACAGTGGCTGGTCCTGAGAGGTGTGAAGGCATAAGGAAGTACGACACAGACAACAGACCTAAAACTCAAACAAAAGATATTTATTAACTTAAATGTCAGGTTGATCAAAGGCCTAACTTGCCCTGTGCTAATGTGGGATTTCCCTACCTGAAGGAAACTAAGGAAAGTCAGAGTCAAAGAGTTCAACTTAAAAGTTTGTCTGTGTCCAACACCTATCCTTGCCCTCACAACTAGAATCAACCATTGTGTGGGGATGTCACAGTCAACAGAATTAGTGTTCAACTCAAAGTTCTGAGCTCTCTCCAGCTCTCTGCTTTCTTTCAGCTGCCCCTTCCCCAAGCACAAGAAAGTTCCATGAAAAAGTCTTATGATCACCTTTCAAAAGTTCAAAGTGTTATAGTTCAAAACCACTCCTTAAGTTTCCCTTCCCCAAGTTTCCAATAACACAGTTCAAAACAAGGTCTTGAGGCTCCGGTCTCAACACAACAGGTGTGGGCCTTTTTTCTCAGGGTCCCTTCCCCACAACTTCAACTTCACCACTTTTATTCGTTTTAATCGTCCCAAACAAGGTTTTAACAAAACTCCAGGTCAACTTGACCCTCCTTCTGGCTTATCTCGCCAGCTCCTTTGCAGTGGTTTCATTAGGTGGAAGTTTGGCATCATCATACGTCACCATGAAAGGCTCTCTGGTCTAGGCACAGTTATTAGACCTGCAAGAAAGGCATGGTATCAAACAGTAGAACAGTCACAAGTGACCACTGTACAAGGGTGTTTATTCAACTTTAATTGCGTTGAAAAACGCCTATCCAAACCTACATCTAAAGATGGGAGCAAGCTGCAACCATCAAATAATAATAATGCAGTCCTAGTGGTGTCTTGTCAAAATAAAAGGGCCTATACTAATAAACCTGCAAAAAAGGTAGCAAGTGCCCCTCTCTCAAAAGGACATGGCATGATAACCTGTTCTGTGGTGTTTACCACTGGGAGAGTCCCTGGCCATCGCTTTTAGTTCACTGTGCTTTTCACAAAGGAGGAATATCACTGTACTCAGAGAAGCACAGCTCCACCTCACTGATGAGGCTCAACAAGGCTGAAACACGTGTATGGGGTTGCTGTTGGTACTCTTGTTCAGAAGAGAATTGCCATAGCATTTCAGTGCTGGACTGCCCATGTGGGCGGGACAAAGGCTGATATGCAAATGGATATTTCCCATTTGTGAAAGGTACAGTGAGCAAAAGACAATGGCTGTGAACTCTCAAAGTGGCAAAAAGAAAACACAGAACAGGTTATCATGCCATGTTCTTTCTGGAGAGGGTCACCTGCTAACTTTTTAGAAAAAATTGCGCAAGGAATTTGGGGTTGTTCACCCTGGTTACCTGGGGGAACCCAGACGTGGACTCCCTACTCACTGTGCTCAGAGAGGCACAGCTCTACCTCACTGATGAGGCCCAACAAGGATGAAACACGCATATGGGGTTGCTGTTGGTACTCTTGTTCAGAAGGGAATTTCCATAGCATTTCGGTGCTGGACTGCCTATGTGGGCGGGACAAAGACTGATATGCAAATGGATATTTCCCATTTGTGAAAGGTACAGTGAGCAAAAGACAATGGCTGTGAACTCTCAAAGTGGTAAAAAGAAAACACAGAACAGGTTATTATGCTGTGTTCTTACTAGAGAGGAGCGCCTGCCACCTATTTTGAAAAAATTATACTAATAAACCTATTGCCAATCCTTACTTCTAAATACAAATAGTGTGGGAAACCATGTTATGCAAAATAAAAGTGTTCAAGAAATGATGTCAGGATATTCAAGCCATTGGCTTCCCTTCCCCACGTTTTCATCACGGGACAAGGTGGCACACTCAAGCTTAGCACAGTCTCTGGCTTCTCTAGCAAGGTGGCACACTCAAGCTTAGCACAGTCTCTGGCTTCTCTAGCACAAGGGTGCAGTTCAAAAGTTCAACATCCTGGCCTTCTGTGCCAAAGTCTCTTTGTCATTCAAAGTCTCCTTTTCAGTGGGCCTGATGCAAAATGACAAACATCGAAGTTCCTTTCTTCTTAGGATTTCCCACGTACAAATTCTCGGGTAACTTTCTGTTCACCCTGTGTCCCCCTCTGCTGGGCTCAGACCCACTTTACCACAAAAAACCCTTCTCAGGTGATTTTCGCTTCACCCCAGGTCCCCCTCCACAGGGCTCAGACCCACTTTAACACAAAGCTTTCAATTGATCTCCCTCTGCCCGGCTCAGACCAACTTGATCAACTTTGACATAAATGTTCTTTACTGTATCAACATCGAAGACTTTTGATTGTGCGCAATGTTTTGCTTGACCTGTCGCAGGACCATGTTGATTCACAATTCTCTAAAACTCTTTCACTTTTCAGCTGGATACCTTACAGAGACCGTTGATTGAGCACCCAAGCGGTGCCGGACCAAAGGTATTGTATCTTCATTTCAAAGGTCAATCACTCATCAGCAGTTCAACTTTTCTTGTGTCTTTTATCACACGACTAGGTCCCTGTCTCTTTTAGAGCTCACAGACTCCATGCTGTCTTGCATATATGATCCACCCAAGACACAAAAAAACATGATTGATGGTGACTCTGTGCACTATATGTGTTAGATATGTTGTATTTGCTGAATGTCTGCCACAATTATGTTTAACAATCACTTTCTTTTTTAATACATTTCTAAAACAAAATGAATGTATTTTGATCTAAAATGTATACTATGAAATAGCAGTATTTCTTGAAAAATTCTAAATGTGTAAAATATGTTTGTGCACCTATTAGCATTAGCAAAATAATAAAAGCATGCTATGATGCACTCTTGAAGGGCTTTTCTTGCTCGTCTTTTTAGAATACCTATGACAGTCAGCCAAATAAAAAAGCCACTGCCATATTTAACATGCAAAATAATTTAGCCTTTACCAAAACACGTAGGTAAACGGCCCAAAAGGAAGTGGCAGGACGCCTTCCCACTTGTTCCAAGTTTTATCACACGTTTGTCAAACAATGTTTGTTCCAGCGCTCGCCTTACAATGTTGCCACTTGCAACTGTGCCTTCAACACAGACCGGTCTTGTATCAGTCTCCCCAACTCACCGACTATGTTGATTTCACTGACGCTACTTTGTTCTTGGAGCCAAGGACAGTACCATGGTGGACAGTTCTCCCCGCTTTGATTCTTGACACGGGAGGTCCCCGGGTATCTCTGACATACAATGCAGGATTCTTCAGTCTGTTTTCCTGGTCTTACGCTTTTCAATCTCGAGGGCTCAGGAAAGCAACGGTTCCTTGTTGAAAAGGTCAAGGGAACTTCCCTCCTTGCAATCCCCTTCTGTTTTGCCTTCTTTCTCCTCTTTTTAAACTGTCATCTTGAAACTGCTGTTTCCTCGTGTGCTTTCCCTCGCTCAGAGAGTGCTCCCGTGCTCCACCTTTTATCCGTGTGGGGAAGCTTAATGGATGTCAGGTGTGTGTGATGGTCAGTAATTGCCTGACCTTGCCTAGCCATTGTTTTGGGACACATAAGGTATACGGCTTGGGTGTTAGTCTGTTTTCTCTCAAGGCGGGCTGTCCTTGAGAAAGTGTTTGTGTTGTAAAGAAGGTTGGGGGGTTGGCATTCCTAAATATTCTACTTGGTAGGATGAGGAAAAGGTGTTATAACGAGGGGGATACCGCGTCTCACCATCCGGTGTCCCACTCCCACTTCCCGAAGACCCCTCACCCAGGCGATCCTCCCGCACTGGTCCACCCCCAGGAACTGGATCAGAAAGCTGCGTAAAGCGCTATATAAACTTAATAAATACAAATACAAAAGTGATGGCCGTGTCCTGGCCACCTGGATGACAAATCCCCAGGGACTAGTGGGTGAGAAACCTTCTGGCTTCTCACAGACCGCACAGTCCATCCATTACAGGCCGTGCCACCAGGGCCCTGGGACTCCTCAGCTCACACGCACAGGTTCCTTGGCACTTGCTCTTGTGTACCAAGTCACCCTCACTTAGTTCTTTTGATTGGGCTCTTGGCTTGGTGGGCATTCTTACACTTCTCTGGCTTCACCTTGTTAGCCTCGAGGCCCTGACACCATACGACACACACCTCCTGCCAAGTTATGGCTGTGCTGCGCTGCTTCCACTCAGAGAAGTTCACTTTGTGGCTCTCTTTGGCCTTTGATATGCTTAATTTCAAAGTTCAAGTTAAATTGCGATGCAACACACATTTAATCTTGTTCACTTTTAATTCAGTGTCCCATGTTGATTAATTGGAAGTTATCATTCAGTTCGATATTTAATATGCACTTATTTGCTGCAAAGTTAAGCTTCCAATTAGTTTGGTATTTAATATGCATACATTGGCTTCAGAGTTAGTTTTCCATTTAGTTTGGTATTCAATGTGCACCTGTTAGCTTCAAAGCTCGGACTGTTATTCACCTGTGGTCCCATAGGAAGGCCCCTATGCATGTACACTCTCCAAACACTTACAAGCCTTTTGAATGCCTTCCCAGTGGTTCCTGTGACTTCCCCCTTGCCTCTGGAATCAGGAAACCCACCAACGTGAGTCCCGGTCATGCAGCCATATGCTTGTCTATGCACGCCAGCTCTGCTGCTTCTTTCTGGATGCGTGCAGAGTCCTCTCTGCCTAAGGCTTGACTTCTGCCGTTCCTGCTGCTCACACAGGAAGATGGAGGCTCGAAAGATTACACCGCTCATTCATTTCGGATGCGTCAAGTCCACTGGGTAAGTTGCTGGTATCCTGGTTCTCCTCCTGGTCCTACCATGGCTGCCTCCTCAAAAGGGTCTCCGGCACCTTCTCTCTTTGCCCCTTTCCTTTTTGCTCTTGCCTCCTTTTATACACATGCATCTCCCTGTCAGGCTGCAGGTGAGAATGTCCAATTAGCCTTGCCGGTACTTAATCAGAGGAACATGCCAGACAGCTTTTAGCAGGCATCTTCCTCGTCCCAGTACCAGAGTGGTCAAAGAGTGTTGTCTTCATTGCTCTTAGTTGCCTCTTCTAAATCCCAGTACTGTCAAGTGGCATATGTGGAAACATAAAGGGGCCTGGCTTATAATGGCCCATGTAGGTTGGGGGAGGGTTAGGTTGGTCGTCAATAGGGAAAGGGGGATACCATGTCGTGCCCCTTTTACATATAACTCTTTTTGACCTTTTCCTGGTACCTCTGGACTGGGGATATCTCGTATCATTTTCTTGGCCAATGGGACCCGGACAACAATATCCCATAACTGCTCTTGGAATAGAGGGTTCTTGAAATGGAATTATGAAGTATCACATCTCACCTGTATGTTTCACTCCCCATCCCCAAGGACCATCCTCCCACGTGATCCTCCCTCACTTCTACACCCCCAGGGTCAGGATCCAGGAGCGATGGCCTTTTCCTGGCCACTTCAGAAGAGGACCCAAGGGGAGTAGATGTGAGAACACTCACAGGTTTCTCACCGAGGGTCTGTTCTCTGCAGAGGTTGAGCAGCGGGAAGTGAGAAAAAAGAAGGAAGCTTGCCCTCTGAAGGCCTGTTTTGCAGAGGCTGCCTAGCGGAAGCAAAAGAGAGGGAAGCTTTCCTCCCCAAGACACGGCCTCCAGTGGCTGGTGAGCACCAGAGAGCCTCCAGAGCAAAGGAAGCTCCTTTTACAAGTGGCGTAGGTGACGGCGAACCAGGAGTAGCAGTTTGCCAGGTAGCAAAGAGCCATTGAAGCAGAACACCTGCGAGCAGCAAGGCTATCAAACACTCACGCCTTACCCAGTGAGTTCACCAGCTGGTAGTGATAATGATGTGTTATTTACATAGCGCCTTTATCCAAAGAGGCCCTGAGTCCTCCAAGACTGTCCGCGTGCTCCTTGCAGGCATTTACCAAGTATCAAACAATTGCGTATGAGTGGAAGTCATACTAAAAGTCATTTTGAATACCAAACTATCAGAAAACTGCAAAAACAGTATTTGTCAAAATCAAATGACTGTAACTTTAAGCATGTGAGTTTGTTGTGAACCCAGCAACCCAATGGGGAAATATTATTAAAAGCTAATGCATACAACTATTGCTAAAGCCAAGAGAAACCAAAAACAAGGCAATTCAAACCCAACAGATATTGCAAAAGGCAGAAGGGGACCAATTAAAGGTTCAATGGTTGTGAAGCTTGTTGCCCATATTTTTAGAAGCATATAGCAAACGCTGGTATACACCCACATTGCCAAAGTCAAGGAAGAAGCAGAATAACACCTTATCCTTGTCAGTGTTTGGTTACTTATGCAGTGGGGAAACAATAGTGGCTAGAAGGCTGCCCTTCTGGAAAAGGTTATTCATTAGGAGAGGAACATAACTTGCAGAGGGGTGTTAAAGAGCACCGACGTTATCTTGTTTTCCCTGAAGAGTTGCTAAAAGTTTTATGTTGCAAAATAATGAACATTGTGAAGCTGTTGTAAAGCTGTTATAAGTTGATCTTAACCACAGAAGCACTTGCTGTTTGTGAATCACTGTTTGGGCAGGGGAGTATACCCGTGTGGCAAACATTTGAAGTAGTTGGCCTGGAATGGAACTAAACCAGGTGTGATTGCGGTAGTAGGCCTGGCATGGAAGTACACCAGGTAGAAGGAGATGAAGTGCTGTAAAGTTGTGCTGACAAAGACAATTTATTTTACTTATGGTGCTGAAGAAAGAACTGTATAATGCTACTTTAGAGGAGTTCCATTCCCTCAGAAATAACCAGCTGTAGCAGAACATCCTGACAAAGACAATCATTGTCGTTATTGACGAACTAAGAAAATATTCTTTATGTCAAAAGGATCATTCTGAATCTTACTCTTGCTCAAGGAAGAGAAAGAAACTTCTATTTTCTTTGTTGAATCGCTGGAGTGTTGGAACTTGCTGTTGCCGAATGGGGGGAGTCATGAAGAACTGTGTTGGAACTTTATTACAAACCAAGGATTTGCTTATTTCCTTTTGGAACTGTGGAGCAGAATCCTGTTTGGATCTGGGGAAGGGAAATTCACCCAGAGTATAAGGAGAGACTGTTGTCATGTTACAAATTCAATTATTATATTCTTTTTGTTGCCTTTGACCTGCCAGGCATTTCCTTGTTGAGCAATTGTGTGTATAAGTGAAAGGGGCAGATGTCCTTTCTTGGAGTGTTTCCTTTAGTTTATTTTAGGCAGGGAAATCCTTGTCAGGGTAGGGATAGTGAGGCGTTTATCCAACCTTTCACTTGAATAAAACTGAATCTTTTTGAAACACCTTCACAAAGTTGTCTGCCTCACATGTATGACCCCTCAAAGTTCCCTTACACACCAAAAATACTTCTTCTCCTGCCTCCCCACACTAATCTGTCTCCCTTTACTATGACCAAACGTTCTAGTCGTGACAAAAAAATCAGCAACCCTGCATGTTCGACCTCAGAACTGTGGCCCTGCATAGCCGTCACCCACCTCAAGATTCACCTCAAACCTCCATCAGCGCCCTTAGACATGAAAACACCCACAAGCGGCTTGGGGTCTGTCAGCAGCTTGAAGTCCCTTCTCCACAGAAACACACAGAACCTCTTAACCACCCATACACTAAGCACCTCCTAAGAATACAGGAATGCCTGAGGTCAGGTCAGTGGCACGTCAAGGCCAATCATGGACCACTCATGTCCCTAGAGGAAGAGAGACATTTTCACACCTTCAAACTAATCAGACACACTCTATCCATGTCTCCGGAAACGGAAGGGCTCTTGCTGAAAGAAGACAGAATCATCATCCCTGCAGATCTGCAAGAGCAAGTGCACGCACTGGCACACCCGGGACACAGGTGAGTTGTGTCGACGAAACAACAACTTAGAACCAAGGTATGGTTCCCCCCAGATGAACGAGAAAGTAGAACAGCTAATAGGCAAATGCATCACGTGAAAGGCAGTTGCCCCACGCACCTTCCCCAGCCTCTCAAGATACAATCAATGCCAGCGCAGGTATGGGATGAAGTGGCTGTCGACATGTTTGGTCCACTGGCCAACGGCAAGTACGTGTTGGTAATCATTGACCACATGTCCAGATTCCCGGAGGTGCATCTAATTCACTCCACCAACGCCCAAGCTGTGACACCAGACTTAGACAAGACATTTGCGGACTATGGAATTCCAACCATAGTGAAATCAGACAATGGCCCTCCTTTTAATTTAGCGGACATGACTTTGCCATGTTTGCGGAACATCTCGGTTTTCAACACCGCAAGAGTATGCCGTTGTGGCCGCAGGCCAATGGAACGGTGGAGAGATTCATGGGGAACCTCAAACGAGCTCTCCAAGTCTGCTCCATTACCAAGGGTTCTTTCACGCATGCCATATGCAATCTATTACGGGACTAACGAAACACACCACACAGCTCAACGGGAGCATCTCCCTCGGCTTCAATATTTGGACGAGTGGTAAGAACCACGCTGCCACATAATCCAAACGGCATTTTTCCTGACACTTATATCGACATGGCACAGACAAAGGACCGTGACGGCAAAGCAAAGATGAAGGAATATGCGGATCTAAGAAGAAAGCCAAAACCATGCAACATCCAGATAGGGGACCAAGTACTGGTACAACAATCACAAGATGCCAAAGACGAACCTGCATTCAAGCCTCATCAATGATTGCGACACACATACAAGGGTCCATGATAACTGCTGCAAGCCCCCAAGACACCGTCACACGGAACTCATCATTCTTCTGAAGTTTCAAAGGTGAAAAAAACCAGGAAAGCACCCACCTCACTCAAGCAGAGGACTCCTCTGCCCTGGACTCGGAGTACAGAGAAGAAGACTGAGACGCTGATGGAAGTGCCAGTGACTGCACTGCAAGTGGCATTCCACCTGCTCACAGCCCCTCACAAAGAGTGATACGCAAACCCTCAAGGCAAGTGCTCAGGTCGAGGGTACACGCGGGTAGGTGGAGTCCCCCCACTTTTTTCAGAGGGCACCTTGATATGCTCATTTTTGGTGACACCACATTCAAATGGTATGTTAATGAGTCCCCCCACTTTTTTTGGAGGACTTGACCCATGCTCAAGGTGGATGGAGGAAATGAACTAATGGACCCCAAGCTTTGTGTTAAGGGAGGGGGCGTTGTATTGTCCTCTTTTGATTCTTATGTTCGGGGGCTGTGACCCACATGTTTGATGTGGGCGGGGCCTGTGGCCGCTCTCTAGTTCGCGCCTGATGAATAAAGTGTTTGCAGCATACGCTTTGTGCTCGGTGTTTCATCACTTCATTTAATTGCGTCTCCATGCTGTGTAGGGCATGTGTTGATGGTAGTTGGAGGCGTTTTTGGTTTGGGCATGTGTTGGTAGGCTAGGTGTGTGAGCTGGTTTCTGGTGTTTGTCTGTGTGTCGGGATAACTACACTTGAGTACTGGTGTACAAATGGACAGAATACACGCACACGTTACTTACAGGTGGTATCCGGCGTGGTACCTCGCGAATAACCCTTTTGGCTTACTGCACAAAAACCCAGACTCATTTAAAAGTGGAAAAGGTCGCTTTAATGTGACAGGCCAAAGCTTACAATCACAACGCATTAACTGGCTCCATGGCCTAACAAACTAAATAGCTATTTGACAATCAATTAAATAACTTAAACATTTCCCATTTTCCCCCAACAATTAAATAATTAAATAACCCATTTCCTCCCTAATGATCCCTTGGATCCTACCGAATCCTTGCCCCTTTTCCAGGCGTCCCGCTTTCTCCCCAGGGGCCATGCCCCTCCAGGCTCAATACCTGATCCCCCGGGGTGACCTGCTTGTGCAAACAGCGCCACCCCCTCCTTTCCCGTGTCATTCCCCCATTGTGCTCCCCCCCCCACATCAAAAGGGGCCATGCCCCCGGCACCAGAAAAACCCTCCCCCGAGGAGTTCTTTCTGCCCCACCCCCCCCCCAAACTTTCCTACCTCAAACTTTTTACCCAGTCTACCAGCCCAGGAACTAAGAAGAGCCCCACCCGTATTCCTCACCAGGTCATTCTCCCCTGCATGCAGCATCACCACCTCTGTAACCCCAAGCGTTCCCTCATCCCTACCAATATAGGAAGCAGCTGATCCCCGCAGGCCCCCCAACCCGTGCCGTCTCAACCCCACTTCCTTGTAACTGCACCCCTGTTACCTTCCAAACCCCTTTTTCCCACTTCCTTCCCAGCCCACTTAACAATTCACTGGCCAACAACTCAAAACTTGCGCCAACTCCCCTTCCTTTCGCGCAGCATCTGAAAAAGAAAATACAAAATCACTGACAAGTCAAAATATTTCAACAACAGTTGGCCCACCCAGTCCTAACCACCTTTCCAACCACCCCATTATCAGACTCCCTGCCGTACCCCTTATATTTCCCAGACCTCCAACGTCCCAATCTGTTCACCCTGTCTTCTGAAAACCCAGCCCGGTACCTTCAGATGCTGCGCCCATCCTAAAATAATGAGTCCCGAAATCGTCTTCCTTTTCTCCCACTGCCACCAACTCCTTCCGTGATACCCCTCGCACCTGGAACCGGCCATAAGACCTTGCTCCCACGACCCAGCCGAAACCACGAGCCCCTTCCCTTCTTCTCCGCCTTAGACCTTTTAATCTTGATGTCTAAACCTTCTTCCGTCATTTGAACATCTTCCCCCTATAGTCCCACTACCCCCCCTTTTTCCCCCAACCAACTCAAAAACCCTGAAAGCCCCCAAACAACAACCACGTAAAAACAAGTCGCAGACAGCTCCCCTACAAGCAGTAAACTATTTGTTCCACTTGTTGTGCCCAGTTTATTCCTTTACATTCCTGCATTGTCCCCCCTGCACCGGGGGCCCACGTGCACCCCCGTTCATGCATGCCCTTTAGCTTATTCCTCCTCTCGCCATTGCACCAGGGGCCAAACCTGCACCCCCGTCCATGCAGTCCCTTCCATATAACTCTTCAAGCTCCTCGCATCCATTACCACCTTTTTCCCCGCCTGCACCAGGAGCCCTAACGCACCCCCATCCATGCAGACCCCTTTTCTCCCTTACTCCTCTCCACCACTGCACCAGGAGCCAAACCTGCGCCCCCGTCCATGCAGTTCCTTCCATATCACCATCTTCAAGCTACTTGCGTCCATTACCACCTGTTTCCAACCTGCACCAGGGGGCCTAGTGCACCCCCGTCCATGCAGGCCCCTATTTATTTATTTATTTTTTTTTTTATTTACTCCTCTCCACCGCTGCACCAGGGGCCAAACCTGCGCCCCCGTCCATGCAGACCATTAGACATAGCTTCTTCTTCCGGCATCTCGCTTCTCTGTTCCATTTTTTTTTTTTTTTTTTTTTTTTTTTTTAAAATATTTCTTATTCTTATTTTAGCTGCACCAGGGGCCCTAGTGCACCCCCGTCCATGCAGACCCAACTCCTCACTTCCCCCTGCTGCACCAGAGGCGCTCCCGCACCTCCGTCCATGCAGCCCGCAGCCTCCTCACCTTGTCGTGCGGCAAGCGTGAGAGCTTCACCCCCGTCGTCCATGCCCTCCAAACAACAGCTACCTCCCCGTAACACTTACCACCTTTACATCCCCCCTGCGGCGCTCCCCTGCCTACGCGTCTTCCTCCACACCCTTCTCCTGCCCCCCTTTCAGTTGCCCCCAACCAACTTTCATCAAACCTTGTGCCCCCCCTCCTTATCTTAAACTGAGCCCGACTTACCAGCACACCCCAATTTACCTGGTATGCGGTCCTTCCCCCCCACTTCCTTGCCCCGCTCCTCGCCCTGACCCACTGTCCCCTGCCTGAAAACACTCTGTAACCGGATGCCGACCCGCACACCTGCTGCACTCGTGTTTAAATTTGCACATCCACCTCGTGCAGCCTCCTTTATTGAACGCCCAACATGCAGTTGAGGGCTGTCCTCCGCCTCCTCCCCCCACCCCCTCATGGGCGGGGCGACCAAGAAAGGGCCGGTAAGGCACAGGCAGCCCACTCGCTGTGTGCTATGTCGGGGCTGGCCTCGTTGGGGCCATCCATTGCAGCCAAAGATCCATATCTATCTCCCCCCAGACCGCCTGACTGTCCTCCGCCATTCTTGCTCTAAATTCCTCGTCATACCTTACCCAAGCAAAACCCCCAAAGCTCGTGAAGGCCTTCCTTATTACATCCATGTATTTCAACAGAGCCACGCACCGCTCCGGGAATTTCTCGCAATACACGCTGGCATAAATGATAAAGGCCGACGTCCAATTCTCAATGGTCACCGGGACCCTCGGGCGTGAAGCCAACTCTCTCTCTTCCTCCTTAGACCCCTCTTTCGCTCTCACCTCCCTATGCAGCAACTTGAAGACATCCACAAACTCACCTCCCTGTATTTTCTCCCTGGTTGCTGCCATCAAATGTGCCCCCAATGGCTTTGTTATCCCCATGTATGGCAATTTCTTCTCTTTTCCCTTCACCTCCACCTCTTTATCTTTTCCCGCCTGCACCTCGAGCCCCACTGGCTCCACCACCTTGTCCGTTTGGACCTCCACTGAGCAAATGTTCCTTCCAACCCCTTCAGCTCCAACAGCCTGCACCCCCACTTCCTTCATCACATTTAGTGGACCACCCCGATCATCCCCCGACCCCTTATTTGTGACCCCTCTCTGCCATGCAGATGACCATTCCCTTTCCCTCTCACCTCTTTCCACGCCTGCCATCTGCGGCCTGGCCTCCACACCGCTGCTCCTCCTCTCCATTCTCAGAGGGCTCCTGCTGCGGGGACAAAACATGTCAGCACAATCGCCCAGCCAATAATTTCTTCGACCCGTTTCGCCCCGACCCCCTTGTACTTCCCTTTCATTGTCCCACCTTGCACTTCTTCTCTCCTCCGCCCATTCCCTTTCCGCCCTGTAATCCTCAAATTCCCATTGCCCCCCGTATTCCTCCCAACCAACTTGATCATCCCTTAAATACCATTGAGGATGCGGGCTCCTGCCCGAAATAATTTGCTGATCTTCTTCCGAGCCCGGGGCGTCCGCCCCGCCACTCCTCTGACGTCTTCCCGGCGGGGCTGTGGGAACCTCTGCCTGGTCCTCTTCTCTTGGGCGAGGCGTTCCGACCTCCACCCTGACATCCTCGTTGCTAGGGGCCGTGCTGTGCCCTCTAGGCTCTCCTTGCGATGACTGAGGAGGGGCCGTACAAAAACCCTCAACCTCCATCTGCACAGCGGGGGCTGCGCAGCGCCCTCCGTCCCCACTCCTCCTACCCGGGGGGGCTGTTCCGCGCCCCACCCTACCCTCCTCAAATGACGGGGACCTCTCCCTCCTTCTCCCACCCGCACTCTTCTGTAGGTATTTACCCCCTCTTCCTCTCTGCCCCGCCACACCCACCTGTCCTCCACCCCTGCCCCCACTGTTGTTCCCTCGGACTCTACCTTCCCTAGAACTCCCTTCTACCCTGGGGCTATCATACCCTTCTCCCCTTTCTGGCTGATCCCCTGAACTCATTAAACCCCCTTCTGCCCTCCTGTCTATCTCCCTCCTCATCTTCCTGCCCCTAGATTCCCAAATCTCCCCTTTTCCTGCCGTAGGGGTGCAGGCTACCACCGCTGCCAATGCACCGTCTGCCGCCGCTCTGCGCTGCGGCCGGCCCCCACCGCTCCCTTCTTCTCCCGTAACTTCCCCTACCGCACTTTCCAATTGGGCTGTGGTTGCCCTGCTAATGATTTCCAGAGCCTTCCTCAAGGCCCCAGCATCCACCAGCCCTTTCTTGCTCACCCCCCGGCCTGTCATTGTGCACACTAAAATGTGTGTGCCCAGCCAATACAACCCTCAAAACTTGCCCTAAATAATCTATGCCCCCGAGCCGGGACCTACCCGTGGACTAGCCCTTAACACCTTGTACCTCCGAAACTCAAAAGGAGCAAAGCGCCCCCAAAAAGAACCCCAAACCCCACACGCACCTAGAGTGAGACCTTGAAAATAGCCTCCCTAGTAGAGACAATTAACAACAGGCCGCCAATTTAAACTCACCTGCCTTAACTGTATATATTTTTTTTTTTTTTTTTTTTTTTATTGCCTCCTTACTGATAAATTGAAATTGATAAATTAACCAAACATTTTTTTTTTTTTTTTTATTTTATTCCCCCTGCCCCACTCCCACTTATAACCCTGCCCTCCCCTTCCCCACCCCTATTACAGAAGCAGGAGCCCTGCAAAAGCTCCCCACAGTAAGCCCTTGTTAGCACTTGCTAACGCACAGAACACTGCCACCTGCCTGTGTCAGGAGCGCACCGCACTCTCCCCAAACACTCAGGCGCGGCTCCTTTAAGACCGCCGCCCAGCCCCTTATAAGCGCGAGCGTTGATGAATAAAACGCCCACGCACGCGGAAAAGAAACGGAGCGGAGCAGGCGGAGCACCACTATTCCCCGCGTACCCGCCTCTGCAGATCAGCTGAGGCTCCGCTCCCGCTTCAGCACAAACGTCGACCTAAATGAAACTCGGCCGACACGGAGCCCCACAACCCTATCCCCCGCTCGCAGGCCGCCCACCTGAAGGACCCAGCACCTTAGAATGCCGGTAAGCCTAGAGGGGTGTCTTATCTACGGCACCCCTCCTACCCTGCTACCCAAAACTAAAAATGTTTTTTTTTTTTATTTTTTTATATAAATTACCCACCCTCCTTAAAGCTTCCTCACTCCCCTACCTCACCTGCACTAACCGCCAGCTAGGCCCAAGGACCCCGGGAAGGCTCGGGAGCAGGCAACGGGACCTGTACAATCGCCAAGTCCTAACCGTCGCCTGCCTCCCGAACCTTCCCTGAGCCCTTAAGTACCCCGGGAGGGGCGCTCTACCCCCAACGGCCACTCGCTGGCCGTGTGCAGCGCCAAAATACTCCCCGGGGGGAAACGCTTCGCGTTCCCCCCGGGGCCCCCCATCCCCGTTATATTTAATTTAATTAATTTAAGCAGAAATGCCTGTTTTAGGGGTTAGACCGACTGAGCTATCTTGCATAAAGGGACGTTTATAATTAATAGAGCGTTATTGTTCTTTACTCAATGTTTATGGCAACGTTGTGAAGAAGGAGTGCACGGTTCGCTTAACCTTGCGCTACTTGGTTTAAACCGTTACTAGCTGAGCGTTCGGAATGCTTCTTGCACTCTAACCCCTCTGCATGCTCCCAATCGCTGCGATGCAAAGTTTGTTCCACTTCCCAGAATCAGCAGTGAAAGTGATTCGAAGTGTGACTACCACTCCTGGCTGTTGTTGTAGGTACCGTTTTTCCCCTCTAGAGGTCAGCATCGCTCCACGCAGCTGCAGGACCTGCCCGGTTCAGAGCTGGAGTCATTTTGTATGTAACCTGGGAGGAGCAGGAGCTGTCCCAGCAGGTTCTCCCTGCCCCCTTTATTCCCTCCCCCTGAGCAGCTGCATCTGATCTGCAGGAGGAGCCCCCGGGGACTAGGCCAGAAACCCATCAGCCAAGCACCGAGTGGACTGGGACGGGCAACAGGACCGGTACCAGAGAGAAAGGTACGGGCATGGGGAAAGGGCGTTAGTGGTTTCTTGGGTGGGCGGGTGCTTTGGGAGGGGTGCAGAAAAACAAGCCAGAGGGAGCGGAAGGCTTAGAAAGTTTTCATCGTTGAGTTTGAGGTAGGCGGCCATGAACTCTTGTTTACACCATTGCAGGCGGGTTTTCGGGGGCCACAGGAGGGTGTTATGAGCAGGAGAACTGCTGGGGGCGCACAGTAATCGTGGGGTTCGTCTGCTAGTAAAGAAACAAAAGGAACGGCAGAGAGTTTAGGGTAATGATGTGGGGGTACGGCCAGAGAGCGTCGGGAAGACGTGGGGTAGAGGGAGCGGTTTGGGGGATCTGCGACCACAGGGCAGTGGGGGGCGGGGGGGGGGGTGTTAGAGTGATGTGCTGGGTGGTGACGCGGGAGAGAAGCTGGGAAGGGGTCATGGAGGGTGGGGCATTATGGTGACAGGTTGGTAGAGAGGAACCTGAGTTGGGCACCTTTCCCACGGAAAGGGGGCGAGACGGGAGGGGGGCGCTTGAAGGGTCAGGTGGGTGATCAATGGGCAGCCGCGAGGGACATCATGGGTGGCGTTGGATGGGCGAGGTGTGTTGACGTTTTGTGAGCGACACTTGGGGCATAGGTTGGCATCTTTAGACAATTCAGGCGACGGGAGAATGGGTATAAGAGGAAGCGAAGAGGTCACGTTGTGGCAGAATTCGGATTGGGGCTGTACCGGGGGCGTCTGGGGAGGCACCGAGGCACTGGCTAATGGCAGAGAAATAGACGGAGGATGTGGCTGGCATGGGGAGAGGAGGCATGGCGAAGCGGCAGGGAGGGGGTAGGCATATGTAGCAAGAAGGGCAGGTGCTGGGTAGGCAGGTTGGGGCAGAGATGAGACGGACAGGGCGACACTGGGAAAGAGGAAGCGAGGCGTTCATAGAGGGGCATTCGCGTTGTATGTGGAGAGGGGGCGAGACACACACGGGAGGCACCCAGGAAGAGACACATGCGGCGCCGGTACCAGCGTGGACAACCGAGGCTTAATGGGTGACGACACACAAATGAGGCGCACGCAGACCTGCTGAGGGGCAGACGAGGAGGCAGCGGGCGACCCGGGAAGCCGGAAGAGAAATGGGAAGAACGCCATCTAGCGGGGCTGAACTACACAAGACACGCGGCTATGGGAAGCAGGCAGACTGGGGTACCTGGGGGAGTGGAAAGGAGGCAAGTGATGGTGACATGCAGGGGAGAAAGAGGGCGATACATGGGACTTCCATATTGCTTGCGATTTGTATAGCGCCTTACAGACATTGACGTGTCTTCGAAGCACTGTAGGCAGTGCTTGAAATGGAAAAAAGTGCAGTTATTCACCAGTTTAGGTTCAAGTCGCTGGGTGCTATGCACCAGCAGGGTCCAAAAATGGCGCGTGCTGCCCGGTTACCCACCCCGTTTCTATCACTGTGCGTCCCTCTCTAGTTTGTTTAGTTATCCATTTGCCTTCCTTTCAATGTGTGCTCCGCTCTTTTTGTCTCGCTCTTCGTGACCCAGACTGTGTCCCTTCTTTCCCGCTACACCTTATGCTCTCACCCACTCTTTTACACTGGGAGCATGGCACGTTGACACATCTCAGTCAGGTCCATGAAGCAATGAGCAGTTGGGTGTTTAACCCAACCAGTTGACTTTACATATTTTCAATCTGGGAAAATATTCTAAAAACAAGGGTGTTGCATGCAGCGCTAGCTGAAGGCGTGTAGACGACCATATCAAAATGCCTACGCCCAAGAGCGGGTCTGAAGAAGCCTGCCCCAGGTCCACTTCACCCTTGTGTGTGATTCGCCTGCTCACTGATCTTGCATTCACTCCGTCTCAATGGCCTTGAATTAAGGTTCACCTACAGAGTTATTTTGTATTGCTCTTCTCCTTTTTCTACTTATTATTCTCGGGAGGATAGCTCAACGGCAACGTGCTCACCTTGGAAGCAAGACGACAGGGAGCAACACAGGTTCGATCCCCAGGTCTGCGCTTATTAAGCGCGTTACAAATAACCTATCGTATCATATTCGTCTTACTGTCTATGGTATTCTGGATGACTTTCTTGCTGCTGCGCTCCTGCCCTAGACCTAACTACCTGGTGCCCATGCTGGAAAGCCCTCTGTACAGAAAATGACAACATGCTGAAAATGACACCCATGTTGAAATCAAGCTCCATCGCTCAATTTGAAAATATAGTCCATCATGACAATATGTAAGTGCGGACATGCTGCCTCTTAGAAAATGACCCTGTTCTGAACATGAACAACCCGTAAGTTGAAATACTCCATGCCGGAAGTGGCTCGTGTTACTCTATTTGAAATTCTCTTCTACATTTTTGACATCTTTCCAAGATTGTTTTCTCGGCCCTTCTGTCCCTGGGCTTTCTTGGTATCCTTGCCTCAGCTTCCCCTGGTTATTTGGTAGTGTAACGTAACCCTTGTTGGGCCTTTTTGGGCTTTGACATCAAGCCGAAGGAACACCCTCAAAATCCCTATAATGTATTGTGATTAACACTCACAAGGTGGGTGAGGCGCGCACTCTAATTCCTGGCCAATCTACTACATGAAGAAAGAGAAAAATTACTGGGTTAAATCCCAAAAGTGTCCAATTCACTGGGTTAGATCCCAATTGTTGATACTGCTGTTCCCCTCCTCCTAGCGCTTTTGTGTCCAACACTCTTCAGGGAGGCTGTGTTGCCTTTCTTTGCAGGTGAATCCAATTAAATTGCTAACGTAGTCTCTGGATTATGGGAGCTGTAGTGAAAACATTTGTTCAGTTCAGGTGACCAAGGAAAGACTCCCCTCCAGGAGCACACATCTTACCCTTAGCAGGGGGAGGGGGGAAAACCATAAGTATGGTTCTCCACTGTAGGGCAAAATATCCCCAGTGCTGCAGCCTCTGGAGTCCGGATCTCCGGATAGCACTAAGGCTGAAGGGCACCGCCTGGGTGGGGGGCAGGGGTAGCACTAAGGCTGAAGTAACCTTGCATTGTGCCGCTAAATAGTCCATTTGTTCATATGTGACTTCGAAAGGCCACCTTGGAACAAACGTGTGCAACATGCTTTTATCCCAAACTTGCAGTATTTGATAATTTCTGACTCAAATTGTAAAGCTGCAGCTGGCCTAAGACCACAGTTCCTGCAATGCCCAATCGCCAGCACGTTTGTCCTTCTACTAATTTAAATGCTTTCTGTGCTTTGTCTAAAAATTGTGATCAAGTTATAAGCTATTGGTGCATAGGGT
The DNA here is from genome assembly GCF_040938575.1 of Ambystoma mexicanum. NCBI lineage: Eukaryota > Metazoa > Chordata > Amphibia > Caudata > Ambystomatidae > Ambystoma > Ambystoma mexicanum. Next base: position 1,426,398,385 of record NC_090931.1, on the reverse strand, counting down.
GACATTTGTGTTTCCTATAAAGTGCTTATAAACGCTTGGCACTTTTGAATCATTGGTTTTCAGTGCTAGTGTAAAATTAGGAGACTGTCGTGGATGAACTGCTAGCTTGTTGCCCACACCCCCACGCCTCAAGACCAAACTCCTTACACATCATCGGTATTGCTGGATAATGTGATTTTCCTGTATCTGATGGGCATTTCATGGTATGGAGAGTGGGTACAGTATTCCAGAATTCCCGGAGCACGCAGTGGGCGAGATACCCGCTTGCACGCAGATTCGGTCGATTCTGCCCTTAACTCCCCTCCACCAGAGGACCGGAGTTAGTGATTTTTTTATTTTTTTATTTTTTTTGCTTTGGGTGCACAAACATTTTGGCCCATTAGAAGCGGGAATGTGTGTGTTCCTTTTAATTGGCCTTGGTGTTCACCTGTCCCTGGTGAAAAACTGCCCAAAAAAGCAAAGCTTTGCATGCCAAACCAACAGTTTTCACACCATGGGCATACTGGCGGACGGGATGGACGTTTCTACCAGTTCGCCATTCTACACGTGGTTATTTCACCCATGTGTGTTCCAGAGCACCCATGCACCTGGTGCGGTGTGAATGGTGATTGTTCTGCCCATGCAGCCTTAATGATGGCTAACATTTTCTGGACACCATTTCTTTTTATTATTCATACTTGCTACATTGTGCATGTTGCAGTTTTAGTTATTGCGAAACACTTGCATAATATATGATTTTACAATGGTACTCACTTGATTGAGCTTGGCGGGATGAAACTGCCATGATTGGATTCAAACCCCCGACCACCAAGTCTCTGTGAGGGTGTTTGGGAAATAGTTACTTTTCTTCTTACAAAATATTTCTGAGTATTATTACTGGCACTGTTTCCTCTTAGTACAGAATCACTGATTTCACGGATTCTCTGTGAGCAGGAGTTCTCATTTTTGCTATTTAGCCGAGATTATATATCAGTGCTTCCCTGGACACGGATATTAGGATGCAATGTGTTTTCCTGATTCACGTTATTGTTCTGGCACAGCATTGCAAACCCATGTTTTTCTCATGACCCAGTGCTTCTGGTTCACACGGGTCTCCCAGCACTGTTTGTTTACTAGTGCTTATTCTTCATGGCGCTTGGTACTTTTTTATTTAATAATTTAAGGCGAGTCGGTATTTGCATTAAATAGCAGTGCTCGGATTAGCATATTGCAATGCTTGGCTAAATACAAAAGAGTGGATCAATTATTTGATCAAGGGTTTTTTATTTTTTTTTATTTCGAAAGTTCCAAACCGGATTTAACATACTTTATTAAAAAGTGACACGAAAGAAACTTCTCAGAGCAGCTGTGAAGCACGCTATATTGTGACTTCTACAGTGCATCATTGAAATCCAATCATTGGATGGGGAAAGTGATACAATGTATCCGTGACACACAGTCTGTTCCCATATAGCGCTTACAGTGGTGCTTTTGCTTCCATTGGTTGCTACGTTACTGTACGGGGATGACTGGACAAAGCACGAAACTGCAAACTCTCTTTCATTGTTGTTGCTTAGCGTGTCCCATCTCGCGCACACACACAGCTGTATGGTCTGGCCTTGTATGTTCATGTTCTCTCTCTTCTAAAACCATGCTCGTAGATGTAGTACACCTCAGGTAAGTGCACTAGGTACGTCCATGGAAGGCACAAACCAGTTGGCAAGAATGCCATCAAAAGCCACAGCGAGAAGGAGTCCCTGGTTGCCATTCTCTCCCTTCCCAATCAGTTTCTCAAATGATCGAGACTTTGGGCGTGTACCTTGAACCTAGCCTTACCATGGACAGGCAGGTCAATGCCATCGCCTCCTCGGCAGCATATCACTCTAAACTGATCAATGCTGTCGGGCCATTCCTGTCCCAGCAAAACTGCATCACCATAGCCAGAGCCATCATCGGCTCCAGACTGGACTATTGCAATGCCCTCTTTATTGGAACCTCTTTAAAAAAAAAAAAAAAACTGGCGAAACTCCAGATTGCACAAAATAATGCCTTAAGGCATCTCACGCAGGGGGCACATGTCTGGTGTCAGGAGGCAGGTACACTGGCTTCTCATCAAGGAAAGGGTTGTCTTTAAAACACTTGCCCTAGTCTGGCCCCTATGTACCTAGCGCAGAGGATCTCCAAACAAACAGCTTCTAGACCGTCAAGGTCCGCCTATGCCAACCATATCACAGTTCCTCACATGCGCAGAGTGCGTGCGGGAGGCGCCAGCTTCCCAACAATGGCTGCAACCATGTGGAACTACCTCCCAGCACAGATCAGATCCATCGACTCCCACGCAGCATTCCGCAAAGCCTTAAAAAACTAGGCTCTTTGTCTAATGAGGTCACCCCTATAAGTCATCTATTTATTACACATGCGACCTGTTCATCACCTGTGACCACTCTTCTGCTTTTCATGAATATGTCACACCTTTCTATGCATCACATAGTACTATGTAACAAAATGTGTCAACAATTGTAACCTAACCAACTGTATCTAAGCATTATTCTTGGGCTGCTTATTGTAACCCTCAAGCAAGCTTTATTAAGTGTCCTTTAAGCGCCTCAGTGCCCGTGGGCTGTAGTGCGCTCTACAAATCAAAAAATAAAGAAACTTCAAAGCTTTAACATAGTCCTTGATGTAGCAGATTTAAAATACATTAATATGACTGCAACATAAAGGACATGCGCTATAATCATGTGACACGGGTACACCACAGTGGAAGGCATGAAACTGCAGCGCGTTCCACATCTGTGATCCATCATTTTCGTACTTCTATTCTGGAAGTCGGTTTCATCAAAATTTTGAAAGATGGGGGATCTTGGTATCCTAAAAGGATTTACCCAAGATTACACATGTGGTCTGGTGTTAAGAGTCCAGCATCAAACATGGGTTCCTAAGACCATGGACACAAACCTGGTCACATCTCCTTCTAAGAAGTAGAGTCTTTCTGGGTTCTAGACACAGAGTATGTTTCTAAACAGGCCGCTGTCTCTGGAAAAGCGGGTGGACCGGCACCAGGCACATGTGCATGAAGTTGCCCTAGCTTGACCATATGGCCCATGATCCTGTGCCTAAAATATTGAATACTAGGTATTAGCACGCAGGGTAGGGGGAGCAGCCAATCGGGTTCCTTGTATCGTGGGCTGAAGCTGCTAATCTCAGCCCGCCTTCCATGGAAAACAATGGCTGCTTCCCCCACCCTGCACCAGCAACATCTTCTCCCCACCCTCCCTTCGTTTAAAAAAAACTAATCCCAACCCCCTCCCCAGACCCACTTACCTTATTGTGGCGGCGACGCCCGCCACAGCTTCGTCCCATCTCCCTTTCCTGTCTGCCAGGGAAATGGAAGAAGAGCTCCATATGGAGCTTGCCTTCCAGCTCTGTGGCGGCCATCTTAGTATAGTATTTTGTTTCAGTGAACAGGACACTTCACGGCGTCCCGTTCATTCAAACAAAATACAATGCCCATAGGACCCTGGGTTACCGAATTGACAACCCAGGGTGGTAATAGCCTTCACACCCTCTCCGGGGGGTTAATGCAGTAGTAATGGCCAGTGCAGATTTTGAACGTAAAATTTGATGGACAGGAGCTCAAATCAGCTCCTGGTTATCTGGTGTAACTGGGTAAGTAAGAGCTACGCCTTTGGAAGAAGGAGCTGTTACGTAGCACACAGCAAATGAGACTTCCACAAGAGATGCAAACTTGAACCTTAAGCCGTTATGTAGGTTCATTATGCTTTAAATGAATAGATGTGTCCTGGTGGTACTTTATACACATTCCCAAACACAAAATGAATCTTCTATATGTACGTTTTTATGCCAACAGTTGGCTTGGTAGCTGTTGGCGCCAAGCTAGTTGGGCTCTTCTAGGCTAGAAGCAGGTGCTAGATAGCACCTGTTAATTTCTAACCCTTCCAGGTGAAAACACCTGAGTGCATACGTTAGTTTGGGTTTAGTGGCAGTGTGCAGCACAAGGTTGTTTAATCTGAATGCATTGTTCAGAACACACTGCATATTCATACCACCACCATCATTTATACAGCTCAAATCAGCACATTGTTTATTTGCTGATAATTTGTAAGGCACCGACTGCAAGAACAGTTTCTTTGTGACACCGAAAGGGGCAGGGGATGGATGGGGAAAGTGTGAGGGTAAAGGGTCTCTGATCTTTCACAGTTATGAGTGGGCGGAGGGAGCGACATCTTGCACATCAATTCAATACAACAGGATCAGTGCAATAGAGTTTGGCTGAGGATATCAGGACGTTGGAGACGCGATATACATCGATAAGTCAAGGTTGGTTTCTTGCCTCTATCATTGTAGAACAAGGAGGCCAGGGAGGACCTAAGCAGCCCAGCAATCCGCCTCAAGTCTTTCTAAACAAGGTCTCTAGTCTTTTTCTGAAATACAAGTGATTTTCTTCACCTCTGCGGTTGGTCGTTGGGTCTTTCCACATTGCAGCTCCTGCAGTGTCCAAGGTTCTGCCACCAACTTCTGACGGCACCAATGGTGGGTGTCCTTGAACTTGAAGACCTTGACTATCTGGTGGGGCAGTACTTTTTTTTTTAAAAAAAATTTATTTTGCTGGAGGGGTCCCGGTTTAGAACCGCGGCCAATGAATGATGTACAGTGTTTTGACCCCAATAGGACCGTACCAATGATGGGATTACTGTGCAAGGGTGACGCGGTTTTAGTTCCATGACATGTCGCCTTGGTTCTGAACTGTTGCTTCGCTGGTCCATTTAATTATCATTGTATAATTTGATGTCCACTCTTTTGCTACGAAACACAAGTACTGATCTAGTCACCAGATCGCCTCTGCTCCCAAAAATCCACCTTTGTTCCGAGAGGATAGCTCAGAGGCAACGTGCTCTCCTTGGAAGCAAGACGACACTGAGCAACACAGGTTCGTTCCCCGGTTCCGTGCTTAGAAATCTCTGGGTATTAGGTTATTTATAACGCACTTATCAATCAAAGCCCGCTTATAAGGTTGGATATGATTTCCTAAAACCCCGGTGCATCCCGGACGTTGGTAGGGCTGGGGTACAGTCAGTGAGGTGCTTGTCCTACTGCAAAGGAAATGAGAGCAAGTGGAGTCAAGTATCCCGGCTCTCCCTCGGTCCTGCCTGAATGTCATGGCTTTGTAGGGGAGCCAGGAAAGTAAGTGGGTAACATGGACGCCCTGTTTCTCTGCCACTTGCCGCTGCAGTCAGTAACAGGTGGGAGGGGAACATGGCACCCTTGTTCACCCACTAATCAGCAGCTGGCAAATTGGAGTAGTTGAGGGGGCGGGGGGGCGGGCAGAGGGGAGGATAATGACAATAGCTGGATCATGTAGACATATCGTGCCACCTGAAAATGTTGTCATTACGTGTCAAATGGTAGGAGTAACTAGAAAGACAATGGTGAAAGCTGGCAAGTGCTCTGGCGTATAACGGCAATGCCTGCAAAATGTGCTACCTGGACATATTTGGTGGCGGGGGCTCGGGGGTATTCGACCACATGTTGGCAATATCTAGTTCATAACAGGAATGAATTCTATTTTGGCTGGGGGAGGCCAACGGGTAGTGGTGACTGCACATTTGTAGGCTTGGTTAGGGAGCGGAATGAGGAAGCAGCACGTTCGACCAGATTTCGCTCTCCCCACCCCGGAAGTGGGATCTTTCCAGAGTGACGGGCGTGGGTGCAGTGTCTGCAGGCCCTGGGAATCCACACCTCACTGACGCGCGCGCGCACACACGTGAGTCGTGACGCACCCAACTTGGACCGTCGTCGCTTTACCTCAAGACGTTTTTACCTGCCTGTGTTGATGGCATTAGCGGTGACGTATGCAAGTCTCTCCCCCAGCGTGCTGCGGTGTTTAGCGCGCGCGAGACCCGGAAGCGTGCAGTCTACCCTGACATGCATTCTGGCATATAACGGGGCTCGCTATGCCACGATTAACAACTCTCGCCCCCTGCCTGTGCCTTAGATATGCTTTGCAATACTGTGTAAGTGGTTACATTGTCCGTATTCTCGCCTCCACATTAGCCGGCCAAACATGGCGTTTGAGTACGTCATGGTAGGGTGAAGTTTGTAGATGGCTTTATGACTTTATTTAAAAACGAAGTTTAGACTTTTCTGATAAATATGGGCAACTTTTTTGTTTTAACAATTATGTGCAGCTGCCTTGTCCTTGAAACTGTCTGTTTTATTGTTCAATGCAACCTCCTGATTAACGTCAGGGCTTCCAGCAGCCACTCCAATGCTGCCTTAGTGGTCCTTCTTTCATGCGTGCACTCTAATGCTGCCTTAGTGATCCGTGTTCCTGGAATCTGCTGGCTGCTATGATTACTTTGCGCTAGAGATCACTCTTGATCTTAAGCTTTCGTTCCCTGCCCGTGTCCAGAAGATGTAAGCTCTGGGGCAGATTCGGGGGGACACAAGCAATCTGAGACAGGAAGGGCAAATCGGGGACTCGTGGATCTCCTGTGCAGGGGTGGTGTCATGTGACTGTGCTACTGCCATGCGTGGCCAAGGAATGGTTTTCAGAATTCCTGCTAAAGACCAGGTCACCAACGGTGAACTTGTCAAATTGCGGATTTATAAAGCAACCTTCAGAACTGTCGCGCGACACTAACTTCCATGGAGTACGTTTAATTCACCCAGCAATGTCTAGCCTGAGCAGGGCTGTGCATTTCCAACATAAAGCAATATGTTATTATGATAGTGCTTCATGCCAGTGTCACCTAGCTTCCAAGTGCTGTAATAACGGGTAGTACTTACGGTACTCAATTTATCGTCCTTGCAAAGTGCTGATGCCCGCGTAGCTGTCCCACCCCCCCCCCCCCCTTGGATATCTTGCCCTGAGATGGACTGCAGTGCCCTACGCCGTGCCTCTCCAGATACCATGCTACTCGCATCCAGCCTCCTGTGGGACGTGTCTGCTCGCTCAGAGATGGCATTTGATGTCCTGCACATCTCATCTTGGGGACCTGGAATCCCTTTACCTGGGTTCCTGGTAATATGCCCCGTCAGCCCCGTCATCACCAACATAGACACTTTTCACTGGTGTCCTGGACTCCAGAAGGTCCACACATACAGTGCATAAGACCATGACTATGAAGGGTTGGGATCCCGGGTAAGCTTCGCTTTGTTCTCATGGTGAGTTGGCATTTCCCGCAGGTCTTGCACAGCTCCTGTGCATCGCTTTTCACTGCTGCCCTTTCAGATAGATGGTTGTGCGATGCCCATGCGGCCAATTCATGGCATCTCACATTGCAAATACGTTGCCTCAATGCTGCAGCTTATACAATGTTGCAGCTCTTGTGCACTGCTCGGGTAGGGGAGGCTTATTTTCTTAAAAGGCTGGGTGCACTCTTCTAAAACCATTTGCTAGTCTAGAACTCATGCTATCTGATAGCGACACTCCAAGCTTTTGTGCAATCGCTGCGCTGTATGAACACTTTTATTCACCATTTGAAATGTGGGCACGGCCCGTTTGCACACTTTTTTAAAATGTTTTTTTTTTTTTTTGGCAGTGATAGTTCTGTGTGGCTGATGCTTTCTTTAGTTATTTATGTATGCATACGGTTTTCCCTCCAAAGGTTGCCTACCAATGGCTAGGATCCTGGCCTATACCAATTTTCATGCATGGGAGGGAGGTGACACACAGTCATGGCTGATCGTTGAGATACGTTGATTAGATCATGTGCTCTCATAAACCCACAGAAAGAATTTTAAAGAACTTCATGGTGGCCGATGCGAGACAGGAACACGTTTTCTCTATCACTTCCTCTTTTACTTCTGGATCCTGGGGTTTCTCTTAAGCTTCAGTTAATCAGAACACATCAAGCTGCCTCCATGGTTACGGTTGTCCTCAAAGGCATGTATCCTTCGCTCCACAGGTCATGGAACGTCGGCAGAGTGGGACAGTACTGGTGGAGCGCCCACGAAACAGCAATACCGAAGCAGAGTGCTTAGTACGATGGCGTAGTTGGTGGCAGCGCTGACCAGATGGTGCAAACGTTTCAGGTTCGGTCCCGCATTGCACTGATCAGATGTAGTCTGTGTATTGAGTGGACGTGCAATCTTTGGCCTTCCAGACCTACCGGCTTAATGCAGTGAAACCTTTCTCTTACAGAGCGGTCACAGTACAGGAATCAAGAAGCCCTTGTAGGCAAAGAGATCCTAGCCCGATCTTTCACCTCCTTGATCCTACGTTGATGATGCCAGGTGCTGTAGAACTTGGATCGGTTCACGGCGGCCTCATCTATGGGCTTTCGCTCGCTTGCAACACATGGCTGTGGTTTGCCATTGGACCATTGATGCAAGGACTGGGTTCCAATTTTAGCAGTAGGGGGTGGACTGCCCTTTCCCTCTCGGAGCTTGATGGACAATAGAAATGTCCAAGAGCATCTTTGGAGTTTTTTTCACTTGTACGAGTGCTCCTGCCTCAGCTGTCCAGTAACTTGGCATCATTCAAACTGTTTGTGGGATTGAGTGACCTACTTTGTGAGTACACTTAATCTGGACCAGGCTAGATCCCTTGATGTTTCGAGACTTCTTTGTCAGTCAACTTGGTAATAATTGAAGCAAATACAATTTCATGGCCCAGTCTTCGGCCGGTGCCCCAGGCCAGGGTTGAGGTTCACTGATGGACCAGTGAGGTTCACTGGTCCCCGAACTGAAATGGTGGGTTTGCTCTAGGTCTTCTGTAATAATGACCCGGCACACGAGTGCAGACTTGGGATGCATTCAGTTTCAGTACTGAATTTGATGGGTTGGATCTAAGGCAGGAGTCAGGTTCATTGTTCCCTGTGTTGCATCAGTGTCATTGCTATAATGATGAGGTGCTGTAGGTTGTAAAGCCGGCGTCTCGGGCTTTGAAACACGCTTGAGGCGTGTTTGTCATGACACTGAAATGGTGGGGTGCTGTAGGGTCAGAGTTTGGTGCACTGGTTTCAATGCTGCAGGGTCGGATGGAGGCATGTTTGTCGTAACACTATAATGGTGGGATGCTCCAAGACTGGACAGGGTAGGCCCTAGACACGGGCAGTCTGTGCCGTGGCCCTGTGCCCAGCACTCGCAGGGGGACCTCGGTGACGAGCGGCAGCCTGTATTCGCAGTAGTACGCATTGTATTAAAGTGTTGCTTTCAGGTAGGATTTTGTATCCTGCCTGCCAGTCCCAGCGAGGCGGTGCAGTCATGATCTGGAGACAAATGACCGCTGCTTGGGCCTCATTAATAACTGGACTAATTGTCATTGTTGTTCTGTAGCAAATGAAAGTGTAAGCTATTTGTAAATGATTTTCATTTAATGAACCATTGTTTTAGACGAGGGGCGTTTTCATTCTAAAAGCACCAGTTAGACACCCAAAGGTACCGATTATAATTTTTTTTGTCGCGCGCCGAATGTTTAAAGTATCCCCTTATTTTTATGTGTTCTTATTTGACACACCAAAACTCGTGTGTTTTGTTTGTAGATGTTTACGTTTTCCTCACTGTATATAAAGCATGCCGCTGTCAGACAATGACTAGCATCTAGGTTTACCCTTTTTACTGATTTACTTTTGTTGTGTATGTAAGTCTTGAAAGTACAGCCCCAAAACCCACAGGCCAATTCTTTTGTTGTTGCTTTCTGCTGAATTGCATTCTGGTATTCATAGTCCTCTGTTCAAGTTGGGAAGGTCCTAACGCTAAGATTGTAATTTGTTCGCTTAACATATTACATAATACAGATTTACATATTTGTAAGAGTACTATATTATGGTGTTATTTTCAAGTGATCGTCATGAAACTGTATTGTTCAAAGAAAATATAGGGGTGAGGAGGGGAAAGGAGCAGTTGGCAGGTGAGTCCTGAGGATTTGCCTAGGATTTGGGAAGAGAGGCACTTGCTTTCCTGGAGACCTGAGGGGTTGTTTTCCTTGGCCCTGTGGTGACTCTGCTAACATTTGAAGTCCTGTGAAATTGCTCACGCTCACTGACTCGAGACCCATTCTCTCTTTATACGCTACTTCAATGTCACTATAAGGCAATCCTGAAATGGAAGCCCGTTGTCCTGTCGGCCCCAGACCAATCCCTTCCTTGTAGTCCCTGGAACCAGCGGTCCCAGCAGGAGACCTGGGTATGCAGCTCACCTTAAGTTTAGAAAAATAGTAAGCATTGCTTAGATATTCATTTCCTTTGCTGTGAGAAATGGTCATCTCTAGCTTGTGAATGAAATGCATGTTGATAGTTTGGAAAAAATTGGACTACATAAACACATAATACAAATAAGAGCAGCCGTAAAACTGTTGCAAAAGCAACCCTTGACTTTTTTGCACGTCATTCCAGTAGTGTTCAAGGCAAAGTTGCAAAAAGATTGGCCACAAAGACAATCTTTAGTAACTACATCCAGGGTTCAAGTTTCTGAGTTGCCGATTGGTCTCCAATCCCAGTTTATCGGAAGCGTGCTCTCAGGCAAATTTTTTATCACATTTAGACTTAAGTCCCCAAAGCTGTCTCGGCACACACTTTCTGCTACTCCAACAAAGCGTCATATTGCCACAAGTGATCAGCCATATACACATAGCAGTACTCTGGCCTTACCTTCAGTAATCTCTTCCCATGATCCCCCTTGAGTATTGATGACTGTCTTTGATGTCATTTTCTGTGATGTCACTACATATGCAAATTAGCCCCTCCACCCCAATTTTTTTTGCAGCCCTGGGCCCCACAAATCCTAGGACCGGCTCGGCACTGGAATAGTGAAAGTTGGTTACATGGTAGGATCATTGGCTGCAGTACTGCAGAGAGTGAGACTGCCCCAGGGCACACATGTAGCGCATTGTTCTGGGTAATCGGTCAGCCTGGGGTAGGGCTGTGGTGAGGAGCCTTGGTCCCAGGGCATTAATCTAGGGCTTTAATGAGCCGGGGTCCATGTTTGAATTGAGGGTGGCGGGTGTTGGAGCTGTGCTTAATCGTATAAACCACCACTCTTTCTCCACACCCGTGAACTTGGGAGCCCAACCCACTCCTCACCCGCCTATGGGTACTCGTCCAAGAGCATTGCCAGCATTCAAACAAAGCAACATCTAGTGGAGTCTCTGCCACAGTTTTATTATTATTTTTCTTCCCCTTTTCAGGAATATTAGTCTTCTGCATTACTATGGTGGGGGAAGCAAACTGCAACCCCCACATGCCCCCCATGGACTTAAACTTGAGACTGCAAGAATCTACCGGATTGATCTACTAGGTCTTTCTAGTGAAATACACACTTAAGTACAGGTGCTTCCTGATTTCTTTTGCTTTCGCGTAGGGGAGTTGGTGTCTCCGACACGCGCCATTGTGCAGGGCAATTAGGGAGCTGCATCCTTCACCAGGGAGAGGTGCAGAGCTCTACCAGTGGTGCAAGGTCCCCGTGGAGGCGCGCTTACCACTTGCACATATGTCTTGCAAGTCCCTCCAGAGGCTCTGCCTCTTTTGCCGACACCCAGAAGTGAACAAAGCGCCGCTCCTGGGCAACCAGCCTAGACTATAATCCATGGAGGTCTCGCGCTGTTAAGATGCTTGGCTCTTGGTATTGCCAGGGCTGGACTGGGAACCAAAAGTAGTCCTGGAAATGTTTTTCAAAGGGCCCCATATTTTAATTTTATTTTTTAAAGTTGAGACCTAGCTCGAGAGCAGCAGAGCAGGGTTTGGGTTGCATCTTTTAGCAGTAGCACAGTACTGTGAATTGCGTCTGCGCATCCATTGGGATTAGCCCATGGTCAGGGTTGTTGGAAAAAGCTATGTTTTGAGAGATTTGCAGATCAATGTTTTTTTTTGTGTGCGACTCCGGCGCTCAGCATGTTGTCTGGTTGTTAACTGAGGTCTGAATTGATCCTGTAATGCATTCTGTTTTCACCATAGTACGTGCAGTTTGTGCTTTCACCGTAGCAAAACCAATTTTGCATTTTTACTTTTCTTTGGCAAATCTGTATGGATCGTGTGCCATTACCAAATTGGAAATGGATATAACTTGGTGTTTTAGTCCCTTGTTTCAGGGATCTGTTATCACAGTTCCAAATCCCAGCAAGATAGACTTAATCTTTTCCTCCCTGTGAGATTAATAAACTTGATTATATAAAATACTGGCTGATATACCCGGCGTTGCCTGGGATTTTCTTTTCTTATAGGTACTATTTGTTAGAAAGACCTTGTAGCTTAACGCTTTTTGGAAAGGCTCCATAAGAAACGTGAAAAGAGAAATTTTCAACATTTTTCTACTTATTTTAAAAATATTTTCTTGTAAACAATACACAACACAATTTTTATTCTTAAACTAATTCTTAAACATATAACTGGACATGCAAACAACATGGCAATTCCTGAGCAGCAGGGTGGGTGACATGATGCCGACGGTGCCAACAACAATGGACCTAAAGTTCGATATTGCTACATGTTCGTAAGGCTCGTTTATACACATTCTTTGTTTCCCTTCCAGTGACCACTGTCGCTTCAATTACGTTGGGCAGCAATTTCTTTTACGCATTGCGCCATTACACGGCCTAGGTGGGTCAATATTGCAAAGCAGCAGGATGGGACACAACGTACAGTAGAAGGTGGTGTGGTGGCGTTCCCGAGGCGGGTTGAGTGAGTTCCGAAATTCTGTTGGATAGTTTACGGCTTCATCAGAATCCACCACCATATCTATTGAGTTGTACTCATGAACTGTGCCCAGAAGCACATCCTGAATCTGATTATTAATTTAATTGTCCGAATTCTTAGCCGCAAGGATGGCTCCTTCACACAGCCACTCGTGATTTGCCGATATGTTTGGATATACTTTATGTATCAGTTCTTTAACCAATGGCACCATCTCACAAAAATCCTCTGGAAAAGTAATTTTACCTGATGCTGCAACAATTTGGAAACCTCTGGAATGCTACCTAGTTTCACCTTCGCCTGTTGGGTCAATTCGCCTCCCAAATGCCAACGCTTCACCAATCCACAAACAAATGTTTGCTTTTATAAATATAGGTAGGTGGTAGTTGTAACACCTATTATGTTAATCAATGCACCTGCACCACGAAATGTTAATTACAAAAAGTAACCAAGCATCACTGTAGATCTAGGGATTGGTTCCTCCAAATACGTTTTTTTGTACAAACTGAGAAGGCCCCTCCAACAAGGAGCATAAAGTATTGGGAGAGGTGGTTAGGTATCCACATTGGAGACCATAAAGCCAAAGTGTCAAGCCTCAAGGCCAAGGTATCCAGTGTCCTATCCTGACTTTGCCACTAGACGACACTGTGATCCTGGACAAATCATCTTCTCACTGCATAAAACTGTGCTGGCTTCAGTGAAATGGTTTGCCATTTCAAATCCTGATGTCAATGTTAAGCCAATTACTACTCTGTTTATGAAGTTGGTCATCATATGAAAGACAGAGCCAACCAAAGGTCACAGGCCTTTAATCAAACTTATTTGAAGATCCGATTATTTGATGCAAAAAAAGGTTTGCTTTTTTTCCTACAATTTCAAATATTCTCCATCACATCATGCATAATCTGCAGTTTTTTAAATCCTTAAAATACAGTGATCACAAAAATTAGATCTTAGGTTCTCATTAATTAGCATTCTGATACTTGTACAAATTTATGATCGACAAAATCAAGCTATAGTAATTTTCCTTTTGCATAGCATGTTTCTATATATATTTTCAAAAGTTTATATTATTAAATTACTTTATCATGTGAATTTTTCTACTTATGAAATCCGGTCTACAAAACAGAGTATTATTTTTTTGGTTTCTAAAAGTAGATTCTAAATAATTGCACCTTACTGTATGGCACAAATTGAGAAACCATGCAATCAAGTGCTAACAATGCAGACCGAGCACAAAGTGTGTGACCCAGTGCAACTCGTTCAATTTCATAGTGCCTGACCTGTCAACATTGCTAATGCCTAGTTTTCCGCATTGTCAGCCTTCTAGTGGAATTGCTGTCTGTGCTTCGAAGCCATACGTTTCAGCGGCACTCTATATTGATTCAGAGAAAGCCTTTGAGAGAGTTGGTTGGGGTTTTTTCAGGGTATGCCTTGGCGACGTTTGGTTTTGTACCGAGCGTCAGAAGATTGAAGGTCTTGTTTAGAGATGCAAACGTAGCAGTGTCCACCGATGCTATTAAAGCTGATGCGTTGCGTCCCTTACAGCGAGTAACTTGGCAAGGTTGGCGCCCATCGAATTCTTTTGGATTTGGCTGCAGCTGCTATTTGGCAGTATCTTAATATGGAGAGCGAGGGGTGAGATCAGACTGTAAGGGGGTGGGGTGGAAGGTGCCTTCTTATGTGATTGAATTGTTCTTTCTGGATTCGGACCCAGATCGTGCCGTATTTACACTCTGGTTTTTTTCATCAACCATGGGAGATCTCCATATGTTTTTACCGCACAATTTTTCACAGTATATATATATATATATATATATATATATATATATATATATATATGTGTATGTTTTTTATTTTGCTCAAATATATGGGGGAGGGAAAACCTCTGCCAATACCTCTCTCCAACCCATATTTCATCACCCAAACCTCCCCCCGCATTTTGCAGCAAAATCTTGGTAAAAATATCTGCGGTGGGTTTTGAGCTGTATAAAGACTGAATACCATCCAAGGAGACAAAATCCCTGAGGTTTATAAGCACGGACCCAGGAATCGAACCTTTGTTGCTCTGCGTCGCCTTGCTTCAAAGATGAGCTTGTTGCCCCTGAGAGATCCTCCCGAGACTGGACTCCAATATTCTTTTAATTTAGAATAAATGAACCCTCGCGTGAGGGTCCTTTTATCTATTTCTCCGCCCCCCTTTCATGATCCCCAGTGCCACTTCACGCGCCAGTTTCTTTTATCCCTCATTGGGGTTACACAAGTATGTGGTGAGGAGCCGTGCCTCAGCCCTGTTCTACCAATATAAACATTGTTTTGCAAGATGTAAACGAGGACATGAGGCGGCAACAGCATCTCCTTTTATAACCCTCTGCATGCACATTTAGTATGATTAAAAACATTCTCCTTTGCCAAAATTGCTGGCAGCTTAGCATTGACCACTTTGGTACCTTATCGTAATATGGTTTTAGGGGTCGGGCAGAGGGACGAGATTTGTAAAAAGGCAACATTCGGGTGGCTGTTTCTCTTTAGGGGTGTGGCCAGATATGATTTTGAGTTTCCCAAGTTTACGTGCTACATTGGAGTCCGTTCCCTGGTAGTCTTTGACCCAGTAGGCCGTTATATGTAATGTGAAAACCCAAAGTGGTCAATGGGAGGAGGAAAATGTGTAGCGGCTCCCCCTGGCGGGTTTGCCTTCAATAAAAAAATATATAAAATGGGGGTGGTTTATTGAGGACACCAACTCCAGTCTACTTTGCCATGAAAAACTGGAAGGAGTTTACGGTGTCGACTGTGCACTGTACCGCTTTCCTCCATACTTTGCTTTTCTAATGGGTTTCCCATTGATGGCACAAACAAGAAACTAGTTACAACTACTGAGGTTTTCTTTCTCAAAATTGTGAGGGCAGGCGGCTCGGTAAGGGATTTCAGTTATTTAAACTGGAATCTCAAGCTCCATAACAGCGACCTGCAAATGTGTGAACTGCTGGCAATCTTGTTCCAAGTGACTTTCACTGCTCCAGTTCCTTCAAACCTGGTCGCCATCACCATCCTGGCTGGAAACATTTCTTAAATCTAAGGGAGTCTCTGCAATGAGAAGATTAAAGGTGGAATCGGAACCTGGGTGTTTGATTTGGATGCGTTCTGTCAAACGTGTAGAGCAGCCACAAGAAGTAGAACAGAAGTAGTCTTACTTGGTCTCTAAAATGTAAACGTTGGGTTTGATGAATTGCCATCTGGCAGGGGCGTGAAAGCCCTAGCCTTTTCAGATTTGTATTTAATAATATGATGCAGGTAATTTCATCTCTGAAAGGGAAATTTGCTGATCAAATTCTCCTTTCGTAAACTCCATCCAGAAAGCATAATCTGTACTTGTGCCCTACTGCATCAGTAGCCTGATTTGCAACGCCTGCTCTACCAGTGGCACAGAGCCGGTTCAGAGGTGCACTCTTGACAAGTGCAGTGACGGCCAAGTCTCTGCAGTGCAGGGGCTGCATTTAAAATATGTACCCCTATTCCAAAAAATTATCCTGAAGTTGTTGTCCTGGTGGCACATAAAACCGTAAACCAGACCGGAGTAAAGATATGGTGGCCAGCATCTTTCAGAGTTCTTGCATTCACATTCAATTGATGTTGCACGTCAGCCCTGTGCACCCAGTTCAGCTGTGGCAGGAATAGGTGTATTCTTACCAGACAAGGCGCACCCCTGTCCACTGATGGGACTAGCCTTGGGGGGGCGGGGAGATTGCTTCTTTTTGTTGCTTTGTGAGGGTAGATAACAACCTTTTCCACCCCAGGGACAGCCACTCCACAGGATGCTGTCCTGGGAGCGAAAACCAAGAGGGACATCCATTCTCAGGGAGACGGGGCACACAATTTGGGTCCTGCATTTCTAAAGGACTTTGATCCTATTGAGCAAGGGAGGGGGCAGAGCCAGGATAGCCAGCAACGGGTCTGTACAGTCTATCGAAGATTCTGCCATCTTGATTCTCCTTTCTTTTTGTCCCGTCCACTTCCTCTGGAGGAAAGCACTTTGGGTGTGACATCAGAAAGGCAAAGTCCACTTATTTTTAGGTTTGGGGGTTTGACCCCTAAAGCAGACTAGCTTTAATCCAATCACCTGGGGACTTTTGCCTATAAAAGAAGGTCGCCCACCACTTCTTTGAATTATCTGCACTCATCTTGAACCACCCTGAAGAATTGCGTTGCCCCCTGCTGAGAGAGAAGTCCTTTGTAAAGTCCTCCAGTTGAGGGGGTATACAGAGGTTCCAAGGGCAGAAGCAAGATCTGCTCCCTAACCATCCACAGGGACCCATTGGAGGTGAACACTGCTGCTAGACCTGATGTCTGCCTCTCTGCCTGCCACCCTGTGCCTATAACCGGGCTGCAGTGCCCTTGGAAGGTGTGTGTCAGCCTCCCAGTGCAAGACAAAGTATGTCATTGCCACAGCTCGAATTACGAAGTGCAGATGCCGTGCTCGTGTCGCCATCCGAAACGCCAGCATCTTCACCGCCGCTCCTGTGAGTCGACCGACCCCTGACCCTGGTGTTTGTGATTTGCAATCTCTCAGCTGTCGCTTCAAACCAACTCTTGTGTGCATCTTGGTACCAGCTCAACCGCCATCGATCCTCGACTGCTGAAACAGACCTGGCAATCGCACGATCCACACAGCTCGAGTAGACTCTTCAAGACTGAAGCTCCCTTTCCGTTCGACCCAGACTCGACGCTTGCTGCTGTGCCGCATTTGCGACCCGAGCCGACAAACCTGGTTCGGCACTGTTGAACCCCTAAAACATTTGCAGAAGCTATTTGACTGATCTATGCCCCACTGGTCCATCTTTTATTTATTTTTATTTTTTTCTAGTTGGTATCATGCATGGTGTGTCTAATTAAAGTATCTTTTTTTTCAAAGAACCTTTGATTGGGCATTCTTTTATTTTGGATTGCGATTCTTCACTGTTTGGGTTGCAACTAAACCACATTCACGCCCCTTTAAGGAGCAAAGCCTTCCCTTGGCCCACGTTACCAAGAAAGGCGAGGGAGGTGTATCTCTTGCCCGTTTACCTTTATGATTGCGTTGGCTCTTGGCTTGTAGAAGTGCGAGGGCTGAGTGGGCGTCTTAACCTCTACTCATCCTTGTACTCATGCAGGGCAGAAGTCAACTCGTCACAATGTGACTGCTGTACTCTGTTTGGTGTAGGGGCTGTGGTTATTCAAGGGGCTCTTGAACCTCTGAATTTTCAGTCACTCTTCGGGGATTACTTTCCTGTAGTAAGCGGTTTAGAAGGGGTTCAATTACCTACTGGATGGACTTTTGAATAGCATTCCAAATGCTGAGGGTATCGTCGCTTCTTGGCTACACTGGATGGTTGGGGCACCAGGCCATGCAAAGAGTATTATTCTTCTGGTTTGGAAATGAAAATGGAGAAGTGGGCTGGCGATGTATCTGTGTTGGCAGCCTATGAGAAAGAAATGTTGTGTCATTTGTCAAAGTTTACAGATCACATTGCTGAATGCTGACATGGTCTGTTGTCAAATTTCTGTTAATATACTTGGCACCCAAGCCCCCTCCCTTCTACTATATGCAAATGTCGTGCAGTAAAAATGACTGTGCCTTTGCTTCCTTTGGCGAGAAATGTGTGAAAACTGTTTCCTGGGTTCCAAATGGCGGGATCGCTTTTGTTCATTATGTTACCAATTTTAGTGGTGATGTAATATTGCGTGCAATCGGTGTCATTGCCCATGTTTCACCAGAATGTCCTTCTTGTAAATCAAAAAACGATTCTAAATTAAAAGCGGGTGGGGGAACCAGATTCGGTTTTCTTTTTCTGCAGAAAGTTCTGACTAATGCTTCTGTTTTGTTGTGGGAGCTTTTGCTGTGTTTTTCTCATAATTTCATTCACGCTCAAATTTAACTCTTTTAACTCGTCTGCTTTACAAAGTTGTCATTTCTACAGAATTTCACCAGCAAACATTTCTGCACAACACTTAAGACAATACATTGTTGCCAGAAAACAAATTCACTCTCGCAGAGAGGGACTCTCTTGGCATGGTTTTCAGAAATCCTTTGGATCTTCAAATCCTAGGTACTCTGGGTGAATAATTCAGAAATGAGCACAAGCCATTCACAGGGGGGGGTTGTATAAGACGTGGTGTGGTCATGGACATTGCAAGTAGTAACTGCAGATTGAGGTGTGTTTCTAAGCAGTGTGATCCTAGGGGTTGTTTATAGTGTGCACCACACCCTAAGGTATCTGGGCGCATTACAAGGATATGCAATTTCAGAGTTACACACAGGAAATATACAATCGGCAATACAAGAAGAAAATGCAGTCATTTACAAATATCAGTAATTTACATTATTTCCAACAAAGGGTATGTACAAATAAGGCTGGCAGTCATTGTGTGTATTAGGTATATACAGACTGTGTAAATTGATCACATATACTGTGCAGGGTTCAAGCTAGGAGGGCTGATGGGATTAGTAGGGTGCATCATTGGTGATAAGCCAGTTTTTCCACATCTTTCCTAAATGTATGGAAGGACAGGTCATAACATATCCTGGTGTCGTGGGGAGTGAATTCCAGAATTGGGCGGCCAAGACTGGGAAGCTACTGCCGTCTGCTTTTTTTAAGTTTGTATCTAGGTACTTGTAGACAGCCTGAAATAGAACATCTGGTAAGCCTGGCATTGTGGGTTCTGGAGAATGTATTCATAAGATACTGAGAGGCTGAGTTATTGAGCCATTTATGAGTTGGGGATGCTGTAAGTTGAATTCTTTCCTTAATAGAGAGCCAGCTGTTGTCCCGTCTGGTTGAAGAGATGTGTTGTCTGCGAGGAATGCTCACGGCTGTTCTGATTGCATTGTTCTGCAGGATTTGTAGTTCCGTAACAATGTGTTTATTGGCACCTAGGTATAGTGTGTTACAATAGGCAATTTTGGATAATACTAAGGCTCTGGCCAGAGTAACACAGCTTTTTGTGGAGAGGAAGGGTTTGTAGGCACGGGTGAGCTTACCGGTATATGCTGTTGCCGAGGCTGTTACATTAACCGGTTTACGCAAATTCAAGGAGGAGTCTAGGTAGAAACTTAGTTGGCGACCTTGATATTGTTTCCATCGATATGTAAAGAGCGGTATTGATCGACCAGCTTAGTAATATTGTTAGGGGTGGCTAAGAGGAGCAACTCCGTTTTCTCATCATTCAGGCATAGACCATGTGTGGCTATCCATGCATGCATGAATGATGAGAGAAATTATGTTTATATGGGCTAGGTCTTTATCATAGTCACCTGTCAGTGGTATAAGGATCTGGGTGTCATCTGCATAATTCGTGTAGGTGACACCCAGATGGTCCAAGTCATCAAACAGTGGTTTGGTGAACGCATTATACATGGTAGGTGATGCACATGATCCCTGTCGGACTCCACAAGATATGGGGATAGGGTCAGCTGCAGCCGACACTGAAAAGACTCTCATGGACCAGGAATTGATCCATGCTGTTGCTTCTGTGGAGAAGTGAGCCACTATGGAAAGGTGCTTGCACAGAACCTTGTGATCGACCAGATCAAAGGCAGCTGACAGATCCAACAAGAGCAGGAGGGCTGCGCTTCCTTATCTTTCAGATCGTTGATCTAGATCTTTAGGTCAATCAAGGCTGTTTCTGTGCCGTGTTGGGGCCTAAAGCCTGATTGACAGAGGCCAAGTAGCTTATTGGTTTCCAGATAATTTTGTATCTGATTATACGCTGCTTTATCTATAATCTTTAACGGGAATGGGACTGCTGTGATTGGTCTGAAATTGGTAGCTATGCTAGGGGCGAGTTTGTTTAGTGGTGTGTTTTTAAATATATAGAAGGGGTAGCACCCATGAGTGCTTTAGGTTAGTAGGTACAGTGCATGTACGGAAGAAGGCATTGATTAGAGAGGTGATGAAAGGAACCAGTATGCTCCCTGCTTCCTTTGTGATGGTGGCTGGTCATGAGACCCCTTGGCAATTTGACGGTTTGAGGGAGGCAATCCTTTCTTTTTACCTCTGTGCCCAGGGTGGGCTTGCAAATCATACACATGGGCCCAGTAAGGGGGATGCTGCAACTAAATGAGATGCAATTGGACATGCCACTCATTTGCACGCGCCTGCTGACCAGGCATAGTTGGAACTATTCTAGGCTGATGAGTAGTTTTAACTGGTTAAAAGATCAAATCCAAGCAAAAGTGCACTTCCATTGTCTGAGAAGATACAGTATTGCGAGGCAATGGAAAAGATCTGCCGAGATTTACAACTTTACGTTCAAGACACACAACAAAAGGACATTTCTTTTTATTTGGGAACTGTCTTGTAGTAATTTTGACGATGGCATGCAGATTGTTTTGTGTGGCATGTTGAAAAATGTGAAGTGCTTTAAAAAAAAAAGGGGGGGGTCTACCATGTCATTCGATGTGTTGCTTTGTAGCATTGTGTTGCTAAATGCGGCGTGGGGCTCAGTGGTCCAAGTTTGTGTAAATGAGTAGTGGAACTATGTTCCCTGCTCTGCTGCCCCCCCCGCCCCCCCACAAACACCATCCTCATGCCCCGTCCCATCCTTCCTCAATTCTACCCCCACCACTGTGTAAAGGCTGAAAGAAATGGAGTAAGAAAATTCATTTTAAATGACCCCTGGCCCCCATTAACTTTATTTGTTACCCCCACATCATGCAGCTTTATGCACCCTCCCCTTTCTAATCACCCACCATTTGCACCTCTTAAGGGACATGCTAAGGATTAAAGACAGCACCCCCACCTACCACCGATGCAGTGCACTGAAGTGCACGTTTTAACTTCTTACGCTTTTAATACGAAACCATACCGGATTGGTTTCTTTTAAAGTAAAATTATAGGAACGCTGCAGCTTAATTGAAATAAAATGTAGAGGAGCAGCGCTCCCGCCCACTTGGACCACTGGTGGGGCTGCGAGACCAAGTTCAGCTTTTACAATGTATGTGACTTGAACACTCGCCAGAAAGTATTGAGGCAAACCAAACTTCACAACATTAGACGATGCACGTTAATATTATCCACCTGGATGGAAAAAGATGCTCCTTCCAGAATTGGGCCATCTCCACGTTTTCAGTCACGTTTTCTCTGTTGTCACAGAAAATAAAATATTTAATTTTGCCCTAGTGTTAATACTATGCAACTTTGCACTTGCACTGCTGCAAAGTTTCTGCAATCTGGCCCCTGGAAGGCATCCCATTAAAACAGCCACGTCGGAAGGAGACCCCTTATTTTCAGTCAGGAAAGATGGAATCCCCCCACTTAACCAATCCAAATAACCTTCCCTTTGAACCGGGATAAATTGAGCTTTGTGTGACCATTCGTCCACCGGTGCTCGTTTTCATTCAACTATTTTGGGATGTCTCCATGAAATCTATGATTTAGCGTAGCGCGTGGTAGAAGCCTACGTATAGTTCCTTTCCTTCGGGTGACGTTCTCACTAAATATGTACCGGATGTGCGGCACTTGAGTGAGGCCAGGCTCTTCTCCTCTTTCTTTAGTTGCACATTTTCTATGGCCTGAGCTGGCCGAAACCCTGTCTAGAACTATCCTCTGCCAGAAGGTTCCTTTCCTTCTTTGGCAAAAGGTCCTGCATAAGCGACCATCAAAAATCTCTGCAGAGGCTGAATTTAGTGTGTCCATGCTTCCCAACCCTCAGTGTCCTCAACTACTGTACACACCACCTCCCTCAAGCTCACAATAAACAAGATGGCGGCGACTCTAGTCTTTGTATTATTTTAGCTGGATAACCCTATCAAAAGAGACTCGTTATTTATTTTTCTCTAGAGGGTCCTGCACACCATAAAATCACATCTGCCTTTTTCTTAACCGGTTTCTGGTGTGTGATTGGCTCAAACGTCACGAGAGTAGGTGTCCGCACGTGGTAAAACGGGACCATCCACGATGGGCGCACACACCAAATACAAGCGCTTAAGAACATATATCGCAGATAATCCTCTCCATGCACTGAATGAGCACCCCAACACGCTGTACACTAAACGCAACCCCACTAAGAAAGAGAGGCAGATGCAATCCACACGCGACCGGGTCAACGGAGAGAGGGAGAGATGTGAACTGCCTCGTTGGTGGTTTTTCTCTAAATGAAATGAGGAAAGTTCTGAACTGTACCCTGCATGGAGAAACAGCCCCGGCCCACCGTCCCATGACAATCGGTCTTGAAAGGGAGCCTCTGCTATAATTACATTAGCATTCATAAAAATAAAAAATGAAACATTAACGGATGTTCAATACGCAAGTCCAATTACAAATGATTTTTAGAAGTTTATAAAATGTACAATTTTTAACAACAAAGTTTTACTTGCTTGTGAAAAAGAGCGTTTTACCGTTCATCAAGCATTAACGTTTCAATAGCCTATTGTGTTTTTTACACATTTGTTCTGCAAATTTGCTGGAGTCAGAAATGTGCAATTTACCCAACTTTTATGAAGTTTTTCTCACCTTGGGAAAATTGAAGGCCCTGCAGGGAAAATCGAAGGCCCTGCAGGGTACATTTTAAAGTAAAGAAACGTTTCACCAGACAAACAAATCGAGTTTCTCCTTTGAGTATCTATTGAAATCAATTACACAGACAACATTGATGACTTTCATCCAGTGAAACTGAATATTTTGTTTTCTTTCTCCTCCTGTGACTCGGCAATGTTGTGCGGTGGGCAGAAGGGCGGAGGCCAATGCTATTGGCTTTCACTTAATTCTGTGATCCAAGGCTTTTAGGTGTCATAAAAGAGCTTTGGCTTTCCGGTGTTTGACCATTGTTGATGGTCATCTAGGGAAACGCCATGGGGTGTGGCCCCACCATTAGGGTGACCAGACCAGAACCGGGACAGTTTGGGGAAATCAGCCTCCGTCCCGGGTGTTTTTTCATTTTTTGTCCGGGGGGTTTGCATGGTTGGGCGGCAAAGGTCATTAAAATTGTAATTATTTTTCAGAACACGTTTAGAATGTTGGAGCTGGAGGATTGGCTCGAACCCCCAACCTTTCAGGTACAAGTCACAACACTTACTGACTGTGCTACAGAGTCTCTGGCTTGGAAATTATTGTACAGCAAGCCATGTAATATCAATTGGAGCAAACGCTTGTTTTGAATTAACATGCCAAGATTCACAGACAAAACTGCACAAATGAGATCTACAGTTTATAAAAAAAAAGTGCTAGAAATATGATTGGGTTGTGGGGGTGTGTTGGCAGAGGGGCGGTAATTGGTGGGCTGCGATGGGGTAGTCCCTCTTTTATGTTGTTGGTCATCCTAACCTCCATGTGTCCAGGGGAGAAGGACATGTTTAGCAGGGAGGGTTGGGAAGACTGAGTGGAAAGGGCAGCTCTGTGTGTCTGGAATGGCGTTCTTATTTATAGCTCGTGAAAGTTTCCACTAGAAGGCTTGCAGGGAAATGGCTATGTGGGTAAATGGACGTACCCCTTCGAAGGACCCACGGCGCCATACATCTTCATCCTTTCACTGCCTGCTGCCAGACCAGACTCTATTTGGTCTCCAGTTCTGTCCGTTTTCTTGCTTGAAAATATTGTGACTATCTCACAAGTCATTTATAGAATTCTAAAATGGCTTATTACTATTAAGACCCTCGTTTCTCTTCTATTTTATGCTTGCAATTCGTTTGCAAATATTATTACCTGCAAATAACTCTTACACATCATATCATCTATTTAAAATACTGGGGCATTGAATTATAAATCTAGCCAAACCTATTGGCTTTGCCAATGCATGTTTGCAAGTCAATTGCACAACAGTCCATTGCTTTCCCCTGTCCACACCCGTATTGAATTTAGTACCGTTTGCTATTAAAGGGCAGCACTCGCTTTCAAAACATCCCTCCTTTCGTGAGAAGTACTGCGAGTATATACATGCTGCTTTCCACTGCAGAGGCCACCCTGCATGGCAAAAGTGTGCGGGGTGTGTACAAGTGGGGAAGGTCATGTTTTCTGCATTCACAAAGCCAGCATCTTAACTCATTCCTTAACCTTCTCTCTCCCATAATGCAGCAGTGCCCTCTCTCTCATAGGTCCTGACCTACTTCCAGGCTACTAATTTCTGAGATGTTATTTCAGCCATGCCCCAGACACCACCTATACACCCATTGTCTCCACCGGACATGGCATACAGCCCCCACCATTGGACCCTATGCATGGGGAATGGCCCCCCAGTAAGACCACTTGGCAGCTTTTGGCTATTCCCGCTCACCAGCCACTGTACCCAGTATTTGGCTTTCTGACATGCCCTTGGCACTCTGTGTTGCATCTCCCTTACTTCTCAGTGTCATTCAACAGTGGCAACAAGGATCATACGGGCCTGTAGGCGGCCTCATCATGTCCCTCAGCATGGGATTCTAAACGGAATCCCATGCTGAGGGACAGCTGGGACCGCACAAGCGCATGCAGAGCGGCCAGGAGAGGTGGATCCCGGCTCAAACGAAGTCTTACGCAGTCGGTGCCCCTCATTTAACAGATGTCAGTGCCGATATGGGGCACAGGCACAAAAGCAACGCGCCTCGCCATTTAGGAAATAAGTGCTGTGCGTCGCTCGTGGGTTAGAGAAAAAGACCCACGAGCGTCGATGGGACGCACAGAAAGAAAGGCTTCCATGGCAACTGCCCCACAATAAAGCAGCCTGGAAATGGGCAACGCAACGGGCCTGCAACACAGCCCACGGCAGCACAAACGGCTCACAGCACAGAGCCATTTGAAGTATATTTCTGTAAATTTAAAATACATTTGAGGTGCTTTAAGAAGGAAGCCAAAATAAAGGTGATCTGTTATGTGCTGAAAATGATCAGAATTAATTGAAGAACAAATAAGCGAGTTAAAAAAAAAAATACAAAAAATTAGACTAGGCTAGACAACCAGATAAGGCCAAAATCACAGGATATAGCCAAAGCATCTGCAAACATGGCAGCTGCTAGCATAGCACCACCACCCTTCTTAGCTGAACCAGGCATGCCTGCAATCAGGTGGGATAGATGTGGGGGGTGGGGGTTTGATAACCATCTTTTGGCAATAGATGGTAAAAAGTGCAGCTAGCAGAAAACAAACTGTTCTTCTGCATAACTTGGGGGCAGAGGGGCGAAGTGTATATGACGGACTCCCAGAACCAGAAGAGGCTGGCCAAGGTGACGTAGATAACACACTAGCAGAAAAGAAATTGCTAAATCAATTTGTACCAAACGCTGCACATTTTTGTTTTTTTTTAAGGTTCTCCAGAACCGACAGAGTGCTTTGTGGCAGCTCTACGAAAACGGAGTCACACGTGTTATGTTGGAATGCTAACACCTTAATAAGAGATCAATTAGTATGGTGCACTAACAATAGCAGAGTGCAAGAGAAACGTTTGTCGAAAGATTTACTGTTAGAATGGGCAGTGGAAGTTGCAAGAGAAACGGAACAAACTTACTGATGCATGAGAAGCATGAGGAATGAGAAACCAGCACAAGAAATTGCTGCAATAAAGCAAAATAGAACTAATGAAGGAAAAGAAATCAAGTGCTACAGGTGTGGCAGCAATCAACGCCTACCTATCTTCCAATATATTTTGCCCGGCAAGAAATGTGATTTACATTAAATGCAAAAGGAGAGGCCATTTTGCATGAGGTTGTCGCAAATCATCTTCAATAGACCAGACGAAAGCTCAGTAAACCAGTCGATGACTCAAGTTAAGTATGGGCTGGAAGTAAGTGCTTTGTCCGAAAAAGGAAAGGGGCCAAATGATGATTTTATAATAAATGGCAAAGTGGTAACCATGAAGGTGGACAGCTGTTCTCCATGGACCATAATGTCACAGACGTATGTGTAGCAGGAAGAGTTGAAGACTTGTTAAAACATGCCCAAGAACCTTTATGCCTATGGAAATGTAAAGATTGATCTGCTAGGAAAGTTCTCTGCCGTCATCAAATAAAAAGGGCAGGAGCTGTGTGGCGGATGTGTATGTGACTAAAGAATGATCGCCATTGTTAGGTTGGAATGAACCGTACAATTTAGGGATTTGCATCGAAGAAGTAGGCGACGAGTAGTAAAGAGAATTCCCAGAAGTATTCTCAGATTTAGGAAGATTGAATGGTTTCGAACATTGTATTAGACTCAGGAAGGAGGCAATACCAAAGGTACATAGAATAAGAACTGTTCCACAACAGCTAAGGAATAAACTGAAGGAAGAACTGGAAATGCTACTTCAGAAAGGGATAATTGAAAGGATTGAAAGTTCTGAGTGGTTATCTCCAGTTGTGATTGTGGCAAAGCCAAATGGAAGTATCGGACTCTGTGTGGATTTAAGAGACGATGAGTGTGTTTGGGTGGATCGCCACCCATTACCTATCATTTCGAAAGCATTATCGATGTTGAGCAACTCCCAGTTTGTATTCAGTTAGATTTGTCCTCCGTGTATCATCGGGTGCCCCTCTCAAGTGAGTCAACATCTCGTGGCTTTTGTAACAATGGAGAGGACATTCAAATACTGCTGAATGCTGTTTGGATTGGCTTCGGCAGCAGCAGTGTTCCAAAGAGTGATGGAAAAGGTGCTGAAGGGGGTACCAAATGTTATGTTATATAAACTTGATAAAGCGCACGTACATCCAAAGGCATCTTGGCGCTAGTTACAGAAAGGGAACACAATCGGAAAACGGCCAACAACAATAATAAGCGGGCCTAGAACAAAGTGGTTTTCAGCAGCCGGCGGAAGGTAAGATGGTCTTCAGTTGCACAAAGAGCAGTAGGCAGCTTATTCCAGGCTGTAGCAGCCGCGACTGAAAAGGCACGGCCTCCCATACGTGACAACCGATGGCAAGGAACAATGAGAAGACGTACAGACTGAGAGCACAGCAAACAGGAAGGAGTATAATGAACAAATTTAGCTTGGAGATACTCGGCACCCACGCCATATTAGGCACGGTGCACCAGACAGAGCGATTTGAACAAGATCCGGCTGGCCACAGGAAGCCAGTGAAGTTTCTTGAGCAGAGGAGAAATGTGGGATCCAAAAGGAGGACGAAATATAGAACGGACGGCAGCATTTTGCACTAGTTGAAGCCTTTGGATAAGATAGCGAGGCTGGGCCAAATAAAGAGAGGTGCAATAGTCGAGAGTGCTGAGGACCAAAGCTGCCACTACAGGAGCCTGGCATTCAGCAGGGACAAAAGGCAGGACTTTCCACAGAATTCGGAGTTTAAAGTGCCCAGCACTACACACGCTAGCCACCTGGTTATCAAGGGACAAAGAGGCAGAGATCTTGATGCCAAGGCTGCGGACCGATTGAACCCGAAGAGGAAGAGGGCCAAAGCTCGGTGGCCAGAATTGCGGGGTCCAAAAAAGAAAGGGAGACGAAGTACCCACGACCAGGACCTCTGTCTTACTGCCATTCAGTTTTAGCCAATTGGTCATCATCCAATGCCCCAGATCCTCCAAACAGTTCCTGAGTCGTGCAGCAGTCTCAGCTTGAGTAAGATCTAGGCAGACAGGCAGACAAGAATCTGAGTATCGTCCGCATAAGAGTAGTAACGGAAACCATGTTATTGAATAATAAGCAGAAGAGGTCTGATATAGATATTAAAAAGAATAGGAAAAAGTGCAGAGCCCTGAGGAACGCCACAAGGAAGTGTAACCAACTTAGATCGGAAAGGGGGAAGAGAAATACTGTGCACGATCAGACAGAAACGACGTGAACCAGTTAAGAACCTGGCCAGAAAGACCAGCATTGGAGAGGCGAGAGAGCAAGATGGAATGGTCGATGGTGTCGAAGGCGGCCGATAAATCCAAAAGTAGGACTGCTCCGACCCCACCCTTCTCCATCACACCAGGTCATCAAGTACCGAGTTCAAGACAGATTTAGTGCCCCTCCCGGGCGGAAACCAGACTGAAAAGTATCGAAGAAATGAGAAGACTCAAAGTTGGAGAGAAGAGAGGAGACCAAAGCCTCCATCAGTTTCATAAGAAAGGGAAGGAGTGAGATGGGACGATAGATAGACAGCACATCAGGATCAAGAGACGGTTTCTTAAGCAGAGGGACAACCAGGGCATGCTTAAGGGACAGAGGAATAAGCCCTATAGAGAAGGAGATATTCACAGCAGAAGTAATATGCTCAATGAGGTCAGCAGAGACCTCCTTTTAAAAGAATAAGAGGTATAGCATCATTAGGAGATGCAGACTTCAGTCTATAAATAGCAGACAGTACGTCAGAATTAGAAAACTGCGGAAACGGGGACCAAGAGGCAGTAGGGGGAGGAGATGAGATAGATTTTAGGAGCTGTAAGCAATGGCAGACCAGCTTTTATATGTTCGCAAACAGTAGAGCTTTTTTCAAGAAAGAAATAGGAGTCACACAAACCTTGCGAAGGGGGGACCGAGGCCTTACCATTCTCATTGGAGGAAAGAGACTGGACAAGATCAAAGAGGGCCTTGAATGGACTTTCTTGCTATAATAGAGCTTCTTAGCAAGAATCATAGCCTTATGTTAGGCCGAGAGAGAGCAGCGAAAATGTTGCTTACCAAACATAATTGTGTTTCAAGATGACATATTAATTCATGCAGGATCACCAGAAAGATATGATGAATTGTTGAGATTGGTTTTGAGTAAGCTGAAGGCTGCAGGCTTGACTGTGCAAAGAAGGTGCAAAATAGCCATGGAAAGTGTCGAATGGGACAAAGTGTGTCCCGGAAATGGGATCAGCCCATAACTGAGTCTGGTGGAGGCCATTGATAAAGTTCTCAATCCCATTGACAAAGGCCAATTGAGATCATTTTTGAGTTTAGCTGAATACTACCACAAATTTGTAAAGAACTTTGCCTTTATATCCCCGCCCCTAATATCTTTACTCACGAAAGGTGTCAAGTTTGAGTGGTCAAAGATATGTAAGGAGGCAATTCAAAGAATAAAGGAAGATATGATATGGTATTTTATTTATATCGCACTCATACACAAGTGTTTCAGAGCGCAAAGACAATGTGAGGGCACCTTCGATAGGGACATTTTCACCAGAGGACAGATGTGTTTTAAAAGTGAATTAAAGCATTTTGGGTTTGGGAGCAACCCTCTATCAGTATGACGGAAACTAGGAAGAACGCGTAATAGTGTTTGGATCAAGGACATTGAAGGGAGCTGAGCAGAAGTATTCAGTCATCGAAAGAGAAGCTTTAGCTGTGTATTGGGCTTTAGTCCATTTCAAGTTTTTCCTGTGGGGCAGGAAATTCATTGTCCGATCAGCTCACAAGCCTTTAGCTAAAATGTTTGAGTGTGGAAACTGAGCTGTAGGTTCATCAAAAATTAGCAGATAGTATTTAGGATTGCAAGGATATGATTTCAGAGCCCATATGCCGGGGAAGCACAATGTAGGTGCAGATTACCTGTCGAGGATGCCAGTATTATTGGATGAGGAGGTCAGCGGGAGTGGAAAGAGGAGATTATTGCAGACAGAAGTTGAAGTAGGATGTGTAGAACGAATGGAGTGGCAGAGTTTTGAGAACCTTGATGAAGACATGACAATCATTACAGTGGATAGTGTCAGGTTGGCCCAACAAACAAACGTTGGAGAAGAGGTTTGGGGATTGGTAGGAAGTTAAGAATGAATTGAGTGTCATTGATGGGAGGCTCAGAAGAGGTTTGTGTACTGAGGTCGAAATGGGCGGGAGCTGTGCTCCCATACTTTTTATTTTTAAGTTTCGCAGTTCCTATACTTTTATTTTAAAAAAAGTTTAGGAAGAAGTTGAAGCTTGCAGTTCACTGCACATTCCCATAAATAGCAGGTGTTTGTCTTGGTATTTGGATTGTGTGTGGGAGGGGGCGCAGGGATGGGGTTAGTGGGGCACAGGGGCAGACCAGCAGGGAACATAGTTCCACTACTTCTTTTTGTACACTTCGACCACTGGTTGTGTATTATACCTCCGGAGAAGCTTAGAGCTCAGTAGAAATAGCTCATCCGTGGCATTTGGGGGTAAAGTGGGACCAAGAGCAAGTTAAGACATCGTTTTTGGTGGCCAGGTTAGCAGGAAATTACGTCAGGAATTGTACCCCATGTTGTTTAAGTGACAAGAAAAAGGTTGTAAGGGAGACTCCACCTATTCCTAACCTTGTACCTGTTCAGCCTTGGAAGAAGGTGGCGATTGTCATAATGTGCCCCGTTTTGGGGTTCGGTGAGGGGTTGTCATTTTTGTGTGTTTTGGTGGATTTCCACACTAAATGTGTGGAGTGGAGTATTGTCAGGGAGGTGACAGCAAGGGAACTGGTGGCATTTTTGGAGAATGAGGGAAGGCTTTTCCAAAGACATTGTCACTGACAGTGGTGTTCAATTCTGTTCGGAATTTATGAAGACGTTTCTCAACAGTTATGCTGTTAAGCATACACACGCAGCTTTATATCATCCAAGGGCAAATGGGAGGTTAGAAATAACTAACGGATGTATTAAAGGTGGTATCCAGTTAGCTTTAAAGTCATGTTTTCTGTGGAAGTAAGTTTTAGACCACATGGTGTGGAATTATCTCGCCACACCTTATTCAGTGACAAAGATATCACCATTTGTGTCACTAAAGGGGAGAGAGCCAGGTACCATATTGTGCACATGGTGGTTAGGACTGGTGAGTTCGGTGGTGGACAGGAAGGGAAGAATGGATCTCATAAAAAAAGTCCAAGAAATGCCAAAGAAATGTTTGATACGAAGAAGGGGGTGAAAGAACAAGAATGGAAAGTAGGAGAGAATGGGTTTTGATACAGAATCCAAGATTCACCCATAAATGCATAGAGAGTACATTTATTGGTCCTAAGAGAATCTCAGCTGTGAGGAATGGTGTGGTGATAGTGGTATAATGTACCACAACACCCAGGGCATAAGCCGGCCCCCACAGCAGTATCCTGCGCATGTATGGCGTAAATAGGGTGCATACAAAATGTCCCAAATATTATCCTTAGGAATTTTCACTGCCTCTTATCTGCACTTCTTTTTAGTCGATGGATTACGTCGAACCCAAATCAGCAGCGTTTTGCATAGAAGGTTGTGTTGTGATATTTATAGAAGGAATTTGTTGAAGTATTCGTTTTCTGCAGTGGTCAGCGGGTTATGTGCAATGCTTGCCCAGTCAGTGTGTTTAATTCTGTGCAAGTAATGAATTGTGCAGGAGTGCAGGGCTTTGAATTATGCATTCAGTCAGTCATGAAATTCAAAACTCCTTAATGATTCCTCTGTCCCGCACTGCTCGGCTTTGTTGTGCTTATGTGGTGTTTTCGATCATAGAAATTTGCAGGTGCCATGCCCTCTGCCAGTGCTTTATTTGAAAAGTGCTCGCCCAGTTATGTGCTAATTTAAAAAAAGAATGAATCGCGGAAATAATGGGAGGGTGACGCCATCACAGGTGCAGGTAGGTTGGAGGCTTTATTGGCAGGATACATGCAGTGCTTTAAGTGGCCTGGGGCTGGGCCCCGGCAGTCTCCAAAAAGGGGGGCTGAGCCGGGGCACTTCGGTCCCACCACAACATTGGCAGGACACATTATCCCGCTGCAGCCGCCATTACAGGCAAGCTGACAGAAGTGCCAGCCAGCCACACTCTGGCTGGCACTTGTGTCAGTCACTAACTTCCTCCGATGACCCCTTGTGCGAGGGTTCACCGGAGGAAGTTACTGTCCCTTTGTTTCTCCAGGTTGCCGAGGCGTCTTTAACCTTTTGCGAACCTGGGGATTCCTTCACATATTTCCAAGCCATCTTTTATAAACATAGAAATATTTTACATATTTCTATGTTTATGAAAGATGGCTTGCTTACTACACACACTATTGTAAGGTACATTTTAGGCCACTCCCATCCCACAAGCCACACCCTAAATGAGCAGCGCCCCCCCCCCACTTCCTGAGTTTTTACCCCACTAAAAGCCTTGGATAAATGTAAGGATCCCCCACACCAGGCATCCAACCGCCCATCCCCCACATCTCAACTGCCAATACTAGAACCCTCCCTGTCGTCCGCCAAGTTCTAGATTACAACAATCGCTTGTTGACCGTCCCCATAGTCTGCCCAGCACCCTCTTTCTGCCCCTTTTAGGATGCAATGAATGGTGCCGGCTACTTCAGCCTTTGCAGTACACATACATGTATGCAAAGGTTTCTCAAACATCATTTTTAAAATGCTTGCCGACACTGGTTTACTGCGATGCTTTAAAAAGGGGCGTGGCTGTTGTTCTCTGGCGTAGGAAGGGGTTTTTACTCTATTTCCAATAAGTTAACCTTTTTTTCTGCTTGAAATTAAAATGTAGGGTGAGGACCCCAGCTAGCATTCTGCCATCACTACATCCTCTTATGTTGCTAAAGCATGTGTCGAGGGTATGCGATGTATCGATTGTATTTGAAATTTGGCCTGAGAGCCTAAAGAATGAGTCTTTCTTCCCTTTCCACACTTCAGCTTCATACAGAATACACAACCACCGACAACAGTAATATATTTAGAGTCACTTCGGTTGTGAACACCATGCAACTATTATGCATGTTTTCTGTATGTGTATGCAGGAATCCCAGCTCTGGGACACCTTTGCGCTCCACAGTACAGCGAAATAAAGTAACCTGCTCATGGTGCATGCGATAAGGAACGCCTGACACCCCAACCCTTTCTATTGGAATAGTATACCCTTAAAAGCCTGCATTTGACCGAAGCTCTCGTACTGCTGATGCCAACATTCAGAACGACTGCGACAGGCTATGTATCATTTTCAGTTCTGTCCTTGGCACTCTGGAATAAATGCCCTATTTTGTGTTGCGGACTAAACCGCTCAGATTTTCTCAAAAAAAGTGGCCTTCTGTATCCAATGATGCCTGATGGCAGAATGCCTGTTTACGTCTAACTGCACGGAGGCCACCCCGTACTGTATGTGGGATTTGGCATAATACAGCACTACCGGAAGGGGACTGGGCACACGCCATGATGGAGCCCTTTTCCTGCCACCTTCTTGTATGATATCGGGGCGTGAGTCGGAAGACCAGATGTGGTTAGAGGTTCTTATCAGTAACCCTGGCAGTGGCTTTTGTAATATCCTGCTGTTTTCTCTCTGCACGCCGTCGAGCAGTGACACTTGCAACCCATCCCAATTATATATAGTCTTCATTTTCTTAAACATGCTGAAGTAGATTAAAATGTAAATGCCATTAGAGTGACTTCCTTAATCCACCTACTAATATTGTGGCGTTCATCGCACGTTCCAGGTGCTGAAACGGGGATAATGGCCCAGCAGTTTGCTTGGGCAGATAACGAGTGATCTGGGCTGTTATTCCCCGTTCCAGCCCCTGAAACGGGGTATGAAGGTCATTAGCAGCCCCGGGTTGCCAAAACGGTAACACAGGGTGCTAAAAAGTGTCTCATTGTAGGATGAAAAATCCTTTTCGAAGATGGCTGCCATGGAAAGGGAAGGCGGGGTTCCGTACAGAGCCGCTCTTCCCTTTACATGGCAGCCAGCGGGAGGCGAGAGGAAGGAGCGGAAAAAGGTATAGAGCGGGGTGGGTGGGAGAAAAAATATATAGTGACGGAAGGTAGGGGAAAGATGGCAGTGAATGGAGTCGAATGTCAGACGGCTTGGAACGCGGGCTTGTACCGGTGGTTCAAGCCTGCGTTCCTAGCCATCTCATTGGCTGGCTCCCCCCTGTCTGGGTGCTAATCACGGTTGAACAGAAGCGCAGTCCTGGAGGCCTGAGTGGGCAAGGCCCACCCAAAATCTATAACTGCCCACTCTGCAGCGCTGTGTGGGCATTTACAGATGTTAATGTCACTGCGGTGGGCCCAACGACATTAGCTTTAGGCCCCATTTGTTAGACAATCCTGACTGCGCCTCTGCGGTTGAAGTATTTTGCCCTGAACTTCCAGCCTCAAAATGTAAAGCAAAAACCACTTGCCTTCGTTTCATTTTGTCGTCCATCTTTCCTGTGCCCTTCTTTTGCTGGATCAGTCCTGACATAAAAAAAGGGCTTTTCCTGTTTAAAAAATGCTCTCACTTACCGGCCCAGCTGGAGCATTTTATATCGCGGGGGAGGGACAGCTGGTGGTGGTGCAGGTGTGCTCCAGTGGTGCCCAGATTCTGAGTGTGGCAGTATAAAAAAAAAAAAAAAAACCAAGAGGCTTTCAAGCATCCACCACAGTACCAGGATATATTCTGTTTACTGTACACAGTCAAACGGTGTGACCTGATGGGCCCCAGCACTTGGCAGTCCCAAACAGGACCTCTGGCAGGGTAGGCTCCCACATGAGCAAAGATGCTTTCTAGCGAGGTGGGGAATACTCTGGTAGGTGCACGCAACAGGAAGAGCTGAGAGGCGGTTCATTACCAGCCTAGCCTTCATTATTGGGACTTGACCAGTGAGGGCAGCTCGATTTTCCATGCGTAGCAACTGAGGCACTCCCATCTAGACGAGCACACTACTTAATGAGACAAACTAAAACCATCCAGCATTGGGCTTTTAAAAAAAAAAATATATATTTTTTATTTGTAACATCTAGTTTTTTTTACAAACTTTTATTACAACTCTTCATCAATTCATTAGTCCCACTTTGCGTTTGTAGTTACATTCTTGTCCTTTCAGTTTAAGACTTTATCTAGAAAATGTATCACTGAGCAAGTTGGGTGTACCGAGCTTCCACTCAGTATCCGAATCCACAGATCTTCCATCATGTTGTTTACAGGCTTAAATTTGCTCAAATGGATAGATCTCAGTTCACTTATAGCCACACATTCAGTTATCAGGTGTTTTAGTGATTCTATTTTACAATGCCGACAAGCTTCATTGGTGACAGGCTTCATTTTCCTCATCACCTTCATTTTATTTGTCTTAAGTAAATTAATTCTTAGTCTAAGGAATTTGTCTCTATGATATCTCGAAGGAAATTGGCACAGATATTTTGGAATTTTATCCACTTTGTTCTTAGTCGGACCTAGATCTAAGGCTGTTGGCATCTTTTCATACTTGTCCAAATTGTCTATCCATAACCACTCTTTTTTAACTTTATTCTCGCGATTTGTGGCCGGTTTATCAGTGTGTCTATTGAGATGTTAGCCTTATGCATGATGGCTTTTACTTTGTCTGACCATCTTAAGAGTAAGCCTTTATGCTGATGTAATCCTTCCGAGCTCAATATTTTATAGGCTGGTTCAGGATTCAATATTTCCATCTTGCGTAGCAATGACAAGGATTTCCATAGCACTGTTCCATAAAGATTTTCTAGGGCCAGTTCGTGACGTATTATGGTCATTGAGAGATATTTTGGTAGTCTCAAGACTAGGCGCCAAAATAGGCCTTCCAATTTAGACCTGATCTTTTAGTCTATATTCCAGCCGGGTTCTGCCCCAAAGGTTATTGTAGGGACCACTTTTTGAAGATAGAACGTGCGGAGCGCGTACAGAGAATTTTCCATATAGAGTATGTAATCTCGCACCTTGTAGGGCAAGCATTCGGGTCCGATGGAACAAGTCTCGAACCCAGCTCCACTCACATATCGAGGTGTTCATTAGTATTCCTAAGTAGCACATTTCTTTAACTTCTTCAATCAGTTTGTTATCAATTCGCCATTTGAAGTTCTTGTTTTTAGCGACCTGATCGCTGCCAAATTTCATGATTTTCGTCTTCACGTTGATTGACAGATCGTTAGGTTTTGAGTGTCAACAGAAGCCGCTGTAGCCCTATCCTATCGAACAGTACTATGTCGTCAGCATAGATCACATAACTTATGTGATATCCATTGATTTTTGGAGGGAAACAATTGACACTTGCTAAAGCTATGGAGATGTCAGCAATATAAAGTTTAAACAGAATGGCAGCAAGTGGACAACCCTGCTTCACCCCTCTAGTGGTGTTGATAGATTTGGACAGGTCTCCACTTGCATTTAGTCTTACTCTGATTGTTGTATTGGAGTGCAATGCCTTTATAGGGAGCAACAGGGCATTTGGGCAATTTCTTTTTTTTTTCAGCTTCTTCCATAAT
This sequence comes from Ambystoma mexicanum, assembly GCF_040938575.1. Classification (NCBI taxonomy): domain Eukaryota; kingdom Metazoa; phylum Chordata; class Amphibia; order Caudata; family Ambystomatidae; genus Ambystoma; species Ambystoma mexicanum. The sequence goes on along the minus strand of NC_090931.1, from coordinate 1,426,361,766 downwards.
TTATTTCGATTCACTGAATTGAAAGCCTGCTGAAAATCGATGAAGGCCATGAATAACTGGTGCTTGTTGTTCAGTGCCTCGAGCTTCAGCAGGTTCACCAAGGCTAGGTTAATCTCTATTCCCACTCCTTTTGTGAATCCTGTTTGTCGAACATCCGGTAGATCTATTTCCGTTGCCCAAGCTGATAGCTTTTTTTGCAGAAATGTTGCCAACACTTTACCGATGGTATCCAGGATGGCAATCGGGCGGTAGTTGCAGGATCGTCCCGACTGCCCTTCTTGTATACCGGTACTATTATGGCATCAGTCCATGATCTCGGGACCTGTTTTCTATCTGCTATCACCACAAATGGCTCTCTGATGAAAGTTGACCATGCATGCCTGTGTTCTTTTAGCAGCGTGTTACTGATGCCATCTGGGCCAGCAGCTCTAGATGTCTTTAGTTTGGATCTAGCTGTTAGAATATCTTCGCTGGTCTCAATTATATTCCAGGCTGTATCGTATTTTCCACTTTCTACTAGATGAGGCATCTCTATTCCTGTGAAAACCTTTTGAAAGTGTGCCACCCAGTCATTTTCTGTCACTGTCATCACGGAATCCTGATTAACTGTTCGTTTATTCAGGATTCCCCAAATTTCTCTTGAGTTCTTTTTAATCAATGCCAACATTACTTCACCACGCTCTTGATCTCTCTGATGGGAAAAGGATTTTAGCCAATTCCCATAGTGTTGTTTTCTCTGTTTTAAGTGGTGCGAGGCATTCATTCCACATTGTTTTTTTTAGTTTAATTAAATCTTTCTCAAGAAGCTTTTTTTTTTGATTTTTCAGGATGAGGCTCCATTTGTGCTTGTGCTCATTGTTACTTTCATGTTTTTTTCTAGAAAAACCTGTTTTCAAACTTGGTAGCAGCGGTATGTAGTCAAGAGTCATCAGTATCATAATTTGTCTCCTGGATTTCGTTTGACATTTTGATGATGTGATGGTCTTTTATACGTAGTCGATTTTGCCCGTGGTTTACTTCTAGTGATTGACTTTTACTTTTAGATTGCTTTATGCACATTAGCGGGCAGGACATTACTAATGGGCAATGATCACTACTTCTGGTTGGTGTGATTTGTAGGTTGTTGATTGTAACAAAGACATTTCTTGATGTCCAGAAATAATCTATGGTCTTCTTGTAGCCCATTTTTTCCCAGGTGAAATTTGGTGGTATATCACCTTTTACATGACCATTTACCATCATAGTCACGTGCTTCCAGTTCTTTACTCCATTGCGATCTTCTTGCATTTCGTAGGCATCCATCAGTTGAATTATCTTCGATGAGTTTCTTATGTTCGTCAAACCAGGAGATGTTCAGGTCTCCACACAAGATAATTGCAATGTCTAGGCAAGTCTTTTGATAATTATCTATTATTTTCTTTACAGCAGATGTAAATGCTTCAGTCGAGATTTTTAATGGGTTCCAATACACGTTCAGCAATAAAAGGTATTTTTCATTATTGCGGACGTTCGTAGTTTGAAGTAGTGTTCCTTGGACATAGCTATTGGGATTGATTTTTTTTTTTTTTCAATTACTTCCCAGTTTGTTCCTGTCTTTATCATGGTAATTAGTCCAGAGAATGGACGTCCCTTGTTTTTTTCTGCTGGATTGAACAGTGTAACGTAGCCATCTTTGACTGGTGGCACCCGCATCCAGGTTTCCTGGAGACAAATTATGAAGTTGTCTGTTAGATCTATCGGGAAGTCATTGTATAAATGACTGAAGCCCCTTGTGTTTCACGAAATCACAGTCACAGGAGCATCGATTTCCACTTTCGTAAGCTAATGGTTAGTTGACCTGGCTACAGCATTCTCATGTTTTGAAGTTAGCAGTGGAACGGTTTTTTAACTGTCTCCTTAGGTCTTCACGTCGCTGATCTGAAGAGATTTCCACACTTTTGGCGTCTGATGTCATGATTGAGCCATGTTTTCTTGTTGAATCGTAGGACGAGATCTCAAACCCTAAGCACAAGAGTTCTTGCTTTGCGGTCAATAACATGTTACGCACTGCTTGGGAGTGGATGTGAAGCAATACAATGTCTACTCGCTCCTCCGATAGGTATTCCACAATGCGGATGTCATCGGACGTTATGGTCCGTAGCAGTGGAATAGCATGCAGTAAATGCATGATGTTTGCACGGTTCAGGTTGACATCTAATTCATTTCTGAATGTTTTCAATCATAATTTTTTGGGAGAAGGCCTTAGGCGCACCTTGACTAGCTCCATGTGATTCGGACGGTGAATTACAGCTGTGTGCTATTGTGAGTTTCGGGTTCAATGCAGAGCGCCAGTTTTTTGGTGGCTTGAGGCTAGAAGCTGTTGGTCGTTTATTCTGTTCAGTTGGGTTCTTGTTAATAGATCTTTCTTTTGCCCAGGTCTCACCTTTTGTATTCAGCTGACTGCTTAATTTCCTTGGCAGAGGTTTCTCCAGTTGAGTCTGACTTAATGAATCGGAGCTGCTTGAAGACATGTTCGAACAATCTGCCTCAGATCTGGGACAATCGTCAACTTCGCCATCGGAGTATGTAGACAAGTTGCATAGTTCTTCCATTAGGTCCCCAGAGGCGGAAGAGCTCGGGTCCGATTCTCATTCGCTTTTTTGGATTTGCAATCTCTTTGCTTGGGGGTTTAGCTTTTTTGTCTTCGTTTCCCTCTTTGTTATTTCTGTTTGATCTGCCAAGTATTTTACTTTCGGTTGGCTTAGATTTCTCAGGTGTGGTCAAGTTTCTTATAAATTGTTTTATATTACTTCTATGTTTTGTTGAAGTCTGAATATTTTTTTTGGTCTGATTTCTTCTTTGTATTACAGGTTGTCTGTGATGATGGTTTTTCTTTGCACACCGTAATCTCCAGATTTTTAGCAGAACCACTAAAGATACCATACGATGCCTTTGCGGAAGAGCACGATGGATTCTCAAAACTGTTTTCCGTTATCTTGTTTGTCTCACTACCCTTTTTATTTGTTTCAGCTGTGGAGTCTTGAGTGCCTGTCGCCGAAAATTGTTTTGAAGAGTCGGCAGTCTCCTTCGATTTAATGGCAGTGCCTTTTGTCGTTGAACTGGATGTCGTTTTCCCATTTTTTTTTTCTGTCGAGTCAATGAGAACGTGTGGAATAGACCCATTGACTAAAGTATCTTTATCAGTTGATTTGCCTGGTATATATATGTCGGCTTATATTTTGCATTGAATCCCAACATCTGTACCGCCGAGAGTATTTGCAAGAGTGGCTGGTTTCTCCAGTGATTGGATTGGCAGTTGTTTTGTGTTGCGGAGCATTTCCTCTAGGAGCAGATTAGTTCCTTTGTGTTCCGACAGCAGCAGCTCGAAATGCCTGCTCATGTATTCGGCAGACTGGATGTTTTCGGCTTCTTGTCTTAATTGGGAGTTCACAAATTGTGTTTCAATTTTGTTTATTTTGTCATCGAAGTGCCTCATTAATGCTCCATTGTTTTGGGAGGATTCATTTAAGCTTTCATACAGCTTTATAAATGGTATCAACGCCAGTGATGTGGCAGCCAAGACATTGTTATGAATCTGTATGGCTGCAGCGACTGATAAATTCAAATTTGAATCAGGGTCTTTACTTTGCGGACTGCAACTTTTCTCCTTGCTTGGGAAGCTCTGGTCGCTTCTGCTAGTAGCTAGAATGCTTTTCCGCTGTTGCTGAGTGTGCTCGTCGTGAGCATTGCCCCTCTGGCTTTTCGTTTTGGCGCTGATGTCCGCCTTAGGACAGGGATACTTTCCTTGAGTTTTTGAGCATAGCGTCGTTTCGTTCGCCAGATTTGAGTCAATACTGGCAGTAACGTTCTTCTGCTCAAAGACTTTCTGATTCAAGGCTGTCACTTTGCCACTGGTAATGCACTCATGTTCGCCTTCTTTATTTTCACCAGCGGATATTTCCACTGTGGTGGCGTTGCTCGAGGTTCCAGGAGAGAGGCTTGCTGCCAGTCTCTTTCATTTCCTCGAAGTCAGCTAAGAGTCTCTTGGTCAAGCGAGCTTCTCTCGCTGCCAAGTCGATCTCCTTTAATGGCAAATCGTTGTGGAGGCCTTGTTGTAATCCATTAGTTAGGTTCCCAGTTGCTACTCCGGATGATGTGTCGCCACTGTTTAATAGGCATGGAGCATTAATCTCTCTGCTGTTGCATTCAAAAATTGTTGTCTTAATTTGGTTGGTATTCTTGTGGCTGTCTGCACTTTTTTGTATTGGGGTACTTTCCTTTCGTTGGTTTGTATGCTGTTTTACAGACAATGGGAAAGTACATTTCAACAAGTTTGTGTCCAGTACCTTGTTCGGTACTTCAAACGCAATTGTCTGTTACATCGAAGGGAGATTGAAATGCCTCCGCATTTATCTCAATCACCTCCGCTTCCGCATTGGCTCTGTTTGAATCATACTCCCAATGATTTGCCCCATATCTCTGTCTAGCGCCTGGACTAATGCTGCCCCTTTCATTAGTGGCGTTAGTGTTATGCAGATTCGTGGTTTTGGAGTGATGTTCAACAAGAGCCTTTTCTTTGCTTTCCATTTTGTTTTGCAAGCCCACATTACTTACACTGGCCACATGTGCATTTTCTTTCGTGGTTTGATCACGCAGATATAATTGTTGCGGTATTGAAGTTATTTCATTGTCCGAGTTCATTATAGTTTTTGCCTCAGAGACCGCAACCATAATCTGGACTTGAGCCATGTCGGATGCCAAATTATCTGTGGTCAGCACAGTCTCCACAGGCTCCGGCTCGTGCTCTAGGTGAATGGGAGTTTCTATGGGACTCGGCGCTGCTACTGTTGTTCGACTGGGAGACTCCTCCTCTCGCACATTCGAAGATGTGTCCATTAAGCATTGGCCGTTAAGAATTGCGGGATCTAACGATGCAATCCCACTACTTCCCTCCCCGCCTTCAGTTACATCAAGGGGTAAACACTGCCTTGGTTCGCTCTCGTTTTTGTTTTCAAATTCACTTCCAATAGCACTATTTAAATGCATGTTCATATCCATAGTGCTACCGGGCATGTGAGTCATTGATTTCTTGGCTTGTTTTAGCTTGAGCCGTGTCAGAGGCCCGCTATCGCCCACAAGTGTCTCTTACCTCTCTTCTTCAGTCGGTAGCTGCGAGCTGCGGACTGCTGCGGACTGCTGCAGACTGGACTCTGCGCATGGACCCCGCGCTCTGCTGATGTTTTTAAAGGGGGTTGTGCTTTTTCCCTTAAAGGCACATGGGACTCTGGAAACAAAGTTCGTACGCCGTCGCTGCAGCTCCTCTCTCCTGCTCACTCTGCTGCAGACTGGACTCTGTGCACAGACTCCGCCTGAATATATAGCCTACACTTTCAGGTTGAGTCTACTCGGAGCAGGCTGGGCCTATTCTGGTCCGCATCCATTGCGGTGAGCAGCAGAGATCTGCAGAGAGTGTTGCTGGCTTTAAGATACAGCCTTTAGCATCAGCCAGCTCCGGCATCTGGCTTCAGTCGGGGCTGGCTATTTGCTGTACTTCTGGGCTTTTGTGTAAGCATGGGAATGGCACTTGCCTTGCATTGCCGGAGGGGTCTTAATTGCTCATTGATGGCAGCAGGTGCAAAATGGGGAAAGTACCTGGGCATCATCGAAGTGCCTAATACTGTAAACCAGCCAAAACAGTTGGCTTTGCCAGTGCTTGTGTAGCGGGTTGATCGATTTATGCACCTTAATGGGAGACTGGTCTAGGCGGGCACACAAAATACAGATTAAACCTTCAGTTGTAGCTTGACCCACCTCTAACCTGCAAACCCTGCTTTCCTGAGTTCAAGGTCACCCCGGTGTACCTCTCTTGGAAAGTGGTATGGGTAGGGAAGATCGAGAGGTTAGGGCAGGCAGGTTCTACCCCCAAGGAGAAAACACAAGATTAGAATAACTGGAGCACACAAGGAGAGGCGGACAGCCGAATGCTGGTGTAAAGTTCTTTATTTAAAAGCTTACTTTGTATACCTTTCTTGAACACCAGCAGGGTTTTGTGACTTTGTTTTCTTACAAAAAGGGGCAAAACGCAAGACACTATATATACAAATTACCTTCAACCTAGTAGCTGCGGAACTAAAAAAAATATATATATATAAAATATATTATATATGAGTCATTTTAAAATATAAAGGCGTCATATATATCTATACAGTGAACTGTATTAATTATTTATAATGACCTTACTTGCAAGACTACCTGGCCAAGGTTGTCTCAAGGTCCTTGCTGCTGCTCTCAAGTTCTTATTTCTTCCTGCGGTCTTCAGTGTTGGCTCTTGTGGCAATAGGCGCCAGGTAGCAGCAACAGTGTGGGGGACCCCCAAAGTCCTTGTTTGGGCTGGGTTGCGCATCAAGCAGCAGCCGAGCACTTCGATGCAGTGTGGGGAGCAGCCCCCCACAACTCCAATCCACCTGGGCCTTGTCTGCCAGGTGTGACCCAGGGAGTCCAGGTGGGCCACCTGGCAGGGGTGGCCTCTTTCTGTATATTAGCCCCACGGGCTAAAAACACATTGAGCGCTCCCCAACTGCAGGGAGCGCCGGTAATTCAATATATGTCCCGGGCCCCGCAATCCATGGCCACCTGGGTAGGGCAGCAACAGTGTTCCCAGCGATTTCCCCCTAACAAGTGTAGAGGCCTGGGCTGCGGTGCTGTCGGGGCGCAGAGCAGTGAAATCCTGTTACCAGGCGCCCTGCTTGCGCCGGCTAGTATTTAAAAAATGTTTTTAATTTGTTTTGAGTAAAGGAACCCTTGCGTCGACATGTGAGGCTCCTTTACTCATTTTCTCCTTATGGTCCCAGACGCGTCTCTTGCACCAGGGATCAGATTTTCTTTTCTTTTTTTTCGGGTTCACGCACCGTGGATCCTTTCTTTCATTCCTGACCGGGGCTTACACTTCTTTTTAACTTCAGTCAGGGATATGCATAGTGCTTATAAATAAAGTGGCTGAAGGCACCTGTTTATGAGTAATGAGTCATTAACTCTCACACTGCTTTGAGAAAACAGTGGCAGGCACTTGAGTGCAAAGTATGATGGCAAGGCTTGATTAAAGCAAGCTCAGAGAGTTCCTGTGAGGTGTTTTGGGTGGAGAGGGGCAGGAACGCGGTAGGAATGGCCATAGGGATTAGCATGGCCATGAGCAATCGGTGGGTGGGCCAATAACCAAACATTTACAAGCTGTGTCCCTCCTCATGTGCCATTTAGCTAATAGCTCAATAAAGAGGGCTGGCTAGCGAGCCTTACATCGAGCATGACCAGTGATTGGCCCTGGACAGCATTCCATTCCAGTGTGTACAATCCGTCTTGGTACTGCCTCCAACCTAGCTGCTAGACCACCAGGGCAGAACCTACTGGGAGGTGTGGGGGGTGGAGGGGATAGTGGAGACTGTGTGTGGAGGGGAAGTGGCTGGTGATCTAGCAGTTTGGACTGGACAGCACCTTATTAGTGGCATGGCCAAGACACATTTGCTTACAGCTGGTCCCCTTTTGTAAAGCCATAGATCTGCTTTAAAATGATGGTATGGAAGGCCATACAGAGATCTATAAAAGTGGTAATGATTAATTCAGAGCAATGCAATACCCTGAAAACCTGCATGAAATATCCCTGCTTGGTGGGTCGATGAACCCACTCCCATTTCCCTTTCAATTGCATTGCTTCTACGGGGAAGTGGGAGTGGCTTCTCCTAAGGAGGCTTGGCTTTTTTCTGTGCGAGTGGTAATTTACTTTGTAGAAATTACTTCCAACAGTTTACTTCGAAATGTATTTTTTATGGGGGTGCCATCCCAAACCTTTTCACTATAACCCTTACCCCAAACCCCTGCCCACCCTCCTCTACCCCTTAACCCACAAAAAAATACGTTTTGGACTAAACTTGATGTACCACATCCTAATTTACTTAGTGGAAACCACGTGAGACCCCTTAGATTTTGTAATATTGTTTAAGGGATGCAAGCGCTCCTCTTGGAAGTCGTCCACTGGAGAACCTTGCAATGCAGCCCTGTTGTGATCCCTCTCTGTAGTAGGTGCGCTAGCACACTGAGCTATCTCCGATAATTTGTAGGGGCTTCTACTACCCCAAGGGCACATTTTCAAAATGCAAAGAAAACACGCATCATGAGTCGTATTCACGCTCGTTCTGTTGGCTCCGTTTTGGACGTGCGCATTAATTCAGGTCAACAATGTGTAAATGGGGAATATTGTTCTGCGAGGAAGTTGTTTTTGAGATTTCCTGTCCCTTCCACCAGTGACATTGTGTGATCCTGGGCAAAACACTTTATTTCCTGCGTCTCCTGCTGCTCGCCTGCCAAGCAATACGAGGCCAGATAAAAAACAAATCGAACTTCGGTGTTTGAGTTGCATACAAATTGGAGTCTGGCGCAGTGTTGGAAAGTTTTCCAGTAATAAGAGGTTTATTTATAGCCGGTGAATGAAAGCCTGGCTGCCTGGGCGTTGTCTGCTACGCCCTTGCCAAGGCGGGTTCTGGAGTCAGCCCATTCAACCGGTGTAAACATCAGCGCGTAATCTTTGCCTTGATTTTATTTATTTTAAAAATGTGTAGCACCACAGTGTGGTGGAAATGACATATCATGTAGAGTACACATTTCATCATGTCAAAAAAATGCATTAGCAAACAGTTTCATCATACACGCACCTTCTTTTTAGCTGCCCCAAATTTGGAAAACGGGGGGGGTTGGGGGGGGGGGCAACCGTCCCCTAACATAACCCAAGCCTGTGCTGGACATTTGAACCCCCCCCCCCCGCCCCCCGCTGCTGCATAAGGCACGTGTGGTGAAATGCCCAAATTCAACTTAAACGGAAGAGTGTGCCCATGCCCAGAGAAGCTGGGGAGAGAGTCTTGGCACCTACCACCTGTGACGAGTCGGGAATGAATTTCAGACACAAGTTAGCCATGTAAAGACTTTTATTGAAAATAAAAGGGTTGAGATACGGCCTCTCTGATCCTGCTCTAAGAGGAATTTCCCTACCGAAAACCAAAACTAAGGATAAGTCTGAGATGTAAAAACCTATACTGTCCTGTGTCCAAAGTTCTTTTCTGGCCCTAAACTCTATAGTGAAATGGGAAATGTCTAACCTTGGGAGTTAAAAAAAGGGTAAACAAAAGAATAAATGGCTCCAACACATTCTTGCAGGATAGCGATTCTTGCTCCAAGGGTGGTTCTCTTTCCCTGGATTCCTTGCTCCAGAGGGCGGGTCTCTTTCCCTGGATTCCTTGCTCCAGAGGGCTGGTCTCTTTCCCTGGATTCTTTGCTCCAGAGGGCTGGTCTCTTTCCCTGGATTCTTTGCTCCAGAGGGCTTTCCCTGGATTCTTTGCTCCAGAGGGCAGTTCTCTTTCCCTGGATTCTTTGCTCCAGAGGGCAGTTCTCTTTCCCTGGATTCTTTGCTCCAGAGGGCAGTTCTCTTTCCCTGGATTCCTTGCTCCAGAGGGCTGGTCTCTTTCCCTGGATTCCTTGCTCAAGAGGGCTGGTCTCTTTCCCTGGATTCCTTGCTCAAGAGGGCTGGTCTCTTTCCCTGGATTCTTTGCTCCAGAGGGCAGTTCTCTTTCCCTGTATTCTTTGCTCCAGAGGACAGTTCTCTTTCCCTGAATTCCTTGCTCCAGAGGGTGGTTCTCTTTCCCTGGATTCCGCTTGGCTGTCTGAAGTTTCACATACAACCGTTCTTTGTGCCTTTTCCAGGCTCACACCATTTGACGTACAAACTTATTTGGCTTTGCAATTATATTTCCAGAACACTTGGTATGCTTTTCTGCCAGGCTTCTTTTTCTCCTCTCCTGGTTCGCATATCGCTTTTCTAGTCCCCATATTCTTTCTCGGGACCTCTTTGTTTTTAATCAACATCCTTTCTGAGTCCTTATGTTTCGTCTCGGGACTTGCTTATTACATACAGGTTTCTTGGCTTCTGAAATGCCTGGTATACTCTTCTGCCAGGACTTCTTGTATTCACATGGGGCTTCTGCCCTTCCCCAACGTTGCATATACTCGCATTGGCGCTTTTGCACTTCTCCAAAGTTGCATAAACACTTGGTTTGTTAGTTTGTCCACTGGACACACTATCCATTTTGGGCTTTCTCCACATATGTTTATAACATCTATCCTTTTACTTGAGAGGGGCTTGTTTGTTCATTAATCCCCCTTATTTTTCTCGCTCTCTCGCTCTCGCTCGCTCTCTCGTAACTGCCTTTCGGTTTCTTCACCTTTTACAGAGACTCAGTTCTCTCCCACCAATAGCAGAAATTGATTCCCTGCTTCTGGTAGCCTCTCGCGCTCTGTACTGCTCGAGTCCGATTACTCAACCCAGTGTCTGGTCATTCTGGAAGATCAAGCTGACTTTTGAGAATTGATTTGAAAAACTCCAATAGCCATTTTCAGTCGTCTTAAATGAGTTCTGGATGATTGAGGAGTGGATTTGAAGAGGGTGAGTTCCCTATTCTTCAAGGCAGAAGAACTGGATGTATGACAATAGGCCATGAGGGTGTGAGAGATGGGAGAATTATTTTCAAGAGAAAATGGGGGATACCATGTCGTGCCCGATGAAGCCATCACATATCCCGGAAGTAGTCTTCCCCCATGTGGTCCTTGCTCACTCCCTCATATAGCCACCCCGAGGGTGAGTATCCGGTAGTGGCTGCCGTCCCCTGGCCATATGGGAGGAAGTCCTAACTGGGGAATCAGTGATGCCTCCATCGGATTCATTGCACACTCCAGTGGTATTCAAACTTTTTCACACTGATTTCCCCCTCCCACACCCTTGAGTAAAAATATTGTTTCTGGGCCTCCCGCCCATGGGCTGACCCCCAAACCCAACCTACGGTGGCCAAAGGATATCCAGTGGGCCCAGGCTCTTTAAAATATAAGCAGATTTTCTCCTGCTTATATTTTCTATTAAAAGCAGCCACCTATAATCCTTTTTATATTAAAAACATCCATCTTAATCCCTTTTTAGAGTCTAGACCCCCCCCCCTGACCTCAAGGGGGGGGGGGGCAATCCCCCAGTTTTAAGACCACTGGTTTAACCAATGAGCCTGGTCCAACTTGTGCCCGTGCAAAGCGTTCTTGTTACGCCCAGTACCTGGCTCGTGATCTCATGCAGTCCCATCAGTGCAGAGTTCTGCCAGTGCCAAAGGATCAACCCCCTGTGAAGGCGGCAAGAAGTAGACCCAGACAACAGATTCAAATTTGTTCTCAACAGTTTTTTATTTAACTTAAAAGGCAGGATGGCGTAAGGCTTAACTTGCCCTATGCTAATGTGGGATTTCCCTACCTAAAGAAAACTAAGGATAGTCTGTGTCAGGATGTCCAAATCAAAGGACTGTCTGTGTCCAAAATCTATACTTGCCCCACAACTAACTGTATACAATGTGTAGGCATGTCGGCATCAAAAGAAAGTGTTTGAAATAAAGTTCTGAGCTTCTTCCAGCTCTTGGTTTGTAATCCGCTTCCCCTTCTCCAACTTCAAAACAGTTAACAAGGTATCTGGGTTACCTCCCCAAAAGTTCAAATTTTCCAGCTTTTCAAAACACCACAATTCCTTGGGCCACTTCCCAGCTTGCTTGTCCTTAGTACTTTTCACTGTTTCACATAGATAAGTCTGTTTCTTGACTTCAAAATCACATAAGCGACGGTTTCAAAACACAAACTTCTTTATGGATACTTTTATTGGTTTGCTCCAAAAAGGGGGGCTATTGGTCTAGGCGGGGTTGTTGGACCACATGGTCCGCACATTACAGATCAAGTAACCGATACCCTTGCTTATCTGCTTCATCAATAATTGCACACTGCGTTCGTTTGACAGTGAAGCTTGTTTCTTTCATAAAATAAAGTTCTAAACTTCCAACACTCACTTTACCGTGGCTTGGTCGGCACCATCTGTATTTCCTGGCTCTTGCCAATACAGGTTTTCCCTTAACCTGCAGTTCCTTAATCGCTTTTAGCTTTGCCCCATACTTGATTTCTTCTCTCATACCCTTCTTCGTATTCTCTCGGCTTAGCCAGCACTTGTATCTCAAACAATTCATTCTGTGGTATCTGCCACTCGCACCACCTTGTTTTAATTCCATTCACAAGTACTGATAACTTGCTTTTGCTCAATGCGACATTCAAAAGTGCTTAATGTCTTTCAATTAATTCGGTATTCAAAAATATTTGTTTCAGCCTTCAAAATTGCTTATAACAACTTTCAGTTTGTTCGATTTTCAAGCGTGCATGTTTTAAGCTCCCAGAGTGCCCCGGTATGAGTGTTTCTGTGTATTCACTCACTGGATCCACACGGCAGCTCCCTTCGGCTTCTTTCTGCTCCTCGCACTGCTTCCCTCGTGGAGGCCGCAGAGAGCCCCACTCGCTCTCCAGGCATCCTGCAGCAACTGGAGTGCTTCAGCACCTCAAAGCTCCCACTGTGTGCATCCGGCAAGCAGGGCTTGCAGGACTTCCAGACCCTCTCGTGTCCAGCCTCTGCCATGGCGTCCCTCTCGCCTGCTCGATACGGCTCCTGTGTTACCCGCTTCACTTTCTCCAGCCCGCTTCTGTCTTCCCCTTCTTGCTGTGCAGCCAGCCTTCTTGTACCCATTGGGATTGTTAAATAGCCGCAGGAGTGGGTCATTACATTCAATTGGCTGACCCTAGTGAAACTCATTAGCTGACCAAGCCTGGCTGCTCCACCGGTACAATTTATTAGCCCTCTTCTTCGTCTCAGTACCACAGTGGTGTTTGGGGATATCTGAATTAAAGGAAGTGTGCATAACTGTTTCTTCCTCATCTTGGTACTTGACTCATATGTGTCTGCATTAACAATATAAGACTGAATGTGTTTATCTCCCCCAAATGAGGATGTGTCCTCCTAGTTGGCCTCTTCCTCGTCCCAGTGTTGAGGTGGTGTTTTTGGAGGACATTCTGAAGGGAAGAAAGGGGAAAGTGCTGACAGCCTACAAAGGCTTGGGGGTGGAGGGTTTATCCTGGAATGGGAAATACCATGCGTCACCCAAGGACATCCTCTTCCCCACTCCCCAAGTTCCCTCCACACAGGCGATCCTCCCTCGCATATCCACACCAGAGTCTGGATCCAAAAACAATGGCCTTTCCCCGGTCACCTGAGGGGGAGGATACAGAGGGAAAAGTGAGGAAGCCCTCTGGTTCCTCACTCCATCCCCCCCTTGACCTAAGGAAAGCGAACCTAGGGGTTTACACATTGCTACCCCAGTAGTCCACTATCCTCGAGTGTTGCCCTATAAATCCCTCCCACAGGATTGGTCCAAAGAATAATCCATTAACAAAGGGGGTCAAAGGCTACAGGATCGGATCTTGGTAAAAATATCTATTTTTACTGCAAGGTTAAAAAAAACTTGAATTTAAAACTCATTTATTAAATATGGCCCCCCTCCTGCCCCTGCAAACCCATCCCCCCACTTTAATAAATACCCTAACCCCATCTAGCTCTTCTCTCCTTTTGTTTGAGAGGCTGGCCAACCGGGCAGTCTTCTTGTTTTGGAATAAAGAGACATCACGCAGCAGGGAGCCCATTCCATTCATGGAACCGTGGGAGGGTCAGTGACACCCACACACATTTTTTTTTTAACCACGGCTTATTGAATGCAAGGGGGGGGCTCTTGTTCCGAGGCGTGACCTAAGCACTCATACTTGGGCCATGCCCCCTACGAAAGCGCCCCCTGAACAAGAGCCCCCCGTCAATTTACCACCCCACTTAAAGCACTGTCCATACCACAGGTCCTGCAAGCATAATATCAAAAGGCAATACCCCTCCTGCTGCCTACGCCAGGCTTGCACCCGACTTCATTTTCATGAGAAAATCTCAGGCCTTAATTGAAAGCGGAAACCAAATCTCAGGCCTTAATTTTTTTTTTTTTTAAACTTTATTTATTCAGCTCGGTGAAACAGGTACAGGCAAGCACAGAAAAAAAGTAACATGCATAGTACACAGGATTTGAACAATCGGGACACACATCATCTGCAGTAGCACGGCAACGGAGGGAACATAGATGGCATACAAGGGTTACACTTAACGGGGCCCGTGGGGGCTCAACCCGTCGACACATGGAAGGAGTGAGCGTCAAGGAATCACCAATGTGGCACAAGGGTCGGTTAGTTACATGAAGGAAGAGAAGTATGGTCGGAATCTGAGTCCGTGGAAGACATAAACAGGCGGAACTGTAGCCACACATCTCTGGGCTTGGAGCGTGCAGGTTGTTGAAGCGACCAGGCCTCCTCGGTGTCAGAGGCCCAGGTCATTGCGCCGAGCCATTGTGCATGAGTAGGGGGATATGGCCTAAGCCAACAAAACAGGATTGTGCGCACCGCTAGCAGCATGCACAGGCCAGCAAGTTTCCTGGAGTCGCGGTGGAGGCCGGGGAAGTCGTGGAACAAGCATGTCAATGGGGAAGGGAGAATAGGAGCCTCCAGGATAGTTGACGCAGTAGAGCATACTGCCGTCCAGAATTGGGAGAGCCTAGGGCAGGACCACAACATATGTAGGTAATCAGCGATTTCACATGTACACCTGGGGCATCTAGGGGAAGTGTCGTTTGAGAAGTGATGTAATCTAGCCGGGGTGTAATGGTATCTGTGAAGCACCTTGAATTGAATTAACTTAAATCGAGAATTGAAAGATACATCTCGGGTGCGCAAACACATGTGAGTCCAGCGCTCGTCAGTTATTTCAACCCCAAGATCAGTCTCCCATGAGTGCCGGAGTTTGGAAAAAGCGGGTGCTGACCGGGATTGGAGGATCGAGTATAGTCTCGAAATTTTACCCCTCAGGGGGGCGGGGGAGGTTAGCTCAGTTATTGCTGGTTCGTCGGGGGGCAATGCCGGAAAACATGCATATTTTCGTTTAAGCAATTTCCGAAGCGAGGAGTATTGGAGCCAAACCGATGGCCTTTGCCTGAGGGGGGCCGGGAGATCCGGCCACTCAATGAAAATGCCCTGGTCAAATAGGTCACGAAGTAATTCGAAACCCGCCTCAGCCCAGGTGCGGACCACCCCAGGAGACACCTGTGGGACCTCCGGAAAGAGATTCCAGATCGGTAGGTTACCATGGAATGGAGGATTAATGCCCAGCATGCGCCATGATTTAGACAAAGCCAGTGATGTACACGTTGTCGGGTCCATAGTGCCCAGCGTCTCGGACATAGGGGAGATCACAAGGGATCGAAGATCGCGGTCACTGACCGATAGCTTCTCCAGCCTAACATGGGGAGGAGGGTCCTCGGTAGTAAACCAGTGTGCAGTGTGTTGGAGTTGTGCCGCCAGCCAGTATCCCAGAAAGTCCGGCGCGCCAAACCCGCCAGCTTCCATGGGGGCTGAAAGGGTTTTGAGTTTGAGACGGACCGCTCCAGAGTGCCAAAGGAAAGAGTTTAGGGTACTGGCCAACGCCCGGAAGTAGTCCGCTCCCGGCCACAGGGGGATATTAGCGAACCTGTATAGCAGCTGTGGGAGTACCACCATCTTCAGAACCCCTATCCTACCCGCCAGTGAGATCGGGAGCTTGTTCCAGCCCTGTAATTTAACTGCAAGGCTTGTTAGGTATGTCTGGTAGTTTTCCTCCACGACCCGCTCACTATGCCTGGATACCACAACTCCCAAATAAGTGAACTTGGATTGGGCCCACGTAAATCCCATGGTGTCGGGAGGCGGACACGTGCTAGGGGTAAGCGGAAAAAGGATTGATTTAGAGCAGTTCACCCTCAGGCCAGAAACATGGCCGAATTGGGCCACATCTTCTAGTATAGGGGCCAGATTAACCTCCGGAGAGCGGATGTACAGGAGAGCATCATCGGCATACAAGGAGACTATGTCCGAGGATCCGGCTAGTCGTAGGCCCCTTTGAGAGTGATTCAAACGGAGCATGTCAGCGAACGGTTCCATCGCCACGGCAAAGATTAGGGGCGAAAACGGACATCCCTGTCTAGTGCCCCTAGCAACGTGGAAAAGGGGGGAGCAACGGTCCTCGGTGCGGATCCTGGCCATTGGGCTGGAGTAAAGGAGTTTAACCCAAGCGATGAACATGGGACCAAATTTGCACCTGTCCAGCACCCGCCAGAGGTAGTTCCACGAAACCGAATCAAAGGCCTTTTGCATATCCAGGGACGCGGCCACTGCATGTACTCCGGGGTTCACTCTACTGATGATGCTAAACAGACGCCTCAGATTCAAGGAAGTAGAACGGTTTGGTATGAATCCCGACTGGTCTGGGTGGATGATATGTGGCATGAGGGGGACTAGCCTCAAGGCGAGTGCCTTGGCGTAGATTTTCACATCACAATTAATCAGTGACAACGGGCGATAGGAACCGCATTGTGACGAGGGTTTATTGGGTTTCAGCAGGACTATAATAGTAGCTTCACGGAGAGAGGCGGGGAACTGACCCGCCTCCACCGACTCCTCCCAAAGTGCCTTCAGATGAGGGAGCAGGAGCGATTTGAAATGCTTATAGAACTCAACTGGAATCCCATCCGAGCCCGGGGCCTTGCCAGAGGATAGAGAGTCTATGGCTTCCGAGAACTCCACCGGAGTGAAGGGGGTCTCAAGGGCCCCAGCAGCGGTGGGGGAGAGGGCCGACAGGGGAAGTTTGTCCAAGTAGGCCTCGATCTCACTAGTGGTGGCGACATCAGCTTGTGCATATAGGGACTGGTAGAAGGACAGGAATTCGGCATTGATCTCGCCTGGGGAGGTGGCCAGGGACCCATCGGGTCTCTCGATCCCGGGAATAGATACGACACCGTGTTCCCGGCGGAGGAGTCTGGCCAGGAGTCGGCCCGGGCGCTCGCCCTCACCGTATCTCCTTGCTTGTCCGGGGTTATCCAGGAATTTCAATTCACGCTCAGCAAGTGAGCGGAAGGTGTCCAGCTCCGTGCCGATCAACGCCAAGGTTTCCGAGGATTGGTCTGAGGTGTACTGGGTTTCCAGTCTGGCAAGTGTGGCCTCGCTCGTGGCGATTTCCCCCCGGATGGTTTTCAGTATGCCATTCTCTTTAGAAAGGGCGATGCCCCTGATGTAGACCTTAAAGGCCTCCCATAGGGTGGCCCGGGTGGAGACCGAACCGGTGTTAGTCGCAAAGAATTCCTCAATTGCCGCCTCCATCTCCGAACAAAAGACCGGGTCAAGGAGGGAAAGCGGTTTCATCCTCCAATGCCTGGTCCGATCACGGTCCAAGCCCCAGCGTAGCGTGACCGTCACCGGAGAATGATCCGATAGGGTTCTGGGGAGAATCGCCATATCGGTCACGAGTTTTATTAAGTCGCCGGACAACAGCCATCTGTCGATCCGAGAGAAAGAATCGTGGACCGAAGAATAGAAAGAGTAAGAGCGGGAGTCGGGATAGAGGAGCCTCCAAGCATCAAACAGGAACAGTTGAGGAAGTGAGGAGAGTGCGGTGTATGCAGCTCTGGAAAGTCTACGGGGTCTGGAGCCGGATCTATACAGATCAACATCAAAGATCGTGTTGAAGTCCCCGCCCCAAAGTATCGGAATAAGGGGGTAACCCGCTAACATGTTAACAAGATGAGTGTAGAAATCAGGGTCATCAATATTAGGACCGTATATGTTCAGCAGGATAACTTCCCTATTCTGTAACTGGCCATAGAGGAGAACGTACCTGCCCTGGGGATCGATCAACGTAGTGGAGGGGGCAAATCTAAGACTTCTGTGAATGAGGGTCATGACCCCGCGGCTTTGAGTGGAGTATGTGGTGAAGTACCTTTGGGGGCCCCATGTTGTGGCAAACTTATTACAGAACTCCGTGCATGCATGGGTCTCCTGAAGAAACAGGATTTTAACCTTGTGGCGCTCAGCCTGCAACTGTAGTAATCTCATCTTCTTATGGTTTCCCAGCCCCCTAACATTCCAGCTCATAAACTTTAAGGTATCCCCTTCAGGAACGTCGGGAACAGCCATCAAAAAATACGGGTGTGTGGAAGTGCGCCCCCCATGGTGGATGTCCGATACAAGGGGGTCTGTGTAAGCAATGAAAATGCATTAGGCCATGCTCAACCTTTCCCGCGAACACCGAGCTTTTTTTAACAGAAAACCCCAACCCCCCCACCCCCACCCACATCCCCCCCCCCAATCGGAGGGATGACCACCCTAAAGCCCAAGAAAACCACACAAAACTGTAGCATCAACGCCTGGGGGGCCAGTGAGGCGGCTTGGCGGCGATGCTCCGACCCATACGGCAATGAACGGATGAATCGTGTAGGCCCGGCAACACTAGTAGCACCCAGCCAAAGAGGACCCCGAGGGAGTAGGGCGAATATGGCCGGCCAAACATGGCTCAATCTGTCGGGGTAGGCTTAAGCACAAGGTGCAGGTAACAGTAGGGTAACCAACAACAAAAGGCAACACAAATAGCACTCGGAATAGTTGCAGAAATAGCCAGGTATTTTCGACGGAGACACATTCGAATAGTAATAAAGTACCAGCGAGCTAGAGCAGCTCCGAAATGAGGGCCTCCGCTGTCCAAATGACCAAAATGCAGTGTCCCATCAATGGTGGCATCCGCCGGTAGTCGTCCTCAGCCGGGGAGGTGTTCATCGATGAACTTAGAAGCCTCCTCTGGCAGTGTGAAAAAGTATACCCTGTTCGTATGTTCAATACGCAGTTTAGCGGGGTATAACATCGAATATTTCACATGGAGGTCGCGTAATCTCCTCTTCACCGCCAGAAACGTCTTACGCTCCCGCTGGACCGCCACCGAGAAATCCGGATAGAGGTGGACCCTCGCACCTCCTAGAAAGAGATCACCCTTAGCTCTCGCCACCCTCAGCAGGGTATCTCGGTCCCGATAGTTGAGGACTCTGGCAATTATCGGGCGCGGAGGCGCGCCCGGTCTAGGTTTCGCCGTGAGGGAGCGGTGGGCCCTCTCTATAGCAAATTGTGGAGAGAGTTTCGGAGAATCGAGGAGCTGGAGGAGCATACTTTCCACATAATCCTCCATAGGTTCCTGTAGGCCATCTTCCGGCACCCCCACGATGCGGAGGTTATTTCGCCGTGAGCGAGACTCCAAGTCCTCATTCTTTTTTTCCACCTCGGCCACTCGGGAGGACAGTGTGGCAACCTCCGCACGGAGGGAATCCAGGCCGCCTTCGGCAGTGCCCACCCGCTCCTCAATCTCGGTCACGCGACCGTCGGTCCTCTCCATGTGGGCCTTGATGGAGGATATCGTGCCATACATGTCGTCCAACTTACTGTGCATGGTAGTGAACCCCTCACGGATAAATTCCATCATCTTCTGGGACTCGGGCAGTTCCTGCATATGCGAACCGTCCTGTGAGGATGATTCCCCCCCGGCGGGCGGAGGGGGTTTAGCGAACATGTTAATAGAGGACTGTTTCTTGCCGGTGCGTGCCGTCATGCCTCCGGTGTGCTGGGTACCTGGCCGCAGGGCAATGGCACGGTCGTGGTGGGGTTCCTTATGTTCGGTCCGTGGGTCCGCAGCGCCCAGTGTGGGTCGCCGAAGTTGACGAAATAAGATAAGATCCCAGGTTAAATGACAGAGAGGTGTGTCGTTCCCGCAGCCCCAATCGTACAAATATCAAGCTGGAGAGTAACGCGGGTAACGAGAGCCAGGCTTTCAGGCAGCGCGCCACCAAGGATGGGCAGCGGGGCGGGTTGTTCTGAAATCCGGACGAGGATCCGCACGTGGAGCGTCAGGCGCCCCTCCCCCACTCAGTAGGCCCCGCGCCGCGGAAGTCGAGTGGATGGCCCTGGAGCCGATTCCGGGGAACGCCGATAAGTCGGGCCCGCCCCGCACTCGGGGGGCCGTAGCTCTGCAGTCGTGATGGTCTGTCGGACGAAACTCGCACAGTGGACTCCCCCACCGATAGATAGCCCCCAGCGGGGGTCGGATCTGCGTTTTGTTAGGGCCACCAGGAGATTTTCTAACAAAAGAGTGCCGCCAGGGTCGGAGCGATGAATCAGGCGGCCATCTTGCTTCGCGCGCAACAGCGCCCCCCCTCAGGCCTTAATTGAACGTGGATACCTCC
This sequence comes from Ambystoma mexicanum, assembly GCF_040938575.1. NCBI lineage: Eukaryota > Metazoa > Chordata > Amphibia > Caudata > Ambystomatidae > Ambystoma > Ambystoma mexicanum. Next base: position 1,426,341,730 of record NC_090931.1, on the reverse strand, counting down.
TCCATCCCAGCTTTCTTGCCCTTCAACTTCTACCAATGAGCCTGATCTTAGATCTGCAATACGTACCTCGCGCCCTAGCGCCCTGAACAATCTATGAAGTGCCTCTTCAGCGCCCTTTACCTGCGCTACATGGTCGGCATGCAGGAGCAGCAGCACCCCCTTAGCGGGGGCAGCCTAACACCCTTCGCCTCCCCCTCCCACCACTCACTCGCCACCCCTCTCTCCCTCCCGGGGTCGCGTAGGCCGGCACTTCTTCCCCCCCCCCCCCCCCCCCCCGGTCACTCTTCCCCCCCCCCCCCCCCCACCGCCTCCCTTTCTCCTGTGCCGGCCTTCCCCCCCCCCCCTTCCTTCCCCGTGCAAGCAATAATAGGCGGAGACAATGGTGCGATTGGAAATGTTAATGCCACAGCAGCTTTATTTTGCATAAAGTCTTGGAGTTATCTTACATACGATCCGTATTCACCACACCACAGGTTCTTCTACTCCGTGTGAGGTTACCTAGGGTTACACTCCTCGTCGTCGTCCAGTGGATGCCTCCGGGGTACCCCGTCCCTGTCTATCTTCTCTCTACCCCGTGTCCATCTGTCGCTGATTGCCCCTTGCGCCCATCCGTCGTGTAGTTCACCTCTTGACTTTGTTCCATAGACCCCAAATTGCATCTCTGCCCGCCCCCTCCCCTCTTTGCGTCCCCCAGGTCCCCTTCTATCTACCGCAGGCCGCCCCTTGGCGCCTGGCAAGTTCCTATACAGACACCACCGACAGTGTCCCAATACATCTCATCCATACACCGGGCCGGCCCCGACCTCCGGTGCCGACCCACCACCACTTTCTCCCTGCCTAAACGGTCATCATCCGTGATGTCCTTCTGCCTAGTGTCCCCCGCTAATGAGACTCACCGTCCCTCCTTCTTCTCGAGCACCGCCTCTACTTGAGGCCCTCTTCCCCAATTCCTTCCCCCCCCCCCCGGAGGACTTCCCCTTGTATACCTTAGTTGTGTTTTGAGCTTAGTTCTTTGGACCCCCCCCCCCGGCCCTCTCTTTTGGGTTTGGAATGGTTTCCAAGCCCCCTATCTCCCTCCCCTTTTTCCCAGGGCCTCCCCTGAGTCTAGTACTCCTGGGGCACCGTATGATCTAATCTGTTGGCTGTGCCTTCCCCTATGGGCCGGACAGCGCTTTGCTACAGGGATCGCATTGTAACTCCGCCGGGCGACCTGAAAAGGAAGCAGAATAATTACACCACATTTATACATAACGGGAGGGCGGGTGGGAAAAGCTTCTTCTTGTCCACGAACGGGCGGAGGAACAGGAAACCGGGAGAAGAGATCGTTCTGGAGACGATCCTTGCCCTTTTGTAGGGTCTTCCCCCCCCCCCCCCTTCCCGGCTTCCTGTTCCCCCGCCCCCCGGCTGCCCCCCTCCCCCTCGATTGCACCCCGGGTACCCCCAGCCACTTCCGGGCGGCCCTTTCGCCACGTCCCGCCCCCCCTGCCGCCCCCCACCTGGGAGTTGTTACCACCTCCCCCCCCCCCCCCCCCCCCCTGCCATGCCCCCCGCCAGAGGGCGGTGACTAGGGGGGGGGGGGGGAACGGGGTGGAGTGTCTCGGGCCCGGCAACCCCCACTAAGGGGCGGCGCCTGCCATGCTGCGTCCCGCGCGCACTCGCCCGCCAGTCTTTGTGGCACATCCAGCTGCAGATTCCTAAGAGTCTATTCCAAGTCATTTTAAGATGCCAGTGCAAAAACTTGGCATGCCCCTGTGCTTACTGCTTCCCAGGGGGTAGTTTCATCAGACGAACCAAATCAGACCAGTGCCCAATTTTCGCAATGCAGTTTTTAAACGTATTGTTGCAGCTTCTCGTCCCCCACTCTAGGCTTCCAAAGAGCCCCTCAAAGTTGCATCTTATCCGGCGAATCAAATGCAGTTTTAAAATTGGTAAAGACTGAATTTATATTGCTTAACTAAGAGAGAGGGGAGAGGAAATCCTAGCTCGTCTCCTCCCCTCCTTCTCATATACAGGAATAAAGAACACGATGCCTCCATGCCGCTGGGATTATATATAGCTCAGCAGGGTATTGTATCAAAGTGAAACAGGAACCCACATTTCTGGGTGAAGCTATTGAACACATTCAAACCTGTTCTGTACCGTTTTTTTTTTTTTTTTTTTTTACACACTAGGAAGCTTGTGCTGCCTCTACTGGTGCCTGCTAGGTGCATGCAGGCGTCAAGCCCAGCCATCACGACCCTGTTCCCCCAACAGACGCCCTGCCCTGCCCAATACAGTCCATGTTTCTATGGCCTGCCTTTCCTCCATCCCAGCAACACTGTGTTTTGGAACCATGAGCCACCCAGACTGAATCACGCAGTGAAACAAAGCGCATCCTAAACGACCACCATGTCCTTCAGTCATTGTCCCCCACAGCCTACAGCTTTATGTACCCTCCCCTTTCTGAATACCCGCCATTTGCACGTCTTAAGGGCCATGCCAGAGAGTAAAGCCATAGCGCTCAAACATTTGTGCCACAACGGCGGGTGAAAACACCCAATTTTGTTTTTGGCGGGTGAGAGCACATTGAAGCGAATGGGCGTGCAGGAGGCTTGGCGGGTGAGTCGGCTGTTTACAAGGCGGGTGACACCCGCCAAAAGCGTGTGAGTTGAGAGCTATGGCCACGGCCCCACCCACTCTTTGCATGCTCCTGCAGCAGTTTCACGTTTATCGTGATTAAATTAGGGTGACCAGATGCCCCGGTTTCGCCTGGACTGCCATGGAATTGGGCCCTGTCTCCCTGTCCCGCGATTGATTTATTTATTTTTTTAAAAAAAAATATTTAAAAACCAGTCCCAGTTTTGGGGAAAGGGAAGTTCACAGACCCATTTTTTTTTTTTGCCAATAGTTGTAAACTAAGCTTTCCTGAATTTTGTCACCTGGATGGGCTGGAACCCCCAACCTTCCAGCTATTACCCTTATGGATTAACTGCTTGCACCACAGAGAGGCTGAGAAATGCGGGAACTAGCATGGCATGGAATATCCAACCGAGCAACAGCCCCTTTTGATATTTACATGCCTTTTTAGTGTTATAGTTGAGATTCCTATCTTTTCACACTAAATACCTCTAGTAATCAAGTTCATTGTATAACCTGAACTTTACAATACATCATTCAATATTACTTCAAATATGCATGTTATTTACATGTTTTAACAGTCAAAACGGCACGATTTTTATGCAGATGTGCCTTGAGGGAGGTGGACGGAAGGTTGTTGGGTTGGAGGCAGGGAGGAGATGGGGGGGGGGGAAATGGGTTATTTTAATTTTATTTTATTGTTTACTTTATAACGCGCTTAATACCAGAGTTTGGTTTCTAAGCGCGGATCCGGGATTCGAACCTCTGTTGCTCTGCATGGTCTTGCTTCCACGACCAGCACGTTGCCCCTGCCTTTGCTGGGTGGTTGAGTGTGTGAGAGACTCAAACCGTATTGGAAACTGTCCACTGTGCACCGGAAGCTGTCCACTGTGCATTGTACTTCTGTGCTATAACTGGACCGACCTATGCCCTTCCCATCGCCATATACAGTGGTATATTTAGGAGATGTGCTGCACTAGGCCCAAAAAAGTACATGGAGCCCCCCCCACTTGACTTTTATCACTTCGGCCCCTTAGCTGGAGCCCAACGCTTGTTCTCTTAAAGACCAAGAAGCATAAATCTTAAAATGGAATAAACACTGAACCTCATTACGTGTTTGGCGGTACAAGGTAAAAACTGATTGTAATTCTGTTACCGCCACTTTTTTTGACGGTACCTGAATTACTGCTGTTTTTACCCCACAGCCGAAATACAGGTTTAACCTAAAAGTATCCTGCTGGGGGTAAATCTGCCACTTCAAGGTGAAAAAGTCACCGAAATTACCGCCTGCAGTAATTCTGATAAAATCCCCATGGAGTCCTATGGACTCAGAAAATGGGGATTAACCTTGCCATACCGCCACTGTTAATCCTGCTGTAATCCCACAGGAGCATGGTCACAGTAAGCGATTTAAGCGGTAATTTGGCAGATTTACCACCGGCAAAATTAGCACCAAACTCGTAATGAAGCCCATTGCATCCCCTGCGCTTTTTCATCTCTCCTCACACCCAGCTGGCGCTGGAGTATACATTGCCAAAAAATGTTCTGTCATTTGGCCGGCGCTTTTTAAAAGGCACGTGTGCTGGCTCTCCCCCATGACACCTTGCAGGACGGCACTTGGCTGAAAGTGCTTTATTTATCCATCTGTCTTGTTGTTTCAAGGCGCAAGAGCTGCCACGTTTGTATAGCACATTTCTGGGAAGGCAAAGTGCCCCGTTCTCTTCCACTGGAGCTCCGGTTCGTCCAAGGCACCGGTTCTTATTTATTGATATATTTCTTATTTCATGTGTATAGCCCACTAAATCCGAAGGCATCGAGGCGCTGGTTACAGGAATTAGAACTGTACGTTGAGGTGATAGTTGTGAGTTTTCTTTTACCTCCTTTTATCGGCTCCGGTTCCCCTGCACCCACAATGACGAGGCTCGTGTGAGTGTCACTGTAAGTTCCTGGTTGTGGGAAGAAAGTGTTGGGGGCTGGCGGGGGTGGGGGCGCCTTCGTAGCACGAGACTCCCACTACTCATGCGCTCGTGGATTTTGAGGGATGGGGGAATGTCCACCTGAATCGTTTGGAACGGAACCTAAATGAGCAGCAGCAGCCCGTGAACGCTACGCTATCCTCCATCTTCCCCAATGCGTACAGTACTTTCACCCAGAAATCCCCTTTACTATTCCATCTCACTATCTCTCGCTACCGCTGAGAAGTGTTTCACTACCAATCGGTCACTCCCCCTCTCTTCTTAAACACTCACTTCTCTTGTCCGCTTCCTTTACATCATCATACTCTCAATGTCCCTCTCTCTACTCGTGTCTTTGATTTCCTTTCTCCCTCTTTTCTTTTGGTTTCACTCTTTCTTTCCTGTGTTCCTTCTTTACTGCCTCTGATCTCACTCTCTTCACTGACCCCATGTATCTGAGATGCCATCTTAACTTTTCGCCTTTTTCATTCCACATCTGACACACTCCTCCTTTTGCCTCTTCTTCTACATCACTCGTCTCAGTTCCTCAGCGTCTCTCTGATCCACTTGCCAGTCCCGGAATCCGTTCACTCTGTGGAGCTGGCATTAAAAATGCTTTCCGCCAGGGATGGACTGGCAACCAAAAGAGGCCCTGGAAATTATTTTCAAAGTGGCCCCATATTACACATTTTCACCAAGCACAACCCTTTTCCTATCAAAACATGTGTAAATAAAGTAGCTTATTACACAAAAAAAAGGCCCAGGGTGCAGAGGCCTACTGGGAAATTCAGTCCACCCCTACTTTCCACACCAAGGGGGGTCCTCCGAACGAGAGGGGGCCTCACGTGTATCCATTTGAGGAGAGCAGACCCCTGCAAAGGGATACGTAGCAGGGCCGGCCCTGCAGCCACTTGCGGGACGATTCAAGTTGCAGGGGGGGGGGGGGGGGTAGCAGCAGTCGTCCACATCTCGCTATTGGGCAGTGGGCCTATCTATAAATACGTCACTGGCCATATGTACGTAAAACGACGCCCAACTTGGCACCGGTTACACTATCCCAAGAGAGCGCAGAATCTATTTCAAAAACGTCATTTTGATAAGGCTCGGGTTCTCGTGCATGAACAATGAGAACTGCTGCCTGTCCTAGCAGCTCGCCCGGTGCGCGGTTTCAGGTGCGCAGCCAGTCCCGTGTTTCTGTGGATTTTCCTCCTTTCAGGCCTAGAGTTCCAATGTAAAAGTGCCAAACTACAAGGATCAGAAGACCAAGAATTGATAAACAACTACTGCCTGACGTGAAGCAACTTTAGACCCCACCGTCGACATCACTGTACCTTAATATTCCCCCACCCCTCCCAAGTCTACATAAGCAGTGCCTTGCATGTCACCCTTGAGTTTCCTCTAAAGACTGATCTCTGCCTTGAAGTCCTGAAAGTCTGAGGTGCCTGTCCGTATGATCATGATGTATAGAAGGGGTTGGAGGGGGTTCTTTATACCCTCACAGCCCGCTTCCAAGGTCTGAAAAGGCATTAACAGCCCGGGATGCAGACAGGTGAAAATGCTTTTAGAAAGTTGCACCTGTTCGGGGTAGAATGTGCTTTCATTGGAATGTTTTTAGGGAAGAATTGTCCCCTGCCAACGAATTGCCAACATTACAATGTTCTAATATGCATTGTGGGTGAGGGCCATTATGACGCCATAAGTCGCCTGCATACGCCAGCCTTCTTTGCACCGTTTTCAGCCAAGTTCAGAATTGAAAGCAACCCTAACAAAGGACCGTGTGCAGAGGAACTTATTGAGGAAATTCATCCAGCCACGTTACAGAACACTTTTTGGGGGCTCAGCACCCAATGATTTTAAAGCAGTTCTAAAACATCTGGTGCCTTTTTATTTTGGCCGGGGCGGCTCACATGACTCCTTGGGCAGCTTCCTTGTGGACACTCATGATTTCACAGAAGGGTTTCAAACATGTTCTCCTCCATTGCCCCGGATGGCCCTAAGCTGGTGGCCAAAAAAGGGTTAAAGGTTCCTCTTAACAGCTTGCTTGACATGCTGGTGGGAAGTGGTTTTGGCTGCCAATGGTGCAAGTAAAGGTTTCTTCTAAATGCTCCCTCGTGCTCCCCAGGGCTCCCTCCACCGTAATCCAGGTTTACCTGGCACCCAAAATCTCCTGGAGCACAAGAGATTGGCAACCCCAACTGTCTGACTGAGCCTCTCTGACATGGGAGGGCTTGAAGGTCAAGGCCTAATCTGTGTTATTCCCTCAGGCACTTCATAAGACTTGCCCTACCTAGTGGTCTTTATAAGTAAATCAATCAATCGATCTCTCCCTCTCTTTCTCTCTTTCTCTCTCTTTCTCTCTCTTTCTCTTTCTCTCTCTTTCTCTCTCTTTCTCTCTCTTTCTCTCTCTTTCTCTTTCTTTCTCTTTCTTTCTCTTTCTTTCTCTCTTTCTCTCTTTCTCTCTTTCTCTCTTTCTCTCTTTCTCTCTTTCTCTCTTTCTCTCTTTCTCTCCCTCTCTTTCTCTCTTTCTCTTTCTCTTTCTCTCTCGCTTCCTTTCTCTCTCTCTTCCCCTGCCCCCTACTCCCAGGCTCCCGGCTTCTCAATCATGCTCCGCTCCTCCCACCTTCTACCTCTTCTGCCCTTCTGATCTTCTCCCACCTACTTCTACCACCTTGCTTCGCCCCTTTCTACTCCTCCCCCAGCTTCTTCCCTTCACTCTACCTGTCACACTCTCAATTTCTCCTCATCTTACGCGTGCTCCCCCATCCTCTCTCCCCCCTCTGCCCTCTCACACTATCCCCTTTTACTACACTCTTACACCCCCCCCCCTCTCCACTAGCATTCACTCTCTCAGGCAGTCTCGCAATCACAGCTTCCATCTTTGCACTAGGAACCATTCTTTCTCATCACACAGGGCAAATGGAGGGGGTTTGGGGGGTGGTAGGGTTTCAGGGATTGGGGCACTCCTAACTCCCTCGCCCTACCTATGCTATGTGGCAGGCTAGGCCTTTGCCCTGATATGCCTCCAGGGCAAAGGAGAACTGATCTCATTTTACTCGGGCACAGGGAATTTACCCAATCATATATTACAGCACAAGAATATACTATGCAAACTTGAAGAGACCCTATCTTGCTTACTAATTGGTACATGTCCGGTTTTGAAGAAGGCCAAAGGCCGAAACCCGTGTCACAGTAATGGACAAATCTCATGAATAAAAACGTTTACAACTGGTGCAATTTGGTGTGGTGTCATTGAATAATTTATCTCAATCTGTGTTTCACTGATCTCAAAAGCACTTGTAATTGAATATTACATCCTTAGGTTTTACTCACCTAGTATAACTGCGTGTTATCACAAAAGTAGTTATAGGTTTTTACTGTACCTAGACTAAGTGTTCCACTATTCACAAAATATATATATTGTCCAGTTGACTTATGTGATTTCTTGTTGAGCATCACGGTACAACTCTTCGGGTCTACTACCCTGGGATTACTGAATGTAATCTGAAAGTAACCATTGGTTTTACTCACCAAGAACGGGTGTGTCCTATACTGAATGTGCATAAAAAGGTTTGATATCCCTAGAACTACTGTTAGGTGTTCCAAATAGTGTTATATGCTTTGGTCCGTGTACCTTCAAGCATTGTGTTGTGTTTCTTTTTATAATGTGTTTATTACTTCGACCAGTACTTACCCCAAGACTTGACTTGGCCTAATTGTATTTAAAATAAACCTTTATCTGGTTGTCGGTGTTTCTGTTGATTCGTTTGTGTTATAGATTATTTGTACCTGGCTACAGCCCTCTCTCCCTCCCAAGATGAGCCTTGCTGCTCTGTCTATGCTACCACAAACTCAGGTGGTACAGCCTTATACTAAGAGTAAGAGTACTGTCTCAGTTGAATGGTTTTGATGAAGTTGGGTAGAATTTCAGAAAAACTGTCCTGACCAGTTCTACATGACAGCTTGGTTTCCCTGTCAGTAACTAGCCAGACAGATCTCTCTGCATTGCTCAACTGTTCCATCTTTGAGCTCCCAACTGCTAGACTGCTTCGCTTCAGTTGAGCAATCTTCATTCTGGTTGCCCTCTTCCTCGTGTCAGCCTTTTTTCATTCAGTTTGCTACAGTGTATAAGTACGGGGGCATGGCATAGGCCTCCCAGCCGATGAGGCTTGGAGTGGGGGCATTACCATGCGGTTATCCCACTGCTTTGGGCCTCCTCAGTGTGGGAGGCCTCTCCCATCTTCCCCACCCGCTTACTAGGTAAGCGCTCCCCCTTGTGCCGTGCCCCCATACAGACTTCCCTCTTTTCCACACCTAGCGCAGTTTCCCACCCCTCTCCCACTTAACCTCCTTTGCATTCTCCTGCACCAGGAACACTACTGACCCCAGTGCGTTCCGTTGCCATGGAAAGTGAGAAGGGACTACATAGTACATATTCCCCTCTCAGCCGATCCAAGGTGGGTATTTTATTTTTTTGAAAGTTGGGAAACTTGAACAAAACTATTAGTATCCATGTCCAACAGGCCGCGGTACTAATGGCAATAAACCCCTCGTTGGTGGGGGAGAATTACTGTTTCAGGTAATGCCCTGGGGCTGCATTAAGGCCCGCGCCTGTAACTACGGGCTCCGGGGCATTGCCTGAAGTGGTAATGCCCCCAGCTCGGGGCTTATTACTTAATTGAAGGATACTGTCAGCAAGCTTTGTGGATTGTTGAAGGGGATTATCCCAATATGCCATTAAGGTATGAGGAATGGAGGGGACATCTCTTAAAAGAGAAAAGGGGATACTATGTCTCATCTGATTATGACTTGCTCTCCCCCTGAGGGTCGCCTCCCCTCATGTGATCCTCCCTCGCATAGCCACCCCCAGGGTCGGGATCAGGTAGCGGCTGCCGTCCCCTGGCCAGATGAGGAGAGGCTCCGCTGGGAAAGGAGTGATGACATCATCTGATTCATCACACTTCTTGAACACACATTCTTTATAATGCACTTTTCACCAATAAACTCCTCCTTACTATTACTCACTATGTCGCAATATAAATTAGTTGCCATTTCCGACTGTGGGTCACTTTTTTTTATTAGTGCCCGAGACAATTGTATGGCCCAGTTCAACCCTGGTAGTAGCACCCACTTGCAGTGCTACGAAATGGCAAAACTGTGACATGTAGAATAATATATAAACTATTCATATGAGTACAATATACTGGTTACGCATGTTCAGGAACCAAATGCGGCACACAGTGGTCCGTTACTACGCAATATCTATGTTATGTTACTTTGCATTTATATAGCGCCTTGTGTACCATTGGTATGATCTCAAGGCGCTGGTAGGTTGAACGCCCTCGGGAACCGTAGTCTGTAATGAGCCCTACAGGAACGCATGCAGATGCCGATCATGGGTATTCATTGAAAATCCCTTTCTCACTTTACAGAAAAGTAAAAAATAAGATCGCATTAGAAAGGCCTCTCTAAGTGCTCTTTCTAAAGTGACCTGTAACGTTCCTGGCTGTCAAGTGGGTGGGTGCGGTGCTCTTCGACTGCGATTTTACTGTTCCTATAGTAAGAAACCATTCCGGAAGGGTTTACTTTTAAAATAGAAGTGTTGGAAGAAGTTGAAACGTGTGTGTGTGTGTGTGTGTGTGTGTGTGTGTGTGTGATTGCATGTGGGAGGGGGAGTGGCGATGGGGTTTGTAGGGAGCAGGGGCAGGCCACAATGGAACATAGTTCCATTAATTTCGTAGACTTCGACCACTGCTGGCTACACACGAGTGTGTGCAGGGTGCCAGTGAGTGATGAGGGTTTGGGGGTAAACCCCCCCCCCCCCCCCCCATTCCCGAATTAACAGACATTCCCGCCAGCGTGAGATAGGGTGCGCCGGGGGGAGATCGACAAAAAGAGGGTGGCTCTGGAGTAAAACCTCCCAACATCGTGATACTTTGGAATATTGAGGGCTGCAGAAAAAAGGCTGAAAAGTCTTTTTTTGCAGGCGACCTTCAATATTCGGAAATATCCCATAGAACCGATCATGGAAGCCACTGTCGTATTTTGGTAATATTTACATTGCCAGCAAACTTGTGCTGAAAGATTCAATATATCTATTCTGGTCATGGATAGGTTTACTCCAAGTGCACTCATTAAATGGAGGCGGTTGTGCGCATGCTCAGTTCTCGGCTGCGCACACTATAATGCTGCACTGCACCCAGGTCTTTGCTCCAATCCGAATATCTCTGTGCTAAAAGCATATTTCACGTGTGTTCGTTGTTTGAACTTTAATTTTAGCTTGCCAAAGCACAGAAAGATGTTGCTGTTTCAGGGTAACATGGAGTGTGTTAATAAGGGGTGCCCCTGTGGACAGCTGTGGTGGAGGTCCAATGTAATCACAAAGGGTGTATATATAGTCCACGCTGTGACTGGAGTAATTCATTGTACAATATATATATATATTTTTTTTAAAGGGTCGTTTATCAACCTTGATATCACGTCTGGTATCCTAAAACTCAGTGAGCAGTCACGTGAAATTTCAAACTAGAGTAGTAATTATACAAAAATTATCTTTATTATTCGGACAAGTTCAAAAAGTATTAGTAGCATAAAAGTATTCAGAAAGAAAAGGCAAATAATCAGTGCAGTAAACAAATGTAAATCCACGTTTCGTGAACATGGACCCAGGAACCAGAGGCACAACGTCATTTCCCTGTGGAAGCTGGAACACCGTCTGAATAGTACCATGTGGAAGTCTAACCCCTGGTTTTTGGTTGTAGCCTGGGTCTTTTCCAGACTTAGCAACACCCCCTGGCAGCACGTGATGTTACTGCCATTTATACCACGCACATAACTTCGCAACAGGAGGGACAGCCCTAGAAAGACAGAACTACGGGCTCAGACAGTAGCAACAGTGGGGTGGGGGGGGGGGGCAGTGCTGCCCTTAGATTCTCATTGTTTGTATTTCAATCGAACAAACATTATGTTATGTCATATTATTTTTTTAACACCCACCTTAATTAGAAAAGTGTACCATGCACAAATTCGCAAGCAGAAACACAATTATTTGTTTAAACTGAGCCAGCCTTTATTTTTTTATTTTTTTCATTTGCTAATGATGAAATTACTTCATTTCATTATCATAGTTATACAGGTAGGGATCTTGGCGACAAGGTCCCATAACTTGACTGTGTGTCATAATGTTTGTGTTACACCATCACCTCCCATGACTTGTGAATATATAATTTATACACAATGTAATCAGAATCACATTTGGAGCAATCTATACACATATAGTGGCAATGTAGGGCACAAAAAAGGGTGACCCAATAATAGGTCGTTGACACAATTAAGGTGGGTGTAAAAATTATGACATGACACAATATTGTTTGTTCGATTGAAATACAAACAACAAGAATCTAAGGGCAGGACGCCCCCCCCACCCCTAGTGTTGCTCTATATACCACACTCTGCTGCCATCTGCATGGTCTGCAGGTGTTCCGGTTGACCGGGAAAAGGCGGGTTGGATTTGGTTAATGGGTAGGGGGGGGGGGGGGGGGGAATGCGTAGCAGATGTGCTGTTGCATTGCGGATCGGAGGTACCCTGAATCCTGCGTGTGGGTCTGTTTCTAGGTGTTCTGTGTAAAGAGCTTAGAAAATGCTTGTGTCCAGGGGTGGGGGTGGCCTAGTGTGCCCATGTTGCTAGGAGATATCGACCTGGGCTGCTTTGTAAGCTGTTTATAGTGGCTACCTACTCTAGAGTATCAGAGCTTGCCAGCACTGGGCATGACATTTTATACAGGAGTGCAGTAGTGATGGCAGAGGGAGTGTGGGATTTATTTTTTGCTTTCGTTGGGCAGAGATGTAGCATTTGGATGTTGGTCCAGTTGCAAGGAGCATTCAATTGCCACGTGTTGGATTAGCTGGCTTGCGTGTATGGTGTTGGACCATAGACTTTTTAGCATGTTGGTGAAAGAGCTGCAAAGCCAGTTCGCGCCTTGAAACACCTGTGTATAGGCGCGTTACAAATACCATATCATATCAGTTGGTGACCTGAGCATTTGCCCATCACTCAATGAGCCGATGGACGATTGTGAGACAAACCCAGGGGTCTGCAATACAGGCCACAGTTTTCCGAGGAACGTTCTGCACAGCCGTGGTGCTCTACTGGGTTGACGGCATCCTACCCATTTCCCGCCGGTAAATCTTAGCTAGGACCAAGAACCATCCCAACAAACTACACCTGAAGGAAGGGTGAGCAAGTAGGGAGACCTACGAGGGGGACTTCTGTGACACCACTCAGTCGAAAGCATTGTCACAATTTAGTGCTCTTACCAACTTTTCCATGCAATGGGTAACGTGTTTCTGCGCGCCACCGATACTTGGCATGCCATGCAGTACTGCTGTCTAAGTTGCTTGCATGTAAAACGTGTGTGCTGTGCTGGCGAGCACACTTCATGCAAGTACCAACTAAAGGTGCTGTTTCTCTTTTTTTTTTAAAATGCGTTTGGCAGGATGGATATTGAACTTTGGACTCGTCTTCCTTGCCTTCGTCTCGCCAGAAGTTCTTGTTGAAGCTGACAAAGGGTTAACCTATCGCTCAGAGAGTTCCTTCCTCCCAGGAACAGAACTTGGCAACGTTCTCTCCATGCGACGGGCCTGCCTGCGCTGCTTCCATAAAAGTGGAACTGTTTCTGGGAACACTCGAATTTGTATCCCCTTTATAACGTGGGATCTCAACTTGCAACAGCTCCTGATAAAATGCAAGAATTGGCTTTAACTTGAAAGATTGAGTCGCTTTCGCTTTAATCAGCCTGACCTTTCAACTTGCAACAGTTGATCCCATGCGAGAAAAGTTGCACATTTGTTTGACCCTCTCTTTATCTCGGCGTGGCATTTCACTTGCAGCTCATTGTGCGCTTTGTTCATTGTGCAGCTCTTTATGCGCACTTACATTTCCCTGAACCACTCCCCCCCGCATGGTGCTTTATCGTTACTTGCGGACTTGGCCCCGGGTCTGCAATCTCCGGCTCCTACTTCCTCCGTGTGTGTTCCTTCTAGGTCTCGCTCCACTCTCCTCTTTCACACGTTTGTCACCCACCTCCTGCTTGTTTGCTTGGTTGCAGTCTTCCGATCACGCCTCATGAGCCCCTGTTTTTAACTTCTTTTGTTTCTCCGTCAGTTAAGGGGTGTGGTCTCCAAACGTGGACCCTCTGCGCTCTACTGGAGATGCTGCTCGTTTCCCCCCAGTAATGATGCCCAGCAGGGCAGACGCACCTGTCTGGGGTTGCTGTTAATACTCTTGCTTGTGCCTGGCATTTGGGTGTTGGGCAGCCTGCATGGGCAGGACCAGACTGATGGGCACATGTATATTTCTCCTCTGGTTAGGCGCAGTGGGCTGAAATGTGATTGTTGGCCCTCCCAAGTGGACACCTTCCCACAGATCAGGCTTTTCAGACAAGTGCTCATATTTTTTTACTCCCTTCTTTAAGTGCCCGGCTTACTTGGTGGCATACTCCTGATTTCTCCATAATATCAGCTTTAAGTGGCCAGGCAGGGTAGTTGGACTCCACTTTGATGCAAGTTTCTTATGTGCGCCTGCTTTTCATGTCTGCTCTGGGTGACTGCTGCTCTGAAACTAGATTTTCCCCTACTTGTCGTTCAACTGCCTCCTGAGGATTTACAAACCCTAGCTACCTGCCATCTTGGGTTCAGGCAGAAGTCCAGACTTCCTTTTCAGCCTGGCTAGCTTCCTCAGTCTCCTGCTCCAGATGCCTTCACTACCTCAACAGTTTCAACAGTTCCAGCAATTCCAGCCCCCTATGTGTGCCAGCATCCCTGCACGTGGGTCTCCTGACATACAGGATGTCTGGGTGAGGGCCTTCAAGCCACACCAGTCTCTAGCAGTACTTGGACCTCCTCCGGGCTCTGTGAAGGTTGCCAGGAGGATGCTATCTAGCCAGTAGAACCTGGTGGTCTGGTTTTACAGGCAGTTTTCTTTATTGGTAGCGTTTTCCGCCCTTGGAGTGCATGTTCACAAGTGTTCCTACTGTCCTCTGTAGTGGTACAGTGGCCCCAGACGTTCCTCCTCTTGCAATAGGGTGACTGCCACCAACCTTTCTAGCTGGGATATGTGACGTGAGGGAACAGGATGGGAATGGCCACTATGGACAATCCTCTTCCAGCTTTCTCTGACAAAACAGGTTGTGAATTCTGTCCCTTCCTTCTCTAATTGACTCTCCCTCCACAAACCCCTCCCGACCCGACCCCCCCCCCCGCCCCCCCCCGGTGGTCTGACTAGCACAGGAGTAAGGACTCAGCAAGAGGTCAAGGCCCTAGACAAGTGGAGTGTTTACAGCACAATGACTGCATATATTATGCAGAGGTGGGGGCGGGTGGGGTGAGGGCATTGTTTTTTCAAGTTCTCATCCCTACACAGTCCATCCCTTGGACAGAGGAGGCCCTTCATCAAAGTTCCATCCACCCCCAGGTTGGTGCTGGATGGTATAGTCCATGGAGACACACGGGTAACTCCAATTGTAAAAAATTAAAAAGCATTCACATCCTAAATACAATACTTTTCTTTCCACCCAGATGTCTTTCTTTCCCTATATTCCCTAAAGGAATTAAAACCCCAACTAGCCAGCCCCTAATTGGGCCAGGTGCTACACTTATGAAATTCTCCTGTAAAATGCAAAATATGGCCCCATTAATTTCAAGAAACTTTCCAACCCACTCCAGCTCCCAACCCACTTACACGTTCTCTTGGCACGTGCTGGTGAATTGCAGAGTGTGCCCGTCTGACTGCCTAGAGCATGTGCCTGCCACCCCTGCAATACTCGATTTCGAGTGACCTGAGCTCGGTTGAGTTCGCCCGAGGTCACGCTCGCGGGTGCTCGTGGCAGCAGCACTTCCGCCCTTGCTAGCAAGCAAGGCTAGGGCGTGGGTGAACTCCCAGCCCTCCCTGGGTGGGGCCGGCTGTGCACCGTGCTTCTGTCACCAGACAAAAACTCTCCCCGTGTATACCAGCTTGCCGCCCAAAGACCCTGGCAGCCTGGCTATGCACCATGCTCCCGTCACCAGACGCAACCTCTCCCCGTGTATACCAGCAAAACGTAGTGAACTTGTTGTGACCCCCACCTGGCTGGGGCTCGCTGAGGAGCCCTCCGTATGAGTCCCCAATAACCCCCAGCCACCCCGGCATCAAAAAACTGCCTCTGCCACTGGGAAACTCCAGTCACATGTCCCTCCATCAGCAGCCGTCTATTGACTTCAATGGGACTGGGGGCTGGAAAACGGTCGAGGGAGCCTATTTCTGCCGGAGCAGGACGTTTCGGCGCGACCCTTTCGCCGTAGGCGCAGGGAGTAGGGCGCGGAGACAACTGGGCGCAAAGATGTTTTGGCGCGGCGGCACTACAGGCGCAGCTGAACCGGCACATGCATTTTGCCGCGGCAGGATCATTGCACGCGGGCGTTGCTGGCTCCAGGAAGCAGGCATGGACTTAGCGGGGGCAGCCTAACGCCATTCGCCTCCCCCCCTCACTGCACACCCACCACCCCTCCATTCTGTAGCCCCAGTGTTGTCGGCCGGCACCTCCACCCCCCCCCCCGCCCCCCCACCTTTTCTCCCGTGCCGGCCTTCATTCCTCCCCCTTCCCCGCGCAAGCAGTAATAGGCGGAGACAATTGTACGATTGGAAGTGTTAATGCCACAGCAGCTTTATTTTTGCATAAAGTCTTGGAGTTATCTTACATACGATCCGTAATTCACCACACCACAGGTTCTTCTACTCCGTGTGAGGTTACCTAGGGTCGCCCCCCACCCCCTCCCCGTCGGCGTCAAGTGGACGCCTCCGGGGTACCCCGGCCCTGACTATCTTCTCTCTACCCCGTGTTCATCTGTCGCTGATTGCCATTTGCCCCCATCCGTATCGTGTAGTTCACCTCTTAACTTTGGTCCATAGACCCAGAATGCAGCTCTGCCCGCCCCTTCCCCTCTTCTGCGTCCCCCAGGTCCCCTTCTATCTACCGCAGGCCGCCCCTTGGCGCCTGGCGACTGGCAAATTCCTATACAGACACCACCGACAATGTCCCAATGTCTCATACATACACCGGGCCGGCCCCGACCTCCAGTGCCAACCCACCACTTTCTCCCTGCCTAAAAGGTCATCATCCTGCGATGGCCATATGCACTAGTGTCCCCTGCTATTGAGACTCACCGTCCCACCTTCTACTCTAGCACAGCCTCTACTTGAGGCCCTCATCCCCCAATTCCTCCCCCCCCCCCCCCCCGGAGGGCTTCCCCTTGTATACCTTTGTTGTATTTTGAGCTTCGTTCTTTTGACCCCCCCCCCCCCCCCCCGGCCCTCTCTTTTGGGTTTGGAATGGTTTCCAAGACCCCTATCTCCCTCCCCTTTTTCCCAGGGCCTCCCCTGAGTCTAGTACTCCTGGGGCACCGTAAGATCTAATCTGTTAGCTGTGCATTCCCCTATGGGCCTGACAGCGCTTTGCTACAGGGATCGCAATGTAACTCCTCCAAGACTCTCTGCGGGCTGCCGGCGGCAGAGAGTTCCCCCATTCTCCCTTCCCGCATCTCCTACCCTCCCCAGTTGATCTCCTGCTCAACCCCACCAACCCCCATGCCTCCTCCCCCCCCCCCCCCCATTACCCGTGCCCCCACCTTGGCCGCCCTTATGTGCAACCCACCTTCCTTAGCCCTTCTATCCATTCCAGGCACATCAGTGCTGTCCCCACTTCCGAAACGTACCCTAGCGTGTCAATGTTTATGGGAGGGGGGATGCACAGGGAGGAATCGGCCCCCCTTAACCCCCCACCCCCCCTTGTGTACAATCCCCCTGTTGAAATCCCTCCGCTGCATTGCGCTTTACCCTTAAAACCAAACATACTATCCACCTGAAACATTGACTGGCCCCACACTGGTGTTTGACCCCTTTAGCGAAAGCGGAAGCTGCCCTTTTACAGAGCACATATTACATGCAATATCCCCCAACCGTAATTGGTACGACATTAACCAACCTGCATACTGCTGTGTCTGTTTCCAATATTCCTCATTTATACCTGCGCACCTCGTGTCTTTTTCGCTAACACACACCGTGGAAGGAAAGGCCACCTTAGAAAGAAATGCATAAATTTACCGCAGGTTGCCCCGCTACACCCAATGATGGGCAACTTGCTGGCTAACACTGCCGAACCCCAATCCAGTGCTCAGATTAAACTAATCCAAAACGGGCTGGCCTTGCCGGGCTGTTGATCAAAACCAGCAGAGGGAATCAAGAGCAGGTGCACCTGATATGATAGGTTATTTATAACGTGTGTAATACCCAGAGTTACCAAGCGCAGACCTATGCAGCATTTGTGGTCCCCAACACGTCAACCTGCATCATAGTATGGGAGCCAGCTTGACCTCCTATCCCCACACGACTGCCTGCGCCCTCGGCACTCCATCCTGTGTCGCCGCATGGAGGCGTGCCCAACCACTTATCGGACACCTGCCATCTTTGTGCCCCCTACACGCCAAGCTGTTTCGTATCTTGGGGGCTTGCCAACTCTTTTCTAAAACCAATGCAATATGTGCGCCCCATCCCATCATCCTGCCCCCTTCGCCTGGAGGTCTGCACCACCTCTGTCCCATTACCGCCCCAACCATATTGGCACCATGTTTCTTGTGACCCGACCCTTTCTCTGTTACCTAGCAACGTTACCTTCATCCGACACGGCGTTCAAAACATTACCCATTGTCGCAACAATTTCCCACAGCCTGATCCCCTCCACTCCTGCCAACATCTCGCTCGCCCGATCCCATGCTGCCCCCTGCCGCATTGTAGCTAAGTCCCCCAGCGAGCAGCTATAACCAACTCCTTGTCCGCTTCCCAGTGGTTTCCCATCAATCAATCCATAAACATGCCTATGAGATTCCGAACCTTGCATCAGAACTCGGGTCTCCCGCCTTCAAGGCTCAGCCCATACCACCTGGACCACTGGTGTCTGTGCCCAATGACTAAGCTGATAAGCCCCTTTTCATTTATAATGCGTTTGCTTCCCAGCTATACCTATATATGGCCGTGACCCTCAAACCCGTGTCGCCTGATTTAAAACCCCACCGAAGTCCCCCATAATTCCTGCTACAAGACTGCCACGTTCGTATGTGGCAAGCTCCCAACATTCATGGGCGTAATCATAGGGGGGGGGACCGGGTTGTTTGTCCCCCCTCCCCCACTTACCTGGTTTTTTTTTTTCTTTCCCCCCCCCCCCCATTCATTTGGCCAGGGCAACCCCTTCTACAGATGTCATGTCCCCCCCAACATTTTTTGCAAAGTTACTCCTCGCAAACATTCACCCTAATAACACCACTACCCGAGTGTTCTAAGTGTGCCTTAAACCACCACAGTCCCAGAAAATCAACAAACAAGACCGCGGCGTTTTGTGTGTTGCCATCACGCCATACTGAATGTGCTTTCACCACGGCATTCGAAATGGGCCTTAAACCACCGGTCGGAGTCCCTTGTTCCTGTCTTGCCCTGCCTTTTACACCAATATACCTCTAATAACATCTGTGTCCGTGGAACATGGGCGAGAAGATCACCCATGTGCTCCCTCCAAAGCAACAACTAACATCCTTCCCTGAATGTGTTTCAGCCCAGAAATGCACTCTGTGGTTGCTCCTTCGCGCGCCGGTCACCTAACCATTGCACCATCTACCTGATTGCTGTAAACCTTTGATAATAGCCACTTGCATCAATCTAATCACCAACGCTTATTCTGGGTGAATGTAATATCCAATGTTGTCCACCTTATCTCCCACAGCGTCTCCAACCCCCAGCTTTATGGCGTGACAACCATCCACATCCCACCGAGCCATTCCCTATTTCCAACTGCTCATAGCTCACGGACATTAGTTAACCAACTCCCCCCCCCCCCCCCCACACACACCGTGGGGCTGGACCTTAAATGGACTTTCAAATCCTCTATCACTAGTGAGCAGCAATGAGTTCATCTGTCCGGTAGTTTTTTAGCGCCAGAGTGCCACCAGGACAAGCGGTTGGCGACTACACCCGCCTGGCTCCATTACAGCAACACAATTTGTATACCTGCCGCTCCGCTGCCTGCAAACTTGCATCTGGCGCCATCTCGGTAACCCCCTCCTCACGAGCCCAGGTCAAAACCATTTGGACATGCCTTGTGGCCCTCACCTTACCCTTCTGCCTATCCCGTCCAGGCCGGACCACGGGGTAAATCAAACCCATGCATCTCAAAACCTTAATCGATATGTAACCTGTACCTGCTTCCCAAACAAAGGGACTGGTGGGGGGCGGGAGCCACCGCAACCTGCTTCCATCTTATTCCTTCTTTCCAACAACAATTTTACATGCACAAAGGCAACATAATTGTTACATCGTTGTGGCCAACCTTCCACTTCAGGCATCTCCGACATTCCTTTACTAATATTTATTTGGCATTTATATAGCGCTATAATCCCTTAATACTCCAAGTGGACATTTCAGTTTTCTTGCTTTCAGTTATAACATTTGCCAAGTACATCTCCTCCACCCCAGGGTAGGCTCGAACCCCCAACCTTTCTAACCACCGCCACCTGCCATTGTCGATTGCGCCAAGGGAGTGGATTGCAACATCGTACCTCCACTAGCTGGTCCTCGCTTCCCCAACTGGCCCAATGGGGGCATTATAATTACTGGCAATACCTAACCGCATGTTGCCACAACACACCCCCCCTGTATATCCAAACAGCTTGCAAAAAGACAGAAGATACTGTAAGGATTTCCCACTCGTGCCACTGGTGGCTGTAGCCAGACTTAAGCTGGGCTTGCTGCCACCGCCACACAAGCGGCGCCTGCTGTCCATGTAAACGTCATTTTATCTGGTAACGTGCCGTTGCACATGTTTAGCCCATCAGTCATAACCGTTCCCTCCCCGTTTAAACAGCGGCCATTGTTTCCTCTCTTATCCCTCAGCTATATTTACACGCAGTTGCTCTCCCCCGTGATACATGCTGACGGCTGCCTTCTATTGCAATTCGTATTGTATTGGTGCGCTCTCAGCCCGACCCCCCGCCACTGTGCCAAATGCCCCATTCCCGAAACCGCGGCACGGTGTCCCCTGTTCCTTACCTAACGGGCCGTCAGACACGATGACCTACACCCGAAACCGGCACAGTTTGTCCCGGCCGCTCGATCCTCTGGCTATCCCGGACGTACCGCCCCGCAGCTTTCTTCGCCATCACTGGAACAGTTCTTTCGTCGCTCCGGCACCTCCTTCGCTCCATGCACCAGCCCCGCATTTCCTTAGCTCCACCAGATGCTCCCGAACTCCTCAGCTGACTTCTGCTACTCGCAACACGAAGTCTTCTGACGGCAGGCGGGCGTCCCCCTGCAAACGTAAACCTCCTTGAAAACGAAAACCTCCTCGGTGGGTAACGGGCATCCTCTGCCGCAGCTGGAGAAAAACTTCTTCAGGTCCCAACACGTGGAGGGGGACAGGAAACCGGAGGAAGAGATCATTCCCGCGACGATCCTTGCCCTTTTGTAGGGTCTTCCTCCCCCCCCCCCCCCCAATCACTCCCCTGATACCCCAGCCACTTCCGGGCGCCCCCCCCCCGCGCCTCCCGTAAGCCTCCGGAGCGCGGAGACTCGGGGGGTGGGGGGGGGGTTGGAGAGGGGGGAGGGGGAGGGTCTCTGGCCCGGCAACCCTCACTAAGGGGCGGCGCCTGCCATGCTGCGTCCCGCGCGCATTCGCCCGCCGTTGCAGCTATATGCTGCGGGAGGCTGACTCTTGCGGTGGCTGGGCGCGGTATTGTCCCGCTGCTCCACGCGCGTCTCTTAGTGCCGTGCATTTCACGTGAAGGAGCACACGGGAGGAAGAGAAGAGCAGGTAGTGGCAGCCCTCGGGTCTCCTGAAGAATAGCTGTGCCGTCTCTTGCCACGGGTTGTTGTGTGGCGGCAATGGAGAGTGCTGTGAACGGCATGCGGGAGAAGGCGGCGGAGCTCGAGCACATATCCCTGGGGAGCAGTACGGGCACGAGAGGCCTTTCCTGCGCCGACATTGGTCGCCACATTGCCCCTTACATAAAGGCAGGGGCGTTGCTAGGGGGGGGCTAAGGGGGCTATAGCCCCTGATCTTTTGGTTGTAGCCCCGGATAGAATCTCAGGAGCTACAGCCAAAAGACTAGCTAGCCCCCAGTCCCAACAGTTCCGACATCAGCTTAGCCCCAGGTCTTTTCCAGACCTAGCAACTCCCCTGCATAAAGGAACCCCAAAAGAAGGGCCACGGATACGGTCTTTAGCAATAGCAGCCTAATTACCCTGAACCCAGAGGCTGGGTGTGGCGAAACTGCAGGGAGGCCGTGCTCCTTCAAGAATTCTTGCAATGAGAATGTCTGGGCCACGTGCATTATTATAATATCCACCCAGGAGCCTGCTGGGGATATAACGCACATATATATTTTCACTATGTTGGAAGCACGGCGCGCGATGTGCCTACTGTTTCTGTAAAATATGAAGGAGGGAATTGACGCTATTTAATATTCATGTTGATTTGTTTTATGCTTCACTAACCAAGTTCAGCAGACAAAGACCAAGAAACCCTCCTGGTTACTGTGTGTTGTCCTTGAGTAAACAATCGTAGCAGGTTAATAAAATGTGTTCATGCCATGTCAGCACGTCCACACATCCCTCGTGCCCAATCGGCGGCACCAGAAAGTCTTGCGTGCGCCGAAACGGCCGATGTGGGGAAGGAGCCGCGCCGAACCGACCCGCGCCGAAACTGAGTGTACTGTATTCCCGCTGATATGGTGAACAGGGGAAGCTTGGCACGGGCAGAGCAGTGCCTGAGAAGTAGGATCGCCCCAGAGGAAGCCAGAAGTGCCCTGGAGTGGTTCACAGAAGCAGCCTTGGCCTGGAGAATAAAGGGGACGGTGAGCAAGTGTGGTGGGTGGGTGGCTGAGCTCAGGTCAGAGACGTGCAGAGGGGGAGGTGGGCTTGCTGCGTGGGTCACACATTTCATCTTGAAACGGAGCCTGTATTACGGGACCTCATAGGAGCAGTCTTACTGATGCACTGCAGTCTGTGCTTTCCCGTGCATGTGATGGGCAGCAACTTGACATGAGGATGTACAGTACGTACAATGTGTATGATGCATTAACTGGTATTTGAGGCACGCTCCATGTGAGGGCAGCAACTGGACATATGAGGGTGCACAGAACCTATAGTGACAACAGCATGTCTTTAGGTTCTAAGTGGTATTACTGGGGCATTTAAGGCTGCAAATGGTCACCATGTCGTGCCCATGAGGCATTAAGTGGCCTTTCTGAGGCTGCTTTTGGATGCACACTACACTCGATGGCTATATCATGCGATCTGAGGCATTCATTGTAACTCCTGGGGTATTGGAGACATTATTTGCTGGCAGCCAAAGTACATGTGAAGCAGCCCATCACCCATGGGGACTAGACAATCAACATGTGCCAACTAGCCTTCCTTGGGCATCTGGGTCTGCAGAATGGCCCAGGAGGGCAGCTACTGTACATACGAGGCTGCCCACTGCAGACCGTCACTATACCATGCAGAGGAAGTCTTAACCCATGTTGGATGTCATTTGATGCTGCGGTTGACATACGAGAGCAGCTGGATGTGAGTGGCTTCCCCTTCCAAGCGGTAGCTCTTACATGAATGGGGGCATTAACTGGGGTTTCACCACATCACTGGGTCCTTTGAGGCAGGGCTTAGAATTTGGGGGCAGAAACTGGACATGTAGGTTTCTTTCTTGCGTATTATGACTGCACCGGACGTGTGAGGCTAGAGCAAGCATAGGTTTGAAGCATCGGCTTGTAGGAGACTATACCTGGAACACTAGGATAGCACCTGGGAACTTAGGGATGGGTTTACCATAATCCTACACCTGGCATGAGATGATGGGGCTCCTGGCCTCTTATTTCAGTTGGATGTACCATGTTTCTATCTATCACAACCCCCATCCATGACATGTCAAGGTAGCACCCATTTTAATTATGATTGGTAACTAAAGCAGACAAACGTTTAAGTAACTGTTATTGTATCAATCGGCTTATATTTGCCTTTTCTTTTACATCTGGGATGCCCCATCCAGTGATGGCCTCGAGTCCGAAGGCCACATAGTGCCACTACATGCTTACATGTCTTTATATCGAGGTAATATATAATGAATGCCCATATATCAAATCTTTTATCTTGAAAACCTTTATAGTGAATGCAATTTCTTTGCCCACCCAAACCCCTGTTTCCCACCATTTTTAAAACCTATACCGACCGTTTCCCAAAAAAATCTAACCCTTTACCCCACCCCAAATACATTCACTATAAAGGTTTTCAAGACAGAATATTCGATATATGGGGATTGAATATAAACACTTTATACCCCACTACATGTTCTGTGATCCGGATCAGTGGTCATGTTAATGTGACATCAATGCTTGTGATATCATCGGGTGTATGACGTCACTTCCTCTGCCCCTGGAATACAGTGAATTGGCGTGCCTGATGCTGGTCAGGTCCGGCCTTAGGGGTGGGCGAGCCGGGTGACCGCCAATGGCGCCGCGCCCCCAGGGCGACATTAGCCCCTGCCATGCCAGCTCGGGGGAGTCTTTCAAGGGCTACCCCGAACTGGCATAGCGGGAGAAGGCGCAGCAGGCGGGCGCATTCAATGTCAATCGGGTGCTGAGCACCTGATTGTCACCAAATGTGCCCCACCGCCGTGGGTGGCTTCACCAACAAAAGGTACCGTTAGCCCCCCCGCCAAGCCAGCTATGGGGAGTTTTTCAAGGGCTCCCCCGAGCTGGCTTAGTGGCGGCAGGCTCCTCATTGTTAAGCAATGCGCCCGCGGCAGCGGAGCGCATTTAGGAACAATAGGGTGCTAATGCACCCTATTCATAGACTTGCTTCCTCGCAGGAGCAAGGGGGATTAACAACAAAGTGTCACTCCGTGGCCACGCCCGCTGTTGACCAGGAGAACGCGAGGCGCCAATCCACCCAGGGCGCTGCTGCCCCTAAGGCCAGCCCTGAAGCTGGTACAGTAGATTGGAAAGTGTGTCTATTGTAAAAAGGCCCCATATTTCAAGTGGGGGAAAGATGGCATGGGCCAGCAGTGACACCGGTTGCAGAATTTAGTAGTGTGAGGTAACGAGTTGTTTTCTTGGTGGAGAAAGTGGGCCTGTAAAGTACCATTTGAACTTGAGGACGGATGCATCAGTCCAGCAGGAGAGTTCCAAAGCTGGCATGCTGGCATGGCCAACAGCCTGTATCTGGAGGCTGCAGCCATGTGGTAAGATTGCGAGTGGAGAGGTTGGTCAGTCTTGCATGTAGAGCAGCAATGGGAGAATGAGATGGAGCCGCCATGCTTATTGACCGACTTGAATTCTAGGATGAGGAATTTGTACCTGGCTCTGTTTCATATAGATGCGGCCATCTTGGTGCCAGGAGAGGAGGGCGCAGTACATGTGAGATTTATTAGGATGACTGCATCAAATGAAAGGTGCTCGTGTTTCTATGCATCCTCCTTGCACAGTGCCCTGACCCTACGTACCAGCCACACATGGCGCTCACCAATCGTGCAATAGCTTGTGAGCATGCTCCGAAGTAAGTTAGTGTTCCATCGGTATTGTATCATTCATTGGTGTACATAATTCAGGTGGACTGACAAAATGCGAGTCGCGTGGTGCTGCTCTCCTTGCTCCCTATAATACCTCTGCCATACGCAACTGCACCAGTGCTTTACTCTTCTCTCCTAAGAGCAGAGACGCCCTGTGTTGGCTGGGCTTTGAATTCTTTTTTTAAGATGAGCCCTACAGGTAATTGTGATATTGTAGTAGGTTATTTATAACACGCACTTAATGCCCAGATGTTTCTAAGTGCAAACCCAGGGATCGAACCTGTGATGCTCAGCGTCATCTTGCTTCCAAGACGAGCGTGTTGCCCCTGAGCTATCCTCCCGAGACAAGTTGGGGTATTCATCTATTAGCCTGCTAGGTACAGTAGTAGTGCAATATGCTTTGCTGTGGGATGCTGAATTACATTGACTATTTTTAAGTATTATTAACTGGCAGTATCTTTCTTTGTCGTGGAAGTTGTAAAGGGGAACTGGGCTT
The DNA here is from genome assembly GCF_040938575.1 of Ambystoma mexicanum. Lineage (NCBI taxonomy): Eukaryota > Metazoa > Chordata > Amphibia > Caudata > Ambystomatidae > Ambystoma > Ambystoma mexicanum. The sequence goes on along the minus strand of NC_090931.1, from coordinate 1,426,316,030 downwards.
CAGTGCCTGCAGTCCAATGTATTGATGTTTTAAACTCTCATGCCATTATTAGTATGGCAGTGCTTAGCGTGCCAGTGTTTGTGTTCCACTGTACTTGTGCTGTTTTAGGCCTTTAGGACATTTTTAATTATGTTGAAGTTAAGTTCTGATGATGTATGTAGGCCCTCTGAGCTGTGAGGCCTTGTGCCGCAAGGAGCTCAATCTATACCAGCAATGAAGGCAGTGCTAAGTGGGATATGAAGATGAGGAAGGGGTGCTCTGGAAAAGGGGCATGAACCAAATTCTGCTCGGCGTGACCAAATGCAGGTGCAGGTAACCTAGGCATGGGGCCACCTGCCCCAAACAAACAATACATCATGGTGGCCTGAAAACATGTACCGTGGGCCACCCAGCATCTTCTCTTGTCACAGTTTATTACACGGCACACACAAGCCGGGGAACTCCTTCCCCTGAAATGAATGTGGCGCACCATGAAACACTTTATTTTGGTGTTCTTTTAGTATACTACAAATTCTTTTGAATTGGCCTCCAACCCGTCTCGCACCCAACCTCCACAAACACCCTGTGTCACAATGGATTAAGAACCAGGACAGTGGGTATCAATAAGATTTTTTATATAAGGTCACAGGAAAATCAACCAATTAAATCAGCCACCAATGTTGTGGCAACACAAATGCGTACAAAGACTTTTAGAAGGCAACCAGGTTAAGATATACTGTGATTCTACTTCCTTTTTTTTAATGACAAAGCAAGATAAAAACAATTCAACTCAAAATGATTGCATGTAGGTTAAGCACTCCTCCCTGTGACACTCGACCCCCAAACATCAATTGGACTTGATTCCTTTGAATGGAAGGCAGTGGCAGGGAGTAGGAATACAGGGGACAGATCGGTTTTGGGGTGGTACCCACAGACACCAGATGGGGAGCCAGCAAAGAAGGGGAAAATTAATTTAGGAGCACAGCGGAAAAAATTGGTTTTCAATGATTTAGCACCCGGCAATGGGACCGAGCAGAAGGGGATTCGTACTGCTTACACTCAGGAGGCAGACAGTGCTTTGGAGAATACTAGCCAGCAAACCCAAGGGAAAATGGAAACAGAGTAGGAAAATAATTTTTTAGGAAATTCAACACGTGGGCAATGGAAAAGAAAAAAGCTAATAGAATTCGTTTTTCCTGAGGCTGCAAATGACAGGTAGGCTGTGGGAAAGGGGGTAGCTCACACAAGGCAAATCAGTTTTGGTTCAGGATGACAGATGCAAAGAGAAAATACAGCGGCAAATGGAAATTCGTTTATCAGGGCCCAATTTAAACAGAGGGACCAATTTAGTTTCCCAGATCACAATGGGATTAAATCTTTTGGGCAACACTTTATAACTATAACAATTAACAAAAACACTGGTAAATAGATTGCTGGTTTTGAATTCCACCAATCCCGATCCCGTGAAATTCAATGGGGGAATTAATTGATTTACTTACAAAAATACTAAGGATTTACCCAAATGAGGGTTTTTTTTTTACAATGGGGGATATGCTAACATACACAGGAAAAGAAGAGATTCTTCAATGGGGAGAGGACTGAAATGCACTGGCAATTGGGGTTTTCAATGGGGAACTATTGGATGCAATGCTACAAGAATGAAGGGCTTATGCAATTTAGGGCTGGGGTTATTGCTACTTACATTAAGGTTCAGGAAAGTGAGCTGCACCTCAGGACACTGGAAAGATAGGGCAACGGTCTGGTCACTCCACTCTCAAAAGTTTCAGCAGCCTTCTCACTGTCGTCCTCCTGTCTCCCCGGTTTTTGTTTGTCCTAGTGCAAGTCCCCCTTATATAGCAGAAATGACATCCCCAATTTTACAATCTATTGGAAGTACCCTGCAATAATCACTGCCGCTAGGATTGGACAGTTACCCTCTCTCTCTGTCCCCAGTCAGGATTGGTTTAGGGCTTTGGAGCAACATCTGTCTGTTTCCATTTGTCGTCATTATGTATCACAACTTCATAATTGTACTAGCAACTGCCATACTAAACATATTTTCTGTTTTTAGCTGATCATGGGGAATTAGATACGCTGACCGCCAAATCCATACGGTGTAGCATGGCCATGTGTCACATTTGTCGTTTTCATAAAATGTACAACAGTTATGAATATGTAAGTTATCAAGCTTATTACTAATTTCATTTTCCACCTTTCACCAACTCTCATATGTTCAGATCAGCCAGAAACCTAGTCCAACTGGCCATTACAGTTCCCAGAGTCACAGGTAGATGCATTTTATACCACCAAAACTGCCTGGAAATTACATGAAAAATGGTGTAGAAATGAAATCTATCCACAGTATGGTTGCTGTGCAAAATGGCTAAAATGAAAAAAGTAACTTAAATTAATTGTGAGTGTGCCTGTGCAGCAAAGGGGTGGCTGCTCCATCCCACACAGCCATCTGTCCCCCTGGTTCAGCCTGTAACCAGAGGTTTTTAGGAGTCTCTTTGAAGTAGTGTGTGCTTTTCTGAAGTGGGTGCAACAAGGATTCACACCTTTTTAGTCATGCTCCAGCCAAGGATTACTTTCTCTTGAAGTCTCTGCTTCCCTAGTCAGCAGGTCTGGAGCATACAGGTTTTTGACGCTTCTAGCAGAACCAGATTTTCTTGCGGAGTCATTAGATGGGAGATGGGACATCCAGCTGGAAGTGGGGTTTCCTTTGGGAAGTTTTTGCCCTCAGTCAGAAACAGGTTTTTCCTGAAGTAAGCATCTCTTCAAATGTCACTGAAGATTTGTGGGTGAAACATAATATACATTGCTTTGGTCAACCCACACATCATGTTTTGCTTTCCTGACATGTTTCTGTGAGCAGTGATAATTTTCACATTGTGGCTTTTTAAAGCCGTTTTTATTTGCAAACACATGTGCAGGCCGTTTTTTCCTTCAATGTTGAAAACTCCTGTTTTCCATGTTACTGGATTCTTTGATGCATCTGCGTGTCAATTGATAATGACAGGTAGGCCCCTTTTCCGCATGGCTCTTTTAAAAGCCAGGCCGTTTTTGTTGCATTGTTTAAATGCCTGCCAATCATGTGGAAGGGACTTCTGGCCTTTAAATGCACCTCACACTCTGGTGGTCCTGTTTGCATACTGGCAAAAAAGTGTCCACATAAACTGCTGTCAGTAAAAAAATAAAAAAAATAAAAAAATAAAATATAAACGTTAATGACTTGTGATATAATAAATTCAATCGGTGAGTCACTCCCCTTCAGTGCCTTAATTCTGTAAATAAATTACCCAGACCCAGTGTGCTTAAGAGTTCTTCTTAAGTGCCCATTAGGGGTTCAGCTCTGCTGCTGTTCTGCCTGTCTGGTGATAATCTGTATCTGTTAACCCTCTGCAAGGAAGGGCTAATTGTATGCACATTTTCCTCAGGAAGGCACAAGTCTTCTCAATTTAAAGGCTGTGCCACTTTAAATGTGATCTCGCTGGACAAATACAGACCTCAAGCAGTGCTTAATTTGTGCTGGTGGTGAACACCGGCCCTCTTTTATTTTTTATAGCACTGTTCATAAGCTGTGTCTGGGCAGGCCTGGGCGTGCAGAGGCCTTGGTGGCTCGCGCCTCATTGCATCCTTATTGTATGCAGACTATGACCGAGTACAAAGCTGTTTTATGTACCTGCTTTATCATTAGGTAAAGTAACGCATTTGTGAAGTTATGGCTCCCCCTCCCCACCTATTTATCATGTTTCACAGTGATCGTGCAAGCTGTTGAGGCTAAAACTCCTGCGCTGTTTGTGGTGAGCATTGGCAATCATGCTCCGAGCCATGGCGCAGCAGTTTATTTCTTTATTTTCTAGAGTCCCGTGGCATACCCTGACCCCGGGTCAGGCAGGCTGCCACAGTGCCACCCACTGCCAGCCTGACCATGTCAGGTAGTGCCATCCGTTTGCTGTGCCTGCCCTGCCGGTGACGTGCATTGGTCACGACAGGATCAGCTGGGCATCCATTTTTTTTTTAAGGGCATGCCGCTGCGTATACATGCCAGCCAGGCATGGGGACGCAGACTCCGCGAGTCTCTTAGCCACACCATGGCTGGTGCGCACGGGCAGACACAAATCCAGGAAACGGGCACAGGAGAGGCGACCGTGGCCAGCTCCGTCAACTAACTATAGTGAGTAGGATGAGGTGGTAGGCTGCTGACTCTGGCTGAGCCCCTATCATTGAGCCAATTTGAACGATACATTAAATAGTCATTAGGAAGCGGGGCAAGATGGGCTCAGCTCTGCAACACTGGCGTCTGAAGATCTGCACGAGCAGAGGAAAGGAAAGCCCTTCTTGCAGTGGAAATCAAATTGTATTTTTATTTGAGTTAAACCAGTTTAAATCCTACCTTTCACGTAAACTGTTCCCACCCACTCTGCATTCTCCCTGGATCCGACTTTAGAGGGGTGCAGGGGGTGATAAACCTACACCTGGCTGCCCTGCACTTGCCTCTCTGCACTACTCACTTAGTTCTGCCATCTTCAAGCCTGCTGCTGCACCACCTCAAAGACAGAGGACGTGAACGCGCCTTCGAGTCTTTACAAATATGCACAAACGCGCATCCATAACCTAATGCAAATTTCAAGTCTGATTTCTATAATCCTTCATTCTGACATCTTGCACCTCATTTCACAGACGCAGATGTCTCGCACTGTTTCTTGAAACAAGTACATCTTAAATCCTTATTTTACACCTCACTGTGTGAGGCACCAATCGAACCCTCGAGTGTTGGTGTGAGGTGTTGCACTGCACAGCTGTAGCTCCACAATTCCAGATGCTCTGAGCTTTCCAAAGAGGGCCCCAAGTGCACCCTCCTCCCCCTGAAAAGCCCTCGCAGACGGTGCAAGCAGAAGTCTGATTGCCAACCGGCCAACGATTGTCGCATACACTATTGTAATTGGTACTATTGCAAGTGTATATCATTATATATATATATTTTTTTTAGTGCATGTGCCCCCTCCTCCCTGTCCCTCTGGTGTCATCCAATGAAGAGCCCTCCACCCCCGGCCACCCAGGAATATGTTCCAGGGTACAGTGGCGTCACTTTGTCAATTGTCGCACTTTTCATGACTTCGCGCACACACAACTCATGAGCTGGAACCTTTACCCAAGGTAATTCCACCTGTTGCTCAATAAACAAAATGTGGAAATTTAAAAGACGTCACTGGACCGAATGTGAAACGAACCTGAATGTGTAATACCCACACCACCTGCAAAAGATGTGATGCAAATGAATGGGAGTCATTACAGCAACGAGATTAACACCAATGTAGGCCAGCGCCAGAGTACTGACTGGCATGGCGACAAAGGAGGGACGCACGCAGGGGCACTTCACTTCTGTTTCCTGTCGACAAAAAAACACCCTTCACGTTGAAATACAGACCCTTTCCTCCTGCCAGGAAGAGCACATTTTAAGAATGCACTTTAAAACGCCTCCATAGTCCTGTCAGAGCCCATATGCGAGCGACTCCCGTTTTGCTCCCATTTTCAACAATTGAATCTCTGAACTAGATACCAAAGGCACCCCCTCAGGGGTAGTGCGACTCGTGCGTGAAAATAAAGACCCCCTTTTCCCCTTCTCTAAAAACACATTTCCACATCACCGCAAGGCGTGAACCATTTGAGCACAAACTTGCATGGCCATGTTAGTTGGGGTTACTCGCGGGAGCCCCCAAGGCACTGTTTTGGTTATTGTGCTCGGTGAATCGGCAGCAAGCTCCTGGTGTCGCGGTCGCCTGTAACCAGGATGCAGTGTTCTCTCTCGTTAAGAGTTCAATTTGACTTTGTAGTTGTGTCCTCTGACCTCTGCGCCCATTATTTCATTTTGAGCCTCGTTCAGGCCTATTTGCTCCTGTTACTTGCTGCTCGCGGGGCCTGCTTTTCTCTTGCTTCTGCAGGGATCATGCAGCTCCCTCGGTTTCCTGCCCACCAGCCTTGCCCCTGCCAGGTACTGTTGCTCAAGCGAGTAACTGTTTTCTCTTAGTATTCCCAAACTCTGCTTTTTTTTTTTCCGCCATTGTTGCTCAGAGACAGGAGCCCACACGCCGGCATGTTCTCCCTGTGGGCCTAATCTGCTTTCAATCTAATAAAAACATTGTCGAGACCCTCTATATTCGCTGCTGTGAATCAGTCCCCACACGACAAACGCCGCCAGCTCATTGCAAATGTGACTGAGAGATGATGTTTGGAAGATAGTGAGAAGATCGGATGGCTCATGGAAATTATGCAACTCCCCCACTTTTTATGTATTTTATATATATATATATATGTCCTGGGGGGGATAGCTCAGCGGCAACGTGCTCGCCTTGGTAGCAAGACGACACGAAGCAAACAAGTTCGATCCCCGCGTCAGCGCTTAGAAACCTCTGGGTATTTAAACACCTTATAACTGCAACTAAGATAAAAACTCCTGTAACAGCGCCTTGATGCCCACGCCTCAATGTGCGAGCGCTTTAAAAATGCAAAAAAATATTGATTAAAAATGGAGATTAGCCGGTAGCATTTTAAATTTACCAGAAAAGGGATTGCTATGGCAGTTGCCTAGAATCACAGAGTTTGGTCACATGCCAGGCAGGATTGCAAGTTAGCGTTCCTTTGTCCATAGCTGACATAAACACCGCAGGTGCTTTTTGAGGTGTGACCAATAACAGAGAAAGAAAGTGTTCTGGGGAGGGTTCTATTAAAACTATCAGAGCTTTTGACTGGTAGAAGCCAAAATCAAACCATGGCATCTCTATTGGAACATCAAAGACGCATCATATATTCCATGCAGGGCCATGAATGACTTGGTCCCCCATCTATGGACTAGGCTGATACAAAGCATGCCCTCTGCATACTAGGCTGACCCGAGCCTCCAACTTCAACTCGCCCCCTGCAGAAGACTTACTGCTTCACACAGGAGAGCTGTCGGTCAGCTCAAGCTCGATTTTGAATCCTGCAAGTAGAACCTAGTTTTCAAGCTTGCCAGGCTCTGAGATTGTTATGTTGGTGGTAGATCTTTCTTCGGCTGCAGCCTCCTTCTGGAACAGCCTCCTTGCCTCTCTGAAACTTGACGAGAACCATCTCCAGTTCCGGAAGCACCTCAAGACCTTCCTCTTTGCTTCTGTCTTCTCTCTTCCTCTCCCCTACTGATTTCCTCTCTGATACTGCACTGGTCACCTGGCTACCCTCTTATTCCGGGCCAGGGTCCCTGCCCGCACAGTTGCACACCCGCACTGCCTCCTGGCAACCCTTGCACTTGGGTCTGTATCTGTAACCCTACAGTCCCCCTACCTGCATTTATTGGACACCCACTGTCTGCCCTTACCCTTGCACCTGCCACCTGCTGGCCGCACTTGTTGTTGTTGTTTGATCCCATGTACAGCACTGACTCCTCACCTTTCCCCTAGCGCTTCCCCTCCCCTGCACTTGGGCGATCTCAGTCACCTGGCCTAGTAAGATCGTTGTCTCTGCCTCCCTCTGTTCCCCCTTGCTTGCCTCATCACGCCTTGAAACACTTGTGTACAGGCGTGTTATAAATGCCAGATCATATCAAGTTGATCTGTACTGCGCACCGCTACCATTGTCATGATCTCCAGGCGCTCATGTGGCTCTGTAAGAAAGTGGGATGGGTAAGTTAGTGGGGGGAAGAGAGGGATAGGATGCAGCGCCAAACATGTTGCATGCAGCAGAAGCAGTGTTTTGGGCTGGTGGTGGGCTGATCTAGCACTGAGTCGGCCGGTGCCGGCATCAGTGAGCCAAGATTGTTGGGCCCCTGGTATAATTTTTTAAAATCTTTTTAGAAACTAAGCACTGTATGGCGTGCATTCTCAACTAACAGCTCAATGGCAAACAATACACCAACTAAGGGACCGCAATAAAGCACAGGTTCCTAGCTTTTTTTTTTTTCCTGTGTTTCTAATGGTGAGCGGCTGGGCAGCGTTCTTGTGTGTTGTTTTTTTCTTTTCTGAGTGGCTGATTTGCCCGCGGGTTTCTGCAGTGAATTCCACTGTGTTTATTGTAAAGGGGTATTCTTTAGAGGAAGTGATGGGCGCCTATTTATAGACTTGCTCTGGATGAAATGCAAAGCAGCCCAGGATCAAGGCTGGGGCGCAAGGCTTCTTCTTGGCTGTGGCAGAGATTCCAAGTAAACCGGCCTCTTGTGTTTTGGGAAAGCGCTGCTGAGCCGATGGGAGGTGTTCACGCTATAAACGATTATTTCATAAACCTTGACCAAATTCACTGTTAACTATTGTGGGGTGCTAGTGTCTGAGCTTGAACCAACCCCAAGTTTTCAGCCTCAGACGCTCGGAGATTTGTGGGAGGAAAGATGCACCTAATGCGCATTCTTGCCATACATGTTGTATTCATGTTATGTATGTTTTATAATGCATATACTATAGATATTCCATCTAAGTTCTTATGTCTTACTATTACCTGGTAAATAACTTTATTTAAAAACACTTAAGGAACAAATTATAATCTAGGAGTCTGATGGGAGAGATTTGCAGCAAGCTTCCTTCCTTCCCTTATGTTTTCCTATATCCTTCTGTGAATGTATTTTGTATCCACCCCTTCCATTGGCCATCCCTGTTTTCTTTCCACTTTCCCTTGCTGCCCTTTTCGCTTTTCTCATCCCTAGCTCCAAATCTCCCTCCGTCTTTCCTTTCTTCCTTCCATTAGTGCTTTGCAGACAGAGGGCCTTAGAATAGTGAATGCACTATTCAAGCAACCAATTTAACCCATTAATTTCCACTTAACGCTCTTTTCCTTTCTTTAATTCCCCCACCCCCTCATCCCAAAGAAGCTTGGTTTCTGGGTCGCACTTGTAACATGGTTTGTGTGTCAAAGTTAGGTTTTGCCTCATAGGTGTCATTTTAAAGACCCCCCTAGTGGAACAAAAACTAGTGGTATGGATCTTGGCAGATGTGTACATGTATAGTGAAGTGTCATTATTCCCTCCTGTTGCATGTGTCTGGTGTTGTGACAAAAGAGCAAGAGACCCTGAACCCGAAGGAGCTTCTAAGACAGGGCTAGGAGTGGCTGAACGAGGAATAGAAGCGGGTGGAGGAGAACAGGCTAGGAGGCTTTGACTAGGAACTGATGCTGAGCTAGGTCTGGAGGAGCAGGACACCCTAAACCAGGACCCAGGCGTAGGAGCTACTGTGCCAGGGCTGGAACGAGATACTAAAATAGGGCTGAGCCAGAGGAGGAAGATTTGGATTCGGGAGTAGGTGTTGAACTAGCACAAGGATAACAAGGGTGTTGTGCTGCAGAATCCGGAATAAGACCAGGGGAATGAGAAGTTGCTGAATAGGGAATATGAGAAGACCACTGTTTGGGGGAGGTTTACCCATCTAAGGCGTTGAGATGAGCAGGCAAGAAATGAGACTGGAGGTGAGGATCCTTATTCAGCAGAAATGTGCTCCTTACAAAGGAGCCGCACCATTGGTTTTCCGAGCCACTGGTCAAGTGCCTGTTGCGGTCCCTGTGCAGTGCGTCACACAGGAGCATTCTAAGAATGCTCCTGAGCGACCCACTGCAGAAGCAACCACAACCTGCAAGGTCGCAATGATAACGTGCAGGCACAGCTGCACAACAACAAGAAGTAACCCTCTACACACCTTCCCCCTTAACCAAATATACTTAGCACAAAGTCCTTGAATTTGCTTGGTAAGCATCGCAACCTCACTCCACGCCTCACGTTTTCATCCTAAACTAACTGTTCACGAACCACCCGCAATTCCCCTTACAGCCATAGCTTGATGACCATCATTCACATGCAAATCATTCCTCACGGTCGCTTGCTGGACCCCCTCAAGGCCACTTGTTTCTTCTACCCCAATGTTCTCACACACTTCCGGTCTCTCGCTGCTACTTGCATCCGCCACGGGCACCTTCTTCCTCTCGAAGGTGCGAACCAGAACACCGTCATCAGGAAACTCTTGGAGCAACGCCTCGCTCCCTTCCTCTGTTTTGCTCTCAACATCATGACATTTCACCAGTTGTTTCATACTCCCTTTGGTGCCACCATCCAACAACACCACTGTACCCATCACCTTCACCACTTTCTTTGGAGAGAACAAGAGTGGATCTTCTGCACTCCTCACTCTCAATTCTTTATGCTGGCCCAACTGTTCACACAAACCATGTTCTTATCCACACGTTTCCTACTGTCAAACCCCTTCTTATACTTCCCTTGACACGTCTCTGCTGATCAACTCCTTCCTATTCTCTTTGGGACCATAGGTTCCCAGCCACTACGGAGTCAGTTCATCAATTGGTTTATGGCTCTTAAGCACCACAAAATGTGTCAATTTGGTAGTGTAGTGGAGTGGGGTATTGTCCTCTATCCCCAAAGCATGTCCCAATCAATCCTTTGACATCAAAATTAGACATTTTAGCTGGTTGCAGAGTCCTCTTCACAACCCTATTAAACCTTTCCACCATCCCGTTTTGGCATGGACAATAAAACGCTGTCGTTTTTTTGGCACACTACTGCCTTCTTGAGATAATCGGCTACCAAGTTAGATATAAACTGTAGTCCATTGTCATTGAGCCGCACGGCAGGAAATCCTTCCACCCTGAAGATTCAGTCAAGGAAACCTACCACAGACTTGGCAGTCCTCTCCCCTGACCAGCCGATACACGGCCATTTAGAGAAGTAGTCCATCAGAACACATGTATTTTTTTTTTCCCTTGGTAACATTTTGGTAAGGGGCCAACAATGTCCAAAGCTACTTTTTCCCCCTAAGGTCTCGTGGGAACTTTGACAGGACATAGAGGGGGCTCAGCCAACACATGAGACTTGTCAATGGATGCACAGGGCAGACAATACTTCACCAAGTGTTCTACCTCCGTGTCCATTCGCAGCCACCAATATGCCTCCCCGACTCTTCGTTTTGCGACATTCCTCCCTAAATGCCCTCTGAGCAATTTTCAAAATGCAAGTGTTCGTGCCCTTTGGGGGTACAATTTTTCTCTCCCCCTGCATAAGACATCGGCGTCCATCCACAATTCTGCCTTGACTTGTTCAAACTGCATCACGACACCAGCGGCCCCTTTAGGCCAGCCACACTCCCATAGTTGGCGAACCTTCACCAACTCGGCATCCGCCACACACTCCTCAGACCACTTTGTCATATATAAAATTCCTTCTTGGCCAACTGCGTAATCATGGACCACACTGCTTCTTCAATCTCCTCCCCTTATAAGGGAAGCCAAGACACAGTCTGCCACCAAATTACATGTACCTGGAACATCAGTGAAATATTAAATTCTTGTACAGCAAGAGACCATCTCTTAATCCAGGGCGACCCTCCCACACATTTCCCACTCAAGGCATGAACTAATGGTTTGTAGTTGGTCTTGACATTGAAGGGCACACCCCAGAGAACACCTGAAGTGATTGATGTCCCAGAAGCAAGCCAGGGCTTCCCTCAGCAGTGGAGTAACATTTTTCAGCACCCTGTAATGCTCTGGAGGCAAATGCAACTACACATTCCTTGCCCTCCTGCACTTGCATTAAGGCAGCACTGAGCCCCACAATGCTAGCGTCAATCATCAACAATGTTTTGCAACATAGATCAAACATGCAAAGTATGGGAGCACCCACAATGCTCTTCTTAGAGTGAAACATCCCAGACACATTTGACACACCTTCAATAAGCACACATGGAGGCAAACCCCTGGATAAATGTGGAATAATACTCTGCTAACCCCAAGAATGCTTTCAATGCATCTTTAGTTTGGGGCACTGGGTCCTGTAACAGCATCCACTAAACTCATGTTGGGCCCGGTTCCTCTACAGTCTGACATGACCCAAATAAGATGCTCCTGTCATTCCAAATGTACACTTTTTTTCTTATAACAGTTACTCCTACCTGATGCATGATTCTCTGCATCTCGTGCACATATCTCTCGTGGCGCTCACAATCTGGCGCGACTTCTAGGATATCATCCTGTAAGCGTTTGCCAGACTCTAAACTCTTGAAAAGCTTTTCCATTACACGCTGAAACACAGGAGCAGCTGAGGCCAGCCCAAATGGCATCCTCTTAAATTGGTCTGCCCCAAAAGGCATGACGACGGAAGTCGGTGCCCTCGAGACCGGGTGCAAAACAATTTGATGGTATGCGTTGGAGATCTATTGGTGAGAAATATTTGGCACCATTCAACGGTGAAATCATTTATTGCACCTTAGGCAGGGGGTACCCATCTACCCAAATGTTTTTGAGGGACCTGAGGTCTACACACATTCTTAAGTTGCCATCTCCCTTCCGTGCAATTACAACAGTGGACAACCACTTTGCTGCTTCTATGGGTCCGATTACATCATTTTTTTCAGAGTTTGTCGAGTTCAATTTTAACTTTCTCTCGCAACAACAATGGTACAGAACGTATCTTTGTGCACTGCAGGTTTCTCTCCCCTCTTCAAAACAATTGTGGCAGAACCCCTTCAAGCACCCCAACTTGTCTGAAAACACACTTCGGAACTGTTGGCACACATCCTGTCCCACAAACATCACAGGTTCTGGGGCATTCAGGTTCAAGAAAATGTGCAATTCTTTCTGGTGTCTCCAGCTAAGTAGTGATACCCCTTTATCTGCTACATACAACACCCCACATATTGCCCTATCCTTGAATGCAATCTCCACAGACCTCAACCCCAACATTTTGATCAGAGCACCCCTATATTCCCTGGGACATATATCGGGGACATCCAAGTCATCCACAGCAATCCCCAACGTTTCTAAAGCATCCATTCCCACCACAGTGTATTTGGAGCCAGAATCCGCCATCATCCTCACCTTGCGACCACTTCACACAATTGGGCATCTACATGAGCCCCATAAAAACCAGCAATAAGTCACTCCCTCCTGAAATTCTCTTCCTCTACATATCTCACATCCCTGCTACTCCTGCAAACTTTGGCCAAGTGCCCTCCCTTCTTACAAGTCTTGCATACAGCATTCCTAGCAGGGCAGCGGGAACTGGTTGAGAAGTGGTCCCCTTCTCCGCACACATGGCATGCAATGTTCACTCTCTCTCCTTGCACACAAGGCCCTTGTGAAGGAGCAGGCCTGCCCAGGGCCCTTGTGGTAGGGAAAGGGGCCTGCGCTTTGAGGTTTCTTGGGGGCCTGCTTCCCATCGTGTTCACTGCCGCACAATAACCATAAGTAACTCTCTACAACCACCCTGGCCAGCATAACCGCGAGACAACGCTGAACCTGGAATAGGAAAAGATCACACTGACGAACAGCCCTCGGAGACTCCAGATTTATAGGTAGGAGAGCTGGTCATAGGATATTCTGCTTTCCTGTATGAAGTCCACGGATGAAAGTCATTAGGGTCTGTAGAGAAATAACTTTGGCATCAGCACCACTAATTAACCTAGAAACCATCCAGACCCTAAAGCAAACCGCAATTAAAATCATTCAATAGCTCTGCAGAGGGTGGCATGCCATTCGAAAGGACGTAAGGGGGCTTTCATAGAGCGAGTTTGCGCATGATTTCACTTGGGTAGATGTGATGAAGATCACGTGATATCGAATAAAAGCTTATCTTTTTGATCCCTCTGACCAGAGCAATCTGTCCTGTATCTGGATAGATCTGCAGTGGAAAAGACAGCATGATAAAAAATGGCATCTCCCTTTACTTTGCCTAAATACCTCTTCTACATTAACTTTTTACCTTTTTACTTCGTCTGCATCTTCACACATTGTCAAGCGGTGATGGATATGGTAAGGTTAGCTGTAAGGCTAAGGTTGAGGGGCAAGGAGGAGGGCAGGGGGAGAATATGGGCTCGAACGAGGGTGCGGTGGGGGGCATTACAACATGTCTTCCCCTGTAATGACGAAGTGAAAGACAGAAGTGGTATGGGTATGAAGAGGCGAATGAGGCAGTGAATGTAGGGCAAAGAGAATGCAGAAGAAGTAAAGACATACATCCATATAAAATAAAGTGCACAGCCGTATGCTCCAATGTATTCAGAGAAACCTAACTATACCATGCATATAACCTGTTTCTTTTCCACGTCGTTGGCTCAAGTGCCCCAATAATGGGTGTTTTATTGCCTAATTGTATAGTCCTCAATGTATGGGTCTCGGGTATGGAGGGCTGTGTTGGCCTTGCTTGGATATGAATTTGCAAATGGAAGACTTGCCATACATATAGGGTGGGTGCATAACCTGCTAAGCTATGTTGATACCATTTATTGATTGTGTTATTGGTCTTTATTGAGCACTAACATCGCTACATTGGTACTATTTAGAGGGGATGGGAACTGTGCTTGCAACATAGCATTTAACACTGGCGTACTGTTTAGGGTATTCGGGAGTGGTTATCGTTTGTGGGGCCATGTAACAGTGCTGAAAGTGGGCACGATGGGACTAAGACAATGTGGCAGGATGTTGACGGCGGTATTCGGGAATGATCTCCTGGTCAGAGATGCACCTGGAACTCTCGCTCCTGAGGGAATGCACTTGGAACTCCCAAGGAGATACAAACCTGCCTGGATAACACAATGTTAAAATGGCCGTCTGTACAGCCATATTGGAGAAAGGGTAAGGAACAGGCAAACACTTGATTCGACCCCCCCCCCCAGCCCCCCCAAATGCAAAACTCTTCTCCATGAACTGAGGAAATTGCCCAATCAAGAACATGGGCAAATAGGCCAGCTATGACCAGTAAATAATAAAGCAGCCTAAAACGTCTCAAGGCACTGGTGGCGATAAAAAACAGTAATCGTCTAGATCGCTAGGAATTGGATAAAGCCATTGTAGAACACCTGTGAGGGCAATCTGAGGATTATGCGCACAAAACGTAAAGGTGGGGCTCGGGGGTGGGGGGGTTGAATGTGGTGGAGTTACTCATATCAACTCTGGGTATCTGCAAACACTAGTCTGCAAAGCCACCAAATTGCTCAACTAAGTGACCATTGTCAACAGACGGCATCAACTGCCAAGTGCATCAGGAATTTCTAAAGCCCGTAGACCCCATTGACAAAATGAGTTACAGAACCAAGGCTCCTGTGTGTCCTGGTTGCAGTAGTAGGAGGACCTGTCTGGGTAGGAGGCACTAGAAAGTGGGCCCAAACGAACCGGACACATTGTGAGTGCCGAGCTGCACCCATGTCTCGATTTGGTATGTTGTCCTCTGTTGTATTATTGGTCACCAGAGTCTCGGCATGTGTAGTATCCCGTCATCTAAATGTAAACTTGTTAGCTTACCCTATACCAATGCTCGGCACCAAGCCTGTGAAGCACTGCTCTGCCTGCGTAACCAGTGATGGCAATTACCAGTACATGGCGAAGTACAGAAATTGCCCAATAAGTGTTTTCCCTGATTGTCTTTCAACGTACCCTTGAAATATGGGGACTTGCGTGTCTGTTATAAGATGACTGCACCTGGTATCTGGTGGCAATATTGGCACCCTCGGGTGCATTGTTCCTATGTTTGCAGCACCTGGACATGTGGGGGTACTCCTTCTATATGATGACCATACCGGTCTTTTGATGGGGAATTCCACATACGACTGCAACAACAAGCAAAGCTTTAAGTTACATAGAGTGCATTGCCATGCCAACTAGGGAATTATTGGGGCACAGTATTGCACTTGGCATATGATGGCAGCACATGAGCAGTTACACCGTAGCATGCAGTGACTCGACCAGGCATTTGCTGCCATTTTGGGAACACCTAAGGCCGCACTTCACATATGACAGCCAACAGCTTCGCCAATGCTTGACCCTGCAAGATGATGTGGTCCACTGTATCGCAGGTGGGGGAGAGATTGAGGCATAACAGGACTCCCAGTGCCAAGAGGCCATCTGTCCCGCTACTCGCCAGGGAGGCCTCCATAGCCAAGGTCTGAAAGCCAATGCAATCCTGCAGGAGATTAGTTTCAATTGGGGTTGGCCGAGCCAGCTCAAATTTCATTTAAGTCGATCGGAACCGTGGAGGTTCGAGCTAGCGTCATTGATTAGAACCATTTGGGGATAAACCTCTATTGATTTGGAAGAAATGAACCCTGATTCTAGGAGCTTGGTTAGATAGGATTGGTTCCTCCGACGTATTACACATCTATGACAGGTAATCACCACAGCTGTGCTGCTTTGGAAAATGTTCGGCGTCCTGCGTCTGACGTTGATACGCTGTCCTCGAGGGCCTCCTTCGAGCGGACGTTACCGGATGTTATAAGTAGGACGCACGACGTCCGTAGCCTCAGTTCCGTTTTGTCTGCGAACGTGTTCGCTTCGGAGATCTCGGCGTGCCTCGGTTCTTGTGAGTACTTCTATCGGTTCTTCAAACTTATTTGTTTGTGAAGATATCATGTCTTCATCTTCTTCTACCCCGCGGTCATGATTCAAGAAGTGTCGGGACTGCAGTTCAACAATGTCACTTATGGACCCGCACGATGCCTGCCTCTGGTGCCTCGGTGAGGACCACGCCACGGATGACTGTGACGATTGCCAGTCGTTAACATCGAAAGCCTTGCAGGAGCAAACAAAGCTTTCTGTCGGTAGGGTGTCCAAGCCCCGAAAGTTGAAATCCGCGGGGCTTTCGACCGACGATTCGAGAGGAGACTCTCCGTGTTGTCAGCATAAGTCCAGGGGGGGGTCTCGGTCCCGGAGTGGGTCCTGCCTCTTCGAGGCACTCGCAGAAGCACCATCACCGGTCGCCTTCCCCGTCCTCGTCCGCGGACTCTGCCAGTCGGCGGGTTGCTTGTCCCAACAAGCCTTCCTCTCCTGCGGAATGGGATACATTTCGTAGGGAGATGATGGCGATTTTTGAATCACAGGGCTCTGTTCCGTCCGCGCCTTCGAAAGAAGCCGGCAGGGAACATGCTAGGGCCACTGCTCTCACACCTTCGGGCTCGGGTGGTAGGTGCGATCATCGGGAGCCTTTGAGGTCCCGACTGGACAAGGTGGATCGCTCTAGACATGCCCGCTCCAGGTCCCGGTCCTCGCCGCCCTCGAGACCGTCGAAGCCTGTGAGGTCTTCGGAGAAGACGTCGACGCCATTGGCGCCATGTCCGTTGAGGAACTCTCTCGAGGCTCTGCCTCCGAGGAAGCCATCGGCGCCAAGGCCGTTGAAGGACACGCTCGGGGCACTGCCCTTGATGCCTGTGTCGAAGCCATCAGGGCCACGCTTGACGCCGATTACGTCAATGCCTTTCGAGGAGGCTTTATCGGAGGTTCCTCAGAGACCGGTGGAGACCCCAAGGAAGGCTCTGGCAAAGTCAAAAAGTGGTTGTGCCTTTTTCTGTGCCCTCATCCAGGGATTTATTCCAGCCTCTTGATTATATTTCTGAGGTGGATGAAGGGTCTGAGGAAGGGTTGGTTCCTGATGACCTCTTACCTGGTCATAGCCAGATGGAAGACCTGCGCCAGTCTTTGCACGACGCCAGTGGTCTTGGGATACCTCCCCGGAGGTCGAGTTTGGCAGTCCTGAGCCTGGTACGCATGCTGAATCTTCGTACAGGCGCCTCATGTCGAGGATGGAGTACTTGGGGTGGTCTGTGCCACCAGTGGATTTTCTGCAGGATGACCTGACAGATATCTTGGACCAAGGTCCACCAACTGACCTGGTACTGCTATTCCATACGGCCTTGCAAAGCAGGGTGGCGGTGGCTTGGACTGCTCGGTAGAGTCTCCCGGCAGTGGGTAAATCGTTGCCGAAAAAGTACTGCCCAGCCAGTGGCGACCCCGGCTACTTTTCCATGCACCCTACTCCGGAGAGTTTAGTGGTGCAGGCGGCTACGGCCCCAGCAAAACAGGCATCATACCCTACCATCCCTCCTGATAGGGACGACAAACTTTTTGACGGTTTGGCGAAGAAAGTCTTTTCTTCAGGGGGTATGGCTTTGAAAGCAGCCAAATCTGTGTGTGCCTTAGCACGTTTCACTCACACTCTGTGGAATTGTTTCGTTAGAGGCTGAACATATTCCCGAAGGGGAGGAACGGGATGGCTTTCTTGCCCTTGTACATGATGGCAAGGATGCCATGTGTGAATCAGTTTAATCGGGTCTGGACGCGGCAGACTGTGTCAGCGGGTCCATGGCGGCGAGCACCGTGATGCACAGATTTGCATGGTTGCGGAAGTCGGGGTTTGCTCCTGATGTACAATCCCGGCTTCTCAACATACTAGTCTACCTTTGGTAGATCGAGGGGGAGCTGCAAGTCAAAGGGGCCTATGTAGGAGTACCAGAGGTGGAAAACTGGGTACTCGAGGTGCCAAGGCCACTCAAGCAGTTGCCTCTTTGCCCTCAGGCACTGCCGCAGCCGCTTCAGCTCAGTCATGAGGCCACGTCCCATGGTTCGCCGGTTAGGGGAAGGCTGGCACAGCATCTTGTAGAATGGTGTGCCATTACTTCAGATGTGTGGGTTCTGGAGATCATAGCCCACGGCTACTGTCTTCCTTTCTGGCAGAGGCCTCACGACAATCCACCAGGGAATCTCTTTTTGAAGAGTCCGGATCAACTCCTTGCGCAGGAAATCAAATCCCTGCTGGAGAAAGGCACCATAGAATGGGTGCCTGTAGCGGAGACGAACAAGGGATGGTATTCCCCATATTTCTTGATCCCGAAAAAAGACAGGGGATTGAGACCCATCATGGACTTGCGTGGTTTTGAACAAGCTCCTCAGGAAGGACAAGTTCAAGATGGTTACTCTCTCTCAAGTGCTCCAGGACCTTCAACTTCAGGACTGGTTGGTGTCTCTCGACCTCAAGGGCGCTTACTTTCATGTGCCGATTCATCCAAAGCACAAGAAGTACCTAAGGTTCGCGGTTGGCGACTCGCACTTTAAGTTTTGGGTCCTGCCATTAGGATTGACCTCCACCAAGCTCATAGTGGTGGTGGCAGCGTACCTCAGGAAAGGGGGGGGATTCACGTCTACCCCTACCTGGACGATTGGTTAATCAGTCGAGCAAGTCCTGGATCTTCTGTCAGTCACCTGCCACTCCCTTCACAGGCTGGGCTTCTCCCTCAACTTGAAGTCCCACTTGACACCTACCCAGCGGCTCCAGTACATCGGAGCGGTGCTCGACATATTCCTGGGGCTGTTTCCTTCCCAGGTGAGGGCTTCTCACATTCTGCAGATGGTGAACCAGTTTCAACATGCCCAGGGTCTCCCGACGTTTGAGTTCTTGAGGTTGCTCGGCCTCATGGCATCCTGCATTCTCCTGGTGCCAGAGATGAGATCTCTGCAGTGGGCTCTCAAGATGCAGTGGTCGCAGTCCTCCGTCAGGATGTCGGATCCCGTTCAGGTGCCACCCTCGGTCGCCCAGGATCTTCTGTGGTGGGCCGTCAAAGGCAATCTGAGGAAGGGGACTCTGTTTTAGCTACCTTGGCCCGAGGTGACGCTCGTGACGGACGCATCCCTCACGGGATGGGGAGCTCATGCCAACGAGTTGCCAGTCAGCGGTTGTTGGTCTCCGTCAGAGTCCAGACTCCATATCAATCTGTTTGAGCTGAGGGCCATCAGGCTAGCCCTGAAGGCTTTTCTGCCGTCTGTGCGGGGGAAGACTGTCCTGATTCTGACAGACAATACAGTGGCCATGCACTACCTTAACAAAAAGGGGATGGGGGCAGGGTCTCTCCCTCTGTGCAGAGAGGCGATGCAGCTCCGATTCTGGGCCATCCAGCACGAAATTTCGATCTCTGCAGTTCATCTGGCCGGAGACGAAAACAAGGCGGTGGATACTCTGAGCAGGCAGAGCACCGTCTCTCACGAATGGGAGCTGGCTCAGGAGATTCTCCTGGAGATCTTCGCCATTTGGGGGACCCCTCAAGTGGATCTCTTCACCACCAGTGTCAACCGGAAGTGCAAGGATTCTGCTTGCAGGAATTTCCTCCAAGAGGAGCCTTAGGGGACGCGTTCGTAGCAGAGTAGTCCTTCCCACTGCTGTACGTGTTTCCCCCAGTCCCTGTCATTCCGCCAGTGCTGCGGAGGTTGCGGAGGTTCGGTTCCCGAATGATCCTCATTGCTCCAGCATGTGCCCGGAGACCGTGGTTCCCGGACCTTCTTGACATGTCCATCTGCCCTCCGCACCGTCTTCCCTACTGATACGATCTGCTCTCACGGGAGGAGGGTGGGGGGGGGTCAGGTTCTCCATCCAGAGGTCAAGTCCCTCAACCTTCATGCTTGGCTTCTGAAAGGTTGAGGTATAAGGATTGGGACCTCCCTGAAGACGTGATGGAGGTGTTGCTTTCGGCCAGAAGGCCTGCAACAAAGTCCTTGTACCGTTGCCGTTGAAGAAAGTTCTGCGACCGGTGCAGGGTTCAGAATGGGGATCCTTTTTCATGTGCCATTCCTGTGGTTCTGTCCTTTTTTGCTTTCGTTAACCCACAAGGGCCTGCAAGTAGGTACCATTAAAGGTTACCTGGCGGCGCTGTCCATATTTAAGCGCTCGTCTGAGGAGTGTTCTTATTTTAAGATTCCTTTCATTTCTCAGTTTCTGAAAGGGCTCACTAATGTGTTACCACGTCACCTTTCGAGGTGGCCGGTTGGGATTTGAACCTGGTTCTAAAATTCCTAATGGGTGCTCCATTTGAGCCTTTACGTTCTTGACATTTAAGACTGTATTTTTAGTGGCGGTTACTTCCGCTCGCAGAGTGAGTTGCAGGCACTATCTGCTAAGCCACCCTTCACGGTGTTCCATAAGGACAGGGTAGTCCTTAGGGTTCGTCCTTCTTTTCTTCCAAAAGTTGTGTCGGAATTTCATTTAAGCCAGAAGGTCATTCTTCTGGCGTTCTATCCTCCTCCGCATCCTTAAAAGGAAGAGGAGAGGCTCCATAGGTTGGATCCTAGGAGGGCTTTAAGTTTCTACATCTCGCGCATGTCCCTGGTCAGAGTGGACGATCAGCTCTTCATAGGATACGCTGGAAGGCGTTTGGGACAAGCTGTTACTAAACAGACTTTGTCTAGATGGATTATCATGACGATTTCTTAATGTTACCGCTTGGTGGGTAAGGACCCTCCGGTAGGTTTACGGGCCCATTCTACTAGGGGTGTGGCTGCCTCTACTGCCCTGCAGAGGGGTGTTCCCATTTGTAACATTTTTAAGGCAGCCACATGGGCCTCTGTCCATACTTTTGTCAAACACTACTCCTTGGTTTCTATCCATGGGCAAGATCTGGCCTTTGGCAAGGCGGTCCTCTATTCTGCAATTTAATTGGGCATTCTAAAATACTAAATTCTTTCCCACCTCCTTACGTTGGTACTGCTTTGGGAGTCTGTCATAGATGTGGAATATGTCGGAGGAACCAATCCCCTCGAAGAACAAGTTACTTTCTTACCTGTAACGTTCTTTTGATGGGATGTTCTGTTCGACTTATTCCACATCGTACCCTCCCAGCCTGCCCCGCTACAGAATTTCTTATGCGATTGTAGCTTACGTTTCCGCAAAGCTTACTGTGGTCATACTGGCAGAAGATTGGTGCCACACATTCTGGGAAAAAGCTACAACTGAGGCTACGGTTGTCATGTGTCCTACTTATAACATCCGGTGATGTCGGCTCGCCGGAGGCCCTCGAGGACAGCGTATCCACGTCATCGATGCAGGACGCAGATGTCAAAGATTTTCCAAAGCAGCAAAGCTGTTGTGATTACCTGTCATAGATGTGGAATACGTCGGACCATCCCATCGAAAGAACATTACCAGGTAAGAAAGTAACTTCTTTTTGGCTACTCGAAGAGAATTGAAAATCTCTATGGCATTACTGATTTTTGGGATACTGGTGCTTAAAGGAAATGGTGAAATTGGCCCAAATTGTATTTAGTCAACAGTTTACTATCCCACCCAGGTTTGACATGCTTTGTGACAATTGGTGCCTATTGGCCGGAAGTGCTGAATCTTCTCGTGCTAGTAATATCCGTGGATGACGTAATTTCAGGAAGTGTAGCGATGACCTACTTCCCTTCCAGGTTACTTTCAATAGTCAAGCAGCATATAAGTCGCAGCAAGTCTGCTCGACAGAAGCTTGGGCGGTTTGCGTTTCCAGCCATACTGAGTCGAGCCAAGATTCGAGTCCAGCTCTTTCAGACTCGCCCACTGCTAGTTTCCTTAAATCGCGGAAGCTGTCGCATAACCAATATGACCTGTTTTAGGAGCACGAGGTGCGCTATAGAGCAGTAGCTGGATCTCATTAAAGCATCCCATCTATTCTTATATTTTTTTTCTTTCAAAAAAAGGTGTTCTCGCAGCCTGTTTCCAAGGGAATGGCAAAATTGCACCATTTATTGTGTTACATCGCGTTTCACGGTTTATTTAAAAACCGTGAACCTGGCTACTTCGCATTAGAGCTTTTTTTGACATTTAATAGAAAACCTAGGTTTTAGTCAAAACCGCTAATGATTGACCAAATGCATTTGATCAAACACTTGATATTTCTCTAACTATGGTCGGAAGTTTTTCAAGCAATTATGAAAATAGTTTGTGCAATTTTAGCTTCAGTTTTGAGCGCTTTCCTGTGAAAGCCTATTTCTAAGCTCTAATCAAAGTACTTCTCACATCTGCCTGTGCACCAGGACCCCCAACCGGCCCAAAGAGCTGGGGTTTGCCCAATAGCACTTTAAGATGGAATAGCAGCACCCTTGAGATGGATGGGGAGGCAGATTAATGCTCAAGCATCAAATCAATAATGACAGCTCAACTGTTTGGCAAAGGGAGTCCGTTTAATGGCGAGTATAAAAAACAGGGCGTTTCATGAATATCAGCAGATGCATGATCTTCCTTCTCGCTTCACAACTCCAACGAACTTCATAAGAAATACATTTATACTAAAACCTCGTCATCACTGACGTTTAACGCTTAAAGGTTGGCATGCAATTCTATTGGTTTTAGGAAGGTAACTTTTTAATATAGGTACTATATATGTATATGGTAATGTAATAAAGGGATTGGGTAAACACTGTCAGGTGGGGCATCTAAGCCCTTCCTTCAAAATGGCTACTGTAGATGTCACTAAAAGAATGACGTCTCATTGGTTCTACTAACTATAGGACCCTAGATTACTTGGTCCACTATGATTGGGTTGGCACCAACTCCACTCATACTTTTCCACTTTGCCTAGCAGCACCCATAATGGTCGGCCAGGTGCAGGGTGCCGCCCAGCTCCCTCGGCCTTCCTCCAATTATTGTTGCTATCACTTTAGTGGCCATGTGTCAATTATTTCACTGTGGTTGGCCTCGATACTGCATCTCCTGTCTTGAAAGGTTCTGATATCTTCGCCTGGCCCACTGCCATGCGTAGGTGTGAGGGTCTCACTTCTTCTCACTCGGCTGGTCACGTGATTGAGACACCGTGAAATCGCCTTCTTCGCCATGTAATTCATGTATTTGATTTTCGTTTAGCCCACCACCTGCCTTTGGTTTTTTATCTTGACCTTTCTGAGCAGTATATTCTGTTCATTGCTTCATTAATTGTAGCTACTGTTCGTCTATATTTTAGCTGTTCCGACCTTGGTTTTTGGCACAATTTGCCTCTGAGTTTCGTTACTGTCTTTTATTCTTGATTTGTCAAATATGAGCTCTCCTTGTGTGGCCTCTAGTAACCTTTGGTGGATTCTGCTTCTTGTGCTTAGTGGAAGTATACTTATATAACGTGCTTCATTTGAGGTAGATATGTATAGGTGGCGCTTGCCGCAATCTATCTTACTACTAAGCATAGCAAGCCGCACGGTTTTCTTAGCTTTCTTGCGGTTCCAAGCATATGTACATGTGTAACTGGTCGAATATCTTTGTCATGCTCATGGTATAAGCTTCTCACATTTGACATCGTCCTTTCACTTTAGGTTCACAATGTCCCTTATCCATGGTGTTTTGTCTCTTTACATCATTCTCAGGTCGTCATCTCTTCTGTATGCGAGTCAGTCCGGGTTCTTGTGACATCACCCGTCTTCCATTAAGACCTTTTTGGCTTCTTCAGGGACTGTACTCGGACGATCTTCATTTCGTTTCATTTGTTGGTATGGTTTTCTCAATGGCTACCTTACTGTCCATGTTTTCTTTGGTGTCAGTACTTCAATAAGTACTGTTCTTCTAATAGGTACTGGACAGAGCCCCACTGCGGCTCACTGCTGGTTTATTTGCTCATCATACGTCACATACTTTGGCGTGACCATTTCTGGTACTTCAAAATGGACGGTTGGAGAGTGGGCCATCTTTGGGACCTCTTCTGCATTCCTTCTGGGAATTTTTAAATGGTCTCCTCTGACCAAGAGATCTGATGTTTACTGCAAACCACTTGCATCCCTAATCGTGTTTACTTTTAAGCCCGGAAGGGCGGCGCCCCCATGCGTGCAGCTTTATACGTAAAGAATGTTGTGGCGGATGTTGGCAGGTAGTGTAGATTTCGAAGTGCTGGTGTAATTCCAGGCGGCAGCATGAGTATTAAGCTACTAGCCAGGCATTAATGTCACTTGTCCCCATGAGTTTTGAGCAGCTGGTTTCTCAAGATATCGCAGAAAACATCTACTGTGGTACAATCTTAGTTTGTGGTTTCTGATCTAACATTGACCAGATGAATGCTCATTTGGAAATGTTTTTCCTGGACTGAAACACGTAATATACCGTTGTATCTTGAGTAAAATAGCATGCTAGTTACTGTTTTTTTATATACGAAGTCATAGTCTAAATATGGTCTATTTTAAGGCCCATCTTAAATAATCAATGTTTTTGAAAGATGTATTTTATACGTATTCGATGGTGTGGACAGAGCCAGCTCCAAGGAGCCGGATTGACCGAGAATATTATGTAATGCACACCTGCAAGATATGAAGTTATCTGAAAATAACGATTTGCCTTGTGGGGCTCATTTGAAACTGCTTACATAAACCATTTGATGGAGTAACTTGGAACGTGTCACGGGGGAACACTAGATGGCATATTGTTTAGTTGGCGCTAGACATGTACAATAAGTTTGCAATCTGACTGTGAGACACATGGTGATTTCCCCACTATTACATTCCACAACTTTTGGTCAACTGCTGGAGCCGCCTTTGAAACCCAGGTTTTCAGCTTTTAAGCCCTGCAATTTAGCCAGCCACTAGCGGTGTACGCCTCCTCTCTGTGGAAAACGGCTATTTCCTACATGGAATAGTCGAGCTTAGTTTGTGTGCTGTAAACCCTGCTTTAGAGTAGCCGCCTTTGTTTGTCCGAGGCGCGCACACACTGTTTGAGGATGCAACTTGTGAGGAAAAAGGAATGCATTGCAGTGCAGCCTTCTGATCTTGGGCAGAAACGAACTATGCAGAGGTTTTGTATTCTACATAAATACATTTCGTGTTTTAGAAAGATCACTCGTGATTTAGTAACCTAGCAAGGAGTGTTGTTGTGAAACTAATGCAAAACAGAAGAGGCGATTGGCATGAAGGTTTAGAATTCATCGTAACCTTTGGCATTGCACTGGGCAATCCTCCAGACCATCCTCCGTCTGCCAAGCCATTACAAAGGGGAAATACCATATACAAAAGAGGCTTGGTCCCACACTCAAAAGGGGCATCCAGCTTGAACTGCTTGCCCTCAGCCCTTCTGCACGATACCACGAGCATCCCCAGACGGCCATGACATGTTGTGAAACTAATCTGCAACAATTGTTTGTTCTTTTCCCATCCAGGTCCCCTGGTATCTTGGTTTGTAAACATGCATACATTTCGTTTGGAGCTCCGCTAGTATTCCTATGTGGTGGTCGCATCTTCCTTCTCTCATTTCCCTTTTAGCAATGTGAAGGGAAGAATGGAAATGGGTAGATGCAGATAATGGAGTGGACAACAAGCAGTCATCCGTCTCCCTCCGGGATTCTTCTAAGATGGCAGCCTAACCTTCTGATTCCTCTGTATAGGGAATCAATATGAATGATGTGATACTGGTGTCCGTAGAAGTCACCCTGGTCTGTGCTCGCACTCGCCTACCATTCTTTCTCTTTCTCGCTTCCTCTATGTGAGAAACCTGAGGGTGTCCTTACATTGTTTCCGGGAGTGGAGGGGGGGGGGGGGTAATGCCTCCAGGCGAGACACAATATTTCCCTAAAAGTTCTTACCCATCAGACTTCCCTCCCTCATGTGCAATTGGTTATTGCCAATTGAAACTATACATCTACCTTGCCCGTCCTAACATTTCATCTCATTTTTCTGTATTCACAATTTCACAATGGAACACTACACAACCATAATTAGTCCCCACTGTTCTTTTCCAAAACAACTGGTATGATGAAGAGGGAAAAGAGAGTTGTGAAGATTACCCATAGGAACCAATACACCAGGGATTCCTATGGGCAGTCACCATGTTTTCCCAATAATGAGGCCAGGCCTCCTGCTACGACCATTCCCACCTGAAACATATTAAGCCTCCCAGTCATTATAAAAGCAGAACACACAAGCCCACTTTGAGTGAGCTGGGGATGTTGGATGGTGCACAGAAGCCAGAGGGAGAGAAGACCAGTTGGAGAAACCCTGGAAGGAGAAGGACTGCAAAAGCACTGGGCATGTGATTGTGAGCGAGGCTGCAGTGTGGCGATGGGGCTGTGACTTCAGGCAGCCAAACCAGGGGCAGCTGGGGATTACCTGGCAGCACCCAAGCCAGAGCTCCTCCCCTGGGCACAGAACTAAAGCCCAGGCCTTTGAGGGGCAGGCAGTGAGACCCTGACCTCATGAACATCTCATTAAGGCCCACTGCAACTCTCAAAACCGCCAGAGTGCCAAAAGTGGAGCTAGCAACGTTAAAGCAAAATCAGAGTGAAGGATTATGGGACTGAGTCCAAAGACATTTTTGTGAGAAAAGCTCAGCGAGGCGATGCACACAGAGGGGCAACACGTCCAGAGTGGTGGCAAGGTGGGCAGAGGAGAGCAACAGGCCGAAGGGATGAGAGCAAGGAGCTAGAAGCTGAAAACCCCTTTTGTGAGACTGCTGCTTCCTAGAAGCCGCATGGGCTGCGCAAGCCAGCCCAGCCAAGAAGAGGAGAGAACGTCTAAAGTGTTGCAAGGATACAAGCCGCCCTCCCGGGTCAACCGAGAGTTGGGGAGGCACTGAGGCTGCAAGAGTAACTTCCATGACTGCGTTATGAAAAGAACATGATGAAAAGAAACTCCTAAATTCAACTGGTGAGTTAATTGAAGCAGTAAAACTCTGGTCTGTGGTTTGGCGTGCTTGCAACATTTTAAGGGGGCATAAAGGTACGTGCACACATATAAGACACGGGAGAGAGAGAAAGAGGCCAGTGTTGAAAGCCACACATCATGAGTACTAAGTATTAGAGTGGTCTGGCAAAGGGAATGTGCTTTATCGAAAGCCTCTGAGAAAGGTTGTGAAGTTGCAAGGCAGCGGGAAGCGAACTGTAATTAAAGCAAACCTATTACGAAAGGTATCTGTCAAATACAAGGAATAGGTAGCTTGATCGGGAACTTTTGAAATTAACTTTTCTATAAAGAATTACAAAATCCAAATGGCATTGCGGCGGAGAGAAGTGCAAGGATGAGATTGAAAGAAAGCTAGGGGTAGGTAGCCCCGGAAAGTAAATTGAGAAAGGTTCAGCCCCTTCTCGTCTCCCATGACCCCTAGCATGTAACTTATGTTAATGAGTGGTGTCTCCAGGCTGCCTCCTTCCCTCCTCTGCCAATCCCGGATCCTTGTTTCACAGAGGGGTCAATGTATCTGTGAGAGATGCAGAAACTGGATCGGTCTGATGGAGGTAACTCGTAGGATAAAAAGACCGACACCTGGGTGTTTTTGCCTTGTATGGCCTACTCCCCGCCCCCCACCGCAGAACCCCCTCCCCTGTCCACTGACTTACCAACTCCCCACTAAAATCTCAAGCCATATTACCACACGCACACACGTATACACCTAGATGTTGGCATGTCAACACTAATTGAGCTGTGCCTAAACTGTCCTCTGTAGCCAAAATAGACACTGCTCCACTTTGGTGGCCCAACGGACTATAGTCTGCCAGATTTTGGGCTCTCCCCTACGACTAGCATATTCTCAAATTAGGGTGACCAGATTTTCAAAATGAAAAACTGGACATCCCACTGACATAAAAGTAGGACTACAATGTGTCCGTGATTACCCATGGCTATGACTACATTCAGTAGTGGGAGAAGTCAAAAGGTTTGGGGGGGGCAGGATTCAAGGCATTCCCCATATAAGCTGTGACTATAAGAATGTTGAAAAATAAGAGTCTTTTGCGCCGATTGCTATTCCAGTATCTGCTATGGTGCAATTCCCAAACTGTCTGTCGCACAATCCTTTAAATCCTGTGGCTAAGCCACAGATTGGGGTTATAACCAATTAATTAGTAATTGGGCTTATAATTTATATTCGCTAGCTGTGAAGATATACATGTTGCAGCTAGGATTCTCACATCAGGGGGAGTGAGCAGGGGGCTCTTTCCCCAATACCGGCCCAGAGTCTCTAGATACAATTTTACAAAACTCCTGTCAAACCTATATATAGCAGATCAGCATTCAGAATCTAGGTACTTCCGACCTGCACCCATCAACACCACCGGATTTGCATCTGCCACTCCTGCTATTCCAATAACGACCCCGCTTCCCACTTTCTCTACAGAGCCACGCGCAGCAAGGCCAGCAAATGGCGCTATGCAATAATCTGATTTTTCACAAGCCCAGTTTTAATGAGGGGGTTCTTTTCTCCACTACGGAAGGCGGTTGGAAATGGTAACCACCATGTCAGAGGACACCTGAGCAAAGCTCTTTAACAAGTTCATAACCAAAGGAATGCAGGCAATTTAAATAGTGCACACTGCTGGCCGGATGGTCTCTTAGTACCTTAATGGTGGTAATACCCAGCCAGGCGGTACTTCCTTTATTAACCTCAAAAAGGCCAGAGCCTGCCCACCTTTTTAGGATGTGAACTTGTGCACCTATTCGTAGCTCCCGGGTCCACAGTAGCAGGCCCACACAGCGGCACAATCATTCTGATCTTGCAGAAAGTGGAATGGAGAACAGGCCATCTGTTGGCACAATCGCCTGTTTGGGCTTTGTGCAATCTTTTCTCATCAGTTTATGGTGTAAACACATGGAAATGACTGCGTGCATGTGGTACAGTCGCTTGTGAGGGCTTTGCTCAAGTTTGAATGAATGCACTTTACTGCGAGCATGCGCACAGCGGGCACTGAGATGGGTGTCATATCTGTAGGTCACTACAGCGCCTCCTATTCTCTAATGACCAGCTACTCCTCACTGATGATGCCCAATAAAGACAAAACATGTTTGGGGATGCTCGTTGCCTTCTGCAGAAGGGATGTGACCTAGCATTTCGGACTGGACTGCCATTTTGGGGTTGCGACCAAGCCTGATTACATATGATCCTTCCCCTTTCTGTAATGGCCTGGCAGGCTGAGAAACGATGGTCTGGAGGGTTGCCCAGAGGGATGCCAGAGGTTCAGATTGAATTATTTCTGAGCAGCTTTCTGAAGGATAATGGCTTAATGGCAGCTATGAATGAGCTCTCGGTGTAATACAAAATTTACCCGGGAGTTCCTTTTAGCCACTGGATTTATAAGCAGTGTATGTCCTTCCTTCTGTTCTTCCAGTGATTTTTCCTGTAAAAACTGGCAATGGCACAGTCTACATTTTTGGCTCTTCCATTGACCTCTGAAGGGCATCTGCCAGCCACTGCCATAATATCTCACCCACCCACCCTTACTAACCTAGTTTGTCACTTGTGTCCAAATGAGTGCCTGGAAAAATATTGAGTTGCACATAAACACTATGCGAACAATACCGCACTCACATTGGGAATTAGCAAAACTCAAAAAACCATGCATTCAGTACGTATATATATTCAAATCAAATGACTTGAGTTAAGTAATTATTATTCCTCTAATTTCATATAAACATTTTTAAAAAGTGATCAATTTCCAGACAATATATTTTTAGAAAATATATACAATTTTCATAGAGCATTTTGCATCTACCTGCGCAGGACAACATGCAAGAACCATCATAAATGACTCCCTTACCTCAGGAATTTTTCCCGACGCATTCAAAACAGTTCATGTCAAACCTCTAATAAAAAAAACCTTCCCTCGACCCTCTCAAGCCCAAAAACTACCGCCCCATCTCAAAAACCAGGTTCCTTTCCAAACTCATCGACTGAACCGTCTACTCCCAACTAAATGCCTTTGTCGAAGCCAACTATCTCCTAGACCCCGCTCAATCAGGTTTCAGAGCACGACACAGAACCAAAACCACCCTAGCCTCTATCTGGGATGACCTTAAAAACACGGCAGACTCTGCGGGATGCGCCGCATTAATCCTTCTTGACCTATCCGCCGCCTTCGACACAATCAACCACTCAATCCTCCATGACCACCTCCACTCCCTAGGAATTCGTGGAATCGCTCTCAAATGGATAGCATCCTTCCTCAAAAATAGGAACCAAATAACCCTACTCTCCACCTATTCCTCCCAAGCCCGACCAGTCGACACGGGAGTTCCACAAGGTGCATGCCTACCTGCCCTCCTTTTCAATCTCTACATGGCCACCCTCCCATGAATAATTTGTTCACACAACATCCTGTGCTGCAACTAGGCTGATGACAATCCACTAATTCTAAAACTCCTGAACTCAAAACCCAACTGCCGACCCGACCTCGCTTCCTGCCTCCTCGACATAGTGCCCTGGATGACCATAAACCACCTCTTGCTAAACCCCTCCAAAACCAAAATCATGGTATGTGGCAACACCAAACTTCTTCTACACCCACTACCCTGGGCATCTGCCATGGGCAAAACACTGACCCCCTCTAATTAAGTAAAAAACCTTGATGCACCCTAGACTCTGACCTAACACTCTTGTGCCAAGTCAACAACATCTCAAAGTCCTGCCACTACCACCTTAAAACTCTTAGGTGCATTTTTCCATACCTCTCCTTTCCCAACAGACACACCACGGTGTAATCAATTGTTATATCGAGACTGGACTATGCTAACCCCTCTACCTCGGAGCCCACGCATACCAACTGACTAAACTACAAAGAGCACAAAACGCCGCAGCCAAACTGCTACTAGCGCTTGGCCCTAGAGACCACATCTCCCCAGCCCTAAAAACTCTGCACTGGCTTCCGGTTGCCCGAAGGGTGACCTTCAAAACCTTATGCATTTCTCACCGAGCACTGCATAAAACCGGACCTTAATATCTTCAAGACAAACTAAAACCCTATCACCCTGCACATACTCTAAGATCAAGCTCGGCCGACCTAGTCATACCAAAAACAAACTCGGTCAGGTTGGGCGGATCATCATTCTCCGCCTTGGCCCCCACGCTGTGCAACACACTCCCACCCCACATCCGACTCACTGAAGACCTCATGTCTTTCTGCAAATTACTGAAAACGTGGCTCTTCCCCTAAAACCTGGATCATAAATAGCAATGCAGCATCAAGATCAGAGCGAGAAATCGAAAACTAATAACCTCTATTGGTTAGCTAAAAAGAACAAACAAAATAGAATGAATAAAACCTGTGAAGTAGATGAGAATAAGCTGTACGAGAGCAGTAAAGTGGCTGCAATTAATGAAATGGAGGAAATAAATGTAATGGACAAGAGGATAAATGTGGACGTGAGGATTAAAGTGGATAACAATTCAACTAACCCAAACTACTAGATCATAAATAACAATAAAACAAATAACAATACAACCTCAAGATCCATGCGAGAAATCGAAAACGAATAACCTCCAATGTAAACTAAAAAGGACAAACCGAATAGAATGAGTAAAGTAGATCAAAGCAGTGAAGGTGATAAAAGAATAAATTGTACGAAAGCAGTAAAGCGGTCGAAATTAATGAAATGGGTGAATTGATTGAAATGGACGAAAGGAACAAAATGGACGAAAGGAATAAAGTGAAGATAGAAAGATCAATACAGGAGACGGATGAGTGCACAGACAGATGGCATGGAATGTAAGAGTGCATGGTATAAATGGAAAGTACAGAATAGACGATTTGAGTACATGAGAAGGGTGTAGTGCATGGGACAGATGAAGAGCACGGAATGGATCAAGTGCGTGCGACAAGTGACATGGGCTGAACCGGTAATGCAGGATGAATGAATGACGTGAGTGGAGCGGGTGAAGTCGGTGAAGCGCGTAGAGCGGGTGAGTGCGCAGAATGAATGAGGGCATGGAGCGGATGAGTGTGGAGCAGATGAGAGCGTGGACCAGATAAGGGTGTGGTGTGGTGTGGATGTAGGGTGTTATGGTGTTGAGCAGATGTAGGGTGTTGAGTAGATGTTAGGGTATGATACGAGTGCGGAGCGGGTGTCGAGTAAATGCATGATGTATGTGGACGGAACGGGTGAAGTGGTTGGAAGGAACGGGTATAGTAAGGGAAAGAAATGGGTGAAGTAGGTAGCAGGAACGGAGGATGGATCTGGAAGAACGGGTGATGTATAAGGACGAGATGGATAAAGTATAAGGAAGGAATGGATTAAATAGAATGGGTGAAGTATGTGGATGGAACGGGTGAAGTGGATGGATCAAGTGAAAATGTGGTTGGAACGGAAGAAGTATGGAGTTGGAACGAGTGAGGTATGTGAGTGGAATGGATGATCTGGGTGGAACGGATGAACTGGGTGGAACGTGTAAAATGGCTGGAACCAGTGAAGTGGATGGAACGTGTGAAGATGACGTATGTGGAAGGATGATGCATGGAGAAAGGTAACGTGGGTAGAACAAATGAAAGGAGCAGATCATAAAATAGGATGGCTTGGAGCGCATGGAACAGATTGGAGCGCTTAGAATGGCGTGACTTGCATGGAACCGTTTGGAGTGCATGGAACCATTGGAGTGGGGTTGATCTCAAGCACCCAGGGTAAATCACCATATCACATCGCCACGCTTACTCTCGTCTTAACACCACCACTCAACTAGAACACAGCGATACTATGACACCATTCGGTATTGCTGTTCTCATACCATCATTTGCCTCATACTCCCCATCACCCTAACTAAACACTGCTGGTTACACACCCTCCTGCCTAGGCGTTCTCCTCAGGCCTAACGCAGCCAGAATCGGTCTGGAAAACAACCTGCCAGAACGAACACATACTCATGATCTCTCAACCACCACACCTACCGCTAAGAAGCAGCTATCACACGAATGCCACACCAGCTGCACACATATCCGGTGCTCGCACAAACTTTGACTCTCTATTCTCTCTGACTTGAACTTCGGTTCCCAAGGGCGTTCAACCTACCAGTGTCTTGAGACCATACCAATGGTACATAAGCCGCTATGTAAATGCAAAGTATCATAACATATACAACATCCAAATTTCATGTTACTTGTTTGCTTTATACAGAGGAATACAATGTAATACACATTAAACATGCTAGAGATAACCAGGTTTACAAATAAATCACAAATCCCCCACGAGCGCCAAAATAATTAAATTTTGATTTCTGTTTGTCCCACAGTAATATATGGAAATATTCTTATGTTCAACACGTTTCGAGCACTCTGCGTGTCCCTTCTTCAGGGAAAGTGACATCTAACGTCCTTATTTTATTGCCCCCAAAAAATGTAAGGTTGTAAAACATCATAACACAATCTTTTTATTCCATTAGCAATTTAGGATCCACTGACCCCACCTATAGGGTTATATAGGTAATGGAGACAGACCCACAGTAATACATTTTTCCTTCCATACTTATCTGTACACTGTATAGAGACGGTCAAGCAATCCTTCGCTTCCAAAGGACTATGTGAATAATGAAAGATCCATTAAGATCACTACCGTTCAACATTCCAGTCATCTATCAATATTGTTTCTTCAATTTATCATGACTTAAGTTACCCCCGATGAAGGGTTTGCTACGACTTCCTCCACACCTCTAATTTCCTTGACTTCAGGCTTCCGAGTCAAATTTTGCCAAAATTGCGGGAATCTCCACACTGCCCATATAAGGACAATGCTGTTTAACAACTAGAGAGTTACTCTTGTAAGTATGTAGCATATGGTTTGCCATGTTTGAATAGTTGAGGACTTAAGTTGACTGTGAATGGTTGTTTATCAGACTATTAAGTCCTCTCGGAAATACTAAAGAATATATTTTGAATCGCTTTGTGCAGAAATCCTAATTCCGTAAAAATATGTAGCACAAGTACTCCACTTCTAACTCCCAGTATGTAAACCTATTATTGAGCACTTATTTTTACATTCTTAACTGTATTTTTAATCTAAGAAGATACAAGCATCAGAAATTCCATTACCGTGAGTAATGCAGTTCATCTAAGCAATTTATGGTCCAATATTATGTAGAACATCAGACGGTTACCTACTCTTGCCATTTAAAAATGTTCATTGATAGTTTAATTTATTTGTATAGCGCAGCCAAACCCTGGGTTAACTGGGCACATAAGACTTGAGAAGCAAAATAGGTTACAGACGGTTGCACATATGATGGATAGCAGAGGACAATACAATATCCCTGACTCTGACTCCTTTTAGCTTCTCTCCACTCTCCATTCCTGAAGTGGAAAAGATCATCGCTAGCCTTAAACCTTCCAACTGCCATGGTGACCTTTGTCCTGCGCCTATTAAGTAAGCAGCGCACGACCTAGCACCCTTCATCACTACGCTCATCAACTCCTCCTTTAGCTCTGGGATTGTTCCGGACAACCTGAAGGATGCGTAGGTCATCCCGCTTCTGAAAAAACCTACTTTGGACCCCAGCATACCTACAAACTATAGGCCAATCACCACTGTCCCATTTCTACTAAAAATCCTTGACCGTGCGGCGTACCTACAAATTCAAGAATACCTTGAATCAAACAAACTTCTGGGACTCAGGCAATCGGGGTTTCGGCCACGCCACGGCACTGAAACTGCCCTTATCGATTTTAAAAACGCAGATCGAAGATCTCAAAGACAAAGGCAAACTTGCGCTATTACTTCTCCTGGACCTCTCGGCTGCTTTTGATCTTGTTAATCATAAAATTCTTTGTCACCACCTCAAATCAGCTGTTCACTTCTCAGACAAAGCCTCTACTTGGATCAGTTCCTTCCTCAATAATAGAACAATGCGTGTGTTCTCTCCACTAGCAGCCGCCCCACCTGCTCCGGGCTCCTGTGGCGTGCCTCAAGGGTCCTGTGTCTCGCCCACGTTATATAACGTGTTCACCAAACCCCTTTTTGATATTCTGGACCATCTGGGTGTCACGTATACCAATTACGCGGACGACACCCAGATACTAATCCCTATCACAGGTGACTACACTACTGATTCCCTCGCCATCAACGCCATCTACCAGGTTATCCAAGCTTGGATGGCTCAACACGGACTGTGTCTAAATGATGAAAAGACAGAGCTCCTCATTCTTGGCTCACCACAAAAACTCACTAAACTCGACCCTGCTTTTAAGTCCTTCACCATTGATGGGAATACCATCCTTATTGCTAAGGACACGAAAACCTTAGGGATTTACATTGACTCGACCTTATCCTTGACTAGACAAACTAACTCAGTCTCATCAGCAGCAGCTTATACCTGTAAGCTTATTACTGCATGTCGCCCGTTCCTTTCTACAGCTAACTGTGTGACCTTGGCCAGGACCCTCGTACTGTCCAAGGTCGACTACTGTAATGCCCTTTACCTTGGTACCAATTATTGTAACTTAAATAAGTTACAAATTGTCCAAAACAATGCGATTAGAGTGGCCCTCAACATTCCCAGGCGCCAGCACATATCTGACACTAGGCGTAACCTTCACTGGCTCTCTATCCCAGACCGCATTTCCTTGAAGTCTTTGGCTCTCACCCATAAATGCCTTCACAACCAAGCACCCTGTTACTTGACTAACAGATTTGCCCTCCATAGTTCCACTAGACCTCGCAGATCGGCCCAAGCCAACTGCCTTGTCATCCCACGATTCAATCTCCAAAGATCAGGTGGAACCAGCTTCCTTATCTTGGCAGCCAAACTTTGGAACTCACTCCCTAATGAGCTGGGAGCAGAACCTTCCTTCCTGAAATTCAAACACCTTACCAAAGCCTGGCTGTCCTCCCAAGACATCTAACACTGCTCACTGCCCTATTTGTACTCTGACCTACCTTTTGTTTTTGCATTCTGCTTAGCTTCTTACTGCTACTCTCCTGATCGCAAAATCTTGTAATTTTACTGTAAAAACATTGTTATACTGCCATGTTATGCATTTATCATGTTGTATCCAAGTTATGCGCCCGGTTGCCCCTGGGCCTGGTGCGCTATATAAATAAATAAATACAAATATCATGAGGGACCGCGTTACAGGATGGTCCCGAGAGTAGAAAGCATAAATAGTTACAAAACTGACCAAGTTACAGAGTGGTCCGCAACTATAGATGACACGGAATTACCGGGTGTGAGAGTTCTCTGAAGACAGGGTTACAGAGTAGTCCGCAGCTATAGATAACAGTTTACAGGTTGCGAGAATGTGCTGAAGTCTGATAACCGGCTATTGCTGAGACGTGAACAGCAGCTTCACCTGGGCTCTGAACGACCAAAACGAGGCGTCGGCTCTAATTGCCAGGGGAAGTGCGTTCCAGCATTTCGCTGCTAGCACATGGAAGCTTGTTCCCCCTGCTGTTTTCAGGTTAAACTTTGGAATGTTAAGTTGGTGCAGATATGGGGATCTGGTAGGTCTGGATGAGCTTTGTCTGGTGAATTTGTCTGATAAGTAGCATGGGGCTGTCTTGGAGAGGCATTTCTGTGTGATGACGAGTGAGCATAACTTGATTAGGTCACGGATAGGGAGCCAATGAACTTCCTTTCTGATGTTGGAGATGTGCGAGTAGTATAACCTATAGATAATCCATAGGTGTCTTAGTTGATTAGGCGTCTCCTCTCGGGTGACTAGTCTACCCATTCCCCATAAAACTATTTTTAAAAATGTTTTTAATTTAATTTTTATAAAGCGCTCACACAGCCCGCAGGCATCGAGGTGCTGTTACAGGAATTGTTTGTTTTTTAGTTGCATAATTGTTTTTGTCTGAGATGCGTATTTATAACGCGCTTAAATACCCAGAGGTTTCTAAGCGCGGACCCGAGGATCTGACCTGTGTTGCTTCGTGTCGTCTTGCTTCCAAGGTGAGCACGTTGCCGCTGAGCTATCCTCCCGGGACACTAGCTATTACATTGTTGCACACTTACCATTGCCCCTTGCCCTCTGCCGTCCACCCCTGGGTTTCTGTGGGCTGCACGCAAGTCATTCTGAAGACATTTACTGCCTGATTCATGGAATTATTTGCGTGAAAAAACGCAGATTTGCGCGCCTTTCTGCCCGAAAATCCCCATACTTCAAACAGGGATTTTCGGGCAGAAAGGCGCACAAATTTGCGTTTTTCACGCAAATAATTTGATGAATCACGCTGTTAATTGTCAAGCACTGAACATGTGTAATTCTGTTGTCATTGAAGCCATCAGTTTCACATGCTGCATTTTCTAATTTCACTTTATAGGAAACCTCCTCAATCCCAATTGTATTAAACCCTTTGGGTGTCGGTGCGGATAATTTATAAATGCAAAACACCTCGCGCTGCACTAGCCATATAGGCAAGCTGCCTCCTGTTGCTAATTTGGCTACTTCTGAAATTCTACCTTGCATTTGCGAGACTGTCTTTTCTCTGCAAAATGTATTGCCACAGGAGATTTAATGTTGGCTGTTCCCGCATTGGATTTATGTTCGGACCACTTGATCCTGGCTTTCCTTGTTGCCAGTCCTACATAATATAGCCCGCAAGGGCATTTAATGGCATATACTACGTTAGCAATATTTCATGTTGCAACATTTCTAAGAAAAATCGTTTTTCCAATGTGAGGGCACATCATTGTGTAGACTTGAGGAATGTTATTGCGGTGTTGACAATGCATACATACCATGGGTAAGTTACTTTTATTTCTGGTGGTAAGTGGGGGGTAACCATATGATCAGATATAACTAGTTTATTCCTCAAACTCCTTCTTTTTTTTTTATTTTTTTTTTTTGTAGGCAAATACCGGTGGGTCTGGACACAGTTTTTTCAGAAGATTGCCTGCAAAATCCCTACACACAAGCCAAAACATTTGGCCTTGCCTTTGCTGGTATCCCATTCGAAGTGACCAAACACTCGCACTCCCAGAAGCCAACTGATGAGTCATCCGCATGCCATGAGTTGCTCGGTGCCTGGCCTGCATTCCTTACCGTAAAGTTCTTGCTCAATAGCACTCCCCATTCGAGTGTAATCCGCCCACGCAGTGAAGGCGCTGTGTTGAGAATTGGATCATACCTATCAGTAGCAGAGCAGGTTTTTATTTTGAGGGTGAGGCACGCGGTGTGGGCTCTACTGCTCCTGTGCATAAAATGATTATTGCAAAACACATTGTTTTATCGCAACAGCCGCCTGGTGGACCTACTCGCGTCCGTTGGCCCACCTTTCGTTAGTAGCTGTGTATATGAGAAGCCAAGTAGAAATGGACTTACTTGTTTGTATAGTTTACAATGTCAGACGTGTGTAGCTTGCCCACTGCTTGTTTCATTTGAGCAATGTATTATGGTGTTTGTAGTTTTGACTTTTCATAGGTCTTCAAGACGCTAAAATGCAAACCTGCTGCCCAGTGCTTTGAGAGGGATGCAAAATCGAGGAGGGGGCTCTGACAAGGGGCGTTGACCTAAGATTACCGGGCATGATCCAAATGGCAGCATGCAGCTTCGGTAAGGGGCACCTACGTTGGTGAGAAAACATGGTATGCCAGAGGTCTGGGGATGGCTAGGAGCTTACCCGTCTGACTCCCAAGAGCCCAACAACCCTTTCCCCAGAATAAATGGAGGACTCCGCCAACGGCAAGTTAGAACTTTCGTTTATTACAAAAAAACGACAGGGACCATAAAGGACAATCGCGATTCTCCAGTACTTCTCAATTTCACAAGGAGTGCTTCACAGTTTTGATACCAAATGGCATCATCACCTGGGCCCTCCCCCAAAAACCTATCCCCTTTTCTGGTTGGGTGCTTGGAGTAGTATCATTTATAGATCATCCATAGGTGTCTTAGTTGGTTGGGCGTCTCATCTCAGGTGACTAGCCTACCCATTCCCCATGAAACTATCTATTACATTGTTGCACGCTTACCATTGGCCCTTGCCCTCTGCTGGCCACCCCTGGATTTCTGTCTCCTAATTGGTTGGAACTGGTGTCCCCAGGTGCGGGACCCGATTCGGTTCTCAGCCATCTGTGCACTTCTCAAGGTGATGTGAAGTGAATATGTGTCCCAAATGTATCTGTTAGTATATCATCTTTGCCTATGAGAGTGCGCTCCATGTTGCAACATTTGTTTCACTTCTCGTCTGGGTTCATGAGAACGGCTCATCTTCCCACCACGTGTGAATACCCATTGTCTAGTTCGGCCGCATCACATGGTCGTGGGCCACAAAATTGAGCTCTTTGGGTCTGCATCATTTATGAGGATTTATTCTGTTTTCCTGCAGCGTGAGGCCGCCTATGTTTTTCCTTAGACTAATGTGATTTCCTATAGGTTACTCATACGTGGTGCTACAAGGCTCCATATGTACTCTGGAAGTCCCATAGAGTTAATTGCCATAAGCATCTGCAAGCTTGCTCAGCATCTCTTGTTGCCTTGCATTTAGTGTTGCTGCTCTTGGATAATAAGAAAAATAATAAAAGCTTTGACAGTATTTATATGTATCTGTCCTCTATCTACAGAGCTGTGTAAGCATGTTCTTTGTGTGTGCGACTGAGTGTTTGTGTAAACTGTGAAACGCTGCGAGTGTTCTTCATGGCTAGTGCAGCTATGTCGTGGTGTCACTAATGACGTCAGCACAGTGGCTTCTCAGCACTTAATCGTTGCAGTCCATTATGGTGTTTGGATCGATCACTGTTGTCACCTGTGTCCGAATGAGTGACTTTGGACGTCCTGACTATTCGGGCCATCATGTTCATGGGAGTGAGGGGCATTCCTGGGACCCTCTCTTCACCTGCAACCAGAGATTACCCTTTTTTGAAGGGTTAGGGGCAGGTAACCCACACATTTAGAAACAAGCCTTTCTTTACATATTGAATACATTCCATCAAAAAACTTCAAGAGCTATAACCTGTTGGCTTTGTCAATGCTTCACTGTAGGCCTAATACACCAACTGTGTCACGTCTAGGGACACCCAAGTTTGGAAGCTAAACCACTGTGAGATTAAATAATTTGCCCAGGATCACACACACACGCACGGTTGAATCAGCAAAGCTAGGATTTGAGCCGCATCTACAATGTAGGTACTTGACCCGATCAAACCCACATCTAGTCAGTTCTACTGCGCGTTAATATTTGACTTTGCTTTGCAGGGCTAACATTTTGTAGTTCATTGAGATTTTGAAAAGTGGACAAATTGCATGATAAATAGAGCCCGAAAATATATAATTCGTTTTTCACTCTCCCCAACTCCCTACATTCTTAATTACCAAGCCTCTTTCCCCTTTTACCTGTGACAAATGATAAGGCACTGAGCGACACCGCAGGACTCCCGTGGCCCCCTCCCCATCTGCTGTCCCTGCAAAAATCTCATCTTGGTAGACCTGTGTCTGGTGGAAAACATGTACCCGCCATCCGGGCACTCGGCCAGTCTTTGTTGCTGTATTTCTATATGCCTGGAGGGTCTTCCGTTGAAGAGGTGGACGTATTTGCTATCATGGCGTTTATAAACAGCCTGTGTGTTTTTATTTTTTTTATTTCCTTAATTGCAATGCTGCCCTCCAGCCACGGCTCCCTTTAACTAAAAAGAGGCAGTGATAGTAAAAGGTTTCTTTGTAAACTAAAGAGCACGTTAAATAAATAAAAAGCATGTTTTCTTCAGCTGTTTTTATTTTTTATTTTTTGGACACTGCTTGAACTCTGCTCTGGCTAGCCGTGGCCCACTTAAAGGCTCTGCTGTTGCGAGTACACTGACCGTTTCGTAGCAGTGTTTGCTGTGTGTTTTAGTGTGTTCTGGAAGTCTGGAGTAAGAGTAGTGCAGAGATGTTTGTAGCGTTTGCGGTGCGCTGAAATGGGCAAGTACCCAGTCATTTTTGAGTAACACTGACAAAATTCCCATTAACGGATTTGGAGTGGCAGGTGTCTGATTTGCTTGAACTCTGCTCTGGCTAGCCGTGGCCCACTTAAAGGCTCTGCTGTTGCGAGTACACTGACCGTTTCGTAGCAGTGTTTGCTGTGTGTTTTAGTGTGTTCTGGAAGTCTGGAGTAAGAGTAGTGCAGAGATGTTTGTAGCGTTTGCGGTGCGCTGAAATGGGCAAGTACCCAGTCATTTTTGAGTAACACTGACAACATTCCCAGAAACGGATTTGGAGTGGCAGGTGTCTGATTTGTTTGAATTTTTTTTATAAAGCAATATTTGGTAATTGGGAGCAAAAGTGGTTCTAACGGAGAAATACAAAACGTGACTCTTGTTTCGGATGGTGTTAAAAGAATGACCTTGAAAACGTACTTTATTATTATTTTTTTTTTTTTGGTTCAGATTTAGTTATAAGCTCTCCCTTGAAAATTCGCTTTGGTGGAGACGCCCACCTACCCTACAGTGCTTTTATTTATTTTCTTTTTTTTTAAATTGTCATAAATGTAGTCTAGCTGTCACATTGTCACTGACAAAGCAACCTTGTCTGCGCCTGAACACTATACATTCTGTGGCCAGGCCGTCTTTCATCTCTGCTAGTAATTCAACAGCCCCCTTTTATTCTCAATACTATTCGCATACAATGTTCTTTTATTTTCATGTTTGTTCAGATTACAGTCTGAAGAAGGGCCATTCGCTCCAACAATGGCTGCTTCTGGATGGAGCCCACATAGCATGTGGTGGGTGGTGCCGGCTAAGCACCTTTTATAGGCCAAGCACTATAGCTAAACCCAGCACTCTAGATAAACCATGAATCACCCACATAAACTGAAGACCTCGGGAACTCGCTATGGCATTGCTTACAACCAGAAGGAGGAACCGCTCTTTTCGGTAGAAGCGATAATATGCATGAGTGCGCCAACATACACATTTCACGTTTCAGTGCAAAAAAACCAAAAGCCCAATTTTCAGGAAGTCCAAAATTGCAAATGTATGCTGCAACAAATTGCTTCTTTATGTTGTGATGAGAATATCTACCATTTGGAGCTAGCTTCTGTGGGTGCGCAGATAGGAGCTGTGAAGATTTTGTCGTTTTTGAAAAGAGAATGCCCTAATCCTTTAAGGATGTTGGTTTGATGATGGAAAGTCTCTTATCGTTTTTCCAAATTCCTTTCATTTCCCAGATGTCTGGTCTAAGCATTCGAAATCTCATGTAAACACATGGTTAGTACATCTCC
Source organism: Ambystoma mexicanum (assembly GCF_040938575.1). NCBI lineage: Eukaryota > Metazoa > Chordata > Amphibia > Caudata > Ambystomatidae > Ambystoma > Ambystoma mexicanum. Next base: position 1,426,273,691 of record NC_090931.1, on the reverse strand, counting down.
CTGAGCCCAGTGTCTGTGTCCCTTCTCGCAGTGTTTATTGGACACTTTCTATGATAACTACAGTTCCCAGAATTCAGTGTCTGAGCTTTCTTCTCTTATAATCTTTGTGGGGGCTATGGCTCTGTTTCCAACAGAGCGCTTTCTTCTCACAGCCATTTGTAGACCATTTAGTACTTTGCCTACTGTTCTGTCTCTGAACTTCCTTTCCCCCAAGTCAGTATGGAATGCTTAGAATTACGACTACGCTTCCCACAATGCAGTGTCACGGCTCGCCTTCTGTCAGTCTTTTTTTGGACCCTTTGGTACTTAGACTACAATTCCCAGTAAGTGCCCGAGTACACCTTCCTACTCTTTATGGGACACTTCAGCACTTGAACTGCTGTTCCCATCATGCAGCATGAGGCCCAACTTGAACCTCGAGGTTCTCCTTCCCTGGTGTTCCTTCTCGTCCCCTCTTTGGTTTCCCGTGGACTTCTTTGGTTTTCCCGTGGACTTCCATCGCTGGCGACTTCTGAAGGGGGGGTTTATTTCTTAGAACCCTAGTTTAATACCCTGGTTTTGCTGTAGACTATTAACTTGGGTTCCAGCTAATTAATCCCTGTTGGTGCTCCTTCAACGACCACCTAATCCTGTGCACGATCACCAAGTTACTATACAGTGACTCTTTACATTTAACAGGTTCCTGCGAACCTCTTTCATAACCGTGGGCAACCCTCTGTGGTATAGAGGAAAGGTCCGAGAGGCGTCCTGACGTGGGAGCGTCAAGACGCATGGAAAATAAAAAGAACGGAGAACCCACGAAAACGTGTCAGTCAGACTAACCAATGTGCATGTCGTGTCATGTATTGAGCAACAGCTAGGCAATTGAGGCCTTCCTCTACCAGTGTTTGTTCATCTTTTATGTTTTTTTGTAAGAGGTCAGCCTTCCCATCACCCCCAAACCCCAGTTTACCCCTTTACGCACACGCATATACTTAATTTACCACTGTGAAACGGCCCGTGAAATGCAGTGAAAGGACTGCAGGGAAATGGGGTTGGGGGAGGGGGGACAGTTGATAGCTTCCGATGGAAGCAACGCACCACAGCTTGAATCTAGCCTTGAGGTATTGTAGAGCCTTGTGGGGACCCTCGAAATTCATTTTTTTGGGCTTCTGAGTGACGGGCTGCGGGCCTAGGGTTGCTATAGGATGGGCTATTTTAGAAGACCTATCTTGTCTAGGGTTGCTGTAGGATGGGCTATTTTAGAAGACCCATCTTGTCTAGGGTTGCTATAGGATGGGCTACTTGAGCAGACTTCTCGTCTAGGGTCCAAGGACATTCCTAGCAGTTTACTCTGGGCAAGTGGAAGTCTGTGCCATCTATTGGGAATCTGGGAGAACGTTCCTCTTATGCGTCATTGGATTGCCTACTGCTGTTAATTCGGTTTTTAAACTATTGCCAATGAGCCAGTTTCCCTCCATCCAGCATTTGATACTGGCTATGATGATGTTTACATTTCAAGTCCAGTCTGGCGTTCTCTGCAAACGTCTCATTAGCATAAAATGTTCTTTTCTTTTCACCTAACTTCCCTCTCCTTTTTTTCCTGCTTTATTGCCATTTTCTAGTCTTGCTCGCAATCTAGGCGTAACATTTGTTTCCCCTCTTTCTCATCACATTAACTCTACTGCCCGTTATTGTCGGTTCCATCTATCCAAGGTTTGCAAGATTCACCCTTTCTTATCTTTGCTTCTGAAACCCTCATCTCTGCTTTCATTTTCTCTCCCATCTCTACTGTTGGTCTCGTTGTGCATATCAGCTGGCCACGCCCTGTTCTGTCTACCGTCTCTCAATTCGAGCTTTGCTTTCTCTTCCTCCGTTCCTCTACGCTCTTCTCTCGCTGTCCTGGTTGTCCTTTGAATCGCTCCTCCTCTTTAACTTTGTATGTTTTGTTTTTAAATCTCTCCATGCTCTTGCTCCACCTTATCTGTCCTCTTATTTCCTTCTATTCCCTCTACTTTCTCAGTCTTTAATTCTTCTTGCTGTGCTAAGCCTCCTTGTTCCTCTTCCCGGTTCCGATCCTTTGCTCTTCTTGTCCCAAGTACTGGAACTCCCATCCTATTTTAATTCATTTGTCTTCCACTTTGCCTGTCTTTCGCTCTCGACTAAAATGCTTTCTTCTGTCTTCTTCATAATTCCATTTGTTTCTTTTTTTGATTGGCTTTTACATTTGAAATTGTACCATTTGAATTTTCTTTTTGTTCAGCGCTTAAGCGGAAGTGCTTTATAAATTTAATACAAATACAATAACAATGGTAGCCTACATAAAGGTCTGCCATGAGGTCCTGTAAGGGTTTTGACTTGTATTTTGGAAAATGAGGGGCGGTGGGGCTGACCCCTGTAGTACTCCACACATTGTCCACACCTCCCTGTCTTCCGAATCAGGGAGGAGACGGGAATTAAGGGGACTATACCATCTTCAGGTAGCTCACAACTTGGGTGGCAAGGATGCGCGAGGCCGCCTTTCCTGTGAGATAGGGCTCCAATTCCCAGCATGCAGTGTTCCATGAACCACCAGATTTCTCATTCCCTTATGGGGCAAAATGCAAAGGTTCCATGTCCATTGACCCTCTCCATTCACTCCTTTTCGCAACATACCACTTCTCATTGGAGCACGTTCTTGGTTTCCTGTTGGACTTTTGGCTCTGCTTCCCCACATGTAGAATTCTCTTTGACTGCATTGTCTAACGGTCCATGCCCTGGTGCGTATTCCTTGGCTGTGCTGGCCAGCGTTACTCCTCGGCCACTTGGGTACCTGCTCTTCTCCACTCTGTGCTCTTGAGGTGGTGTTTGCAGGTCTGCGAGCTGCCGCTCTGCACTTGTCTCGGACTTTCACCAGCTTGACTTCTCTTAATCTGCATCTGTCTGGGATGTCCTGTGTAGTGAAGCGTGTATGTCACAAGGCCCAGGTAAGTAGTATAAATGTGGTGCTTTATTGTCCTTTTGTCCTTAGCACGCTCAGGGTTGAGACCGTTAGGAATGATAGGCTTATAAGTCACATTGTGCGTGACTAGGGGGGGTTTAGGGGGCGCGGGTGCCCCCCCTGTGCCCCCCCTGTGTCCCCCCTTGTGCCCCTCCACCTAGGACGAGCAGTGACCATGTTCTTCCCCCTACTTTTGTCTTTGGCCCCCCCCTACTTTTGTCTTTGGCCCCCTCTGTGCCCCTACTAAATTTGATTCCTGGCGACGCCACTGCGTGATGGACACTGGTCTCCACACACCCTTCCGGCCAGCTCCTTCTACTAACTGACACAACTGTCCCTTTCAGAACTTTAGGAAAACGTACATTCGACGAGGCATGAAACCTCTGACATTGCACCCACCTACACAACACCTAGCTAGAACATCCTGCCTATACCGGTCACAGCACCTCTTGATGGAACCACACTGTAGACTTGTGATCCAGCAGCTTTCCCCAGGTCTTTCTGGTGGTGTTGGCGCTACCACCTTCCTCCTCCATAGGGATGGTTTCTGTGTTGACCATGACCTGGACTTTCGGATCGCTGGCAAGCCGCCTTTGGTTCACATCTTCTGGACTGCACCGCTCTCCACCAGCCTTGGACCTCACATACACGCTTAGAAGGCACTTACCGTACACTGCAAAACTATATTCCTTCCCCAAGAACACCACAATCTGCTGGATCAGCTGGTTATCCACAAGAAAGCCTTGGGCACCTTGTCTCGGCCGTCCTGTGCCAAGTGGAATTAACCACAATTTGCCATCAGCATTCTCTGGCAGATCCGGATTCCCCTCTCACCTGTCTTCAATGCATCGCCCACCCGCCTCCAATGACTCGTACTCGCCGTCCGACTCAAACAGAAGTCTGCAATCCTGCGACTGCTCCAGATCCCACCATCTTCTGTAAATAATTATTTTTCTGCAGTGCTGCATGCAACAGTTCACGCCAAGCAATTGCCTGTGGACATGAAAGGATCAGGACAGAGGGATGAGTGGGGGGGGGGAAGAATGTTGCCACTGCACGCCTCTTCAGCACTTTCCATGAAGTGGGATGGCGCATGTTGTTGCAGATGGATGTACAGCTGCTGTTACATAGGATGTATACCAATTGACCTTTTCACAATTGACCTCGGGAGAATTGACCTAATTTAAAAGGTCAGTTAGGACCTATATGTGGGGGGAACCCCCTGCAGCGCCACACCCAATCCAAAAAAAACCTGCACCCTCCCACCCAATCCCCTTATAATATTTATAATCCCAAGCCAATACATATATAAAATAACATAAAGGTCAATTGTGCAGAAGGTCAATTAGGAAAAAAGGTGAATTGTATAAGGTCAATTTGGGTAATACCGTTCCATAGCAGGGAGCCACTGGCTGAGATGGACAGGAGAATGTTTGAGAGCTCAATGTCTTTGGGTGTCCCCATCTATAATACCAGGGTTGACCTGATCTGCGTCCAATCAACGGATTTCCCAGTGAACCGGCTTCAACTTTCTAAACAAGCGTCTATGTTGGTCATAGCCGGCATGATGGGTAGTCTTTGCAGAGATGGCTGATATTTAATAGGTGAAGCAATGGGGCTGCCCACTGAACCCATAGAGCATGTTACCTGAGGCCTGGTCACATGGCTTTGAGTAGCCACAGAGGTGGGTAGGTTGCAGGGTACCTTTTGGGGTTGTGGTGGTGGGAACTTGGAGTGTGTCTGGGCATCTTGGAGCTTGGCTGGCCCTGTAGGGAGACAGATTTCTGGGCAATATCAGTGTTTTATTTAAGTTTTTTTTATAATGCACCTAATGCCGTAAAGGAGATCGGTTTCTAAGCGTGTATCAGGGATTCAAACCTCTGTTCTGCGTGGTCTTGCTTCCAAGACCAGCGCGTTGCCCCTGTGCTATCCTCTGTTTTGTTAGGGGAGAGGAGGGTGTGGGTGTCCGTTCAGTTTGTATTGATAGAAGGGGAGGAAGGCTGGGATGGTTGTCTGGACATCTTGGTGTCCTAGCATCCGTCGAGTGAAGCCGATGCCTGGGCACCATGCTGACGTAGGACTACGGAAGCCAGGTAGAGAAGAGTAGGTTGGAGCTGATCCCTTGGCACCTTGGAGGGATGGCCGTAGGTGGTGTGAGGTTTAAGTGACTTGGCACCTTGGGGAGTAGTATCAGGGGCCATTTGGAAGTGGCTAATATGGAGGTGGCAGTGTCTTGCATCTTGGCAGAAGGGAACAGGCTACTGCCAGTGGGGGTGTGAGGCTGTGGTCTAGGCACCGGGGCAGAGGCAGTGGGTGTGGTTATTGGGCTCATTGGAGGGGTTGCAGTAAGAAGGGGGTCTCCTGGAACCTTGGTAAATATCTGGGCATGTTGGGCGGCAGTAGCGGGGTTGGTGTTGTAACCCCTTTAGTGGAGTAGCAGTAGGGGGAGGGTCAGGTTTTCTGGAGAACGTGGTGGGATGTAGGTAGATGTTGAGGCCACATTGATGGGGGTAGCAGTGATGGGCTCTTCTCGAAACATTGTTGGCACCGCAGACAAGATGGCCGTGGAGCGGTCGGTTGCCTGGGCCTATTGATGGAGTAGCAGTACGTGTCAGAGCAACTAGAACAGCCGGGAGGGTGGGCGACTTGCCCTGTGCTGGGGTAACAGAGGCTGATGCGGGGGTGGGAGGATGCTCTTGGTACTTTGAGGGGGGACAGTAGTTGAGGAGGCGGTGCCAGGGCCCATCGGTGTAGTCACTGTAGCGGCGGTACTGTGGTGGGCGGGTGGGGGTGTTCATGGGCACCTTGTTAGGATAGTAGTAATGACTGTTATGGGCACATTGATTGGGGTAGCAATAGTGTCAGGAAACCTGGGCACTTTGGTGGAGTAGCAGTAGGGGATCTCTCAGCACCTTGTATAGAAAGCAATATGGGTGGGTGCTTTGCACTGTGGTGGGGTTAGCAGTGGTTAATGCTTGTGGGGGGCTGGTGTTCTGGGCACCATGTTGGGGACAGTGGTTGAGGAGGTGGTATCTGGGCCCATCGGTGTAGCCACAGTACGGGGTCTCTTGGAACTGTGTTGGGGGTGGGGGGGTGGTTCGTGGGAACATTGGAGGGATAGCAGTAAAGGTGGGGGATGCCGCATTGATGGGGTGCACGTGCAAGTCGGGATACCCGCGGGGTGGGGGGCGTCACCTCAGCCCATGATCTCCGCTCCCTCTGCTTCTGTGCTGCTGATGGAGGCTGTTTCGCAAAGCAAGCGTTCTGCCACCATCGATCCCACTAATTCACCCTGCACAAAGAGGGGACTCGACACTTCAGCTAATGAAACGGGCAGCAGTCAGCAATGCATCGGCGCCGGATGCAGACAGGGTGGGCATGGAGATGGCAATGTGAGTGCAGGCTGGGCGAGTACACGGTGCCCGGTCTGCAGCAGCCGCCTCAGTCCCTGGAAAGTGTGCATTTCCGGGACGCCTGACAGGCCTTTGTCTATGCACGTTTAGTGTTGTCCTTATTCCCATCACTCTCGGTATTTCTACTGTGTATACATCCGACGCCTCCATTCTGCATTGAGATGACTCCACTCATGCCCCCTAAATATTGCCACATCAGGCACACAGTTTGCGGTTTGGTGTAGAGAGGACTTGGGCTGCTGCAAGGATTGGCTTTTTTTGTAGTTTCCTGGAAGGGTTGGCTTTTTCTGTAGGTTACTGGAAGGGTTGGCTTTTTCTGTAGGTTACTGGAAGGGTTGGCTTTTTGTGGAAGTACTGGAAGGTTTGGTTTGCAGGGTGGGCTCTGGAAGGTTTGGTTTGCCGGGTGCAGAGGCGTAGGCAGGGTAGGGTCTGAGGGGCAAGGCCCCCCCAAAATCTGTAAATGCCCACTCAGCAGCGCTGTGTGGGCATTTACAGATATTTGTGTCAGTGCTGTGGGCCCAACCACATTAGCATCAGGCCCCATTTGCTAGACAATCCTGGCTACGTCTCTGGCGGGGTGGGCTCTTGAAGGTTTGGTTTGCAGGGTGGGCTCTTGAAGGTTTGGTTTGCGGGGTGGGCTCTTGAAGGTTTGGTTTGCGGGGTGGGCTCTTGAAGGTTTGGTTTGCGGGGTGGGCTCTTGAAGGTTTGGTTTGCGGGGTGGGCTCTTGAAGGTTTTGTTTGGGGCGTGGGCTCTGGAAGGTTTGGTTTGGGGCGTGATGAGCTCTGGAATGATTGGTTTGGGGCGTGATGAGCTCTGGAAGGTTTGGTTTGTGATAGGAGCTCTGGAAGGGATTGGTTTATTAGTTAAGAAAATGGATTGCTTTGCCACGGTCTGCTGGAAAGAATGCCTTTTTTGGGGACACTTGAAGGATTGGTGTGTGCGGGTAGGCTCTGGAAGGATTGGTTTGCGGGTGGGACACAAACATTAATTTGCTGTTTGGTACCCAAAGGGTTTGATTGCCATGGCTTTTGTTGGGGTCCTGGAAGGATTGTTTTGTGGGTGGGCCCAGAACGATTGGTTTGCAGGAAGGGGCACTACAAGATTGGTTTGGTACCAAAGGGGTTTGATTTGTCATTGTATGATTGACTTTTTGTAAGGTACTGGAAGGTTCCTCAACTGGGAATGAGTGCTTGACTCGACTTGCACCAAAGAGCGTTTTGCTCCATAGTGGCAACATGTGAAGGTACGTTTTTCACAACCGGTCACCACCCAGTTGCATGCCACTTTCTGCACGCCCGAAATCCAATGCTGGTACATTCGGCCCCTGAAAAGTGATTGTTGTGCTCGGCGAAAGGCTTTTCCACTCGGGGAATTGTCGGTTTGTTTTTCCGTTTTGAAGGGTCTTTAATATGGTTCAGAGTATTATCGTGACATAATTGACCGTAACCCTTACCGAGTCACAGAGAAGGGTAAATAGAGTAAAGTTATCCCATGGTGTAATACCCAGCAAGTTCTTTATTGAACTGTTGGCATACTGCACTAGCAAGGCAATATTGGTGGACAAGTAGCTTGAAGTGACATCATAATGGCGACCTTCAGGTGAGCAGCAGAAGAGCCCGTCTGATTCCGATTGGTACGTGCAGCATTATTCCATCACGTGATTTAGAGGTGTGAATAGTAGAACTCTGCCAGCAGTGTTGCCCTTGTTCAAAGCATTCGGATTGGCCCATCGTAAAGTGTAGGGGTGTATGCTGCTCTGATACTAATTTGAATCATTGTTTTGTACAGAGCTATTTCACCTCATTCTCACGGCTTTCCATTTCCTTTCCTCCTTGCTGTGTTTAGGAAGCCGAGGGAACCGCCCCGTGAGGAAGCAGACCTCGCAGGCCGGCCATGTCGTACCCCAACGCTCCCCCGCCGTACAATGACAAGGACCCTCTGTATCCAGGACCACCGGCTGGGTATGGACAACCCGGCGGCTACGGAGGGCCTGGCGGGTATGGACCACCCAGCGGATATGGCCAGCCGGCACCATATGGGCAACCTGCAGGTTTCTATCCACAGCCTGGAGGCTACCCGGAACCAGCGGGCCACCCGGAACCGGAAGGGCGCCGGAACCCGCAGCCGCCAATGCCCATGCCAATAATGCCGAGGATGCCCCTCAACACAGGTAAGGCCACAGCCTGGCAGCATTGGGTGGAGAACGCACAAGCGCATAAGAGCCCGGCTGTTTGGGGTGGAGAACGCGCAAAGGCATAACGGGCCAAATACTGACCAGAGCTGGCCGGTGTTCCCTGGATGATGTCACTAGTCGTGCCCTGGGCAGACCTGCAATTCATGCTTCCCAGCCACTGCGCCTCGCATATGTGTACACGTGTATGGTGTTTCTCCCTTTTGATTCTGTAGGAATGAGTAAACGGCAACCTGTACGAGACTTGAGCTGGGAGACCTGCACCTTACTGCACACGTGCCAATGAAACCCAGGGGGTGACTGGTGGACCCTCTATATAGGCCTCAGAATTCACAGGGTGTACTGGGGGGAATTTGGCCCCATCCTGTGATCCGTCAGCCCTAATGACTGCCCGTTGTATCTAGGAACCTGGTTAAGTAAACGGACTTGGCCTTATTCCATTTGAAATGCTTGACTGACTTTTTAAATTAAAGTGTATAACAGGTTCTCCTTACAACATGAGTACCTTGACACCCCTGTGCCCGTACAGTGGGGTGCTCTCCGCTAATCCATTAGATAAATAATTAGGTGACATTTCATGACCATGGCTGATACATAATTAAATAGCCTCAGTTCAGTAACCTGCAAGGGGGTGTTTGAGTGGGTATATTTCATACCTAAATAAGTAGCTGGGTACCATGAGTTCATGGGCATCTAATAAATAATTAAATAGCATCACTTGGGTCTCCTGGGCAGAGGGGGCGATTGGATGGTGTTATAGTCTTGAATGCATATATTTCCTTAGTAAACTGGTACGCCGTATTACATGTCAACATTCATCTTTATTCCCAAAACTACTGAACTTCCATACCCCCCCCCCCCCACATTCTAGAGCTTAACCTCCCAACCTTCCACGCTCTATATTCTATTTGGATTGTCACTATATTAACATTGTGTTATCACTACATAACAGATGGGTAGGTTTCACACAAGTGCTAGGTTTAACATGAGTGCATTGACATCTGACAATAGATATTTAAATAGTATCACTTGGGTCACCTGGGCCGAATGGTGAAAATTGAATGTGCAGGTGTTGCACATAACTAAGTACTAGGTTTAACATGAGTTCCCTTGACATGCGATTTAAATATTTATTATCAGATCATTTGGTACAGAAAGAGTACTGGCCTCTGTTTTTCATATGTAAACCATCTGAGCCCACACCCGAAATCCTAGACTCCTGGTCGCTGCAGACTACCACATAGGCTCACAACACCTTGGACGTAGACCAAATAGACATGGGCACGACTGCACGGGAACTTACTCAATCACTACTCCTTGGCCTGTGGAGATGTGTAGTCTGTCTTGACTGAGTAACCCCCAGGTACCCAGAGAACCCTCCTATTTGCTGATGCCGGAATACGAAGCGGGTGGAACTATGGCCCATGGCCTGCCTTAACCCAAATAATTTGCGTCCAGGGTCGGACTGGGACAAGAAATAGGCCTGAACGCCCAAAAAAATGGCTCTGAAACCATCATCCATGAATCGCGTCAATTCACGACTTTAAACAAAAAGCTACTTATGGAGAGTTCATGTGTCGGTTGAAATTACCACACAACTCATAAAATAACATAACTTTGCATACAAGAATGGATCACCATATGTATCCTTACCATCTGTGTGTATATATGATATTTAAAACACGCTTAATACCCAGAGGTTTCTAAGCGCGGACCCGGGGATCAAACCTGTGTTGCTTAGTGTCGTCTTGCTTCCAAGGCGAGCATGTTGCCTCTGAGCTATCCTCCTGGGACAACATAGATCCATATTGATCCATAGTATAGCTCCATATTGTCAAATTACTGTGAATCCAAGGACAAATGGTAATGAGCACTTGCGCTCCTTTTTTTTAAATTTAAATCTTTTTTTTTATTTTTTTATATAGAACCCATACAATATCACCCAACCTGTGTTGGTACTCATTTATCGACCTCAGAAGGATGAAAGGCTGATATGGCCTTGATGGGATTCGAACCTGCAGATATCACACACATCGTAGCAGCGAGCGCAGAACCCACTGAGCTATCATATTAGCTATAGTAAAATGAGCAATTATTATCCACTGGATACCATTAAATAGTTAACATAAATTTAACAGCTGACCCGTTAAGTCGATCTGCAGGTCTGGTGCAAATTTAGCCGCATGTCAAGCCTCTGTGCATCTACTTTTCATCCTTCAGGGGTTGGGTGCCAACTTTACAAAATGGTTTTGCATCCCTGGGAGAGTCGCTCACATCTGTGTATTCCTCTGCCTACTGTCCCTGCATTATTTATCCCCGGGTGTCCATTTTTAGCAGTCACCTTTCTCCAGCATGGGGTCTGGCATGGATTCACATGCTCATGAATATTCCCCGTCGTCAGGCTGGGAATCCTCGGTAAAGAAAAAACCAGTATCAGTTTCGTTTCTGATCTGTCTTTCGTAGTAATAACCAATCACTGGTCTCTGCGTCATACTGACCACAGCCAATGACTGCCCTCTACCTAAGCCCCGCCTCTGGCAGCCATCTTCAGATTTTTACCGCACGTTCATGTGTTGGGATCCTCGTGCTATTGCTCTCGAGCGTTAGTGCTATTTTTTTCACGTTTTGTCTCAAAAACTTCGTTTTTTCGGTCAAAAGAGCCTCAAGCTCCACCGACTCTCCATCCGATCAACGGGGACCCGTGTCGGATTCGTCTGCACCCCTCAAGGGTGAAGATTTCGTCGAGCTATGCTTTTGGAGGACTCCAGAAGTTTCTCAGGCCCGGACATGGCCCAGGAGAAGGGAAGCTCGACGCCCGGAAAGCTGTTCAGGGTCTGCCCTGGATGCCAGCTACAGAACGTCTTTAAGGAGGACGAACACTCATTTTGTCTCTGCTTACATGAGGACAAGACGCACGTGGAGAAGGACTGTGCGTTTTGCGGCAACATGTCGGAGCGGACCAAGAAGGACCGCCATCAACGTCTCGCCAACTGGCTGGAAGGGAAGAGCCTGTCCGGCGAGAAGAAGAGGAAGAAATCCGAGCGGTCTTCTAAGACCTTTGAGGACGCCCCGGCGACGGGCCAAGCACCGCGAGTCCGCTGGCACCGGGAGCGCCGAACGGTCGGGCTCTACGGGCGCCAGGCAGGGCGTACCCTCCCCGGCACCATCAACCACGAGCCAACGCTCTGGGTTGGGTAAGAGGAAGGCCGAGCACCCGGCGAAGCTCCTGGAGAGGCCCCGGTCGAGCTCGAAAGCCCCATCGGAGGGGGAGCGAGGCAGTGTTTCCCCCCCCCCCCCCCCCTCAAGGATAAGGCGGTGAGCGCACCTAAGGTGGTGAAGGCCTTTAATCCACCCGGCCAAGGCCTCTATCGAGACTGTCGCGGCGGCCCTGGCTCAGCCTGTGCAGGCTACACCAGTGGTGGCGACCTCGGGGCTCAGTCTCCCTGCCACCTCGGAGGGAGTCCTCTTTTATGCCCATCGATAGGACCCTCGTGAAATCTCCGGCAGAGAAGAAAAAGGGGGGGCAGGGTGTCGTCGTAGATTCGGCTTCAACCTCGGAGGAAGAGCTGATCGAGGTCTTAAGCCACGGCCTCGGCGTGGAAGAAGACCGGCCTGATCCCGACGCAGGTGACGACATCGTCGAGGGTGCCGACGGGGCCCCTGATCGCCCGTCGGTTTCCCCTCTGCCAGTGCCGCAAGACAACTCGGCGGCCATTTTGTTGGCTATACAGTCCTTATGCTCGGAGATAAGGACGAGACTACCGTTGCCGGCGGAGGAGCCTCTCCCGTCGGACCCAGAACCGGGACCTTCTGGCGTTCCTCCTCCCAAGAAAAGGATTCATCCTCCACCTCCTTTTCAGCCGTCGCGCCCCGTCCAGCCCTCCTCCCCGTCCACCCGAGGGGATGATACGGGGACTGACACGGCAGCGACGGGTACGGACGACTAGGTCTACGACGAGGATCTGCCGTCGTCGCCTCCCACCAGGGCTTCTCCGCCCGACGAGATTGGATCGTTCCACTCCATGATCGCCAGGGCGTCCGAGCTTTTCCAACTCTGCCCTGAGGAGAAGAAAAAGGAAGGATTCCTTTATCAACGGCGCGAGGCCAAGAGGAAGACTGTCCTCGCGGTGCCTCTACTGGACGACATTTGGGATGAGGGCCTCGCCCTCCTCAAGAACCCTTCCACGACGCCAGCTAGAAGAGACCGGTACGAGAAGAAGTACCGGGTCCCGGACGCGGCCCCCCTGTGCTTCCGGGCGCAGCCTACCCCGGACTCCGTCGTATCCGCGGCGGCCAGGAAGAAAGCGGGGGGGGGTGCGGCCTCCACATCGACTTCCCCGCCGGACGGCGAGGGAAAGAAATTGGACACTATGGGACGAAGGGTCATCTCGTCTGCAGCGACGACGATTAAGGCGGCCAACACCTTGGCTATCGTGGCCCGCTATGACAGGGAGCTATGGTATAAACTGGCTCCCCTGCTGGACTTCCTACCGGACGACAAGAGGGCTGAGGCCCTGGAGATCCTACAGGAGGGTGAGGTGGCATCGGACCACGCCATCACTATTGCGACAGACATTGCCGACACGGGATTCCGCCAATTGGGCAACGGCGTGTGCCTTAGGCGGCGTGGATGGCTCAAGGCTACGGACTTCCGTTAAGACGTACAGACCAGAGTCCTGGACATGCCGTTCGACGGGAACAACCTGTTTGGGAAAACTGTGGACGATTCCCTTCAGGCCATTAAAGCGGACACGGAGACGGCCCGGGCCCTTGGGGTACTGCAACGACGGCCGCCCTTTCAGAGCAGTGGAGGCAAGGGCGCCTCCAAAGGTTCCGGCGGCGGTTTCTCCACCTACCGTCAAGCGGCCCGCTCGTCTCAGGAGGCCTACAGGGGACGATGTAAGTCGGGCGGACCCCGCCGTCGTCGCCAAGGAGGTCAAGGTGGCAAAGCCTCGTCGAAACAGGATTGAACCGGCCGTGGGGTCGGGCCCCCACCGAAGCACCCCGGTGGGAGGCCGGCTGGCGAGCTTCGTCGGCGTGTGGGAGTCCATCTCCACCGACCGTTGGGTGCTGGACGCCTTAGCCCGGGGCCACGCGCGCGAGTTTCAAAGAAGGTGCCCGCGCGTCCCCCCCGTGGCGAGGAAAGAGCTTCACGTCCCTCAGCTTCTCCTGGAGGTAAAGGCTATGCTCAGGAAGGGCGCCATCAAACTCGTCCCAAAGAGGCTTCGGGGCTCCGGAGTGTACTCGAGATACTTCCTCGTGAAGAAGAAGACGGGAGGATGGCGCCCCATCCTAGACCTGCGACGTCTGAACAAGTTCATCAAGGCGCAGAAGTTCCGGATGGTCACCCTCCAGCACGTCCTGGGTCAGCTGGAGGAAGGAGACTTCCTGTCGTCGTTGGATTTGGAGGATGCCTACTTCCATATTCCCATCCTAAAGGGGCACCGAAAATTCCTCAGGTTTGTGGTCCAAGGGCGTCACTACCAGTTCAAAGCCCTCCCCTTCGGACTACGGTCGGCACCCAGGGTATTCACCAAGTGCCTTGCACCGGTGGCGGCGCAGTTGCGCCGCGAGGGGATCCACGTCTACCCCTACCTGGACGACTGGCTCATCTGAGCCAAGACGAGGGAGCTCGCCGTGGAGCACACGGCAAGGACCGTCCAACTTCTCACGGACCTGGGATTCTCCGTGAACTACGCCAAATCCCACCTGGTACCCGCGCAAGACTCACTGTTTCTGGGAGCGAGGCTCGACAGTGTCCCTTCTGGCCTCCCCGTCGGAGGAGAGGACCAGGACCATCCTGGGCAAGGTACAGCGGATGTTGGTGGCCGACGCGGCCAAGATGAGGTCCATCAAGTCCCTCCTCGGAATTATGTCTTCCTGCATCTACCTCATTCCCATGTGCAGGCTCCGGAGGCACCCGTTGCAGGAGTTCCTGGACGCGCGCTGGATCCAAACGACGGGCAGCTTCGAGGAAAGGATCACACTCGACGAGAGTTTGACGAGCGATCCGGTGGTGGGCCTCCCGTGCGCATCTGACGGCGGGCATGGACTTTCAGACCCCAGCCCACCAGGAGACAGTGACCACGGATGCCTCCCTGGAAGGGTGGGGAGCGCACACCGAAAATCTGCACGCAAGAGGCCTTTGGCTCCCGACAGAGAAATCCCTACATATCAACGTCCTGGAGCTCCGTGCAGTGTTTTGGGCCCTCGGGTCCTTCCTTCCGTCCCTCAAGGGCAAGGTGGTGAGGATCTTCACCGACAACACCACCACCATGTTTTACATCAGGAAACCGGGCGGAACCAGGTCCCCAGCACTGTCCAGGGAGGCGCAGGACCTGTGGCATTGGGCCGTCGGCCAAAGGATATTTCTGGTGCCGTTTCATCTGGCAGGGATAAAAAACACCATCGCCGACTCACTCAGCAGGGAGCTGCGCTCGTGCCACGAGTGGGAACTACGGCAGGATCTAGTGGATCGCCTCTTCCGACGGTGGGGCACACCTGAGATCGACCTGTTCGCGACGGCGACGAACTCCAAGTGCCAGAGGTTCGCCAGCAGGTTTCCCCAGGCGAGGAGCATGGGCGATGCTTTCTCGTTCCCAAGGGAGGGCCTGTTCCTCTACGCGTTACCTCCATTGCCACTGCTAATCCGGCTCGTCAACCAGCTCAAGAGGTCACGGTGCAGGATGATTCTCGTCGCACCTGCGTGGCCGAGGCAGATATGGTTCCCGGACTTTCTGGACTTGTCAGCGTCCCCGTCAATCAAGCTGCCGGTGGACGCGGATCTACTCTCCAGGGAAGGAGGCGCCATCCTCCACCACGACCCGAAGTCACTGAACTTGCAGGCCTGGCTCCTGCAGCACTAGAGTTTGGAGGATACGACATACCGGCCGACTGCAGAGAGGTTCTTGCAAAGGCCAGGGCGTCCTCGACTCTTAAATGCTACGGACACAAATGGAAGAGGTTCTCTGTCTGGTGCCACGCACAGAAGATTAACCCTCTACGGATTACGGCTCCCCAAGTACTGCCGTACCTGCTGACGCTGGACTGGCACACGCGTCCATCAAGATTCATCTTGCTGCGATCTCCCGATGCACCAGAACCACGGGGCGGACGTCCTTGTGGTCTCATCGTCTGGTGAAAGAGTTCATGAAGGGACTGTTCAGATCGTTCCCGCCGGTGAAGGCTCCGGCCCCGGCGTGGGAGCTCAACGTGGTGCTGACCAAGCTCATGGGACCTCCGTTCGAGCCTCTGCACTCGGCCCCGTTGAAGTTTCTGTCGTGGAAAACAGCGTTTCTTGTGGCCATCCCCTCCGCACGACGAGTGGGAGAGATCCAGGCCCTTTCCTGCAAGGCCCCGTACTTGACTTTTCACGACACGAGGGCAGTGCTCAGGATGCACCCCTCCTTCATGCCCAAGGTGCCGTCGGACTTCCACCTCAACGAACCCTTGGTGTTGCCTGTGTTCTTCCCGTCGCCTTCGTCGCCGGCTGAGAGGACTTTGCACTCGCTGGATGTGGCTAGAGCACTTAAGTTCTACGTGGACCGCACAAAGTGTTGTCGGAAGACGTCACAACTCTTTGTGAATTTTGGACCTGTCAATCAGGGGAAGGCTCTCTCGAAGGCTTCCATTTCCAGATGGCTCTCCGGCTGTATCATGTACTGTCATCGGTTGGCAAACCGACCGCTGCCTGGTCGTCCGAGACCCCATTCCACCAGAGCGATCGCAGCTACCACGGCGTTCCTTTCTGGTGTGCCCCTGCTGGACATATGCAGGGCTGCTACGTGGAGGTCTACGCACACCTTCACGAAATTCTACTGCGTCGATCGGGATTCCAGGGAGGAGTCCAGGGTCGGCCAAGCAGTGCTGCGCAACCTGTTCGCCTGAGGTGAGCCTGGTGAGGAGGTAAGGTGCTTAATGTTGAGTTTGATGTAATGCTTGATGTTGAGCCTTTGCCACCTCCCGTGGTTGTGCATGTGTGTACTGCTATGTATTCTTTATTCATGAGCATGTGAATCCATGCCAGACCCCATGCTGGAGAAGGAACAAGTTACTTCCCTGTAACTGTTGTTCTCCAGCATGGGTCTGGCATGGATTCACATGCGAACCCTCCCGCCTACCCCTCTGCGGCTCTTCACTTGGTCATACTGCCACTTCACGTGCTTCCAAATCTGAAGATGGCTGCCAGAGGCGGGGCTTAAGTAGAGGGCAGTCATTGGCTGTGGTCAGTATGACGCAGAGACCAGTGATTGCTTATTACTACGAAAGACAGATCAGAAACGAAACTGATACTGGTTTTGTCTTTACCGAGGATTCCCAGCCTAACGACGGGGAATATTCATGAGCATGTGAATCCATGCCAGACCCATGCTGGAGAACAACAGTTCCAGGTAAGTAACTTGTTCCTTCTCTCCCGCTCTCAGCAGAGCGTGGGCTATGCTTGGGAGTAAACCGTTACTGCAGCCTCTTATCAATCCGTTCAGGCCAGGCACGTTGGTGACGCTGTTCTACCTTATTGCCTGAACACTGTACCCCCTTACCTGCTCAGGCCCGAGTGAGTGACGTCCTAGAAAAGCCTGGGCGGCCGCTCTGCTCCATTGGGACAGAGCGCCCCACAACCGTATCCTGTTTACGCCGCCCGGCCAAGGATCCTGCCTTGCAACTAAGCCCCACTGGCAAAGGAACAGTACAAAATCACTTCCCAAAACCAGGCATAGTGACAATAAACATTGCACACCGGTGGCGATAAGTGCTGCGCGATAGGCACACCAGACAAGCATGGACCTCATCACAGTGAGGACACAGAAGCCTTACACACAACTGGTCACAGTGATCGTGAAGAACTGCACCAAAATGGACCTGGCTGGACAGCACATACATCCGGTCTCCGCTCACAATGAGGGTGTAGGAGCAACCAATGCTCAAAGCTGCGCTGCGCTGTGCTGAGCTGAGCAATGGAGAAAAACAGTGTGTCAACTCTGCACAAAGCCCTGCATGAAACTGAGCATATAAGGGGACATAAGTATTTGTATTTAGACATTTTTATATAGCGCTTTACACCAAAGCGCTTTACATTACAATCGAAGCATGAATATCAAACTAGAATCAAACCATCAATAATCACATTATGCACAACAATTAGCTGAGGACAAGGAATGAGCGAAATGTAGGAAAGTAAGAATGGAGTGAAATGAGGGTCAGGAAGGAGGATGAAGAAGATGAGATTTTAAGGAGGTGCGGAAGGAGGGGGTAGGAGGAGATAGAACGGATATGGAGAGGTAGGGAGTTCCAATGTAGTCGGGGCAAGGAGCTGAAAGGAACGGAAGCGGGAAGGGGCACATGGTGGTGGAGGAACAGAGAAGGACTAGGTCAGCAGAACGGAGAGGACGAGAGGGAGTATAGAAAGAGAGGAGGGTGAAGAGGTAGGGAGGGGCAAGAGTATTGTGCGGAAGTGGCCATAGTGAATGCACATTAGTTCTAGTGTGCAATCCTGGAAACATGGCTGGCCTTAGGGGCAGCAGCGCCCTGGGCGAATTGGCGCCCCCCCTTCCCCGCGTGCCCCTGGACAACAGGGGGCATGGCCATGGAGTGTCACTTTATATATTTTTTTTAAACCTCCTCGTTCCGGCGAGGAGGTAATTCTATGAATAGGGTGCATCAGCACCCTATTGTTCCTAAATGCGCTCTGCTGCCGTGGGCGCATTGGCTAACAATAAGGGGCTTGCGGCCACTATGCCAGCTCGGGGGAACCCTTGAAGGACTCCCCTTAGCTGGCGTGGCGGGAGGCTAATGATCCCTTTTGTTGGTGAAGGCGCCCACGGCAGAGGGGAGCATTTGGTGGCAATCGTGTGCCGAGTACCCGATTGTCACCAAATGTGCCCACCTGCTGCGCCTTCTCCCACTACGCCAGCTCGGGGGAGCCCTTGAAAGACTCTTCCCCCCCCCCCCCCTCCCCTGACCCCCCCTCCCCACCATGACCTGATGTGGCGGGGGCTAGTGACGCCCTGGGGGGGGTGTGGCGCCCCGGGCGGTCGCCCCCTCCCCTAAGGCCTGGCCCGCCTGGAAAAATGTAGGCACAGGAGCCACACAAAACTAGGAAAGCGCAACAGTAACTGACTACACTGGGCACAACAGTAAACCGGCGTTAAGACGAGTGTACAGGAGCGCTGCACTAAAATGGCAACTGGAAGCTGTGCACAACAGTAAACCGGCGTTAAGACGAGTGTGCAGGAGCGCTGCACTAAAATGGCAACTGGAAGCGGTCAGAAGCACTGAATAAAACATGGCCCACCAAGCGTGCAAGAGCATGGCATAAAACGAGATAAACCAACGTATGTATACAAGTGCAGAGCAGGGATCTGGGTGCTGCGCGGGCGCAAGATTACTGCAGGAAACTGCAGAGTGAGATTTTAGCCTGAGTCTATGATCAATATGAAGGATGAGCATGCACAAGTGTCCGCTCCCGGTGAAAAATCATGTTCAAGTGCCGTTTAGTTTTCACACGCCATATGCGCACAGAAGGACCATGAATAGTCTGCAAATGGTTTCCATCCATTACACGCAAGTCTTCATGTGTCTCTCAGCCACTATGCGATCTTTATACAGACCTGGCACTCCATGTCGGCCTACCTGCATACCTAGACAGGTCTACCAGCCAGTGCACGCGTGCTATGTGCTGACCTGGAGGGCACTGGGTGACCTTCAGGTGCTGCATGCTGCTCTAGTACTTGCTCTACGAGCGCTCGCGACGGATTCGTTTAAGGTCCACACAGCCACATCCGGGCCCGGGACTCCTATAACAATGCACTGGGAGCAGGCTGGGCTGAGGCAGCCCCGGGCACGCCCTGTCCGGCCACTCCCAGTGTTTTGTAAAAAAAAAAAAAGTTACACTTGTGTGTCTATTTCGCCTGGCGGCTAGCGCTATGCTGTCTCGGAGCGCATGCAATGCACAAACTAGCTCTCTGCAGACCCAGACCGGCCCAGGAGTGCTTCGGGACCGGCCCCTCACCCGCCTCCCAAGTGATTTCGGCCTGGGAACGGGCCGATGGGCCGAAGGCCCAGTCCGACCCTGGTTACATCTAACCAAGGCACCAGAATGACATGCAGCAAATGGGTCCTTCTCTCTCGCTTCATTATCCGAAAGTGCGATGTAAACAACTATGCAACTGGGCCGCGCAAAGAAGGGGTAATGCAGGGGAAAAACATCCCCGGTCTCTGGTGGCAGCCTATCTTTTCTCCTGTCTTATCCCTCCGACCTCCTGCACGGCCAACTCTTCCCGTGCCCCTGGAAATGAGGAGAAAATAAACCCACGGGGTGGGTAACCGATGAAAATCAGAAAACTGGGCCCCACGGCCCTCTGGAGAGGAGAGGGAGATGCCGCCCAAGCAGGGCAGACCAACCCTCTTACTCTAGGGCTGTAATCACGGTCTCCTGACAACCTAACGCTGAACTGAGGTGAAATACCAGGGTTTTTCGGAAGTTTAGCCTCTTACTGTTCCCTCTGACCGGCCTTGTACAAAACTCAATTGGGCCGGTTTATAAACAAAACCCCATGTGTGCGTAGTATTTTACAGCATGCAGTATAAATGGCCCCTCTCCCACACTTTCCCACCCCTACTTTGAAGCCGCTATACACACGGCGAGAGGGCCGCCAGGCTCTGTCCCTCTCAGAGCTGTGCCAGTGCAACGTCAAATTCTGCTCATCGTCGAAAAATGCTTAGGCTGCTACTGCGCATGCGTGAATTTCAATGGCAAAGCAAAATCCGACGGTACTGTAACGTCGGATTTTGCTTACCCATCAGAAAATGTTTTCTGGTCTAAGGGGCAGGTGCAGCGGGGCGGAGGTGGAGCAGCGGTGATGCTTTTCAAAAAATGCCTGATGCAGTGCGCTTGGGGGGGGTTGGGGGGGCGGATGGCGCGCTGGGCAACGCTGTATTTATTTAAACGTACCCGTTGGGTGCGGAGAAATCATTCCAACTTCATTCCAACTTGCGCATCGAAAAATGCTTTGTTTGTCCGTTACTGCGCATGCGCACCAACACAACGCATGCGCAGTAAGCAACCTAAGCATTTTTCGACAGTGAGCAGATTTCGACGTTACACCGGCACTATAGAGCAAGCACCAGCTCCCTATCGCCTCCCTTATCGGTTCGTTGCCCACCTCGTATTCTCAACCCTGAGAAGGGACGAGCGAGGTGCAGGCCTGGAACGCTGCTGGCCTCTGGGACGTTCCACACTGTGAAGGCATCACCGCCCTCCGGGTTCCCTCACTTCTCCCGCTCCAATCGTGCTCTCCCCTCTGCTGCTGCTCTCCGGTTTTAAGTTCCCCTGGGGATCTTCCACCCTTGTTTGCTGCAGGGGAGCTCCAGTCTGCCCTGAGGTGGAATCACTTCAGGCAAGCCTGCTCCCCTTACAGGTGGCGCCTACCATCTTCTACCAACTTGTCGCTCGCACAGGGAGCCAAACAGCATTGCAAACAAATTGCCCGCCAAAATATACATGACACGCACATTCACTGAGAACCCACAACAAATGCAGGTTTACACTCGGCTACATACAACAGAGCACTATATATGGCGACCTTGAAGTGTGTATACAGCACAGAGCAGCAACGTTTAGCAGCTCTTGTGTTCTACATTGGCAATAGTGAAGGATCATGGGAGTTGTAGTCCAAGACATCTGGCGAGCCACAAGTTGCAAACCCCGGGTATTCCCACTCAAGCTCCCAAAGAAATAAAATTCTCCATCCAGTTTCGATCCAAATGATCTCTAGCGAACGTTGTTCACCGGCACAACAGGCCGCAACATGGAGATTGATGAGCCTTTGGCCACCAGTAACCGCACAACGCCTTTTCTAGAAGCCTGGTGGTTGTGTTACTCTTGGGGAGGCCTGAGAATGAATATTCTAGTGGGGTATTAAAAATCTACACATATCAAGAAATCACGTGTTTTGGAAAATAAATGGAATTACTTTAAAGCATCAACATAGATAATTGTTTCGTGTCATTGTAGATCTATACTGTGAGTTATGGATCCTGCATGTGTAAATTCGGTATTTTATGTATGCAGTATATTACTATAAACCTTTCATAATATATATTTACATGGAGATTAGATGAAAATGCAACTAATTGTCGTGATAGCGTTATGCAACACTTTGCATACAAACATGTAAAAACATTTACCTCTAATTAAAAAAGGAGGTTTCTAGACACATTTTGGCAAAATTGTGCGCGTTCATTTTCGTGATTACTGGCATGCATGTAGACTTTAGCGCTTAAAGGCCACCAAATGCTCTATGCTGCACTCATGGGCGCTTTACATTATGTGTAAATGGTGCGCACAACTTTAAAAAAAAAAAAAAAAAAAGAAATTTGATCAGGTAAACTCACTTTTTGCAACTTTCAAAGTGCATCTACAGTTTGGACGTGCACAACAGAGCCGAACACACACTGACTTGTGCTGTGCAAATGCAGAGAATGCACACACATGCCCCATGTGCAGCTACACTCTGTTGTAGGTTTTGTGGCTCGTCCTGGGAGCATTGGTGGTGTGGGGGAGGGGAAATAAGTGACAGTAGGAGGGTTAATGGTGGCAATTTACTATTTTAAATGGAATAGCCCGAAAAAGGAATTTGGAGTTTGTCAACAAATTAAAAAAGGAGGAACACATGTTGTGCAAGTGTGTCTGAGTGGTTATGATTGCGAGTGGTGATGTGTTGTATTTGAGTGCATTTACTACAACATGTGTGACCTGAATGGATTCATGGGTGTGATGTCATATATGTGATGTACATACCTAGAATGTTGGTATGCTGGTTGTGGTGTCTGTGAAATTGCCGTCTGGCAAGTGTGTAGGAGCCCTGACTACTTCGATTTTTGTTATCAGATTTCCCCTTGCATAAGCTCCATGCTAAAAGCATATTGTGCACTTGTGCCCTGCTGCATCAGTATCCTGCTTGCAGTGCCCGCTCTACCGTGGGCAAAGGGCAGGTTCCGAGGTCACAGATGCCCTCTTGATAGCTGCTTTGACTAATCTAGGAAATTAGTCTCTTCCCCCGGGGGGTGGGGGAGACACCTTTCTGTGAGGCTAGGGAGGTGAGCCCCCTCCCCAACACTCTCCATAGGGGTTGAGGCAAGTGAGACCTCCCCGGAAGAGAAACCCCACGCCCAATCCAAGGACTCCCTTTCCCATGAGGATCTCCCTACAGTGGCACTCACGATGACCTACATGACAAGCTCCACACTACCAAAGGCCTTTGTTTATCAAGACTGGGATGAAGAAACTCCTCAGATAACATTTATCTTAGTGGAAATTAATGTCAAGTCCAAATATGCAATGCACTGAGACAAGTACGTTAAATAACATACCCAGGGGAGAGACTGCAAGACAGGAACGCCATGGGTGTAATTATAGGGTGGGGACGGAGTTTTGTTCCCCCCCCCCCCCCCCCCCGCCAACTTCTGTGACATGCCTGTTTGTCCCCTTCAACTTTTGGAGGGAAGGCAGGGGGGCCTCAATCATCAATTATGTAATCTGAACGCGCAAGCCCGGCTGGGGTGCCCAGCAAGGCTTGCGCTGTTTTATTACATAATTCTGAGATGCCTGGCAACTGCGCTGCAAGACATTCAGGGCCGGGATGGCGTGCGTGGCTCAGTTCCTCACCCTGGCTGGCCTGACTCGGGCAGCAGCCAGGGTTCTGAACTTGGTGTTGCAGGGCCTGGCGCCTGTGCTGCCATGCTTGCAGCAGCACTTCCAGGGGCCGTGGCACAGGGAATCGCTTTCCGACTTTGTGTTTGTGCGACATACAGACAGGAACTAGGAAGCTCACTCAGCTTGCTGGTTTCTGTCTGGAGGTGCGTGAGTGCAAAGAGGTTAGGTCGGTGTAACATGAGCCGTGGCCCGGGCGGCATTTGAAAGAAGAGCAGAGGTACTTTAAAAAGAACATTAAAAAAAATCCTTTCTAATTGTGTTTGTTTGTTGGGGGGGGGCTGGGCTGCGGGCTGACCCTAGCAAGGGCACGTGTCAAATTTGGATAATGTGAGCATAGCTCACAGTGCACATTAAGGCCCCAGGTATGAAGACACATTAACAATAACAAATGGTGCATTCTCTGTGGCAAGCCACAGCTCTGCAACGCCTCTAAAATTAGCCTTGCCACTTTTCAGATGTTACTAAAGCACCACCATCCTAATTTCAAAATGAAGTTGGCGGAAGGCGCGCCCTCCCCAAGTAGAATGGAAAGAGTCAAGCTGAGAGAACCTGTGACCCAAAACTGTCGTACTCTGCAAATTCTGTGAAATGAAGATGAGTGCTATACGCCTTCATAACATGGTGAACCTTTGAAGCAGTTTTTGCTCTAGGTGCCCAGAAGGAACCGTATGGGATTTTGTTAAAAGCACACCTTTAGGAACCCTATATAACCTTTCCCCCTGCTGCCAAAAATAATCTTCACGAAACTGTCTTTTGAGTGTTGCAGACACTTTTTCAGGACAGTTTGGTACAAATTAGTAAGTTGATGTCATGGTTCAGGTTACAGGCCACCAATAAAGGCTTCCCTTACCAAACTAAGCAGGGGAGTATCCAGCATTGTAATGGTGGAGGCGTAAGAGGGGGGTGAGCAACGAAATGCAGTGTGTGGAATTCCATGTGGTCTCATTGGCACCCCCAAACCACCCACCCCTGGCCCATTCTACATTTTTTGGTAACTTAAGTGGAAGATGGCATTTTGACACAACAACAAAAATAAAACTGAAGGATCGTTGCAGATGCAGGAAAATCCTCTATTAGAACTCTGTTAAAGCCCTCTGAGGCAAAATACATGCAAACTTCTTAATAATTATATGGATTGCACCAACAGAAGTGACTACACAGAAAAGGACATTGCAAGGCGCATCATCAGTCCTTGATACTTGGAGGCACCATGGAAGTGACTTTTGAATAATTTGCCATAAATGAGCCAAGTGACAAATATCTTTGGGGTGCAAAATAGCTAAATTCCACTTTTGTTAAATGTGGAGCAATCTATAGTCATTAGGCTTTTCCATTATATCCGGATACATTAACATTAGCTTTGAAGTGAATCAGTCACTTGTAGAGCTGCAGATAAGGCACAATGTGATTAAATGATTTGCTCAGGATCACACACTTGGTTAAATGGTGAAACTGGGATGTGGACAATTTAAGCGACCAAGCACATCTTTCCAGGTTTAGTTGATATAGATATTAAGGTTTTGCTTTACATTTCATGTGCTTAAATAATATATAGCAATGCCTTGGACGCAAACCACATTACATAACTAGCCTTTCATATTAAACTAACCATACATTGTCATAGAAATATGTTGAGCAATGGGAGAATGGCATTAGTTGTATTCTCCCCATTCTGCATGCAAAGTCACAACAGCATCATGTAGATTAATGTGAGCCTAACAAATCCCCCTTAGGGTTTAAAGCCATAGTCATTATTTCATAAAGCATGCAACATTATGCACCCTTCTCACTTGTGATCAATCCCTCCCATTCACATTTCTAAAGGGACAAAAGTCCCTGCTAATAGTACCCCCCTCCCTTCCATCAGTGCCCAATGGCTCACATTGTAACACTCTGTTGATACAGAGCAACGTGAGGACCCTCTGCTGCCCGGAGCTCCTTGGGACATTGTTCTGGCCATGGGACACCTCTACCATTCTGAACTGGTAAGGTGTCCTGCTGCCAGGACAATGAGCGTGCTGAGCAGGAATTGCTCAGCACACATTGTCCTGCCAGCGGGACACCTTTGCCGTTGGGTGCCCTCTTTGATGTGCCGAACGGGAGAGGTGTCCCAATGACAAATGTCCCAGTTTGCCTCTTAATAGAGCCATGGGGGGCAGCTTGCCCGCCCCCACCTCTCCTGCTTGTTACTCTACTGCTTGAAGCCACTTGAACACAGGAAAACATACCTTAATTTTAATCAGTCAGAATCTTGTAGAAAACAATCTGTTGGCACATACACATATAAGGTGCTGTGCACATCCCAAGTTTGGAGATATATGGCATTTAAAAATTGATACCAGGTATACTTGGTCACCCACTGCATTGCATTAACCGATGGCTTCTGCCTTTAAATGAAAGGAAAAATCAAGGGAATTGCTGACATTCCAGCGAATCTGTTGCTTTCGGCCATGGCTTTATAGTTCAGCTAGGTCAAGTCAACTTAGCCCAACATTTCAGGGATCGGGGGGTGAATCTGGTCTGCTCAATGGACGTCTCGCCACTGTTGAACATGTACATATAAATGTTGTGTGCACACAGTATATGTCAATGGCTCTGCTGGGTGCATTTGTGTGTGAGTGAGAGTGTATGTAAGCATGTGTGTGACTTTTGTGCCTGAATGAATGATAAATAATGCATTGTTTGTATGTTCTATTGGAATTAAGTTTGTGAATGTCATGTGTCACTGCGTGCATGGCAGGCCGGCTGGAGATGTGTGGGGGACCCAATTGAATTTTAAAGATAGGCCATCAGTCTTATGAAAGTTATAACAGAGCGTCAGTAATGGACTCTTGTGTTATAGTAGTCTAGTGTTATCCCTCAGGGATTTAAGTTGTTTGACTGAGGTACATAATTACGGCGAAATTGGCCGTAGTCATTTTCGCTGCGAATGTTTTTGCCTTGGTACAAAAACTCCAAACCATGTCCCCCCAAACTGCCAGTACACCCATAAACCCCCCTACTGATCTTTTCTACATTCGGCACCTCTCCTGTTCCCTGCAGAGTCAGATCCATCCAACTAAAGTGGGTCGGATCTGACGCTGCAGTGCCCCTTTTTTATTTTATTTATTTATTTTTTTTTTTTTTTTGTTGGTCCCCTGCCACCAATGCTGAGGAAGCGGGGGACATCCCCGCAACCGCAAAGTCAAAAATCCTGAACATGAGGAGCTGGGGACACCCCCGCAGCCCCAGCTCTTCATGTTCGGTATCTTCGGCTTCGAACTAATGATGGTGACTGAAGTCAGTCAAATCTACCATTCAACCAAATTTTATCAAACAATTTGGCCAAAACGATCCCTAAGAGCCACCACTCGCCCTCCCTCCACCCCTGTCCCCCCCACCCAACATTTTCAGCAAAGTTACTCCACTGAGGAACGCATACATGGCCTAGAAGGTCCCGTGCTGCATAGGACTAGGATGAGGCGGAGTACACCTCAGAGGAGAGAACTGCATGTTTGAAGCTCTTTTGAAGAGGGAATCGGGAACGTCTAGGCACCACACTGGCACGAGAGAGCATAGGTGCAGATGCCCAACACGAGAGATTGAGACGGCAAAGCAGAGGTGCAATCCCGTCCCGACACGAGAAAGCCACAGGGTAGACTCCCACAACAAAAAACGGAGACATCAATCCCATTAATGCCGAAGAGGACAAACTGAGCACGTTCCATCGCTGGAGAAGAGGCCGCCAAGGAACAAGACTCCCGAGGACGTGCCCCCTCGTAAAAGAATGTAACTGGGAGAACAGGAATAGCGGGAGAGCAAAGCGAGATCATTATATTGTGCAGATCATTCGTCCCAGTGAAAAGTCAGAGAGCCTTATCCTTGAACCAGCTGAACCTACGTTATTGGAAGAGAGAGGAGACAAAACAATCTCTGAAATGCCTGAACTTAAATACTCGGGAAGAGAAAAATGGACAATGAGAAGCTAAAGGTTAAAGTGGTAAAACAAAACCCTGGGAAAAGGGTATGACCCATTAGATAATTCATATCACAAGACGAGGATGTCGGAAAGAGTAGACCCTGTTAATCAGAAAATATACAAAAGGGGCCAAAGAAATAGGCCAGCAGAAGAAAGTAAGTTGAGTTATAATTCATCCAGATAGAAAGGGCACCTGAGTAACTGTATCTTTCTAAGATATGTCAAAGTAGCAAAAAAGAATATATATTATGGAAAAGAAACCCAAAAGGGAACTCTAGAGAAAAGGGGCGTATGCAAAATGTAACAGAAGATTTACAGAGCCTAATAAAGGAAGTCGCAAAAGACTGAGATTTTCATATCAGCAAACAACTCTACAGACTGGTATTAATGTATCCTCAAGGAAAAGGGAGTCATTCTCCAAATCTGTTAGTTTTCTGTGTGGTAGGGTCAGTTAGGATAGTATTGGACTACGGACTATTTGTTTTGGACATTGACGACTGACTGATGACGAGCACCTTAGTTGGAAATAGTCAGTGACCACCCATAGAAATGGGGAAAGTTGAGCTTTATCCTTTACGGCAATAAAAATTCTTAGATCATGTCCCCAAAGTGACTTGCCACACAGCCAAGTCTTTCCAGCGCTGGGGCTGCATTTACGATATGCACCGATGTTCCATAAACTGCATAACTCTGAGGATCCTATCCTAGTGGCACTGTAAACTGTAAATATA
Source organism: Ambystoma mexicanum (assembly GCF_040938575.1). Taxonomy (NCBI): domain Eukaryota; kingdom Metazoa; phylum Chordata; class Amphibia; order Caudata; family Ambystomatidae; genus Ambystoma; species Ambystoma mexicanum. The sequence goes on along the minus strand of NC_090931.1, from coordinate 1,426,245,725 downwards.
AGCCATACCCGAGTTAGGGCATGGTGGCCAGCAGCTCTATCAAGTATCCCAGCCATATTAAATTGATATCACATGCCTGTCCTATGGGCCCAGAATGGTTGTGTATTCATTCCAGATAAGGCTCCTCCTGCCCGGTGGCAGGACTGTATTCTTGGGTATTGCCTCTTTGATTCCTGTTCCCAGGTCAGCTTCCTGTGGAGTGGCCGTCTCTGGAGAAATGGTTTTACCTGCCCTTACGAAAGGAACAAAGGGAACACCCATTCATAAAGGGCTGAGCCTCACACCAGGGTGCTGCATTTCTAATGCCCTTTGATTCTATTGAGAAGTGAAGGTATGGGGTTAGTGTAGCCAGGGGGAGATCTGTACAGTTTGGGGGAGAGTCTGCCATCTTGTTTCTCTCTGCTTCTCTTTCCTGTCCCCTCCACCCACTGTAGCACAAAACACTTTGGGTGTGATATCAGAAGGGCAAAGTCCATTAACTTCAAGAGCCGATATAGGACCCCCAAAGCAAGCTAGCTTTAGTCCAATCAACTGTGGACTTTCAACTTTAAAAGATGGGGGTCTGGCACCACTTCTTTGAATCATCATTTGGACTCCAATTATGAAAGAAGATTTAACTGGACTTTACTAGGAGAGCAGTCCTTTCCAGAGTTCTCCAGTTGTGAGGTGAAGGCAGGTGTTTCAAGGCAGAGGCGAGCTCTAACCCCTAATCATCCCCAGGGGCCTTTATGGGTATACTCTGCTGCAGGACCAAGAATGCATCTCTGCCAGCCACCCTGTTGACTGGAACCCCCACTGTGGTGTTTCAGGACACCTGAAGGCGTGTGCCAGCCTCTCCTATGTTTGGGAACCCAAGAAAGTACTAAACTTGGCCCTTGAGACTCGGATTTGGGCTCCCAGCACCTGGAAGCCATAACAGCTGAGATCCCAGTATGCAAGGTCGATCTGCTGCTAGCTGTGATCCAATCATGTTCAACACCAAGCAAACCATTAGGATGCTTTGATGCTGCCTTTGGCGGTCATTGTTCTTCAAACCGCCGTTTGCTTGTTGAACTCTGTTCGCTGCCGCACCACCATAGGTAAAGTGTCTTGCTTTGGCTCAAAGCGACGAAGTACCGCTGTCTAGTATTGCTCAAGTCTCTGTCCAAAGCACCAGCCTTTTCATCACAGCTTCTGTAAGTCGATCAACCTCACCCCAGTGTCTCCCGAACCATGACGTCCAAGCCCCATGCATAGAATTGACTTGCCTACACATCCCAGTTACAAGCTCGACTGCTATCAATCCTTGACCACTGAACCTGGTGACTGCCGATCTGCTCAGCTCAAGTAGATGACTCATGACCGCAGCGACCTTCCGTTCGACCCCAACTTGATCCCCACATGCGGCTGGACAACCACAACTGCCGCATCTTCGGACCGAAGCAAACTCGCCATTGACTCTGAGTAGCCTGGTTCAACATCGTCGAACCACCATGACCTTTGCGCATAGGTATTGTCGACTAATTTCTGCCCAGACCCCCCCCCCCCCCGGTCCATTTTTGGGCCCTAGATACTGCAAAGGTAATTTTAATCCCTTTTGCAACCTCAAGAACATATAATTTGAACATTGTAGTCTTTTATTGCCCCCCCCACCCCTTGTTACCCGGAATGAGGCATCTATTGTATCTTTGCATATTCTGCGGATGGAGTGGGTTTTTACAGTGTTTTCTAGTTCATTATTATTATACAGGTGTGTTTCATTAAAGTATATATTTGTATAGACCCTTGATTGGACAGTCCTTTATTTTGGACTAGTCTACTTGGCTGTTTGGGTTGTTACTGAATCACATACACAGCTTTCATGATCGTGTAGCCTTCCCTCAGCCCATGTTGCCACAAAAGACGAAGGAGGTAAATCTATTAACTGTGCCTGTTTTACTATTATGATTATGTTGGCTTTTGGTTTGTAGAATTGAGGGCTGAATAGGTGCTTTAGCCTCTACACATCCTTGTACTCCTGCAGAGCAGAAGTCGATTTGTCAGTGTCCTGGGCAACAGCATGTAGCAGGTGTTATGAATCAGATGGTGTCCTCACTTCTTTCCCGGCAGAGACCTCTCCCCATGTGGCCAGGGGATGGCATCCACTTCCTGATCCTGACCCGTGGGCGGCTATATAAGGGAGGATCACATAGGGGAAGACAACCTCCAGGGGAGTAGCGGGGCACTATCGAACAAGGCATGGTATTCCCCTTCCTCTCTTGACGATACCCCACCCATACCCCATACCCTATGCCTTAATGTCATATTGTTAACTCCTCTCATCCACCTAGGAAGAATACTGAAGTCCTTTTCTCAAGTTCTCTATGGAAGTCCTCAAAATCTGACTTACCCTCTCAAACTCATAAACTCCTTTTCAGACTCTACCTACAAGCTGACGTGTCCGCAAAACCCATTGAAAACATTTACCCAGACTTTACATGTAAAACATTAAGAATGGACTTCCATTCCCATAACTCCAAGAATACTGGGACGAGGAAGTTGACCTGATTAATGCAGAGCAAAGAGGACCAAGAACACAGGCTGCGCTCTAGTTGTTGTGGGTACACACCACCGGGCTGCAGAAGTGCAGTGGAGCCTGCCTGCACACGGATGAAGAAAAGGAAAGCTGACCAAAAGGAAAAATGCGCTCCTGGGCATTTGCAGGTGTTCACAGGCAGCATTTAGCGTTTACCTTACCGAAGCTCAGCACGAAGCAGAGGAACCGTGAGAGGCAGAGAAGCCGAACGAAGGTGGCGAGACCGGAAGAAACACTAAACGACCACCACTGGCTTGCTGCAAGAAGAACCAAGTACACCAGCGAGAGCCGGTGAGCCCCCGAAAGGGAAGCAGGGCCACCTGGGCATATTAGCAGCCATGCCAAATCCGAATGACTGTAAAGGAAGCGAGTAACGTATATGGCAGGGAAAAAAATTGTGAGCATTTCTTTAAAGGAGAAAACGGAACAGAAGCAAGAGATATTCAAAGTTACGAGTGTATGCGATACACACATGAGAAAAGCCCTGGCAGGATACTATACTAGGCAGATACAGTATTGGATAAAGCAAATCTCAAGTTTGGAAGTGTGTGCAGAACCCACATGAGAAAAGCCCTGCTAGGAGAGTACATGAAGCAGTTGCAAGTGAGTACATTTAAGAATGTCCTGGCAGGAGAGTATACCGGGCAGTAGCAAGTGTGTGTGTGTGTGTGTGTATATATATATATATATATATATATATATATATATATATATATATATATATATATATATATATATATATATATATATATATATATATATATATATATATATATATATATATATATATATATATATATATATTCTGATGTTTTGTTAATGTGCTTAGAATCACATGCTGTGCATAGGTCCGACATCCAGTGGTCACTGCGGAGTATTGCATTTTGTTTTTCGTAGTCGAAAAGGGGACGTCGACAAGGCGTGTCTGAAACACTATCCCTATAGTGACGTGCTTTGTACCCACAATCCCTCACGCGTCGAGGTCCCTCTGATTGTTTTTTTCCGCCCAGCTTCTGGTCGCCTTTACACGGAGCTCCTCGAGAGACATTGCAGATTTCATTGCCTCGACCTTTGGTCGTTTTCCTATTTAATAGTACATATCGATCTCTCCCTCGACGCAGTTGAAGCTGTCTCCGCCGAGCAAGATCGACGGAGGGGATGAGCGGAGGAGATCCTTCGGCGTTACCGAACACGTGGCCTGGCCTCGCAGGCCTTACACAGTAGGGAGAGTGGGGTCGTGGGACATCTCTGGTTCTTTTGAGAATTCCTTTCCTTTTCCCCTTCCTTTCCCTTGGGGTGGTTATCACGACTTATTGCCTCGGCTATGGAGAGGACACCCTTTAGGTTTTGCCCGCTTTGCAGGGGCAAGTTTACTTGGAAAGACAAGCATTCACGGTGTAACCGCTGCTTGCCCCTCGATCACAAAGAGGAGGGTTGCACGGCGTGTCGGCTTCTCAAGCCAAAGACTCTAAAAGACCGTAGAGTCAAGAGGTGGGCGGCCTACGCTATGTCGAAGGCCGATGGTTCACCCGCCGCTGCTACTACCGACAGTGACGAGGAACGTGATAACACGACCTCCGCTACGGAGGTCCTAAACCCCTCTAAAGAGCGCTTGCGCTCTTCGTCGTCTGTCCCCGGCCCCGACGGGCTCGGCTCATGCCCTGCTTATGGGGATGAACACCCCGGCGACACTGACGCACACGATTCCACACATAAGCACACAACCCATGGCTCTTCTTTATCTAAGACGAAGAGAGCATCGGTGCCCAAGGAGACGCAGGTTCCACCGGCAACCTCCTCGGACCGTTCAGGTTCGAAGCCCCTCTCGCAACCGCAGCCGCGACTAGCGACTGGGCTTTCGGCACATAAGGGCGCCGCCCCCAAACCATCGGCCGACGTGCACCAGCAGAGAGCGCACGCCGCCGGAGAACGCTCAACACCCGTAATGTCGAAACCACAGCCCTCCGTTGACGAACGTGTCACAGAGCTTGGCGTGGATCGTGGTAGCCGACGCCCAGAAGCGTGCGCCGAAAGACACGTCAAGCGCTACGCAGAAGTCGAAAGACACGCCGAAAGGGCCCGGAGTAAGACAGGGAGGACCCCCTTCGGTCAGGGGGGCCCCCAACTCACCGGAAGGCTTTTCGGGGGAGCGACGGAACACTTTCCTCGACGTTACGGGAGAAGTCCAGCCGTTTTCAGCTAGACGACACTAATTTTCCCCTGCTAGACCGCTCAGGGGTACCCCATGAAACCATGGTAAGGCTCCATCTCTGCATGGAGAGAATGGAGAGGTTTATGAAAAACCAGAACCCTCCCACTCCCAAGAGAACAAGAGAAGGGCCTCAGGAGGACCCCAGGGCCAAATATCCGAGACTAGCCAGTCCTCAGCAGGACACAGCCTCAGACTTCCATAATGTGTATGACCTCACTGGTGAGGAACAATACTTGGAGGAGGTGGATGATTTTATAGACGATGAAGAGGGACGGAACCAAGAGGAAGGTCTGGAAGACAGCCCAGACAGTATAGAAGAAGGCTTCGGAGAATATCCTGAAGAAGGACCTTCTCATCCCTGGCGATCCCCTTCAGTATGTTCGGACACTGATGTCCTGAACCTAGATCCACCAGACATTTCACCTGTTACAAACACGTCTCCCATTGACGATCAGCCCACTTTCAATGCCCTGTTGCGCAGAGCAGCAGCACATTTCGAACTGGACACGGGGGAGATTTCTCCAGAAATAGACTTTGTGGAAAGAGTAATTAGGGAGAAACCCCCTGTCAGCCAGACTATTCCCCTCCTCGCTTCAGTGAAGAGAAGAATCACCCCTTCGCTATCCACACCCGCGCTAATCAGAGGAGTTAATCCAAGAATTGAAAAGCTTTTCACTCCTTCACCCTCAGACCCGCTGTACATCAGGGGACATTCCATTCCGGATTCCCTCGTAGTATCTAATACACGGAAGAGGGCAGGGGTGCCGCTGTCCACCAGCGAGGCACCACCTGACGAGGAGGGCAAAAGGTTATATGCTCTTGCAAAGAGAGTCACATCCTCGGCTGCCTTTTCAGCAAGAATTGCGAACAACAATTCTTTGCTAGCTAGCTATGCAGACGCGCAGTGGGCCAAACTGCGCAAGGACGCCGAGGACGCGCCGGAACCTCTACGTACACGCCTGCTATCAGCGATTACCGAAGGAAGACAGGTCAACCAGAGTATTGTAAAGAACTCTCTGGATGCTGCAGAGACAGCGGGAAGTTCCCTGGTTCAGGGAATACTCCTAAAACGCCATGTATGGCTGCGCAACTCATGGTTCAAACCGGAGACACAGGCGTCTTTAATAAATAAACCTGTTGAAGACTCTAACCTCTTCGGGAGAGTGGTGGATGAGGCTCTGGAGATGGCTAAGAAAGAGTTTGATACTATCAAGACTCTTGACCAGATCTCTAAGCCCACTACCAGACGCGGCTATGGCAACAAACGCTTTTTTCGTGGCCAACACCAACAGCAGAATCAGCAGCAACAGTACCCTGCCACCAATTACCAAACCAATAGTGGGCAGTACAGCCAAAGAGGCCAGCGCCGGGGCAAAGGGAGAGGTCGGGGGTCCACCCTCAGAGGCCCCCAACAACACCAAGTGACGCGAAGATTCGCGTCCCCTCCCATGCAACACCGGTCGGGGGCCGGATAACATCCTTTCTTCCAGCATGGGAGGGAATAACGTCAGACCGTTGGGTACTTTCCACCGTAGCCCACGGATACTGCATCGAATTCAACAGTTCCCCAACATACAGACCCCCGAGGGGAAGACGCATGACACCGGAACACCTTGCCATCCTTCTCCAAGAAGTACAACAACTGCTGGAAAAAGGAGCCATAGAGGTCGTGCCTCTATCTCAGGTAACGGAAGGTATTTATTCAGTGTACTTCCTTGTACCCAAAAAGGATCTAACCATGCGCCCTGTATTAGATCTGCGCCCAGCGAACAAGTTTATCAAACCTCAAAAGTTTCGTATGGTGACCTTACAGGAGGTGATCCCATTGCTATCACAAGGAGATTACATGACAACATTAGACATGAAAGATGCATACTTTGATATTTTAATGTTGCCGGCGCACAGAAAATACCTCAGGTTCATGATAGAGGGCAAACACTACCAGTTCAGAGTGCTACCCTTCGGCATAGCATCAGCACCAAGGGTATTCACGAAAGTACTGGCAGTGGCAGCGGCCCACCTGCGCAGGTTGTCCATCCCAGTTTACCCTTACCTCGACGACTGGCTCATAACAGGGGATTCTTACGAAACATGCTTCTCCAATACCCAGAAGACTGTAGACCTTTTGTTCCAGTTGGGCTTCTCCATCAACGAAAAGAAGTCCAGCCTAAACCCCAGCCAAATCAAACAATTCCTAGGGGCTCTAATTCAAACAAAGGACGGCCTCGTCTTCCCCTCCAACGAGAGGGTCAAAAACATGCTGTTTCAGATCCCTCAATATGTAACCGGTCGAGAGGTGACGGTACGCAAAGCAATGCGCTTGCTAGGCATGATGGCGTCGTGTATTTATTTGGTACCTCACGCGCGCCTGCGCATGCGCCCAATGCAAGAGTGGCTCAACAGCCAGTGGTGTCAGGCCAGCGGACTATGGGACGATCTAGTGGTGGTCTTGCAGGCCTTGGTTCTCTCGCTACGGTGGTGGACAAAGGAAAACCTGGAAAAAGGGAAACCCTTTGCCACACCCGCGGCGGAAGCCACTCTAACCACGGACGCATCCCTCACAGGATGGGGGGCTCACCTATCCCATCAAACTGCTCACGGAGTGTGGACTCCGAACGTAGCATCCAAACATATAAATCTACTGGAGCTACTAGCGGTGTTCAAGGCGCTGAAAGCCTTCCAGGAACACCTACAAGGCAAGACCGTGATGGTCCTTACAGACAGCACCACGGCCATGTACTACATCAACAAGCAGGGGGGCACCCACTCTCCAGGACTGTCCAAACTATATGGAAGTGGGCTCTCAAACAAAACATGTTCCTTCTGTCACAACATGTACCAGGGGAACTCAATCTGCTGGCAGACAAACTAAGCAGAGATTTCCCCCTGCCCGAAGAGCACGAATGGCGTCTGCACGAAGACATCGTCTTCACACAATGGGGTTTCCCAGAAATAGACCTGTTCGCAACCCTGGAGAACTCACAATGCCTAAGTTACGCCTCCAGGTACCCTCAGAACCAGTCCAAGGGGAACGGTCCGTCGATGCAATGGTCAGGGAAATTTGTTTACGCTTTTCCCCTCCGATTTCCCCTTCTCAACAAGGTGGTGCACAAGATGCACCAGGAACAAGTGACCATGATACTGGTGGCCCCTATGTGGGCCCGCCAGCCATGGTTCGCTCACTTGATGGAGATGTCTCTATCTCCCCCAGTGAAACTCCCCTGCCCGTACAACATGCTGTCACAAGACAAGGGCAGGACTCTGCATCCATGCCCCCAGAACATGAACTTAGCGGCCTGGCTCCTGAGGTCGTAGAGTTCGGCCATCTACAGCTTCCGCAGAGATGCATGGACATCCTCAGGGAAGCCAGAAAACCCAACACTCGACACTGCTATTCTAGCAAGTGGAAAAGATTTGTCATCTGGTGCAGAGGGAAAAGCATCAACCCGATTGGCTGCTCTCCCACACATATTGTTCTATACCCGACCCACTTATTGGATTCAGGTCTAGTGTTCAATTCCATTAAGGTCCACCTAGCGGCACTTTCTGCATACACCACTTCCCAGCTCAAAGTGTCGTGGTGGAAGATCCCTGTTATAAAGGCCTTCATGGAGGGAGTAAAAAGAATACACCCCCCGATAGCTGATCCAGCTCCCGGATGGGACCTTAACGTGGTACTTACCAGACTCATGGGCTCGCCTTTCGAACCCATGCACAAGGCATCTCTTAAACACCTCACTCTTAAGACTGCTTTTTTAATAGCTATCACCTCCATCAGGAGAGTAAGTGAACTACAGGCTCTTTCTGTTCTAGACCCCTTCGTTACAGTTCACAGAGATAAGGTGGTTCTACGCACACACCCAAGGTTTGCTCCGAAATTCATATCGAAATTCCACGTAAACCAGTCTATAGAACTACCAACGTTCTTTCAAAATCCTTCCAACTTGGGAGAAAAAAGTCTGCACACACTGGATGTGCGCAGAGCGGTCATGTTCTACATGGAAAGAACCAGACCACTGAGGAAGACTAGTCAGTTCTTCGTCTCGGTGGCAGCAGGAAGAGAAGGGGATGCAGTTTCAAAGTCCACTATTTCTAGATGGATTGTTCAATGCATCACTCTGTTATACTCTTGCTAAGAGAGAACTGCCCTTTAAGCCAAGAGCACACTCCACTCGAGGCACGGGGGCGTCCATAGCATTCATTGCAAATGTTCCCCTTGAGTCCATGTGCAAAGCGGCTACCTGGAGTTCTGTGCACACCTTTACAAAACACTACTGTCTAGATGCACACTCTAGATCTGACTCCCAGGTGGGACAGGCAGTATTAAGACATCTTTTCTCTACTGTTCCTTCTCATAACCCACCGCCAACTCCGGGTACTGCTCGCTAGTCTATGCACAGCATGTGATTCTAAGCAGATTAACAAACATCAGAAGAGAATGCATTACTTACCGTAAAAGCATTTCTGATGGTTGTATCTGCTTAGATTCACATGCGCCCACCCTTCCTCCCCGCTCGGATGGAAGGAACATAGACTTCCTTTTTATATCTCTCTTGTCTGTACTCACTCACATCTAGAAGGCTCCCTCAGGGCAGAACAAATACAAACAGAGGGACCTCGACGCGTGAGGGATTGTGGGTACAACGCACGTCACTATAGGGATAGTGTTTCAGACACGCCTTGTCGACGTCCCCTTTTCGACTACGAAAAACAAAATGCAATACTCCGCAGTGACCACTGGATGTCGGACCTATGCACAGCATGTGAATCTAAGCAGATACAACCATCAGAAATGCTTTTACGGTAAGTAATGCATTGTCATATATAAAGAAAGCCTTGGTAGGGAAGCACACCAGGCAAGGACAAACTGAAGAGTGTATAAGAAACGCATTACGTAAAAAGGGTCCTGAGAAGGATATATCGGGACTAGCAATTGGCTGTGTGAAACCAAAGAGAAGAGGAGTGAAAACGTACCCACAGTATCCTACCAAGATACAACCCCCCAGACACGTTGTTTTGTGTACTGGTTGTATTTGTTGAACAAGAAAAGAGAAATGAAAACCTGACACGGAAGCGCACCAGGTATCCTACCAAGAAACAAACTCATAGCCACATTGTTTTGTATGTGTACTGGTTGTACTGTCGATTCAGAAAAGAGGAACGAAAACCTGACGAGGAAGTACCCCAGAGGCAGACTGACAGCCAAGTTGTTTTGTTTAGCAGTTGTGTTGTGGATAAAGAGAAGAGAAGAGAAGAGAAGTGAAAGCCGGGCAGGAAAGTACACCAGGTATCTGAACAAGATAAAGACAAAGATCCAAGTTGTTTTGTGTACCAGTGGTGTTGTGAATCAAGGCAAAGTCAAGGAACGTATATCTTGGAACATATAATATGGGGAAGAGAAATCCAGGGGACCAAAACATCCCTCTGGAATAAGGGGCTCTATTCTTCTGGAAATGTTGTGTTGGAGTTATACATTTTCCTTTTTTTTTTTTTTGTTGAACATTTATAAATCACTGAAGGTCAAAGGCATTACCCATTCCACCTTGGAGTTTGTTTTGTTAGAATGTGAGAGCACTGAATAGTATTTTGGACACAGGACATCTTACTTTAGACATTTTGACATCCGACAGACCTTTCGTTTTGTTTGAGGTAGGGCAACCCATCATAGTGCAGGGACAGAGCAGCATTTTCCAAACCCCATTTAATTTAGAATAAATGTTTAGGGCCAAAACCATACGTTTCTGTGTGTCTCATTCATGGTTCCTCACACAGGCCTCGATCAGCAACAAAGATGTACGTAGGATTGTAAAAAAGGCAAGTCTTTATTATGTTGCAGGTTACAAGAAGATCGTGTTAGTAGGAGACAAAGGACAATCGCCATGTACATGATCCCATCCTGTCTGATCGAAGTTACTCCTGGAACCTACACACTTGCACGTTCCACCCGACATTCCACAAGCAGCTAGCATACTCTGGCAGTCCACAGGAGACCAATAGCTAGTGGCCTGGGTGGTGCAACGCTTGTGGGTCCCTTCCCTTTATACTCGCGTACACTCTAAAATAAGAATGACCTTTTAACCCATGCCGGGTCACGTGTATCTTGTGGACTTACCATTGCAACATAAGTGGCGACGAGTTTGTTTCTCCCATGCTGGATCTCATGTAGCACGATAGCTCATGTATGCTGCTTCCACCAATGCTCTGAGTCGTGTCGTGCCCAACTATAGGCATGATGTTCAGTGTTATCATGAATGTTTTGTTGGCCATGATGGGTCTTAAGTTTGCAATGTTTTTACACATGTATTGTCCACTTTTGAATTTTCTTGTCTACAGTTATACTGGAGTATTGGAGTGGGTGGTCCCCATTACTAATGTGTTACCCAAGCCAGGGACATGCATGTCAAGTTGGAAGCTACTAGCCAGCTATAAAGTCACACTCCCCCATGTATATACATAAGCAGCACACCATTTCTTAATCACCAGGAGTCCATTATCAGTGTCCAATCGCTCGTGGTGACTCCACCTTTTTGCACCCCGTCCAAACTATTGCAGGTAGTCTTAAGATATGGTTCTGGGTAGTGCCCTGCTGTTTCGTGTGTTCAGTCCATTTTATGGTTGCTGCCATTCCCGCGCTCTAAGGGTTGAACTAAGGATATGCTTAGGGTTTCCTGTTTACAGTATTTGTTTTTCCAAGTCTGGTGGCGTTTTTCCAAGGTTTCCAACAATTTTCAAAATCTGTATTCATTAGCGCATACCCATTTTGTTCCATCAAAGTGCAGACAAGTGTTTTTCCAGTGTAGATCAACATTGTAGCTTTGCTGCATATATACTATGCTTCATTCTGTTGAGTAAACCTCACAGGTTATTCTTGTTATCTTTGAATTCTTGGACACGTAGTCCTGAATTTAAAACCGAAAAGGAAACTACACATACAGAAATACAAACAATCAAAAAAGGGCTCCAGTTGCCTGACCTGGGGCATAAGAGCGCAAACTATTTTTGCAGTGAATCCCAAGACCTGCAGTAGCCAGCCTTTAAATGATGTAGAGACGAGGAAGGGGAAGGTTAATGGGAGGCAGGGGGTCAGAGGGTCGGAAGCAGATTTACCATTCTATACATTTTGAAAGCTGCATGCAGGACCAAACTTTAAATAAAACAATTGTGGAGAATTAAGCTTCTCATCAGACAAATTACAATGAAGGCTTTGGCAAAAGATTGTATATTTACTAAGTGGACAATGAAATAGCTTCTGGAACCATAAAAAAATCTCAGTATTTAATTTGATGGGAATTCGAGTCTAAATCAGACACAACTTTGCCATTCTTTAACTAAACTGTAGAATCACAGTTTACTGAAAAGGTTTTCGTTATGGGAGTAGAACTCGCCTCTCCTTGGTCCATTTCTCCAATAGAACGTGAACGGACTAGTATTTAATGGAGGATATTTGAAATGCAACTCGCCATTTGATCATGTAGCCCATTTGGATCTTATCTGACAAGTGGCTAAAAATGTTCAGTCTTGTGGTACAGAAAATAAATAATTATTAGGAACATATGTTTGGATCATATTCAGGTATGAAAATGTCCCCTTGATGGCTATACTGACATAGCACTGACATAGCACTGACCTTGCTATACAACAATTCCTGCATCAAGTTTAAAATGAAAAGCTGCCATCGAATGGACATTTTCAGATGAATGCCTAGATGGGAACATTGTTTCTGAGGGGGCAAAAATGTGATTAAATCATATGTTACTAAAATCCCATGTATGCTGTAATGCGGATGTGTGGCATCCATGTGCACACAGCATTTGTGTGTTGGGGATGTTTTACGGATATTTAATGTTGTATTGTGGATAGGTATATCCTTTTATGGATTCTGTCCTTCTAGGGGGGAGGGGGGGGGGGTTGTGGGTGTGTGTGTGTGTTTGTGTGTGTACGTACACACACACCAGTGTGGTTGCTGCATGCATTGTGTCTAAGTTGGGCACTCTTCTGCACTATTGCCTGTGTTTTCCGCTTTTGCAGGTGGTTTTCATTTTGGTATATAATGGCGTTGCTCCATTCTATGGGATGTTAAGCAATCATGTTTGCGTTCACTGGTGTTTTTTTTAAATTTATTTTAGCATCCTTGTGCATCAGCCCTCTACTTTCGTCTTATGATTGTGCATTAGGTGTATGTGTTTTGGGTGATTGGTATGGGTGTATGACTGCTTCTTTGTTTTTGGGCATGTGCTTTTCTTATTTTCCCTTTTTGATTATGTTGCCTCATTTATGATAAGAGGTGATGCCTCAGCGCATAGTCAACTTTCAGTGGGGCCTTTTTACCTACTTGATACAAAACAGTAATGAACTACATGCCATGGGGGCTGTCCTTTCCTTTTGGAGTCACTCAATTCTTGGTCTTCTTTCAGCCATTAGCTTGCCCTGACCTTCATGTAGTTGTGCAAGTCTGTGCCTCTTAGTGTTTCAGGTTCTTGGTTGTTACCTTACACTTGCATTGTTGCTTTCACATCTGCTTGCTACAGAGCAAGCAGGCATGCATGGTGGTTGTCCTTCCCTTCCAAAAGGCGGTCTGGTCTGTTTATGGTGCTGCTGTTAATTGTATTGTTGTCCTGCTCTGCTGAGAGGAACACACAGGTTTCAGAAGGTGTAAGCCCTGCTTGCTTGGTTCTATAATGTTTCCGGGTGGCAGCTAGCAGCAATTGAATGGGTGGTGGTTGGGGGTGGGGGGGGGGGGAGAGAGGGAGAGCGGGTGTGTGTTTGTTGGCCCAGCAGGCTTTCAACCAGTTGCATCTGAGGTGCACTTTAATCTGAAGTAGGAAAGGAACTTACTCTGATAGCGTAAAAGCGGTCATGGGACACTTAGCCTCCTGATGTACATGCAAGAGGAACTGGGCACTGGAAATCCCCTGCACCAAGAACAGAAGACCCAGTCATAGAGCAAAGTTCAACTGTTTTTATTACAAATTCAAATGACGGGGATTGTAGCATGAACATTGTAACATTCTCCCAGCTCACTCTGTGTCTAGATGGTTGTTGGCTGGTTTTGTTTGTGACTGACGTCACAACATGCAGTTGCATCCTCAAAAACCTAACGGGCAATGGGATAGGTTGGTAGGGTTAACTATTTACACATTTCTATAGGTGTTAGTGCATCCATTGGGTAACCATATCTGGTGGCTCCTCTTGAGGCCACCTCTAAATACAAAGTTGCAGGTTTATGAAGAATGGTTGGCCGATGTAACGCTGTATAAACTCATTGGGGCAGGTTATTAGAGATTGGACAAACGGGGTCGCCTTAGCCTTGGACGGGTACCAGTCCCAATGCAACACTCCAGGTAATGAGAACGAGTCAGAAGATGCTGTGCGTTACCAAGAAGTTACCTTTCCCCGATCTCCTGTGCCGTGAGACGGAACATTTGTCTTTGAAACGGTCTTACGTTTGTTTCTTCCTGTATTCAGTCCAATGGGAACAGTAATCTCTACCTAGCTCAAAGGAATAGGCCTGGTCTACCTTGCTTGGGTTACGTGTGTACGGACCTGTAAATAGCTCTCCTTTGTCTGCAATTATGAGGAGTTTATCTGGAACCTTCCTTATCCCTGTGTCCTTGGCTATATGTGCGCAGTGATTGAACTGGAAACCTGCCCCGTCAGGTTCAACTGGAACAGTCTGTTGGCTTTCTCTGCGTGTCAAACTCTGGAAGCTTCTCCATTTCACTCCAATGTACCTATGTCATCCGTCTTTAGTTGTGTTTAAGCTTCAGCAAGCTGTTCATATGTATACTTAAGCATCTTGTGGTTTCATGCTCCGCAAAAAGGGGTATATGTACATGTCGGTCCTCTAGCTATAGGAGTAATGAGCATATCCTTCATGTATCTGCAGTAACCAAAAGTTTGTTTAGCTTTGTGCATGGATTCATATATGCTTCATGTTACACGCATCTGTCGTGTCAGTCGTGACGTCCTTGAACCGGTGTGGCTGGAGTCAGTCAACTTGCTCTATAGACTGTAGGCTTGTCTCTTCTGTAACGTCATCGGGTATGGCCTAAATGGTTGTCTGAGTTAATAGCGTCTCTCACACCTGTGATACATCATTGATGAAGGGAATGAGGGGGGGGGGTCACGAGAGATGTGCATTTCTCGGTCAACGGGTTGTGAGCGGGATAGGTGCAGTGCGGGCAATGTTTAGGTCACCCTCTTAAATAAAATGGACCCACTCATATACCCTGCTTCCCTGTGGAGGCACCCCCACCCCCAAATGGTGTTACACGCAGATGGTTGTTATGCACATTACAGAAGAGCATCCACTCTTAAGCATCCTAGCAGGCCATTGTTACACTGGAGCGTGATCACTGGCAAATAGGGGGCGGAGCCATCCTCCTAAGTGATAGCAACAGGTTAGGTTGCCTCCTTCCTCATGTGCTAAACTTGCATTGTGATCCTTATTATTGGGGTATTCATTGAGCGCGGCCCTGACTTCGGGAAGCAACGGAGCACTTTGTAATCATAGGGGGAAGAACATGGTGAAGGAAGAGGAGAAACGACAGAGTGGCGAGGTAACCGGGGAGGGTGGGCAGTTTGTTAGCAAGGGATCTACAAGCAATCGTGAAACATTAGGGAGCAGATCACGCTGTCTCAGGTAGGGTGTGGGGAGAGGAAGGTTTGTGGATTTAGGCGATGATATGCAGAGAAAAAAACTCCCATGCTGTTGACTTTTGCACCACCACAGGTCCTGGCCACTCCAGCCTGTTCCCATTGTACCCGAACCATGCCTGACCTATGCTCAAAGGTTTTCCTTTGTAAGCTATATGACGTACAAACCCTTTCTGGTACATCTTTCCTATTTAAGGTATAAGGGAGCTGATCTAACAGTCCCCTGGAAGTTGCAACAACATCTGAACCCAAAATAGGTTTCCTCAAGGGGTCCTTAAGAAGGATTCCCTTAGATCTAGAAGGGCCTCTATGGTTCCTCACCACCTCTCTTTAAAGAGCAGGTTGGGTCTCGGGTATCCTGGTTGGAGGGTCAGAGGTCAAGCCAAGTACAGGCTTCTTCCTCTTCTTCTGAGATCTGGTTTTACCTGGTGGAGGAGTTTCTTTCCTAACACTAGGTTTTCATTTGGAGTCTTCATGCCCCTGTCTACCAATATGGATACCCTTCTTTCAAAATGTTCGTCTGGCCTTTAGGTAAGAGGATGGCTATGCTGATCACCCATGGAATTGTGGGTAAATGGATGCAGAAGAGTGAGTGGTTACTGCAGGGGGAATCATTTGATGGGTGTTTGGTATATCTCAAGACTGAACCCTGCTATCTCGTGTGCACAGTTGTTGCACTATAAAGATGTATGACTGTAAATATGGGATGCCATTTCCTGGAAAAGGCTTTGTTCATTGTAGCTGCAGTGCTTGCCCCTTGCCACCCACTGTCCATTCACAGTCCTTGTACGGGATTCCCTGGTCTGTCTTTCGTATACCAGTGCGATGTGGGCTGCAGACACTCTCCTTTTTCTGTTATTTGGCCAAACTGTCCAGCCATACAAGACACCGCAACACACACTCGTATAGGCCTAACCAGCAAGCTGAAACCTTACTTTGTAATTGTGTTTGCAATTCTAACATAAAATGCTAATGTGGGGGGGGGGAAACGTGCATGATGAGGTCTAGTCCGGAAATATAATCCTGTAGAGGTTTCATTCATAAATATATAGATGAAATGAATTGGAGGGAGGCGGTGCCATACGCCGATAAACATGCCTGCTGAGAAGTGTTAAACCATAATTGGACTTATGTGGTCTCAGTCAATGTTCTTTAATGTTACCTACTACTATTAGGGTTGCCAGATGACTTCGGGTCAGGAGGGATGACCTGGTCCTGTGCTGGGCTTTTACTTCTCCATCAGTTGCCTGCTGGGATTTGTAGTGTTGGGTTCACTTCAATTGAACAAAATCGAATGAAGTGAATCGAAGGTAAAATCCACAGCCCAGGAGTGGAGTAAGGGTGTACCTCATGATATGGAGTTACTTGGCAACCCTACCTATGGTAGCATGCCAGCCAGAGCTTTACCTTCATTTTTCCCCACCGTGCGGTAGGACTGATCCGTGACCCACAGGCAGCATGGTGGAGTAGAAGCGCCCAAGAGCATGGCTTCCTCTTCTCGCGTTACTTTTGGGGTTTGCAAGCAGGTTGTTGCATCTCCCTCGGGTTCGAAATTGAGGGTAGTTGGGAGCAATTTAGCTCCTGCCCATCGCCCAGAAGAGCCTGGTTGTCTTAAGATGAACAGTTCCCAGGAGCTACTTTTGGCTGCCCAGGCCACTGATGCCGACCAACACAACTATGTGAATTTAACTCTGTGCATTTGGGGCAATCTCTTTAAATAAACATTAGGACACGTCTAAATGACATTTAAAGCATGAGGGGTCTTAAATAATTACGAGGACCATATGGGGTCGAAACACGTGTTGCCATAGGGTCATTTAAACAGTAAACCACTTTTTGAAACACAAATAATAGTATTGGACTCAAATTGAACTTTTTATTAGTGCACAGGTGCATGATTAGGGGTGACCTATTTTATAATAAGGAATTATAGGTTTGCCTTTTATGTGGATGGTAGATTTGCATAACACTATGTGCTAGGAGTAGCTCCGGGTGACTGGTTAATGCTGGACACCCAGGAGCTGCTTTTGGCTCCTGCGTATCCAGTCTTACTTTTGAGCCCTGCTCCCTGAGACTAACCATGTTGTTGAAACACACGAAACACTTGGTAATATATGATCCATGCGGGTAACCCAGACGATGGCTGCCAACCATTGCAGACATAGACTCAGCACCTCGGAGCAGTGTAGGGCTACAACATTAACACAGAGGCACAAGGCCTTCTTACTATGGAGGTTGTATCACAACTCGCTGCGAGGAATCTCACTAGGACTTTTTCATAATACCTGTGTTGCTGTTTGCTTGACATGGTGGACCTCTTTATCATTATTATTAGGTTATTTAGTGAGCGAGGACCTAGCTTCAGGGAGCAACTGAGTCTTTTAGTGTGATGCTGTCTTTCGCCCAGTTCATTTGCTAACTTTTCTCTCCCCAGGTGGCGAAGATGGTGGATACGGCGGGAATGTTGAGTTTGGATCCTGGGATGATTTATCTGTCCGGCACACGTTTATCCGGAAGGTAAGCACTCACAGCTGTCTCAAAATATGGCGGCTCATGTGAGCAACATAGTTTACTCTCTGCTCCTTCATAGGGTGTTTCTGTATGATTAAAGCTTGGCATAAAACACTTAAAATATGCATGTGTTTATTACATTTACCCAGTTTTTTTACAGAACTATGGTTCCCACAATGAGACCACCCCATGAACCACGCTTCATTGGCTCGCTTAGGAACTCGCTCTCCTATGATAGGTTATTTTTTATTTTTATAATGCGCTTAATACCCAGAGGTTTCTAAGCGCTGAGCCAGGGATCGAACCTGTGTTGCTCTGTGTCATCATGCTTCCAAGGCGAGCATGTTGCTCCTGAGCTATCCTCCCTCCTAGTGGCACATATGTATTATTGCAACTCCTGCCGCTGGGTCAGTGGGCTTACGCAGGGTTGTACTACAGATCCTGCAGGGTTTTCAGGATATACCTCAGTATTCATGAGGAAAAATGTGCATACTTTTAGAATCATTGTATGTATGCAGATTTATCTCATGAATATTTGAGGGGTATCCCGAAAACCCGACATGGATCTGGCCTTTGAGACCTGGAGTTGGACAACCCTGGGCCTAAAGCGTCCACAAGGGATCATTATTTGACCTAATGGTGCCAGCCTGGAATCCAGGAAGGTCCATTCAGCCTTTACCCTTCAGAGATCGATAAAAGTTGTGAGTTGGGTAACAGTAAAATATGTCTCTCTTGCCCCAAGGTACAGTTGTTGGGTGTACATGCAATCTACAAATTCACTGGGTATGTTCACTTTGGCTTATCCAAGTATAAAGAGAGTTGCAGAGGTTCTAGGACTATACAAAACCAGTTCTATTGCATTGAAATGTGAGGGAACATTGGGGCCCAGACTTGCTCTCTTGATTGGCTCCCAGTGCAGAAAGGATTCCGTTTTAGGTTCCCTGTATTGTATACAGAGCATACCTTGGGGTCCGTTCCAAATTCTTGGTGGCAAAATGTTATTCTGGATCTGTGCAGTTTGGCTTCATGTGGCAGTTGTATGGTAATGGTCCAGGCATTGAAAACACCATGTTTCCTCTGTGTTCTGGGACCCTCTTTGTGGAACTGTCTTCCCATAGAGTGATGATTCTGACACTGTATGACATTCTGAATGGTTGATGTGGCCATTCCCATAATTACAGAAGTCATGGCTATTTGAAATGATCTGATACCTTACAGGTGAATAAGCCCAATGGTAAACCTATCCCCAATAGTGGACTTCCATACTTCCCAAAAAAGGCACCTCCTCTCAGAGTACCCCAGTTTTCAGTAATCTGCTCCCCGATTCCCGCCCATGTTCTTTTACATTGTGTACATACTACATATGGCAATCCTGTACTGTAGGTAAATTATCCATAAATTCAATCCTGCTCCTTGTATATGTTCATCTTGTCTTGTCAGTGTTGCCCTCACTTGCTGTTCTATTGCCTACTTGCTACCGCTAATGCATCCACCACTTCTGCTTCGTACTGATGTAATGTGCCCTGCACTGCGACTGCCCAGCCAGCCGATACGTTCTCATGTAGTGTGTTGTCAAAACGATCCTTGTTTATCAGAATAAACAAATACATTATCAAAATGTACAGAAAGAGAGAACCTGGTGTGATGTTCAGGATGATGATGAGGTGGTGAACATTGATAGCTTTTCAGAGAAGGGTGTGTGTGGGCTAACAATGTCGTCTTTTCTTCCAGGTGTACATGATTATAAGTGTTCAGTTGTTGGTGACCGTAGCTGTGGTTGCAGTTTTCACCTTTGTGTAAGTATATCCAAAAGAAAACCTCTGAAGGGCAGAAGCTACTAAATTGTTTTGGTTTAAATTAAACCTTTACAATTTCATTAAGTTAAAATCAACAGTACATCTAAAATTACAATACATTATAAATCATTATTTAGAAATACATTAAATATCTTAAAATTCACCTACGATTTTACATCTCAAAGAAAATTTAAAATCATTTACGATTCATTGTATCACGTATATCAAATTTTGAATTAATATACTTAAGTTACTGAGCAATAAAAAAGAACAAGTTACTCTCTTACCTGGTAACGTTCTTTCGATGGGATGGTCCGATGTATTCCATATCTGACCGTAATCACCACAGCTCTGCTGCTTCGGAAAATCTTTCGGTGTCTGCGTCGATATGGTGTCCTCGAGGGCCTCCGTCGTGCCGACGTCACCGGATGTTATAAGTAGGACGCACGACACCCGTAGCCTCAGTTCCGTTTTTTTTCAGAGATCTCAGCGTGCCTCGATTCTACTGAATCCTGTTCTTTCGGTTCTTCAAACCCTGTTTCTTCATTGCTATTGTATGATGTCTTCGGCTTCTTCCACCCCGCGGTCTGGATTTAAGAAGTGTCTGGTGTGCGGGTCCAAGATGACGCTAACGGATACGCACAACGCTTGCCTCTGGTGCCTCGGGGAGGACCATGATACGGATGACTGTGTCGACTGCCAATCGCTCACATCAAAGGCCTTGTGGGAGCGTAAGAAGAAGCGGTCGGTCAGTAAGGTGGCCAAGCCCCGGAAGTCACGTTTGTTAGGAAAGATTTCATAATTGTATGTAATTTTCCCTCCATGTGGCAACCCCCAAACTTTTTGCTGTTTTACACCCTGATCTAGACTTTGCCAGAGAAGCGCAGCCTTCCGCCGCACTCCTCTGGGCTTTCGCTCAATTTTTATGGGGAAACTGACATGCCCTTAAGACAGTCAGTACTGTTAGACTTTGTTTCCCTTAGTCCTATCCTCATGTGCTAGCTTTTGTGCAACATGAAACAAGAGTTCACCAAAACTTACATTACCGCTCTCTTGGGTCTCTAGTCATTCCAAAGGCCCTAGAAACTCTCGCTGGACTTATTATGAACTGTGCAAGTGTGTCATGGACGGGACTGGTGGCAGCTATCGTTTCTCTTGTGTTTTGAACCCTTTTTCGCCATGTTATCCGCGCTTACCGCATTTGGCACAAATGAGTGGCCTGGCTCCAAAATGGCCATGCCACAAGGTTCTTTGTCCTGTCCGCTGACCGTCTTGCCCCTTCACTATCCCCCAGGTCGAGCCGACCCGGGGCAGTTCTTATTTGGTTATGCACTTTCCTGCGAAACGCAAGGCTTTCACAGGCTTCTGCATGCCTTGTGTGTGCCTCCAGGATGTGGGTTGGGACACCCTTGACCCTCAATCTTGCTACGCAGAATCTAAACGGTGTCGACATGTCCTGATCATCGCAGCTGACCTGATCATCGCAGCTGAACCTGCCAGCAACGTGAACTGAACAGGAGTAGTCTGGATCTGCCGGCGTAGGGCTCGGACTTCCTCCTAGTTAGGTGTATTTCGGATGTCGAACTGGGTCTAATGATTGCTTGCACTGCCTGTTTTCCTCCCCATCTAGGTGGTTTACATATTATGTGCTCCTAACTCCTTAGACCCCTCGGTCTTGTATATATATTGTATTGATTGTGATGTGTTGGTTTACTTTAGTATTATTGTGATTCTTTGCTATGGTCGATGTTACAAAGGCCTTGTAATAAATGTGTCTATATTTTTAATATAACACCTGTCTGGAGGAATTTGTAAGTGTCCTTGCTTTGTGTGCTCGTTGAGGTCTTTCCGTCACCCTCACCCCTCTTGACTTAGTCTTGACCGCCGCCATCGCTACCCTGATTGGCCTGGCTTGTCCAGAGGTTACCCTGTTCCAAGAAACTAGGCTGGCCTTCTGAACCTCTGCCGCTCCAGGTCAGAGTTCAGAAATCCATCTTAACAGTGTTCCACTGGTCTTTTGACGGACGATTCGAGGGGAACTCTCTACATCGTCATCGTGAGTCCGGGGGTTCTCGGTCTGGGAGTCAGTCCAGCCATTCCTCTGCTTCTTCGAGGCACTCCAGGAAGCGCCGTCACAGGTCGCCTTCCCCGTCTTCTTCCGAGGACTCAGCCCGTCGGTGGGTTGCTTGTCCCAACAGGCATTCCCTCCTGAGGAATGGGATTCCTTCCGAAAGGAGATGTTGGCGATTTTATTTTTCAATCACAGGGCTCCGGTCCGTCCGCGCCGTCTGAGGACGCCAGTCGTGGCCGTTCTAGAGACATCCGCTCGTCTTCGGGCTCGAGCAGTCGTCGCGACTATCGGGTGCCTCTGAGGTCCCGGTCGGACAAGGATGGTCGCTCTAGACATGCTCGTTCCAGGTCCCCGTCCTCGACACCCTAGAGACATGTGACAAGGTGTCTTAACAATAGTCTTAAGTGACTAGTAACTAAGGCTCCTATTACAACTTTACACTTGCACAGGGACATGAATGGACAAATCCTCAGTGCAGAATGGTGAATATGGTTGTAAAAAAGGAGAGGAATGGTAAACAAAAGTAGTGGTACACCGCTCCCGACCGTTCCCACCGATTTCAATCACTGCTCTACTCCCTCCTCCTTCAACACCACTACTCCCCCTACCACCACTACTCCTGCCCTCAATCACTTTTCTCCCCTGCACTAATCAAACACCCTTTTTTTCACTCCATAACATTTGCTTCGCAATCGCTTCTTACACTACCATATCTATCCACTCTCCACACAACCACTTTCACTTACACTGCAGAACTACTTTCACTTCTTAGACAATACCTCGCCTGTGCCATGACTTGCTTCCACCCTTCACCGTTGCTTCCTTCCTTTTACTGTTCTCTTTGTCACGTCATCCTCCACCTCTGATCTCACAGTAAAATCCACACTTCCAGCTTATATCTCTTTGTCTCCCTGTATTGGGCGCCTCTCCCTAGCCAATCTGGCCCGGTCTGACCCACTGTGTGTGTGCACGAGTGTTTTGCGAAAAGTCATAATTGAGGGGTGGGCAGGGGGGTAAGCCACACCCACTTCCCCTCACGAACTTTGGAAGGTTGCATGGTCGTGTTTCACGCCACGTCTCTTGGCGTTGGGTGGTGCGTTCTCTCTTCAGTCCCCAGGGGTTTAGGCGGGTGGGGGGGACTTCTGGTTGTTGCAAGCTCGTCCCCGTTTCTGGGGAGCTCTTAAAGGTCTGCAGTGGTGCTGTGTTGGGACACAGGTTCTCTATTCCCTCGTTGCAGCTTTTTTGTAACCAGTCTATATAGGCTTGTGGAATCTGGACTTCGTTTTTTTCTTTGCAACTGTTCTCGTCATAGTTGACAGGTCGTTCAGGACTCCTCTCTGCATTATGGTCCATTTGCTCAAACCTCTATTTTCTGAAAAACACGAGAAGAATGGCGAGCAACTGTTTGAGGCAGGGCATGAGCAATTAGTGGTGTGCACAAACATTTTGGCACAGGTGGGCATGAATTGGGGCCCTATTCGTTCACCTCTGTGGGTTCCATGTGTTAATATCCCCGCAAAAATATTGCGATACAAACATATCGCCATATTTTTGCGGCGATAATGACCCATGGACCCTGTGGGGGACACCCCTGCATTATTTTAATGTGCGGTGGAAACACCCGCTCTGACAAATTATCCCCCCCCAAAAATATTGCCCATGGCGAGACAAACGGCCATATGTACGGCGATATTTTTGGTGGGGATAATTTGTAGGGATACCCCTCTGTGGTAGGACTGACTCTGGTTTTCACCTTGGTAGGCCTCCCACCCCCAGCGGGGAGGGGATCCCAATCTCCCTTTGCCAAGTCCAGGCTACTGGCCTCTCCACGCATTGCATCGCTGCAAACAGTGTATGAAGGGGAGGTCTCTTGCAAGTGGATAGAATCCATTCCTTACGGACCTTCCCAAAAATAAATTATGAAGTTAACGGCAGAATCTCGGGTATATGATACAGTTGTACAGGAGTTTCTCTCCTAATAGAAACCGAGGAGCGGATGAGTAGGCAATGGAGTGTAGTGGGGAGCAGGAACGGCTCGTATTGTCGTCTGTAAATGAGGAGCACACTACACACTTTCCCTTCTCAAACAGATGAGTGGGATAATTTCTACAGCTTTTCCTGTGAGTAGATTGCTACTTGCTGCTTGTCTTTGATTCCGAAGAGGCAAGAAAGCACCAAGATTATATCTGACTTTTAAAGAGGAGTGTTTCGCGCAATCCTCAATCGCAGGTCATTCGTTTCAAGTCTAAGGCTCAGAGGGCAGGAGTTTCATTGTGTGGGTCCCACAGACTTGAAGCAGCGCCGTTCATGGAGAGACCATCGGGGTCTGGGGATGATCAAGAGTCTAGTGCCTGCGGTTCTGAGAACCCTGGGTGGGACAGAAGCGGAAATTCTGTTTAATATCCCAATGCAGGAAGAAGGATTCCTAGCAGTTACTCTTGGTACACTGCTGACAACTCTCTAATTGTACACATTTAAAAGCAAAGGAAAGTAGTTATAATACCGGGAAAAAGTAAAATCAGTGAACTCAAGAATTGAAAAGAAATTAAAGCGTGCACCACGGGAACCTTCTATAGGATTTTTATGCTGTGGTAGTCGATGGAAAACCTGGATAAGTCTAATTAGGGCACTTGTACAGGGGTGCTGCTAGGTCTGGAAAAGATTTGCGGCTACGCTAATGTCGGGACTGTCGACTTGGGGCTAGCTAGCCTTTTCCTTGTTGCCCCTGAGCTTCTATCCGGGGCTATAACCAAAAGACCTGGGGCTATAGACCCCCCGACTCCCTCAGCACCCCTCCAGCAACGCCAGAGTAGCACACCCTTTTCAAAAGGGAGCAACGTCCACCATCTTCTCCACAAGATTATGGTCCTTCATTTGATCAGTGTTTTGAGTTCATTGTGCGTCGGAAGGCCACACTACCACACAGACCTTCCTTCAGACTAAGATTAAGCAATGGAGAAGTGGAGCCACTTCCTCTAAACCTGCGTCCCCTCAGAGGTTTGGTACTACGACTCCCATGAACCCTCATCATTGGCTACACTGACCAGGGCTAACTGGAGATGTAGTCCAGAACATCTGGCAGAGGTTGCAGACCGCTGTTCTCAACAATAACTGAATACCCTCTGACCACAGCATCCTGGTAGGAGAGAGGCATGGCCTCTTCCAAACGCAATGGAAGAAAAGAACAAAAGGCAAGCGGGTGCTAAATGCAGTACAACACTGAATTTGCGATCAGGTCACAATGCAAACCACCAAAGAAATGTAGAACATGGGCAGAAACTCACAGCCTGTTAAAAGCATGGGGAACATCTCTCCTACAGTAGCAATAAAAATAGATGGTAAAGGTCAGTGGCAACGCACGCTGGTCTTGGAAGCAAGACGACGCAGAGCAGCACAGGTTCGAATCCTGGGTCCGTGCTTGGAAACCTATTTGGTGTTAAGCACGTTATAAAAAAAAAAACAGTTGTAATAATAACAGGAAGGGGGAAAGCTACCCATCTATTCAGAGCATCAAGGAAGGGGGGGGGGGGAAACGGTACCTACCCATTCAGCACACTTAGTCAAACGACAGACGCAACAGTAGATCACATTTTGTATTTGAAGCTACTACATAGATGGGTAAAGAGACTAAAATTGAAAATGCCAATTCTACAGGATGTCCTCCATTAATGGACATGGAGATTCCATGACGGCACTGGATCTCAGCGATGCAGCTGTACACGTTCTAATCCACACTAGTCGTTTAAGATGCTTCTAATGTCAGATGGGTGCACAATGTTATCCTTTCAAGATCTGGGATCAAATCAGCCACAGACGTTCATATGAAAACACTGCATGCTGCTAACAGCACATCTATGCAGAAAAGCAGTGCAAGTGTGCCCCTATCTCGATGAAGGGTAACATGTCAGCCAAAGGAAGTCACCCTCTTCCACAAGTTGGGGGTTCATTTAAAAACCACAGAAAATTGAATGGGGCCCAACAAAGAAAAAGAAATGTCTAGGCATTTGGGTACGTTCGTTCTATAGCCATACTGGTTTATGAGCTAGAAGACCTCCAAAATGTGCTTCCCCTGGTACCAGACCTCTCTGCATCGGGCAGTGAGTAATATGTTGAAAATAATAGTAATGATGGCTTAACTACAATTAGTCCCCATGGACATATTACACATAAGGCCAATACAAGAATGGCTCACAAGACGGTGGTCCCCTGCAGGCACACCTTGGCAGGATCGAATTGCGGTCAAGAGGGTCCTCTGGTCACTGCAATGTTTGGATGTGTAAGGCAAGACCTCTGGACAACCAGACAATATAAACACTCCTGCAAGGAAAAAGGCTTGGTGTGCCACTTTGCAAGGAAAGCAAGATGTATTTTGTATACAAAATGTAAAAGGTATTGGAAGGTCCTGTACAACCAAACTGACATGGATCTCTGTTAGTTCAAAGCAGGTACATGGATATTAAGGAAAGAAATAGTCACTCATCACATGAACAATATACAGTGTCATCCCCCCACCCTTATTGGCTACCACCTATATACATACTACCAGTCCCATATAGTCCCTTGACTGATTGGCCACATCCTAAGCTACCCCTACCCTCTAAAATGTGGTCCCCCCTATTCTGCTGCTTTGGTTCCCAGCTACTGGATTGGCGAGTTACCTGGGATGTTACCCGCCCCCATCGGCCTAGTCACATGGTGCGTACCTGGTCGTTCGCATGAGCTCAGTGGATAACGAGGTCAAATTAGCCTTTAAGTTACAGTACTCTCCTCTAGATACCAGATACGCAGGCGCCTCTGCAATGCCTCCCCACTTCTGAACTAGATTTGTTGGCATCACCTCTTGCTCTTTGTATCACAAATCACAGGATGCTCTGCACCTCGCTCCCCCCTTATCAGTGGCCCACCAGTGGTACACCTCCTTGTTTTCTCAAGGACCACATTAATCAACCTAATTCTAATGAATGTATGTACTGTATTCTCCAGCTGCCTGGTAGTTCAAATAGCACAGCCATTGTCATGGGGGGCGGGTGGGCGCTAATGCCCTTAATCTAGACCGAGCATGCTGGCCGCTCGAGACCTCTAACCAGACTCCCATGGATGTGCCCATTGGGAAGGCCACAGCCCTACCCTAACTCTGCCGTTCACATTCCAATCTTTGTTCCACAGGCCTCCAGCTGGATCCAATTAAACAATTGCACTATTCTCTGCTTCACTCCTGGGGCTTGGGAAAGGGAAAATGATTTAAACTCTTCATTATGCCACGCAGGTACACCTCCAACAGGGAATAATGCAAGGCCTCACTTCCAATATGGCGGTGTAAGAGTGTGTATTGAGAAGGATCACTCTTGACACGGGAAGTGAACGTAATAACTTTTATTAAACTTAGAGTCGGTAACTTTTCTTCAAGCTTTAACAGTTTTGTGGGGTTGAGCTGAGAAGTTGGGACTTCTCTCGATGTTAAATGTCCCAGTATGGGTGGTAGGACCTTCACCCCGGAGGTTATGTCTCTTCGGTGACCTGAATCTCACCGGGTATCACAAGAGAGAGTAGATAGTATAAATGTCCTTAACTAGTTAGGGTCAGTGTTGCTCCCCAGCAACGACAATTGCTCCCTTAAAAGTCGGTGACCCTCCTTTACATTCCGAGACCTCTTCGACTTCTATTTTTTTATCCTTTGCCAAAGTCCTTGCATCCCTGGTTTAGACAGGCCTCTCCCCACAATTCAAACTCCTCTTGTTAACGTTTCCTTTCTAAATAGTCCTCTACCCATTATATAACAGTTCGGGCACTTGTCACAGTCCTCACCTCCTTTAGGTTCTCCGACTCCACAGCGCTGTCGATGGAGGCAGGCCTCCTCCTTTTCGCCCTTCTCTCCTTGATTCGGGAAGATCGACTATCCCTCTAGGTCCTTGTTCGCTCCACGGCCTGCTTGTATCTTCAGCTTCTCCTTGATATAACGAACCTCCCCTGACTGATGGGTGCCGTCGCGTCTGCCAACTTCGTGCAGGACTCCACCTTCCCCGACAGGCTGGAGAGCAGGAGTGAACAGCGTTCAGCTGTTGGACGGGGCGCTGGGAGATACAGCTGACTGTCAGTGTCGGCTTCGCTCTTCAGCCTCTAAACCCAGGACTTCTCTGCAACGGTTGTCTTCTTAACTAGACAAAACTTTAACCTGTTTTTCTTAAAACATGCTCAACCGGAGCTTCCAACGTTTATATTGTCTCTTCCTAATAGGCCCATTCATACGCGGCCGTTTCCTCCTGTCGGTCTCCTTCCTCTTCACCGCTTTCAACCGCCTGGAGAGCCCAACCGCAAAACAAAAACAAAACAAAACAAAAACATCATCCATCCACAGGATTGTTTCAAGAAAAGTACCCTTTCTCTTCCTTTTCTTTCCTCATTGGAGCAGAGAGCTGACTTTTCTTAGAAGACCCTCCCCTTGCCACATCATCTCCTGCTGACATCACAATCCCCTCAGCTTTCCTGCCTGGAAGAGCCTCCCATCGCCACATCATCTCCTGCTGACATCACAATCCCCTCAGCTTTCCTGCCTTCCTGAATGACTGCACCTTCAGTTGATGGGCTCTGATCAATGCTCTGATCTGTACCTTCCTGAATGACTGCACCTTCAGTTGATTGGCTCTGATCAATGCTCTGATCTGTACCTTTCTCTCTTAAACTGTCACATTTCCCCTCCCTTAAGCCCTTACGCTCGGGAAGGGCATGTATTCTAGACAGGAAGTCTGCTTGAGACATCTTGCTCCCAGATTGGTGAACAGTCTGGAACGAATAAGGCTGCAACGACAGGAACCACCTCAGCACCCGTGGATTGGTTTCTTTGTTTTGAGACAACCAGACTAGCGGCGCATGATCTGTAACTAGTGTGAACTTCCGGCCCAGTAAATAATATCTTAAAGAGTCTATTGCCCATTTTACTGCAAGGCATTCTTTTTCTATCGTTGCATATTTCATTTCATGTGGCATCAATTTCCTGCTAATAAACAGAATGGGTCGCTCGTCTATCCCTCTGTTCTGAAAGAGAACGGCTCCTATGCCTGTTCCCGATGCGTCTGTATGCAGATAAAAAGGCATCTTAAAATCGGGGCAGTGAAGAATAGCTTTGTCCGATAGAGCGTTCTTGAGGGCCATAAATGCTCCTTCAGTTTCAGGATTTCTCCACTCTCTTTTTGGTGGTGCATCAGATTTTAATAGATTTGTTAAGGGTGTTGCAAGCGTTGAGAAGTGGGGTATAAACCTACGGTAGTAACCCACAAATCCTAGAAATGCTCTAATCTGTCTTGTGTTTGCTGGGAACTGTACTTGCTGGATTGCTTCTACTTTCTCTTGTTGCGGCCTGATGGTTCCTTGTCCCACATAATAACCCAGATATTTGGTATGCGAGTTTGCCATATTTGTCTTCTTTGGATTTATGTGTAAGCCCGCTCCCGTCAGGCTCCGAAAGACTGCCCCCAAATGTTTTAGGTGGTCGGCCCAGGTTTGGCTATAAACCACAATATCGTCCAAATAGGCTCCCACATAATCTTCATGGCCTTTAATTAGGTGATTCATTAACCTTTGGAAAGTGGCAGGGGCCCCGTGTAAACCAAAAGGGAGAACGGTGAATTGAAACAAGCCGCTGGGTGTAGCGAAAGCAGTCTTTTCCTTGTCTTCGGGATGCAAAGGAATCTGCCAGTAACCTTTGGTTAGATCGATTGTTGTCAGGAACTTTGCTTCACCCAATTTCTCTAGGAGGTCATCGATCCTTGGCATTGGATATGCATCAAATTTGGACACCTCGTTCAACCTCCGAAAATCCATGCAAAACCTAATGCTCCCGTCTGGCTTCGGAACCATCACCAGAGGAGAACACCAGTCACTATGGGAAGGTTCCACAACCCCTAGCCGAAGCATCTCTTGAACTTCTTTCTCCACAGCTTGTAATCTGGCCTCTGGTAATCTATACGGTCTTATTCGTACTCTGACACCCGGATCAGTCTGAATGCGATTGCAAGTTAACGTCGTTCTCCCGGGCACTGAGGAAAACAAATCTGCATGCAGATCCAGCAACTCGGCCAGTTCCTTTTTTTGATCAGGGTCTAGCTGTGAGTTTATGTTTAAAGCCTCCCTACCGACTGGTTTCTCAGAAGTCGGTAGATATTCTGTGGTCCCTTCTTCCACATTTATCATTGCAATCATCACATCTGGTTCTACCCACTTCTTTAACAAGTTGACGTGGTATGTCTGAAGAGGGATTTTATTATCAGGTTGGCGTACCTTATAAGTCACTGGTCCCAGTACCTTCTCCACCGTGTACGGGCCCCTCCACGACGCTAACATTTTGTTTTCAGAGGTAGGAAGAAGCACAAGGACCTGTTCCCCAACTTGGAAGGTACGCAATCTTGACTTCTGATTATAATACTGTTCTTGCTTCCGCACAGCTTGCTGCAGATTCTCCCGGGCCACAGCTTGGAGCTTCTCCACTCTTGACTTTAACTCTGAGGCGTATTCCGTTAAGGTAACCTCTGGGTGAGCCTGCTCCTCCCATCCTTCTTTCAGAATATCTAAGAGAGTCCTCACTGGTCTTCCGAACAAGAGTTCAAACGGGGCATAACCCGTTGAGGACTGAGGCGTATTCCTCAATGTCATTAAAACCCATGGTAACAGCCTATCCCAATTTCGCTCTTCAGGTTGTACAGTCTTCCTCAACATCTGCTTTATGGTCTGGTTGTATCTCTCAACCAGGCCATCTG
Organism: Ambystoma mexicanum; assembly: GCF_040938575.1. Taxonomy (NCBI): domain Eukaryota; kingdom Metazoa; phylum Chordata; class Amphibia; order Caudata; family Ambystomatidae; genus Ambystoma; species Ambystoma mexicanum. The sequence goes on along the minus strand of NC_090931.1, from coordinate 1,426,215,175 downwards.
TTTGGGGGTGGTACACGGCTGTTCTAAGTTGTTGTATGTGTAAAGTTTCGCAAACTTGCTTTAACACCGCCGACATGAAGTTGCTGCCTCTGTCGGTAACTATCTCCTTAGGAATACCCACTCTTGCTATAAATGGAACGAGGACATCACATATCTGTTGCGCAGAGGTGGAACGTAATGGAAAAGCTTCGGGGTACCTGGTCGCATAGTCAACGACGACTAGCAGATATTTGTGACCTCTACTGGTGGGGTCCAAGGGACCGACGATGTCCATTCCTATTCGTTGAAAAGGTTCTAAAATTAGTGGCATTGACTGTATAGGCGCCTTGCTTACATTTGCTCGATTCTTTTTTTGGCATTCCGAACACTGTTGGCAGAACCGGGCTACTTGACCATAAACCCCCGGCCAATAAAATCTCGCTAAAATCTTTTGGGTGGTCTTCTCTACTCCTAGATGACCTTCCCCTATCTGTAGATGGGCGACCTCCAGAACAGTCCGGCAATATTTGTTGGGTATCAACAATTGTCGAAGAGATTCTTGGTTCGGCCCTGTTGTCTCTCTATAGTATAACCCATTCTCCTTAATAAAATGGGGAGTCTTTCCACTCGTACCTAGTCCTATTGAGTCTCGCATTTTTCAGGAGGGGATCGAGTTCTTGGGCCATACGAAAGCTATCGCCTCCTTCATCTATTTTCCAGTCTATGGCGACAGGGCACATGTTCTTCGTGATCCAGGCTTGTTTTTCTATCTTTCTCTGACTTTTACTTTTTCTCCTCTTATTGTCTTGGGATATCAGTTCTTGGTTATAGAAAGGGGCCTCCTTTAGCCACTGACTCTCAATCTTTCTAACAAGTCGTGGTAGATCAGGCACATCAGAGCCAACTAACAAGGGTTCCGGCAGCGTGGGCATTATTGCTGCCTTCACAGTCATTTGTTCCCCAGCTAGCTTAACCTGAATATCTTTGACTGGGTACCTTTTAACATCCCCATGCACACATCTGATGGATATTCTTTTGTTCAACCCCTCGACTCCACCTACCAGTTCAGGGATCACCGCTGTTTGAAGACTTCCGGAATCTAGCATGGCTCTGGTAGGTCGACCCTCGACCTCGGCTTCACATACATAAGGATACGTGGTCTTCCGGCTTGTAGTAGCTTCATACTGGTTGACCTCCTTGGTTGCCTCGAGAACTCCTACCTCCATCGGTTCTGCTTTAACCCTCCTCGGACACAGCCTGGCTAAGTGACCCCAATCGCCGCACTCAAAGCATTGCGGTCCTTTCGCGCTGAGGCTCGGTGGTCTGGAGAGGTGGGAGGTCAACTGGTTTTCACTAAGAGGCCGATATCTTCCTCCTTCGGAGTCAGTTTTTTTAAGCATTGAATTTGGCCATCGAGAGGTGGGCATAGGTCGGATGGCCATACCGGTGTGACTTCCTCCGGCCCTAGGAGTGGAAGGGTAAACCATTAGCTTCGCTTGACCGGCCTTCTGGTATGCAGAAGCGATATTGACTGCCTCAACCAGAGTGGGCCTATGATGTTGCCTCACCCATCTCTGCATCGGGACTGGCAAAGCCTCGACAAACTGCTCCATTATGACCTTCTCGGCTACTTCGTGGGCTGTCGAGGTTGTTATTTGCATCCATTTTTCCCCTAATTCCTTTATCCGGTAAAACAGCTGTCGAGGTGTTTCTTCCGCCAGGAGTTTAGCCTCACGAAACTTGATTCTGTAGGCTTCGTCGTCATGCCCGAGCCGCTCAAGGACCACCCGTTTCATATCGGCATAGGCTGTGTCTCCGGCTGGGTTGGCGGCCTGGTATGCGCTTTGCATTTCTCCGGTCATAAGTGGTGCGATGTAATGGCACCACCTCTCGGCAGGCCATTGAGCATTCCTGGCGACTCTCTCAAAATTGACAAAGAAATGGGCGGGGTCTTCACCACTGGAGAATTTCTGAAGGACTGATGTAGGAACAGGTGTGTGAATTCTCATGGTGGTGGCCTCCAGCAACTGGGCCTGCTGTACCTGTAGCGCTTGTTGGAAAGTTTGTCGATCAGCTTGGGCCTGTTGGCTTTGAATTTGCAGGGCCTGCTGTAACAACTGTTGGCCCTCAGTCAGGGTCTTGATTAGTTCTTCCATCGTCTCCGTGTTCCGATAAATCCCACCGCTGCCACCAAGATGTAAGAGTGTGTATTGAGAAGGATCACTCTTGACACGGGAAGTGAACGTAATAACTTTTATTAAACTTAGAGTCGGTAACTTTTCTTCAAGCTTTAACAGTTTTGTGGGGTTGAGCTGAGAAGTTGGGACTTCTCTCGATGTTAAATGTCCCAGTATGGGTGGTAGGACCTTCACCCCGGAGGTTATGTCTCTTCGGTGACCTGAATCTCACCGGGTATCACAAGAGAGAGTAGATAGTATAAATGTCCTTAACTAGTTAGGGTCAGTGTTGCTCCCCAGCAACGACAATTGCTCCCTTAAAAGTCGGTGACCCTCCTTTACATTCCGAGACCTCTTCGACTTCTATTTTTTTATCCTTTGCCAAAGTCCTTGCATCCCTGGTTTAGACAGGCCTCTCCCCACAATTCAAACTCCTCTTGTTAACGTTTCCTTTCTAAATAGTCCTCTACCCATTATATAACAGTTCGGGCACTTGTCACAGTCCTCACCTCCTTTAGGTTCTCCGACTCCACAGCGCTGTCGATGGAGGCAGGCCTCCTCCTTTTCGCCCTTCTCTCCTTGATTCGGGAAGATCGACTATCCCTCTAGGTCCTTGTTCGCTCCACGGCCTGCTTGTATCTTCAGCTTCTCCTTGATATAACGAACCTCCCCTGACTGATGGGCGCCGTCGCGTCTGCCAACTTCGTGCAGGACTCCACCTTCCCCGACAGGCTGGAGAGCAGGAGTGAACAGCGTTCAGCTGTTGGACGGGGCGCTGGGAGATACAGCTGACTGTCAGTGTCGGCTTCGCTCTTCAGCCTCTAAACCCAGGACTTCTCTGCAACGGTTGTCTTCTTAACTAGACAAAACTTTAACCTGTTTTTCTTAAAACATGCTCAACCGGAGCTTCCAACGTTTATATTGTCTCTTCCTAATAGGCCCATTCATACGCGGCCGTTTCCTCCTGTCGGTCTCCTTCCTCTTCACCGCTTTCAACCGCCTGGAGAGCCCAACCGCAAAACAAAAACAAAACAAAACAAAAACATCATCCATCCACAGGATTGTTTCAAGAAAAGTACCCTTTCTCTTCCTTTTCTTTCCTCATTGGAGCAGAGAGCTGACTTTTCTTAGAAGACCCTCCCCTTGCCACATCATCTCCTGCTGACATCACAATCCCCTCAGCTTTCCTGCCTGGAAGAGCCTCCCATCGCCACATCATCTCCTGCTGACATCACAATCCCCTCAGCTTTCCTGCCTTCCTGAATGACTGCACCTTCAGTTGATGGGCTCTGATCAATGCTCTGATCTGTACCTTCCTGAATGACTGCACCTTCAGTTGATTGGCTCTGATCAATGCTCTGATCTGTACCTTTCTCTCTTAAACTGTCACAGGCGGCGCTTCAGTATTTCCTGCACCCTGTGTCTGCACCCTCATCTTTAAGCATTGCATTTCACTACTGCTACACAATATCACCCATGCCCCAAATCTGGGCCTACCTACATCTCCATAACTACCTTAAATATACATTTGTTGCTTACTTACTATTTTCATATGCAAAATGATCATATGACCAGCTCCCAACTTCAAGCCCCATGCCCCTGCTGCTGCGCCCCTTCACTTTCTCACACACTAACGGATTTTCCTTAGTCTGAATCGTTTGGCCGTGCTATGGATGAGACAACCTTCCCAACTGTTGAGACACAGTCGGGGAAGGATTACTCCTCCAGGTGCTGCAGACACACTGAATTTGGCAGCCTGGCTCCTGAAGTCATGTATGTAATTTGGCACATGCCATTGGCCTATATATGCATGAAGGATTTAGGGAACCTATGACTTAATGCATGGAAGAGATCTGGTCTAAAATCAGATCCATCAGCCCATGGAAAGGACCTGAACTCTCACTCACAACTTCACAAGACTCCCTTCAAATGCAGTGTTCCATGTCGTTTTACCCGCAGGAATTCCTTCCAAGTAATTAAATTAGATGAAATTCTGCTGAAAAACCTCAGCTGCCCCCCCTAATTTAGGGATGTTACCCCTTTCCCTATAATACTCCGCCTCCCCAACCCCTATATATTTGAGGTTTTTTTTTTGGCATAATTCTTTCGAAGAAAATTAGTCAAAGGAATTTCTGTCGGCAAAACGACGGCATGCACAACAGTAGCATTGATAGAAACTGCTGAATGTTGTTACTATTGGGATTATGGTAGTTTGGCCCGAGTGCTTGTGCCTCAACATGGCCCTTACCGAAATGTGTAACCTTCATCTTGTCATAGGTTGTAACTTTAATGTGTTATTCCACTGAATGCCTCCTTAAATTGCTTACTGTGTGTGGGTGTGTCTCTATGCATATTGCAAGTGTTATATTTACATTCCTATTAGATTGCATGCGCTTCTTGTATAATGTTTGTGCTTATTGATATTATGTGCATGCAGCCTACTTGTAGCCCATGCAGAGACTGTATGCATTATGCTTATTGTGAGTATTGCCTGCAGTGCCCATGTTGTGCTCCATGTTTATTCTGGTGTGGGTGCTGGAGAGGGGCGAGGGGTCATTTGTGTGCGAGGTGTATATATGGTTACTTGTATTCGAAGCTTCTTGAAGTGTGTGTTTTTGGGGGGCATGAACAATACAATGGAAAAACCACCTTTTTGTTGCGTCTTATTTTTAAATGAATGTTCACCTAATTCGACATGTTTGGATGTTAACCAACAGTTGTTTTTTTTTGTTAATGCCATATTCAGTGAGAAAATGAAATGGGGAAATATGTATGTCATTTTCCTATGAAAAACGCCATGTATTCAGAATCCAAATAAATAAACTGAATAAACCTATTTGGAATAAACATGGTAATACAGCATAAGCACAGCTATAGATCTACTTTAAAAAGTGAATACGTCAAATTTAGCAGCTGTGATTTTCCCAGCATGCACCAGATCCTTTTACGGGCTTGGTATGCGCCACACACCTCCAAAATCAAATTAAAAATCTTAAAACTACGCTTCACCAACCCATGGGATTTTTATGGTCTATAGAAAAGCAAATACAAAAAAATCCCCCATTTGTAAGCAGTCGTCCATGAAACCTCGTCATATTTGCCAGCAGTAGTTTGGTGGATTTTCACGGATGAGATCAGTAGTTACAGAGAAGCCTATGTTCTCGTTTTCCCATGTAAAGTGTCATGTAACCGTGAGCATGGAGCTGCATGCGGATGCGACTAGTCTGCATGTTGCAGGTGTCTTCCACCAAGTACGTTAAAGCACCCAAAAATTATAATGACGCCAAGACATAGAACAGCAGCACACATGGCTACAGAAATGGGAAAAAACGCACATACCAAAAAGCGCGCGCTTCAATGGATACACAACATTGCTTCCACACACTGTGTAAAAAAATTTAAAAAAAAATCAATCAATACCTTTCTGATCCACATCTTATGAACATGGTTACCTTGTGTATAGAACCTAAGGAACATAGCTCGGGTGGGTGGAGGACCCACCCACTGCAGATCCCTGCATGCAGCCTGCAAGCCGCCGTTAGGAGTTCAGGACTGGTGGGCATGGCCATTTCTTCCTCCCATTCCCTGTGACCATGTGCACTTGCTCGATCCGTACGCACCGCGCCTGAAGATCGTAGGTCTGTTCAGCCGTGTCCTCGCCCCTTAATTGCACTGGTAAAACTGCAGAATCGCCGTCAGGTCTATTTGCTGTATCTCAAACTGTTAAATGTATTTTACGCACTTACTCTGCCTGTGCAGAATATTATCTCAGAATGTCAAGGGCTCTCAGTGACTGTTCCCCGACCCCCCCCCCACCCCCCACCTGTTCACACCCTCCTTCAGCACTTTGAAACACTTGCCTGTGCATAGGCACTTTATAAATGAACAATACCCATACCAATCCGTTGCCTAGAAAACGTGAACTATTAAGACCAGTCGGTTTGTGGTCTGCAGTAATGATAAAAGCTCAATATTGGGGAAAAATGAATGGAAAAATAACTAAATTCGTAAACCTCTTCTGGAAGAAACCTGCTGTAAATGGGGCTATGGGTTGGAGGAAATGGAAGAGCGAAGGGGAGGGGCAGATTGAGTGGGGTGGGGGGGCTGATTTTAGCAAATGTCTAACCAGATCTTTTTTTTCTCCTTTCCATTTCAGCGAACCCATCGGCACCTTTGTGCGAAAGAACCCGGCCGTCTACTATGTGTCCTAGTGAGTTTACCCCTCCCCCACTGTATATCCTTTCCATCCTGTGCCTGTTTTATTTTTTATTTGTGCATTTAGTTTATTTACAGAAAACTTTAAGCAAATTTATGTAAAAAAAATAAGTATGAGAAAAAACATTCAAATCATTTGTTTCACAATTTGTCCTAATAACAGAGAAAAAGAATACATAGATTTTTAATAAAAAAGGAAAAATGGCAAGAAATTAATCCTCCATCCTGCATCTTGCCCTATCCTCTGATGCGGGAATGTATGCACTTCTGCAAACACGTTCATTTATTTTTGCATTTGGAGAGCGCACTAAACCCATGGGCATCAAGGACACTGAGCAAGTCTATTTTGCAACGGGTTTTGCACCAGTCCGTATCGCATACCTGTGTACGCCGCGGCACTAGATGGAGCAAATTGATTCTCTGCTTTGTTTGGCATTCTCGTAATAAAAGAACCAGCTTCTTGAAACCATGGACAAAGGTAAATGCTCACTCCTCCTAGCTCTCTCGGCTGCCTTTGACTTGGCAGACCATACGATTCTACACAAACACCTCACCGACACTGCAAACTTCTCCCAGGCAGCGACCACCTGGATCACCTCCTTTTTGGAAGGCCGAGCCATGAGTCTTTTCAGATCAGGCTTCTGCCAGTCCCACAAGGATCTTGCACCTCTCCGATGCTTTATAATCTCTTCACTCTGCCCTTGCTCAGCGACTTGGAAGAGTTCGACATTGCCTTTACCAACTATGCTGACGACACACAGATTCTTCTCCCGCTAACAAGAGACTATGAACAAGCCCTCAACACACTTCAGAAGACATGGATGGCGGCAAACGGATTATGTCTAAATGGTGAAAAACAGAAATCTTACTGATAGGCCCTAAAGAGTCACTAATACAACGCCTTTAGTATCGAGAACACTCATCAGTGTCCTCCGCAGTAAAAACCCTTAGAGTATATCTTGATTCCACATTATCAATGGAAAGACAAGTCTCCGCCATTACATCCTCTGCTGCTCTGACGACAAAAATCATAAACGCGGTGAAGCCCAACCTTTCTCCCAAAAACCGCCTCAACATGGCTAGGGCTCCAGTTAGTGCAAAACAGGACTATTGTAACATCTTACTCTTGGGTACATCTGCAAATAACAGAGCTGCCTTAAGCATCCCCAAGAGGAAGCACATCTCTCAGGCAAGAAAAGATGCCCATTGGCTCCCGATCAAAGAGCGCATGGTATGTAAGGCCCTCCCGGTCGCACATAGGTGCCTGTCTCAGACCGCCCCAGCCTACCTAGCTGAAAGAATACACCAAGTGCCCACCTACAGACCTAAGCGAGACAATTATTCACACCTACTCACAGTTCCAGCCTACAAAATAGCCAAAGATGGGGGCACCAGCTTTGAAGTGATAGCCCATAAGCCTGGAATGCCCTCCCACTCAGCAATGAGGACTCCCTCATAGCTTTCAGAAAGTCACTAAAAACCAAGCTATTAAATTAAGATTGTACCTGGTATTGTCTAAGGTTGTTCAATCTGTAACCACTGAACAACCCCACAAAACTGTCTCTAATATGAACCTCTGCTACCTGTACTTGTATCCTTCCTATAACTTGCTTATACAATTTAAATGCATCTACAGTGAATGGACACAAGTGAATATACTATAGCAGCGCCACGATGCCCCTCGGCCTCTGGGTGCTTTATAAATCCAAATAAATAAGAAGTGCAGTTCGTTGATTTTTACCTTAAACATAGTCCCATCTTTAACATGTCGAATATTTACTGCCTACTTCTGATCTTAATTAAAGAAATAATTCGTAATTTTTCCCTGTTGCATAATTTTACATAATGATGGCCAATGATGTGCTTGAACGTCGATTGTGCTAGCATCAAAATTGTGCACTGCCACTTTGCTCCAATCCTTGTTCTCTGGGAAACGCATGTATGCAACGTGAACTGCTGCAAAACGTGCTTCCGCTATTCAGCATGCTGCTGCAACCGTCGTGCAAGGCAGCTGGTGCAACGTTTACTTAATCTTCCTATCGATGACTTCAGTGGTGAACAGTGCGGTCTGCTGCCATGCTGGCATTAATTTCCCTGGTGTCCCAGGCGCGTATTGCATACTTTTTTCACTGTTGCAAGTGCTCCTTTATTTTATTTATTTAATAGGTTTCTTTATAGCGCGCCTAATACCGTACCTGAGATCGGTTTCTGAACCCCTGTTGCTCTGCGTGGTCTTGCTTCCAAGACAAGCGAATTGCCCCTGTGGTATCTTCAAGCAAAAACGTTTCTGCACTGAGGGGGCCGGATTACCAAACGCGTTTCCCGGTGGCGCAATCAGATTGGAAAACCTTTGGCAAATCAGGCCCAAGCCATGTTTGCCCTGGTGTGAATGCCGTGCAAAATTGTGCTTGCACCAGTGCAAAACCTCTGTAATATGGGCCATTTCTTTAGCCTTTTTTTTTTTTTTTTTTTTTTTTTTTTTTTTTTTTTTTTTTTTTTTAAAGTCTTCTTAATACTAGAGTTGGAACATTTCAGGGTGCTCCTTGTTTTGGCCAGGAAGGAAATTGAGGCCCATCGAGTCACAGATGCGCTTTAATGGGGGCACTAATGACTCACTAATGCATTTAATGATGCACCTTATGTCGGTGGTTTACACCCAGTGTTCTGCTCTTTCTTCCCTATTTATCTGCTTCATGAGAGGGTTTCCCCCTTTTTTTAAAAACATTTTTTTTTTAAAGCTTACGGTTCTATAAATTCCAGGGTGGTAGCGGCATCCCTATACATCCTTTGCCCAGCGCAGGAGGTAAATTCTCTAATGCATATTATGAATCAGCGCCTAGATGCCTCTGGGCTTTGTGCGCTATATAAATGCCAACATAAATAACACTCTCTCCAAGAGGTTCGACCCGCACAGGCGGGTTTTTCTTTTTTTGGGGTTTATTAGTGTGATGAACATCGACATTATTTGAGGATAATGAAGCTATTGGGGACTTATGACAAATGTCATGGTGAAAACCTGCACTGTCTAATGTGCAGCAGACCATACAGTGGGCAAGGAAAATAACCCGCGGATGCCCAGCTGCCCTCTATTTTCTTAATGCACCGGCTCGGATAACCTTAAAATGTGGCTGCTCTTCTATAAAAAGTGTTCACCCAGAGTTTCTACTTGACTAGATCAGGGGTCTGCACCCGGCATCGCTCAGCATGTTTTGAACTACAATTCCCTTGATACATTGCCATTGGCTATGCTGGCTACGGCTCATGGGACATGTAGTCCTGAAACCCTGTAGCTATAGGTTGCAGGCCAGACCTGTGCTTTTATTGTGAAATCCTTGCATGCCGCGGCCTTTGGTGTAAGGTTGTTACAGTGCCGTGGAATGGGGTAATTTTATCCCCACAGCACTTGTGATGCGTTTGGTGTTTTTGTGACATGCAGTGTGTGCTACCAGTGTAATTTTCTCTAAAGTAAAGGGCAGACTAAGTGGTGTGTCCAGGATTGCACAGTTGTTACCTGGGGAAGCAGGGATTTCCCCCTGTGCCCATTAGTTTCACATGCATCAACAAATCTTTTAATAATGGCTCTTGCATTATCAGGAGACCAAGGTGGCGGTATGCCAGTGGGCTCCTAGGCGAGTGACGTCCACAGGTACTTTAGGTGGCAGGAAAAACCTGCCGGGGCAGAATGGGAGCCAACTGACTGGAGTGCATACCATCCACCGAGCAAAAGAACATGCAAAACACATGTATAGTAAGGCATTCTGCCAGGGTTTTCAGGATATCCCTCCATATTCATGCGAAAAATGTGCATACTATCAGAATCATTGTATGCAAATGTATCTCCTGAATATTAATGAGGGGTATCCGGAAAGCCTGTCAGGATTCCGGGCCTGGAGTTGGACAAACCTGCCGTGTAACGCACCCCCCAAGAAAATACAGTTTATAAAATAACATGTATAGTAAGGCATTCTATAAACAAATCATAGTGTGTAACACACACCCCAAATAAATGCCGATCTTATAAAATTACATGTAAAGTAAACCATACAACATACAAAGCGCATGTGTTCCATGGAACCATGTGATTTAACCAAACTCTTACATTTGTACTGCTTATTTTACATTTAACTTTAAAAGTGGGGGGGGGGAACCCCTGCATCCCTCCATCCAATATTACCTGACCCCAACCCACCATCTACCTTTTAGGTGGTAAAAAAAAAGGAAACCACTACCGTAAAAAACATATTCGTCCAGTTGGAGATGTGCGAACAGTACCCCAAAACAGTGCATTTTCTCCCCATAACTCTTTCCTCCTTGTTCTTCGCTGTCAGAAGCATGAAGGTTTAAATCACTCAGACGTTAAAAGCTATAGTAAAACTAAGTAATACAATGTGGAATGGTGAACAAGACATCAGTTATTTGTGCGCTAAAAGCCTATTTCCTGATATTAAAGGACGCAGCACTTGCGTGGCCTGTACCTCTTTTGGAGGAATTGTCACTGGCATAGTGGGGCTCCCCCTGTGAGTTAACTGCACTCCCCCTTACCCTCTCCCGCCTGGCACTTCTCTCCTTCCCCCTTCCCCACACTTGCGCAATCGGAATGACACGAGGCCTGGTAAGATTATTTGGCTCCTCCTTTTGTCCATCCCCCCTCCTTGTCTTGTCGCGCCTAGAAACACTTGTGTACAGGCGTGTTATAAATGCCACATCCTATCTGACAAAAGTATGGGTTATCAAAATACAGCTATCAACTGTGCCAAGTGCCTGTGTTTTAAACCTTTTTAAAAGCAAACTGCACGGTCTGATTGGCTACAACAAAATTACAACCTCTTTCAAACCCCACACACAGGGGCTTTTGCCCAAGTGTTGTCAATACAATCTTGGAGTAGTGAGGTACACCATTTGTGGAGTCATTCGCCAATCAACTAAGCAAAAAGTGCCTGCAGTATGCATCTTGGTGGAGCCGGGGTATAGGGGGCAAAGGTTGGGGATTTGCTGCCCGTGCCGTACCACGCCCATGGGAGGATTGGACTGTATATGCCCCTTATCCAAGGCCATGGGCAAGCTGAAATGCAGGCACACCTGCCATATGTTTTGGGAGGCTGTGACACGGTCCAACAGGTTCTGGCACTATAACCTTTTGGCTCTCGCAGGATCCTCCTAAAGCCCCAATACTATTTTCCCTCCAGAACGACCTTCTCTTGCAACAGGGGAGGCTGTTCTGCACCCCTCTTCTCAACCATTGGGCTTATGAGCTTGGTCCCTCAGAATCTGGCTTTAGAGATGCTCGATTTGTCTCCGGTCCGTGTTGACGTGATTGAGGTTGCCAGGACGCCTGCCGTGAGTAACCGGTAGAGAAAGTCCACCATTGGTGCCGACAGAAGTATATCAACCCCTTGAAAGGGAACTAGATGATATCCCGCCTTTTATTCCCCATCTGTCCAAGTTGCTCATCAAGAAGAACATCTACAGGTCCTTCCTGTCTGCCAGTGTCCTAGCCAACGAAGTGTCCTCCCCGGATTTGAAGGACACTGCATTGGCTAAAGGAAACTTTCCCTAGATCGGGGTGCCTCTGCGTACCGCACACTTTAACATTGTTCTCTTCTTTCTCCTTCACAAACTATTCAGACCTAGGACCTCTGCGGTCTTTAAACGTGTGACCTGGCCGCAGTCATCTTAATCAAGAGATCAACCTTCCAATTCCCTGCCAGGAGTCCGATGTATGAAGGCCGGTTCACATCATTCTTCTGAGCAGGGCATGTACTTCCTACTTGGAAAAGAACAGATTGGATGTTCTCCATACTGCTGTGTGATCTATAGCAGAGCAACAAGTGGTACTGAAGCAGCGAACGATCGATGCCACGTTGAATTCTGAATTCTACAGTCCTACTCTGAAACAAATGGCGGCTCTGGAAAACTTGCATGCATGTTTGTGGCCTCATTACAGGTTTGGCGATGATTTCTGAAAGACGGTTTACCATTACAGCCATTCATTTTGGTGGTAAATTCAACACATTGTGAGTGGCGGGAGCTCCCATTAGAGAATCCCATTGGACTCCATTGGAGTTGAGAGGATTTACGGAGGAAGCTAATTCTGCCATCAGCAAATCCTCAATTATTTTGCAGGAACAACCTCCATCCCGCTGCTGGAGGCTTTCCTCCAAGTGACCTAAAATGGTTGAACTTGATAGTGCGCTAAACATGGTAGTAACTCCATCACCAACGTTTCCTTTTACGGCTCCACCATACGCCTAACTAGGCTCCTGGTCGGTACTGAAGTGGCTCCACCATACTTCTAACTAGGCTAACCATCTGCCAGGTAGCAATGGTGGGCTATCCACATGCATTCTGCAAAGACTAATCCATTACAAACCATTTACTCGGACAGATGCAGTTTGGATGGGCAGTACTGCACAACATGCCTGGCTAAAGTTCTGTTTCAAGGGATCCATGTCGGGCAACGGTAGTCCCTCCGCCCAATGATTTGGGAGATTTCCGAGACTCATCAATGATATGATATTTATAACACCCTTAATACCCAGAGGTTTCTAAGTGCGGACCTGGGGATCGAACCTGTGTTGCTCCGTGTCGTCTTGCTTCCAAGGCGAGCACGTTGCACCTGAGCAATCCTCCCGAGACGAGGAGGGAGGAATGGGAAGAGGGGATGTAGGAGTAAGTACAGAAGTAGTCACTATGGTGCGTTAATAGTTCTTAGTTCCCTTTCCAATGTATGGGTCGCCTTCAATTCCAATTTTAAAAAAGCCCATAGTAAATTGCCTGGTTGAAGAGCTGGCGGGTGTGCTAGGACCATGCATGAGTGAGGATCTGTGCTGGGCAAGGCTGCAGATGTGCATGCTCTAGCGCAGTTTTTGAATAACATTGCTTCACACCATGCTCTGCTTCTATCCCCACAAGGGACTATATCCCACAAGGTATAGAGGAAAGGGGACTATAGACAGAGTTCAGTAGTTGCTATGGTGAGTAACTATCCTGTATCCATTCCAGGCATGTTTGATATTCCTCCCCCTTTCACCTGGCACCTTTTTCTTGGTGAATGTCAAATGTGGCGAGATGGAGTAAGGCGGCTGACAACGTGATATCATTTTGGCTATAGACTTTTTTATTCAAATAAAGAAAAGAATCGGCCTTTCCCTATTTCTAGAGGGCTCTTCCCTAACTCAACACAGAATAACGTGGGTGCTCGTCAGGATGCAAGTCAAACTAATATACTGTCCTCTGTCCAAACCAACTACCCTATCCCCACCACTAAGAAATAAAACCAAAAGGGATTCACTGACTTCTTATCAAAGCCACCAGGAGAATGGCTCCCTTCTTAACAGCAGCCTTTTGCAACAGGGTCTGATTTACCAAATAGACTTAGACCAGGAGAATGACTCCTTTCTCCTGGTCTCTCTGGAAGAGTTTAGAAGATTTATTGGATAGTCATTTGTACCATTCCTTGGACGTCTCTTCTTCTTCCCAAGGATTCAGAGTTCATGCTTTATCCACTCTTCTTCTTAGTGCTGGCACTCTTTCAGGACTTTTTATATCTCAACTATTGGAGGTTGCCCCCTGACAGATCTTGGTCCTTTTGGTGTCTTTAACCTGTGCCGGGTTTCCTACTGTGACGAGGGAGTTCACTCTCGAGGCACTCTGGAGATTTATGCTTTTTCTTGTCACCACTGTGACGAGGGAGATCATTCCTGGGGGAATAGTTGGCTCTTTGTTCTCTGGGTATCTCTACTGTAATGGGGGAGATCACTCCTGAGAATACGTAACTCTTTGGGCTAGATGAATCCCACCTGGCTTTCCCGCAACTCCTGTTACCTGTATCTTCACTGGGGAGCGCTATCAGTTTTTCCCTGGGGTCTCGGGTTGCTGTTGGTTCTGCATGCCTTCAGTGCGTCTTCCTCCCATTTGGTCTGTGCGATTTCCCCAGAGCCGTTGCAGTAGCAGTCTCTGCATGCTTTAGGGACCACACGGTCCAACACGTAGAGGCAACTCCACCGCTGGATTCTTACTACTTCTGCAGTGCGTCTAGTTTACTCCGGCCCACGTGATTCCTCTCTGCTTCTTCTTCCGAGACCGACTTTCTCTCAACACTTGGAACAGCACAGGTTTGAATTTCCTAGGCCCTGCAGGACAGACTCCAGCTTCCCTCACTGCTCTTCCTGCTCCCAAACACCTCGTCCTTCTTCGGTATTGCTAGGCCTGCCCCAGTGTAAAATCACGGTTTGTTGTCACTGCCTCTGACATTACCTTCAAGCCCCCTGGTGTCCACCTAGTCACAGTACTTTGGTACTCCCTTCTACTGTTCTGCAAGTTTATTCGTTCTTCCTCGTCTCAGTCCTGTCTGGTCTTACAGGTGAGCAGTGGCGTATCAAGCAGGGGTGGCACATCCCCCCCCCCCCCCACGCCCCCTGGCTCTTTTCAGAGGCAGACCGGGACATTGGCAAGACAATGAGGGCGCTGAGCAGGAGTTCCTGCTCAGAACCTTCATTGTCCTGGCAACTGGACACCTCCCTTTCGCGACCCTCATTGTTGGAGCTCTAGGCAGCAGATCTCTCTCCCAGTGGCCTGACACGTTGCTCTGTGTCAAAAGAGAATTAAACTGGGAGCCATTGAGCACTGATAGGAGGGAGGGGGTTCTATTAGCCAGGACTTTTGTCCCTTAAGAAATGTGAATGGGGGTGATAAGAATTGAGAAGGGTGTATAATGCTGCATGCTTTATAAAATGACTATTGCTTTAAAACCCAAGGGGGATTTGTTCGACTCACATTGTTCTGCATGATGCTATTGTAATTTTGCATGCAGGATGGAGATAACAAAACTAAAGCCATACTTTTTTCTCAACCTATTTCTATGATGTATGTAGTGTACAGTTAATTATTATGTAAGGCTAGAATTTTATGTTATGTGGTTTGCTTCTAAGGCATTGCTATAAATAAAGTATTATTTAAGCACATGCAAAACAAAAACCTTAATACATATCTATATCACCTAGATCTGTGTGTTCAGTTGCTTAAATTGCGGACCCGGGGATCGAACCTGTGGGACTCTGCGTCGTCTTGCTTCCAAGGCGAGCATGATGCCCCTGAGCTATCCTCCAGAGACGGGAGTTACCTGCATCTGTAATGGTCTTGCAGTTTTATTTTTGCAATGTGTATGTGTTGAAATGCCATCTGCCACTAATGCTACCCAAAAAGTTGATTTTGGTTGCGGGGGGGGGGGGTCGAATGATATTGCATGGAATCGTTTGCACTGCTTCGCGCTTCTGATGCGCTGCCACGTACAAAGTGTCCTGCAAAACCATTTTGTAAAGTTGGCCACCCTAACAATGAGGGTGCTACCATTCGAGCAGGAGCACACGGCAAACAGGTGTCCATGTCCCACCCTGCTCTGGGCCACTGCAGCTGCTGGAGGCGGTGCAGGACAAGGACCACCAGCCAATGCTGTGTGCTCCACCTTCAGCTCCAGTCCTGCGTGCATTTACTAGTCTAACTTCAGAAAGAAGAGTGCATCCGACTATAGAAAGAAATGATCCGACTTCTTTTTGAAGTTGGACTAGTGAATGCGCTCAGGTATTTAATAACGTTCTAGTTGCAGCGCGCGCACCGCCCTGCATCATATAGGGGGGCAAGAACGATTATATGTCAGTTTAGCATTTATTTTCCAAAGTGCATTCGGGGGGGAAAAGTAGCAGGATTATTTTCATGGCTTGCACCCCCACACCCTCCACTCTTGCAATGCTGGATACTCCCCTGCAGGTGAGATGGTAGAGACTTCACAATAACACACAGTAATAGTTTCAGGTTGGAAATGAACAGGGGTCAATGGTGCCATGGTTTCTGGCCACAAGTGTTTAGGGAGGTCTTTCATGGGACTAGAGTCCTTCGTCTCCTGCTGTTTGCCACCCCTAGGGGAACAATTGGGTAGCAGCCTCACCTCCCTAGCCTCATATGGAAGGGCTCCCCTCGGGGAAGAAGTGATGAGATCCTGTGAATCGTCGCACTACATCATAACTTCAACTCCTGCCACACTGTCGCTCCTTTATTCAAGTGTATGCATGCTAAGATGCTGGTCTCTAATCTATGTATATTTCAGCTTCTTATTCCTCTCTCCCCAGTGCGGTGTTCATCGTTACCTACCTGGTGTTGGCATGCTGCCAGGGTCCCAGGTGAGTCAGTTTCCTTTACCATTTTTCCAGTTTTGGTTCCAAAAGCTGTAGTGTTGTATATTGTAATTGGTTAGTTAGAATGCGCTTAATACCCAGAGGGTTCTAAGCGCGGACTCGGGGATCCAACCTGTGTTGCTCCGTATTGTCTTGCTTCCGAGGCGAGCGTGTTTCCCCGGAGCTATCCTCCCAAGACTAGGAGGGTCTTGAGGGTATAATCTTAACCCGGCGGTGCAGCCTGATCCTGCCAAGTGCTAAAGTTGTGAGCAAAGAGATGATTGGGATGTAGGGGTCGGGGCTGGTAGAGCAGAGAAGCGGGGCCCATCCGTGCAACGTGCAATAGTTGGGAGGATGGGACTATCCCATGACGGAGCGCTTCTAATCCAGCTGAGCAACGAGAGATGGTTGAAGTGGACAGGTGGGTAAGGGATCAGTTTATTGTACATGTCCCAGCGGGTGTGTTCTTTCTCATCCTGACTAGTGGTATTTAACTAATAAAAAGAGCTAGAAGGCAGGGTGTAGTGGCCGAAGAGTGGGAAGACATGCAAGTGAAAGAGGGGAAGCAAGCTGGCATGCTGGCAGCAAGACACCATTCAAGTTTATAGTAGCATCCATCTTGAGAATCTATTAACCTTGAGAGGACATGGGAGTCGACTAGTGCCAAGTCACATTATTTTTTTTTTTTTAATAAGTTTGATAAAAGAATATACAACCTTTTCAATACATTTTATACAAAACAGATTAATACAAGGTAAAACAATATTACATGAGATGACGCACAACAAAAACAGGAAATGTATATAAACCGTACAAGGGTTAATTTTTACAATATTTTTCAAACTAATTAAATAAAAACTAAGAATAAACTGTAATTCTAGTCATTCATTGTTGACGATCGAAACAAATTTCAATCTGAAGTCACTACAAAAACATTGGTGAAATTTGCAAAAATAGTTTGGATTTTGTAAGCCTTGTAACATTTTCCTTGTGCCAGAGTTGTCCTACTGGTCTCTTAGCAGCCTGCTTTGCAATTACTTGGCATATATGCCACAAAAGGTAGGATTTTCTACATCAATTACACAACAGCATCATCACTTGGATATTGATTTCGCCTTTGAAACGCATCAGTGCAATTCCTGATTAAAACGGGCGAAAGCAGGGCTTATATTTCCGTATGTCAGAGCACAAAGTCACATTATTGGAGCAAGTGGCTGCCCTTCTGTTGGCCCAAGTTGTGAGGGGGGAAATCCATGGCTTCAAAGACTGGTTGTTCTCTAGGGATCTGTGTGGTAAAAGACCCTCCTGGGGAGACGTGACCGTGTTGACCAGTACTCCATGACCAACCGGTCCGATAGCACAGCGAGTAGAGCGCTCGCTTTGACATCTGTGCAGGTTCAAATTCCGGCAGGGCCAAACTCAGCCTTTCATCCTTCTTCGATATCAATAAATGAGCACCACACACCGTGGGTAATCATGGGTAATCATAAGCAGCGCTCAGATGCCTGAGGGTTTGTAGTGCTATATAAATGCTAAATTATTATTATTATTAAAGGAAGTGATGCAGATACTGTTTTTGGAGGATGAGATCCGACTACTCCCGCGAGGCAGATGCTGCGTTCTGGAGCAGGCTGTCATGTTCTCCGATTAGGATTTGTACCATGCACCGTGTTGCCATTTACATGGTCTACGGGCGCTTTTTGAGTGCACCAAGAGAACTAGCTTCACCCATACTCAGAGACCGAGTGGGAGACCGGGTGGGAGGTTGCACAGAGGGAGTGGAAGTGCGTGCGCAGAATGATGTAGTGCGTGCACTAGATGGCTGCACAAAGTGCCCAGTGCGTATATTGCTAATTGCCTGCAGCTGTGGGCTACGAGTCCATTCTGGAACCACAGCCAATCCTGTTGGTGGCAAGTACTGTGCAAGTGGTCAATACTGGCATGCATGGCGAGTTTAACGCAATGTTTGTTATTGAATAACAAAGTCGCTGCTGAACAAAAACACCAATTAAAAGAAGCGATTAACCAGGCCTCTGAAGAAAAAGGTGAAAAAATAATGTAGGTCGAAAGTGGCACTCTAAATTGAAAGGCAGACTGTCTCTTTAAAGCAACTGGTTACGCAGGGGCGCAGCCAGGCAGATCTCTGGGGAGCTGGAGTAGCCTGGATACCCTGGAATAAAGCCCATCCCTGCTGAATACCAACAGTGTGTACTATTAAGTGCGCAGAGCTGTCATTACCGAGGGCTGGGCAGGGCGCGCCATACAGTAAATAAGAGTGACTCACCTTCCGAGCACAAGCCGAAGGCACCAGCTCCCTCTAGTGTTCAAGTTGCAGAATACGCAGGACTCTCGCATTGCAAAACAGCATAACAAATATATACGGCTTGCTGCCTCGTCTGTATTACTCTGTGGTCCAATAAATAACGGATATTACTTTTATCGACCTCAAATGCAAATCCACAGGTGTGTACGGGGCTCGGCAACAGACACGTTAACACCCTGAGTTAGTGCACCAGCTGTTCGCATGTCCCTAGGCGCCGTGCGACGAGGCGCATTTTAAAAACGAGCAAAGTAAAAAAAAAAAAAAAAAAGAGGGAACACCTCCAACAGTGCGATGCGATGGTTCATATGGATGCCTCCTTGCGACCTACTGATCTTGCACGGTGTAGAGATATCGCGAGAGCCCCACTCTCGCGAGATCTCGCGGCCGCACCAAGACCGCCCCCGCGAGCGCCGCGCGCATTACGGGAGCGGCATAGGACGCATCAGGACGCGTCCTAACGGCTCCTCCGAGATTCGGGCTTGGGGCCTGCACCACAAGGCACCCCAGCCCTGCAGCTGTTAACAGGCACGTTGCCTGATTGTTTTGGCACGTTTATGTGCATATGGTTGCAGCAGATGTCGCCCAGTTAATAAAGGACATCAAGCTACCCTACAGCCTCCTGTCATCTTTTATAAGAGTTTACTACATAAATTGGCGACGAGGATCACCACTACAAACCACGTGAGAACATGCAAGGAGCGACGCCACCACCGCCCTTCCTGCAAACTCCAGGTAGACCTGCCATCCCGTGGCCGCAATGGCAACCCTTATTCACGACGTATGTGGAGGCACTGGGAGGGGCAGGATTTTCAGCGGCACGGCACAGGGCTATGTTACTTAACGCCCTGGGAGTGGAAGGGCAGAGGGTGTTTGAGAGTCTCACCCCGATTCCGGTGGCGGGTGACAACGATGATGTCTTTAAGGAGAATCGTAAAGAGATTTGCCAGCAAAGAAAACACGGTGTTGCACAGAATACGTTTTTACAGCCGCAAACAAGAAATCTCAGAACCCGTTGACGATTACGTCACCAAGCTGTGGGAACTGGCGGCGCTGTGCAGTTTTGGCAACAATGCTGAGAGCCTCATCTGCGATATGTTGGTAGTCCACACAAACAGCAGGAAAGTTCAAGACAAATTCATAGTGGAGAAAGAGTTACAGCTAGAGAAAGCGATTGAAATTGCCAGAGCAGTCGAAGAAACAGCGGGAAGACGAAGAGAACTCACAGGAGCTCAGAGTTCCACCGAAATTCAAGCGGTTGCATTTCACTCGAGAGGAAAGACAGGCACCAGACCAGAGAGAGGGGAGAGGGGGCAAGAAAGAACCCCTGAAATGCAACAGGTGCACCAGCACGAAACACCTGGCGTTCGACAGGGAGTGCCCAGCCAGAGATAGAGTGCTCCATCTGCAAACGCATTGGCCATTTTTCGATTGTGTGTCGATGGAGGAACAAGAAAGTTACCAGCGTAAACACAGATCGCAACATCGAGAGAGAATCATCCTCAGAAGAGGAGGGGAGACCCACCGTCATTATGGTAAACAGCATAAGGGCGAGAAGAGAAAAGCCCCATTGTATAATCAAAATCGACGGCCTAGAAACAAAAGTCATGGCGGACTCCGGGTTGGACCTCACCATCATACCCCTACGAACCTACAAAGAAATGGTGGGAAAAGAAAAGGTCCAAGTTCTCACTACACGACAGAAACCCACAGTTTTCGGCGGGGCGTCAGTCGAACTACTGGGATATATCAATGGAAAAGTGGAGTTTAAGGGAAGAGAAACCATCACCAGAGTCTACTTCAGTCATGAAGGCCCAGCAGTGCTGGGATGGGACGACCAAGACAAGCTGAAAATCAAACTGGACCCCAGCACAGAAGACCAGGTACCGTCTGTCGGCGCGAGGAGCGGGCCCATTGATAAGAGTGACTATCCAAAACTTTTCTCGGAGGAGCCAGGACACATCAAGGGCTTTGTCCATAAAATAATGCTCAAGAAGAGTGCCGTCCCAGTCAAGCTGTCAGGTCCCAGGTTAGGTAGGTGTACTTTGTAAATGAAATTAGATTATAGATTTAAATAATTTATTGTTTTAATCTGATTTTGGGTTGTTGATCTTAACTTCTGTTCATCAGAGTGCTAACTCGCCAAACCAACATGGTGGCAGTAGTGCCAGTTCCTGATTGGAAGTTTCATGAACCTCTGACCTTCCATACAATTCTAAACTGCCTTTCGTTGTTCACCTTCAAGAAGGAAGGTCCTGTTTTGATTAAGTTCCTGCTTCAAGGCCTTTTGATGAGATTCTGGTGAAGTTTACAGAGATAAATATTTTTTTCCTGAGAAGCAGGTCAACGTGGGACAAGCTCAGCTGATAAGTTGGTGGGAGCGTCGCTTTTTCTCAAGCTGGAGAAAAGCTGCTTTATTTTTATCACTCTATTCATGTTAGGTATTTATTTAGTTTAGGTATTTAGATTCGTTTCATTTTACTTCAAGAATCTGCTTGGCTTTTTATGACTCAGTGTAATTGACACGGTTTTGAAGTTCTGATGTTGTACTGAAGGAAGAAGCGTTTGGAATTTTAACTGCGCAGTTTTCTTTGATCAGTGCTTCAGAGCATTCATTTTTGTTTCACGCATGCGCGAAGGAGAAGTGTCCGAGTTTTATTGCCGTGTCGCGTATCTGATCTGATTTCAAGTCTGTCAGTTTCAGTACGGTCGCGTGAGTGAAGATTGCTTAAGGAAAACCTGAGTCTAAGCTTTGGATGTTATTTAACTTGTTCGCATGAGATAAGGTGTCTTCTGAATTACTTCACTGTGCGCATGTGGAATGTAAAGACACATTGATTTCATGAGCATTGCGCATGTTTTCTGAAGGATAAGGCAGCACCTGAACTTATTTACTGTGCGCATGTCAAAAGCAGAAGCAGTTGTTTTCATTAGCATTGTGCATGTGTTCTAAAGAATAAGGCAGCACCTGAACTCATTTACAGCGCTCATGTCAAAAGCAAAGCATCGGATTTCATAAGCATTGCGCATGTGCTCTAAAGGTAAAACAGCATCTGAACTCATTTACAGTGCTTATGTCAAAAGCAAAGCATCGGATTCCATTAGCATTGCGCATGTGCTTCAAAGGTTAAGCAGGATCTGAATTCATTCTTATTGTTCATGTCAAAAGTTTTAAAATAGCATCTGAACTCTTAATTGCGCATTTGTTTACTAAAGTTGAAGAAACATCTGAACATGAATACAATGTGCTTGAGAAAGGATGAAATGCATTTGAATGAATGAACACTCTAAAGTGAATTCCTGCTTATTTTAAGAAGATTTCATATTATTGAACTCATTATTTTGAGCAATATTAAGGAACAAAATGAATTCTTAAATTCACATTGCCCTTCTGAAATTGAACATTGACTGTGCAAGATAAAATCTCAATGGGTCTTTGTGAAAAAGAAGTTAATTAATCTCCAAGTTTATTTCGGAGATTGGACAGGTATGGGTTTAGATATTAAAATATTTGATATTTAGAGATTGAGTTAATTTAATGCATGTCTTAATTATTTAATAAACATTAATGTCTCCTTCTACAGATTGCAGCCCACCAGAAGTAGGCGTCTGTCGTTTGTTATTTTCTCCACTTCCCCTTTTCCCTTGGGAGTTAGTTCTTCAACTGGGTTAAAGACAGTTGTTGATCAAACGTTCTTGAGAGATCTGTGGGGCTCAGCATCTCCTGCAGACGCAGGCTTCGGGACCGGACAGCATTACGCCAAATTTATCCCCAAGTTCTCAGAAACCTCGGCACCACTCCGTGACCACCTCAAAAAAGGTTCGGAATTCTTGTGGCAAGAACCCCAAAAGAAGGCGGTCGAAAGTATAAAACGGCACATCATGGAAGCGCCGTGTTTACAGCCATTTAACCCAGAGTGGGAGACAGTCATCACCACGGATGCCAGTGCGTATGGACTAGGAGCCGTTCTAACGCAGAAGAAAGGAGACACAGAACATGTGGTAGCCTTTGCCTCGAAGGCTTTGTCCTCGGCGGAACAGAACTACTCCACCATAGAAAAGGAAATGTTGTCATATGCATGGGCGGTAGAACATTTCAGAACATATGTGTGGGGCACGAAATTCAAATTGGTGACAGACCATAAACCCCTCATCCACATGCTTAGCCCGGGAGGCACAAAAGTGTCTACACCCAGATTGGCACGCATTGCAGCAAAACTGCAGGAGTACACGTTTGAAGTGCAGCACATCTCGGGATGGAAGAACTCGCAGGCAGACTGCATGTCGAGACTGCCAGAGGGCAAAGACAAGGCCACCACGTTTCTACAAGGGGAGTGCATCGTGGCATCCATCACTGATATAAAAGCACCTGATTACCTGGAACTCGGTGAAAAACACTGGTTGGAAGAAGACGGAAAAGACCCGACCATGGCAAAAATCCGAGACTGGATCAAGGAAGGGTGGCCCGATGAAAAAGCAATGCCAGAAGGCATGAGACCCTATTGGAAGGTGGCCGAGGAGATATCTGAAACGGACGGAATAATAATGAAAACGGACCAGATAATCCCACCCGTAGGCATGAGGAGAACCATTCTCTGCAGAGCCCATGCGGGTCACCTGGGAAACACGATGACCCGTCGCAGAGTCAGAGAGGCCTACTGGTGGCCTTCCATGGACCAAGAGATTCGCACCATGATAGAGCGGTGTCATGAGTGCCTCAATAGCGACAAAAGATTAAAAGTCAGACAGGCACCCCTAATTCCCACAGAAGTACCAGAAGCGGTGTGGTCAAAAGTGGGCATAGACTTTATAGGACCCCTGGAGGCGATGGCGCCAGAACATCGGTACGGCATAGTGCTGGTAGATTACCTATCCAAGTGGGTCGAGGCGGAGTTCGTCCCGAACATCACCACCGCGACAGTAATCGAAGTCCTCACTGAAATTTTTCAAAGGGAAGGCCTCCCCAAGGAGGTAGTGACGGACAATGGGGTACAATTTATATCACGGGACATGGAACAATTCCTGAGAAAGCACCATATAGGCCAAAAGAAAGCGGCTTTGTATCATCCCCAAGCCAATGGGCTCGTAGAAAGGGCCAACAGGTTCATTAAAGGGGCCATCCAACTAGCCACAGCCTCTGGAATGGACCCACTGAAAACAACCAAGGAGGCTATAGCGGCCCACAGGCTCACTCCCAACGGGATCACGCAAATATCCCCATTTCGAATGTTGAGAGGGAGGAGTGCAGCCTCCACGCTCATACGCCCATGGCTGTCCAAAGTAAGAGAGGATGAAGCGGTGGACATGTCAGAGGTGGTGTGGAGAATTGAAAACGGCAAGGCACGCATGAAAACATGGAGTGACCGAAGAAGAAGAACCAAGCAAGCATCAGACATGGGAAGGGGAAATTGGGTCAAAATAGGACTGCAAAAAAAAGATCAAATCACAGGCTCGCGGTTCAGCAGACCCATCAAAGTGAGTCACAGGGGAACCAACCATGTTCGCACCGAAGATGGGCGCACGTGGAATCTGGAAAGAGTAGCCCTTTATCAGAAGAGACAAGAAAGAGCGAGGACCCCGGAGAGATCACATGCGGAAGGAGGATTAGACTATGAGCGAAGGGAAGAACGCGAGCCAGAGAGGGACGACAGAGAGAGGGAAGAAACAGAGATGGTCTCCAGCTTTACCCAGTCCCAGGTCATTTATTAGTTGATGGTCCAAATACCATTCGATGGTTTTGGTAATGTTCTAATAGGGCGTAGTGTAGTCCGTTATGGCAAGCCACCTCTGGCAAACTGACTTTGTCCTGTCCTGCATTGGGTCTTGAGTCCCTGGCCCAATTTAACTTTTAAAGGTTCCTCACTGATACGTGGTCATTTTCATTTTGATTTAGGCTGCAATTGCCGTGCTCACAAGAAGCTCTATCTGAAGATATAAGCCACGTGCTTTTAAGTGCCCTGCCAAATTGAGCTGGGGGGGCAACAGGGAGGGGTTGGGGGGGGTGGGGAGGGGAGGGGGGCATTGGCGATTCTTTGGAAATGCCTTCTAGCCAAAGACCTTATTAAGAATCAGACTTTGGTTGGATAAATGCGTGTTTCTTAATGCTTACCAGGACAAGTGTTTGCAGCTTCATCACTGAAGAATAGCTCTAATGCGAGTTTCTTTTAGGGGTCCTGTATACCAGGATGTCCATACCCAAAAATGTTAGTGATCCATGCTCAGCTATGTGTGCAGTCTTGTTGCTCGGTTTCTCACCTCCATGTCGCATCAACAGGGTTTGAGTCTTGGCTGCGGCACAAGTGTGTGCAGCAAAGTGTATATATAGTTTTGAATTCCTTAAACACACGGAGGAGGGAGGGTGGGGGGCGGGGTTCAGCTGCGTCCGCCCTTTCAAAAGGTGAATGGACAACGTTTACTGCATGGTCCCTCGACAAGTGGCTCCTTCTCACCCCCAACCTTTCCTTTCTGGGGCGTTGGCACCGTGGCACAGTTCTGTCACTCGTTTCCTGACCGTCAGTGCTCTAAAGTGTCCCTTGGCCGTACGTGAGAAGGCCACCCAATCCTGTTTTTGCTTGCAATTCTGGGACTTGTAGTTGTCCTAAATTCCAAATGGAAAAGAGAAAAACGACATGTCCTAGAATCCAAAGGGGGGGGGGGGCTTTGCTTACAATTGCTGAATACGCAGGACATTATTATGGTTACGAACATGCTCTAAAGAGATGTTTGTCAAATATTATCTTGCTTAAGCTGTATCAAAGATTTCTATTTTTCAATATTTTGTTCTGATATTTCTGTCGGGGATGAATCTAGTGCCATTTTTTTGTATTGTTCCAGCCAATGTCTAGTCTGGTCATAATAGAAAAAGATCCATTGAAAACTGCAAACCAAAGGTCAAGCCCTACCTGCATCGCTCTGTCCCTCCTGCCCACGCCCCTCCCATCTGTCACACCATTGCACACCCTCCTTTTTGGATGCAGGCAGAGTACACTAGTTCCTTTTTCTTTTTCCACCACTGTTTGCCATAGAGTAAAAACAGGCCTGTGCTTAACCTTGGACACCCAACATAGGCGGCTGAAGCCCTCCTTAGTCTTATATAATTGATCGTTTGTGTGCTTATGTGCCAGTGAAGTGGTTATAGCAGCGCTGTGGAACTCCAGGCCTCGAGGCCAGGATCCATGTTGGATTTTCAGGATCCCCCTCATTAATATTCATTAGAAGAATTTGCATACAGTGATTTGCACATTTTTGCTCATGAATATTGCGGAATATCCTGAAAACCGGTCAGGATTCCATCCCTCGTGGCCTGGAGTGGACAGCCCTGTGTTATGGGAATGGCAGAGGTAGGGGGTGGTACTGTCACTCACTCTCACTCCTTGTAGTCCTCTAGACATTGAGATCACTTGAGCTGACATGTTGCAACCTTTCTCCTTTCTTAGGAGGCGTTTCCCCTGGAATGTCATCCTGCTGGCTGTGTTTGTGAGTATACTACGATGATCCTTGCAAAAAAAGGGGTGGGGCGGAAGGGTCAACTATAAGGGGCAAGGGATCTCTGCTGGACCGGCTTCTACAATTAACACTAACATTTGTAGTCAGACACTGATACGTGTGGAACGTAAGGTGGAAGGACCTACATCTTCAGCTTCATGTAGCATTTGATGCTGTTTCTAAGCACCTCACATTTTCATGAAGTGAGCGCGTAAACTACAACAGTGGTTACAAAAATTGAAACATAAAGCAGGTGAACAGAGTTTTCGATTGGAAACTGAGCTGAAGTGAAAACACGGATGGTAAGGAACAGTGCATAGCCCCTTTCAGGAGGAGTGATGAGCAGCTAGTATGCTCACATGTTTTTAGTGTAGGACTTGGAAGAGGAGCCAGTACTGGTATAGGCAGAGCTAGTGTATGCCACCACTGAGGAACCCATTTTTATTGCATTTGTGTTTATTTAAAAAAGGATTCCTCTCTTCCCTGCCCCAACTCCCTCACCCCCAAAGTGTTTCACAGAATTAGAAAAACTCAAAAGGGCTGCCCGGTTAACTCGGCAGGTGCAGAGAGATTGGGAGGACTGAGCTAATAGGCACGGGTCGAAATGTAGCTTTAGCTTGACACTAACCTCTACAAGAAGTCGACTCTGACCCTCCCTGTGCCAAACGGTGCTATGCAATCATGCCCACGTTCCAAGAACTCTGTGTTTGGGAATCGATGCAAAGAGCAAATCTAGATGAGTCGCAGTACGATTGGTGCTATTTAATAGAGACAAAGTTGTTGTTTGCAGCGTGTGGCGAAGTTGTGGCACATCATTGTCGAACTCCTCACTAACCCAGAAGTTGCTCCTGCTTACCAGGTGAGGTCCGTTACCCAGGAGCTGCTGAGAGCGCCTGCTTTTAAAATCCCCATTTACCCGGGACACAAAAGGGGGCTTGCACGACTACATTGAGAGTGCAAGTGGTAGATGAAGATGACTGGGTGTAGAAAGTAAAAGAATTACAATTCCATGAACAATTTAGAAAATGGTGTGCAACCAGTAAACGGCCTTGTCGTCCATACACCTCCAGCCTTTTAATCTGGTCTGGTTTCATTGAGGTGCTAATGCTTGCGCCAGAGGGTCTGGTTATGTGGCAGGTGACTGCTGCACATGTTACGGAGCTCAAGCTGAAGGCGAGGACCCTCCAAAGAGGTCACCTAGGAGTCGATGGAGCCCGATGGTGAGGGCTTGTGCAGAGTGATCCAATGTTATCCTCGCCAGGGGGTTTACATTAACTGAGCGTGTCCATGTCTCCTTGCCCAGTGCTGTGTGTGCACCTCGCAAAGGGAAGCTTGCAGTGCAGCCTTTACAGGTGGTTAGAGACTCCATTTCACACTTGCTAATTAGCTAGAGGGCTGGAAACCGTAAGAAGATCAAAAGAAAATGCTAGGGTGCAGGCTTCTAGTGAGGCAATCAAGCCAAGGGCAGGAGGGCTGTAACGGGTGTTAATTGACCCACACCAGAGTTATGAGCCTGAGGCAAAGCGGAGGGTGCATACTGAGGATAAGGACTGATGACTGTTACAGCCCTTCTCCCCAAGGCTGTAATGCAACAGGGCTAAATCAAAACTAGTTAGAAATGGGTTAGACTGGAAGGTTTAGAATTAATCGTACCCTCTGCAACAGCTCTGGGCAACCCTCCAAACCATTGTTCTTCACCTGCCAAAACATTACACGAAGGGGAAAGACCACATGCAAATTACGTTTGGTCCCACCCCAAAAGGGGCAGTCGAGCCCGAACTGCTAGGTCACATCCTTTCTGCACGAGACCACAAGCATCCCCAGAAATGTTTCGGCCTCATTGAGCATCATTGGTGATGAGTAGCTTGGGTCTCTAGGCCCAGCAGGCATGGGACCCGCGTCTGGGCATACCCCTCCCACTTGGGTTGACTTAGACAAAACAAAACCATCTTTGGAGGTTGGACCAAGTCTGATTTGCATATGGTCTTTCCCCTTCTGTAATGGCTTTGCAGGTGAAGAACAATGGTCTGGAGGGTTACCCAGGGCAACTGTCAGAGATTGAAGATTAATTAGTACCTGGCAGGGGGGGAGGGGGACAGCGGGACAGCCTCCCAGCCAGGGGTGTTGCTAGATCAGGAAAAGATCTGGGGCTATGTGAATTTTGGGACTGTCGGGACTGTGGGCTGGCTAGCCTTTTAGGTTGTAACCCCAGAGCTTCTATCCGGGGCTACAACCAAATTACCAGAGGCTTTAGCCCCCCCCACCCCCCCCAGCAACACCTCTGCTCCCAGCCAAGGAGGAGGCTCGGAACGGGGGAATTATCACATAATTCCCCTGCTCCAAGCCTCCTCCTGGCTGGAGGCCTCCTCCTGGCTGGAAGCCGGTGCTCTGCTCCACGCTCGCCTCCCCCCTCCAGAGATTTCTCTTCCCTTCCCCCCCACTTACCTGCTTTATGGCTCCTCTTGGGGAGTGGATGCCCTGGAAACACTTCAGTCTCTAGCACGCCCACTGCCGATCTGCAACAGGCCGCCATGGAAGGGAAGATGGGACTACAGTCGTCCCTTCTTCCTTTCCATGTCAGCCATTTTGTGGTTTACTTTAAAAAAAAATTCAATGGGCGCCATTGAAAGGAAAAAACTGACGGCAGCCGTTTCTTTTTTTTTCCTCTTCCTTTCTGAAACGCAGAAAGAAGTTCTTAGTACCCTGGTCCAACAGACATGGGTAATAGCAATAATCCCCTCGCCGGGCCTGTAACTATGGGCCCCGGGGCATTACCTGACTGTAATGCCCCCCAGCTTGGGGATTATTGCTTAATTATAAACCTTCCAGCCATCACCTTTTGTTTTGATAAAAAATAGGTTGGAAAGAAAAGAGAAAAGCTGGAGGAAGTGCTCAGAACGGTGTAGTGAACATGGTCCTGGTGAAACTTTGGCTAAGGGAGCCACTGGGCATACTTTCTGGTGAGAAACATCAGGCGTTGTAACAGTGGTTAAAGGCCCTAAACCATGGGTGCACAACATACGGCCCACGGTCCAGTTGAGGCCCGCCATGCCGTTTTTTCCGGCCCGCGAGGCACAAAGACTTTCCTAATGGAGGGCGGCCCGCAAGCAGCATCGGTCGCCCTCTATTAGGAAAGTCTTTGTTGTCTTTCGGGCTCACACGAACCACGCAGCTCCTACGAGCCACGTAGTGCGTGTGTGCTGTGCCAATGGAGTGCCAGCACTACGGCTGGCGTGGCCAGTAAGGCTTGATGCCGTAAGGAATTTCAGCCTTGCTTGCCACGCCAGCCGTAGTGCCAGAAGCCTCGCCAGCGTTCCAGCACGTCTGGGTAAGTACATTGGGGGGCGGGGGGGCTGGGCTGTACGTTTGTGTGTCTGTCTCGGGTCCGTCCTGACTGTGTTTTTTGTTTTTGTATGTATGTTGAGATGCGGGGGGGGGGGTGTGTCAGGTCTGCTTGAATGTGTTTGTGGTCAAGTGAAGTGTATGTTGAGATGTGGGGGTGGGAGGTCCGGGTCTGTATGCGTGCATGCTTGTGAGTTTGTTTGGGGAGGTGGGGGGTCCAGGTATGTATGGATGAATGGTGTATGCATGTGAGTTTGTATGGTGAGTTGGGGGTGGGGGGTTCGGGTCTGTATGGGTGCATGGTTGTGAGTTTGTATGGTGAGTTGGGGGTGGGGTCTGTATGGGTGCATGGTGTATGCTTGTGGGTTTGTGTGCTTAGTTTGGGGTGGGGGGGTTCGGGTCTGTATGGGTGCATGGTGTATGCTTGTTTGTATGCAGGGGTGGGGGGGTTGGGGGTCTGTATGAGTATGTATGCATGGTGCATGCTTGGTGGCATGGGGCCTAGTGTTTGCATGAGGGGGGTTGTCTTGGGGCATAGTGTTTGCTTGAGGGGTGGGGGCCATGGGGCATAGTGTTTGGCTGAGGGGGGGTGTCTTGGGGCATAGTGTTTGCATGAGGGGTGGGGGCCATGGGGCATAGTGTTTGGTTGGGGAGTGGGGGCCATGGGGCATAGTGTTTGCATGAGGGGTGGGAGCCATGGGGCATAGTGTTTAATAAAAATTAGGGGTTGAAAAAGCCTCCCGCCACGCCACGCCTACCGCCCCACCCACATTTACTTTTCGGCCCACTATAGCTATCATTTAGGGTACTTTCGGCCCTCTGTCAAAATCAGTTATGCACCCCTGCCCTAAACTAACCCATTGTGGACAATAGTTCACCAACATTTCAAAGTTATAATATAGCTGTACCACCTGCAGCAGCATTCTGGATCCGCCAGTACAAGCTCGGGGCCCAGGGTATATGTCCCAGCCAAGCAAGGTTTTTTAGCTTGGGCCTTAACCGCAGGACCGAGTGCTGTTACAAGGCAGTCTATGTCAGGCTGAGAGGTCCTGCATCCGCGGAAGCTGCTGAACCCCCGACAATCCCCCTGAGATGTATTTCCCAGAACTAGATTTCAATTCAGCTCTGTAAACTACACCCCAAAGGGAAAGGGGGAATGGGATAACAAAACAACACCAGGCAGACTGCGTCAAGGCTAACCAGAGCTGAACCTGCAGAGGATAAAAGAATAGCAGATACACTTCCTTAATTCACTTACTTAACCTTATGAGTGGGAAGACATTAATCCTTAACTAATAATTAAGAATCATACCTGGTTCTTCTCTTGAAATTTCTTAGAGAAGCTGATAAAGAAGCTGAAAATCTCTCTTACTTGAGATACTTGAAATTCACAGCAACTTCTTACTTAAGGCAAACTGTAAGTCTTAGTTCTTTGTTTGTCTTTTTTCCAACATGCCTTGCTTGTTCAATTAGATTGTCTTTAAAATATTCTTTCTTGTCCTTTCAAATCTTTTCAAACTATTTATAATTAACTTGAGTCTTTGAATCCTTGAAGAAAGAAGAAACACGTGCTAAATGCACACGCAGGTTATTTCCATTTAAATTAACGATGAACTTCACATAGAAATCTTCTTGGTTGAAGAACACGCGCAAACGGATGAAGACGCGCGATCAAAATCCACACGCGCAAAAAATCCACACGCGCAATAATCCACACGCGCAATAATCCACACGCGCAATAATGTTCTCCTGCGAGACACGTGAAATAAAAACACCCGCGCTATTGAGTTCAAATGCCAAAAAGATTCTCACGTGCAAAATCACTCGCGCTGAAAAAACACACGCGATCCTTGTTCCATACGCAACGAATTGATACTCACGCAAAGAAACACTCGCGCTATGAAATACACGCGCACTTACATCGCACGCGACGAACAGATTCTCGCGCGCTGAACACCCGCGCTAAAAATCACACGCGCTTTGTAGTTCTCACGCGGCGTATAGTTTCTCGCGCTAAGGATCACCCGCGCTATGAAATCGCACGCGCTCTTTAGTTCACACGCAGCGTATAGCTTTTCGCGCAAAGGATCACCTGCGCTATAAAATACACGCGCGTTTAAAATTGCACGAGATCAACCTCCACTCGCGCTCAGAACACCCACGCTAGAAAGCACGCGCGCACTTGAATTCGCACGCGACAGTTAAAATCTCGCGCTACGGAACACCGCACTGGAAACACAAGCGCACTCCGGGAGTTCAATAGTTTTAGTAGAAACACTACTTTTAACGAATTTTCAAGGAGAATGTTATTTAGATGAACAGATTTTCAGTAAAAATAAAGTCACTTATCTCCTGAGCGGATTCACAAAGATTTCCTGCTTTTCCTGTCTTCAAAAACGAATTCCTGCCAGCTGATGACTTCTCCTGTAATCCCCAAGAAAGTAGCCGCTCAACTGCTGAGGTCTGAAGGATAAAATCCACCAGGCCTAAGACTAAAGCAGGAGCAGCCACTAAACACGTCCTCTCAGATGGGGTTTTGATGATGAAAGGCACAGAGTGACAGTTTAGAATGTTCATTGTTGTTCAGCATTGTCTTCTAGCCAATCAGAGCTGTCACTGTGAGGCTCCATCTTGCCTTGGGTCAGAACCAGGATTCTGAATCAGCAGGTTAAGGCCTAACCAACTATAATGGAAAACTTCCCACCCACACAAAGCTAATCTGAAAAGGATAAATAATGGAAAGGAAACTTGAATAAGAGAAGGAAACCTGACAGTACCCCCCTCCTAATGCCCAGTCTCTGGGCCTATCTTGTGTGGGTTTTTAGCGTGAAACTTAGCAACTAAACGGGGGGCATGTACATCAACTGAATCTTCCCAAGATCGTTCCTCCGGTCCATATCCCTCCCAATCAATCATATACTGCAACCTTCCTCTCACTTTCCTAGAATCCAAAATTTGTTTAACCACAAATTCCTCAGATGAATCCTCCAAAATCACAGGGGAAGGTGGTGTTCTGAATCTAGTTCCTGAACAAACTGGTTTTAAAAGACTAACATGAAAAGTAGGATGTACCTTCAACTGCTTGGGTAATTTCAATCGTACTGCCACAGGGTTGATGATTTTCTCTACCTCAAAAGGGCCTACAAATCTTGGACTGAACTTATTCTTCCCCTTAATTTTCAGGTATCGGGTAGAAAGCCAAACTAAGTCTCCCACCTTATATTCAGGAACAGTTTTTCTTCTCAAATCGGCATATCTCTTATATTTCAACTTATTTTCTCCCAGAACCTTTTTTGCTCTATCCAAGTTATTTTTCATTATCAACAAACGATCTTCCACTCTAGGATTCCCTGAATCCTCCTCCAACACCTCAAAACTCAGAAAGCGAGGATGAAACCCACGACCCAACAAGAAAGGGGACATAGAAGTAGCATCTTTTCCACAATTGTAAGAGAATTCTGCCAACTACACCAAATCCACCCATTCCTCTCTAGCTTGTAAATAACACCTTAAAAACTTCTCCAATTCTTGATTTACTCTCTCCACTTGTCCATTACTTTCCGGATGATACCCAGAAGTCAAACTAACTTCCACTCCAAGTTTCTTACAGAAGGCCCTCCAGAATTTTGAAATAAATTGAGATCCCCTGTCAGAGATAACTTGACTTGGGAGTCCATGTAGTCGAACTACACCTTGCAAAAAACTATGAGCCAGTTTTTCCGCGGTAACCTCTCCCTCTATTGGTAAAAAATGTGCTTCTTTAGTAAGAAGATCGACCACAACAAGAATGGTAGTACAACCCTTATCTTGAGGGAGATCAACTATGAAATCCATAGAAATTGTGTGCCAAGGACGAGGAGGAACAGGTAACGGCTCCAATAAACCATGCGGCTTCCCAACTTGACTTTTCGCTTGTGCACAGACTACACAAGTTTTAACAAAATTCAATGTGTCTTGGCGAATTTTTTCCCACCAAAAATTCCTTCGAACCAGTTCCAGAGTTTTTCTGAACCCAGGATGTCCTGCTAAAATGGATTCATGACAATTTCTCAAAACCTTTTCTCTCAACTCATCAGTAGGTACATAAAGCTTGTTATCAAAAAAAGGAAGATTGTCTTTCAACTTTCTAGCAGGATCCAGTCTCACCCACTCCTCCATCTTCTGTAAGGACATATTTTGACGAACTTCATTCAAAAAATCTATTTCTTTAATGGCTCCAGCTAACAAAAAATGTTCTGGAGCAATTATAGGTTCTGGTTCTATAATCTTTGTCTTCACTTCCCGGAAATTGGCGAGATAACGCATCAGCTTTTTTGTTCTGACTTCCGGGTTTAAAAGTCACAATGAAATCATAATCTGCAAAGAACAAAGACCAACGAAGTTGTCATGGAGACAAAGTTCTTGCAGATTTTAAAAACAATAAATTTCGGTGATCAGTAAGGACCGTTACTGTATGTCTTGCTCCTTTAAGAAAATGTCTCCATTCTTCAAAAGCGGACTTTATTGCTAACAGTTCCCGATCAGCAATTGTGTAGTTCACTTCAGCAGCAGAAAACTTTCTAGAAAAGAATGCAACTGGATGTATTTGACCAGTAGTTTCATTCCTTTGAGAAAGCACCGCCCCCAACGCTAAATTTGAAGCGTCCGCCTCCACAAAAAAAGGTTTAGAAAGATCTGGATGAATTAAAATTGGACTAGAAGTAAATCTTTGTTTTAACTCTTGAAAAGCCTTTTCTGCTTCAAGGTCCCAGTCAAATTTCACTCCTTTTGAAAAAAGTCTCGTTATAGGAGCAACCAGCCGAGAAAAACCTTCTATAAATCTCCTATAAAAATTGGCAAACCCTAAGAAACTTTGTATTTCCTTAACCTTAGTAGGAGGGGGCCATTCAAGAACAGCTTGCACTTTTTTAGGATTCATTTCTAAGCCCTTAGGTGAAATTATAAAACCTAAAAACTCCACAGAATCGGTATGAAATTGACTTTTTTCCAATTTAGCAAACAAATGATTTTCTCGCAACTTTTGTAACACCAAGCGCACATGTTTCTGATGTTGATCTAGGTCAGAAGAGAAAATCAAAATATCATCGATATAAACGACAACAAAAATATCCAAGTATTCTCTAAAAACCTCATCAATGAAAAATTGGAAAGCCGCTGGAGCATTACATAGACCGAATGGCATAACTTGATATTCAAACAGCCCAAATCTGGTCTTAAACGCTGTCTTCCATTCGTCCCCTTCCTGCACACGTACAAGATGGTAAGCTCCTCTCAGATCTAATTTAGAGAAAATATTGGCTCCTTGTATTTGATTAAGCATTTCTGAGATGAGAGGAAGAGGATACCGGTTCTTAATAGTGACTTTGTTAACTGCTCGATAATCTATGCAAGTTCTAAGCGAGCCATCCGGTTTTGGTACAAAAAATAAAGGAGAGGCCGCAGGTGACTTAGAATGACGAATAAAACCTTTGGCCAAATTTTCCGACAAATATTCTTTTAAATAATCATTCTCTTTCTCAGTAAGAGCATTTCTGATGTTTGTTAATCTGCTTAGAATCACATGCTGTGCATAGGTCCGACATCCAGTGGTCACTGCGGAGTATTGCATTTTGTTTTTCGTAGTCGAAAAGGGGACGTCGACGAGGCGTGTCTGAAACACTATCCCTATAGTGACGTGCGTTGTACCCACAATCCCTCACGCGTCGAGGTCCCTCAGATTGTTTTTTTCCGCCCAGCTTCTGGTCGCCTTCACGCGGAGCTCCTCGAGAGACATTGCAAACCTCGACCTTTGGTCGTTTCTTCTACGAAGATTAATACAACACTCCCTCGACGCAGTGTAGCTGTTCTCCGCCGAGCAAAATCATCGACGGAGGGTCGAGCGGAGGAAATCTTCGGCGCTGCCGAACACGTGGCCTGGCCTCGCTGGCCACATACAGTAGGGAGAGTGGGGTCGTGGGACATCTCTGGGTCTTTCTGAGAATGCCTTTCCCTTTCCCCTTCCTTTCCCTGGGGGTGTTTATCGCGATTTATTGCCTCTGCTATGGAGAGGACACCATTTAGGTTTTGCCCACTTTGTAAAGGCAAATTCACTTGGAAGGACAAGCACTCACGGTGTAACCGCTGCTTGCCCCTCGATCACAAGGAGGAAGGGTGCGCGGCTTGTCGGCTTCTTAAGCCTAAAACTCTTAAAGACCGTAGGGTTAAAAGGTGGGCGGCCTACGCGATGTCGAAGGCCGAAGGTTCACCCGCCGCTGCTACCACCGACAGTGACGAGGAACGCGATAACACGACCTCCGCTGCGGAAGTCGAAACCCCCTCTAAGGAGCGCTCACGCGCTTCGTCGTCTGTCCCTGGCCCCGACGGGCTCGGCTCACGCCCTGCTTATGGGGATGAACACCCCGGCGACACTGACGCACACAAAGATTCACACAAGGATAAACACACAACCCAAGGCTCTTCTTCGTCTAAGTCGAAGAGAGCTTCGGCGCCCAAGGAGACGCAGGTTCCACCGGCGGCCTCCTCGGACCGTTCGGGTTCGAAGCCCCTCTCGCAACCGCAGCCGCGACCTGCGACTGGGCTTTCGGCAAACAAGGGCGCCACCACCAAACCATCGGCGGGTGCGCATCAACAGAAGGCGCAGACCGCCGTACACCGCTCGACACCTATAGCGTCGAAGACTCAATCTTCCGCCGACAAACTAGTCGCCGACAAGAGAGTCGCCGATAGCCTAGCAAGGATCGTTGTAGCCGACGCCCAAAAGCGTACGCCGAAGATTTCGTCGAGCGTCACGCAGAAAAAGGATACGCCGAAAAAACCTGAAGGGAAGCAGGGACTACCCCCTTCAGTCAGGGAGTCTCCCGACTCACCTGAAGGGTTTGAAGAGGGCGACGGGACACTTTCCTCGACGCTTTGGGAGAGGTCGAGACATTTCGAGGTAGACAACTCGAATTTTCCCCCGCTAGACCGCTCTGGGGTACCCCATGAAACTATGGAAAGACTCCACCTCTGTATGGAGAAGATGGAGAGGTTTATGAGTACCCAGGCCTCTCTAACTCACAAGAGGACTAGAGAATGGCCTCAAGAGGAACCCAGGGCCAAAAATCCAAGGCTGGTCGATCCCCTGCTGGACACAGCCTCAGACTTCCAAGATGTTTATGACCTCACTGGGGAGGAACAATACTTCGAGGAAGGGGATGATTTCATGGACAACGAAGGACAGAACCAGGAGGAATGTCTAGAAGACCAAACAGACATTATAGAAGAAGGCTTCGGGGTTAGCCCAGGAGAAGGACCTTCACACCCCTGGCAATCACCATCAGTGTGCTCCGACACTGATGTCCTAAATCTAACTCCTCCGGACATTTCCCCAGTTAGAAACACGTCTCCTATTGACGACCAACCCACTTTCAATGCTCTGTTGCGCAGAGCGGCAGCGCACTTCGAACTAGACACGGGGGAACTCTCTCCAGAATTAGACTTTGTTGAGAGAGTAATTAAAGAAAAACCCCCGGTCAGCCAAACCATCCCACTCCTCGCTTCTGTGAAAAGGAGGATCATCCCTTCGCTGGCCACTCCCGCATTGATCAGAGGGGTCAATCCACGGATTGAAAAACTTTTCGCTCCTTCTCCCTCAGACCCGCTCTACATTAAGGGACATTCCATACCGGACTCCCTAGTGGTCTCTAATACTAGAAAGAGGGCAGGGGTACCGCTTTCCACCAGTGAGGCACCCCCTGACAAGGAGGGCAAGAGGCTATATGCCCTTGCAAAAAGAGTTACTTCCTCGGCTGCCTTCTCAGCAAGAATTGCCAACAACAATTCCTTGCTTGCGAGCTACGCAGACGCGCAGTGGGCCAAACTGCGAAAAGACGCCGAGGAAGCACCGGAGCCTTTACGCACACGCCTACTGTCCACCATTGGCGAGGGAACACAAGTGAACCAGAGCATTGTTAAGAACTCTCTGGACGCGGCAGAAACAGCAGGACGTTCCCTGGTACAAGGAATACTCCTAAAGCGCCATGTATGGCTGCGCAACTCAGGCTTTAAACCGGAGACACAGGCGTCTTTAATAAATAAACCTGTCGAGGACGCTAACCTCTTCGGAAAAGCGGTAGATGAAGCCCTAGAGATGGCCAAAAAAGAGTTCGACACGATCAAGACTCTTGACCAGATCTCTAAGCCCACTACCAGACGCGGCTATGGTAACAAGCGCTTTTTTCGTGGCCAACGTCAACAACAAGGTCAACATCAGCAATACCCTGCCACAAATTACCAAGCCAATAGTGGCCAGTACAGTCAAAGAGGCCAACGCCGGGGCAAAGGGAGAGGTCGGGGATCCACCCCCAGAGGCTCCCAAGCCCCCAACAACTCCAAGTGACGCGAAGATTCGCGTCCCCTCCCATGCAACACCGGTCGGGGGCCGGATAACATCCTTTCTTCCTGCATGGGAGGAGATAACGTCAGACCGTTGGGTACTTTCCACCGTAGCCCACGGATACTGTATCGAATTCAACAGTTCCCCATCCTACAGACCCCCGAGGGGACGGCGGTTGACGCCGGAACATCTTGCCATCCTTCTCCAAGAAGTACAACAACTGCTGGAAAAAGGAGCCATAGAGGTCGTGCCTCTATCTCAGGTAACGGAAGGTATTTATTCAGTGTACTTCCTTGTACCCAAAAAGGATCTAACCATGCGCCCTGTATTAGATCTGCGCCCAGCGAACAAGTTTATCAAACCCCAAAAGTTTCGTATGGTGACCTTACAGGAGGTGATCCCGCTGCTTTCGCAGGGAGATTACATGACAACATTGGACATGAAAGATGCATACTTTCATATTTCAATGTTGCCAGCGCACAGAAAATACCTAAGGTTCATGATAGAGGGCAAACACTACCAGTTCAAGGTGCTACCCTTCGGTATAGCTTCAGCACCAAGGGTATTCACAAAGGTACTGGCAGTGGCGGCGGCCCACCTGCGCAGGTTGTCCATCCCAGTTTACCCTTACCTCGACGACTGGCTCATAACAGGGGATTCCTACGAAACATGTTTCTCCAATACCCAAAAGACAGTCGACCTTTTGTTCCAGCTGGGCTTCTCCATCAACGAAAAGAAGTCCAGTCTAGACCCCAGTCAAAACAAACAATTCCTAGGGGCTCTAATTCAAACAAGGGACGGCCTCGTCTTCCCCTCCAAAGAGAGGGTCCAAAACATGCTGTTTCAGATCCCCCAATATGTGACCGGCCGAGAGGTGACGGTACGCAAAGCAATGCGCTTGCTAGGAATGATGGCGTCGTGTATTTATTTGGTACCTCACGCGCGCCTGCGCATGCGCCCAATGCAAGAGTGGCTCAACAGCCAGTGGTGTCAGGCCAGCGGACAATGGGACGATCTAGTGGTGGTCTCGCAGGCCTTGGTTCTCTCGCTACGGTGGTGGACAAAGGGGAACATGGAAAAAGGAAAACCCTTTGCCACACCCGTGGCGGAAGCCACTCTAACCACAGACGCATCCCTTACAGGATGGGGTGCTCACCTATCCCATCAGACTGCTCACGGAGTGTGGACTCCGAACGTAGCATCCAAACACATCAATCTACTGGAGCTACTAGCGGTATTCAAGGCGCTAAAAGCCTTCCAAGAACACCTACAAGGCAAGACGGTAATGGTCCTTACGGACAGCACTACAGCCATGTATTACATCAACAAGCAGGGGGGCACCCACTCTCCAGGCTTGTCCAAGCTGGCCCAGAATATATGGAAGTGGGCTCTCAAACAGGACATGTTCCTACTGTCACTACATGTACCCGGGGAACTCAATCTGCTGGCAGACAGTCTCAGCAGAGATTTCCCCCTGCCCGAAGAATACGAATGGCGTCTGCACGAAGACATCGTCTTCGACGTCTTCACACGTTGGGGATTCCCAGAAATAGACCTGTTCGCTACCCTGGAGAACTCTCAATGCCCAAGTTACGCCTCCAGGTACCCCCAGAACCAATCCAAGGGGAACGGTCTATCGATGCAATGGTCAGGGAAATTTGTTTACGCTTTTCCCCCGACTCCCCTCCTCAACAAGGTGGTGCACAAGATGCACCAGGGACAAGTGACCATGATACTAGTGGCCCCTTTGTGGGCACGGCAACCATGGTTCGCTCACTTGATGGAGATGTCTCTATCTCCCCCAGTAAGACTCCCCTGCCCGTACAACATGCTGTCTCAGAACAAGGGCAGGACTCTGCACCCATGCCCCCAGACCATGAACTTAGCAGCTTGGCTCCTGAGGTCATAGAGTTCGGACATCTACAACTCCCGCAGAGATGCATGGACATCCTCAGGGAAGCCAGAAAACCGAACACTCGCCACTGCTATTCTAGCAAGTGGAAAAGATTTGTCATCTGGTGCAGGAGTAAAAGCATCAACCCTATTGACTGCTCTCCCACACATGTGGTACTATACCTGACCCATCTCTTGGATTCAGGTCTAGTGTTTAACTCCATTAAAGTCCACCTAGCGGCACTTTCTGCATACACCACTTCCCAACTCAAAGTGTCGTGGTGGAGGATCCCAGTTATAAAGGCCTTCATGGAGGGGGTAAAAAGAATACACCCCCCGATAGCTGACCCTGCTCCCGGATGGGACCTTAATGTGGTACTTACCAGACTCATGGGCTCTCCATTCGAACCCATGCACAAAGCATCTCTTAAACACATCACTCTTAAGACTGCTTTTTTAATAGCTATCACCTCCATCAGGAGAGTAAGTGAACTTCAGGCTCTTTCTATTCTAGACCCCTTTGTTACAGTTCACAGAGATAAAGTGGTTCTACGCACTCACCCTAGGTTTGCTCCGAAATTTATTTCTAAATTCCACGTAAACCAGTCTATAGAACTACCAACGTTCTTTCAAAATCCTTCCAATTTGGGAGAAAGGACTCTGCACACACTCGATGTACGCAGGGCGGTCATGTTCTACATGGAAAGAACCAGACCATTGAGGAAGACTAATCAGTTCTTCGTCTCGGTGGCAGCAGGAAGAGGAGATGCGGTTTCAAAATCCACTATTTCTAGATGGATTGTTCAATGCATCACTCTCTGCTATACTCTTGCTAAGAGAGAACTGCCCTTTAAGCCTAGAGCACACTCTACTCGAGGCACGGGGGCATCCATAGCATTCATTGCAAATGTTCCCCTTGAGTCCATCTGCAAAGCGGCTACCTGGAGTTCTGTGCACACCTTTACAAAACACTACTGTCTAGATACACACTCTAGATCTGACTCCCAGGTGGGACAGGCAGTATTACGACACCTTTTCTCTACTGTTCCTTCTCATAACCCACCGCCAACTCCGGGTACTGCTCGCTAGTCTATGCACAGCATGTGATTCTAAGCAGATTAACAAACATCAGAAGAGAATGCATTACTTACCGTAAAAGCATTTCTGATGGTTGTATCTGCTTAGATTCACATGCGCCCACCCTTCCTCCCCGCTCGGATGGAAGGAACATAGACTTCCTTTATATATCTCTCTCTCTCTTTCTGTACTCACTCACGTCTAGAAGGCTCCCTCAGGGCAGAAAAAATACAAACAGAGGGACCTCGACGCGTGAGGGATTGTGGGTACAACGCACGTCACTATAGGGATAGTGTTTCAGACACGCCTCGTCGACGTCCCCTTTTCGACTACGAAAAACAAAATGCAATACTCCGCAGTGACCACTGGATGTCGGACCTATGCACAGCATGTGAATCTAAGCAGATACAACCATCAGAAATGCTTTTACGGTAAGTAATGCATTCTCATACCCTACTACTAGGCAAAATTGTTCCTGGCTCCAGTTCAATTTTACAATCAAAGGATCTATGGGGTGGTAATTCTCCTGCCACTTTCTCATCAAATACGTCCCAGAAATCTTTGTAACACTGGGGAAGTTGACCCACTACAGCTCCCACATCATGACCTCCAATTCCAGTCTCAGCCAGAAAACTAGACACGGAATTACTTTGTTTTACCTCTTCCTCTAAGACTTCCTGAAAAGCAATTCTCTTTACAAAAATCGGATTGCATGTCAATTGTCCTAGCACTCCAATCAATTAGGGGATTATGGAGAGTAAGCCAAGGCATGCCCAAGATAATCTTCAACAAAGGGGCATCAATTAACTCAAACGAAATTATCTCTCTGTGACCTCCTGATAACTCCAAAGTTAAAGAACCAGTTCTATGAGTAATAGGACCAGAAGATAAACATGTACCATCAACAGCCCTAGCCTGCTCTACAACCTCCTTCAGAATAATTGGAATTCCCAACGATTTGGCCAGACCCCAATCCATGAAATTCCCAGTCGCACCAGAGTCAATCATTACAGGACCATTTCCCTTACACTCCAAATCAAAAAATAAGGATACATTTATGGTTATATGAGGAACCGCTGTCTGCACCGTATTGGCGATCTGTTGTATCTTGACTGCTGAGGAAGAAGTCTTC
Source organism: Ambystoma mexicanum (assembly GCF_040938575.1). NCBI lineage: Eukaryota > Metazoa > Chordata > Amphibia > Caudata > Ambystomatidae > Ambystoma > Ambystoma mexicanum. Next base: position 1,426,173,012 of record NC_090931.1, on the reverse strand, counting down.
TTGGGAGTGTAAGGACAGTTTCCTAAAAAGTGCCCACCTCTTCCACAGTATAAACACAGATTATTATCTCTCCTCCTAGTCTTTTCCTCCACTGTTAACGGGCCTCTGATTCTTGGAGATGAATTATTCCCTTTGGGTCTACTCTCTATTTTAGGTCTATCTACTCTAAGTATAGACTTTACCTCACTCTGACCATGACGTCTCTCTGCCTTCCTTTCACTCAAACGGAAGTCCAATTGAATAACCAAATCAATCAGACCTTCACAAGTAGGAGGGCGTTCAACTACTCCAGACAAAGCATCCTTTAACTCATCTCTAAGGCCCCGATAAAACAACGAGGCCTGTTTAACCTCGGGCCACTTGCTTTCTAACACAAGGGACTTAAATTGTGTTATATAAGCAATCAAGTCTCTATTACCTTGTTTTAATTCTAAAAGTTCACCATCCACTTCCAGAGATAACTGTCTTCTATCAAACATTTTTCGGAATATCTCTAAAAAACTGGTATAATTTTCTAAAACCACACTCTTTTGACTCACCAACAACCCAGCCCAAGCAGATGCTTCCCCAGAAAGATATGACAACATAAATGTTATCTTAGAAGCATCCGATGGAAATAATTCTGGTCTACTCATAAAATGTAATTCACATTGTGTTAAAAACACCCTAAATCTCTTGGAATCCCCATGATAACGTTCTGGGGGCACCAAAGGCACTGGCATAATTATACTCCTTACCCCTTCTGCCACTGGAGGCGCCCGTTGTAAGTGTGGTAACTGATCTTCTCTTTCTAACTCAGGTGGAGAACCTGCACCCCCTGAAACCTCATCCTCTCTCCTTTCTCCCCTCTGTTGAATTTCTGTAACTTTAACACTTAAGTCATCCACCTTTTGACTAAGTAAGGCATTTTCATCCCGAGAAATTTTCAATTTCTCCCGTAACTCCCTAATCAAAGATCCTAACATCTCCATGGATTCGTCGGGGTTCATGACAGCTCGGGCGGACTAAATTATTGGCCTTTCATTCTGTCAGGCTGAGAGGTCCTGCATCCGCGGAAGCTGCTGAACCCCCGACAATCCCCCTGAGATGTATTTCCCAGAACTAGATTTCAATTCAGCTCTGTAAACTACACCCCAAAGGGAAAGGGGGAATGGGATAACAAAACAACACCAGGCAGACTGCGTCAAGGCTAACCAGAGCTGAACCTGCAGAGGATAAAAGAATAGCAGATACACTTCCTTAATTCACTTACTTAACCTTATGAGTGGGAAGACATTAATCCTTAACTAATAATTAAGAATCATACCTGGTTCTTCTCTTGAAATTTCTTAGAGAAGCTGATAAAGAAGCTGAAAATCTCTCTTACTTGAGATACTTGAAATTCACAGCAACTTCTTACTTAAGGCAAACTGTAAGTCTTAGTTCTTTGTTTGTCTTTTTTCCAACATGCCTTGCTTGTTCAATTAGATTGTCTTTAAAATATTCTTTCTTGTCCTTTCAAAACTTTTCAAACTATTTATAATTAACTTGAGTCTTTGAATCCTTGAAGAAAGAAGAAACACGTGCTAAATGCACACGCAGGTTATTTCCATTTAAATTAACGATGAACTTCACATAGAAATCTTCTTGGTTGAAGAACACGCGCAAACGGATGAAGACTCGCGATCAAAATAATCCACACGCGCAAAAAATCCACACGCGCAATAATCCACACGCGCAATAATCCACACGCGCAATAATGTTCTCCTGCGAGACACGTGAAATAAAAACACCCGCGCTATTGAGTTCAAACGCCAAAAAGAGATTCTCACGCGCAAAATCACTCGCGCTGAAAAAACACATGCGATCCTTGTTCCATACGCAACGAATTGATACTCACGCAAAGAAACACTCGCGCTATGAAATACACGCGCACTTACATCGCACGCGACTAACAGATTCTCGCGCGCTGAACACCCGCGCTAAAAATCACACGCGCTTTGTAGTTCTCACGCGGCGTATAGTTTCTCGCGCTAAGGATCACCCGCGCTATGAAATCGCACGCGCTCTTTAGTTCACACGCAGCGTATAGCTTTTCGCGCAAAGGATCACCCGCGCTATAAAATACACGCGCGTTTAAAATTGCACGAGATCAACCTCCACTCGCGCTCAGAACACCCACGCTAGAAAGCACGCGCGCACTTGAATTCGCACGCGACAGTTAAAATCTCGCGCTACGGAACACCGCACTGGAAACACAAGCGCACTCCGGGAGTTCAATAGTTTTAGTAGAAACACTACTTTTAACGAATTTTCAAGGAGAATGTTATTTAGATGAACAGATTTTCAGTAAAAATAAAGTCACTTATCTCCTGAGCGGATTCACAAAGATTTCCTGCTTTTCCTGTCTTCAAAAACGAATTCCTGCCAGCTGATGACTTCTCCTGTAACCCCCAAGAAAGTAGCCGCTCAACTGCTGAGGTCTGAAGGATAAAATCCACCAGGCCTAAGACTAAAGCAGGAGCAGCCACTAAACACGTCCTCTCAGATGGGGTTTTGATGATGAAAGGCACAGAGTGACAGTTTAGAATGTTCATTGTTGTTCAGCATTGTCTTCTAGCCAATCAGAGCTGTCACTGTGAGGCTCCATCTTGCCTTGGGTCAGAACCAGGATTCTGAATCAGCAGGTTAAGGCCTAACCAACTATAATGGAAAACTTCCCACCCACACAAAGCTAATCTGAAAAGGATAAATAATGGAAAGGAAACTTGAATAAGAGAAGGAAACCTGACAGTCTAGCCCTTACTCGTAGGTGTTATTACTATTGGCCCCCAGGTGCCAATAGCAAGTCATTTAAAAAGAAAAATGGCACGCAGCGTGCGTGTGGATTGCTGTGGAACCAGTCACAGAAATGGAAAACTGGCTTCTCGCAGAGACCGTCTTCCATTTCTATGATTGACTGGAGGTGAAGCCCAAACAACCTGGGGGAGAGAGACCAGCAGAGAAAGGTTAAAAGTGGGTGGGGAGGGACGAGGGAAGATTTGGGTATTAAGGAGGGAGGGAGTGTGGGTGGGAAGATTCATAAGGGAATGGATGGTGTGGGGAGACATGGACTCTGGTAAGGAGGAGCTGACCAGGGGAGGCAACGCCATCTTGGATAATAAGAATCTGTCCATGTTCCCTGGAAACAGAGATGCCTTCTTCCCAGGTGCTAATGAGGTGATCTGCACGGAGGTGGTGGGCAGATCCTGTCGATAACAGCCCGCCGCCCAAGTTAAGGGCCCGAGTGCAGCACAGTAGGGTGCTAATGGTGTCCATTTAAAAAAAAAAAAAAAATGTAAGTACCTTTCTTGCCCGGCGCTCCGCAGTGCTGCTGTTAGGGAGTCCCTTTTCTATGTTGATGACTGTTGTCAACATGAAAACGCACTTCCCAAGAGCAGCAATGCGCAGCGCCGGGCTGCTTATTTTCTTTTATCACAAAAAAAAGGCACCATTGGCACCCGTGTAGGAAACTACACGGGTGTTAATTGGTGAAGAGGGCGTGGACTGCCCAGGCAGCTCGACACGCTGGCTTGTACCATATAGTACAGCCTGCGTTCCGAACCTCCTGATTGGCCAGTGCCCCTACCCAGGGTGCTAATGGTTGTTAGAGCCTGGAGTCTAAACTTTGATGTCTAATGGGAGCAAAACCTGCTTTAATAATGAAGATCAAAAGTATTATTCTGGCTTGTATTCTTTTTTTTTCTTAAAGGGCTTTAGTTTGTTTTTCAGTTGCGAGTATATTTCAGAGCTGTAACCCTTTATTTGACATTTCTGTAAAACCTCAGACCGGTCTCTTGTTTCCCCTTTGTTCATCTGAATGGAGCCTTTTCTCTTCAGCATTTCACCACTGCTGGTTTCTAGAAGGTTCTCGTCCTCTCGGTTTTTGTTTTCTTCTATAAAGCTGCGTGCCTTCGCTTTGCTTCTCTTGTACCGTTTTCCGTAAAGCTGTACACCATTTTCTTGTGTTGCTTCTATTAAGTTTTAAACCTTCAGTTTGTTTCCATTTTAATTTGTGAAAAAAATCCTCATTTCTTGCTGAACTGCCCATTTGCTTTTTCGGTGAAGTTCTAGACAGTCTTCATCTTCCATCTTTGCTGGTTTGTAGAAAACTGTACAATTTCCTCCCAGATTTTGCTTTGCTTTCCTTTTAAGCTTTTCTATTAATGAGTCCTTCTTATGTGCTTTTCTTTCAGACCTTGGCCATGTCCTTCATGACTGGAGCTATTGCAAGGTAATGTGATCTACCTTTCCTTTTCATATAATAAACATTGGAAAAGATTGTCCATCACTTTTATTTTGGGTAGAAATCCTATGTAGGGCCTCGAGTACGAAGGGTCCAAAATGTGCATCTCTCACTTTAGAATTAGCCACTAGCCAAGTGATGCACAGCGCCACCACTGGCCATCAGTGGAATTACACACAGCGCAGCGCCACAACTGGCCATCAGTGGAATTACACACCGCACAGCGCCACCACTGGCCATCACTGGAATTATGCGCAGCGCCACCACTGGCCATCACTGGAATTACACACAGCGCAGCGCCGCCGCTGGCCATCACTAGAAGGACATCTGCATTTCTGAGCCAGATGGGTAATGCATTGTGCGCATGGAAACTGGCCGAAACGCCTTTCTCCAGGAAATTCCGTCTATAGGGCAGTGCCATCTTATACATAGTATTTTTCAACCCAAGGCAGACCGTGCTCAAGGACGCAGACAACTGCATACGTGTTTCACCCTTATTAGGGATCATCAGCGCAGTTTATTCTGAATTCTTGAGGGTGGGACATTCGTGCATGTTGAGCAAACGGGACGTGTGTGTTTGGAGCAAATACCAAGTTGCAGCGCTTTAGTTTTCCTTTGTTGATTTGTAGAAAGCTTTGCAGCTTCACCCTCCTTTCCTTTTGCTGCATTTGACGGATCTGTGTGATCCGACTGCGGCTTCTTTTACTGCGACGGAAAAGTTTGCATGGGGAAATGCACGAACACAAAATGTTCGTACATTTCCCATGCAAACATATTACAAAACCCACACCCACAACACACCAGTGGTCGAAGTGTACTAAAAGAAGAAGTGGAACTATGTCCCTGCTGGCCTGCACCCACTCCCCACAAACCCCTTAGCGCACACAATAGAAACCCCCAAACACGTGCACCTGCTGTTTAAGGGAACGGTCAGTGCACTGCACTGAAAGTGCAAGCTTCAACTTCTTCTTACACTTTTATTTTAAAATAAAACCATCGTGGGACTGTTTCTTTTTAAAATAAAAAAATATAGGTGCTGTAAAACGTCATTTAAAAAAGTAGAGAACAGCTCCCACTCACTTTAACCACTGCAACACGCCCCCTACTTACCTTGCACCAGTTCCCTTTCCCTTTTCACTTTTGTGAACGGGAACCCGTGCCGCTGGGTCCTTTTTCTTTTTAAATCTTTTTTTTATTTTTTTGACGGACAGCTGCAGGTGTTCCCCTCCACCCCCCCTGCAACTCCTGCTCACTATACTTCGTAGTATAGTGAGCTGCGTGTTGCGGGGGACACCCCTGCAGCCCCCTTTTTTTTTCCAGGTGTGCTGCAGGGGTGTCCTCCAACACCCCGCTCACTATACTGTACAGTGTAGTGGGCGGAGTGTTGCGGGGTACGGCACCGCAGTGTTTTTTTTTTTTTTGTTTTTTTTTTTTTAAATGCATGCCACCAAAGGTTCGAACCTTTTGGTGTCATGCATTTACGACTTTTTGTTTCGGTAACTTCTACCGATACCCATTTGACGGTACCTTTTAAACCATAAATTTCAGTTTTGCTTGCTTAGTTTTTAAAAACGTTCCACTGCCCATCCCCTGTCGACTCAGAATGCTGGGACAAAAACATTTAGACCACGGGTCCAGAGGGCTTTGGGGAAGGGCAAATGGCTTAATGTCTTTCCCAATTTAGGACGTGTATGTATAAGCCCAGAGCGCAAAATGAGTCCAACCTTTGTTTGTTCATATACATAGTACATGGGCACTCATGGCTTCAAGGGGTTGCCAGTGGTGCAGAAAATGTGGACCAGACCCACTGGGAGGTTGGTCCATTATATTTCCCAATTGACGTTCCCACTCTGGAAATCAGAGGAAGGCACCCTAAGTCGCAATGAATAAGAGCTCAGATGGCTGTGTTTGGTGCACTGGAATCTTGAAGGAAGTGGTGTTCTGCTCCTCAGAGCATTCTATCAACAGAAACTTACTCTGGATTAAGGTTGTGCCTCCCATCTCACGTACGCAGTTATGAAGCTCAAGTCGGGACGCAGAGGGGTTGCCCCGTTTGAATACTGGAAGCTCTGTAAACATCAGAAAAAGTCAAGAATGGGGGGAAAAGCTCTATCCATTGTGGAAAAGTAATTCCTAGAGTATTCAGAGAATGTTTGGATCTGGTGGCAAGAGAAATCTGATTCAACCCCTCCTAGGTAATCTTTCGAAAATATTCTGGTTCGGTCATGCCGTTGTTCTCAAGGTGTCCAGTATCGGATGTATGATGTCAGCCAGCCATTGCCTTCTAATGTCTTCCCCTTTTACCTCCTGGTACTTGTGGCCATAGATCAATTGGTGCAAGCTCAAAATCAAATCTAGAAATTGGTTACTAACTTGCATACAATATCGGAAAACCAGAGGGCTCTGGTTGTGGCAGTGGAAATAGACTCCCCTAAATTCCCTCCTTTTAGGGGTTGTGGTGAACTAGAAGGGGGACCGACTACAGCGGGTCACGTTGCAACTTGATTTATTAACCAGAAAAGAAAAATATCTAACTGACCCCCTCACGAAGCATCGCGAAGACAGATGTTCCCTACTGTTGAAAGCAAAAATAAGGGTGCCCGTGGAAGTCCAAATCAAAATGGTCCAAAGTCCACATCCTACCCACCTAACTGGCCCCCTAACACATCAGAAAATCTAACTAAAGAGGAAAATGGAGGCTTGTGCAACAGCCTCAGAGTGAGCTTCTACCTGGCCCACCTCGTGATGTCCTCTGGGTTGCTTTCTCTCCTCCCACCCCATTTGGGAAAAATAATTCTTCTTTTCCTTTTTTCTTTTCTCAGAGTTTACCAGTGGTCAAATCTCTCCAGGATCCTGTTTCAACAAACTTGTCTCCCATTTCGCGACACAGGGACTCGGCAAAGTCCTGTGATTCTTCAGTAGTTATATTGGGTCCCGTTTCAATAAAAAAAAAAAAAACATAGGGTGCATTCCCGTTTGCTTCTCTTGGGTTCTCATCTTGTTGCCGGATTCCCATCCTTGACATGCAGAATTCACATATGTTTCACTCTGCTTTACCCTTTGTTGGCTTTTTCAGTCTTGATGTGAAGCAGAAGTGTTTGTTTCATCCCTTTTCACATAGGCCGGGTGCTCATAAAATTCTTGTAGCTTCTTAAAATCTTGGCGGCTTCCGTGGCGTTGATGTGTAATATTTGTACTTTTTTCAGCCTTAACTCCCTTGGTCTGGGCTCTGTTCCGTTCCCCCAGGCTTTCGTCTGGTTTTCAACTTCGTCCCTCTTGATAGCTGGAGTTCTTAACGCTCACTGGCGTCCTCGCATTGGGAGCATTTACTTCCCACTCGGTTCTTGTCTTTTTGGCAAGCCTGCTTGCCTCAGGGAGACAGGCTCTGCTCTCGCTCCTGGTCTCGGCATCAGTTGCCGGGAGCCAAGCCCACCACTGATAAGTGGTCACGCCATTAGGAAAGACTGTTCTCTTCCTGTCTTCACTTCTGCCATGACCGGAGTCACTTGCTCGGTCAGGTTGCCCACGTAGCAGCCTCAGGCTAGCGGATCTCGATGTCTGCATGCCACTACTGCCTCCGCGTCGCTCCGCCCCTCCTGAAGGATCTCTCCAGAGACTTGCCTCTGTGTAGCAAGGGCTCTCCTCCCCCCTAAGGAGTCTCCCTCCCATTTCCAGCCTGCACTGCTCCTATGCACATCAGTGCAACAAACAAGATTGAGTCAGTCTTCTTTAATCATGGCCTAAAAATGTGGTTCAGTACTAGCTGAAGCAAATGGTGATAAAGGAGGGTCTTGTTAATATGCATAACAGAAGATCCAAAGTCCTTTTCCATAACCATATATGCTGAAAGGGCTGTTTGGACTGGGAGTTCCTTCGTGGAATGGGAGTCCTTGTCCCCAAGAAGAGACAGTCAGTGAGGTCCCACTTGCCCAGACCTCTGTGAACGGTCTTGTGGATCAAGCTCACATCCCTAGCCTCAAAGGGTGTAGCTCCCCTCTGGGCAGAATGGACATATTGTCCAGGTTCGTCAATGTGCACTACCTAGCTTTTGTTTGTCTTTTGCAGGGGTCTGCATTATTTTGCTTGCTACTCATCCCTAACCAGCATAGTCAGTGGCGAGGTATTGTGGGAGTCGTACTCCATAGACTTTGGGGAGACGCTGGTAGCAGACCTCCGGCTTATAGTATGAGTGGGACGAAGTCTTACACAAAATGAATGTAACCTCTCTTCTTTATGTTCTGCCATTATTTTACATTGGCTCTTAGGCAGCAGTAGTCGAGATGCAGCCATGAAGATCATGCGTTACCTAGCATATACTTGTAATCCAAACTTGATGACGGAATTCCTCACTGGCAAGGACGCAGCCACGGTTGACATTTCAACCTAAGAACGCCTTGCTAACACAGGAAAGCAAAGAGCCGGGTGCTAGATGTCCCACTTCGATTGCACATAATGCAGATCTTAATATTTATTATTGATTTATAGCATTTGTTATACGCCCAAACCCAGAGGTATCACGGCGTAGGTTACAGAGTGCATACATGTCTGGTTACAGGATAGAGGCATTGCACTATGAGCAGAATTGACGTTAGGAAAGGTACAGAGCACATGTATGCATTTGGGGTACACGTGGGTCATGTGAGCAGGTAGAAGAATAGTTTGAGGTTACTCTATACGTAGTGTTATGTTCAATAACAGATGGCACGTAGCAATCTAAGTACTACGTTTTTGGGGTTCACTATGAACATCCAGCAGGTGTATTCAGAGATCTCTGACGGCACACTCCGATTTGAGGCTGCATCCTATTGGTTTCCTTGGACAACCATTATTTTACTAATAAATATACAGTGCTAACAGAATGCAGCTGATGCTTTATATTGGAAGTGAGTTCATAACAACTGAACTTTGGCAATCCATCAGCTGCACAAGATTCATCACTTTGGGAACTTGCTAATTAGATGAGTATTTGTGTGCATCTAATGTGTACATAATTGCTGGATCGATAATTTCACACGCACTTATATAACGAGGCTTGCTAAACATACTGGAATTTGACAATTAGTCTGCAGCGACCAATGCTTGCCCACCATCCTCACTCACGTAAAGGTATTCCTGGGCAAAAAAAGCCACCACATTGTCTGTCGTGCAGCCATACATGATTAGATTACCCAAAAGAGCAATAGGTAATTAATAGATTACACACATTTAGTAATTGTACTCTTTTTCTGCATCACTGATATATAGCTCAGTTTAATTGGACCTTTCTGTACCTTAGCAATCCCACTCTGCAGCTTTCGTTTCCCATGTCCGTGGCACCTGCACCCCATTATCCCGCCCTCTTACCTTCCATCTCCCAGCCCTGCTACCTTTTCCCCTGTATACCTCGGGGCGAAGGCACAATATAGCAACCTCCTGACAAACCGAGGCACTCAAACCCCTACGGTGTTGATTTGACACAGTATAAAAGCCTTGCGAAGTACTCGTGTGGTAGTGCATGCTGTGTTGTGCAAGAAGAGCCAGCTCACCCGTGCCTGCTTTTCTCACCAGTTACTACAGCAGTAAGGCCGTCATCATCTGCATGGGGATCACCGTCCTGATTACCATTGGCGTCACCGTGTTCTGCTTCCAGACCAAGGTAAGGTGTCCTGCTGAGTGTAACCTCCCCCCACCCCCCAGCCCCCTCCATGCACGCAGTAAGGTATCCTACTTTCTGTTAGTGGAAATACAATCTGTTATTGGAGAATTGATTGCAATAGGATTTTGTTTCCTGGAGTTTGCAGATTCATTCTCTAGGTTGGTCATTGGAAAATGAAGCACAGAAAAGGGACAGCAAGTACTTTGAATATTAGACGCCGCCTTTTCTGCTGTCCTACAGCCACACAATATTGAGATGGATTGTACAGACCCCCAAGGTCTCTTTACACTGAATTTCTGGGAGTGTAATGAGGTTTTAAGGGTCTGATACTGTAAGCCTAACTGTGCCAGAACATTTGGTGCTCCCTTGGGCTTGTTTCTTAGTGTGTTCTGCTTTTCCTCCCTTTCCTCCCTCTAGGTGCTATATTTAATTTATACTGCACATGTGTAACATTAATGCTGCTATGCACTAGAGGAAATGGTCTCTTTGTGACATTTTGGGTCCCGGTCATGGGTTTGTAAATGAGTTTATTATTGTCGACGGTTCCATTTTCTTCTCACCTATTAGGGGCTACACGTATGGGGCCTATATTTAGGTTAAAAGTGGGGAGGGATTGGACTGTGAGAATGCACCGCACTGGTATCCTGAAAAATAGAACAACTATTACTTACCAGAAATCGTCTTTCTGAAGCGTATTTGCTTAGAATCGCTTGCTTTTCATAGTCTACCACCTAGTGGTTGTCTCAGAGTATAACATTTGTTTTTTGTTTAAGTAAAAAAAAAAGGGGCGTCAACAGTGGCACACTATTTCTATGCTACATACAGTACCCATGATCCCCTCACACATCAACATCCACATATTGTTTCTTTTTCGCGCCGGCCATTTGTGCAGGTTGTTTGCAATGCTTTTTTTTTTTTTTTTTAACCCGTCGCTCTCCTGCAGGGAGGCGCATGTGATTCTAAGCAGATACAAGCTTCAGAATGATGATTACTGAGCGGCCTGTCACAAAAAAGTTATTGTGGAGGAGAGACAGCAGTTCTTAAACATGCATGCACACTGAGATACATACATGGAGAATTTATAATGTGCTATGTAAATAAATGTATGAAATGCTCTGCGGTTAGGGGTTCACAGGATGAATTCGGAGCATTTGGGAATACCGTTCTGCAGGGTCAGCCGTTGAACAGGCACAATGTTTATGGCCTGGTAGTTTCCGCAGAGAGCAGATGTTATCTCTTAAGTGCATGGGAGTTGTGACTTGCAATGAATTATGTTTGTATCTGAATGTGCAACCATGTGCTGATGTCATGACCTACCATGGACGAATCCCAAAGAGGAGTGTGCTATGAATTTGATCTGAAGATGATAGTCAAGATAACACTGGTGTGTGGAATTTGACCATCCGCACGGGGAGAGTACACTCGCCTGGGCTTTTTAAAAAAAAGTTTCATAATGAAAATGAATGATTGGAGATCAACCTCCAGAAAATGTGTGGGGCTAACATTTTCCTCTGCTCAGCGCACAACAAAAATAGTCGTGTACTCTGGGGGCACACGGCCTACAGGCTCAGTCCTTCCTGTCACATTTCACTGGAATGTGAGAGCCACGGGTAAATCAAAGCATCTTGGGAAGGGCTAAGACAAAGACTCCTCCAGCCATGGCTAGCCTTATTAACTGGGGCCCATTTGGCTTTAAAAGAGGGTTGAACCCCTCTTTAGGCAGATCATCCAACGACTTTGAAAGGAGTAAGGACGACTAATTTGGACCCTGGCTGAAGGTGCAGTCTGCCTTACAGCTTCTGCCAGTGAAGGAAGGCCAGGATTTCCAAGAGGGAAGTAGGATCCCTCCTCTAAAGATATCCCAGGGAACACAGGGAGATACCGGATTTGGAGGACCCACCCAGCAGCTCCAGAACCGGTACCCAGCCAGCACACAGCGTGCTCTGCTAGGTTCTGCAAGCAGGCTTCCTAGGTGGGAAGTGCCAGAGAGTCTCTGAATAAAGGACAAGTCTGTTGCCAAAATGGTTCACCCCAGTACCAAGCACCATGAAGAAGGACAACAAGAAGATGGAAATGGAATGTAGGAAAGAATACAACAGGGACAAGAAAACACTGTTCCAAAAACAAATCTGCGCATACAAGAAAGAAATACAAAAAGCTAAGAGAAGGCATTATGATGACAGAATCACCAATGCCACAAACGCACAAAAAGAAATGTAACATCATTAAAGAAATGAGAAATCCACCTGGCATGCGACAATGCTCCAACCCCCTCAGAGAAACATTGCAACGACTTGCAAGACCGCTTCAAGAACCAAATCAACAACATCTGACAAATCATAAAAAACAGACTAACCATAACATTCAACCAACCGGACCTAACAGAGCAGCCACAGCACAAATTCCAAAACTTTCCTGAAATCAGCATAGGCATTTGTCTTGCTGGTAAAACACAGCAAGAAAGCAGGATCACCCATGGACCCCTGCCCCCTGACATCTACAAATCCATCCTCGCACAAGGAACACTGTCAAAATACTGCATAAACCTCCTAAATATCTCACTCTCAACAGGAACTGTACCAAAATCCTTTAAATTAGCATATATCAAATCGCTTTTAAAAAACACAAGTGGCGATGTGGAAGACCTCCAACTACAGACCGATTTCAAACATTCCCTACCCGGCAAAACTCCTTGAACCTTACGTATACAAATGAACCCAAGAACATGTAGAAAAACACCACCTGCTAGACCAAGAACAAGTCGGTTTCAGACCCGCAAGAGGAATACAAACAGCACTACTATCCATCTGGGACGACCTAAAAACAAACGCTGACTCCAACACAACCTCGCTCTGATTCTGCTTGACCTCTCCGCAGCCTTCGACATAGTTAGCCATGACACCCTAAACAAAAGACTGGAAGACCTAGGCATAACAGACATTGCACTACTCTGGATTAAATCATTCCTGGCAGACAGAACAGAAACTGTATGGATAAAACCCTACAAATCCACCCCACGAGTTAACAACTGCAGAGTACCACAAGGGTCCTCACTATCACCACTGTACTTCAACATCTACCAGACTCTAGTAATCAGAATCTTCAAAAAATACAAAATTATAAGCTACACCTACTGTCAGGGTCCGGCTTGACTGAATTCCACAGGAGCTGATGCTGGCCCCACAGACCCTCACCAGGAGTTCACCTCTCAACCCTTAAATATAAGCTGAGCTGAAAACCCCAAGAAAGGGAAAGGGGAATTTGGAGAAAATAACAACGGAGACACTGCAGCCCTGCAACCTTCTGGTAGGCTCTGGTATCTGTGGTAAACAAATACACCTGGTTACTTATATGATAATATAAACTTCTTTTCTAAAATTATTCTAAATAAACTCTAAACTCTTTACCTCTTAAACCTCAGTAAAAGACTTGGAGGCTAATAATCTGTGTGGAATATCTTGTAAATATCTTGTTTAGTGCATATAGTTCAAGCCACTCAAGTCTCTTTAGAATCCTAAAGTGATGGCCCTTGCAAACACCTTACAGAACTAGATATTCTTCTTGCTTCAAAGTTCTTTTAACTCTATGTAGTTTTTAATGCTTTTATAAAATGCAGTCTTTCTCTGAAGTATTGAATTCCATTTGCATAGATTACATTAAATAGATACTCTTTAACTTTCTGGAATTCTGCTTTCCTTCTGCGTGTGAATCGTTTCCTTATTTACACAAAGAACGTATAGTTTCTTCCTTGATAAGCGTGTGCGTTAAACACGTGAAATCAGAAGACGTGAAGAATTGTCCTCGCGTTTAAAATACACATGCGATTCTTTACCAAACCCGCGCGTGTGAAAAAAAACGTAAACGCGATAAAAATAACACGCGCTAGTTAAAATGGACTCGCGCTCTATCGCTACCGAACTCACGTGGAGAAACGAAACGTAATTCACGTAAAATAGTTCACGCGTTAAAAAACAACTCGCGCTTAATCAAAATGGACTTGCGCTCTATCGCAAACCAACACGCGCTTTCCCATGAAACGTCTTTCGCGTTAAAAATGTACACGCGCTAAAATTCACTCGCGCAATTCATTTAGGCACGCGCTCTATCGCTCTGAATACCCGCGTGCTTAAACGCAAACGACACGCGAGCTCGCGCACACATTAAACAGTCTTGAAGAACATTACACGCAGTTAATTAACTTTAAACTTCTACGCACAATCTTCAAGCTTGTTTTCCTTATAGTAACTTTAACTGTAAATGTCTCTTTTCGCAAATAATTTTGAAACTTGTTAACGCTTTAAGTTTTCTTATAAAAGAAAATGAAAGTTCACTGTGACAATCTTAAAATCTTTAAAAGAACGATCCCACCTGATGTCTTCTTGTTCAAACTGGACAGTTTACGATATTCTTCTTTGGTAGATTTTCTGAGCTCTGAAAGGGCCTTACATAAGGAGCTTAACTAATGTACAACCAGCCACTGAATTTCTATGGATGAAAGGCAGTTTAGAATCTTGCTCACCTCCCAAGAATCAAACCCATTGTTCTTTCCACCAATCAGACAAACCAAACACATCATTGTTCCTTTAACCAATCAGATTAAGTTTCTTTCGCTCCATCTTGACTTGGGCAAGCACAATGTTAATTCTATGTACAAACTCTTCCTGTTACTAACCCAGCCAGCTCTGAAAGCACAACTAACCCAGCCAGCCCTGACACCTACGCAGACGACACTCAAATCTACAGAATTGAAGACATTGAAGCCGATCATGCAACCCTAATCGAGTGTCTAAAAGAAGTGTTCAACTGGATGAACACCAACAACTTGAAAATCAACCCAGGAAAGACCATCATGATTATATTGAAAAACCAAGAAAACACCTACATTCCATGGACAATGGAAATGGAAACCGCACCAACACCATCTAAGGTAGTAAAAGATCTGGGAGTCCTGATGGACAACACCCTAACCGTAGAACCACAAATAAATGCAATAATCAAGAAATGCTTCTTCCTCCTTCACACAAGAAGAAGAATCTTACCCTTCCTCACCTTCATCCACAAAAAAAATGAATCGTCGCCCTCATCATGTCAATCGACTACGCAAACAGCCTCTATCTCAGGATGGCAGAATACCTCCTGAAGAAACTACAACGCATCCAAAATACAGCAGCCAGACTCCTCCTGGATAAGAGACCACATTACTCCAGCACTAAGAACACTGCATTGGCTCCCAGTTAAACATCGCATCACCTTCAAAACAATGTGCATAACACACAGGGCACTCAGTGGACAGGGAGCTGAATTCCTACAAAAGAAAATAATCTACAAGCCAACGAGACTCCTCCGATCAAGAAACGAAATCCGCCTGGAACAAAAACCATACCTTAAGAAAAAACTAGGGGGTTCCTCATTCTCCCACCTACCTGCAAAAACCCGGAACATCCTGAAAGAAATACACCGAAGACCACCTACAATTCAGAAAACTACTAAACACCTGGCTCTTCAACATCACACATTCAAACTGAAAAACGAAACCCTCAAACGGGAAACACAAATAACAGGATGACAGAATCTAGGACGACACAGACAAACGACCAGAACCGACTGAGGGAAACTCCTACTTTAGCA
Organism: Ambystoma mexicanum; assembly: GCF_040938575.1. NCBI lineage: Eukaryota > Metazoa > Chordata > Amphibia > Caudata > Ambystomatidae > Ambystoma > Ambystoma mexicanum. The sequence goes on along the minus strand of NC_090931.1, from coordinate 1,426,157,485 downwards.
AGAGAGAGGATGCTAGGACGAACAGGACACAAGCGACAACCCATGAGGACAGAATCAGCATCCCTAGCCAACTCCACCCAACAACCTCACTGGCTCCATAATCACTAACAGGTATCATATTTGAATAGAGTTGTGTGAATGTTAGCAGTGGCCACACTTGAACTAAGTTTTGGACATCAGCATGGGCCGAGCCCGGATGTTGTTGTTAATGATGGCAGGTGTCGCGCAGGATGTGAATGCAAGCGTTGGCGTGTGTCACGCTTCGAAAGTGCTATGAGCGGTAATGTGAATGAGCAGCTGGATAAGACGATGAATGCTGACCTCTGCCACATATGGATGGAGTAGCGTTGGCTGACTAATGCCACGTACTGATTGGATTTGCAATGCTATCCAGGCCAGATTTGGATGGACTCACAAACGCTTGCTTGCCCGCATACAGACAGGTTGGACGGAGGTGGCCGGGGCCGAACTTGGACAAGGTTATGAATGCGAGTGGGCGTCATGTGTGAAAGGGACTGTGAATGGCGGCCGGTCCCAGTTCTGTATGCAGATGCAGAGATGCTCGTGCGCCCCACCCGGAGAGAATATGAAAGTTTAGCGCCTCGCTTCCGGACAGCAATTCCATTTAACCAATCCACTAACAATTTTCACCTCTCTGCATACACTTCTCAAACTCTAACCAAACACAACCAGATGCCTGTAACACAACAATCCACACTTACTTCACTACAATGCAACAACAAAACAAACCACACAAACCACACTCGCACAACAGCACACGACTACCGACTGGAAAACCACCCCAAGCACAGCCAACGGAGTTAACTGGGTTGAGGCCGCCAACAGCACATCACTACTCTCTTGCATTTTTCCAGCTTATTCCCACTAACTCACCCGACTGCCCCCTTCCCTATTTCTTTCAGAGCAGCCAGAGCGCCAGGGGACCACTCGTTGGTGATAGTGCATTGTATAAATATCCTTTAACATTAACAAATTGTCTGGTACCAGTTGACGATGTCCCACATAAGTTGGTGGATCCCACAGACTCCCCCCCCCCCCCCCCCCCCCCCCTTAAGCATCCTGTCTGCAGATCATAACTTACAGCTGCACCTGCAAAGGTTCAACCCTTCCGGGAGAAAGGGAAAATGGATAAAATAATAAACACCAGATTCTGGCATCTTCACTCTCTCGCACCTTCTCTAATTTCCCTCTGCTCTGTATTCTGGAACAACATGCACAGCCTTGTTAGAAAAGTTCCTACTGTTCTGCTCCCACCCCATTCCCTTCACCCTGTGACATATCCAATTACCCGGTTTCCCCCTGCTTAAAGCTGAAGGGGCAATATTAGTCTTGAGGTTACCCGGATTGGAGCCAAAACCACCTTCCTCTCAAGATTTCCTAACCATATCTCCTTGTGCTTATCACGGACTATGATTTACAATCGCTTATTTTCCTGTCTACTAAACCCAACTATAGTTCTCTCCAAACTTGGTTTTTAATCTCCTGCACAACTGTGTGTCAATATCTCTGGGTCCAGAGTGGCCCTCTGACAAGCTCTTCCAGTGCTCGAGCCAAGTGTCTTTCCATCCTACCTGGTCTCCTTTTCCTCAGGCTGCTGGTGTGTGTATATTCCAGACCTCCCATCAGAACGCGCTTCGGTGCACGAGTTCCTATAATTGAGGACTTCAATGCTCTGGTGACATCGCAAAGCTTTTCGCGCGCCCTTGAGTTCTTTTTATCTGTTAGGTGCTAGCCACGCAAATGGGGCTTTTTTTAAAAAAAAAAAAAATCGTTTTAATCCCCTCGGGTTGTATTGCGCTATGTAGTGACCGTCACACTTAAGCTTGCCGTCACAAATGCAAGCAACCAAAATGAAACACTTGTACTAAATACATCAATGCTGGAACAAGACAGGCTTGCACGTGGTACCCTTCTCCATCACTTGCTGCGAGGCTTCGGCACTGCTCACTAACGTTCCGCTTGGTCAAAATCTCTGAGAGGGTGTCCAGAGAGAGCACAAGGATCATAAGCTCCCCAGGATACCAACAGTACTGTTCCAGGCTAAAGCTTCACTGCATCAGATTACAACTACAGAGTTACTGCCAACAGCGTATCCAATAGCAATGAATACATGTTCCCGCCTGTCTGCTGCACAGCCTGTTCCACAGACAGTGGCTCTGACATTTTCTTTTCTCAGCTTCATAAAATTCTCACAAAAGACCTGGGTTGGACACCAAAAACTAGGATCTGCTGGACGAAGGGTTTGGGATGAAAGGCAGTTTAGAAGGCTTTTTAAAGTTCCATACCAACTCATTGGAGGTAATGTGATGGGTTGGCCCGCCACAAAGAATAACGCTGACTCGGAGTAATGCCAAGGGTCTTTATTGGACTTGTACAACGGCTAGGATGGCTGTAGATGCTAGTGGCTCGCAGGGTCTTTTGGAAGTTGGCGCCAAGTTTGTTCCTTTCTACCTTGTCATGCACTGGCCTTGTCCCCGTCTCCCTAACCCAGTTGTCCCGAATGGGGATGTTGGTGGCTATTTCATCAGTGACCCCCTAGCTGCCCTTTTGTGGCAGTTTTCAATTAGGGACGCCCCTAAGTAATGGCTGACTGGCTCCCTAGGGGTCTTCTGAGGCTTTCCCTAACCTAGCCTGCTTGGTATTCTTGGGGAGTTGGAGATGGTGCCGCCTTCTGCCCTGTGTCACGTTCATTTCTCTCACACCTGTTTGTACCTGACCCTTCACTATACTTTTCTTTCCTCCACGTCACTGTCCCTCCGATCTCTCACTCTACCTATCCACGTCCACCCTTTGATCTTCTTTTCTTACTGCTGCTCTTACTATCTCTCGTACCTCCAACTACCGCACTGCCTCAGTTATCTTCTCCTACTTACTTGCCTCGTGCTAGTCTTTTTATTATCTGTCTGCCTCTCCGCTGATTGTCGCTCCTATTTTCCCACTCACTGTCCCACTAACTATTCTGTTGCTCCTATTTCTACTCCATACTTAACCCGTGCTATTGCCCTCTACTACCGCTCTGCTGCTTCTTCTACTCACCCAGACTCCCTACTCAATTACCACTCACTAAGACTTGGTATCGCATGGTGCTACTCCCACAACTACTACTACCTCTGCCACCACTACCGGCCTGCTACTCCTATTCTACCTCTACTCCTCACACTCCCTGTTCACTCACAAATACTCCACTGACCCCACTCTCTTCCATAGCTTCTGTACTCCTGTCCTCAGCCAACTCCTGTCCTCACTCAACCATTCTCGCACTCCTCCTTAAATACGCCACCCCCTTGCAGGATTGGTCCACCTACCTTATCCAATCACCTAGCTGGCTCAAGGGGTGTGTCCTGGGGAGGGCTTGGGGGGCTTCTTAAGGGCTTGTAAGCCCCACCCCGTTCCTGCTACAATCCTCACAATAGCCTGGTAGTTGCCTGAAGGAAACCTCAGTTCCCTAGGTCGGGGGACAGGCCTACTTTCAATTCGCAATTCCCTGGTGGGCCAGTTGGCCTTCTTGGGAAATGTTATATTTTAACCCTCCCCCTGGTGGTCGTGGGGATTTTAAAGAAGCCCTTTTCAAGGGCCTTTTACCAATGATCATCCCTGGTGGGCTAGTGGTTTTTTGCCCCTCGGTGTAGGCTTCAGCAGACGCTGTCTGCTGGGGCCGCACTTGATTCCAGGACGTCACGCTGGCCTGGAAAGCTTCTGTGACATGCCTTTCCTCAGCGGTCAATGTTGTGGCCTTCGGCACACCCCATTGCAACCTCCTTCCTGAGGAAAACATTGCAGACTGAACACCATTCCACAAAACGCGCCCTCCGAGCCCGAACAACCAATCCATTCGGCAGCACCTTTTTCACCTAACCCCTTTGGTAACCCCTATGAACCTCCCTAGCCTGTCCAGACCTCTCCCGACACTTAAAGGGCCTAGAGAACCTGGCATAAATGCAACCACTTAATCCAACATATTGTCTTTGTACCTTTCAGGATCTCTTCTCGATCAGGTTGGTCTTCTAGCGCGACTTACTGTTTCCTCACGCTCCATATATTCAGAGCCACTGTTAAATGTACTCACTCGGTCCGGTGTACTCATGGTAACAGGATCTTTCTCCTGTGAGACCTCCCTTTCGACTGTCTGGATTTTCCATCCACAGTGTTGCTTCTTCACTTCCTGTAACTGTGATGCCCCAGAATGTTCATAGTTTGCCATTTTCTGTTGATTGTTGTGTTCTTGTTGCTTTCTCTGATAGCACTATTCCCTCTGCATTAAATGTTCTTCTCTCTAAAGTCTGTACCTAGTGTTCCCTTACTTTGTGCACATGAATTGGTGTAATGTAATGGGATTTACTTTTTTTCTGTGTGGTAGTTTCACCTTTTCACAGTATCCTTGCTACCGGTATTTACCGCCAATCTTGCATCTCGTGTGTACTTTCTCTGCCTTTTATATCTTTTTTCTATTCTCTTTCTGGTCCATTTTTCACTTTTTTCTGATATCTCTCCATGCAGGTGATGCTTTGTTTTCCCGTCTACTCTGCATCATGAAGAAGGGCAACATCCTGGTCACAGGGTTCATATTAGTTCTGTGGACTGCCGCCCCCCCTTTGAGAGACGATTCTTAAGTCTAGCCCACTGCTGAATGCTACTTGTGACATGCCTTCAATCCAAGGTGGTAGAGTGGGGCTCTTTTATGTTTCATACCATTTTCTTTTTAAGACACTCCTCTCCTCAGAGGTAAACTTGACTCTTGTCTATCCCTAGCTACTTGGGATTTCCGGTTTTGGTTTGTAGTCCATAGGGTTCGATGAAGTCAGCTCCTACTTGGGTTCCAGGTTTACTCTACCATGTAATGTATGTGAGTGCAGTCTGCTTGGTTGGTAATCTTTTGTTATCCCCTTCTTTTCACATGGTTCAGTTGCCCACTAGTCTCTCAATATTGGAGTCCATCTGGGGCCACCAGTATTGTGAAGAGGGATGGCCGAATTTGCACCTATTTCCTCTTCCATAAGGTACATGGCATGGAAGAACAGGAGAAATACCGCAGTCGCCCATACTATTTTTGGACCGATTCCTAGCGCTCCCATAATTAAGTACGTAGAGATGTATCCTCTCAGTCAACCATACAGCCCAGGAGCAGTACAAACGCTAACCAGAGTGGATGAAGAACCCCAGAGGGCAACCAAGGAGACTTCCATTGACAGTATTGACTAAAGCGCAACAAAGCCCGGGGGTTTGCCCCAACAATTGTCCTCTTACTTGTTGATGGTTCAATGTTGTTCTTGTGTGGGCCCTCATGTCCCACACGGATACTTCGTGTTCTAAGGGTGTTCGAGGAACTCGTCACGTCTCCTCTACTGGCCACCCCTTCCTGCACATGTATTTCTTCTTTGGATACTTTCCAGAAGCTTTGTAATTCTTGTGGAAGCAGCTTTTCTATAGACAACCATTTCTTAGTGAATGCTATTACTTTCCGTAGTATTGCGTCGACCTGGAGTTCGTTATGACATTTTCCAGAGGTTAATGGCGCTGTCTCGATGGTCGACTCTTGGTAGTCCCTATTGCTGCTGCGCGTTTGTTCTTTCGATACATGTCTGTACTGGAATCTCGATAAAACAATCAGCTTGGCTGGAATTGTCATTCCAGTATATGGTCTGTTTTGAAGTTGTAGTCTTGCTTTTTTATGGAAGCTTATCCTGGGCATGTGGTGACTTGTGTTTCTTGGCCCTGACATCTTTACTGATGGCTTGAGACCTGTCCGGAGTTTAAATACTCTTCCCCAAACCTAGATCCTGAGGTGGTTAACTGCGCATGAGCATGCCAGCATTTCTCTTTATTACAGTACGGTGTTCTTTCTCTGTCATTATCTTGTGCAGGTTTTCTCTCTCCCATGGCTCTCTACTTGACTTCATTCACTTTGGTTGGTTCCGTTTCCGATGATCTGCTTTTTGGTTCCCTTATTTGTGTAGTGTGCCTTCTTCTACACTGTGCTATTGTCCATTATTCTTGAGATTCTTGCTTTTTTTTGTGGTTTCCAAAAGAACAGGTCTGTACGCGTGCTCTTCGTGCTGTGAGTTGGTCATCTGTGGATTCCTCTGGCCCTGTTTTCTCTCGTAGTGTATGTGATCAGTCTCTCAGTTCATTCTTTTTGCTATCCAATCTCTAGTCCCCCTAATGCTTCTTTATGGGAGTTCTGTGTTTCAGCAGTCACTTTATTTTTCTACTGGCGGAGTTCTTCTTTGCCCTTCTCTCTCCCCCTAATGCATTCGCAAGCACTGCAGCAGCCTTCATTTTCGTTCTGGCAGACCTGATGCTCTCTTGTATACTTTGAAGGTTGGCAGCCAAGGTATACTTTAAAGTTGCCAAGGATTAGGGAACTCCCGTCCCCCTCACTCTATCACGGGCTTATAAAAAGCCCAATAATTGAAGATTCATTAGAGTAAAGTTGCAGTAATATATAACAAATACTTCAAGTTTGAGCATAGACTTCTAGTGTACTGCTTATCTGTAGTTCTCCTATGTAAACACCAGACATCTTTCTCACAATACATTTTTTCTTTAAATCTTTTATTCAAACAGTGACCCAACGCGTTTCGAGATATCCTCTCTTCATCAGGAGTACCCCTGATTTTATTGTTTTTCATTATGTATTTTGGTCCATATGACTGGACCAATTGTTTCTTCCCCGCACCTTGAATCGCATCAAATCTCATTTTACATTCAGCGTTTGAATGATGGACTTACTATTACATTGTGTGTGCATTGCGTCAACATTATGAGCCAAGGTATACTTGGCAGACCTGGATTAGGAAGGAATGTTGGAGGTGCGGTCACTTGCTGTGCCATTTTTAATAGTTTTCCTGCTCTTTCTTGCTGCCGTTTCTTTCCTGTTTGTTTACTGTTTTCGTCCCTTCATTCAACGTGGCAGTCTGGCCCTGATCCCATTCCCTGTGCCAAATTGTGATACTCCCTTTGTCTCCTGTGGAGCAATGACCACGTTCTGCATGGAGTTTATAAATGTAGGGTTTATTTAAGCAACAAATACCTTGATCACAAGTAGAGCCACACGCTTTGCCCAGCTTACTCGGTTCTCGGTCCTGGATGCGCAAGCTGCGTACAGCTCTCTTCTATGCTCCTCCCATAGGTGACATCTGAAACGTTACGCTCAGTGAGTGACATCTAGCGTCACTACACAACAACTGTTCCTCACTTTCAGGTGAGGCCTAAGCCCATGTCACTGCCTTAATACTATGGTGATATTATTTGGCAAACCTTGCCCAGCTGTAAAAGTGGAAGAGCGATTATGAGTGAAAGAAATGTTTTTTCTGATGTTTGTTAATCTGCTTAGAATCACATGCTGTGCATAGTCCGACATCCAGTGGTCACTGCGGAGTATTGCATTTTGTTTTTCGTAGTCGAAAAGGGGACGTCGACAAGGCGTGTCTGTAACACTATCCCTATAGTGACGTGCGTTGTACCCACAGTCCCTCACGTGTCAAGGTCCCTCGGATTGTTCTTTTCCGCCCAGTTATTGGTCGCCTCTATGCAGAGCTCCTCGAGAGACATTGCGAAATCATTTCTTCGACCCTTGGTCGTTTATTATTATTAATATCTAACACATAGATTCCTCCCTCGACGAAGCTGCAAGCTGTTTCTCCGCCGAGGAAGCTCTTCGACGGAAGGACGAGCGGAGGAGATCCTTCGGCGTCGCCGAACACGTGGCCTGGCCTCGCCGGCCTTACACAGTAGGGAGAGTGAGGTTGTGTGATCTTTTCTTTTCACTCCGAGAATGCCTTTCTCTTTCCCCTCCCTCTCTTTCGAGGTTGTAATCACACTTCTTGCCCTCAGCTATGGAGAGGACGCCCTTTAGGTTTTGCCCACTTTGCAAAGGCAAATATACTTGGAAGGACAAGCACAGACGGTGCAACCGTTGCTTGCCCCTCGATCACAGGGAGGACGGCTGTGCGGCCTGTAAGTTACTTAAGCCCAAAACAATAAAGGACCACAGGGTCAAAAGGTGGGCGGCCTATGCCATGTCTAGGTCAGATTCCTCCCCCACTGCCGCCGAATGTGACGAGGACAGTGATTACACGGCCCCCATAACGGAGGTTGTAGACCTCTCGAGGGAGCGTTCTCGCTCCTCTTCGTCCGTCCCCAGCCCCGACAAGCCCGGCTCACACCCAGCTTATGGGGATGAACACCCAGGCGACAAGGACGCACACAAGAAATCTAAAACACTTGCCCCACGGCACGCATTCGTCAAAGACGAAGGCAGCCATAGTGCCAACGGAGGCACCGGGCCCACCGGCGTCTTCCGCCGACCGCAAGGGTCGCCAGCCCTCCCCGCCACCGCTTCCGCGAAAGGCGACCGGGCACTCTGTAAATAAGGGCGCTAACCCCAAACCCTCAGGTGGCGATGCGCCTCGTAAGAGTGCACACGTTGCTAGTAAAGACTCGACGGTACCTAGCGCGACGGCGAGCGATCCCTCGGCAGAGAGAATGATCGCCGAAAGCCTCGCACGTGTATCTTCTAGGGACGGCCAGAGACGGGCGACAAGTGACACGCCGAAAACCGAGCACAAGGCCAAAGAAACGCTGAAGGCGCCGGAAAGTAGGCTGGGACAGCTCCCACTGTCGACTGAAAGCCCTAGCCTGCCAGAACACTTCTCAGAAGGCGAAGGCACCTGATCTTCGACGCTATGGGACAGATCTAGGCAAATACAAGGAGAAGAAACTCCTTTTTCACTCCCAGACCGCTCTGGCCTACCTCAGTGGACCTTAGAGAAGTTCCAGTCCTGTATGGACAAGTTAGACAGATTCATGGCCATTCCAGAAAATAGGACACCTAAAAGACCTAGGGAGGTACTCCTAGAAAGTCCAAGGGCTAAATACCCGAAGTTGTTCTATAACCCCTTTCAGGAGGATAGGAACTCTTACGACCTCACCGAAGAGGACACTCACTTCCAGGAGGAGTTCATTAATGATGAAAACCAACAAGAGGGAGAGAAGTCTTCTATGAGGACACTAACATAAGTGAGGAAGGGTACGAAGAAGACCCAGGTGAGGGTGACCCAAATCCCTGGCAGTCACCATCGGGGTCTACAGAGCCAGACATTATAGACATCAGGTCTCCTCAGACCACACCAGTCGGGAACCCTTCACCTGTTGACGACCAGCCCACCTTTTAATGCGCTGCTGAGGAAAGCAGCAGCACATTTTGAGGTCGAAACTCGGGAGGTCACCCCAGACACTGACTTCGTGGAAAGGATTATCAAAGAAAAACCCCCCACCAGCCAAACCATTCCAATACTCGCCTCTGTTAAGAGACAAATCAACCCTTCACTGGCCACCCCTGCACTAGTAAGAGGGGTTAATCCAAGAATCGAAAAATTGTTCTCACCCTCTCAATCAGACCCACTATATATTAAGGGTCACTCAATCCCGGACTCCTTAGTGGTGACTAACACTAGGAAAAGGGCTGGTGTTCCACTGTCTACCAGCGAGGCACCCCTGGATAAAGAGGGGGGAAAAAGCTTTATGCCCTAGCCAAAAGAATTACCACCTCGGCAGCGTTCTCAACTAGAATTGCCAATAATAACACATTGCTGGCAAGCTACGCTGATGCGCAATGGGGAAAGCTTAAGCAGGACATTGAGGAAGTCCCTGAACCCCTAAAGACTAGATTGCTGGCTACAGTTAATGAAGGGTCTCTGGTCAACCAATGCATCGTTAAGAATACCCTCGATGCAGCGGAAACAGCTGGCCGCTCTTTGGTACAGGGAATTCTGCTGAAGCGCCACGTCTGGCTTCGCAATTCCGGGTTTCAGGCGGAAACGCAAGCGGCGCTCATTAACAAGCCTATTGAAGAGTCTAACCTCTTTGGAAAGGCAGTGGACGACGCACTGGAAAATGCGAAAAAAGAATTTGATACCATAAAGACCTTGGACCAAATCTCAAAGCCCCCTAACAGGCGGGGATTTGGCAACAAGCGTTCTTTTCGTGGCCAACGCCAGCAACAGAATCAACAACTTCAATATTCCGCCAACAACTACCAAAGTAATAGTGGCCAGTACAATCAGAGAGGTCAACGCCGTGGCAAGGGGAGAGGCTGGGGTTCCACCCCTAGACGCTCCCAAGCCACCAACAACACCAAGTGACGCGAAGATTCGGGTCCCCTCCCATGCATCGCCGGTCGGGGGCCGGTTAACATCCTTTCTTCCAGCATGGGAGGGAATAACCTCAGACAGCTGGGTACTATCCACCGTAGCCCGCGGCTACTGTATAGAGTTCAACAGATCCCCAACATACAGACCCCCGAGGGGACGACGCATGACACCAGAACACCTCGCCATCCTTCTCCAAGAAGTGGATCAGCTACTGGAAAAAGGAGCTATTGAGGTCGTGCCTCTATCTCCGGTAACGGAAGGTATTTTTCTGATGTTTGTTAATCTGCTTAGAATCACATGCTGTGCATAGGTCCGACATCCAGTGGTCACTGCGGAGTATTGCATTTTGTTTTTCGTAGTCGAAAAGGGGACGTAGGCAAGGCGTGTCTGTAACACTATCCCTATAGTGACGTGCGTTGTACCCATTATCCCTCACGCGTCGAGGTCCCTCAGATTGTTTTTTTTCGCCCAGCTTCTGGTTGCCTTACGCGGAGCTCCTAGAGAGACATTGCTAATACTTACTACGGACCTCGGTCCTTAATTATACTTATTATATTGTTAAAGATCCCTCCCCTCGACGTTAGCTGTGAAGCTGTTTCTCCGCCGAGCAAGTTTTCGACGGAGGGGAAGAGACGGAGGAGATCCTTCGGCGCTGCCGAATACGTGGCCTGGCCTCGCCGGCCAACATACAGTAGGGAGAGTGGGGGTTCGAACCTTTCTCTTCTCTTTGAGAATTTTTCTTTCTCCCCTATCTTTCCTTTGGGGTTGTTATCACCAGTTATTATTGCCTCAGCTATGGAGAGGACACCTTTAAGTTTTGCCCACGCTGTAGGGGCAAATACACTTGGAAGGACAAACACAAGCTCTGTAATCATTGCTTGCCCCTCGATCATAAGGAAGACAGCTGCGCGGCCTGTAAGCTCTTGAAACCAAGAACTCTTAAAGAACGCAAAGTTAAGAGGTGAGCGGACTACGCTATGTCGAAGTCAGTTTCCTCACCCGCTGCTGCTGTTACAGAAAGTGACGAGGAGGGTGATAACTCGACGTCCGTTACGGAAGTCATTAACCCCCAGAAGGAGCGCTTGCGCTCCTCGACGTCCGTCCCCGGCCCCGACGGGCCCGGCTCACGCCCTGCTTATGGGGATGGACACCCCGGCGACAAGGACGCACACAGACCCCATAGGCCTAAGCACACAACCCACGGCTCTTCTTCGTCGAAGACGAAGGATCCATCAGCGCCGAAGGGGATGCAGGGCACTCCGGCGTCTACCTCAGACCGTAAGGGTCTCAAGCCCCACCCGCAAATGCAGCCGCGACCAGCTATTGGGCTTTCATCAAACACGGGCGCTACCCCAAAATCATCCGACGTAACGCTCCATAGAGCGGCCGTCGAGGAACAACGCGTAACGCAGGCAACGTCGACACCAGAGTCCTCTACTGACAAACTCGTTGTCGAGAGCCTGGCGAGAATTGTTTCCGAAGACGAACGTAAGCGGACGACTAAACAAACGTCGAATACCGCACAAAAAGCTATGGAAACGCCGAAAAAGCACAAGAGTAGCCAGGAACTGCCCCCTTCATCTAAGGGCACTTCTGAACTACCGGAGGGCTTTTCAGAGGGCGACGGAAACCTTTCTTCGACGTTGTGGGAGCGTTCTAAGCGTTTTGAAGGTGAAAACACTGATTTCCCCCCTCTAGACTATTCAGGGGTCCCCCATGAGACCCTTGAAAGACTCCATTCTTGTATGGAGAAAATGGAAAGGTTTTTGGGAAACCAAAACCCACCCACACCCAAAAGACCAAGAGAATGGCCCCAGGATGACCCTAGGGTCAAGATTCCTAGGCTGTTTCCCCCTTCTACAGACGTATATGACCTCACTGAAGAGGAGCAATACCTCCAGGAAGATGAGGAATGTTTGGGTGGAGAGGAAGAACATGAGGAAGAGGGGTTTGAAGAAGATCCTTACACTAGTGCAGGAGCTTTCGAAGAAGTTACAGCTACCTCGCAGCCCTGGCAATCCCCATCAGTGCAGCCTTGGCAATCCCCATCAGTGCACTCAGACCCTGATGTCTTTCACCCTTCTCCTCCCAAGGATTCACCTATTGGAAACACCTCTCCCATAGATGACCAACCTTCACTTAATGCACTATTGCGCAAGGCAGCAGCGCATTTTGAAATAGACACAGGGGAGACTCTTCCTGACATAGACTTTGTAGAAAAAGTTATTAAAGAAAAAGCCCCTGTTAGTCAGTCTATTCCGCTCCTGGCTTCTATAAAGAGAAGAATAACTCCTTCCCTTTCCAATCCTGCCTTAGTCAGAGGGGTCAACCCTCGGATAGAAAAGCTCTTCAGCCCTTCGTCCTCTGACCCTTTGTACATCAGAGGCCATTCTATTCCGGACTCCCTCGTAGTTACTAATACAAGGAAAAGAGCAGGGGTACCACTATCCACTAGTGAGGCACCACCCGACAAAGAGGGCAAAAAGCTCTATGCACTGGGGAAGAGAATCACGACGTCCGCCGCCTTTTCAACTAGGATTGCAAATAACAATTCCCTACTAGCTAGCTACGCAGATGCACAGTGGAGCAAGCTGCGCAGCGAAGCAGAGGACGCACCAGAACCCCTGCGTTCACGCCTGTTAGCTACAATCTCAGAGGGAACTCTGGTAAACCAGGGCATCGTAAAGAACTCCTTAGATGCCGCAGAGACGGCTGGCAGTTCCCTGGTTCAGGGAATACTTCTCAAACGCCATGTCTGGCTGCGCAATTCGGGATTTAAGCCGGAAACACAGGCTTCCCTGATAAATAAGCCCATAGAACAAACACATCTGTTTGGGAAAGCAGTTGATGAGGCCCTAGAACATGCGAAGAAAGAGTTTGATACCATCAAGACTCTTGACCAAATTTCTAGGCCCCCTAACAGACGCGGCTATGCCAATAGACGCTCCTTTCGTGGCCAACGCCAGCAGCAAAACCAACAGCAATTTTACTCTGCTACCCACTGGCCCTCTAACCAGGGTAACAACACCCAGTTCAGTCAAAGAGGCCAACGCCGTGGCAGAGGAAGAGGTCGCGGCTCCAGCCCCAAAGGTTTCACGCCCAATAACAACAAATGACCCGAAGATTCGGGTCCCCTCCCATGCATCACCGGTCGGGGGCCGGCTAACATCGTTCCTTTCAGCATGGGAGGGAATATTGTCAGACCGCTGGGTATTATCCACCATAGCCCACGGATACTGCATCCAATTCAACGGTTCCCCGAAGTACAGACCCCCACGGAACCGACGCATGACACTGGAACACCTCACCATTCTTCTTCAAGAAGTAGAAGAGCTACTGAAAAAAGAAGCTATAGAGGCTGTCCCCCTATCTCAGGTAACAGAAGGTATTTATTCAGTGTACTTCCTTGTACCCAAAAAGGACTTAACCATGCGCCCTGTATTAGATCTGCGCCCAGCGAACAAGTTTGTCAAAACCCAAAAGTTTCGTATGGTGACCTTGCAGGAAGTAATCCCACTGCTATCACAAGGGGATTACTGTCAGGCTGGTAATATCCACATCTAACGCAGGAGCTGCTGAGTCCCACGATCCCACTAAGATGTCTAGCTCACAACTAAACTGAACAGCTGAGTACTAGACACCCCTGGGGGGAAGGGGGAAAAGTGGATAAAATAACAAATCAGACACTGGATCTTCTATCTTCATCCGGTCTCTGCATGAATGAAAATTGTTAAGCATTAAATAATATTACAAAACTAAACAACTATTATTTTATGAATATCAACAATCCTACCTGAATACCCTCTGCAAAAAGCCCAGAGGATGATAATTATTTCTATATATTTTTTTTTAGTTTTGAAATAACTCCAACTCTTTTACCCTAAAAGCAAACTTTGGTGGTCATGTTTCATAACTGTGCTGCTGAAAACCAATGAACTGAATGTCATTACAAGTGACTAAACTGATGGAGGTTCCTTGTGGAAATAAATGAACTTGAAGAAAAGAAAATGTGTTTCCAAACAATGTCAATAAAACTGTGAACACAAACTCCAGAATGGCTCAAGAAGATGAGTCTTTTGAATGAAGCACACTTGAAAAAATAGTTGAAAACACAGAAATAATCTTTTGTTTTCCTTAAAATGATACTATTTCCTTAATCAGTTCATTCCATTTCATTTACCTCTCTTTATGGAAATAGTTCAACAACCAAAGGAAATACCATTTAATGTTGAGTGCAGTTTTAAAGTAAAGTTATTCCTCAAAAACGTCTTTGCATGTAATGAGATGCATTTGGAAGATTCCTCATATAATATGGTAAACAAGTCTTATATAGTTTCCTCTTTGTTAAAAATACCTTGGCTCAAAAATAAATATCCTTCTTTGTGCTGCTTTTTTAAAAAAAAACAAGGTTGACTGTGCAGTCATTAACTTTAATAGCCTTTAAATATCATGTTTTCATGACTTAATCTCTGATGAATGAGTTTGCCATGTAAAAACACTGGCTTCACAACACAACGTCTTTTAATCCTTGCACTTCAGAGGAGAAAATAACAGAAGATAAGGCTAACTTTGGCAGTTCATTTAGATTAATTACATAAAAAGTACTTAGCTTGTTTTCATCCACAGGGAAAATTAATTTCTTTAGAGTAGATGTAACTTGAATGAGTTGTTTCTTTTTCTTTTAGTGTTGAAGATATTTTCTTAAGAGTTTTCCAAGGCCCAAAACATAGGAGATAAACAGAAACATGACCAGCTCAGGAAACTAAACTAATGAAAGGCAGTTTAGAATGTTGGGAGTCACACCATTGTGAACCTGCCACCCAATCAGAACTCCTGCCTCTGCCCTCCATCTTGGCTTGGGGTATCTGCAGTACTCTGAATATGGAAGTTAAGGCCCAACCATTTTAACAGTGAAAGGACTATATTTAGTCTTTAAACCTAACAATGAAATAAAGAAAGAACATAAGGATAATAATTCTTTAATTACCACCTATTTACTATGGAACCTGACAGTACACCCTCTCCAAGCCCTCCCTCCCGGACCAGGCTTGAAAGGATACTTCCTATGAAATTTGGCGACAAAAATTGGAGCATGGACATCACTAGCAAATTCCCAAGAGCGTTCCTCAGGCCCAAAACCTTTCCAGTCTATTAAATACTGAAGTTTTCCACGACTTCTTCTAGAGTCCAAAATTGCTCTGACCTCAAATTCTTCAGATTGATTCTCCACTAAAACTGGACTAGGAGGAACTCCTAATCTAGTTCCATCAACAAATGGTTTTAACTGACTAATGTGAAATGTTGGATGTACTTTTAAATTTTCGGGAAGTTTCAATCTAACTGCAACTGGATTTATCACAGTCTCAATCTCAAAAGGACCTATAAATCTTGGACTAAATTTAGTTCGACCCTCGATTTTCAAATTCTTGGCAGACAACCAGACTTTATTCCCAACACAAAATTCTGGCCCATGCTTGCGTTTAACATCAGCAAATCTCTTATAACTAGCCTTACTCAATTGAAGTGCCTTGACTGCTCGTACCAAATGTTCCTTCATAGTCTGTAATCTAATCTCAACTGCTGGACTACCAATGTCTTTCTCTATCTGTTCTCTAAGGAAACGAGGATGGAAACCACGACTACAGAAAAAAGGTGACATAGAAGTAGAATCCTTCATAGAATTATTATATGCAAATTCTGCTATCCAAATTAGATCTACCCAACTGTCTCCTGCTTGCAAGTAACATCTTAAGTACTTTTCCAACTCTTGATTAACACGTTCCACTTGACTATTAGTCTCGGGATGATATCCAGATGTTAATTTAACTTCCACACCAAGACTTCTACAAAAGGCCCTCCAAAACTTTGAAATAAACTGAGAACCTCTATCGGAAATCACCTGACTAGGTAAACCATGCAGCCGAACAATGCCTTGAGAAAAATGCTGTGCCAAACTTTCTGCAGTAACTTCCCCTTTAATTGGAATTAAATGACTTTCTTTAGTAAGTAAATCAACAACAACCAAAATTGTAGAACAACCCTGATCCTTAGGGAGATCAACTATAAAATCCATAGAACTAGTATGCCACGGATGCGGCGGAATTGGAAGAGGTTCTAATAAACCCATTGGTTTACCCACATGTGACTTGGCTCTAATACAAGTCTCACAAGTCTTAACAAAGTTTAAAATGTCACTTCTCATTGTATCCCACCAAAATTCCCTCCTGACCAACTCTAAAGTTTTTCTAAACCCTGGATGACCTGAGAGTTTTGATTCATGACAATCAATCAAAAATTTTTCACGGAGCTTCTCTGAAGGAAGATATAATCTAGTGTCGAAATATGGTAAACCATTTTAAATTTTTCTCACTGGGTCCTGTCTCACCCATTCATCCATTTGTTCAGAAGTCATACAGTCTTGAATTTCTTTAGAAAAACTTCCTTCATCAAAAACTCCCGCCACAATAAAATGTTCAGAGGAAATCACAGGTTGTTGATCAATCTCCTTCAATTGTTCACTACCAGGAAACTGACGAGACAAAGCATCTGCCTTTCCATTTTGACTTCCAGGTTTAAAAGTAATTACAAAATCATAATCTGAAAAGAATAATGACCATCTTAATTGTCTGGGTGTTAAAGTTTTAGCTGATTTTAAAAATAAAAGATTTCGGTCATCAGTCAAAACTGTCAGTGTGTCTAGCTCCATTTAAATAATGGCGCCATTCCTCAAAGGCTGCCTTGATCGCTAAAAGCTCACGATCCATGATGGTATAATTGATTTCAGCTGAAGAAAACTTTTGGGAAAAATAAGCAACTGGATGCAATTGTCCAGTGTTTTCATGCCTTTGAGAGAAAACCGCTCCCATAGCCAGATTGGAGGCGTCTGCCTCAACAAAAAAAGGCTTAGAAGGATCAGTATGTTGTCATGATCTCTGCTTCCAAAAGGTCAGGGTTTTCCCAACTCCCTTGGAAGCAGATCCATAACCCAGGTTCCGAGTGCCAACCAGTCCCAATTGGGACCTTTTGGACCCAGTCCTGGTGCCAATGGCACCAGGCTCATAAATATGCCCAGTCCCAGCGCTGGAAGCGCCGGGCTCATAATGCTTGGGTGGACTTACCTGCAGCAGACCATGCTGCTTACTTGCCTGCCAGTTGAGCCTCTGATCCTCTTCTGTTTGGAACTACTTTTCCTGTTGGGTGGGGCAGGAGCCACTCCCTAGATTCAGAACACTGGAACTCTTCTGGAAAGCAGGAACTCTTTTCTTACCTAGGCGTGGCTGTGGAAGGAGACCTCTAAGCACTACAGGAGGCTATTTAAACCACACCCGATGGATGAATCTTGCTTTGCGTTATTCTGCATCCTCTGCAGCAGAACGCTCATCGTGTCTTCTGCATCTGATCCTGGGCCTAAGGGAAAAGGCTTACCATCCTGAATCCAGTCTTCAGCAACACCTATAAAGACAAGAAAGAACAGGTTAGCATTACGGTCTTCAGTGACAGCTCTTCACTTACCTGGTCCATCGGCTGTCACCAACGCCTCGTGCTGCATTCCGGCATCTGAAAGATAAAGGCTTACCTACTCTTCGTGCGCTCCGGAGGCCTTCGGCGCTGCATCCTGCATCTGAAAGACAAAACAAGGTGCGTTTAAAGACATTGGGGAACTTTAATACTCACGTGCCAATACTCCTTTCCACATCTAACCCAGTGGGTATTCCGGCACCCTGCAGCCGCTCCGAACTTGTACCTGCAAAATAAAGAGACAGTTAGAGCGCATCGTGAAGCAGGCAACAAGCGCTTACTTACGTGCTTCCAGGCGCTTCTATTCATCACACGGGCTCCATTTGCAACTCACTTCAGCCCGTCATCCGCCATCGCCGGAACCCTGCAAAACAAGAGACATCATTACTAAAGACTTTAAAGACATTGGAATTACTCGAAACTTACCGTTCGTGCAGTAAACGACGGACAGCAGTCCTCTGAAGTCAAGAGGCCTGCTCCCCTTATCCAGTGAAGAAACTGGTTACAGCACCCTGCCCCGAGGCAGATGGAGAGCACGGCGTTCACTTACCTAAGGTGAGAGCGTTAACCTTTGGGGTTCTACAGGAGAAGAGAAAGGGAAGAAGAGAGACATTCAATAACCCAGTTCCTTAATCCCATATTTTCTATCTGCAGACATCTTACCCTTCGAGTCAGACATACAGTGCACAGAGGTCCAGCCCAAAGAGCCAGCCGTGTGTTACACTTCACCTTTGAAGATACGGTATATGCCCAGTCAAGACCGGCGCCTCTACGGGAATCAGGTGAGCGTTACAGATGTAAAAGCACAGGTCCTGTAATGAAACGATCTTTCAAAACCTGAAAAGCCTCTTCAGCTTCTTCACTCCAAATGAATTGTACTCCTTTCTTAAGAAGTTTAGTAATAGGAGTAATGATTTGAGAGAATCATTCGATAAATCTCCTATAAAAATTGGCAAAGCCCAAAAAACTCTGCACCTCCTTAACTTTAGTCGGAGATGGCCAGTCTTTGACAGCCTTAATCTTCTTTAAATCCATCTCCAACCCACCAGGAGTAATCACAAAACCAAGGAATTCAACTGAAGAAGTATGAAATTGTTTTTTTTCCAATTTTGCAAATAAATGGTTTTCTCTCAATTTTTGTAGGACCAATTTTACATGACTTTGATGTTTCAAATCTTGTGAATAAATCAAAATATCATCGATGTAGACTACAACAAAAATGTCCAGAAACTCACGTAGAACTTCATTAATAAAAAACTGAAATGAAGCTGGGGCATTACATAATCCGAAAGGCATCACTAAATATTCAAATAATCCATACTTAGTCTTGAAAGCTGTCTTCCATTCATCTCCCTCTTTTACTCTAACAAGATGATAAGCACCTCTCAAATCCAATTTAGAAAATATTTCAGCTCCTTGTATCTGATCTAACATAACTGAAATTAAAGGAAGTGGATATCTGTTTTTGATGGTTAGCTTATTTAGAGCTCTATAATCAATACAAGTCCTCAATGTTCCCTCTTTTTTAGGCACACAAAATAAAGGAGATGGCACCGGGGACTTGGAATGTCTAATGAAACACTTTGCTAAATTTTCAATTAAATACTCCTTAAGGTAATCGTTTTCCTTTTCAGTAAGTGCATAAACCCTGCTACAAGGTAAAGTGGCTCCTGGTTCAAGTTCTATCTTACAATCAAATGGTCTATGAGGAGGAAGACCACCTGCCACTACCTCATCAAAGACATCACTGAATTCTTTGTAGCAATCAGGTAACTCTCCCATAACAGCTCCAATAGTATGAGAGTGAAAAAGAGCTCCAACCTCTCCTAAGAACCTTGCACCCTTAACATCATCAATCTGAGTATCTTCAAGGGATTTACCTTCAAAACAATGTTCCTTACAAAAATTGGAATTTAATTCAATCACCCTTCTGCCCCAATCAATCAAAGGATTATGATGTGTAAGCCAGGGCATGCCTAAAATAATCTTCAATTGTGGAGCATCGATAATCTCAAAAATCAACTCCTCTCCATGGTTCCATGCCATAATCATTAGTAAGGGAGAAGGTTCATGTGTGATTGGTCCTGAAGTTAATTCTGATCCATCCACTGAACTAACCTGCTCAGATAAAACCTTCTTCACTAAGGGAATACCTAAACTCTTTGCTACTCCCCAATCCATAAAATTCCCAGTTGCTCCTGAATCAATAATCACAGGACCACTACCCACCAATTTCTTTAAAAAAATCAAGGATACATTAATTGTTATGTGAGGAACTGCCGCCTGAAGAGTATTGGCTACTGATGATTCTTGCCGTCAGGATTTTGTACTTTCTTTGGAGTGTAAGGGCAGTTCCCAAGAAAATGTCCACTCCTTCCGCAATAAAGACAGTGATTATTATTTCTTCACCTCTCTTTCCTCCTTAGAAAGAGGTCCTCTAATTCTTCCTGAACTTTCTGAATGTTTTGACCTAAAATCTCTTATTTACAAACTCCAGCTTAGGTCTATCAAATCTAGGATTAGATTTATTCTCTTGTTTATTGTCTCCCCTCCTACGCTCCAATCTTCTTTCATAGAGGCGAAAATCTAACTGTACAACTAAATCCATCAAGGCGTCACAAGAAGTTGGTCTATTTACCACCCCAGACAAGGCGTCTTTCAATTCATCCCTTAAACATCTGTAAAAAAAGGGATGCTCTCTTCTCTTCTGGCCAGTTACTTTCAACAACTAGAGTCTTAAATTGGTTAATATAACTTACTAACTCTCGATTCCCCTGTTTTAACTCAAGCAGTTCACCATCAACTTGTAAGGATTCCTGACGTTTATCAAATAACTTACTGAACTCCTCCTTAAATAATTTAAAATCATACAAAGCTAAATCTTTTTGTTTAACCAACACTCCTGCCCAACTAGCAGCCTCCCCTGAAAGATAAGATATCATAAATGTTATCTTTGACATATCAGAAGAAAACACTTCCGGCCTACTTAAAAAATGTAATTCACATTGAGTGAAAAATGTTTGAAATCTTTTAGCCTCACCAGAAAAACGTTCAGGTGGTGCCAGAGGCACCGGTAAAATTAAAGACTTTAAACCTCCAATTGCTCCTAACCCAGAATCTCCTCTCTGTCTAGAACCTTCCCTTTCCAGAACTGGAGGTTCCAAAATCTGTTCTTCTCTCCTACCTACCAACCTTTCTTCTGACATTTCCTGAATGTGTTACCTTAATATTTAACTCAATCTTTTTATTTAAAAGGACATTCTCATTTATAGAAACCCTTAATTCTTCCGTCAACTCCTTAATCATATCCCCCAAGGCTTCCATAATTATTCTGGGAAGTGGTCTCAGCAGCTCAGGCGAAGTTAACTACTTGGGCCTTTCATTCTGTCAGGCTGGTAATATCCACATCCAACGCAGGAGCTGCTGAGTCCCACGATCCCACTAAGATGTCTAGCTCACAACTAAACTGAACAGCTGAGTACTAGACACCCCTGGGGGGAAGGGGGAAAAGTGGATAAAATAACTAATCAGACACTGGATCTTCTATCTTCATCCGGGCTCTGCATGAATGAAAATTGTTAAGCATTAAATAATATTACAAAACTAAACAACTATTATTTTATGAATATCAACAATCCTACCTGAATACCCTCTGCAAAAAGCCCAGAGGATAATTATTTCTATATATTTTTTTTTAGTTTTGAAATAACTCCAACTCTTTTACCCTAAAAGCAAACTTTGGTGGTCATGTTTCATAACTGTGCTGCTGAAAACCACTGAACTGAATGTCATTACAAGTGACTAAACTGATGGAGGTTCCTTGTGGAAATAAATGAACTTGAAGAAAAGAAAATGTGTTTCCAAACAATGTCAATAAAACTGTGAACACAAACTCCAGAATGTCTCAAGAAGAGTCTTTTGAATGAAGCACACTTGAAAAAATAGTTGAAAACACAGAAATAATCTTTTGTTTTCCTTAAAATGATACTATTTCCTTAATCAGTTAATTCCATTTCATTTACCTCTCTTTATGGAAATAGTTCAACAACCAAAGGAAATGCCATTTAATGTTGAGTGCAGTTTTAAAGTAAAGTTATTCCTCAAAAACGTCTTTGCATGTAATGAGATGCATTTGGAAGATTCCACATATAATATGGTAAATAAGTCTTATATATTTTCCTTTGTTAAAAATACCTTGGCTCAAAAATAAATATCCTTCTTTGTGCTGCTTTTAAAAAAAAAAAAAAAAGGTTGCCTGTGCAGTCATTAACTTTAATAGCCTTTAAATATCATGTTTTCATGACTTAATCTCTGATGAATGAGTTTGCCATGTAAAAACACTGGCTTCACAACACGACGTCTTTTAATCCTTGCACTTCAGAGGAGAAAATAACAGAAGATAAGGCTAACTTTGGCAGTTCATTTAGATTAATGACATAAAAAGTACTTAGCTTGTTTTCATCCACAGGGAAAATTAATTTCTTTAGAGTAGATGTAACTTGAATGAGTGGTTTCTTTTTCTTTTAGTGTTGAAGATATTTTCTTAAGAGTTTTCCAAGGCCCAAAACATAGGAGATGAACAGAAACATGACCAGCTCAGGAAACTAAACTAATGAAAGGCAGTTTAGAATGTTGGGAGTCACACCATTGTCAACCTGCCACCCAATCAGAACTCCTGCCTCTGCCCTCCATCTTGGCTTGGGGTATCTGCAGTACTCTGAATATGGAAGTTAAGGCCCAACCATTTTAACAGTGAAAGGACTATATTTAGTCTTTAAACCTAACAATGAAATAAACTAAGAACATAAGAATAATAATTCTTTAATTACCACCTATTTACTATGGAACCTGACAATTACATGACAACACTAGACATGAAAGATGCATACTTTCATATTTTAATGTTGCCAGCGCACAGAAAATACCTCCGGTTCAAGATGGAGAACAAACACTACCAGTTCAGAGTACTACCCTTCGGGATAGCATCTGCACCAATGGTATTCACGAAAGTACTGGCAGTGGCAGCCGCCCACCTGCGCAGGTTATCCATCCCGGTATACCCTTACCTCGACGACTGGCTCATAACAGGGGATTCTTACGAAACATGCTTCTCCAATACCCAAAAGACTGTAGACCTTTTGTTCCAACTGGGCTTCTCCATCAACGAAAAGAAGTCCAGCTTAGACCCCAGCCAAATCAAACAATTCCTAGGGGCTCTAATTCGAACAAAGGACGGCCTCGTCTTCCCCTCCAACGAGAGGGTCCAAAACATGCTGTTTCAGATCCCCCATTATGTGGCAGGTCGAGAGGTGACAGTACGCAAAGCAATGCGCTTGCTAGGGATGATGGCGTCATGTATTTATTTGGTACCTCACGCGCGCCTGCGCATGCGCCCAATGCAAGAGTGGCTCAACAGCCAGTGGTGTCAGGCCAGCGGACAATGGGACGATCTAGTGGTGGTCTCGCAGGCCTTGGTTCTCTCGCTACGGTGGTGGACAAAAGAAAACCTGTTATTAGGGAAAACTTTGGCCACACCCGCAGTGGAAGCCACTCTAACCACAGACGCATCTCTTACAGGATGGGGGGCTCACCTATCCCATCAGACTGCTCACGGAGAGTGGACTCCGAGCTTAGCATCCAAGCATATAAACCTGCTGGAACTACTAGCGGTGTTCAAAGCACTGAAAGCCTTTCAGGAACACCTACAAGGAAAGACAGTGATGGTCCTCACAGACAGCACCACAGCCATGTACTACCTCAACAAGCAAGGGGCACTCACTCTCCAGGACTGTCCAAGCTGTCCCAGAACATCTGGAAGTGGGCTCTCAAACACATGTTCTTACTATCACAACATGTACCAGGGGAACTCAATCTGCTAGCAGACAAACTCAGCAGAGACTTCCCCCTGCCCGTAGAGTACGAATGGTGGTTACAAGAAGACATCGTCTTCAACGTCTTCACACAGTGGGGTTTCCCAGAAATAGACCTGTTCGCAACTCTGGAAAACTCTCAATGCCAAGATTACGCCTCCAGTTACCCCCAGAACCAGTCCAAGGGGAACAGTCTATCGATTCCATGGTCAGGGAAATTTGTTTACGCTTTTCCCCCGACTCCCCTTCTCAACAAGATAGTGCACAAGATGCACCAGGAACAGGTTACCATGATACTAGTGGCCCCAATGTGGGCCCGGCAGCCATGGTTCGTTCACTTGATGGAGATGTCCCTATTTCCCCCAGTGAGACTTCCCTGCCCGTACAACATGCTGTCACAGGACAAGGGCAGGACACTGCATCCATGCCCTCAGACCATGAACTTAGCAGCCTGGCTCCTGAGATCATAGAATTTGGACATCTACAACTCCCGCAGAGATGTATGGACCTCCTCAGGGAAGCCAGAAAACCTAATACTCGCCACTGCTATTCTAGCAAGTGGAAAAGATTTGTCATCTGGTGTAGAGGTAAGAGCATCAACCCGGTGGATTGCTCTCCCACGAACATTGTTCTGTACTTGACCCATTTACTGGATTCAGGTCTAGTGTTCAATTCCATTAAAGTCCACCTAGCGGCACTTTCTGCATACACCACTTCCCAACTTAGTGTCGTGGTGGAAGATACCAGTTATCAAAGCCTTCATGGAGGGGGTAAAGAGAATACACCCTCCGATAGCTAACCCAGCTCCCGGATGGGACTTAAATGTGGTACTTTCTAGACTCATGGGCCCTCCCTTTGAACCCATGCACAAGGCAACTCTTAAGGACCTCACTCTTAAGACTGCTTTCCTAATAGCTATCACCTCCATTAGGAGAGTAAGTGAACTACAGGCTCTTTCTGTTCTAGACCCCTTCGTAACAGTTCACAAGGATAAGGTGGTTCTACGCACACACCCAAGGATTGCACCAAAATTCATCTCTAAATTCCATGTAAACCAGTCAATAGAACTACCAACTTTCTTTCAAAACCCTTCCAGCTTGGGAGAAAAGTCTGCATACACTAGATGTACGCAGAGCTGTCATGTTCTACATGGAAAGAACCAGACCACTGAGAAAGAATAACCAGTTCTTTGTCTCGGTGGCAGCAGGAAGAGAATGAGATGCAGTCTCAAAGTCCACTATATCTAGATGGATTGTTCAATGCATCACTCTCTGTTTCTCTCTTGCTAAGAGAGAACTACCCTTCAAGCCAAGAGCACACTCTACTCGAGGCACTGGGGCATCCATAGCATTCATTGCAAATGTTTCCCTTGAGTCCATCTGCAAAGCGGCAACCTGGAGTTCTGTACACACCTTTACAAAACACTACTGTCTAGATGCCCACTCTAGATCTGATTCCCAGGTGGGACAAGCAGTATTAAGACATCTTTTCTCTACTGTTCCTTCTCACAACCCACCTCCAACTCCGGGTACTGCTCGCTAGTCTATGCACAGCATGTGATTCTAAGCAGATTAACAAACATCAGAAGACAATGCATTACTTACCGTAAAAGCATTTCTGATGGTTGTATCTGCTTAGATTCACATGCGCCCACCCTTCCTCCCCGCTCGGATGGAAGGAACAGAGACTTCCTTTATATATATCTCTCTCTCTCTTTTCTGTACTCACTCGTGTCTAGAAGACTCCCTCAGGGCAGAAAAATACAAACAGAGGGACCTCGACGCGTGAGGGATTATGGGTACAACGCACGTCACTATAGGGATAGTGTTACAGACACGCCTTGTCGACGTCCCCTTTTCGACTACGAAAAACAAAATGTAATACTCCGCAGTGACCACTGGATGTCGGACCTATGCACAGCATGTGAATCTAAGCAGATACAACCATCAGAAATGCTTTTACAGTAAGTAATGCATTGTCCTTCAGTGTACTTCCTTGTACCCAAAAAGGATCTAACCATGCGCCCTGTATTAGATCTGCGCCCAGCGAACAAGTTTGTCAAACCCCAAAAGTTTTGTATGGTGACCTTACAGGAAATGATCCCACTGCTATCACAGGGAGATTACATGACAACACTGGACATGAAAGATGCATACTTTCATATTTTAATGTTGCCAGCGCAAAGAAAATACCTCAGGTTCATGATAGAGGGCAAACACTACCAGTTCAGAGTGCTACCCTTCGGAATAGCATCTGCACCAAGGGTATTCACGAAGGTAGTGGCAGCGGCCCACCTGCGCAGGTTGTCCATCCCAGTATACCCTTACCTCGACGATTGGCTCATAACCGGGGATTCTTACAAAACATGCTTCTCCAATACCCAAAAGACTGTAGACCTTTTTGTTCCAACTGGGCTTCTCCATCAACGAGAAGAAGTCCAGCTTAGACCCCAGCCAGACCAAGCAATTCCTAGGGGCTCTAATTCGAACAAAGGACGGCCTCGTCTTCCCCCTCCAACGAGAGGGTCCAAAACATGCTGTTTCAGATCCCCCAATATGTGGCAGGTCGAGAGGTGACGGTGCGCAAAGCGATGCGCTTGCTAGGAATGATGGCGTCATGTATTTATTTGGTACCTCACGCGCGCCTGCGCATGCGCCCAATGCAAGAGCGGCTCAACAGCCAGTAGTGTCAGGCCAGCGGACAATGGGACGATCTAGTGGTGGTCTCGCCGGCCTTGGTTCTCTCGCTACGGTGGTGGACAAAGGAAAACCTGGTAAGAGGGGAAACCCTTTGCCACACCCGCAGTGGAAGCCACTCTAACCACAGACGTATCCCTCACAGGATGGGGGGGGGGGGCTCGCCTATCCCATCAGACTGCTCACGGAGTGTGGACTCCGAGCGTAGCATCCAAGCACATAAACCGACTGGAGCTACTGGCCGTGTTCAAGGCACTAAAAGCCTTCCAGGAACACCTACAAGGGAAGACAGTGATGGTCCTTACAGACAGCACCACAGCCAGGTACTACCTCAACAAGCAAGGGGGCACCCACTCTCCAGGACTGTCCAAGCTGTCCCAGAATATCTGGAAGTGGGCTCTCAAACACATGTTCCTACTGTCGCAACATGTACCAGGGGAACTCAATCTGCTAGCAGACAAACTCAGCAGAGACTTCCCTCTGCCCTCAGAGTACGAATGGCAGTTGCACGAAGACATCGTCTTCGGCGTCTTCACACAATGGGGATTCCCAGAAATAGACCTGTTCGCAACTCTAGGAGAACTCACAATGCCAAGATTACGCCTCCAGGTACCCCCAGAACCAATCCAAGGGGAACAGTCTATCGATTCCATGGTCAGGGAAATTTGCTTACGCCTTTCCCCCCCCGACTCCCCTTCTCAACAAGATTATGCACAAGATGCACCAGAAACAAGTTACCATGATACTAGTGGCCCCGGCAGCCATGGTTCGCTCACTTGATGGAGATGTCGCTATCTCCCCCAGTGAAACTTCCCTGCCCACACAACATGCTGTCACAGGACAAGGGCAGGACACTGCATCCATGCCCTCAGACCATGAACTTAGCAGCCTGGCTCCTGAGATCATAGAATTTGGACACTTACAACTCCCGCAGAGATGCATGGACATCCTCAGGGAGGCTAGAAAGCCTAACACTCTTCACTGTTATTCTAGCAAATGGAAGAGATTTGTCATCTGGTGTAGAGGAAGAAGCATCGACCCAGTTGACTGCTCCCCCACGCACATTGTCCTGTACCTGACCCATTTACTGGACTCGGGTCTAGTGTTCAATTCCATTAAAGTCCACCTAGCGGCACTTTCTGCATACACCACCTCCCAGCTTAAAGTGTCTTGGTGGAAAGTCCCAGTTATCAAAGCCTTCATGGAGGGAGTAAAGAGAATACACCCTCCGATGGCAAACCCAGCTCCCGGCTGGGACCTGAATGTGGTACTTACCAGACTCATGGGCTCACCCTTTGAACCCATGCACAAAGCAACTCTTAAGGACCTCACTCTTAAGACCGCTTTCCTAATAGCTATCACCTCCATTGGGAGAGTAAGTGAACTACAGGCTCTTTCTGTTCTAATCCCCTTTGTAACAGTTCACAAAGATAAAGTGGTTCTACGCACGCACCCAAGGTTTGCACCGAAATTAATCTCAAAATTCCATGTAAACCAGTCAATAGAACTACCAACGTTCTTTCAAAACCCTTCCAATTCGGGAGAAAAAAGTCTGCATACACTTGATGTGCGCAGAGCTGTCATGTTCTACATGGAAAGAACCGGACCACTGAGAAAGACTAATCAGTTCTTTGTCTCGGTGGCAGCAGGAAGAGAAGGAGGTGCAGTTTCAAAATCCACTATATCTAGATGGATTGATCAATGCATCACTCTCTGTTACACTCTTGCTAAGAGAGAACTACCCTTCAAGCCAAGAGCACATTCTACTCGAGGCACTGGGGCATCCATAGCATTCATTGCAAATGTTCCCCTCGAGTCCATCTGCAAAGCGGCAACCTGGAGTTCTGTGCACACATTTACAAAACACTACTGTCTAGATGCACACTCTAGATCTGACTCCCAGGTGGGACAGGCAGTATTAAGACATCTTTTCTCTTCTGTTCCTTCTCATAACCCACCGCCAACTCCGGGTACTGCTCGCTAGTCTATGCACAGCATGTGATTCTAAGCAGATTAACAAACATCAGAAGACAATGCATTACTTACCGTAAAAGCATTTCTGATGGTTGTATCTGCTTAGATTCACATGCGCCCACCCTTCCTCCCCGCTCGGATGGAAGGAACATAGACACCTTTCTACATCTCTCTCTCTTTTCTGTACTCACTCACGTATAGAAGGCTCCCTCAGGCCAGAAAAAATACAAACATAGGGACCTCGACGCGTGAGGGATTGTGGGTACAAGGCACGTCACTATAGGGATAGTGTTGCAGACACGCCTTGTCGACGTCCCCTTTTCGACTACGAAAAACAAAATGCAATACTCCGCAGTGACCACTGGATGTCGGACTATGCACAGCATGTGAATCTAAGCAGATACAACCATCAGAAATGCTTTTACGGTAAGTAATGCATTGTCATTCTGGACACAGCAAACCGCTACATTTCTGTGTAATGGCGTGAATTAAAAGGGAGGTGTTTATTGGTCAAAGAAATGTGCTAGATTGCGGGCACTGTATGATGTTACTGAATGCAAGAGGAGGGTTAGGGTGTGGGTAAGTATGAGGGGTGAGGGTGACGTGATCGTTTGCAGAATCTTCCATGGTCCCTTGTCCGTGATAACATGCGTGTAGATTTCTGGTCAAATGCTTATTGTGCCACGATGCTGGTTTCTCCCACCCTCACCGGTGTCCGTCCTCTCGCCCTCTGCCAGGTGGATTTCACATCGTGCGGTGGATTCTTCTCCATCATGGGAATTGGGCTCATGGTGACGGGAATTGTTACGGCCATCGTTCTTGCATTCAAATATGTAAGTATGAGACAGCACGCGTGTACTTCATGGTGCTCATCCGGCCGATTGGGGAGAAGCGGGGGGGGTGGCAGTGGCTAGGTCTTCTGGGGCTGGCAGAATTCAGCATCTCAAAATCCGAAGCTTGATCTAGTCAGTACATCCAGGTATCACTCACTTAGGCTCACTGCGTGGAATGTACATTTGTTTTATTTATTATTTGGTTTAGTTGCAACGCAACTTTTCAAATATTCATACACACATAAAAAATTCAACATCCATATATTACACAAGATAAAAATAAGAAAAGACGAGCATATAAACTCAGAATAATAATACTAGGGTACAGATTATCTTCATCAGTTTAACTAAGCAAAACCAATACTTAACAGTACATAATTACACTGATGCCGTAAACTCACACACATGCACATCTGGTTTAAAAGCATAATGAAACCACATAAGTAAATAAAAACCACAAGGCATGCAGAACCGATGACTTCATCGAAATTACAGATGATTATATACACCCCATATCTCTAATATCAATCTTTGCTCCCAATGCCTCTTTGTGTTGCTTCTACTCCTGGTAATACCATTTTTAAAAATTGAACTGTAAATGTGTAATTCTTTATTTCAATTAGAATTTCATATTGTAATTTGCATTTTAAATTGCAGTTTGAAATTCTGAATGTATCTGAATTCAGAATTGCAATTTGAGGCTCCTGACTCCGAATCCAAATACTCTATTTTACTTCTTAATGAGCACTTGGGTCATGACCTCTTGACTGGTTTGTGGACATTTCAGCTCTGCAATTAAGATGGCTATCTCTCCTGAAGTCATGCCCTCCTGGGCTAATCCGTGTTTTCATTGGATGAATCTTGTCCCTATTGGAGTCATAACCCTGGTGTCCATGTCATTCACTGGAGGATCATTGCCCGACCACTAAGGTGAAGACTTCTGGGACTAGCCATGCAATTTTAGTCGGTGGTTAAAGATTGCTCTTCCTGCTTCCATTAGGGTCATGATGACCTCTGGGGTTCCTCTTATGCTGGTCAGCCACTGGCTGAACATTGACCCTCCATGTTAAGGTTATATTGCTGAAGGTATGTGTGCCCATCTCATTCACTGGATGGGCATTGGCCTAGTCCCTTTCAGTCTACCCTCGGCCCTTCCCCGCTACATGCCACCGTAACCCTCTTTAAGAGATCGCCTTTGGGGTTATCTGTAACATTGCACTCCCTGCATGAGCACTGGATACCCCCACTAAATGAGTTACCACTGTAACTTCACGCCCTCTCAAAGTATGCCGGGATTATCATTGGCTCCAGTATTCCATTTATTGGGGCGGGGGGGTGCGTGCGTACGTGCGTATATACACTACTTGCTGATGCTGACTTCTGTGTTTTCATTGCCTTGCAGATCTACTGGCTGCACATGCTGTATGCTGGCCTTGCTGCTGTGGCCTTTACCCTGGTATGTATAGCAATTATGCCTGCCTGATGTCTGTCGTGAAGGTGATGCACAAATACTTGTGTTGAGGTTTCACACACTCCTCATAATGTTTTTATTGTTCATGTCCTCTCCTAAGGGAAAGGATGCAGGGCAGGCTTAGTAAAAAAGTTCAGATCAGGAAAGTGCAGTACTGAAAATTAGTGCACTGTAGGTTAATACAGTAAGTACATTAATGTGCATCACCCCTGCACTTTAGTAGATTTGGTATTCTGAGGTTGGGAACACAGCTAAGTGTTTAGAATTACAGTGGGTGTGAGGGAAGATGCAGGCAAGATGCAACCGCATTAAGAAGCACGCATGAGCACTCTTTAAATAGGAGAGTCTTCTGTTTTTTTCTGAAATGGAGATAGCCCTCTTTAGATCTTATGGCCAAGGAAAGGGTGTTGTAAAGTTCAGCAGCGTCATGTTCTTCCTCCATGCTTCTTTTGGTGACCTACAAGGGTCCTCAACGTGGAGGATCTAAGGCCTTTGAGTAGACGGTACTTCTTGGTGAAGCAGAATGACAAGTATCAGAAGCTTCTCTGTAGGATGCCTAATCTTCTAAAATCAGTGGGAGAAGCTACAAGAGCCAATGCAGGGCAAATTAGTGTCTGGGTGATGTGGCCAGGAGGGTTCAAGCCTAGGACCAGCCTGGCTGTGATTCACTTGACGTTCGTGAGGTAAGCATTTGGGTAGACTCAAGCACAGGCATATAGGTGTACGATGATCATTGCTATGGTGACTCGCGCTCTTTGAGTCATGTTTGGAAAGGGAGGAATGTGTTTGAAAAACAATAAGTTGGAAGTTGGAAGTGGGATTTCTCTATGGATTTGCTGGGGGGAAGGAAAGAAGCCCAGTGAATTTCACACCCAGGTTTTTACTGATCTGAACGGGTGCACGGCTGCAGAGTAGCAGGTTAGGTAAAAAGAACCTAGGGTGGAATAGATTGGCCAGAATTGATGATTTTCGTTTTAGATGCATTTAAGCAGAGGCTATTGTCAATCACGCCATCAATGTCAATAATGTGTTTGTTTAGGAGGCCGAGTGTGGTGAAATGAATGCCAACATCAAAGGCTTCTGATATGTCAAGGAGGATGAGGGTGGCAGGAGTATTCCAGTGCAGAGCATTATGGAGTCAGTCCCACGTTTATAAAAGTGCTGATTCTGTGTCTCCTGTTTCTGAACCTCGACTGATGATCCTGGATGAGTTTATTTTTGTTCTCTTCTGGGTGCGCCATCAGCTGTCGGGTTGCCGCCTTTTCCAAGAGCTTGCCAACGAAGTGACCGAGGCCAACTGGGTGGTAGGCAGCAAGTATTTTTGATGAGGAGTGTGATCCAGTCGCAGGAAGGGAAAATAACCAAAGAGAAAACGCAGTTTACCAGGGAAGGAGCCATTTGGATTGCAACAGTGATCCTCGCCCACCTCGGATAGTTCACCTTCCCTCCAACTCTCAACTATTGTAATACAAAGATGCTCCATCAGACGGCTCCTACAATGCAACGCCTCATTCCTCCCCCTCTGCCATTGCAGAGTGGTTCCCTCCAAGGCTATGATAACCCCCGCCCCATGCTACTCCTTATTCCGACACCTCTTCCACTGTACTTGAACCTACTCTCTCGCACTGCCCTTACAATGCTGGCTTTTTCAGCATTACCCTCTGTCTCGACACCTCTGGCCATGCATCATCTCACGCATAACATCTACCCTCTCCACTGGTAACCGTGAACATCTCTTCAAGGGTGTGACCGAAACCAGCAGCAGGAAAAACTGAGTGCTCTTCTGAACAAGTGGGCTTGTCGGGGCCATGCCTGGGGGCGGTGGGGCAAAGTGGGGCAGGGGAGGATATCCTTCCAGATTGTTAGGGGGTGTAAGGCAGGTGAAAGAGCATGTCTGGGCGCAGTAACCAGCGTCCAAGATATTCCTGCAAGAAGTAGTAAATGAAAGCACCCCAAAACCCTGATTTAGAGGTCATCCAGAAGAACCATTTGGAGAATAAGTGCAACATACATCTGCAGTGGCTCAGAAGAGCAACCAGCAGAGCCTTTGGAACTCGCTTTTTAAATTTCTTTTAGATACAAGGCCAAGAACTGTTTTTCAACCGCTTCATTCTTGCTTGCTTGGCGCAGAGGTGGATTACAGAGCCATAAGGCTGGCGAAGTACAGTATCGGCTATACTAATGCATAGACTGTGCACAGAAAGAACCCAGTAAAAGAAGGGGTGACACTTGGCTCTCGGAGGAAAAGTCCAAGAGTTGGCAAAGGGGAAGAATGGTTGAATCTTGGCACTGACTGGTTATGACCTGGGTAGCGATTATCGGCAAACAGCATGTGGCATTAACGTGTATGGTTAGGGGGGAAAATAATTTAATAAGATATATTCGGGGCATGAAGATAGACCAGAAGACTGAGGCAATGTGGGCGCCACTCATGATTAAACCAAATAGGTGAGAACATTGAAATAATGTTATGGGTGCTACCTCTGATGCCCCTGGGCACCTGCGAGAAAGCCCTATGAGTTCAAAATGGACTGGGGGTCTTTAACCCAGTCACGAGGTGAATAGTCCGATCGGGTAAATGATCCCAGGCTCCAGGCATTTCATGTTTACGGCTCATGACGAACACATCCATGGTCTCCGGCTGCAATTTTGACTTTTAAGAAAAGCAAATCCTTATTCCAGACCCAACTATTAGATGACAGCCATGCATAGCATATGATTCCAGACCCAACTACTAGATGATGGCAATGCATGGCATATGAACGAATAATCGATGGGTAGCCACAAAATTATTGTTACAGGTTAGCAACCGGTTCTTTGTAAACTATAGAAACTTGGACTGAGTAACGCCTGGACCTCCGGCAGACATTGTTTTGCAAGCAGAAAATCCATGGACCTTAGCACCCCCTTAGCCATGCAGGTGTAGTTTTTTTTTTTTTTGTTGGCCTCTTGCCTCTTGTGTCTGTACTTGTGCTTCCTGAAAGATCGTAGAATACTGCACCCGGGCCTGTATATAGGATGTGTAGGGGTCCATGCTTTTCAGGTTAACAAGTTGGTCTGATACAGTGTGGGTTTATGACTCTGGCTTACAAGTTAAGGGGGTATTTCGGCTCTGAATACATTGTGTGTGCCCATGTAGATTAATGTGTACAAATGATTGGCTAAGTCAATTTGATGAATGTGAAATTTTGAAGTTGAATGGTTATTGGGTCTTTATTGTGGCATTAGCACCCTGGGTTACCAAAGCGGTAACCTGAGGTGCTAAAAAAAAAGTATTTTCATTCATTGAACGGGACGCCGCACGTGTCCTGTTCAATGAATGAAAATAGTACTAATCCAAAATGGCTACTATGTTAGAAGGCAGGGCTCCCCTCTTCTATTGCCATGGCAGCCGGAAAAGCGAGGAAGGAAGCTGCTGCACGTTAGTGGAACTGGGGGTTGGGTGGGGGAGGGGAAGAGGGTGTGTTGGCCCATGGCGGAGCAGGCAGCCTGCGGGTTCCAGGGAACGTGGCTGTGATTAGCGGTTTCATGGACCCTGATTGCCCCCCCCCCCCCCCCTCCTTGGGTGCTAATACTCTTTGTAGCTAAGTCACTCTATTACCTGCCCTCTGGTTCACTGGTGGAAACTAGTACTAAAGCTTGTTCTTCTTTTTCTCTATAGTTCCTAGCGTACGACACCCAGTTGGTGCTGGGCAAAGGGAAGAACTCCATCAGCCCCGAGGAGTACATCTACGGCGCTATGCAAATCTACACCGACATCGTTCAGATATTCCTCAGTCTTCTGCAGATCGTCGGGAGCCGGACATAAAGGCGGGCCCGCCAGAGCCCCTGGCGGCAGCAACAGATCAAAGCATCTGGGGGGGGGGGGGAGCTGCATAAGGGTCACCGTCTAGTCATACAGCGTCAATGGGATGAGGAGTAGGGCAGTTCTAGCCCTCAAGCTACTCCCCACTTCTGGTAGAGGGTCATCCAGCCCAAATGTTTCCCCAGCTGTAAAATGAGGTGTGGGCACATTACCCCTTCACGCACAGGTCCCATGGGCCTATTATATACCTGGGGGATGAGAGGGGGCGGGGGGGGGGCTCCCATTCCCACCTTTAAAAGACAGCAGAGAGTCAGGTTTGCAGACCATTATCGATGCTGACGGGGCCTTGCAAACCAGTTTTTTAAAAATATTTTGTATTGAGAAACAGTCGGCAACTTTTTGTTTCCGTTTTAAGATGATCTATACTTGTAGAACCTATTTTGAAAGCTGGAATTAGGGTGCTCTTTCCCTCCACTTCGGGAGTACAAGATATTTGTGGGTACTTGACCCATTCCCTGATTTTTTTACAGCAGCCCTCTGAACCAGACCGATATATATACATTTAGCTGTTTGTCCTTCGGAATCCAGAATGTAGATCTGAGCTGTTGGGGAAGCCACCTGGGCCGGCCACAGCTCTCGTAGGTGGGATCTGTAGGCACTGCACGTGCTCCCCCTGGAGCGGCCTCCTATATTTCCCTTACGGTGGCTGTCCTTAGACGAGGGATTGACTCGATTACCCCCCACAATGCTAGGCTTTCTGCAATCGTATTTATTCCAATCACTGTATGCTCCGAAAAGTTTACACACGCTTTTTGTTTAATTGAAAAATGTTTATTTTCGTACACCTTAAACTCGCATGGTCAGTTTCAATGTTTAACCTAATTGCCTGAATCGCCCCCCCCCCCCCCCCCCCCCCGGCGCCCCCTTCCTCGCTGGATAGCAGTGTACTTTGTTGGTCAATTGTGGCCACTGTTCACATTAAATCGTGAACATGCTATTGGTTTGTGCAAGGGGTCGCTGGTGACTAAAACTGGACAGGAGGAATGTCTAGTGGGCGGAAGGAGTTGGAAGAAGTTTGCTGGTAATTCCTTGCACTAATAAAGGTCAGGTCCTTTTTAGGAGGTGGCCTGTGTGCATCAAACCCCTAGGCACCCATCGGCGCATTGAGCAGGGCTGGCGGGTGGAGGTGGGGCAGGATTGATCAAAAATGTGTTTGCACTTTTTTTCTGCCTTTTTATATGTGTGCAAACTGTGGCACTTCAAGTATTGGTGCTGTTGGATCTGTTACGAACACTTAACCATTGTAATCGTGTTTTTCTAATATAAAAAAAAAAATGTTTAGCTCTGCATTTCATTAGTAACCCGTCTGTCAACTTAACATGATTTTGACTGTAGTCTTTAGCAGGAAAAGGCCTCTCTGGTGGGAAAGGGCTATGGTGTTTACGTCACAAAACACGGAAGTTGGCATCCGTGACATGACTCTCAAGGGCTCGCCTTATGCTCTGTAGAATGCTTCAGGGGTCTCCCCAACCACTCACAGCCCTGTGACTGATGTATTCATCACGTGACCCTTGCTTCATACAGAACCCTCATGGATTCAGTTGAAAAGCGGTCTTTCCTTCGAGTCTGCGCTCCAAGGGGAAATACCAACCGTTCAAATAAGTGTTGCTGTATCCAAGTCATGTCCTTTTTTTTTCTTTTTCTATGTCTATAACGGAAAAGAGAATATCTTTGGAAATAGATTTCATGAAGACCTCCGCTGTTGCATGTAACATGAGGTGATTAGGCTGAGCACGTTCCATGGTCACCCAGCCATCTTTTAGCGCTCCCCTCCTCAAGCATTACCCCCTGGAGCAGAAGAAGCTGACCAGACCCAAGTTCATCTTTGTATACTTTGCACAATTGGGTCGGATAAGTTGGGGAGCGTGTAACAATGTACGCCACACCGATCAGGGTCCGGGCCTCCTACAATAAGATGTCCCTTTAGATCACTCCAGCTCCTTGCGCCCTCGCTTCCACCAAAATCCCCACTCGTCCTGACTTGGAGGGGCCAGCCCGCTCCCTAGGAAAGGCTGAGGGGTCTGGATTCCTTCTACTGCGCCTGCGGCTGTACCAGGGACCATGCAATGTGCTTAGCAGGATCCCCTCTAGTAGATTGTGTAGCGCAGGAGAACTGTTTAGGTAGTCTGTCTGCTTTTTATTATTCTCTTGTTTTGAGCAAATTATGTACTAACATACACTTCATATCAAGTAAAACAGGTTGTCATGATGTTTTAGTCTTGTCTGTTTTTTCGTCACCCTATCTCGCGTGTAGTGTTTTTTTTTTTATGCCCATTGACGGTGAGTGAATTCGGAATGGAGGTACCCAAGGAGGGTGCAAAGCCTCAAATGTTTGGAGGCGATCGCATCCGTAGTGGGTGGGACTGGGTCCAGCGGGCTGAGCTTTCTTCCAGTTGCCAGAATTTGAGTAGTTCTCTAGAAGGGATCCATGTGAACGTTGTAGGTCCCCATCAGCCACCCCCTACATAGTCTATTGCGAGGGATTATGGCAGAGGAAGTCCAAAACATCTGGAGAGCTGCAGGGATTGCTCTGCCCAAGGTATTCACGAGGGGATGCCATGTTTTAGCGTTTCTCCCCAGGAATACGATTGTGAAAAGATGCAAAAAGTGTCTTCAACTTTCGGATGTATGCCTTTACCAGGAATTACCACAGCATGCACTCTTGGTCTCCTTGACTGTCATGCATTTACTTGACCAGTCTTTCACTTCACCATAACAAACGTCACTTTGTTATTACAGGGCATGACCCCCCCACCCCCCCACCGCACCCTTTCCTTGGCTGCAACCCTAACCAAAATGCAGACGAAGTGAAGATATGATGAAGTAAATGCATGGCATGACCATTCGGTCTAGCTGGGCACATAGGTTTATAGTCATAATGTAGAAAAACAAATGTCGGAAAAAAAAGTCACATTTTTTTTCAATACGTTTTTTTTTTTTTTTTTCAAATGGGGGGGGGGGGGATCCCCCATCCCCCCCTTTTGTGTTTTTTTTTTTTAATTTTTTGTAATTTTTTTTTATTTTACCCATTTTATATACTTACCAATCCCAAAAAATACATATAAATAAAAAAATAATAGATTCGACTTCTTTTTTTTTCGACATTTTTGTCATTCGACATTTTTTTTGGACATTTTGACTGACCACCGGGCACATAGTCTCCTTGACTCGCGTACTCTCCTGGCAGCCTATCACAGCAATCATACACTAGCCGGATCTCCATGGGTCGCTAGCAGTGACTTAGCCACCACTGCCTACCTTCAAAACCGTTCTAAAGTCCTTCTTATCTATTCTCATACTTCGGTCCTCTAAGGGCGTTTAACCACAAAGCTTTGAGGCCATACAATGGCTTAGGCGCTATACAAATGCCATATAACATGACGAAGTAAGTGCTGGCAAAGTATTTCGGGCTAAGTAAAGGGATGGATCCCGGCTGACTGGAGTGGTCGTCTGGAGTCTTAAATGTTGCAGGTGCCTGCCCTGAGAATGCCTCCTTTCCCGCCTTAAACCTGGATGAAGAATGCAAGGCAGCAACATGGAGGGAGGGGGGCGGATCTGTGGTGATGATCAATCAACTTATGTGATCAAATCTCTTATTCTGGCTTATTTGGCTGCACGTATTTCCCGCTACCTCACAACACAACGTATTAATGAACAGGAAGCGGCCATGTTTGAAGGGGCTTTTGGTGGTCAAGGACTTTCAGGTTTTTCCACAGGGCTAGTGGAACATACAATGATTATCGACCCTGTGCAAATTGGGGTGGGTGAATCGTAAAATTACGACCATCCATGACAACAGCCGCACCATAAGCGACCATCCACCTGCACAAATGAAACCGCTGGAGTGACAAGGTCCAGCACAAATCATTTCCTGTTACGTGCTAGTGGTTTGAATAGGTTTCAGTGAAGTATGCGGTCCGTCATCAGTGGTCTAAACGTTCTGGTGCTAAAAGATCATTTTGAGTGATTGCAGTTTCTCGATGTGAATCGAATTGTAGATTCCCGTGATGTTTGACAGTGTGTTTTTATGAAATCCAGGAAGTGTGTGTGGACTAGGTGTTATGACGGAGGGATTGACCGACAACTCGACACAAAATTGTCAATGTTCTGCTGTATTGCTTTGAAGGATCAATTAATAAACTAAAAAAAATAGATGCACTTGAAAGAACAGATAACCCTTTACACAACGGGCCGAGCCTTGATCTGAGGCTCAAGGCCTCATTGTACACACAGGAGTGGGGCGTGGCCAGCTACGAGACGATGCGGACGTGAATCTGCACCGCTCCGCGAGCCGCCACATAATCCTGAAACATCCTGCCTGATTTCGACAAGATGGACCAAAAATAAGCAAACGTACGGAATGTGGAGGATCTGCTCTATATCCTGGTAAATTTTGGGGACAAAACGCATACACGAAGAAGAGAAACATCGACTCTGGTTCGAGGCCACATTTTGAAACGCTGCTATAAACAAAATGGCCACCGCGTATCTCCTAGGCCCTGGCCGGGCCACACAGTGAGCTGCAACCACCCCCCCGCGGGGTATGAGAGGACGGCGCTGAAACCGGTGACTCGTACCTGAATGCAATTTGGCTTTCCGCCCCTCCGCATGCACCGTCAAGCGTGGGGCGGCGCATGTTGACAGCCAGTGTCTGCAGCCGGGGAACGCGAGCCAGCACAGCGCGCTGTGCGGACGAGGGAGACTCACCACAGCATACCGCTGGAGACGCCACTGGAAGACGAAGAACCTGGGAGAATACAGTACATACCTAGGGCGGAAGCGGTGAGGCAACGGAGTGGACTGCGGCTCCAGCCATAATACGCTTCCTCCGTAATGCGGAGCGGGTGCCTAATAACTATCGTCTCATCCGCTGCTACCTTGTCAGTGCTACAGGCGGTAGAATCAGTCTCCCAAACAACGAAACTGAGCAGGCGCGGGCCATACCCCAGTCCGAACATTGCCCACACCAACAGCCCGCCAACAGAAGCAAAGAAGGGGAGAAGAGATCAGCATAAGACTGCCCCGGTTAGCCAGGCAAAACAACCCTGGGCAGCCCGGGAAAAACAGTGGCACCGAGCGATCGTCCTGTGAAGCTGTCAAACCGCCTGGGAGCATCTGTACCCTGGCGCAATTGTGTGACCTAACCAAGTGTGTGCGGCCACAACGCACCTCACTAAACTACTGCAGTGGCCCTGGGACACATCGGAGAAAATGGGGAAAGATAAAGCTAAGAAACTCCCGACACAGAGCAGAATGGAGCAATATACAATCCCTTCGACACAGGTCCCCGACTACCATCCGGTCACCCTGGAAGGACGACAACCGGATAATGCAATCTCCCTGAGGGACATCATGGCCGCCATTGCAGACTCCCGCACGTCAATGGAGCAAAAAATGGATGGGATAAGCCTGGACGTGTCCCTCCTCAGACACGATCTCCAAAAGCTGACGGCGCGAACTGGCGAAGTCGAACAGCGCATCTCGACTACAGAAGATGGAGTACGAGACATGCAACACCAGCTCAGAAGCGTCACTTCGAAACTCAAACTGCTGGAAAGCCGAGTTGAAGACGGTGAGGGCCGCTCAAGGCGCAATAACGTGCGCATAATTGGCATACCTGAGAAAGCTGAAGGCCCCTGCATGGAGCTCTTCCTTGAACAATGGCTAACAGACCTATATGACCTGAGCTCCTTCTCCAAGTTCTTCTCTATAGAACGAGCACACAGAGTACCCACGGGTAGACCAACGCCTGGGGCGCCACCACGCACAGTAATTGCGAGATTCTTAAATTACAGGGACCGAGACGCCCTACTGCAACTGGCACGGACCAAAGGCCCGATCACCTTTAACGGCTCCAGGATCGCCTTCTTTCCGGACTACACGAGAGAGGTGCAGAAAGCGAGGCAGTCTTTCCATCAACTTAAAAAGCACCTGCAAACATTGGGGGTCAAATATGGCCTACTTTTCCCAGCATAGCTTAAGATTTCCCACAAAGGCACATCAATCCATTTCAGTGATCCGAAGGAAGCATGGCACTGGGCGGAACAACATATAGAGGGGGACTGGTCAACTCCCCGAGCCAGCAGGGGAAGAAACACACCGCCCCCCGACCAACAACATGCACCCCGACCGCCCCCGGAACAAGACCTACCAGAGGACAGCGATGGATTACCCCTGTCACCACTCCTGGCGACGCCCAGCGGTATACCAGTGAGTACACAATGCACTACCCTAACACAATCCACAAACCGTACCTGCTGACACAAATCAACACACTTCCTAACATTGCGGCCGCGGGGTCGACTCGCAGCCACACGTTAGAGGGGCCCCCCACCCTTTAAGAGACACATCAGAGAATAGCCCTAGCGGTGCTAACCCCTGATCGCACACTGCCAGGGACTAGCATACATACACAAGTTGAGTTTATTGCATGTAAGGTGTCCAGTTGACACCCGTGGTTTTCTAGGTTCGGGCGACCGATGCTTCTAGTTGGGAGGAGTATGGGGTGGGGTGTAATGGGTTTGTTAAGTTTCATTACACACGGGACACGTCAGACACAAAACATATCAGGACCAATCAGTACGAGCACAACTTATGGGCACAAGCTCGCGAGACGCGACGCATCGTCATCGGCAGCACACGTATCCACTCCCATAAGCAGACATGGCATCACATAACAACACTGCTCATGCCCTCAGAACACTCCGGCTCATGACGTGGAATGTCAATGGCCTCGGCAACGCTATCAAACGGCGCCTGGTTAGGCAATTTCTTAATAGATGGGCACCAGACATAGTGCTTCTGACTGAGACCCACCTTGCGGGCACGGAATGCACCCTGTTCAAACGCACAAACTACAAGCTGACACTCCACTCAGGCTTTACAATGGGATCAAGGGGGGGGGTCATGGTCCTGTTACACAAAAACCTCCCTTTCCAACTCACCACAGTGCGCCTGGACACTGGCGGCAGATACGTATATGTGACGGGCACGTTGTGGGATCAATCCATTGCACTGTTAGCCACCTACGCACCACCAACCCAACTAGACCAACTGCTCACAGATATTGCCCCGCTGATCACGAACGACACTTCCAACCTGCTGATTCTGGGTGGAGACTTCAACGAAGTCATGAACGTAACTTTAGACCGCTCACACTTACGCAACAGGAACCCCAACGCAACTACCTGACTCGCCACATTCACCAATGCACTGGGTCTATGCGACACATGGAGAGAACTCCACCCAGACACTAGGGAATACTCCTTCCATTCAGGGGCACATGCCTCCTTATCTAGGCTGGACTATTTTTTTCGTCCCGGCCTCTGATTTACACAAGGTACAGGAAACAGACCTGCTTCCTAGAGGCATATCTGACCCCTCCCCGCTTGAACTGAAAATCACAACATCCAGGCCGATTTCCCCCGCCGAGCTGGCGACTAAATAACTACTACTTGGGGGACCCCGAGCTAGTGGATAAACTCCAGGAGAGCACAAACACATACTTTGAGCTTAATACACAGTCTGCTTCTAACCCTGAGACACTGTGGGAGGCCTACAAGTCAGTGCTAAGGGGCGAGCTAATATCATGGACTGCCTGCCCAAAAAAGAAAGCATCTTAGCAAAATACTTGAAGCAGAACAGCAAGTGAAGCAGGCAGAGGAAAAGCACATAAGCGAAGACACACCGGACACAAATCGCACCCTGCTTCGAGCACAAAAGAAGCTCCAAAATACAGCAATGGATAATGCAAGGCACGCACATACTGCAATGAGAGCGAGAATCTATGAAACGGGAGACAAAGCTGGGGAGATGCTGGCATGGCTGGAAAGGAAAGAGCAAGGGCGCAGCCATGTCTGGTGGCTGGAGACAGGAGAGCAAAACACTTGTGTAACGGATCAGGACATAACACAAGGCTTTGCAGAGTATTACGCAGAACTCTACGAGGCACCCAGGACTCGAATGGATGCCTCGATCATGGAGGAAATAGCCATCCCTACCTTAAATGCGTCGCAGCAGGAACTACTGGAGAGAGACGTCACGGAGGACGAGAGCCTAAGCGCCATATCCAGCCTCCAAACCGGCAAATCCCCAGGTCCCAACGGCTTCCCGATCGAACTATGGCGGAAGGTGGGGAACAATGTGATCGCTCCGCACCTGTTACGGATGTACCAGTATGCACGTGAAAAGGGCATTCTCTCACCTGACCTACGTGAAGCAATGATAATAGCGATACCCAAACCGGACAAACCCCCCGAAACCTGCAGTTCATACAGGCCTATCTCGCTTATCAACAGCGAAACAAAGATACTGGCCAAAATACTAGCAGACCGCCTCCAACAGGTCATTCCCTCTCTGATACACCTGGACCAGTGTGGCTTCATGCCACAGAGATCAACACGCATGAACCTTTACAGAATATATTCAGCCTTGGAAAGAGCCCACAGCATACAAGGCCTCTTGGCCTTACTTGCAATTGACTTTGAAAAGGCCTTCGACTCAGTGAGATGGGAGGCTATCTGGGTCATAATGCACCGTATGGGCTTTGGCGAGAACTTTATGAGCTGGGTACGCCTACTATACAACTGTCCAACCGCCAGAACCAGGATCAATGGTTGGCAATCAGATCCCTTTGGGCTGGGGAGAGGAACGAGGCAGGGCTGCCCACTGTCAGCCATGATCTTTGCGATCGCAATAGAACCCCTGGCAATTCTCTTGAGAAACACACCTGCCTGGGAAGGCTTCCGCTGGTCAGCAACCTGGGAGGACAGAGTATCACTCTATGCTGATGACCTGCTCATCTATCTGAAGGACCCAGCCAATTCCTGTCCCAGAGTTACGAGCATACTGGAGCAATATGGGTCATTCAGTGGCCTACGAGTTAACTGGGCCAA
This sequence comes from Ambystoma mexicanum, assembly GCF_040938575.1. Lineage (NCBI taxonomy): Eukaryota > Metazoa > Chordata > Amphibia > Caudata > Ambystomatidae > Ambystoma > Ambystoma mexicanum. The sequence goes on along the minus strand of NC_090931.1, from coordinate 1,426,114,192 downwards.
ATCCATCCTATTCCCTATAGGGGATGCGCCTGCAACCAGTGCAATGAACGGCCCCTACCAGATCGAAATGGAGCAGTTCAAATATCTTGGGGTACGCAGCAACTTGCAGACTATACATCCCTGAACCTTGCCCCACTCGTAACAAGATTCGCAGAAGACACCTGCAACTGGATCTCATTGCCATTGACATTGTTGGGTAGAGCTGCACTATTCAAAATGATTGCCCTCCCCAAATTCTTGTACATCCTGCAAAATGCCCCTCTATATATCCCGCAGCAAGAATTCCATAGGCTCGAATGCATCCTCAGAAAACTGCTATTTGGGGGGGGGGGTGGCATCCGCGGATCGCTCTCTCCACGCTCCAAAGGTCCGTATGGGAAGGAGGGATTGGACTACCCAGGCTGCAATTATACTATTGGGCCGGCCTGCTGACTGTGGTCAATGACATGTTGCATGGAGATGGGTCACTTCCGCACATCAAGGCAATTAACCCCCACAACACAACAGCACCATTAGAACATCTCTACGGAAGCCTGGGTCGCCCACCGAAACCAGATATGGCGACACACATTGTGAGAATATATTGTGAGGTACACCGACACCTAGGTTGGGATGGGAAACTGACACTGGCCCAACCCCTATGGAACAATTGCCATCTTCCTGAAATACAAAAGCTACCTAGATGGCCCGAATGGGTCCAACGAGGAATCACCACCGTCGGGGCTGTGCTGCGGGAGGACAAACTTGCTCCATTTGAAACATTGCAAGAGGATTTTTCCCTCCCAGCCACAGAAAGATACCACCACACGCAATTGCAACATGCGTGGAGCACCTACCAACAAAATATACGGAACATACCGGAAAGCTCCCCCCTTGAATGCAATATGGTGTCGGACCAGGTGAAACGGAAAGTCACCTCCACCATGTACAATGTGATTACATCCTTTGCGACACCAGAACTGACCAGCCTGAAGACCAAATGGGAACGGGATGTGGGACCGCTCCAGCCGGAAGACTGGGTGGAGGCCCTAATGTACCCGCGTGAGGTAACCATTTCTTCAAGACTCAGGGTGGTCCAACTAAAGATCCTGCACCGCGTCTACTACCCAAGAGTCGCCCTTTTCCGCTGGGGGAAGACGACAGCCGCACGCTGCCTGAGATGCAAGCGTGAGGAAGGCACATTCTTCCATATCCTATGGGAATGCAATAATATCCAACAACTCTGGCAGAAATGCTGTGACAAACTATCCCGCGTTATAGGCAAGACAATAGAAAGATGCCCAAAACATCTCCTTCTGGGGATCTCTAATGAAACCGACCTGTCCCGGTATGAAAAGATACTCTGCTCCACTGCAACGGCCATGCTCAGGCGGAATATAGCACAACTGTGGGGCGCAGAACGCACTCCGGACTACGACCAATGGGTCGTGGATGTGGACATCTGCGCTGACATGGAACATCGGTTATACGCTGCAAGGGGCTGCCCGCAAAAAGCAAACAAAATATGGAGCTGCTGGGGAGACGCCAGCTAGAGAAGGCCGGTGTGATACGGCAGTTGCTAAGAATAGACCGGGCCGCATGATGCTGAATGAAGCGAGCCAGAAACATACTGATTGTGCCACGAGTAACTCCTGCTTTGGCAAAGTCTGACGGACCACTAGACGGCAGTCCCAGTTATCAAGAGTTTTTTTTCTTCTCTCTTCCTTCCTCTCTTTTGTTTTTTTTTTTGTTTTTTTACCTGCTTCTCTCTCCTCTCCTGACCCCCCTCCTGAAAATGTTGATTGTATGACTGCTCCCTTGCTCCCAGCCCTGATACACAGAGAGATGCATGTACTGTTAAGTTGTTTTCGTATGTTTAAAATCAATAAAGTCTTTGATAAAAAAAAAAAAGAATGTGAACAAAAGAGCGAACGGGCGAGGATACTCTGTCCCTGCAAAAGCGGCACAAATATGGAACAGGCTCCCATGCGCCTTGAGACCAGAGTCAAATCATTCGACTTTCAGAAAGAAATTAAAAGCAAGTTTATTCAAGTAAGAGCTTAACCCAACTTTACTAAACAATCCTGCTGTCCTGTCACTATTTGTAGTCTGTGTCTTTATGTACGTGCCCTGATGCCTGCGGGCTTTTTGCACAATATAAATAAATTAAAAACATTTTCGGACCTCCCTCCTCCAGATAATGCCTTTCTTTTTCCTTGACCCCATCTAGTTGTTCTTTCCTCCTTTTTTATAGCTCCTCACCCTCTTTCGCTCTACACCTCTTTGCCTCCTCCACCTCCTCTGCAACCTCCTACTTTCTAGTTTCACTGCCATGCGCTTTCTTCCTTCAACTTCTAACTTCAATACTGTCCCAAAACTCCTGGGCACATTTATAGCTCAGAGGTTCCACCCAGTGACCCGATTTTTTAATGACTCTAGTTGGGTTTCTGTGGTGCGTCTTGATGCTGTGACTCCATGCCAAACTAGGACTTCCCCAGCTGATTCCACTCTGTGTTCTGTGGTGTGGTCGAGGCGTCAGTATAGGGCGCCACCATCTTGGTTTCACTCGTCTGCTACCTCTGGTTCCTACCACTCTGCTGCCACTCGCCTTCATATTTTCTTGCTCGGAGTGAGAATGTGCGTACCTCCGTGCAGCAGTCCTTTGGAGGCTCCCATGGATCAGGCCTTGTGGCAGCCAGCCATGTAGGAAAGTGCACTGAATGCTGACTGCCTCCTGTCAAACCGAGTCCTGGATTTTGCATGGTCTAACATGCTGGCCCCTGCTGCGATAGTCCCACAAGCAAGTACGGGCTGGTAGACCCTGTTTTCCATGAGCATATTTCTCTCTATTAAAGCCTTTCTGGGGGTAAAGTGTCACACTCAGAGGCGCTGCTTAGGGGCTATAGCCCTGAGTCTTTTGGTTGTAGCCCCGGATAGAAGATCAAGGGCTACAACCAAAAGGCTATAGCTAGCCCCGAATCCTGCCAGTCCTGACATTAGCTTAGCCCCTGATCTTTTCCAGACCTAGCAGCACCCCTGGTCACACTGGAAGCCTTCTCTTTGTCTGCACTTTGTCATCTTTTCAAAGCATTCTCTGAGGTAATGTCAGTTGTCCTCTTGCTATGCCTGTTGTGTACTTTATGCTACTATTTATAGGTATCGTCTTTTCTGCTTGTTGAAAACCAACTCGATAGTTCCACTCCACTGTCCATTGAGGTGCTTATAACCTTGGAAATGGGGGGGTCTGGACATTGCTGGTGGGTTTTGAGGTTGGCAGATTCTGAGATTTCAAATATATTTTATTTATGTGCTTATGGCGCGCCGAAAGCCATCTGGCATCAGGGCGCGTGAAACCTGAAACAGACGGTCGGGTCCGGATGTTAGACTGGCTGGTAATGGACTTGGGGGAGGATACTCTGCCGTCTTTCTTTGGAGCTTGCATCATGGAGCAGTTGGTGGCACCTAAACCCGGGATCACTGCGTCCAATCACGCAGCCTCCTACATTGTTATTCTTCAAATAGGGCACATCTGTAGAGAAATCCCTCTTCAACTAGTCTCCCACAATACCCTTTCGAGTAGGCATCCTCTTTAGAGTTTTTTTGTTTTGTTTCTGCTGTCTGCTTCAGTTATGGAGAGGGATGGCCAGACTCTACCTCTGCTCCTGCCTGAGGTGAATCGCCCCTTGAGGACTGCTGCTCTCCCTGAGGCCCCATTTCATCACTTCTGCTCCCACTGGCCCTCCCCTCCACACTCCAGAGACGTGGCACACAGCCACCTTGGCACTCATGTGACATTGCGGGATAGATCATCTTCTCTGGAGTCTGCTGCCAGACGGTGCACCGCTCCTGCCTGAGGTGACCTATCTCTTGAGGACTGCTCTGCGTGAGGTGCCATTTCATTGTGGCTGCCACTGCCAGACCTCCCCTGGACCTCCTTTTGAGGGATGTGATGAACGCCCACCTTGGCCCGCGCGGTACCCGCCACATGCAGTCACCTCCCCTTAACTTCTGCCTACTAGGGCATCCTCACTCGAAGGGTGGGCTTTCTCTCCATGGGTATCATCATTCCGTTATCACTACTTGTTCTCTTTCATTAATCCCATTGACTTGCCCATGCCATAATGCTTCTGCCTTCCTTTTCGCACTATTTTCTATATGTGTCTTGCTACCCTTTTCCTTTCTCCTATTTTTCAAATTATGACTTTCTATTCATATCCACTGCTCACCGACCTTCACCTTCTCTCTCCTCTTGTTCATGCAATCAGTCTAATCTTATGTATCCCTCTCTTCCCTCTCCCCCCCCCCCTCCTCTTTCATCTATTTCGGTCAGGCTCTCAAACTCATGATCAGTGTGCAACAAATCTCACTCTATTCTTCATCTTTTCTTTTTCAACTTTCATTTTCTCTATCTTGCTGAAACCTGGCTCTCCCCTTCAAACACTGTTACTCCTGCTATTTTTTCCTGTCCTAGCAGTTCCTTTAACCTATAATCCTCTTCTCACCAGCAAAGGTGGCTGTGTAGGCATCCTCTTCTACTCTTCCACATTTACATGGTTTAAATATAACTTCTCTTTTTGCCCATTCTCTTCCGTGCTCGTTTGTTTTTACACTCTACCACCTGCCTGGCTCCCTTTCTGCCTTAATTGATGACCCGGATACTATTCTTCCATCCATTCTTCCTCAGGCCTCTCCTTTTATCCTCCTTGCCGACTTTAATCTTCATCTTAGTACTTCACATGCGTCTTCTTCCCTTCCTCTAATTGAGTCTCATCACTTATACCCTTTAAATATATCTCTGGTTCGCCTTAACTTCATTTTCTCATCCTTACCTGCTAATACTAAGTCATGTTTTACCCTATTTGTTCCTCTAATCACTTCTTACTTTCTCACCCTCTGACTTCCTCTCCTCAACCTTCCCCTGCCACAACTCCCTTTCTTTGACACAATCTTCCTTCTTTCAACCTGTCCTTGATTCTTTCCTCCTCTGTGCCCCCTCCACCACTTTTCCACTTTCTGCCAATCAAGCAGCCTCTAATCTTCACTCTAGTATCCAATCTACACTTGTCTCTTATCACCCATCGTACCCATTTACTTCATCTCCTGAGCCTTGGATAATTCCCTCCCTTCTCTCCGGGAGGCTAAGTGTCGATGAAAATAAATCATACTCTTGCAATGATTTGTCTACTCTTCCGACCCTTCATCATAAGTATTTCTTGGTTCTTTTTTTACTTTCTGCCAATAAACACAATCTTTCGGAACTCACTGTATCCCTTTCTCCCCACACCGGACCTCTGTCAGCTCTTAAATTGCATCATTTCTCCATGTCTGGCTGATCACGCTCTCTTCTTTCCTCAACTGACTTTTCTGACTGTTTTACTACTAAATATTCTTCACGCCAGGCACCCTTCTAGGCATCCGTTCTGAAAGACCTTCCCTCTCTCCCACCCCTTGCTTATCCTTTTTTTTAATATTTTTTTAATATATTTTTTTTTTTTCCTGACTGGCACTGCTTCTTTACACTCTCGTGCTCATCCTACAGCCTCCCCTCCTGGTCCTCTTCTTTCGTCGTTGATACCTTCCATCAGTCCTTTTCTCTTACCATAGCTCACTTGTTGGTTTAATCTCTTGTTTCCTCCAGCTTTCCAAATCCCTTCAAACAGGCAGTGATTATTCCCATTCTAAAAAAAACTCTTGACCCGTCACCTCCATTTAGCTTTAAACCGATTTCCTCCCTTTGTTATTGAAACTTCTTGAAAGAGCTGTTTATAATCAAACTTCTGCATTTCTCACTCAACAGTCTATCCTTCCATTTTTTTTTTTTCAATCTGGTTTTTACCCATCCTCTTAAACAGTTCTACTACACGTCTCAAACTCTCTCCTCACTGCACGCCACAAAAAACAGGCTCATACTCTTAGATCTCTCAGCTGCTTTTGACACGGTGGCTCATGCTACTCTCGTATCCTCTTTGGCCTTTCTTGGCTTCTTAGGTCCTGTGCTTCAATGGTTCCATTCTGCTTGCTTCGACTGTTCCTATTCTGTTTTATGGGATGGTTACTTATCTTATCACCCCTTCTCTATGAAGTACCTCAGGGATTGGTTCTTGGTCCTCTACTTTCTGTCTACACTTTCCATGTTTCATCCTTAACTCCTTCAACCTCTCACATTTCTACGCTGATAATATTCCTCTTTCTCCTTGTTTTCTGATTCCCTTGACACATATATCTCCTCCTGCCTTGCTGCTATAGAATCCTGGATGAGCTTTCACTTTCTCCAGCTGAATCCCTCCAAAACGGATGTGATTTTTCTTTTCCACATCTTTTCCCCCTCACTGGCCTTCTATTGCCACCACCTTACATTTCTTCCATGCTCTCCATCAGCTCGCACTCTCAAGGATATACTTGTTCCCTCCTAGTTGGTGTTCCACTAACCCATCTTACCTCCCTTTTGTTATAATCACAACTCAGCCATTCATCTGTTCTCCCAATTGCCCCCTTGCTCTTCTGTGCTGCCCTCTCTTCTTTCTATGTCCCCTCCTTCCTTTCGACACACGACTATCCTTCCATTTCCTCTGTGTAGTCTATAATTGTTTTCATCCCCCATCTTTCATCTTTACTTTCATTCTTTTCCCCTCCCGCACTCTTTGCTCGCAGTTTGTCTTCATACTCATTGTCCCAAAACCGCCTTGGGCCACTCCCGATCCTTCTCTTAAGGTCTGGAACACCCTTCCCTTTCAGCTTATCTTCTCCTACCACTTTTCCCAAATTCTCCTTAAATCTCAATATTGCTCTACTCTTACCAACCTCTACTATTGCTGCTCCCCAACATTAATTGGCTCCTTGCATGTGAATTGTACCGCTGTAATTGTTATTATTGTACACTGCTTTGGCGAAGCTGCTTTATAAATATTAATAAATACAAATGCCGAGAAAAATAACACCTTTGGCGACTTCAGAAGGAGACACTGGAAGACCGCCAACATCAAAGTAGGCAGATTTTCAACTTCATCAAAAACGGGTGATCAGGGTCCAAGAAGATAGTAAGACTAACTTTTTTTTCCTGCACCAAACTTCAGCAACGAGCCATTTTAAAGGAAATCTATAAATGTTAATTGGGAGGGTATTCCATCCTTACAGTGGGAGTTCTTCATGAACAACACATTTCTTTCACTGTGGTGTAGGTTTTTGTGTCTCTGTTTCTGCAGGATGTTATTTTGAATTGCTTTTTTTTTGATGGAACACTCAGGGAGAGACCCTCTGGCACCACTACCCCAGTCCATATTGTCTCACCAATACCTCTCCATGCATTTTGTGTCAAACATTTGGTTTAAAAAAAAAGTGCAGTATAACAATCTGCGTTGACATTTCTGTGCTAAAAAGATGGAATTTTGTACAGTAATCAGCGGTGCCGTCTCTTAAACACTGAGTTTGTAATGTGTGTCGACCAAGAAGATACTTTTCCCACTGTATGTAGAAGGTTCAAAACCTGGGCTGCTATTCTATGGTGCTCTGATTCAGCAGCAGTCAAGACTCTCTGGACGTCGGATACCTGCAGGGAGGGAATAATGCAGTTTTACAAAAGGTACAAGGAAGGACGTCATCCATCAAAGGCATTAATATGTTCTGCCCCTACTCCCAGTACACAATTTGTTTTATGTGAAGAGTTTGGTATTGCCCACTTTAATTGCAAAAAAGTTCACAACAGCCTGCCTTCCCCATATGGCGGCTAGTCGGAAACAGTGCATGCCCGCATAAAAGCATGATCAAGTATTGGTGGAGGTGGGCTGAGAAGGTAAGGAGTGGTAAGGTGGGGGGGGGGGGGGTGTCAGAGTCTACTGATGGGGGCAAGAGATGGCTAAGAGGGGTGGTGGAGTGGGTGCTGATGGGAGACCAGAGTTGGCCCTAAAAAGTGACAGGATTTGGGTGAGAAATAGGGCAAGGAGCATCTGGGGATCGCAAGGTGTCCCCTGCATAAGGAAAATGGTGGGTCGAGGGAGCAGAGGTCCATGGCAAAGCATTTCCAGCATCCAAGCCAGACCCAGAAAACTGGGATTTGGTGAGACCAGCCTGGTGGAAACTCAACATGGAACCAAGACTTCACAAAAGACTCCTCCTGAGAGTACAGTTCCATCAGACAATATAGGGCTAGCGTAAAGGCCAAAACATAACTCTAGGAGTCTTATAAATGAGCCTTATGATTTGGTACCATTGGCCCAGACCACACAACAGTTTGGTACCATCAACTTTAATAAAAACATTTATGTCAGTTATCTACCCCAAAAAGTTCCCAATACACTGCAATTGAATCCGGAAGGGGCTGTAATGTGGCAATAAGATCCGAGGCGGCGGGCCAATACCGCCCCGGGTAATGCCCGGGGCCTTAGTTATAGGCCTGAGCGAAGCCCCGGGCATTACCGTGGGCGGTATTGGCCCGCCGCCGAGGGTCTTATTGCCATTAGTACCCCGGCCCGTTAGACCGGGGTACTAATTGCTTTTTCTTTTTCTGTTCCAAAACAGAAAAAATAAAAAAATGACCAAGAAAATGGCCGCCACCATGGAAAGGGAAAATGGAGTCCGTTTTCCCTTTCCATGGCGGCCATCGGGAGCGGACACGCTGGGAACACAAGTGTTCCCAGGGCGTCCGCTCCCGAAAAAGCATTTAAAAAAAAAAAATGTAAGTGGGGTGGGAAAACCTGCGTCCACGGCGGGGGATGAGGGAAGCCCCCAGCTGTGTGGAGGCGTATAGCGGGGAGGCTTCCCTCGTCGGGGACGCAGGAACAAGAAGGTAAGTTGGGGGCGGGGAAGGGAATAAAAAAAAAAAAAAGACTTTCCCCGAGTCCCCGGCGGGGGGCGAAGGCAGCCTCTCAGCCGTGGGGAGGCTTGGAGCGGGGATGGCCCCGTTTTGAGCCTCCTCATTGGCTGAGGGGCTACCACGCCCCTCGCCGGGAACAGAGTAGCCGGCACGCACAGCGTAACTGGGAATACCGTGTGGTATGGCTCACAAATGAGGCAATCCCCACACAGTATTCCCGTTGCACCGCGTGTGCCGGGCACTAATGGTTAATAATGAAAGATTTCGATTAAGGGAGTCCCATTGGCCACGAAATGGGTCGTTGATTTACTGTATCCTGGCTAACTTGATGCCAGTGCCACAGATCACATTTCTAGGGATAAAGTGGAATATGATGGGTTCTACGTGATTTCATCGCCGCACTTTTCATCGCGGGTTTTTTTGCCGTGATTTTTTTTTTCTCGAAAAAAGCCCCCCCATACCCTCCTTTCATTCCCCAAACCCATTGTTTTTAAAAAATAACCCCCCCCAAAAGAAATTCGATGTTTAAAAAAAAAAAAAAAAAATTGCGGCAAAAAAACCCTGCGATTAAAAGTGCGGCGATGAAATGACGGTATACCATATGATGTTACTAGACCAGGCTGATGAAGAAGTGAAGCAAGAGACCTTTAACAGAGATGACTTTTACCCAATAGAAGATACCAAGGGTAGAAGAGTCTGAGCCTTGATCTAATGGAACCTGGCGATCATAGGAGAAGGATGCTCTTCACCAAGAGCATCGTTTATTTGGGGATAAAGAACACATTTTGGCAGAACTGAAAAGTGTGTAGGTGCAAGAATAGTATAGATTTCCCAGAAATAGAGTTATCACCCACAGATGATTAGTCGACACATAAGAGTGTGCTAAGAGAGCTATGGCTACATTTAGTATAAGCACTGGTGAAACTCAATAATCCACCATTACATATAAATCTTTTTTTTTGGCCCAGGATGACATGTTAGAAAGCAAATGCACACTGTGGCGCTGAACTCTGATCAGGTAACCCTAGCATTTAGACAACGTATAAGCCCGCTACCTTCTGATCCTCTATCTGGTCTATGAGATACAATTCATGGAACAACTACACGCAAGAAGCGACTGCGTCCTGGTAACACGTCTAGTCCTTCACCAGATAAAGAAAGTAAAAGGTATAGCTATAGCTTGCAGCTTAAGGATTGCCAATTCAACCATATTCATGGCCCGGTATGAAAGGAGTTTGTAGGCTTAATTAGAAGATATCAGAAAGCATCTTCCAGAAGACCTGGGAAAGGCAGATCATATTGTACAAGAGTGACAAATTGCGCTCGCAGTAGATGCATACCTTAGAACTGTACATGCATATTCTGATGTAGGCCTCTGGATGTAGAGGATTCACGCCTGATTTCAAGTTGGGGGGAACCGGGGAGCCTAGAAAAATACCTAAAGGGAAATGTATCCCAAAAGAAGGTACTCTAGGATCTCCAGGGCAGAGATGCCTAAATCTCTGAGAGAGGGGGCGTGGCCAGTAGCCGATAGGGCTGCTCCTCGCACTGCTCTGATCTGATCTGCCAAAATCCGACCTGAAACGAGCAGCAAAGTCCATTTCAGACCTTAGGAACAGATGAGTATGTGTATAAACCCTCGCGAGTGTTCAGTGTGGAGAGGGAGCCTTGGGACCAGGGCGAAGATGCGTGGAACGGGACATGAAGAACCAGACCCCTCAGCGGTACCATAATTCCAAGATGGCGCTGCCATAACAAAAGAAGCCACTGCAGGGAGAGCCGCGTGTGATACTCGAGCTGCTAGTGGCTTGCGGCCAGTGTGTGGCAAGGAAGAGGGACTGCAGTAACGGCAAAAGAAGTTCGAAGCATGGATGCCCTGCAGTAGATCACAGTGCCCGCTGTAGGAACAAATTAGGGCGAGGAAGGGAATGAACAGGCAAGACATGTGAGTCGCTGGCTAGGTGAGCGGAGGCTGCAGAAGACCATGCAGAGATCCAGACCCTCTCCAAGCTACGCAGCAGTGCCTGGAAGCGAGCCTACCCGCCTGGGTATTGTGGGAGGTCCGGTGACAAAGACTACTGCATTCGCAGGTATGCCGAGGCAGAGAGGGTGCTCCGAGGACCCCTGCCTCCTCAGTCAGGGAGTGGGGGGGGGGCGCCGGAGCGGATCCAATTTGGAGCTGTGGGACATTGGGCACCCAGCCCGTGGTTGTGACATTGGCAGATACACCGGAGTGGAAAAGTACTCAGCGAACCCCTTCCTCCTCAGTCAGAGGAGAGGTTGCCGGAGCAGCAGTGCTGAGGGATATCGGAGCGCCTGGGCCATGGCGGTGAGAGCAAGTAGGCAGCCTCAGTTAACGGGGCTGTCTGCTTCATGAACAGTGCATTAAACACTCCCATATCATAATACTGAGATGTCTGGCAGGCATTGGGGAACCCGGGCCGAGGTGGTGGAAGAGGGGCCCCCAACTTAATGAAGCACAGCTTATAACATACATCTAAGCTGGCATTTGCATAGGGCTGAAGCCCTGACTAATAATAGAACATTGGTGCTGCTGTGCAGAATATGGAAGGGAGCTATATAGTCAGAGATATCAAGAGGATCAGGGATAGATGCCCACTGGCTCCCACCACCCAGGCTCACAAATTGTAACTGCCTGGGTTAGAACCAATTCAATTCCAAACATTCTAACCTCACACTCCACACTCACAGCCTACATTCTGATGATGACATCAATCCTGGCACAGCCCACATGCAAGCATAAGAGCCAACCCTAACACCTCCTTTCCTACAACAAACAAACACGCGTCAAACTCACCAGAAGGAAGCAAACCCTAACAATATGCTATACTGAAGAAGAGGTTAAAGGGGCGTTTCATGATTTTTTTTTTATCAGTCACTATACCAAGAAGGACCTCGGGTATCAAACAATCACTTGATGGAGGCGCTGAACGAGATTGAGCTCCCGAGCTTAGAAGAGCCCATTACTCTAGAGGATATCGAACGTACAATTAATGGGTTGCCAACTTGGAAAACGCCAGGGTCAGATGGGCAACCTGGTGAATTTTATAAGTAATATGTAAAGGAACTGGTCCCCCTCTGCCCCCCCACTTGTTGGGTACTTTCAATGATTCCTATGAAGAGGCCGTACTACCACTTAGCCTGAGGTAATCTAATATTATATCCCTACTTCTATAGGCCACTCTTGAGGCTCAACAAGGATAATAAGACATTGACAACCATATTAGCGACTAAAATGAAGAAGGTGATACATAAGATAGCACAGTTGGATCAGATGGGTATGTCCCAGGCCGAAGTATGACCTGAAACCTGAGGAGATTACACCATGTGATAGATAGGACAGCATCCTGGGATACCCAGTGCACCATAGCCACATTGGATGCTGCAAAAGCCTTCGACTTCAGCTTTGGGTTGGCGTACATTAAGTGGGTCCAATTGGTATACACCGGACCAATGGTTAAAACAGGTAGGTACATTTCAGATGCGTGGGAACTGGGGAAAAGGCACACGTCAGGGCTGCCCTTTATCGCCGCTGCTTTATATCCTATCCATGGAGCCGATAGCCCTGTATTTTAGGATGAAATATGGGGACGCAGGTATAGAAATAGATGCGACTAGACACTTGGTATGCCTGTACGCAGATGACACCCTATTATTTATTCAGAACCCGGAGGATAATCTGGAGCTGTTGCTGGAGGCTATGGCTCTCTTTGAGAAACTGTCAGGGATCACCATAAGCATGGAAAAGTCAAGATATTTACGATAGCTGGACTGGGTAACAAAGCAGGGAGGACTACCAGTGCTCGTGCTACAGTGGAAAGTGCGCACATTTAGATACTTGGGTGTTAATGTGTATCATGATCCGGAAGAAGAGCATATACATAATACGTTACAGGTACTACAGGGTATTGAAAACTCCATGAGATTTTGGACTAAATTGCTACTGTCAATGATGGGGAGAGCGGCATTGCGGAAGATGGTGGTATTGCCTAGACTAGTGCATTTTTTCATGAAGGTTCCATTCTCCATACCCAGGTCCTTCTTTATGAAATTGGCAGGTATCATTAGGAGCTTCCTGTAGCGGAACGGGCGAAGTAGGATAGCATTAACATTACTATATAAACCTCATGCGGAAGGGGTATCAGAGTTCTGCAACTTTACTTGTATTACATAGCGGGTCAACTCCAATTTGTAGTGGATTGGCTTGCACCAGTTACACAGATGTTGCAAGCTATGGAGCCACGTTATTACCTGAAGGAAATACTGTGGATGTGGAAACCTTGGGTGACCTGGGTAGCACACCTAGTGTCTCGGGGTAAATATGTGTGACAGAGCCCTTGCAGCGAAGGGACTAAAGGACCCCATGTCCGTACAGGCGCCCTTGGTGTCAGTAATGTAATCCACGCCACAGGCGAGCAGGGATATACGTAGATACTGGGAATCATGTGGGGTGGCCACTGTTGGAGATTTGATGCAGGATATTGTTTTTGTACCCTTTTCAGAAATGGTAGAGTAGACTGGCATACACCTGGGTCAATACATGCTACATAGCACTGTTAAAAGGGAGATAATGAGTAGATGGCCAGCATACAGCGAATTAATGGAGAAACAATTGATTGTAGACACTCTGTACGACGTTGCTGAGGGAAGGCACATACTACATCTCGGAGCTCATATTGTCAAATGGGTCGACTTCCTCACTGACAATAAGGGGTAAATGGGAACCAGATCTGGGAATCACTGTCACGGAAGCCCAATGGGGAGGGTGCTGGTGCTGGGATACAAGAAGGTGTCACATAATGCTAGACTACTGCTTATACAACTGTTGGTAACACAGAGCGTACATGACACCGCTGCAGATTTCTGGATTTCCCGGGGGTGCGCAACAAAGATGCCCGAGATGTAATGCAGAGGATGCGGGAATGGTGCACATGTTCTGGGCATGTCCAGTGGTGGGACTATATTGGCGTGAGGTGGCAAACAGACATAAAAGAGGTGGAATAGGATTAGATGCGCTTTCCCCAGGTACATGTCTACTGTGATGTTTCCCACGGCCCAAAGGTTGGAAGCATGTCGCCAAATTGAAGGGTTTGGCATGTATTTTAGCTAAACGAAGAATTGCTAGGGCATGGAACTTGCCCAAGGGTCTGGGAGTGGGGGAAATGCTGGAAAGACTTTTGTAGGTGGGGGGCGGAGACTGCAGCATTGAGGGGAGCAGTGCAGAGGAACTGTGGGGAAGCCTATGGGGGGGTACGTGATTGGGAAGCCTTATTACTAAATCTGTTTATTACAAACTGCACTGTTGAAACAGGAGCAGAAAGCCCATAGGGTAAATGTATGTTGCTTCAACCAACAAAATGCAGAGAGGTTGTGGATTGAGCAGAAAGCAGGCAGGGAGCGGGGTGGGAGACGGGAGGGTGGGGGATGAAACGGGGGCTGGACGACAGAGGGTAGGGATTATGACACTGTAAATGAGTAAGCTATTGATACAGTATGTGATAAAGGTATGTTATGTTTTTTTGTTTGAGTTCCTTTTGAAAATTAATAAAAATACATTTTAAAAAAAGTCTCAGAGAGAAAGATCATGATTGACAGGAATGATCGATTCCTGTGTTCACCTAGTACACATTGCAAGGCAATTCAATACAAATCAAGAGAAATACTGGAGGCAGGAGAAGAAAGTAAGGGGGGGGGGGGGGGAATCGACAAACGCAATCACGGAAAGATGTGTACTCGTATATGGCCCACAAAGGAAATTGGTTGAAATAAGTACAGCATAAGTAGTGAGCAGCATACAGTAAGAGAAATAAAAAATGAATTGTAAGGTATTGAGGGGCAGAATAATGAAACACATTCATACATTGATAACATGGAACAAAAAGGTATAAGAAGTTGGAAATTGTATAGAGTTAAAATATAAATGAGGAGAGAAGGAGGGAGAAGTGGAAGGGAAAGTCCAGAGTTCAGCTGAAGGAACGAGCCGCGTGACAGGAAGGTGAGGAGGATGGAGATAATGAGCAGAGAAATCAGCGGCAGGAGAGAATTGGGCAGAGGGAGGAATGGAGTAGAGTGTGGACGAGGGGGTGAAGAGTCCCCGGGTGCTCGTCCTAATTGCACAGTGGTGGGAAAGAATCTGATGATCGTGTAACATCTCGGCAAGAAACTGGCAGAGCCAGGTTCCCACCACCAATAAAGTGGGTGGAGGAGGGGAGGGGAAATCCTGTTAAGCCTGGGACCTAACCGCAGCTGATCGGTCTGATCTTAGCACCCACACCCCCATCAAGGTGACCCTGTGGCCCAGGGGCGGTGCCGCCAAGTATGCCAGAACTCCAGGAGGACAAACAAAATATACCTTAAAGACCAGCCTAGAAGAGTGGGGCCACTCATAAACCCAGACAGTGACTGCTTGCTGGCGGGAAGAAGGACTTGTTCAGGGAAGACATAAAGGACTGAGGACCTTGGTCTTCAAGAAAAGCTACTACATTTGTATAAACAAATCCACTTTGGTTTGTTTTACCCAATAAAGAAACCTGAACTCATACATGGCTTCAAGCTGTCTGTCAATCATTTGGTTGTGACGCTGCTCTCAAAAGCAAACCTCTAGGAAACCAGATCAAGGCATTCAAATATTAAGGTTTTTGGGGAGGTTCAGGGGGGAGGAGAGGGGTAAATCCAGGGTGCATAATAGCTTTTATGATGAACACTCTGTAAAAAAAAAAAAAACTCCCTCCTTGAATTAGACCCATCTAACCTTTCATTTACATTCCAGGGAGTGCATCTGCTGCCATTTGCAAGGAACCTAAGCTACACGGGCGTCCAACCAATTAATATGTTGGCAATTTGGGACCATAGGAATTTACCTAGATTCGTCACTTGCTCTATCCAAACAAGTTAATGCTATAGCCTCTGCCACGGCTTACACATGCAAACTGATCAATGCCAGCAAGAGCCCTCATTTTGTCTAAATTATATTACTGCAATGCCCTCTGCCTAAGGACCAACAAACCTAATGTAAAGAAAATTACAAATACTGCAAAGCAACGTGCGGAGGACAGCTCTTAATATCCCATAAACTCACTGTATCTCTGAAGCCAGGCGTAACGCCCACTGGCTGCCAGTTCACAACAGAATTGCACTCAAAACCCTAGTGCTGGAGTGCCCACCAGGGGGTGCCGGATGAAGACCTAGCTCCGCGTCGCTCTGCCGGGGCTGCCCAAATCCTTCATAATCCTGCCATTTCTTCGGATCTTTCGGTGACCTGAACCACATACCACTGAAGGGGAACGCACCAGCATCTTCCCCGAGAAATCCCAACAAAAATCGGACCTGTCTGGGGTCTCCCGCGCCGTGGGAAAGCCCTGCCGGAGACCACGAGGCAAACCGCGTGGCAGAGCTGGCGTGAAGGAAGCGCTGTCACCAACTGTGCCCGACAGTGCCCGGCTGGAGACACGCCCGACACATCGATCGATCCCTGCAGGCTCGCTCCTTGAGGCTCCCGGGACAGCTGCCGCGGGACCGGAGTCTTCGTCCGGCGAAGAGGGAGGTGAGGACTTTTCCCCACCCCCACCCCCGCTGTCATCTCCCCCCCTGGGCCTCCGCTGCAGCCGCAACCACCGGACCGGCAGGTCCCAAACATCAAGGGGCACTCAACTGGATCTGGGGCTGACTCCTCCCCCCGCACGACACCCGCGCGGGCTCTCCCTCCCCGGCCCCCGCCATGCACGATCGGCGGTCCGCCCGGGTCGAAGGCTGCCCACGGGAGAAAAACATCAAGTGCGGGGGAGGCACACACGGCAGCTGGAGGAAGGGAGGTAAAACCTTGGGGGCGACCGGCAGAGGGGATAGAATACTAGCGGGTCAGAGCGGACCTGTTGGGGGGGGGGGGGACTCCTGTCCCCAAGCGCTGCAGATTGAGGTCCCCTGCCAGGGACATGCAATTCAACTGGAACGGTGAAGGTGCTCGCACCAAGCACCTGCAAAAAGCACCCGCCTCGCACTGAGAGGGAAACCAAGGATTCGCTCCCAGGCGCCTGGGCACAGACTTGCCAGCTCAGCCAGAGCAGGCACACCATTACATAAGACTGGCACCACCCCACCGCCTGCATAATCATCCCCCTCCCTGAATTACACGCCAAAGCATGCCCACGGTTGGGTCATATTGAAAATAGTGTAGGGGGCAAAGCAGCACGGTGGAAACAGGGATAAGGCCACCAATCGATAGCCTACGGGAGGCCACAGAAGCACAACGAAACGAAGGGCTAAAGACCACTCCGGGGGAAACCTCCGATCCAACGAGACACACCCGCACCCAGAGCCAGCCCATAGGGTCAGAATGGGAAAGGATCAGCCCCGCAGGGGAACGACCCAAAACAAAATAGACAAATACACGATGAGCACCCCAGCGGCTCTCCCGGATCCAATCAGCGGGGTGGATAACGAGGCAACGAAGGGGGGTGCGGCCCAAACGCTGTCTCTCACCAACATCATGGCAGCAATCAACGACTCCAGAACCTCGGTAGAGACCAAAATAGACGGCTTGGCCTCTGAGGTGTCCTTTGTGAGGCAAGACTTAAGGAACCTAACTACCAGGGTTGGGGAAGCAGAACAACGAATATCCGACACTGAAGACACAGTTAAAAACCTGGGAGGCCGCCTTGAACAAATGGAACGGAAAATCACCACGCTGGAAAACAGAGCCGAAGATAGTGAGGGTAGGTCCCGCCGGAACAACCTCTGCATACTCGGCCTTCTCGAGAAAGAGGAGGGGCCCTCCATGGAGCTCTTTCTGGAAGGCTGGCTAGCAGACCTGATGGCCCCCAAGCAACTCTCCAGATTTTTCTCCATTGAAAGAGCACACAGGGTTCCGACGGGCAGAACAGTCCTGGGGGGCCCCCCCGCGAACAGTGACCGCAAAACTCATGAATTACAGGGACCGAGACACACTACTGCACATTGCAAGGGTGACTGGCCCCATCACTTACAATGGTAACCAAATCGGGTTCTTCCCCGACTATACTAGAGAGGTCCAGAAGTCGCGACAATCCTACGACTCCATCAAAAAGAAACTGTCACCCCTGGGCATCAAATACGCACTCTTCTTTCCGGCAACATTCAAAGTGTACCACAACAGCAAGGTTCAAGTGTTCTACACTCCCCGCGAGGCCTGGGAGTGGTTAGAAACACAGGTCCTCTCAACTCCATGCAGACCGGGTGGAAACACACCCCGCAGGAACGATGGAGACAACGACCACCCTACTGGACAGGTCACCCCACCACGTGGGGAAGCAGGAAAACCCGGACCTCCGATCGACATGGGACCCACCTGAAATTGAGCAAATACTGAGGGACAGGACAAAGGAAACAGTATGAGATCCTTACAGCCGGCGGCCCCGGAGGGGTTGTGGGGAAAGTGAACAACTACCACCCCTGCGCCCCCTGTGGAGGACTCTTCACTGTTAGTTCTACTTTACGTTCAGTGGTTGTTTCGAACCACATGAGTTGCGGGGAAGGGTCCTCCTGACCCCCTCCCCGAGTTGGGGCCTTTGCCCCTCTAGTAGTTTAAATGTTTAGGGGAACAGGTACTTCTGGTTGGGGGGAAGTGCAGGGTGGGGGGTGGGGGTGAGTTTGGGTTTTTGGGGAGGGAATGGAAAGGCCTTATGTCACAAGTATCAGCAATAATGGTCAGCAAAACAGATGTCCAGAGAAATCCTTGCACAAGATATGGGAGGGACCGAAACGTCCCCCCCCACTGGCCCGCACGTACCCATCTACACGGCCCTGGCCTACGGTTCACAGGTTAGGGTTCTAGAGTTTGCACATGAAGTACACAAAATTGATCATCAAATGAGAGTGGCAGACGGGCTCAGGCGACAGTTACGCCTCAGAACGGCCGACAAGATAGGAACACGGGAAACACACCACATCCTCCCATATAACCCCAAACCAAGACTCACGCCGATATAACACAAAAGAGACAAATATCCCTGTTGACCTGGAACGTGAACGGCTTGGGGTCGGGCATAAAGCGTAAACTGGTACTCCAATACCTTAACCGCCATTCCCCAGATATTGCATTCATAACAGAAACCCACCTGATCGGTACCAACAGTGGGCTCAAGTGGGCTTAGGAAATCAAATTACCCACACACATACCTCGCTGGGTTCTCCAGAGGCTCCAGGGGAGTCATGATCCTCTTACATAAAAGATTTCCGTTTAACACAAGGAAAGTCAAAGCAGACCCTCGGGGCAGGTTTGCGATGGTATTGGGTGAACTGCAGGGGGAGACCTGGCGCCTCGTGGCAGTGTATGCACCTCCCACGCTTACAGCGGAACTCCTTGCCGAGCTCCAAGATATAATACTAGAAGAACGGGCGGACTCATGGGCAATAGGGGGGGACTTCAATGAGGTCATGGAGATAGCCCGGGACAGAACACACATGGGCAGCAGAGCGGCAGACATCCCGGCCAAACTCTGCACCTTTGCAGAAGCTATGGGGCTATCTGACACATGGAGGGCAGCCCACCCAATGGATCGGGTCTACTCGTTCTATTCCAACGCACACCGGTCCCTATCCAGACTCGATTATATCCTCACCCCTATAAATATGGGCCATCGACTATTGTCCGCAGAATTCCTGGCGAGAGGGATTTCTGACCACTCCCCCCTGTTGGTAAAACTCAAGGGTCTAACATCAAAACAGGAACCCACCTGGCACCTGAACACCTATTATTTAGGGATACCCGAAATACTGGAGGGGCTCGCGAATAAAATGTCAGAATACTTCGACTTGAATGAGGAGGCAGTGGACTGCCCAATAATAAGGTGGGAGGCATACAAGACCGTCATAAGGGGGGAAGCAATATCCTTGGTGGCAGCTCACCACAAACAGCACAGCGAGGCAATCTCCGAAGCAGAGGCCCAGGTAACTAGGTGGGAGGAGCAGTTCCTCAAAGAGGGAACCCAGGAGGCACATGAGGCCTTGGTAACAGCCCAAACAATCCTGAAAGACAGGGCCTTAGATAATGGCCGAACCGCCCACTGGCTGGTCCGGAGCCAGATATATGAGAGGGGAGACAAAGCCACTAAAAAACTTGCCTGGCTGGAACGTAGGGAGCAGAGCAAAGGACAAGTATGGGCCATCCAAACCCAGGATGGGGATTTATTAACGGGGGACGCAGAGATAGCGGGGGCCTTTGAAAACTACTACAGAGAACTATACTCTCCGCAAATACGAGAACCCCCAACAAACACCCTAAACTTTCTGGACGCGATCACGATCCCCCGCCTCTCTGAACTCCAGATAGAACAGTTAGATATAGCCATCACCGAAGACGAGGTAGGGGAAGCCCTCTCACAACTACAGACGGGGAAGACCCCTGGCCCCAACGGGTTCCCGGTGGAACTGTGGAAAAAACTGAGCATAACGACTACGAAACATATGCATACCATGTTCCTCCGTAGCAGAGAACAGGGCACCCTCCCCCCAGACCTCCGAAAAACGACAATAGTGGGGATCCCCAAAGCAGGGAAACCCCCGGAGCACTGCGCCTCTTACAGGCCCATTTCTTTAATAAATGGGGAGGCCAAAACACTAGCCAGAGTCCTCGCCAATAGACTGCTGGGGGTGATTGGATCTCTAATCCACCCAGATCAGTGTGGATTTATGCCCGGTAAGTCCACACAAATGAATCTCTGCAGGGTCCAGATTGCCCTCGACCGGGCGGACGAGATCCCATCCCCGCTGGCCCTCCTTGCGGTGGACTTTGAGAAGGCCTTCGATACAGTGGGATGGGATGCCCTGTGGGCCATAATGGAACGCATGGGCTTTGGACAACATCTCATGTCATGGGTTAGGCTCCTTTACTCCCTCCTCGAGGCCTCTGTAAGAGTCAATGGGAAATCATCTGGCACATTCCCACTGAGTAGGGGGCCCAGGCAGGGATGCCCCTTCCCTCCCCTGTTTATCCTCGCCATCGAGCCTTTGGCAATCCGGCTGAGAACTGATATACAATGGACAGGATTTGCCTGGCCACGGGGCGGGGAGGAATGGGTCTCGCTGTACGCGGATGACCTTCTGATACATCGGAGCAACCCAATAATCTCCTGCCCGATTGTGACCAGAACCCTGGAGGAATACCAACACTTCATGGGACTCCGGGTCAACACACAGAAAACAATCTACTTCCCGGTACGGGGGGGAGGGGGCGGTGAAGCAATCCCAGATCCCTGTCCATACTCCGTTTCGATACTGGGCTTCACCTACCTAGGCATACAAATTAACAAGACACAGGAGGACTTCCCCAAACTGAACCTGCACCCGATAATGGAAAAACTTGAGAACGATGTCGCCCACTGGCACTCCCTCCCACTTTCATTACTCGGGAGGGCGGCACTTTTTAAGATGCTGGCACTCCCAAGATTTCTGTACGTCCTCCAAAATGCCCCGCTCCCCATCCCGGCCACAACATTCGCAGATATCAACCGGACCCTCCGTACACTTGGGGAGGGGAAACAGCCGCGCATTGCCTTAAAAATGCTCTACCGCTCTGTGTGGGAAGCTGGTATAGGACTGCCCAACATTCGCACATACTACTGGGCGGCACAAGCGGGGGTGGCAAATGAATGGCTACACGGGGACCTGCTGCTACCACGTATCCGAGTGGAGACGGGGGACACCGGCCCTCCCTCCCCCCTGCACATACTATACGATAGCCCAAGGAACCTAAGAGCAGCACTGACCGGGTCCCGTCACATTCAGCGGGTTTGGAGGGAGATACATAGATACATAGGCTGGGAAGACAGACCAACCCTGATCCAACCCCTCTGGGGTAATGCACATCTTCCCGAAATACAAAAAATGGGCCACTTTGAAATCTGGGAGAGGAAAGGGATATCCACACTGGCGGACATTGTCAGGGGCGACTGATAGACTTTGAAACCCTGCGAACAAAACACGGGCTGTCACCCATGGACCGCTTTAGATACCTCCAACTCACGGACGCCATTAATACCCAATTCCCGAACCTGGCCGACATACCCGCCTGCTCTCCCTTGGAAACAAACATACTCCCACAACGTATCCCTCACAAGGTAACCTCCACCCTCTATCAGGCAATTAACTCCTTTGGATCCGGGGAGCTCGTCAACCTCAGGGCTTAATGGGAACAGGACCTGGGGCCACTGGAGGCAGAAGAGTGGGTGGAAGCCCTGATGTCCCCGAGGGAAATAGGTATTGATGCCAAACTCAGGCTGATTCAGCTCCGAATCCTACACTGGTCCTACTACTCCAGAACGCAAATGGCCAGTTGGGGAGGGGATGGCGACGCAGAATGCAGCCGATGCAAAAGGGCGGAGGGCACTTTCTACCACATGTTGTGGGAATGCGGGGTGCTGCAGGAGTTTTGGACTGCATGTTTACTCCGCCTCTCCAGAATACTTGGCACCACAATCCCGAGAGACCCTAAACTTATCCTGCTGGGTATAGGAGGTGAAACTGACCTTAATAAACACGAAAGAATATTTCTACCAGTAGCACTTGGAGCGGGAAAGAGACTCATGGCAGCCACATGGGGCTCGGGGGACAGGATAACCATTGACAGATGGTCCAATTAAATGGACAGATGCGCCTCCCTGGAGAGGCGAATTTATAATGCGAGGGGATCCCCCCCGTAAGTTTCAGAAAATATGGAGAAAATGGGAACTATAAAACACTAAGCCCAAGAACAAGGGACAGCTGTGACGGCCAGCGCATCTGCCGGACGGGCGGTGCGGACTCTCGGGCCCCCCCTCCCGTCGTACTACACAACTGTCAAGAGCTATGTTACGCACTGCTATCTATTGCGACCTCGATGACAGGTCTCCTAATGTCTTTGTGTACTCATGTTGATTGTGCTACCTTTCTTTTTCTTCTTTTGTTCTCTGTTTAACAAACCAATAAAAAAAAGATTTATTAAAAAAACAAAAAAAAACCCTAGCGCTAACCCACAAATGTCTTTCCAACTCGGCACCTAAATGCCTCGCATGCAAAGTCACCAGAGTCCAGTCCGACAGACCTACGCTCTCACCCATTGCCTCGAAGTTCCTACATTCAAGTTGCTAAAAGCGGGGGGCAATAGCTTGCATGTATTAGCCACATAACGTTGGAACTCCATGCCAGTAGTGTTAAGATCCGAACCCTCACTCTGGGGCTCCAGAAAAAAATTCAGAACTTGGCTGCTCACACAAGAACGCCTATAGCCATAGGCACACTGCTCTTTTATATGTGGTCTTGCAAACTTGATCTTAGGTCCTTCTTTCAATTTACCTGTAAAATTACTGCTGAAACTGTTTAATACACAGAATATTCTTGCGATGACTAATGTGTTGATTCTCTGTAACTACATTTTCCTGTAAATAGTTTGCATCTGCCCGTTTGTAACTGTAATTCAAGCTTTCCTGTATGCGCCCAGATATATGTTCATTTTATGGGGCAAGACGGCACCAATGACACCAAGCAACAGAAGACTGCTAGATAAAAGAAGTCTGGCCACCAGTAAAACAATCGAGTTAATATGGAACTTAAGAAAATTCTTCCCAGTTCTCCCAGAACTAGGCACCTTCGGAACCCAGCCAAGCTGATGGTGGTCTGGGAAAACGTATGAATGCTGCGGTTAGTGAGGAAACGCGAGAGGCATACCTTTATACGTTTGCATATTGCTGGTTCTTTCGGAAAGTCCTGCTCAAGACTAAGGGAAATTCTTAAGATAGGGAGGGGGGGGGGGGGGGGCATTACACAGAAACTGAACACTCTGACGGCTTCAGAAATCTTATTGATATGGGGCCACGATCAATCTCCCTGATGTGTTATCCAAACCTCTGCAAGAAGCAGGATTAATGAGAATTGGTGCTTTGATACTAAGATGTTATGAAGAGCTGCTAGTAGGAGTATTATATGAGAGATCTACTATTCTCCATCATTCTCTTTTTCAATCTGTGCTTTATTCGTACTTCATCTGTCCTTTCCCACATTGTCTTCTTTCCATAAGGGTTTGGTGTGAAATTCAGAAGTCATTGCCGATTAAATGACGGTTAGGACATTTATGTGACTGCAATGCTATCTATCGTGGAACGGCAACCCTGTTTAAGGTGAACACTTGGTTCCACTCCTTGGGCCTCATTACGACCCAGGCGCTAATAGGTTAACGGTGCCGTAAAGGGCTGCGGCGCTGTTAACCTATTAGCGCCTAATTACGAGGTCCCTTTGCGGGACCCAACCTTAACGGCTGGTGTAGACCAGCCGTTAAAGTAGGGACCGCAAAAGGACCTTGGTGCTAATTACGGTGCCGCAATTTGCGGCACCGTACTTAGCGCCTTCCCCAGTCCTATTGAGCCCTATGGGGCAAAAATGGGAATGGGGAAGGGCCACGGAGGAAGGGAGAATTACCGGCCCGCCAACCTTGTAATGGGGTGGTAATTCCCCCTTTCTCCATGGCGGAGTCGGTAACTTGGTCTTCCGCCAGGGTCGTAATGAGGCCCCTTGTATTAAACAACTCTGTTCACCCAGGTGTGTAAGGTCCTGTTTCTCTTGCATGTTGTGCATAATTTTAATAAAAAGTGTAAACAAAAATAAAGAATTGGGGCACTCTATATTAGGATAAAAATGAATGAAGAGGATATGCATTATACATGTGATAATACTCCTAAACCCTGATTCATGGAATTTGCGTGCTATTCTGCGTGCAAATCCCTGTTTGATAAATGGGAATTTGCAGGCAGAATGGCACACAAATCCCTGCTCTACCTGCAAATAATTCCATGAATCAGGGAGCTAGTTTTTCAAATATACACAACTATGTAAAATTTAAGGGGAAGTACAGTAGCATAGATGGGCTAGTGAAAGTAAGAATTTTGAAAAGAATTACATATCTTATTTGTGTGATGAAACGAGTATCCACAAATTAGGAGGCTCAGAGGAAATTGACAGTTATACAGAGTATAATTGATGAAGAAATCTGGGAAGGTGCTTTACAATAACAATACAATAACTTCATGGTGTTAAAACCAGCAAACTGTACAAGTAAGACTATTAACTTCTATGCAACATATGAAGTGACAAAAATAACAGGAACTTAGTTACTCAAAATGTAACTTCAATGCGTCCATTGAGCAAATGCCATCTACCTGTCCCAGGATTGTACCTTTCAGCAAGGAAATTGGGTCAGACCTAAATAGATAATGAGGGACTGAACCAATATATGATCATTCTTGCGAAGATGCAATTAAATGAGCCCCAATCATTATAGATGCACCGACAATGGCAGAGGTAGTCTGAACTCAAAGGGGCAATTATATGGGATTGTGAAGCAAATTGCATAGTACGGAAGGGTAAAAAGGTTATCAACTTTTTAGTGTCTGATGCTGTTGAATGCAAAGGATAAAAAAAATGTTTTGTGACAAAAGAATGCTCTACTAGGAGAGACCATTAAATGGAGATTTTTTGCCATTGAACAATGGCTTTCTTATAGACCTTGAAACAACGGGGAGACCATTCATAGTCCTAGATCCTCTGTGGATTTTAATAGACTGCTCCATAATAGAATGTGGGAACATATACATGATAATTCAGAGGTATTGTCCAATGCCACGCATCAGAAAATATGACATATCAATTCTCCAGTATTTGATCTTCCATGGATTTGCATGCTCATTGAATATTACCTGTCATCAGGCTGGGAATGCTCAGTAATATTAAAGCAGTTTACTGTCAAAGTTTAAAACTGCTCATCACTTTACTACTCTATTTGTGTCACTATTTTCATACTGCCCACAGCCAATTAGACCGGTTCCCTTAGCTCCACCCCTGGTGGCCATCTTCAGAATTTTTACCGCAGTTTAATTGTTGGGGGTCCTCGATTTTTCTCTTCAGAAATTCAACGTTTTTAATCTATTTTTGGTGTGATCCATTACCGGTGAAATGTTCAGCCCTTTCCACCGCCGACAGAGTTTCAATCCCATCTGAGGCCTTTGTTGATCCACGACATGGCAGACACGAGGAACAAAATATTTTTTAAGGCCTGTTCAAGATGTAACCTCGAGAATGTCTACATCGAAGATCTTCATGACAAATGTCTACGTCCCCTATATCCAGACCATGACTTAAATGGCTGTTCCATCTGCCAAACGTTCTTGTCCAAGACTTGGAAGGTCCACCACCGCAAGTTTGTGGGCTGGTTGTATGAGGCTTTTGGACCTCTGTCTGCAGTTTTGCCTCTGACGGGCACAGCAAATTCCTAGAGCGCACCCCCTCTTCAAAGAGGTCCCACAAGGAATCTTCCCGGGGGACAAGAGCATAGAAGGAACATGCTTCACACGCTCGGGCTGCTCCACCGTCAAGCACCTCGTTGACAATCCCATCTACACCTACTTCGTCAGCCGCTGCAGTGTCTAAAACACCTTTGCGTACAGATACATCGTCTAAGCACTCTTCAGAGTAGCAGCACTCATCCATGACCACCTCATCGTCAACATCAACCACTTTGTTGACGACCAAGATCATAACAAGCAACACCATTGCTACTCCGTCCACCAGCTTGTCGATGACAAACACGTCTACATCTTTACCATCTAAACCAACGTCTTCGTTGTTAGGTAAGAATTAGTGCAGTCCAACTGGTGAAGACTATACAAAACTTGTCTGCTTGGTATTAGCTAACCCACTTATTTTTTTTTTTAATGTGTTTATTGTTTTCAAATACAACAGAATATACAACCAATGCACAAACTCCTCCCCCCCCCCTCAACTCCTTCCCTTCCCACCCTCCTCGGAAGATCTACTTGGAGCCTTTCTGTACCGGAATGTCTTATACACTGAATATTTCTGTGATTTTGATATTATGGGGGCTCCAGGTAGTCCGATTGCAGATATTCTTGGACCGTTCCCCATTCCTTTGTGAAGGATCCGCCAGTTCCTTGTATCGTGTGGGTCAGCTTCTCCATAGCCAATTGTGATCAAAACTTTTGGAGCCAAGTGAATACTAGTGGAGGGTCCCGCTTTTTCCAACTTTGAGCTATTGTTGTCCATGCCGCTATAAGCAGACCCATAAAGCTCCTCCACTGTGACTTAGTGTATTTCCTTGCCGCATTGTCTCTCATCCCGCAGAGCCATAACCTCTCCCCCAGCTGATCAACTTCTGGAAGCATTTTCCCCATCTCAGTCTTTACCTCTAACCAGAAGCTATTGACCCCCATGCAGTCCCACCATATATGTTCCCACGTTCCCTCCTCTGCACACCCTCTCCAGCACTGGTTTGATGCATTGGGGTACATTGTGTGGAGTCTTTCTGGGGTGTAACGCCTTTGGGCTACTATTTTTACCCACATTTCCCTCATTTGGACCAATCGTGTCATTTTTCGAATTTGTGTCCGGAATTCCGACCAATTGTGTATTGGTATGTCCTCCCCCAATGTTTTCTCCCACTTGGTCATATATGCCCATTTGAGTTGTTCGTCTTGGGAGTTTATAAAGGAGTACAGTGTCAAGACCCAATTCTTGGTCCCAGAGTTGGTAATGACAGACATTTCGAATGGTGTGAGGTTTCTTGTTGCTGCCCTTTTGATTTCAGGTGTCGCTAGCCAATGCCTAAGTTGGTCATATTTATACTTATCCCCTTCTGTGAGGTTCAGCCAAGATTTACATGCCCCAAATGGTCTTATTTCCGGGTCCTATAACGTTTCCCCTATTTTCATGCAGCCCGATGCATCCCATCTCTCGAAGGCCCCCCTTTCCATTCTGGGTCGGAATTAGGGGTTCCGACTGATGGGGGTAAATGGACCATCCACCGTTGTCATCACACCCTTTCTCGTTTGGTCATCCCAGGCCTGTAATGTGGTCCTCATTACTTCGCTAATGTGGAGGTTGGGGTGCCTGTGTTGTTTAGCTTTCCACAGAAGTTCCCCCAGTGGGGATCTAGCTATCTATTGTAGTTGGCTCTTATCATTGCAATATACTGATCCTCGAAGCCCATAGATTTCAGAGTTTTAAACAGAAGAGACCATTCAACCCCGTCGAAAGCCTTCTCTGCATCTAGCGACAGCAGGAGTGCCGGAGTATGTGTGATGCCTGTCTTTTCCACTAGGTCTATCGGCCGTCTAAGGTTATCAAGTGTTTGTCGATCGGGGATAAAGCCTGACTGGCTTCGGTTTATCAGGTTGGGGAGGAGCAGAGATAATCTTGCTGCCAGGACTTTTGTGTAAATCTTGGAATCTAAATTTATCAAGGCTATGGGGCGGTAGGACGTGGGGTATGTGGGATCTTTCCCTGCTTTGTGGGAAACCAGTACCTTTGCTTCGTTCATTGTCGGGGTCACATTCCCACAATCTTTGAAGGAGTTTAGTAATTTAGTCAGCAATGGGATTAGATTGTCCACGTATTTCTTATAGAATGGGGCTGTAAAGCCGTCTGGGCCGGGTGTTTGGTTGGGTGGGAGGTCTACTATTGCCTTTCTCACTTCTTCTTCCCTTTTCAGGCTATTTAGTGCTAACCGATCCTCTTCCGATATCGGTGGGATGGGGAGGGTCTGTAGGTAGACTTCTTGGGCGGTACTGTCTGGAGATTCCGTAGTTGCAGTGTTTGGTAGAATTCCCTAGATGCCTCACCCATGTCTTGCGTGTGTGTTGATAGCTCCCCCAGTGTGTTTTCGGATGTTTTTAATCGCCATTCCCTTCTGTTTTGTCTGGCGAGGAGTTTGTTGGCCTTGGTATAATAGCGCTGTTTGAGGTACATTAATGATTTCTCTGCTTTTTTTGTGTGGAGTATTTCCAATTGCCCTTGTGTATGTCTTAAGGACTTTAAGCTTCTGGTGGGCTGGATCCAGGATTTTCTCCTGTATGTCCGCTATCGAAGACTCCAGCTCTTTTTCCCAACTGTGCCTCAATTTGTCCCTCGAGACCTTTAGGGCTATCATTTTACCTCGGATTACCGCCTTGAACGCCTCCCAGACCGTTCCCAGTGGGACCTCCCCTGTGTCATTTTGCGTGAAATACTCGTCCACCATGTCCCTGATCGATGTGGGAGCCTCCAGAACCAGAGACCACCTCTCTTTCCCGGGAGTTGCACCTCAGTCCATAGTGGAGCATGGTCCGACAATGGGCCTCATTACACGGTAGGCGTTAGGGATTTAACGTTACCGGTAACGTTAAATCCCCATGCTAATTACGACCCGGCTCACCGCTATTAGCGGCACTGCTAAGTACAGTGCCACTAATAGCGGGCAGTTCGCGTGCGCACGACCCTCCATCCCGTAAATAACGCGATGCCGTTAATAGCACAGCATCACAAGGCGTGCAGACATGCCAATAGCAGCATGGTAAAGCCCCCAAAACCCCTTACCGCCATGGCACTAATACCGCCATCGCGAACCACCCGGTAAGAGAACTGAGCAGTGTTCCCACCTGCCACAGGTGGACACAAACAGCACAGGTGGAGGCAATGGAGACTGTGGCAGCTCAAAAGGAGCACACCACACCCCTTCCCACACCAAGATGGTTCCAATACTTGCAGCATTACATGGGCTGGAGGACATGATTGCAGCGCAGCAGCAACAACAACAGGCAGCACAGAGGAGACGCAGGAGGAGGGCAAGACAGGCACAGCAAGCACCACCACGGCACCTAATCATACCACAGAGGCACCCACCAATCCCCAGGATCAGAGCCAGTTAATTTAACCTAACCCCAGAGCAGATGCACACCCTATACCGTCTGGACCGGGATACCATCACCAGCATCGTGGACATGATACACAAAGACATTGTGAGCCTTATAGACATCCAAACTGCCATCCCTCCCCCCCCCCCCTAGTCAAGGTGGTGACTGTGCTCAACTTCGTGGCCACAGGCACCTACCAGCATACAGTGGGCCAGATGCATGGCATCTCACAACCAGTATTCTCACGCACGCTGAACCAGGTACTTGATGCCCTCCTGAAGCATGCACCTGAACACATATTCATGCCACGGACTGCCCAGGAGATTGCAAACACCAAAGTTGGCTTCTATTCACTGGCAGGCATCCCAAGTTGCATCGGGGCCATCGACTGTACCCATGTGGAATTGGTTGTACCACAACACAATGAAGTAGTCTACCGAAACAGGAAGCAATTCCACTCCATCAATGTCCAAATGGTATGTGACGCCAACAAGGTAATCACATTGTTGTGCCCGTTTCCCTGGATCAACCCATGATTCCATGGTCCTGCGGAACTCAACTATCCCACGCTACATGGAGCGACAAGCCGGACAACATTCGTGGCTACTTGGTGAGTTGCAGGGCAAGCACATGGCAGTGTGATGGGGGGGGGGAGGGGGAGATACATACTCCAACTGGGTGTGATTGGGGGGGGAGATACATACTCGAAATGGGTGTAGCTCATCGTCCGTCAGGCGAATGCACATACAGATGTACGCCAATGTCCATCTGGGAAGCCCGCAATGTACTTGAGATGAACGGACATGCAAGTATAAGCTACACAACATAGATGACAATCCAGGTCTAGAAACCTTAAACATCCATCCGCATCCACATTGCACAACATTCCACGCCACAAAATACACAAATGTCATACATGCCGTTAAGATAATCATACAGAATTAGTCCAGCACAACAACAATAATAATGCAATGTGCCCTTGAAAGCATGCAAAAGGATCACCCCTAGCCATAGCATTGCACCACGCACCTATAGCACCACTGAAGTGATGCCTCTCAGCATGGGAACATCAATGTTGGAATGGCATAACACCAGCAGTGTGGTACCAAATCTGCCTGGGCCCAGGGACACCTAAGACCTGGCCTCACCCAGGACATGTCAATTACTGTTGGAGGCATTAATGGGGCATGTCTACTTGCAGGGTCGAGCTCACCTTTGCACATTGCAGTCACACAGACCATCTGCATGTATGCTGTTAATTGTGTACTTCAATCACAATGCAAAGTCAATTTGTGTGATATGAACAGGCTGCTCTTGAGGTGAACAGTAACAGGACCCCATTCGTCCCCCCCATACAGGTGATGCTGGCTATCCCCTGAAGAGGTGGCTCCTCACCCCTGTACGGAACCCACAGAACAGGCACGAAGAGGAATACAATCGTACACATACACATACCCGCATTGTGATTGAGCAGACTTTTGGCCTTTTGAAGACACGGTTTAGGTGCATTAGCAGGTCTGGTGGCGCTCTGTTGTATGGCCACGAGAAGGTGGCCAAGATCACCATGGCATGTGTCATGCTGCACAATATGTGTATCAGACGGAATGTGCCACTGCCCCCTGACATTGAAATAGAAGCACCTGATGAGGATGATGATGAGGACGGAGGTGAAGGGGATGCAGGTCATGCAAGAGGGGATGGCCAGGAGGGACGTGCTGTGAGACAGCATCTGATCAACCAAATATTCTGAGTAACATGGTTTTGTACTGTCACATGGATATGGGTAGTAATGCACTGGTGTCTGTTTGGAAGCGCACAATGGACCATGGCGTCGATAAAGTACACATACACAATGAAGAAGTCCAAGCCTGTGTTTTGTTCAAACACCAGTGTATTAAGGAACATAAAGAAGAAAATGTGCATGTCCCCAAACATCCCACCACCCTTCCCCCTACAAAAGTCCCATAACACCCTTCCCCCCCACCACCCACAAGTCCCATAACACCCTTCCCCCCACAACAGTCCCATAACACCCTTCCCCCACAACAGTCCCATAACACCCTTCCCCCCAGCCCAGTTCCACATGTGTCTGCCACAATGTTTCCCTCCAGCCATGCACGCGGAGGCTTCCCCATGCACTCCCTATTGGCCATTGCCAACACCAGCATTGGGAGGCTGCGTCGACGTGTGCCTGGTGGTGCGTGAGGAGCGGCGGAGGGGGCTTGTCTGCCTCGAACTGGCGGATGAGGATGTGGCAGATTGTCCTGGTGGTGGGAATTGTCGGTCCAATGCGTCCGCTATCAGTGTGAGGACCTCCCTGACTCGGATGATCTCCCCACCCAGCCTGTCTGTACATGCTTCCATCCCCTCCCTGGAGTGCCTTGATGTCTCCATAATCTCTGCCCTGAGACGGGCAGCCTCCTCCACATGCTGCCCAACCAGCACAGTTATTTCTTGTTGCCGCTGGCTGATGCTGGCCAGGTCGAGGGCAGTGTTGGGTTCTGGTGGTGTGGCTGCTGTGGCCTGTGATGGTACCAGGTCAACAGATGAAGCCACCGGAGGGGCTACTAAAAGCTCCCATGTTCTCATCGCCAGTGACATTGGAGCCAGGTGTGTGCTGTGGTGATGGCTCTGGGGTTCCAGGGGGGATTGGAGTGTGCATCTCCATGTGGAAGTCGGTTGGGTCCTCCACATCTGATAGTGGGGCAGTGGCTGCCACCTCTCCTGCAGAACTAGCTGGAGCTGAGGGTGGGCCCTCTGTGGCTGGGATCAGTGGTGGTGGGTTAACCTCCGGAGGTGGGCCAGTTGTTGGTGGTGTGGCAACTTGTGTCTTGGAAGTGGCGCTCCACCGATGTTTCGCACTCTGCATCTGGACCCTTCTGCCTTTGCCCCTTGATGTTGTGGGGGTCTCCTCTGTGTCCAAAGCCCTTTGTTTCTTATGCGCAGGGGGTGCCTGTGATGCATTGCTAGCATCCTCACTGTCTGTATGTGATCCTGTTGGGGACAAGAAGGGGGATGTCATTGGTTACGGTTCGATGTACTTAATGCAGTATACATCAATAATGCAGTTGTGGCCATTTTGACTACATTGTAAAGGATGCAGGTGATGTGTCAGTTCAGTGGCTCATCCATGCATGGTTGTGTGTGGCACTTGTCTCTGGTGATGTGTGCATGTGTGTGTGTGTGTGGGTCTGACACTGACATGGCCAGGGTGTGATGCATGTGTGGAGGTTTGGCCATCCATGAGGTGATTCTGGGCTCACATTTGGGGGGACCAGTAGATTCACATTGCATGCTTTCATGTGTACACTCACCTCCATCTGAAGTGGTTGTCACGCCATGCGCCATCGTGCCGACTCCCTCTATGCATTCCACTCCAATGAGGTTGGCGCATGTCTCCTCCCATTCTTTAAGTTTTATGGGCGACCCAGATCCACCTGCTGTGGCAATGTTGTGGTTTTCGGCAAGGATGCTTCTCACCCAGAGTCTCAGGTCATCCCACCTCTTTCAGCACTCAAGCACATTGCGGGTGGTGGTGCCCACAGCACTGACTTTCAATGCAACCTCAGCCCAGATTGCCTTTTTTTCTCAGGAGTGTCTCCCGCCGCATGTCGCTGGCAAAGACCACGGCGACATTGTCAGCTAGGGTCTGGGTCAGCATTATTAGCTCCTCTGAGGTAAATCTTTCTTTCTGCTGCTGGTCTGTGGTTTCTTTCAATGCCTTGGGCATGTTGAGGGTGTCCCAGATGATTTCCAACTGCAAGCTACTCCAAACAGGTCCAGGGGGCAGAGGATGGCAATGGATTGTGTTTTTAAAGATGGCTGCCATGCTCTTTCCCGTTCCTGTGCGATGACGCCAGTTCCGGTTCCGCAATTTAACGGTCACCGCTGCTATTTGCATGCAGCGTGAGGGCGGAGGTGCTATCTGCACTTTCGAAGGCGGTAAGAGACTTTTTGGGGTCTTTAGCGGCATGGCGGTAGGGTCATTAAGGCATGGCGCTATGCTTGTGTCCGCGTACTCGTAATGGTACGCTATTAGCGCCCTCTTGCGAGGGCAGACACGTTAAGAGCGCCATGCCGGTAGTTTGAGATTTTTAGCGCACAACGTGTAATGAGGCCCAATGAGATTGACCCTTTTTCTATTCCCTGAATCTTGCCCATTAGTCCCACTGACGCCCAGAAGTAGTCAATTCTTGACATTGTATTGTGTACATGCGACGAGAAATACGTGTATCCCCTCTGGTCGCCCTTGAGTTCCCTCCATACGTCACATAGGGCCATGTGTTCCATCTTTTGCCGGAGGTGCTTCAATGGCACCCCTTGGCCGTGGGAGCCCCCCGAGCTTCTATCTAAGTGTGGGTGCCAAACCAGGTTAACGTCTCCCCCCAAAATTATCTCTCCTTTTGCAAAGTGTTCAAGCTTCCCTATCGTGTCCCTCAGAAAACCGTCTTGTCCCGTGTTGGGTGCATAGATTGAGGTGAAGGTGAGGCGGTGCCCCTCTATCACGGTGTTGACAAATGCAAACCTCCCATTCTTATCTATGTGCTTGTCTTTTAGGCTGAAGTCTTCTCCTTCTTTCACTGCTATCAGCACACCCGCTTTTTTCTCCAATGCGTTTGTCTGGGCCCAAATCTTGTACCCCCTAATGTGAGCTTTCTTTTCATCCCGGGCTCTAATGTGTGTCTCTTGAAGTAGAAGAACCTTCGATTTATCCCTCTTAAGCAGGTTCTCCAGCTTTTTCCCTTTCACTGGGGAGTTGAGACCCCTAAGATTATATGTTAGGATTTGCAGTTTCCCCATGGAGTCCTAGCCCAAGTCCAGTGACCTTTGTTCGCAGTCTTGTTATGCATCCCGTCTTCTGGGCCCCCCCCCACATCCCCCTTCACGGTAACACCCCCCAACCCTTAACTATTAACTTAGAACCAAACAACTTCCCCCCCCCCCGAGTAGGGCACGGGTTCCTAAGGATGCTATGGCGTTCCGCCCATCGCCCCCTGCCCTCCTTAAACTCGGGGAACTTCGCGGCGGTTCCTAAACCCCACATCTCACACCGATTTTACCGGACTCCAAAACCGAGGGTTCACCCCGGGCCGCCATGTTGAACTTCTCTAGGTGCCACTGAATTCCCACTTAACTCTCTCCTCCCAGCGACTTTTTCTGTGTCCCCACAGAGTGGCCTCCAGCTCTGGCCATGTCCGCATTAATCCTTCTGGGGCGTCGTTCTGCGGCGCTCCTTCCCTGTGATCTTCCTTCTTTGCCGAACCGTTTCCCATCCTCTTGGCCTCCTTTGGTTCTCTCCCCTTGCTTTGTTGATTCTTTCCTCCCCCACTTCTGCTTGTATCCCCATCAGGTTGAGGCATTCCTCCCATGTGGTCACTCTTCTTTGATTGCCCTCCCAGGTAAACAGTAGCCCGAAAGGGAATGTCCATTTATATCGCATTTGCCTCGTCACTAGTTCCTTGACCGGGGGGCCATCTCCCTTCTTTTTTGTAGGGTTACGAGGGCCATATCTTGATGCAGCTGAATGTCGTCCCCATTCATTCTTATGTGGTCCATCCCTCTCGCCCTCCTCAAGATTTGCTCTTTTTGTGGGTACGAGGAGAGTGCTACCAGAACATCTCTAGCTCTCTCCCCCGGCGCTCCAGTTCTTTTTGGGCCCACTCTGTGCACTCCGTCGATCCCAATTTCGTCCGCCTCTTGTGCCTCAAGGATGTCCCAGAACACCTCCTGGACTGCTATTTTGAGGTCTTGGTCTAGAACTGACTCCGCCAAGTTTTTTATGCATATGTTAGATCTTCGTGAGCGGTTCTCAAAGTCCTCGCATTGGGTTTCTAAGTTGTGGGTTAGTCTCACCAGTTGTTCTTGCATCTCGCTATTTTGTTGTGTTTCTTCTTCTGCCATTTGGAGTGTTCTCTCGAGTATATGAGTCCCCTCCTCCAGCTTGGTCACGTCTTGCTTCAGGTCATGAATCGCCTGCTTCATGTCATCCCTTATCATAGGGAATTGTTCCTGCACGGTTGACATGAACTTGTCTTATAGTTCCATGAACCAAGCTTGCGCGTCATTCCTTGAGGGCAGCCGGTGGTGGGATGCGGGCATAGTGCCTTCGCCAGGGGGGGCTTCCTGTGCCCGTCCTCTGGTCTGCATTGGGGTATCAGCTGCCCACGTTTGCAGGAGTCTGGCATCCTGCCTGGAGTTCTGGGAATTAGGTTGTGCCGAGGCCCCTTTCCCCTTGACCTTAGACATGGTCCTTTTGGGCTTGTGGCGCTATCTCTAACATTTCCGGGGGTGTCGCTCCGTGCCTCTGCCTTCCTCTGCCCCACCCCACACGATGGTGTGGGGAAGAGGGTGGGGGGCAGTTGCGTTGTTATGGGTGAGATCCGCTGTGAGCACTGTCAGCTGGTCCTGCAGAGTGTCTCTTTCGAGTGCCTGGGGGAGTTGCCCTTCTTTTTACCCCCTCTTCACATCGGTTAAAACACAGTCTTTATATAATTAATATTCAAGGTTATATACAATATCATAACACAATTTGTACTCGGTTATCTATAATGGCAAATCTATACAGTTCTACGTGGTACCACAATTACTATTAGATCTCTTTAAAGTGCATCAAATGCAAAAGTAGAGAAAAGAGGAAAGCAGTTGATAAGAACAATTGGCAGAAATACTGGTCACTACCGTTAAACACAGCTCTGTGTGGAGATCCTCCCCACCTGGGCAACCTGTAGAATAAAGATACAAGCCAAGTTCATATATTGTTCACAAGAGACTTCCCAATAGTTCTGCAACCCCAAAGTACCTGGCGTTGTAGCGTTCCTCGCTGGGGAATCGACGGCCCTTCTCGGTTGTCCTCCCTTTAAGGCAGGAGTCACGGGTCGTCGAACGTCCGACGGAGAACAGGGTGAGCTACGACGGTGAAGTGGCAGCTTTGTTTCTAGCGGTGCTCGTTGACAGGGAAGCATAAATGTCCTGCAAGGAAGAGGCGCGCGGGGCACCTTGTGTCGATAGTTCTGGACCGCAAAGAGTTTGAAGAACTGTGGCCCAGCAAGGGCGTCGAGTTGTCGGCGTCTCTGTGGTCTTTGGGTGGCAGGAAATCCACCGGCGGATGCTCCTCGGCGTGTCGACGGTCAGGCCTTCTTCAACAGGATACAGCTGTGATGATGCGGACAATAGCGTCCTTGGATTCGAAAGTTCTTAGGCAAATGGGAGCATGGCGGCCGTCGACAGTGGCGGACAACAGTCCGGGCGCTTCTCTTTGGGATTTCGCAGCAGTCCCCGTCTCGGGTCGGCAGCCTGTCGAATGTCTGTCTACCAGGGAGCTTTGGTAAAGATCAGCTGGTGCACGATGGTCCCTCGTAGCTCGGGAAGAGGGCGCCTTACCAGGTCCTCTCTGGGTCAGTCCTTGGAGACACAGCAGCTTTCAGATTTTGAAGGAGAGCAACAGCAATTCTTCTCATCCAGCAGGGCTTCAAGGTCAAGCTTCAGTTTCACTCCAGTTACTCGTCGTAGTGGACTCCAGCTTCTGAACACGATTCCTAGCAGGGAGAGGTCCCCAGATATACTGTTGATCTCCCATTCATTCCGCTGGGTCATACTCAAGCATCCAATCATGGCGAAGGGTATTCATGCAGGCAGGCAGCCAATCAGGCACACAGTGCATTCAGGCCATTCACTTCTCTCCAGACACAACAAGTTATGTGTATTGGGACAAGTACCCAGCCATTCAACACTCCACACTGCATTCATAACGGTTTCGGGCAGGGCTGTCTCAGTCATTGTGTCAAACACTAGATACTAGACATCCACAACATAGAATGCGTATTCGTCACACACTCCATTCACCCAGGTCCCACCCACAGGCGTACCCACAACATACGGTCATTGGGGAAGGCTCCAGCCAGTCTGACCAGCACTTCCCCGCACTACCATATATGGAACTTCCACCCAACAGCCAGTCACGGGGAAGGGACACAGTCAGGGCTTCCCGGGACTTCGGGAAGATCAAGGTAACCGGCGATGGAAGGCAAGAGGCCATGGGGGCCATCTTGTCTCCATCAGGAATCTACCGATTCCAATGACATGGCCTGGCCATCCAAAATGGAGGACGCTCAGGGCACCAGTCAATTCAGCACGGAGCTGCCACCAGCACGTACCCTGCTCTGTGGGCCACACACAGGTGCCCAAAAACATACACTAGGGGCACAGGGTTGTACCCCTACCTATGGGCGCCATAAGGATATCCCATGGGTCTGTTCATCAAAACCAAAAGAGAGAGCTGCCCCGCCAGGAGTCCCACATGAACCCCTGCGCGGAAAACATGACAGAACACACAATAAAAGGCAGTAAAGGATACAGCGGCTCTGTCCCTCTGATGCATTTCCAGCATCACACCCCCCCCCCCCCAATGTCCGTCTTTGCGTGGGGGAGGTATCCTGTGCACTGGGGGGGAGGGGGGGGTGTCCCAGAGCCTGCCTCACTATGCGGCAAAGGGCCCCCTCCTGCTGTGTCCTCTTACCGCTCCTTGGGCCCTATCTTGGCCGTGGTTCTGATTTCCCTGCGCCCTCGTCCGTTGCACGTCCCGTGCGGCTGTAGGGAGGAAGCGAGGAGACACGCCGCTCCTCGTTGGTGATCCGCCAAGTCCCCGCTGCATGCAGTATGCCCGCGCCCCCTCCAGTATGTGTTCCTAGGGCCCTGTGGTGAGGGGGGGGGGGGTCTCATCCCCCCGTTCCTGGCCCTTGTGCAGACTTGTACGCGGGGACATGGAGATGGGGTCCCTCCGCGCCTTGCGTTATGCTTCCGGGCCGCCACTATCCACTCATGCCCCGTGGAGCTCTGCTCTGTCCCTGTAGCTGCGGAAGGAAGGAGGGGAGTCCCCAGCATCCGCGTATCGCCCACTGCGTCTCCGCAACAGCGTACAGTTACTGCCCGGACCAGTCGTGCCTCCTCTGGCAGCCGCCTCTCCGTCCTCTCGTTCCTAGTCCTCATGCGGTCACTACCACAGGGTCTGAGTCCCCCAACCCAATGTGCTACGGGTTCAAAGAGGTGTGGGGCAGGTTCCAGCCCTGTTTGTTCAATTGGGCACTAGTTCTGCTTTTTTTTTTCGTGATGGCCCGGACGGACAGAGCTTCACACGTGTCTCCTAGCCCCAGCGGCCATCTTGGAGTCCGTAACCCACCTTTTAACCACTTAACTGCCATGGGTATTTCCTCCCAGTGTCAAGGCCTTTGTTGGTGATTTCGGTATGTCGCCATTCAATCCCTTGTAACATTTTTGTTACATGATATATCTCTGCCATATCTCCCCCTTTTTCCCCACATGTAGGCGGTCCTAGTTCGCTGTAGGGGGGCGAGAGAAAATAACCAAAAGGGAGAACATTTTGGGTTTTTCCAGAAAATGCCAAAAAAATGTTGCACAAAGAAGCCTGTGGTTGTTTTTTCCTTGTAAGAGCTAGGCACAAATGGTTTGATGTGCTGAATTTGCCATTTTCCAGGCTTTCAAGAACAGATTGAGTGGAAACCAAAATAAAAAAAACATTTTGATATGCTAATCAGCCGTTTTGTGAGAGGCCTTTTTTGGCCTTTTTTGTCCAATAGGACATGCGTGGACGGTATGGAAGAAAACGATAGGAAAGCTGAATGGGAAGCCAGAAAGGCATACATTTCTGAAAAGTAGACAAAATTCCAAGTTTAAGAAGGAGTGATTTGCGCAGGTCAGGCAACAACTATTCAGGGAAAAATTCCATTGTTTAAGGGAAAATCGGGAAAATGAAAAAACACACTTTCCGCACATTTCACTCTGGTCACCCACAGAAAAACGCAGCCCACAACACATGGCCTACCTTCCCGCGTTCCAACGAAAACGGTCCCTCACATGTGTGGGTGCACCTACCTGGGCGCAAAGGGAAAAGACTAAAACACTGGTAACCCCAAGTCTTTTCGCAGAGAAGATTGTCATGAATTTTGCTCATGTGGACAACCCACAGATTTGGGCCTAGGGTGTGGAAGCCACCAAGGAAAACAGGGAACCCCAGACATTTCCGAAAAGAAGACACCCGTGGCAATCCAGGTCTGACTTGGGCGAATCGGCCCAGAATTTATTATCCACAATCCCCGGCAAAATCTGAAAATTGGCAAAGAAAAACCCAATTTTCAGACATTTCACTCTGGCCACCCACGGAAACACGCAGCCAACACCATATGTCCTACCATCCTGCATTCCCACAGGTGTCCCGACGTAAACGGTACCTCACATGTGTGGGTGCACCCACCTGGAGGCAAAGGGAAAAAGCCATTAAAAAAAATATATGGTTTTGCCCCTTCCCTAGGGGCAGATGGGCACGTGTGTGCCCATCTACCCCCAAGGGGGGGGGCAAAATGTACTACTGCCCCAGGTTTGGGGGTGGGGGGCTGTGCGTATACTTCTGGTGACCTCTCCCCCCACCCCATATGGATGGGGGGCATCTCATGTGCCCCTTCCTAGGGGCAGAAATCTGCCCCCATGGAGGGCTACATGAGTTGCCTCCAATCCACTTAGGGTGGGGGGGGGGGAGAGGGCCACCCCCCTTTCAAAAATACCTGGTGGCTAGTGGCCCCACCCACCCCCACCCCACCCAAAACTATATTTTTCTTGTTTTTAAATTATTTGTTTGCCCCCCTTCCCTGGGGGCAGATCATTACCCTTCTACCCTCAGGGTATTTCCCCCATGCTTTGGTGGTGGGGGGGGGGGAGAGGTATGTAAGCAGCCCCTCCTACACTTACACTTCAAAAACAGGTCCCTAGTTGTCTAGTGGCATTGCTGGGTGCGGTGCGATCGCTCGGCGCCCGATCCACGCCCAGCAATGCTTCAAAAAAGGTGTTGTTGGAAAGGGGAGAGTTTCCCCTTTCCAGCGACACCTCCCTCGATCTGAACGGCACAATAGCCGTTCAGATCGAGGGAGATAAAACGTGTAAACGCATCTTTTATTCCGTTTCATGTCGGTGTAGATCACGCACGCCGACGTGAAACTGAAGGAAATCCAACCCCCGGGCCGTGAGGGGGGACCTCCCACTCACATAGCCCAGGGGTTGGATTACAGTTTTGTGCGGTCCCTGCTATGCAAAACAGCTTGCCTAAAAGGACGAGCTCTCTCGTCCTTGGCACTACGGAGGTAATGTCAAGGACGAGATAGCTCGTCTTTGGCATTTAAGAGGTTAATATAGGCCTGTACTACACATCCTGGTAGTGTGACTGAACAGCCAGGCTTATCTTAAGAGGGGTAATGTGAGCTGTGGAGCTGTACAATTCAAATCAGTAAGTACACGTAGCCAAGTAACACTTAAAGTTACATGTACATATTTATTTATAATATACACAAGGTTTAAATAAGCATTCTTTAAAAAGCGTTATCTACTAGTAACACTCAATCAAAGTTAGGATTCCGTTTTTAAAAGACAATAAACGTTGGTAAAGACTTTTCTTGTGCTAACACATGCCCCAGCACACAGAGTGACTTCAGTAAAGGTCAGTATTGCACTTATTTCAATTACCAATTCAGTTATTGAGTTGTTTAAGGAAGGAAAGGTTAGAATAAGATTTAGGACACACTTTCTACAGTTTGCAAAACAATTACAATCTCCTAAAGGGAGGCAGGTAAACTTTTATGCCAGCAATAATAGTGTCAACAATTAAAACCTGTGAAGTACAGCCAAAACCAACAGGTTCAGAAGAGTGCCTTTTGGGAGCCAGGACAGCCAAAGTAAATGGACAAAGTCAATAATTTTGATGCTCTTCTTCTTAGATAAAGTTTCGACAAAGTTAGTAAGTTCAGAAGAAATCACTAACTCAAGTGAGATACTTTGTAGAGAGCACAAGCTGTTAGGCCAGTGCAGGTGAGTTGGGATCAACTCCAAAAATCACTTCCCAAGGTAGGAAGCACAACATATGGCTAAAAGGTGAAAACCCCAAGCCCCACAGTACCTGTAATTCGATATAAATCTTTCCAGGTGAATTCCTCCTTGCTACAGCTTGGCAGACCCTTGTTCCTGGACCTTAGTCATGGTGATGAAAGGGAGGATGTCTGCGGGCTCCTGTGGCAGACAGGGGAGAGGGACCCTCAGCTATGTATTTCCTTTGTTTCAGCGGAACTTCTGTGTTTTGGGGCATTGTCCTCGGCACCAATAAAGAACGAAAAGCTCTGGTTAGAAGGGGCTTGCTCCTTCAGCCCTGGACTCTGGTGAGGGGACTCTGGATCAAGATTTCCTGCTTCTACAGTGTCCTCTGGATGCCCATGAAGATTTGGCCGGATTATGACTTTGCAAGATGATGCACTCGTTAATGGTCACAGGACCCCTGGCATTGTGCTTCTGCAGCTCTGGTGGGATACAGCAAGTCGGGGTTGTGCCAAATGGAAGATTGTCTTCAGACTAGTTGGCCCCACCAGCCCAAGAGAGGAAGTCATCCCATGCGGGTATTCCCAATCGATTTGAAAATGGGGTCAGCACAACTGTAGGGCTTCACTGGGCACTTCATGGTCCAGGGGGGTGTTGCTGGCATCTCTTCATGTCTTCTTCAGATCGTCCTTTCCAGTGGTCGACTCTGCCTCTAGTCGCAAAAACCTCACTTTTTATGCAATTTCCCATTCATTCACAGCCTAGGCTGTCAATCACATAGCAGGGTAGCTATCCTTTCCAGGACAGCCAGCTGGCCAATCAGGGCTGGTTTCACTCCAGCACACCTAGAGACAAAGGACAGGGAAGTTTCAGGACTCTTCCCTCAACTCCTGGCTTTCCAGACACACTGGAGCCTGGGCGGCCTTCAGGGCTGAAGCCCGCCAAAGGCAAAACACACAAAGGGCTCAAACCAGTTTCAACTAACAGAGTAAAAGCCAAGAAAGACCTAACAAATGGAAAATGGCGAAAAAAGAAGACCGGGGCCATTTTGGAAAAAATTGTCACCCATAGGTGCTGTACTGCAGCGGAGGTTTCAGCCTGTGGTCGAAATGCACACTGGTAGTAAAAGTAAACCACTGCCACCAATCATGTAAAGGATGTTAGTGTAACAAAATATGTCACATGAGAAGAGGGATAGTGAATTACTAAGTAACCCCCAGCACTACACACAGGGTGGTGTGTGCTGGTCCCACAAAGAAAAAATAAGTAAGACACGGATCATCTTACTATTCTTGGGAACGGTAGTTCACCCAAGAAAAAGGAATTAAACATTAAGAGAAGTCCAAGGGACTTCTTAGTGGCACTGCACGTAAGGTGCTGTGTGTCACTATACAAAAAGCAGATGCCTATGGAGTTTGTCAGGCTCCACAAAACAGTAAAACACAAACAATCCTAGTCAGGAAAAATACATAAGAGAGTGAGGAAAAAGGTCCCACTCACACAGGAGGAACAAATCACACGTCCCAAGTCCAGCGAAAGAGCTGGGGGTCTCTAAGGTTGAAGGGAATTAGCACAGAAATGAAATTTGTCCCTAACATTCGTCTACAAAACCAGTCCAGAGGCTCATGGTTTCCACGTTCCCAAGAGGAATTAACCTCGACAGGAAGGTGCCATCTGCTTTGGCATTCCTACCGATGCCTACGCAAACTCAGCCACTGTTTTTATTGGCTCCCTATGTTCCGCTTGCAATTCTGGGTCCATCCATGGCCCCTGGCCCCCTGAGAAACTGCTACAGCAGGTTGAGGAATCGGACATTGAGCTCCGACTGTGAGGAAGAACAAGAAAGAGCTGTCCTGCCTCTTTTCAGCATGGCTCCTCCGAAACAAGGCCTTCTTAACAGATCAAAACCCTACTCAACCTCCCATAGTGGTGCAACCTTGAAGCACGCCTGTCCCAACGAGCACTCCCTCTGGCTCCAGAGACCTGTCTATGGATATACTGT
This sequence comes from Ambystoma mexicanum, assembly GCF_040938575.1. Lineage (NCBI taxonomy): Eukaryota > Metazoa > Chordata > Amphibia > Caudata > Ambystomatidae > Ambystoma > Ambystoma mexicanum. The sequence goes on along the minus strand of NC_090931.1, from coordinate 1,426,070,829 downwards.
CCACTTTATAACCCCTGGTTTCCGAGTACCAGCCAGTTGTTCGATCTTATACTGATACTTAAATCTATCTTATAGCGGAGGAAAAGAAGATTTTCTTTATCAGAGACGAGGATCTTGCAGTTAGTCCTTGTCATGAAAAACCCATTCACAGCACAGCACAACATTCCCTCAGAAGGATGACCTGGAGTAAAAATCCAAGGTGCCAGATTCCACACCAAAATGCCTGCCACTCTCTCTTCTCTGCAGCGTTCTGCCAACCCTTCCTCTCCCTGCATGGTGCCCCAGACAAAGAGGGCAAACAGCTAGACGCTATTGGAAAAGACTTAGATCTACTGCTGCGATGGCCATCAAGGCAGCTAATTCGCTAGCGATTCTCTCACGCTTCAATCGTGAGCTTTGGTGTAAAGTGGGACCAATCCTGAAATTTCTTTCAGATGACAAGCGAGACGAAGCACTCACACAGCTGCATGAAAGTGAAGCTGCATCAGACCATGCCATCTCCATTGCGATAGACATCACAGATACTGGTTTTCACCAAATGGGAAATGGGGCAGTGTTGCAGCGCCAAGGATGGTTAAAGGCCACAAACCTCTGGCCGGAGGTGTAATAAAAGGTAGTTGATATGCCTTTTGAAGGCGTCAACCTTTTTTGGAAAGAAGGTGGATGAAACCTTACAGGCTATCAAAGCAGACCCGGATACAGCTTGCTCGATAGGCACTCTCCAGCAATGCTGCCAGTCCTTTTGCTCGGAGAAAGCAAAATTCTCAAGGACTTTGAGGGAATATAGGTTCTCCTACCGGCCACAAACATCCTGCACTGGCACCCAGGAGGGTTGCAAGGGAAGGTCCCAGTCCTACAGAGGGAACCAGCGTCAATGCAGAGTTTCTTCCAGGGCTCAAGCTGCGAAGCAAGCCTGACCAGGCTACGCACCAAACACCCCACTTCAGCACTCCAGTAGGGGGGCAGTTAACCAACTTTGTCACACAGGGGGAGAACATCACCACCAACAAATGGGTGCTAAACATCATTTGGCAGGGCATCCCTAGAATTCATGGGGAAATGTCCCTACATTCCTCATACCAAACAAGGAACAAACATCAATCCTTGCTCCTGCAAGAGGTATAGTCCTTCCTAAGGAAAGGGGCAATCAAAGTCATCCCATCATGCCTCTGGGGCTCCAGAGTGTACTCCAAATACTTTCTGGTGAGAAAACATTTGGGAGGGTGGAGACCTATACTAGACCTCAGGAGATTGAACCGGTTCCTCAAGTCGCAAAAATGTTCTATGGTCCAACTACAACACACCCACTCCATACCCTCTCCTCTCTAGACCTAGAAGATGCGTATTTCCATATCCCCATCTATTGACAGCCCAGGTGTTTCTTACGATTTGTGGTCCAGGGAAAGCACCATCATTTCAAGGCAATTCTCTTCGGCCTGAAGTCATCGCTGCAAGTATTAACAAAATGCTTAGCCTCAATAATAGCGTACCTCTGTCATTCAGGCATTTACATTTACCCGTAGCTGGCCGATTGGCTAGTGCACACTCCATCTCTCCCATTAGCAAGGCAGCACACCAAGGACACCATCCGGAGTTACACTCCTGTCACTAGGACTCAAACCCCCAGGGCACATCTGTTGCCAGGAAGACTCTGGCAGACTTACTGACCCAGAGATATGGTCTACAGAAGGGACAGCACCCACTTAGTAATGGTGGCTCTATTAGCACCATTAAACACTGCAGTTGTTTGATCCAGCAGGAACACTTATTTAGGGCAAGCGCGTCCTGACGAGCTTGTCTTTCAAAACATTTATTTCCATATCGGATTGTGTCTGAGGACAATCTCCAGACCGGATAACGGTCTTCCTTTTTACACGCTGAAAGGACTTCCAACTGGTCCATGCCGGCAACACGGATTGAGTATTAGGCATTAAGCGTATGCGTGTATTAATGTTCATGATGTGATGAACGCTACGTTTTCATTGCAAGACAGCCACCAACCTTTCTGACAATCCATTATGCCATGAACTAATGTGCTTCACGATTATTTCCAGTACTTGTCTTACTGCTTGAAGAATCAAGCTATCAATGTTTCCTACCTTTACTGAACCAAAGCCCATCAGACCCTTTGGTGATTAACCATACTGTACGGTATAGCACAATGGAGTGCACCTTCTTCCCGGTCTTTGCCCTTTCACAACTAGAAGTGGCTTTCACAATATTGTAGAGGTAATATTGTGCAGTCTCCCATCAATTGCGGACTGACTTTCCCAAACAGGTAAACCTAATCTTTCAGAAAGTTCTAAAGGCAAAGGAAGTAACATAGCTGTATTTACATTCTCCTCTTGGCTCTCCCCGTTTGCTGCAGCTCTTCAGCCCAGAAGACCTGCTTGCCTGAATCTTCTTGCACTCAAGATTCACCTATGATACCTGGGCGGGGAACGTAAGTGGTTCTGATACACTCAATGTCATGGCTTTCTTCCTATCCTTGCCCTTGTATAATTAATCCACGATTCCCGAAGGTAAGATCCGTATGCAAGTTTGACATGCAGTTTCTAACATCTCTGGGGTTCTCAATCAAGTTTCTGAAGTCCTGCGTACTGCCTGCTCAAAACATGCTATTGTAAGGCCCACGCCTCAACACCCTCACATGTCTAGCCACACCCTCGGAGGAGAGGGTCAACACCATATTGCGAAAGGTCCAGCGGCTGTCAAGCTTGACAATTGCATCAGTCCACCAGTGCACATCTCTACTAGGAATGATGTCCTCATGCATCCCCTTGATTCTGAACTGCTGGCTCCACATGAGACCGCTCCAAGAATTCCTAGATGCCCATTGGCATCAAATATCAGGGTCCTGGGAGGACAAACCTCTCGTACCATCTTTCTGCCAGTCTCTCCGATGGTGGAGTAGTTGCAGCAATCTCATGCAGGGGGCTCTTTTTCACCTTCCGATACACCAGTTCACAGTTACCATTAATAACTCCCTGGAATGGTGGGGAGCCTACACAGGGTAGTGCCATGCCAGGGGGCTATGGCTACCCAAAGAGAAAGCCCTACACATCAAAGTCTTAGAGTTGGGTGTAGTGTTCTGGGCCCTGAAGTCCTTCAAACCGCACCTTCGGGACATGGTGGTTTGCACCTTCACAGGCAACACCACCACCATGTTTTAGATCCCGAAGCAGGGGAGTACTCGCTCTCCAGTTTTATCTGTGGAAGTACAAGTGCTATGGAAATGGGTGCTGGCGCAGAACATGTATCTCATCGCTTTTCATCTACCAGGGATCCACAATACCATTGCAGACTCGCTCAGCAGGGAACTGGGGTCCTGCACGAATGGGAATTTCACCAGAGTCAAGTTCTCTGTCTCTTCTCCAAGTGGGGGCATCCAGAGATCGACTTGTTTGCCACAGTGACACAAAGTGTACCCAGTTTGCGAGTCGATTTCCCCAAGGAGGCAGCCTGTGAGATGAATTCTCATTCGCATCGGAGGGACTGTTCTGCTACTCATTCACCCCAATTCCTCTAATGGTACGAGTTCAAAACACGCTCCTGCAGCCGCAGAGTTTCAAAGCATCCCACTACCTCCTGAATGCATGCAAACAGATTCTGGCCAGGGCTAGTGCATCCTCTACGCTGTCCTGATATAAACATAAGTGGAAACGTTTTACCACGTGGTGTAAAACCCAGCAACTAAACCCATTGCACAGTTGAGCTGTGCAAATCTTGCCATACCTCCTGTCTTTAGCAAAGCAGATTTTGCACACTTGTCTATCAAAGTGCATTTAGCAGACATTTCCTGCTACATGCACACTGAAAACCAGCTTTCTCTCTGGTCGCAGCAGCTGATAAAGGAATTCCTCAAGGGAATGTTCCGTGCGTTACCCCCCTCGTTCGAGACCTGGCTCCAGTTTGGGAACCTAATGTGGTCCTCTCAAAACTAATGGGCCCTCTGTTCGAGCCTCTTCACTGAGCACGATTGAAATTTCTCTCCTGGAAGACTGTTTCTAGTTACCATCACTTCAGCCACATGAGTAGGTGAACTGCAACCTTTATCCTGCAAGCCTCCGTAGTTGACTTTTCACCAGTCCAACGTGGTGGTCCGGACAAACCCTTCCTTCTTTAATGACCAAGGCAACCTCTGCTTTCCACATAAATGAACCACTGCTGCTTCCTGTGTCCTTTGGCTCTCCTTTGTCTCCAGCAGAGCGAGCCTTATGCTCTCTCAATGTCGCACGAGCCCTCAGGTTTTATCTGGCTCGCACAAGAGAGTCCCGCAAGTCATCACAGCTGTTTGTTGCCTTCAGACCAGTAGGTAAGGGCAAAGCCCTGGCAAAATATTCTACTTCAAGATGGCTGTCGCCATGGATTTCACACTGCCATCATCTGGCCAACAGGCCCCTTTCGGGAAGACAAAGAGCACACTTGACAAGGGCCATGGCTTCTACTACAGCCTTCCTGTCTGGTGTTCCACTGTTCGACATCTGCAGGGCAATCATGTGGAGGTCTGCCCACACCTTCACAAGGTTCTACTCCATTCATGGGGATTCCATGGAGGAGTCCCGAGTTGTCCAGGCAGTGCTCCGCAACCTGTTTGCGTGATGGGAGTGTTCCAGAGGTCAGTTAATTGCTTCTGTGGCACTATGCCTCCAACCATTGATTGTGTATATGTACCGCTGTATAATCATACTCAATAAGCATGTGAATCCATGAAAGATACCAATGCTGGAGAACAGGAGTTACAGGTAGTTAACTTATTCCTTAAGCTTACATATAGATGCTCTCCCTCCTTCCCAACTTGTGGGGAAACAAGCGCATGAGGCAGGCCAGTCCAGAAAACTGCTCTTATTTTGGGCAAAACTACAGCCATAAAAGTAAAAATCCTATAGTTTGCATTCATCCTTTTATATGTTGGGGGTTAACCCTCACCTACATATGTTTGTGGCTCATATGCCAGTTCATGTTTTTCCACTGTAAAGGTGCAGACGTAGACGCGGGACACAAAGGTGGCATACCTGTCGGCACAAACTTTTAGAAAATAAGGAAGAACCCTACCAGTCCCTATAACTCAGAGGGGTTTCCCTGCCTCAAACTAAATTAAAGATGGCATTAGAATGTCCATCAAAAACAAATATTCTACTGCCCTATGTCCCAAATCCATTTCCGTCCCTTAAACTTCAAAAAGAAAAATATAAAATAGGCTACACCCTGACTCAAAAATGTTGGCTCCCTCCTACGGGATGATTTTTGGGAAGTTCATGAATGATGGGGGAATATCCTTCTCTCCCTGGCCGTCACTAGGCTTTTCTGAATTGATCCATATAAATGGGGAGGAGGTATTTCTTTCCTAGACCTTCTTCAGCAATTTGCTTATAGTTCCAAAAAGAAGACTGGAAAGGTGTCGCTCTTGCTCAAGCCTTTCTCTCAATAGTATCAATATTCTCTGGTTCTCTACCAAAGGTTTTATCTTCCTTCCTCTGGTTTTCTCATAACCTGTGGCAAAAGGATCTTTTTCTCTTCCCCAGGTCTGCTCTTGATTTTGGTTAGAGAATCTTTCTCTATCCGTATGTTCTATCTTTTGCCAAGGGATACCTTGTTCACCCCTTGGCATTCTCTTCTTGTTATGTGGGTCCCAGTCCCACTTCTCAGCTTTGTAATGTCTCTTACTTAAGCCTGGTTCACTATCCTGTCAGGTGTCCCTTCGGGTCTTTTTTTCAAAAAAGGTAACAGGCGCCCCTCTCCAGAAAGAACAGGGCATGATAACCTGTTCTGTGTTTTTTTACCCCATTTTGAGAGTTTGCAGCAATCGCTTTTTGCTGACTGTACCTTTCACAGATGGGAAATATCCATTCGCATATCAGTCTTTGTCACGCCCACATCGAGCCACAGTCCAGCACCATAATGCTAGGCAATTCCCTTCTGAACAAGAGTACCAACAGCAACCGCATACACGCGTTTCAGCCTTGTTGGGCCTCATCAGTGAGGTGGAGCTGTGCCTCTCTGAGTACAGTGAGCAAGAAGTCCACGTCTGGGTTCCCCCAGGTAACTCAGGGCGACTACCCCAAGTTCCTTGCAAAATGGTTTTAAAAAAAAGGTAGCAGGTACTCTGCAGAAATAACATGGCTGGATAACCTGTTCTGTGTTTTTTTCCCCCACTATGCGAGTTTGCAGCCATCGCTTTTTGCTCACTGATGGGAAATATCAATTTGCATATCAGTCTTTGTCCCGCCCACATGGGCAGTCCAGCACCAAAATGCTATGGCAATTCCCTTCTGAACAACCAACAGCAACCAAGTCTCTCTGGGGTGCTCTTTCACCCAATATGTCCTTATTTGATCACTCTGCTTGACCCCACTGGGGACGAAAAAGATGGTTCTGCACTTCCTCTGAACCATAGCCTTTGGGGTCTCCCAGTACCTTCCCGATCATCCTCTGCATACATACAACTTGATTTGCAGGGGTTCCTGTCCTCTGCAACACCAGTAAGCTTCTCCAGCTTCCGCTGGGCTCGTATGGTTTTCTTTCGGTGGCTCTGCAATGCTGGTTTCTCCCTGCACATCAAGTCCCACCTGGACCACTCAGGTGGCTGCCTTCTTGCCACCAGATATCGGGTTCCCCAGCATTCGGGTAAGTCTTGGTGGTTCTCTGCCTTCTTGGGCTGGCCTGCCCTCTCCAGGCATTTGGGTCTGCAGCACGTCCTTGCTCCCCAGCGCAATGCTCCTCTGGGGCAGGGCTGACACTGAGGAGAGCCCTTCATCAGTTTTCTTTGACAGATTGACTCTAGAATCTTGGATAGCTAGCATGATTTTTTTGCTTCCGCGCAGGGCTCTTCATTGCCCTGCTCCTCGTCATGTCAGTACTTTGAGTCATCCATACTCACTTCCCTCACTCTTCCTCATCACAGTATTTTCTACCTGCAAAACAGGGCTGCTATGTATGAAGTAACTTGCAGAAAAAAGAGGAGACAGCGTGAGGGCATCCTTGGGCCCTATCCATGTGTTTTGTTGAGCAGTGCCTGGTGGCATGGTGGTTAACTTACCATGTTCTCCCTCGATAGTCTTCGCCTCTTCCACAGAAGTGGTCTCCTCCTATGGTATTCTCCCACTGAGCACCATATCCCAGGCAAACTATCACATAGTGGCCTGACCTCCCTGGCTCCATTTGATGGATCCCCCTCCTGGGGAGAAGTGACATCATCAAAGGATTTGTCACACCACCTAACTGGTGCTTTTAGGTCATATATTGGTGTGGTTTCATAGTTCTTATCTCACTCTTCTGAACATATTTTCTATTGGAGCGGGAGGTCAGCCTAGACTAAGGGAACCAGTTCCATTGACGATGTAGGAAATCAACCTCAACCGGCCCAACACTGATGTAGGAAGGGGTGACGTGTCTGTGTTGGTGGGTAGCTGGAGGGTCTGGTTGTCAATCTTCTACGTCTTTGCGGATGGTGCTGGATACAGCCATGGGCTAGCATTTCCTTCTCCTTGTGAAGATTGGTTTTGCCATACAAGAGACAGTTTGGGTTTTTCAAAACAAGATTGTCACTCACTCCATTTGGTTTCCGACTGTCTAGGTCTTAAGGCCTCATAGGTCAATGCAGTGCCTTTAGTAGGATTAGCAAGAAAGCCAATGCACAGGTGTCTGAGGTATTCTCCAATAATTTGAGGACAACTTTCATCAGAGTTTATCGGGGAGTTAGTGTAGGTTTTCCCTTTGATACCAGCAATTCAGAGTTCTGCAGAAGTTCAGGCTCTACAAAGATCCTGTGAGGATTCTGGTCATGCCAAATTGGCCTCGTCGGTTCTGAAAGTCTACATTTTTTTCAAGATATGCCATTTAAGGATGAACTGCTTTTCCAGAGGAAGGTAACGTGACCAGTGACCACAAGTGGATAGGTGACCCAAACCCTACTTGATAAGTTCAAGATAAGTTTATTGGTACAGTTCCAGGTAACACATATGGTAAGATTAAGATCAAAGATGTATAAATGAACAGGAAGATAGAGGGAACACTATACACTGCACCGCCACTCCCTCCTAGGTCAATAAGGTTCTGCCACTCGGTTTGAAAACAGCCACAGATCAACCACAGCCAGGGGTCCAAAAGCAACCATCGGGAAAATGTGCCAGCACTGTTCCTACCCTACCCCACCCCACCCCAACAAGTAGCAGTTTGTCCATTTCTATTCAACATACAATGCCCAAAAGCAAGAGGCTGCAGCAGACCACAAAGGATCACAAGGAGAAAGAATTCTGGAGCCACATGCCATTCAACACCTCTACACTTCCATCCCTGCAAGACAGACCCCAACAAGACCGGAAACAACCATCCTGACCTAGAAGCAGAGGGGAATGGCACTACTACGTCTCCAAGCCTCAAAAGACAGGGAAACCTGTCCTGTAATAGACCTGCCACATTGTGGATCGACTGGGACAAGGACCCCTGACCTAGAGCCGAATATGAGAAATATTAAGAACATGTGCACTACCATTGCAGTGCGACAAGCCTCACCCTTGCTGACTTATAGGCACTCAAACCACCTCTCACTTAACCACAATTCTTTGAATCCAAATAGCACTCCTTGCCCCTTGCTATCACCTCTACACTATGCTAAACCGTACACAACCGGAGACCACAGACAAATGTGCCAGGAACCCTTCTGAAGGAAACAGAGCCAAACAACCACCCACCATACTGCATCCAAAATCTTTGGGCTAATCCATTCAGCCACCCACTACAGCGCGTCCAAAGTACCTGTGCTAATCCATGCAGCCACCCACCAAACTGCATCCAAAATACCTGTGCTAATCCATACAACCACCCACTACACCACATCCAAAATACTTGTGTTAATCCATGCAGCCAGCCAGCCACCAAACTGCATCCAAAATACCTGTGCTAATCCATGCAGCCACCCACTAGACCCAATATACTTGTGCTAATCCATGCAGCCACCCACCACACTGCAGCCAAAATACCAGTGCAAATTCATGCAGACACCCACCACACTGCATCCAACATACCTGTGCTAATCCATGCTGCCACTAACGAAGCCACATCCAAACAATGTGCACGATAGGGATCACTTTAATGGTTCGCAATATATTCCTAACAAAGTGTATGGGCTTCTTCATGACAAATTTACTACAGCAATGTCGAGCATAAACTGTGCATTGGCATCTGGAGTAATTGGCAGAAGCAAACGTTGGGCGTGTGATGTATCGTGCGATAAAGCTGTATTCTGGGAAATGAAGTCCTAACTCCAGGAGTGACTGGAGCAAACATGCATTGCGTGACAACGTTGCACACTGGGAAACTGAGCTCAACCCCCAGCTTGAACTAAGAAAACCTTCGCTTTTCATTTTGTATTGAAGTGTTTTATTGGTTAAATAGAACCTTCACTTTGTGACCACGCTGAGAAACTCCAATCTCTAGAGCGGAACGGGAGAAACCATTTGCTATGCATATTGCATAATGGATCCAACAGTGGCCTTCCTCCCAACTATGTGATAAAGCAACATTTGATATTCTGCCAGCTGGATATGAGGGTGGGGGTGGGGCGGGAAGTCTCCTACTCCGCGAGCATCTGAGAAAGAGACACTGGACAACAACTGCATATTGAATTTAGGAATATCAGACTTGAGGAATGACGTGTTGCATCCTCACTGTGTCACAATGACTGGTTTGAGGGGTGGGTCTTCCAGAATGCAGTCTAAGCATCGTGCAATCCCACTCAGTTTGTGTGTAGTCTCCTATGGCCAATCTGATGTTTGTGGTCAAGTTTGCACTTGTGTATTGGTGACCACACACAGACTGCGTCCTCCCGTACTACCCCGGAAATAGACCACACACAGACTGCGTCAACCCCGACTACCCCGGAAATAGACCACACACAGACTTAGTTAACCCCTGACTACCACGGAAATATGCATAATAAACTTTTGTCCAATTATCTTTGGCGTCTCTTGTGTGGGCAACAGCCATTTCCAGCACAATTTCTGGAACAGCATGCTTGAGCAGTACCATACCAATTGAGTGCACCGGGCAGGCTGCCAAACTGAGCAGGGCCGGAATACTATTCGCAGCAGCCTAGCATATTTGGGACTATTACATAGAGGACAAATATTCGGATGGGATTTTATTTTTCCTGACCATTAATTTGGATCAGGTCAGGTGGTCACTTGCAGTGGAACAGGAATCAAGGCTATATATACCTCCGTGCACAGTTTTAGTTTGGGCTATTGGGTGCCGCTTGCGCCACCTATAAACCTAAACTATTGCAGTAGAGTACAGACAGGGATAAATGGCACGTGAGGAGGGACATACAGCCTGTAGGTGTTGTTGGGTCATTTGCTCACCGATTGATCAGATTGCCCATGGCCATGCTAATCCCCATGGCAATTCCCACCCAGTTCCTACCTCTACCTGCCTAAAACACCTTCTCATGGGAACTCTGAGCTCACTTTAAACAAGCATTGCCATCAAACTTTGAACTCCAAGTGCCTGCCAGCGTGCTTCCAAAGCATTCTTCTGAGAGTGAATGACTCAATTGGAGTTGTAAACCCGCTACTGGTATGATAAAAATGGCTTCTCCAGGTTGGCTTCAGCCACTCGATTTAAAAAATGTATATAAGTACTCTGCGTGTCCTTCACTGAAGTCCTGTTTAAAACAAGCATTGGCAAAGTCAACAGTTTTGGCTTGTGTATAAGTATTAGGCATTTGCCAGGCACCGCTATTAGATGTCCAGATACTTTGTACCATTTTGCACCTGCTACCATTAATGGCCAGTTAATACCACTGCAGCAGTGCCTGGCAAGTTCCTTGTTTGAACGGGGTGTGACTTCCTTCCAACAGCACTGGATTTATGCTGGCCATTGTTAAATTACGCGGGGGTCGCGACATGCGGCTCTGCAGATGTTTGTGACTATAACACCCATGATCCCACATCAATGACTATGGTGGCTAAGGCTGATGGGAGTGGGAGTCCAAAATATCTGGCGCGGTTAATTTTGCTGGCCCGCCACGCTACGGCAACATTTACCGGCTGTCATTTTAACCTGTGCTGCAAACCTTTATGGGTGACGTGTCTATCGTTTCGTTCCTGTGCAGTTTTCTGATTACACGATTGCAGCTTCTGGGAGCTGCAGTAGATCTGGGAACACATACTGAAAACACTGGCCAGCTCCGCTTTGCAGCCTTCTCTAAAACCGGCCGATTTTTTTTACCAAAGATCATTTCGAAAAATGCACTGTTTGGCCCATGTAGAAGATGAACGGTGCCTTAGAAATAGAATCCACAGTTTCCCTGTTGATGGCGGTGCTCGCTAGATGCACTTTGGCGTGGGTTTTACACACTTTTCCATTGTTGGTGGTTGTTAAAGCAATTGCCTCTCAATACTGTACAGATGGTTGGATTAGGGTTTGCGTTGAGCTGGGCGGTGGCTTTCAGCCTTGGCAGATGGCCAGCTGTGAGGGTGGCCTGGAATGCAGCAGAAAGGGAGTGCACTTCGGAGATAAAACAGCGCAGCAGCAAAGGGCTTGATGCGTCAGCTGATTCACCACACCCGTGAGGCGCACAAGATGCACCACGCATTCAGCTCCGCCTCAAGTAAGCACTGGCAAAGCCAGTAGATCGTTTTATGAGAATTCGTTTTATTGATGTTTTTAACATTACAGAACATCAACAGCTGCCATCCGGCCCCTACACATTGTCCCTAACCTCAACCAACACTGTTGTCATTAACAGTCCGTAGTTGGGCTTGCTTTTCCATATATCTTGGTTCCTCTGGGGAGAGTGCAGTCTTAAATCGTGACCTGGTTCAACTACTCCAGGAAGATGCTGTGGAGTACCTTTTTCTAACGTCCAACTGGTGTGAGACTCATAAGACTTGTTTCTTGGTATTAGGGCCCCAACTCTTAATATAGGCCTGTTCTACACAAGTCGGTAGAATGGCTGAGCAGCCAGGCTCATCTTAGGAGGGAGGAATGTGAGTGTAAAGACGCCGGTGGGGGGTGTCTGTACTTCTGCTCTCTATATGGTAGAGGAGAGGCACAGAGGACCCCAGCCAAGATTCTCTATTCGATAGCTAGGGTCGAGCAATCAAGGCCTAGCTTCTCGGGAGGTGATGCGGGCTGGTTCTTAAGCACAGTGTAGTCCCCAAGCACCCACAAAGGAATGTCCACACACTGTATCGGTTAAAACACAGTCTTTATATAATTAATATTCAAAGGTATATACACAATATCACGATAACTCACTTTGTAGTCTGAAAATCAACAATGGTAAATGTATACAGTTCTAAAGTGGTACCACTAACGTTATCAGATCTCATTAAAGTGCATACGGCCAGAATGACACACAGATAAAAATAAAGAGGAAACCAGCAGTAGAGAGAGGAAGGAAAGCAAGATGGTTGAACAATTGGCACAACACTGGTCACTATCGTTAAACACAGCTCTGTGTGGAGATCCCCCCCACCTGGGCAACCTGTAAAGCAAAGATGTATCACAAGCCCAGTCCATATATTGTTCCCACTAGACTTTCCAATAGTTCTGCAACCCCAAAGTACCTTGGCGTTGTAGCGTTCCTCGTCGGGGAAATCAACGGCCCTTCTTGAGTGCCCTCTCTTTAAGGCAGGCGTCACGGGTCGAACGTCCGACGGAGAACAGGTCGAGCTAGGACGTTGAAGTGGGCGCGTCTTTCCTAGCGGTGCTCGTTGACGGGGAAGCGTAAATGTCCTGCAAGGAAGAGGCGTGCGGGGCACCTCGGTGTCAATAGTTCTGGACCGGAAAGAGTTTGAAGAACTGTGGCCCAGCAAGGGCATCAAGTCGTCGGCGTCTGTGGTCTTTGGGTGGCGGGAAACACACTGGCGGATACACCTCGATGCGTCGACGGTCCGGCTTCTCCAGCAGGATATAGCGGCACCGATGCGGACGAGAGCGTCCTTGGATCAATGAAGTTCTTAGGCAAAAAAGGAGCACGGCGGCTCCAGTCGGCCACAGTGGCGGACAACAGTCCGGGCGCTTCTCTTTGAGATTCCGGAGCGGTCCCCATATCGGGTCGGCAGCCTGTCGAAGGTCTGTCTACCAGGGAGCTTGGGTAAAGATCTGCTGGTGCACGATGGTCCCTCGTAGCTCGGGAAGAGGGCGCCTTACCAGGTTCTCTCTGTGTCAGTCCTTGGAGGCACAGCAGCTTTCAGATTGTGAAGGAGAGCAACAGCAATTCTTCTTGTCCAGCAGGGTTTCAAGGTCAAGCTTCACTCAGTTATTCGTCGTAGTAGACTTCAGCTTCTGAACATGATTCCTAGCAGTGAGAGGTCCCCAGATATACTGTTGATCTCCCATTCATTCCGCTGGGTCATACTCAAGCATCCAATCACGACTAAGGGCATTCAGGCAGGCAGCCAATCAGGCACACGGTGCATTCAGGCCATTCACTTCTCTCCAGACACTCACAACAAGTTATGTGTATTGGGGCAAGTACCGAGCCATTCAAAACTCCATACTGCATTCATACCGGTTTCGGCAGGGCTGTCTCAGTCATTGTGTCAACCACCAGATACTAGACACCCACAACATAGAATGCGTATTCGTCACACACTCCATTCATCCATGTCCCACCCACAGGCGTACCCACAACATATGGTTGTTGGGAAGGCTCCAGCCAGTCTGGTCGGCACTTCCCCACACTACCATATATGGAACTTCCACCCAACAGCCAGTCAGGGGGAAGGGACAGAGACAGGGCTTCCCGGGACTTCGGGAAGGTCAAGGTAACAGGCGATGGAAGGCAAGAGGCCATGGGGGCCATTTTGTCTCCATCAGGAATCTACCGATTCCAATGACAGGGCCTGGACATCCCAAAATGGAGGACGCTCAGGGCACCAGTCAATTCAGCACGGAGCTGCCACCAGCCCGTACCCTGCTCTGTGGGTCACACACAGGTGCCCAAAAACATACACTAGGGGCACAGGGTTGCACCCCTACCCATGGGTGCAATAAGGGTATCCCATGGGTCTGTTCACCAAACCAAAAGAGAGAGCTGCACCGCCAGGAGTCCCACATGAACTCCTGTGCGGAAAACACGACAGAACACACGATAAAAAGCAGTAAAGGACAAGGATACGGAGGCCCTGTCCCTCCGATGCATTTCCAGCATCACAGTGAGCTGTAGTGCTGTGCAATGAAATCAACACACCCAGATCTCAGGAAACACTCACTTAAAGTTACATTAACATATATGTATTTATATATACACACCGGGCATATAAGTAAATCGAAAATGCAGCAACTAACATACATGGAATAAGGTTATAGAAGGAACAATAATGCAGGTGAGTAACTTCTCATATACTTTTCTTATCCAGCACGCACAGTGGCTGCAATTAATGTCAGAAAAAGTACTTATGTACATCACCTTTGCAAAATTCGGTTAAGAAGGGTGTAACAGTTAGACAGAACACAGTTAGCAATGGGTAAGTAACAGTATAAACTCTCCGAGAGGGATGTAGGCACTCTGTTTCCTACCAAAAAAAGCATTCACAATTCAAGTTTATGGAGGAACCAGCATTTGCCAAAGCCAGTAGGATCAAGAAGATGGACCTTTGGGGAACCAGCAATGTCACAGTAACATGGACAGTACCAGTTCTGATGAATATCTTCAGATAAAAGTTAAGTACCTAGTCAGTGGTTCTTGTAGAAAACACAGGAGCTCAAGGAGTCTTCCTGATAGCACACAGGCTGTAGGTCCTGCACAATGGAGTTGAGGTCAACTCCAAATTGAAGAAAACAGCACCCCCAAGAAAAGGAGCACCGAAAATGGCCCAGGGTAGTACAACCTAAGCCCCACAGTACCTTAAGAGCGAATAAGAAATTGTAGCTGGACGCCTTCTGCGTGCAACAATAAAGACCCTGATTCCTGCTCCTTGGTCGTGATGATGAAAGGGGGGGGGGCTATGATGGGCTCCTAAGGCAGCACTCAGGAGAATGGGCCAGCAGCAATGGATTAAGATCACTCCAGCGTCTTTGTGGTTTTGGTTGCCTTTTTCTTAGTGCCAAGAAGAAACAAATATTGTCGGTTGGATTCTCTTCGATTACTCGTTCCTGAACTCTGATGAGGGGACCTTCGGTGAAGAATTCCTGCCTTTTGAAGTCCACACGGATGCCTGCTAAGTTTCCGCTGGATTGGATCTTCGGAAGACAATGCACTCAATAATGGTCCAGGTATCCCATGTATTGGTGTTCTGCAGCCCAGTAAAGTCACAGGACATCGAAGGATGGCCCAAAATGAAGATGTCTTGAGGCAAGTTGGTCCCACCAGCCTAATGGAGGATGTCGCCCATGGCAGGTCTTCCCTGTCGAGATGAAAACAGGGTCAGCACAGCTACAGGGCTTCACCGGGATCTCTGCGGCTGTGGAAAGTGCTTCTAGTGTCTCTGCTAGTCCTCCGCTTCGAATTCCTTGTTCCAGTGGCCGACTCTGCCTGTGGTCTAAAAATCCTCACCTTATTTGCTGGAACCCATTCATTCACTCCTATGGAGCCGTCAATCACCTGGGAGTTGACTTTCCTGCAGGACAGCCAGCAGCCCAGTTAGAACTGGTTTCAGCCAGGCACACCTACAGACAAAGGACAAGGAAGTTTCAGGACCCTCCCTCACTTCCTGCCTTTCCAACCACACTGGAGCCTGAACGGGTTTCAGTCCTGAAGCCCGCCAAAGGCAAAACTCACAAAGGACTCAAACATACATCAAATGATAGGAGTGCCCAGAAGGAACTGACACTTAAAAAGGTAAAAAAAGAAGGAGGGGCCATTTTTGAAAAAATTGTCACCCAGGGGTGCTGTACTGCAGCTGAGAAATCAGCCTGCTAGTAAGCGGCTCAAAAGGTAGTACAAATTAACCAATGCCACCAGCCATTAAGTGGAGTCACTAACAAAAAGTGACACGAGTAGTGGGAGAAGGCGTTGCAAAGTAACCTTAAACCCCCCCCACCCAGCACCCCCATATATTAGATGGTGTGTGCTGGACCCACACAAGAAAAGGTAAGTAAGATAAGTTATCTTACTACTCTTGGGAACTGTAGTGTTCACAAGAGAATGTAATAAAACTTAACGAGAAGTCGAAGGTACTCCTCAGTGGCACTGCACAGAGGGTGCTGTGTGTCACTAAGCAAAAAGCAGATGCCTGACCAGATGCATAAAACAGTAAAAGTAGAAATCCCAGTTAGAGAAAAGAATGAGTGAGTGGTAAAAAGTTCCACTCACTCAGGAGATTAAAATCCCAAAAAAGTCCAGAGTCCAGCAAAAGTGCTGGAGGTCTCTCCGGTTAAAGGGCATTAGCACAGAAACTGAAAATTGTCCGTAACAGATGCTCACCCAATATCCTTTTCCATTGTCTCGTCACCAGCCTCCTACATATGTTATTTTATGTAAATGTATAAAGTATACAAACACCGAAGGCAACCTGGTGCTAAAAATAAACCAACAGAACAGATGTCTGGGAGATAGAAAACTAGAGGTTTTTAACAGACGCCTAAACGGAAAATGGTTTTCCACAGTCCTAAGTGTAGGTGGTAGAGAGTTTCACAGTCTGGCTGTGGCGATCGAGAAAGAGCAACCACCAAACCTGGCCAGACGTGACTGGGGGACTGAGATCAACTGAGCGCTATGGGAATGCAGAGGACTAGTGGGACAGTAAGGAGGAAACCTGTCCCAGAGGTATTCAGTGTTCACTCCATAGAAGGCTTTGTGCACTGTACAGAGTGATTTGAAAGAAATACGCTTAGCAACTGTCAACCAATGATGTGAACAAAGCACGGGTGAAAAATGAGATCTGTAAGGGATACCAGTAGCTACCAGGTTCTGCAGGAGCTGGAGACGCTTGGTGAGATAAAGCCATTGAGCTAAGTAAAGGTAGCAACAGTAGTCGATGCAGCTCAGAGTCGCAATGACCGGTGCCTAAAGGTGCGGTGTGAGAAATGGAAGGACTTTCTGCAAAATTCTAAGCTGAACGTGAACGCTCTGACAAACTGCACCTGAGCCTCATTAGAAGAACTTGAACCAGAGATTTTTTCACTGCCGAAACAGGCGAGGGTAATGGGCCCAGTTCCAGAGGCCAGACCACTGTCTTCTCCCCATTCAATTTCAGCCAGTTGCTGCTCATGCACCCCACTACCGCAGCTTGACAACCCCTAAACCGAGACGCCTTGGCTGAGTGAGAAACACTATTTGGTTGTCATCGGCATAGGAGTAGCAGCAGAAGTCACAGGAGCTCATGAGACTCGCAAAAGGCTAGATGTAAATACTGAACAACATAGGGGACATGGTGGAAACTTGAGGGACACCACAGAATAGATGGTGAAAGGGGGACCGGAACGAGGAAAGAGCCTGGGTTTGGCCACTGTCCGCCAGGAAGGAAGTAAACCAGGCCAGGACCGGGCCGTAGAGGCCGGCAGATGCAATTCTCTGGTGATCACATCTTTTATTGCAGCCTAGAACGCCCAGAGTCTCCAAGCAAGGGGGTTGATCTAGGCCACTGCGCAAAATATTGTCTATCAACTGTAGCACCTTCTGCTATATTGGCTACAAGCTGGACACTCCTATACCAAGTGAAGCGGAGAGCCTCTAGTCTACCTGCCTGTTGATAGGCCTTTGTATTTTCTGCAGAGATAACAGATACTAAGAAGTTCTGTGCAAAATCCATCAAGGGATGAGATGTGCATTGTCAACTCTTGGACCAGAGGCCCAGGAACTTCACAGGAAGGACTGCTGTTCTATTACAGGAACTGTTTTCAGACTAAGAACTTTAGGAACCAGCACCCTTGGTCCTACTTGAGACTGAGGGGGCTTTGCACTTTTCTGCTACTCCTCCATCTTTACATAATTTTCCTCCATCTGCACCTGTTCAGTCATCCCAAACCTAAAGGCCTTGATTTACCACCTTCGTGGTGACATAAAATTGGTGAAAGGCATTTTGAGTGTCGAGTGTTAAGTTGATCCACAACATCATACCGATAAAAATGGCAAAAATCCCATGTGGCATAAGTGGTTAAGGTCTTCCTAAGACTCCTAGTTGAAATGACAGAGTAGCCATGACCCGATCTAGTCTGATGTCTGAAGGGTGTCTGGGATTCACAGCTGAAGTCACATCCTTAGCATTTACCCGGGGAAGTGTGTATGTGAAGACCATCCCTGACTGGGCGGCCCTCAAATGGTTGAATGGTGTAGTGTGCCAGAGTGGGAGCTGGTTGTGCATTCAGCTCCTAAGAATCTTAAAAGAATTGGAGTATCAGCACCATGTGTTTTCAATAGCTGGTATTCATCCTGATGCAGTTGAAAGGGGTACTTATCCCAGGTAGACAGTGGCTAAGGCTCTGCACTTGATGTGACTCCACAATCAGATACCACAGGACCAAAAGGAATGATGTCCAGAAAAACCAACACTAGTGCCTACTCCCCTTGACTCAGCAGGCACAGCTGAGTCTTACCTCCAGGACGTTTGTTTCCAGTGGACAGCACTTGCTGGTCAGGTTTCCAGGCACGTGGAGAGGCTGAGCACCCCTCCTCATGCCTGGATCCCTAAAACTCCTGCTAAGCCGGGCAGTAAACTGGATAGGTGACAGCCCCAGACTGCAACATAACTTTCTTGATAGTCTGGGCCAAAGTCTGCACCATTGGTTTGGCTGCTACAGCGACAAGGTGTGGGTGTGCCATCTGCTGCGCCCCCCCCCTTGCTAGCCACACTTTGAATAAACACATGCACTTTAGATACTTTAACACTTAAAGCACATTTGCACTTAGGATCTATGTATTATTAAATTGTTTCATGTCTAATCTGTATTATATCATTTGTAACTGGGTGATGCATTGAGATAGTTTTATCCACTTCACCTCATATTTTATGTAACAATAAATATCCTATAACTCCCTGCATGCATTCTTACCTACATTTGTAGACGAGAAACCTGGAGAATTAAGCCATCAATGCCCTGCCCCCTTTTTTGGCAAGAATCTGCCCCCCCTTCCACCCACATTTCTTTTACAAACCCGCCTCCCCGCCCCAACGTCAATATGAGTGGGATTTTGCTCAATAGTTTCTCTCTGACCACACCTCCATGTGATTGGCCACTTGCTCTCTGTTTGTAGGCGTGGGCAAAGTTTCTCAGACAGCCAGAAATCCTGGAGAAGAGTGTAAAAACCCAGAGTCTCTGGGATAGACCCAGAGACTAGGCAGGTATGACTGTGTGTGTTGGAACTTGTTGTACTTATGGGTGAGGGTTGTTGCCCCCGCAAAATCTTAAATAGTTGATTGTATGTGTATAGTAACTTTGTATGTTTGCCTCAATTAAGGCAATGTGTTCTATATATACTGTGACCACAGTGGCTGCAATCCAAACTACTGAAGTAAATGCATGCGCCCCAGCAACTTTCATCACTCCGGCATCATCATCCTCCTCCTACATTCACACCCAAGGGCCCTGAGCCAATCAGGTGGCTGCAACAGCAGATGAGAACACACATTCTCTGCCCTGTTCCAGCCACCCGAGGCCCTTCCCTGGGTAATATGGATATTTCATAGCTCTCTCATAGATAAGAGTGTGCAGGACACAGAGTCTTTGGTTTATGTTGATGAACTTGGCTTGGCCTGGAGAGCTGGGTGACCGGTTCAAGGAAGGGGGAAGGAAGCAGACTGCATTTGGGCAGATGTTGATAACATCAAATGGTCACTTGAGGCGACGACCAAATTAAGTGCCCCGGTATTGCACTCGCCAGTATGCGGTCGCTCCTCCGGGCTTCTTCTCTCTTCGTTCCAGCTTCCTTTCGCTCGCCATATACTTTTCGGGAGCACGGCGAGCAGCGATTGCCTTCTTCAAACCACGCTGCTTGCTGTAGGTAGCTCTGCTCTTCCCTCACGAACGCTACCAGCTCTAGCTGTGGGCACAAGGCAATTGAGCCTGCATGTATTTCGATCTTCTCACGGGCCATTCGGGCCCCAGCATCATTTTCACTCCTTTGCAGCAACAGTGTCCTTTCGGCCGGTCCCTTTCCAGCCTGCTCCACCGTCAGCATAGGATTCAGGGGGAGAAGATGCGAGGATGCGCTCAGGTTCCTCACAGTGCTTACATGCGGAAAGTATCTATGTACGAACAGAGGTTTGCGAGTAGAGGGTTGGGGTAACAACTGTAGGACGGGATATGCCACATTTTAAGTGGAGTTCAGTTATAGTAAAATACCAATAAAGAGAGTTGCGTGTAACACACAAAGAATGGGATGTAGGCTTTGCGAATAGATGTGCGAAGAGACATTTTGTATTTCCAACAAGGACAATGGTTTTCATTTGGCAACATGTATAGCTTGAGTGCTAAAAAAAAAAAAAAAAAAAAAAAAAAAAAAAAAGAGCTTGAGAATGTGCAGAACATATGGTGTTGTAGGAGGATAGAAATTGGGCAGACTATACCTAATGGTCTTCAACTGCTGTCAATAACAATGTAGACATGTTTCTGGATATACACGACTACTTCCTTTTAAACTTCATAGCAAATGTACTATAGCAGATTTTGAGGCAGGTGTCATCTTCACTCTTTAATTGTTCTCAATAGACAGCTGCTGTTTGCACTTCGACATTTATTTTGTATTTCTTCAAGGCCTACGCTTAACAATGCGCTCTTTTCTAGGGGAGACAAATGCCAATGATTCCCATCCAATGGGCACACAAAAACAGCTGGAATGCAGAGGACATGCTGGAGCATTTAGTTTGAAGGCCTTAATCAGAAAATCTCTCAAGCTAAAATTCAAAAAAGTTCCAACAAAGTGCAGCAAGGATACAACAAATCTTTTACCGGTCCTAGTCCAAAATGGACCTGCCTAATGCAGTTTGAGACCAATACAATTTTTGCAATGGTTCATGGAAGTTGTTCAGTTGACGGATTTTACTCATTGAGGTTTAGGTTGGCAAGCAGCCGCTGTTGCTGGTTTGATCCTGTGTTTTGTATTCAATGCCAGAAGAGCAACAATGGCAGTGTCTGTGCTGCGCTGAAGCGGAGAACAGATCTCGGTGTGATGTCACTATGCTTGCCCAGGCGTACTAATGTCTCCACCGTGGCAGCATTCTTTAATCAGCACCAGTGCTGCCAGGGATACAAACTAAAAATCAATGTGGGATCTTTGAAAATGCCCCAGAAATGCTTCATTATCACAGTGAAATAGTAATATTAAACATGTCACAACAGGCATTAAATTGGACAAAGTAAAATTTGAAACAAATTCCTCTCATAAGCAATTTATTTAAACAGTTCCCACCAACAAAGAATACAGCACAGGCATAGTTACGTACTAAGTGGATTATTTATGAAATTGGCTGAGTTATGAAGCAATTGTTTTTAATTTAAGGTGGTTTGCAGTGTCAATTAGATCAGACTTTGGGTGATTAACAAAAAAAGACTGGATTTCCAAAAAGTAGATCATTTCTGAATTTGGCAGATTATCAAAGTAAGCATGTTACTGTGAACCCTTTCTTAAATCACCTCCAGCTCCCCTGTGCATTTGGTAGCAGTCTCATGCTGCAACAAGTTTGCTAACCGTGACATGTGCTTTCCACAAGCAGCCACAGATTCACAAGTGTGGGGGCTGTTTTCCACCCATACCATTTTGGATTTGTGGTGCTTAGCAGAAAGAGAAGTTAGACAATAGAGTTGAGTCAAGCCTGCGGCCTCAGGGTGGACAACATGCAAGGCAGACCTCTGTGTTCACCGTTGTTCTATCGGTTCATACTCGAACAGTACGGATAACTGCATTTTGGCACCAAACTGAGATTCACTGCTTTGATATCAGCAGCACACAGCCCTCGCGTGTTACCCTTTGAGTAATTGAAGCCCTAGGTTGGCTATCTCCGAGTGACCCGAATGTTAGGACTTCACTTCAGCCACAGGAGACGTCTTGCGGTACCGCCCGCTTTCATACTCGCCCTCGTTGGAGGCCTTCATCCTTTGACGGACCTTCAGCTGCTTCAAGCGCTTCTTGTCCACCTCTCGCTTAGCAAAGAGAAACAGGAGGATACCGCAGGGGAAGCCAACGGCCCTGCAGGAGAACAAGACAAGAGCCTGGGATTTAAAAACATCACCTTGCGAAGCTCTGTTCCACAGCCTCACAGTACGATACTTTAAAACAGCGAGAAAAACCTCTGTTAAAAAGAGCAAGAGTGTACACAATACAACAAGGAGTTGAGAAGTAAGCAAAACACCATTTGGCTAAACTGCATGAAAACCCCAGACTCGTTTGTAGTTGGAAAAGGTTGCTTTAATGTGACAGGCCACAGCTTAGAATAAAACGCTAACCTGGTTCTTTGGCCTTACAGACTACAGATTGTTAACAATTAACCAAATAATTCATTAATTCCGGTCCCTTATCCCTCCCCCTCAATTCCTTTCACTCTTCTTGTCCCTTTCTCACAAGGGCACGCCCCTCCTTCCATACCGTTTCACCCTTCTTGTACCCCCTGGCTAGCCTGTCCATGCAAACGGTGCTACCCCTCTTTTACTGCACTAATACTCCTTTTTGCTTCCTCCAACAAGCCTCCAAACGACCAGGCCCCTGGCACCCAGAAAATCCCTCCCCTGAGGTGCAATTTCTGCCCACCCCACCTCTCGTCTACCTCCACCTTTTTATCAATTCTTCCACTGCTATCTTCGGATCCAGCAAGTAATATGGATTACCCATTACCGACGGGTGCACGTCATCCTCCAGAAAAAAAAAAAAACTCTTTGTATTTAATTTCATGTTGTGCACCACACAGGACTTGCAAAACGTTCCCATTTCCCTGCTGATCTTTTTTTGTGTGCCCTCAACTGCCCCTTCCTTGATAGCCCCCTACAGATCCTCCTAGGCATCAACTCTGTCCGATAATTAGAAACCGTCAGCCCAAATCTCCCTCAACCAACTTAAATCACTCTTCACCTCCTTTATCAGCGCCACCCCCAGTCTCCTGGACCAAATAATTCTCCCACACATGCAAAATCAGCGCCACTGGCACCCCATGCTGAGCCCTCAACCCCGTGAACATGGGCAGCAACTGATCCCACATCAGACCTCCCACCAGCTGAACAATGCGACCTCATAACTGCACCACAGTTGGGTACCAAAACGTCTCTTTGTAGCCTCTCTCCCTGCCCATTTCACAATACAACAGCTGCAGATCCTTATCTGGGGAACCACACTGCTCCCTCGAGGCGCATCTGTAAGAGAAAAGAATACAAGCTCTCCTGTTGGCAAACCCTTCCCCCCACCCCCCAATTTTCTCCCCTCCCTCAGTTCTCGGATGTACACCTTGTATTTTGATGACCTCCAACGCCCTAATCTCTTCATTCCCCCTTCAATCAAGTTGCTCCCTTCCGATGCTGCTCCAATCCTGAAAGAATGAGTCCCACATTTCTTGGCCTGCTCCCCTAATGTTACCAAAATCTTCCTCATCACTCTCAAAACCTGCCCTACCACCACCCCTTCCACGGTCTCATGTTGGAAAACCAAACCTTCCCTCCCTGGACACTCCCTTCGCCATGTAAAACCAGCGCTGACTGGGCACAAATCCTGTCCTCTGTCCAAATGAACCCAGAGCCCTTTGCCCTTCTGACCGGTTTTTGATTTACTGATCTTAATATCTAGGCTGTCCTCTGACAGTAATACGTCCTCCCATTCAAGCCACTCGCCCCCCCCACCCCCTTAACTCAACTCCGACACTCAAAACGCCCAAATAAACCACCAACCAAAACATGCCCTGAATATTTCCCTCTCCCACCAAGACCAGCATATCCCCCAACAGCTTGAAACAACCCCCAACAATTCTGCAGTTACTGCTCTTCTCCTGTCTTTGAACTGCCCCTTCTCCCTTGCCCAGCCTTCCAGCATCCTATTCGCCATCTCCTCCCCACTAGGCTGAAAAACCCCAGAACCACTTGCCATTGAACACAATCCCTGGCAGTTTCCCAGCCATCGTCACCCTAGACCCCCCCACCCCCTTTATCCATGCAATCCAACATGAAGTTCACCACATCCTCCCTCCTCTCCTCTACATCACTTCTCCAACTTCGCGCTCTCCCCTTTCCAAAATCTAACCAAGCTCTCCTGTATGCCACCCGTGAACCCTAGTCATAGCCAATGAACCCTCCACTAACTGCAACGCTCTCACTCTCCTAGCTACTATAGCTCCTCCAGGATCCAGCGCCCTTCTAGCTCTGCTTCCGGTGACAACCCATGGAATCTCTACCACTGAAAATGAAGCAATGCATCAGCGATGCGGTTATCTGTTCCTGGCACGTGCGTCACCTTAAACACAATATTCAATTTCAGGCACCGCAGCACATATTCCCTCAAAAGCCTGGTCACCCTCTGATCCTTGGCAGACTGTCATTGACCACAGCTGTATTGCCCACATTTAAGGTCACTTTTGCATTGTGGGAGGAGCTGAGAACAACAAAGCCACCAGCTATGGAAAGAACTCCAATAACGCAATGCTCCTCCCCCTCCTTTTCTCCAGTGCAGTGGCTATCTCTCTGCACACCAGCTCCCTGCCAGTACACCTCCAAGCCTCCTGCTCCTGAATCATCAGTGAAGACCTGTACCTCCCAAACTACCGGGTCCCCTAGCAGCCACATTGACTCTCCATTGAAGTCCTCCAAGAAACTCAACCATACCCTGCAGTCCTCCCAGAGAGTCCCTGACACCCTTCCGTGGTGTGGTTGTTTTGACCCAGCCATAGACCTCGCCATGTTTCTGCAAAATGTGTGTCACAGAGCCACTACCCGAGACACAATATTCAGGTGTGCCAACTAATTCTGCATGTCTGCCAGCGTCATCTTGCATGCCCACACCACCTTCTCTAGTAACTGGACCAATGTGCTCACTATGCCATACAGCAAGCATGAGGTCATTGCCACAGAGGCCAATTAAATCCCCAAAAGAGTCCGGACCACTGCCGGCCCCTCTGTTTTGTCTTCCACCAAGGGAACTCCCAAATCATCCATCATCTCTTGGATAACCTCTAGCATCTCCTGACACTCCTCCTTTCTCTCAGCCACACTGATAATAAATCATCCAAGCAATACAACACTCCTTTAAAACTTGATCTGTACATAAAGCCCCACTGCAGGAAAGCGCCAAAATGCTCCAACAACGCACATACCACAGGCAACACCTTATCCACAATAATCTGGTCCTGAAATTGCACCTCCCCTCCCCCAACAACCACAAATACTCTGGATGCACCGGCAGCAACCTGAATGCAGATTTCATGTACACTTGGCCTTAAGCGCTCCCTTTCATGAGCTCCACTGCCTGATTCACGCTTGCGTAGGACACCACACAATCCTCTTGGGCAATTAAATTGTTCACTGGCAGGCCCTCTGGCCATGACAAATGGTGGATAGGCCTGACTTGTGAGAAACCTGAAGGTGGCCAGAGAAGGGTTGGTGGGGGTGGACCAGTGAGGGAGGATCATCTGGGTAGTGGAGCCCGGGGTTGTGCTTGGGGAAATACCCCAGGTGAGACACAGTATTATACCGGGGAAGAAGGAGAGAGGGACGAGATCCCTGAGACCTTTGTAAGTTGTACCACATCTGTCTCCCTTCCTCCCAATGAATCGCTCTTGCCCAGATCCAACAGCCCCTCCGTATATGACAATTCCATAGGAACCCAAACCCTGTTGCACTTAGAAACAATCTCTCCCAGAATCCCTATTTCCCCTGTGTTCTACCCGAATACTCCCAGTCGTTCTCCTCCACATCCCTCCATTATTATTTCCTGAACTGCCAATCTGGTTTCACAAAACACCACTGTCACCCCTATTCACTTCACAGTCCCTACCAAACTCACCCTTCCGAATTCACCTACCCCCTTAGGGCGAAGAATATAATCCCTCACAACACCTTTTCCCCATCCTACCCAGTAGCCATCACCACCGACACATGAATGTAACAGATAAAACTGTTAGAATACAGGCCGAGATATTCGAGAGGAGTCTGAGCCCGGAAAAAGAGGGGACCCGGGCGAAGAATCATCACCCCAAGTGCAATCAGGAAGGACATTTTTTGTTGTTGTTATTTTTAACATAAAAGGCCCTCGGCTTAGCCACCAAAGGTCCGGATATCACCAGGAACTTTTTGTGGATCTGAACCCGGAAAAGATGGGATACAGGGGTGAAAAGTCATCACCCAATGTAGATACGTAAAATAACTTATTGTTCTGAACACATCAGAGGCAAGTGACTTTTTGTAGAAAAGAGACTTCACCACCAGAGGTCCAGATACCGGAGAATGGAACTGTAGTCTTGTGCTGGGAAATGAGTCCCACGCTCAAAACATGGGGAAGGGGGACCCCTGGCTATCACATCCTGACTTATCACTTGTAAACACTACTTTCTTTTCTTTCTTGTGAACCCTATGCCACACTCTTTTTGTATTTAGTTGTAAGGATTGGCAATAGTTTTGTTTTTTTAGTATAGGCCCTTATATTTGACAAGACGCCATTAGGACTGCCTTATTGTTATTTGATTGCTGTAGCTTGCTCCGATCCTAGATTTAGGTTTAGATTAGGTGTTTTTCCAACCTACCTATACAGTTTAATAAACACCCTGAACTGTGATCACTTGCACCTTTTACTGTTGCCACCAGGAGTTCCTTAGACTCCACTTCAACCTTTTTAGGCAACCCCTCCTCCCCCAAAAGGGCACACGACCAAATCACCTGGCAAATCCACAAAAGGTCCAACCACCCTCCCCTCTGCCTCTTCTTTCTCCAGCTTCAGTCTTAAAATGTCCAGTCTCTCCTTTACAGACTTCAGGTTTTCCACCCATCTCCACACCCTAGGTCCCCAATACCCCAACCTTAAACCTTCACAGAACCCTTCCCCAAAAATCTTTGCATTCTAGAAATGCGCTTCTGAAAGTGTGCTGATAACACTGATAGGGCTGGAGGGAGTGGAGAGTGTGGCAAGGATTATAGTACTGCTTTTAAGTTATTTAAAATTTAAAAATACTAATTGACCTTGTTCATTAAGTGTGCACGAGCGCAAGTGGCGTTTTTGGTTTTATGTCAATTATATATAATTTATCTTCTGCCATGCCATCTCCTGAAAAAAATAGCTTTTGCCATTGCGCAAGCAAATCTCACACCCAAATGCTCAACGCACTCCATAAAACTGGTGCCTAGTGCGAACAACATCATCCGAGCTAAGACTTGGGTTTTCACGTCTGACATAAGAAAATGTTACCCCTGTCCTGTTCCCTTTCCTCGAACGTCTGGCGCTGATGGGTGCCTGACTGCGAGTAAAAATGCGAATTAGAACGAAAAACTCAGCGAGTTAAATAATGCTACATCAGTACCCATAAATCTATGCACTCCATCGGCCTTTGCCCGATGGTGATGTCACTTCAAGAACTGATTTGCGGGAAATTAATGAAAGACACATGGCAGCTGCAGTGCACATGAGTGATGATAATGACATCGAAGCGCTACATTCACTTGCTGACCCCACAGACTCCACAAAACCCCACACACTTCACAAATGAGAAGATTTGAATGCACTATACCGCCAATGTCAATATCTATGTCGTCCCCAAAAGTACAACCAGAGTGTAATGTAAGGCTGCTTTCTCGATCACTCTCATCACAATCTCCAATGATGTTTTCAGAATCCCCACACGGTTGCTCCAGTGCCTCTTTGTCCTATGCTCAGCCCACCCAGAGAAAGCCTTTGAAAGTGAGCTCACAGATGGGCGAAGCTGCTATGTCAGCTGCTCTACCCTTTGCAAAGATCTTGCTACAAGGCATGAATACTGCTCTGTTCTCGCTTGCCAAGCTATATGAGAATTTAGATAAGACTTTGTGAGCAAAACATATTGTTAAAACAGCTTTTGGAAAAAACAATCCTGGCGAATGCTTCCTCTGCGGCGCAGACTGACAACACTTTGTCCATAATTGCAACTATGAAAGAACATATTATGGATAGAAGAGATTTGATGTCAGCGCCAGTTCTTAAACCATTGGTGGATAATAATGCTCTTACTATGAAAATTGTAAATGATGATGAGCTGCAATCAGAGGTCATCATCATAGATGAAGCTGTGAATGTGGGTTCATCGGGAGGAGAGGGAAATTGTGCTTTTGTAGACCCCGATAATAGGTTGAACATCATTGAGGGGGCTGAACTAAATGTGGATCCTATTGGAAGACTAGATGGTAAACCAATTTTTAAGATGTTCTCTAAATCTACCATCACTCCTAAATGCGATATACCCTCTGACAAAAAAAGCAACAAAATAAAAAATGAAATTTTGCCTCCTCAGTGCTCAACCTAAACCTAATTTTCTAATTGAAGAATATATTGTATTTGCGACCTAAAAATGGAATCGTAAGTCATCAACAGAAAAAACCTTTCTTCCTAAACTGAAAAGGACTCTTCAACCCACAAGGACTCCCTTAACCCACAAAATATAGTGAATTGAACTAAGGACTTTAAACCAACAAGGACTTATTTCAACTTACAACAACAAGACCTAGTGAATCTAACTAAGGACTTTTCAACTTACAAGGATCAAAGCTTAATGAAAACAACAAAGGATTCCACTTTGACAAATGTGCCTCAACTTTGATGTCTTCAAAATAATTCAATTTTTGGAAAACTTTTTTTCTTGATCTATATGTGTTAATCTTTGCAAAATTTCAAAATAAAACGTACTAGATTTTGAAATCTATCATCTGAGCAATTATTTCAATCGTGAGTAGCACAACAGGAGGGCCTATTCTCTTCAAATTTGTCCAAGCCCAGGTCAGCCTCTGTGGCATCCCTCAACTGCAGCATCTCTACCACTGCCATCTCACACCTCCCGAACATTTTCCACTTAGAGCGCCAACACTGTTTCTAAGGCTGATCCTTTCCCTTTTTCTACGATATATCTCACATACTCTTGCACCACAAACTTGACAACCAACCATATTGAGACATCCAAGGTAACACTCCTCAGATGGAGTCTCTAAATAATCGATCAAATATTACACACAAACATGCTAATTGTAATTCAAAAACGCATCATAGCTTTATAATGCAATGCAGAGAGGGACATTTTCAAACTTATGATCTAAATAGATCCTCGATCTTAAATATTTTTGAAGAGATTCCAAAGCTGCAAGATATAGATTCAAGTGACCTTGCACAAATTGAATTTATACATCATTACGATACCACAGTGGCGAGACTATGGATGACATCTGGAGTTGTCAGAAATACTATATGGCTGGCTCAGATGATCTTTATAAAATAGGTTTTTTGCTATTGCTTCAACCCAACTTAATTCCTGGGAATGAGTCTAATAGGGAACATATCAGCCTGCTATCAACATCTAAACCAGTGGTCTTCAAACTTTTTATGCCAAGGCCCCCCCTGAGCAAACAAATTGTTCGGGACCCCCCCTGCTCCGCCCCTCTGTGTTGGTGTTATTATGTTATTATTTTATAGAGATAGCTGCGAAATGTGTGATGTCCATACACGAGCACACTGGATTGTTTTGTATACGAGACAATGACGAGCATGCCAATCAAGAAAGTTGCCTCACATCTTAAATCTACTAGGCCAGTGGTCTTCAAACTTTTTAGACCTGCACCCCCACCCCCCCCCCCCAACCGATTAAAATATGGGCAGGCCGGGCCCCCAAAACAATGCCAAATGGACAATATGTATTGCGCACCGTCAGTGCACCTTACTCCCAGTATAGTCCCTGGGTTCTCCCACCTGCTCCCATCACAGTGGCTGGGCTCCCTCATCCCACTCCTACCCAGTACCTGGGCTCTCCCCACACCATCACACACCCTGGGCTCTCCCCACCCTGCTCCCACCACTATCCCATGGTCCCTGCCCATTCTGCTCCCACCACAGTCCCTGGGCTCCCCCATCCTGTTCCCCAACGTAGTCCGAGAGCCAGTGGCGGCTGGTGAATTTTTTAAGTGGCGGGCATAACTATTTCCCCCAAAAATGCCATAGCGACCGAGCGCAGTGAGGGAGTCTGAACCAATCAAGTGGAGTTTGGTTGGTAGGGGGGGTCCCCCCGCGAATTTTTAAAATATAATAATGGGTTCAAATGTTGCATTGTAGAGTATTCTTAAAAAAAAAAAAAATGGGTAAATATCCAAACAGTTTTCAATTGCTGTTGCAGGGGCCCAGGGGGCAGGCATGACATGTTTTACTGGCCATCTATGATAGATGTCCAGCAAAAATATACTATCCCTGTCCCCCACTAGGCCTAACACAATCAACATGGTTATGTGTGTATGCAAGGCGCTGGGGTGCCAAGGGGGGAAAAGCATGCTGTCCCTGGGGCTCCACAGCACCTCAGAAGGAGAGCCGATTTTGGCAGGTGGGTAGGGGGATTGTGCAAATAAGGCATTTAGGCATTTTTAAAATGCCTTTGTTGTACAACCCTCCTTCCCCCCCATCTATCCACCACTTGCCAAAATCAGCTCAACGGACCAAAACTACACACACACACACACCTTCTGCATTGGGCTGCATGTGGGTGCTGAAACGACCTGTTCCATGCTGCTCTGTCCGTAAATGCGAGGAGGCGCAGGAGCTCCCACTCACACATATAGACATGCAGTGACCCAGCCAGCATTTCCAACGAGCTATGCAATGCTGGCAAAGCAAAACGCCCCAGCCTTGCATGGCTCAGTGAGCATGTGTGGCTGGGGAACTGAACGGAACTGTCAAAGGAAAATAGGTTTTCGCTTTGACAGTTCAGCCAGCCCAGGAGCACTCCCTCAGCTGCAAAACGCAGCTGAGGAAGTGCTCATTATTTCACTGGGTTGGCTCCTTAGCTCCTCCTTAATGGGGGAGAGGGCCACTGGCCTATAGGGCAATGCCTGTACCAAAAATGCAAAATGCTAGTGTGGGCCAGTCAAAATGGGCCATCTTTTTGGCTAATGTGGGCCAGTTTGATGAGTTACTTCACTATGCAGTTAGTAATTTTGACCATTGTTGCTGAATACATTTCTATAAATATCACAATGTACTTACATTTTAACAAAAAGCACCCCCTTGGGTACTATTCAAAGTATGTGAATGAATATCCATTTACAACTGCGGGCCACTTTTTCACTGGTGCCTGAGACAGTGTCATGCTTCAGCAAGACCATGTGAGCCGCCCCTGCCCATTTCTTCCAATTAAAAAATAAATAAAAATACTTTTTTTTTTAACATTTCATGCTGGGCTCTCACGGCCCCCCCAGGGATGGGGCCACAACCCACAGTTTGAATACCGCTGATCTACACCATGGCTTACAATTCCTCTGTCGATTTCTTGTTCTCATACAAACTCTTGCCCCACGAGTGGTCTCAGCGACCAATTTGGCATTTGATAGCCATAGGAATTAACAACCATCTTCTGAGAAGCTTTCTACTTTTAAGCTAGCCTCTTGGAAAACTCGCAGCTATGCCCATCTAACTGCCTCTTCCATAGGTCTATTAGCGGACTACGATATAATCATGTTACAAGAGGTATGGCTGACTTCTCCACCAATATGGGACAACCATGCCATTATTCTAACGCCGGCCTTCCAACCGATCCGAGGCAGACCCATGGCGGGTCAGCTGATGGCTGTTAAATCATCGGCAAATCTTACGATGAAGCCTTGGGCCGCGCCTAGTCCTTACTTTCAATTGGTGAAGATCAAATCTGATTCTTTTGTGATCGCGGCTGTAAAAATATACTGGAATTATGTCACAATTACTGATGGAACATTTCATGCAGGATCTTGAAGACATTCTTGACCCCATTAGCGATGATTCTACAACGAATTATACAATAGTTGCGGGATATATATATATATATATATATATATATATATATACATATACACACACACACACATATATACTGCCTTGTGCAGCAGGACAAGACTGTGTCCATTGCAGCTATTAGTTGGATGACTCTAATGGAGGATTGTGATCTTCTGATGATAAATGATGCAAATGCCGAGACAAATTCAGATGTTCTTACATGGCAAAAAGGATCTCAGACAGCATGTATGGACTATATATATGTAGACAGAAATCTCTTTGCCAGAATGAACACATTTGAGGTTGTTCCTCAAGTGGTAAGTGACCATCATATATTGTCTTTATCATGGTCCTTGCCTATGTCAGTTCCAACATTTAATTCACAGCACTATAGACCTCAAGTAATCTGCTCTACCAATGGCAATCGATTTAATTGGACGTCAGACAAATTACAGGCCCTGATGTTAGAAGTTTTGTATCCATCTGAGAAGTTTTCCAGATGTTATACATAAAGAGGGTCTTTATGTGGCAGCTATGCAGATATTCAAGATAAAAGCTCATAAGCAAGATAGACCTGTCATATATATGATGCTGACCTACGGTTAAGCAAATCTCAATTGAGATTAGCTATTCGAGCACTTAAATATTTACCAGGTGAATTAAGAGTGTGCAGAGTAAATAAACTTAAACACAATTATAACAACTGGGTAAAAGCGCGACGTGATCAAATGCTCCTTAATGATGCCCAATGTATGCTACGGTCTCTCACATCTAAGAGCTCAGCCCTGATATGGGGTCTTATGAAAAAAAAAAAAAAAGTACATCTACGACTATAGCCCAAATAAATGAGGTTACAGAAGCAGTTTGGATTCAGTATTACAACTCACTTTATGCAGCTACCATTTGGGACAAGTCCCTCTTCCTACTCCAGCCTACCCTCATGGTGAAAATATCATCTCGGAGGAAGATTTAATATTTTTTAAATCTAAACTATCTTCCTCGCGTGCGCCGGGCCCGGATGGCCTTTCTAACAGTATGCTTAAAGCCCATCCACAAGCGTGGGCACAAATTGTATATGTGATATTCTCCCAGACCATACGGTTACATCATATTCCACCTACTACTTCTCTCTTGTTGATAGTCAGGATCCTCAACCCTTCCTTTGTTGCCAGTGGGCTTCCTGTTGCCACTGTGATAAGCGACTCTTTCCCCTCCAGTATTTCTGTCGATGGTTGGGATCCGTGGCCAGTGGGGGTGACTGGGCCACCGTTATGAGGTACTCTCCTTCTCCCTTGTTGATGGTTGGTGTCCTCAACCCTTTCCTGGTGGCCATTGTGGTTTAGTGGACCACCGTGAAGAGGGGGATTCACCCACTTCCTGCATCCCCTCTGGATCTCTTGTGCAGACAAGGGGGTGGGGGGAACAAAGGGAGGACAGACCATGATCATACTAGGCCAGGCGTCATTCAGTTTGCGCAAGTGCATGGGAAGGGGGCAGGGACAGTGTAGTACATGGGAATAGATAATAACAATAGGTAAGTAACGGCCAGCATGTGGCAAGTGCATGGGTAAGTGCAGACACCAGGTATCAAGAGCTGGTAGGGAGACTGTAGGGATACAGAAACAGTCCCCAAGTGCGGGGTTTGCCAGGCGGAAAGTGCAGGTATGTGACGCTGGGGGGGGGGGGGGGACCTGGGCCCAAGTTCAGAGGGTGTCCAGGTAGCCAGTGCAGTTTTGGTTACAGCCAGGAGGTCAGCAAAGGAGAGGAGTAGAAAAAGCAGAAGCAAAGAGAAAGGTTTTGAGGTGCTTCCGGAACTGGAGATGGTTCTCCTCAAGTTTAAAGGGAGGCATGGAGGCTGTTCCAGAGGTAGCACCAGCCGTAGAAAGAGATCTCCCACCAACACGTTGCTTGGAGAAGCGACTGACCCTGAGGGAGTTGGAGGCGGATGAGCGAAGGGCTCGAGAAGGAAGAGAGAGTTGAAGGTATTGAGGTCCTAGGCCCCAGAAGGCCTTGGGGACGATGCAGAGGGTTTTGAACTTAACCTTCGCAGCCACTGGGATCCAGTGCAGAGATTTCAGTCCTGGAGAGATACGATCCCTGGGCTTAAGGCCAAGGACAAGTCTTGCAGTCCTGTTCTGGATACGTTTCAGAGGGCAGAGAGTAGAAGCAGGCAGATTTAGAAAGAGGCTGTTGCAATAGTCCAGCCTAGAGAGAACCAGAGCTCTGGAGACAGTGAGCTTCTGGGGGAAGGAGAGGAAAGGAAGAATGCCTGAGGAGGTGTAGCTGGTAGTGTGACTTCTTAGAGACGTCAAGAGATGTGAAGAGAGAAGGAGAGTGTGGAGCCGAAGATGATACCAAGGTTTTCTGCCTTGCAGGCGGGAGCAGGAAGAGGGCCAAGAGAGGCCGGCCAGAGAGCTACAGGAAAGAGGGGGAGCAGGTGTGCCGATGATGAGAATCTCAGTCTTACTGGCATTAAGGCAGAAGTCATTGGCGGCACACCACTCCTGGATAGTAGACAGACAGTCAGAGATGAGGGAAGGGGAGGAGGAGGCAGAGGGTAGCCTGAAAATGAGCTGGGTGTCATCCACATAGCACTGAAAGTTGGGGCAGAGAGCAGCGATGCAGTGGGCAAGGAGTGCCAAGTATTGGTTGAACAGACAGGAAGAGAGGTTAGACCCCTGGGGGACACCACAGGTTGAGAAGAAGATAGCGGAGAGGAAGGACCCAAGTTACACCTGGGAGGGTTGGTCAGTGAGGAAAGAAGTCAGCCACACCAGAGCCTGGCCGGTGATACTCTGGTTATCACGGAGACGGTTGAGCAGGATGGCGTGGTTGACAGTGTCAAAGGCAGAAGAGAGATCAAGCAGGATGAGGGCACAGAGGGTGTTGGAATCAAGGTTGGAGAGCAGGTCTTCAGGAGAGCAGTTTCTGTGCTTCTGGCAGCTCTGAAGCCAGACTGATGGTCAAGAAGACAACCAACAGATTCAGTGTGGCGATTAAGCTGAGAGATGGCCAGTTTCTCCAGAAGCTTGCCCAGGAAGGGAGTGATGGAGATTGGGCGATAGTTAGCCGGGCAGAGGGTTTCTTAAGAACAGGGTGCACAAGGGAGTGCTTCAGGGGGGATGGGAAGACTCCAGTGGCGAAGGAGTGATTGCAGAAATCAGCCAGGGAGTCGATGTGGTCCTTGATAGTTTGAGAAACAGGGGTGAACCTGTTTCGAAGAGACTTTCATAGATCAGACTTGTCTAGAAACGTTGTCTGCGGATAACAGGGAAAAGGAGAAGGAGGGAGGCGAGGTGGCTGCAGAAGGGCCAGAGGAAGAGCAGGAAGTAGAGGGAGGGAGGGGATAGGAGGAGAGTGAGGATAGGATGTCCTGAGTTTTAGAGATGAAGTGAGAAGCCAGAGCCGTGCAGAGGGTCTGGGAAGGGACAGGAGAGGTAGAGACTGCGGCAGGATTGGCCAATTCCTTGCAGATTTTAAAGACTTCAGCCGAGTTGTTAGATGCCGCAGAGACGCGGGCTTGGATATGAGCTCTCTTCTTGGTTAGGACAAGAGCCGGTATTGCCTTTGGAGCAGGTGGCAGGCCAGTTTGTCAGAGGATGTACATGAAGCAAGCCATTTCCTCTCGGCCACCCTGCACTTGCATTTTAGGGTGACAAGGTCTGAGTCATACCAGGAGCTGCACTTGGCTTTGGGCTTCAGGCGGATTCACATGACAGGGACAAGGATATCGAAAGTATCGGATATAGCAGAGTGGAGAGGGCTGTGTCAGTTAAAGGGGCAGGGGGAGTGAAAAGGTGGCGGCGAAAGCCTCAACTGATACGCGCTTCAGATCAGAGGTACACCCTTCGGGGGTGTGGAAGGGGCCCTAGAGGGGGAAGAGAGGGAAGGAGAGGGCAAGGTAGCCAAGGAGGAGGCAGAAGGGGGAGGCGGGGCAGGGGACAGCAGGAGAATGAAGGAAATTGATGAGGCGCGGGAAGCGTCTATCAAAGAGGAGAAGGTTGGCCTGAGGGCCTTGGACCAGGACGGTCCCATTTGAGTAAACATTAATGATGACCTTGGAGGAATGGAAGGAGGCCAGAAGGGAGTCCCAACAGGTGCCCCCATTAATGGGAGAAGAGGAGAAAAGAGTGCACAGAGACCATATGGAGGATCCATAGGTCTGGCAAAGGAACGACAAAGAGGATATCGGTGAGAGTTTCCTTGGAGGAGGCACTGGTGTAGGTGTCAGCGATAGGGAGGCCTGGGTTGGAGACCAGGATGCCCTTTTTAAACTTCTTCCTACCAGATTTAGTGAGGAGAGCAGGATAGTCAATAGAGAAGCAGTTAGAAAAGATAGGTGAGACAGAGAGCACCATAGAGTAAGTGGTAGCGGAGAAGGTGTAAGGAAGAGGGGGGAGACACTAATGAAGGACACTAGAGTAAGCAGACAAGACAGCAAGAGGTAAGCAAGTTGATCAATAGGACAAGACGACGAGACTCAGGATTAGGAGTTTACAGAATGCACATTTTAAGACAGGCGAGAAGACACACCTAAGTTTGAGAATCCTGAAAGGAGGGAGAAAGGCCTAGGTTTACAATGCAATTGTGCAAGGCCTAGGTTTCACAGTGCACTTTAAAATACTCACAATTCAATTTTTAAAACTGGCGGAAAAACACACCTAAGTTAGAGAGTCCTGAATAGTGGGGTACTTCAGTTGTTATCCCTCTCGCTGTTCTTCCTCGTCCCAGTACTTTCTACTTGGCAACAATACATAGAAGTGTGGGACATGAAGGTGGGGTAAGAAGGTGTGTAGGGTGTTGGTGGAAGGTTGGCAAACTGCGTTCTACCGGGATGTTCTGCATTGTCCCACAGAGGGGGAGTCTCTCCCCATGAGATCTTCCTGCTGTGCACCATCCCCAGAGGGACTATCGGGTAGCAGCCTCACCCCTCTGGCCTCATGGGAAGGGGCTCCCACTCAGGGAGAAGTGATGACATCCCAGGATTCGTCACATACCCGTCTCACTTTCTCAGGATCTCTCCTACTCCCTTTTATTGTTCAACAGTTCCTGAGCTCTCCCCACCAGGCTGTTCCTCAACTTCCCCTTTTGCCACCATTCTCTGCTCTTCTCACTCTCTCCATTATTCACTCAAACCCTGAATGCTCCCCTTTACCTCGGTCAGCTCCCAAGGTCCTCCTATCTCTGAAGATCTGCCCTCCATCTCAGTTTTGCTCCTCTCATTCCTCCTCAGATTTGCTTTTTCAGCTTTACAACTTTCCTCCTCGCTGATCCACAAAGCACTGCAATTCTCCTTTCACCTCCGTCTGCCCCCTTTTACCTACCCGAGTACCAACTTGCTGGTTATTAAAAGATCATCAACTTGTTGCTGCTTATGAGCAGGCATTGTGATTGACATGCACTCTAGGGGATTACAAGTCTTTCACATGTGATCAGTCTGCGTGTGGTGCCAGGTGCAGGTCCCCATGCTGAGAAAACCTTAACACCAGGCTCCATTTTGTCTCTAGTTAACTGGAGCCTGGCATGGTCTCCTTTGTTACTCCTTCCTATATTGTTAAGCACCTTTGACTTTGGAGTGTACACAGCCTTGCAAGTAGATGCTCAAATGATATATAATGTTGATCCAGAAGAAAGGAAAACAACGCATCGAAGTCCAAACCTTAATTAGGCCAACAAAATGTTAATAATGTTAAAGGATATTTGTATCACGCACTATCACCACCGGAGTTGTCCCCTTGCGCTCTGGCGGCTCTGAAAAAGAGAGCAGTGATGTGCTGAGTTAGTGGGGATAAGCTGGAAAAGTGCAAGAGAGCAGTGATGTGCTGTTAGCAGCTTCAGCCCGGTCGGTCGTTTGGCTGGGCTTGGGATGTTTTACGGTTGGTAGTCGTCGTGTGCTGTTGTGCGAGTCTATGTGGGGTTTGTTTTGTTATTGCAGTGTAGTGAAGTTTGTGCAGAGTCTTGTGTAGTAGGCTTGTGGTTGTGTTTGAGAGGTGTATGCAGAGGCATGAAATGGTTAGTGGATTGGTTAATTGGCATTGCTGTCCTTGCAGTTATGTCTAAGTGTGAAGCTTGCTATGGTTCACTATTCCATCTGAGTGTGGAACTTGCTAATCTTCAATAGCCTATCTAGATGTGAGGCAGCCTAGTGATCACGATTACATCTAGGTGTGGCACATGCTGACATTCATAATGCTATCTAGATGTGACGCAGGCTAAAGTTAGGAATTCCATCTAAGTGTGGCACATGCTAACATTCACATCTCTAGCGAGATGTGACACAGGCTAATTTAAGAATTCCGGTATTGTACAAAATGACCGAATACCAAAAGTTCGACTCCCAAAAGTCTGACCCCCAATTTTCCACATATATACATATATGTGGGGTGGTAAAGTGTATAAAAACATGTATAGGGGTTAAGGTGGGGTGTGGGGGATCTCCCCCACAAACATATTTGCACACAAAAAAAAAAAAAAAAAAAAAAATAAAATATATAGTTTTTGGAAGTCGAACCTTTGCGTTCGGTAAAATCACGCTGATCCAAGAATTCCATCTAAGTGTGGCACATGCTAACATTGGCACGTATGTTAGTATGTAAATACAAGGCAATATTTACAGTCCAGCCATGAATAGTTTTGGGCTGGTGGTAACAAATCTCACAAAGTATGCATGGTGAGAGTCTATGGTACTCTACGTTATGGAAAGGTAAGGTAGAGTGGCGGGGGCTTTCTGGAGTAGAGTAATTGCTCTACACCTCACACACGCCACACTTATAGTTTTTGTTGGTGTCTTGACTGTTGGCTTCCTTGGCTTCCCCTGTGGACACCTGCAGACATCTTGGAGCCGCCTCAGCTGGAGCCGGCTTTTGCCTTGGGGCCCTTAGCCGCAGGGCTGCACGAGGGCTGCCCTGGGAAGGTTTGTTATGGTTTGTGCAACAAGGGCCGAAGGCACAATCAGGGGAGGGGAAGGAGGTCCGGGAGGCGGGAGGGTTTGTGGATTGGGAAGCTGGAAAGGGTCGGGCAAGCGACACAGCTCGCGGGCATGGGGGAGCACTACATTTGTTAAAAGTTAGCCCAAACAAGGCCCAGGACGGTCCTTGCTGTAGATGCACTCACCTGGGCAGCCTTGGTGGCGGAAGGCACTCGCAGGCAGTGCCGGCGGCCAGAGCCCCACACAGATGAGAGGCAGGCCAATCAGGGGAGGGGAAGGCGGTCCGGGGGGGGGGGGGGGGGGGGGGGGGATTACGGGAAGGTTTGTGGATTGGGAAGCTAGAAAGGGTTGGGGCGAGCTACACGGCTCGCGGGCCTGGGGGAGCACTAAATATGTTAAAAAGTTAGCCCAAACCAGGCCCGGGAGGGTCCTTGCTGTAGATGCACTCACCTGGGCAAATCATTTATTTCGCATATTTGCAAGCTTTTGTGGAGCACACCATGTGCAAGAAAATCCAGCTTCAATTACTTTATTTCAAAGTAGAGTAAACGGCTGGCGAGGGAAACAAAGGTAACTACCGAAATGCCCACATGGGCGAAGGATTATATAGCAGTAAACCGCAACATCTACATAATTACAAATATTAACATTTGATATCATTCTAAGATCGACACTGGCTACTCTAATCAAACCTCTACAGAATCCTATCCATTGACAAGTCCAGTATCTCCAGACCTACCCAGGTCCATCCCATCAATACGTCATCGTAATGATGATCAATTATTCACATTTTAATTTGCTGGCACTTTTTATGCTGATCGTGATAAAATAACTTTATGCCATTGGTTGGCACCCCTTAGAATGACACCCCTTAGAATGGCTTTGGATGCATCATCCCTCCGAGACAATCGAATTATTAATTAATGTGAACAGAGAGATTGAAACTTAGCCTTAAGAACAAAGAAATACTCACATCCTACATCCCATGCAGGGGCCCCATGATCCAGACTGTTCACTAACCTTGAGCAGCTCATTCTGAAACTTTCTGTCTCAATACACGTTGCCAACCCAGGTGCACAATCTAATTGTGACACGGAATTAAAAACTATTTCAGAAAAAAACATGAGGCCCTGTGTGCAAACCTAATTCCTCATATTTATTAGTCAAAACACTGCATTCTATCATGAGTGCAATGGCACTAACTTGTCATTTGGGGCACTGTGTATGCAACTTAGGTTTGTATCTTTGGCTCTGGCCGCCCCTCAAGCAGTCGAGCGTGCCTCGCCCGATCCGTGGGGGCTGTGGGCCAGGAACTTATTGTTCCTCCATGGGAATGGGGAAGTGGAAACACCGGCACCATGCTGTAATGGTGCTGGTGTTTCCACGTCCGCCTGCAGGCGGGTGGTGTTAAACCCACCAGGTCAGACCTGGCTAGAATGACACCTCCCGCCTGCAGGACTCGAGATCAGTCGGTCCGGAAACAACGGTGGTGGCGGGTTTACCGCCACCGTTATTTCCGGACCGACTGACTCGTAATGAGGCCCCATGAGTCTAGCTATCCCCCATTGAGGCCCACTAATTCCCTAGCTACTATCACTAAACTCCCTGGGCTTCCACGTGCAAATACGCGAGTAAATGAACACTCTTTCTACCTGCTTAATGTACCTAAGGTGGTGACCAGGCATTGTGAACCAAGGGATAAGCAAATAAATAAGGTGATTCATTGACTTAGAACAAAGAGGGGCTGCTACTCTATTATCAGAGAGGATATCCTTGCCTGTCGGTACATGCCAGGTGCTTCTCCCAGAGACTATATCGAAGTCTGACTGGAATCGGGCATTTTATGGGAGGGTCTTCTGGCCATAGAGCAGAGAACCAACCCTCCCTCCAGAGAGTGTGATCGACCATGAAGGGACGCTTTATCAGCCAGAAGGTGACCTCACAATGATGTGGATTGAGCAACAATATCAAACATAGGGGCCTTCCCTTCCTGATAAACAGGCGATATACCTGCCCCGATAAATTCGATTGCCTTGAAAATAACCTGCAAGGTCGAAACACAAACTGGCAAATCCTAATAAAACACCAAAATATGTTCCATGACCAAGATAGCACAAGTTTATTTCTTACAGAACTCTCTCATGACATTAACAGTGTCCAGCGCGAACGTGACAGGCCTCATAACTGTAACTCATACCCCTAACCAGGAACAGTAGGACACTGTCCCCAGGAGACCACATCACATGCTGCAGGGCATAGGATACACTCACGTGGCAGCCCCGCAATTCTAGTGTCCACCCTAACAGTCACTCCTTCCACTTAGTTTGTCCGAGAATTGACTGGACTATTCCATCTAGTGATGCGAGAGGGTGGCCAATGTTACTTAGTAGGGGCTGAAGGGCAGGATCTATCATAGTTGACAGGTCTACTAAAAAGATTTGCTTTGTTACCTCTATCAGGTGGGGGGGGGGGGGGGGGGGAGGCGGCACAGGGTGCAAATCTTTACCAGCTGGGGTTCATGAACACTGGCTCCTTTGTGGCCCCAGCCTTCCCCGATTGACCTGCAGAGAGACATCTCTGTACCGACCATAATGGAAGTACCCCAAGTCCTCGCAAATGGTAACACGGAAGGCATGGACAGTTCAATCTTGGGTGAAGACACCGAAAATTGAGGTGTAAGCATTATCCTGGAACGTAGCAGGCCTGGGTGTCATTTGTTCGAAAGCACATCATTGGATTCCAGGAGACATGGGCATTGGTCGCCCCTAGTATAGGCAGGGGTTGCTCTTTTGGATTAGTACATCCATCTTTAGGGACATCCAGGAGGTTACATGTGATTTAAACAAAATTAAATAACAGAATTAATTAATACCGAACCTATAGCAACAAAAAATACTTTATTTTAGGGGGCATCCGCCCTAAGCCCCGGTTTCCCTATGTTTGAAAGTCCACCCCAAACCCCTCCCCACCAGTTTTACGCCTTAGCCCCCACCCCATATATATTTTTACCAAAAGATGTTATTTTTCTTTGTTTTGGACTTGTTATGAATTAATTTGTTATTTTGGATTTGTTTAAAATCACTGTATACCCATCCAGGTCACGGAAACTGGCCCGCGGGACCTTTTGGAATGGCATATGAAAATATGAGAGGCCATGATGGTATACATATCCTACTAATCAATCTTTAAAACCGTGGGGCAGCATCTGGAGGGATCACCCTCTTTGCATACCTGCAGGTATGCATAGATAAGTGGAGGTCCAAATTTGGTGAATCCTCAAAGATTTTAGTAATGGGGATTTTAACCTACATTAGCACCCGGCATGAGGGAACCTGCCAATCAGGTGCCAAGAAATGCAAGTAGAAACCTACAATCTCAGCTTGCGTTCCAAGCCGCCTGGTTCCCACGGCCATCATCTTCCCCACACACTCCGAACCCTTACTTCTTTAGTTTTTTTTTTTTAAACATTTCTAACTCACCCTCCCCAACCCAATTACCTGGCTGTTGGGGCCGCGCAGGCCACTGCCGCAGCTCCCCAGCTTTTCCAGTCGCAATGTAAAGGAAAGAGGGGCTCCGTGTGGAGCCCCAATGTTCCTTTCCCATGGCGGCCATTTTAGCACAATATTTTCAGTCATTGAACGTGAGGCGTCCTAGTCAATGACTGAAAATACTTTTATTTTTAGCCCCTTGGGTGACCAGGGGTGCTAATGGCATTAAGCCCCTGTTCCAAGGGCTGGAACGGGGGTAACACCAGGAGCCTTCACTCAGGCTGTTTACTTGGGCTGCCGGGCCATTACCCCTCTGTAAACCGCTCCAGTTTAATAGATTACTTTCTGCTGAACCTGGAGTTCTGGTCCTCTATCATTGATTTTAGAGTTCCAGCCCAATAGGATAGTGAACACAACTCATTAATCCTAACAGTGGCAGCAACGCTAGTGGAGGTTTTGCTGGAGCGAGGCGAAAAACCAGCAGTTCGTCTAACTATTAGCTGGCACGCTAGACGTGCAATAAAGTGGCCAAAAATCAACCTGTATGCTGCTTTGCCAGAGATATACAATTCCATCCTGCCAGCGCTCATGAATACTCTCGCTACACATGAAAAAGAGGAGTGCCATTACTGAAGCCCACAATGATTTGATGAGCTAACAGGGACGGCTTTTCACTAAGCCATCGAAGACCGTCGTGACCCAATCCCTCTGCAGAAACCCATGGTACGATGGCGCGAGTACAGGCAAAGGTCATCCTCATTAGGCAGGCCAAATTGGTGACCACTGAGGGGGCAGTGCCATCGCGAGCTGCCAGGAAAAACTATGATCGGGTCACCAAAGTAAAAAAATTAAGAGTACCAGGAGGAGTTATGGGAGTCATTGCTCAGTAGGGATGTAACGGTATAACGGTATACCGTTAAAGATACCGTGAACCACTTAATTGAACAATAATAACCGTCACATTGTTTATACCGTTATACCGTTCATACCGTTAAGTGTGCTTTTCAACCTGATTTGGAAAGGCTGCAGTAAGCAATTGCTGCGCAGTCTTGGTTTTGCACTGTTGGATGTGCCGTCTGCCAAGTAGTTTCAGTTGGAGCAGTTTTTAATGCCATTCCATAAACCACACGTGCCTTACACAAAATCAATGTTAGCAATAGGAAGAATAGATACAGTGCCAAGAAGGAAAAGGGTTTACTTTGGGGTGGCGGCTTTGGGGTTTATATATTTATAATGGATAATGTTCTCTAAACATATGGCAATGGGGGATTTCGCTGGTTCTATCATTGAATTTACATATAATAAGTCACACTGCGAAATTCACTCATCTCTGTGGGTATTCCCTGCTGCCGTACCAAAGGGTAACATGTCAGTGATTACTGAACACCTTTTGGCCTGCAA
Source organism: Ambystoma mexicanum (assembly GCF_040938575.1). Classification (NCBI taxonomy): domain Eukaryota; kingdom Metazoa; phylum Chordata; class Amphibia; order Caudata; family Ambystomatidae; genus Ambystoma; species Ambystoma mexicanum. Next base: position 1,426,027,196 of record NC_090931.1, on the reverse strand, counting down.
GTAAACTAAAGGCTGTAACGTAAAGAGAGTGCGTGTGTGTGTGTGCGTGTGTGCGCACAAGCGTATACTACCATCGCCCTCCATTGATCTGTGGCATGCAGGTTATCAAGATGGCAACATGTTCATCTTCACCAGTAGCCAGTGGGGGAGCAAAAAGCCTAAATGACCACTTAAGAAAAGCTATTCAGTTTGGTTTGCCAGTTGCAGCAGGCCTCCACCCCACCCACTCCTCTCCACACGTGTGTTTGGTGGAAGCAAGGCATTTCAGTGGAAAGTATGTTGAAAAGCCCAATTCTGGCCCTGGGTGCCTGGTTTTGTTTGTGATGATACATCTGTCAATTTATTACCTTTCAGAAAATATTTGTTAAGATTAGTTAACTCCACCTGCTATACTGCGATAACCATGATATACCGTCATTTGGCAAAAAGGTTATCGTACCGTCATAAAACGAATACCCTGACACCCCTATTGCTCAGGGCAATAAAAAAATGGGAACATGAAGGGGTTCTGCGAGATAAAGAGCAGGGCGCGACCAATGGAACATAATCAAATCAAGGGAGCCATTCCAGAAGAAATCTGGGTAAAACACGAGGAGAACCGAGCATGCAGGGCAGATGACCCACACATCTTTGTTGTGGGGTAAAATTACCCCTCACCCCTTCCTTGATCCTAGGGTAGGGGGAAGTCAGGTTGGACCTGGAGAGCTAGAAAAAAGGAAAGGTCCTGGCCTGTATATGACCTTGGTTGACTTCTTCGCTAATGAACCGCTGATTTGGGTACCCTACCTAACTAGACTCTGTAATGTAGTCTTGTCGTTGAGTAGAGCCCCTGCATCCTGGACGCAGGCTGCTATAGTCCCCATTTTCAAGAAGAGAGATAGAAACCATCCGGCAAATGACATCCGGCCAATTGGAGGTCTATCTCCCTTCTTGACACGGGGACCAAGGTTTTTGCCAAAGCTATTTATAGACACCTTGAGGCTTGGGTGGAGGATGTAGGAGCCTTAAATCACTTCCAGACGGTATTTCAAAAGGGCATCAGCACAGTGGATCTGTGCTGGAGGTTAGGCCTCATCTCTGATAAATGTTGCCCTGAGAAAAATGCCCATTTATGCTGTTTTTATAGATCACAAGACTGCATTCTGTACAGTTCGGAGGGCAAGCCGTGGATGATTTTGATGGAATTGGGTATCCCAAAGGAGTTGCTGAATGCCATTGGGTCGCTGCATGTGGGCAATAGCGCTAGTATCCGTTGGGGTATTGATGGGGCAATGTCAAAAACAGTGAAAAATGAGATGGGGTGCGCCAGGGCTGCGTCCTGGCCCCCCTATTCTTTTGTCTGTTCATAAACAAGAGTAATTATTGACTTCCTGAAAGCCCCCATGGATGCTCCATCGCCGTCATTTGATAGAATCCCAGTTTTAATGTTCGTGAACGACGCAGTCCTACTTTCATTGACCCCTGTGTGATTGCGCCGTCAGCTGGACATCTTTGCAAGGTACTGCCAGGAAAATGTCTAGACAATCAATATCCAGAAGGCTAAGGATATGGTCCTTAAAGGAAACAGGGTAAAAAAAACAGCCCAGAATCAATCTTGCTCTGGGGAAAGTTCTCATTGAACAGGTTCACACATAGGACTATTTGACTCCAAGAATAAAACAGGACTGTACCTGGAAGGAGCAGTCAGAAAGCTGGACTGGCTAGAGTGGTGCCATAGAAAAAAAGAAAGATATGTGGATGCACTCCAAACTTATTGAATAAGAGGTCAAAAATGTGTTAAATTTTTAGGTTTTTCAAGGTGCGGGGGAGGAAAAGTGGATCTGGCAAAGGTCCACTATTAGAAATATGTAAAGAGAAGAAGAGGGTCCAAAATTGTGGAGCCCTCCCGTCCCCTGCACACTATTAATAGTCCGTTGTGCAAAAGGGTCAATAATTATTCATATCAAAATATTGTTATTCAATGAATGTATTTTAAACATATGGCCTTCAAAACACAGTCTTCATAAAAAAAAGGCAATTATTTATTTGATTTCTTTCACATTAGATTCTTCGATGCAGAAAATCAACATAAAGGAACAAAGGGTTTTGTAGATAAATAATTAAAATGGCTGACGCGTTTCGAGAATCCATTCTATTCTTCAAGAGCCAAAGTTCGAACTAAAAAGCAAAAATAATGTTTAACTATTATATCAAAGGATGGTCTTAGTCTTTATCTAGTACATCAAAGAACTTAACAGTTCATAACGGCCATACCTGTCTACACCAACCTAACGCAATGTCATTGTGAATGGCAAAATCAATTCAGCATTTGCATGGTCAGCATTCAAGGAAAACTTAGGTTTATAAGTAGCTAATTTAAAGCCACTCCTGCTCTGTTACACAGAGTGTGCAATTGTATATATGATCCCTAAAAGGCCTCTCTCTACAGTGGTTAAAGAATGATTGCTAGCAAGTAAGACGATAAAGAATGACCAGTGGAATCAAAAGGGTGTCGCTATGAAATAATCTACCCTTTGATCATGCATGGTAGTTTGAGTAAGAGCATAAAGTAAAGTACCTTGATGATACTCGGAAACTGTTCCTTCTATGGAAAAGAAATCTTAATCCCTCCACAACATTTCAGATAGAGGAGGACATGCTCTATCCTCACTCTGCGAGTTCCTAGAAGATTCAAAAGATGGGGTTAGAGGTTTGATACTCTATATATATCACCAAAGAACACCCATCTAGGCGCTATATTCGTGTGTAAATTAGAGAACATCTGATTAATAGGATCACACCTCTTGGAGCCTATAATAATATCTTATGTATGGTGAAGTCACCTCAAAGATTTACATATACATTGTGACATACAACTAGGAGGACAGGACTCCGTCTACAGGTGGAGGGCATCTGAGGGTTAACTGTAAGGAAATAAATGAAACATCCAAGGTGGAACGCTTAGAAATGTGAGAGAAGATATAATAAACGATAGTCGCGGAGTTGTGGAAATAAATATAGTCTGTGAACTCACCCTTCTGAGTAGATTAATCTTGTAGCCAATAGTCAATGCACAATGCAGTCTATGCGTTGAATGGGTCCCTCAAAACTGGGGTGCAGTATATCTGGAAAATATTGTCATCCACAATGCAATCTATGCCTTGAAGTGGTGCCTCAATGCTGGGGTCCAGTGTGTCTGGAAAAAAATCGTAGAAAGGCATAAACTCTAATTCGACAGTCACGGGAGGGGCTCGTGTTAAAGAGTTCATCGGGAGTGTGCGGTGTCAGTGCAGGAGCACTCTTACCTGAAACACAGCGGGCTTGGCGTGTAGGTTGTCTCTCGGAACGCGCGAGGCAATGTCATCGAGCGTGCGGTATGACAGGAGATGCTGCCAGCGCTCTGTGTCGGGCTATCCTCAGAACGAAGTGTAGCGGTCACCTAGGTAACCTGAAATGCTAAAGAAGGGTCGGTGTGGACAGCAAAATTGTGGACATGGACGACGGACTTACCAGGAAGTCCCCGTGGAGAGGATCATCGGAAAAGAGAAGCGCCACATTGGAATGGTTAATAACTCTAAGAAAGTCAAGCAGATTGTGGTATGGATTAGTCAACCTAAATTTCTCTATAACTGGTGCAGATAATAGAATTAAAGTGTATATTCCTGTGAGAGGTAGCTAAAGAAAATAAGGTAATGTAATGGAGAACAGTAGACACATCTAAATTGCATCTGTAGAGCGTTTATGAGACCACGGTTCTTGTAGTGTCACGTTTCCTTAATACATTAATTCCTCCTTGGTGTGGTCCGAGTGCTGCTTGCCATGGTTGTATTTAAATGCTGAATTGATAGTGGTCCCCACAAGTTGATAATTTCCAATCATTATAGAGCTAACAAACAGTAATAACATTTCCTGTATTAGGTCTATACTGTGGTGGGCCGGTTATACAGAGCCAGGACTTCTCTTGAATTAACAGATTCCACCACGTATTCCTGTTAGTTCTGTAAGGTTGATCTAGCATGTCATGGAGAACTCTTTCAACATTTCCAAAAAAAAGAGAGTGTTGGGGTGGGCCAGTGAGACAAGTCCCGGACTATGGTTAATTTAACAGGTGTGCCACTTCCAATTTTCCTGTTGAGATTGTATCAAGGCTTTGTAATACCATTTAAGATCACAAATATCACCCATCTAGATAAATGTAGGTTGTGCATTAATCAGGGTGATCACTAATGTACTATATGAAGCACCTTAAAGGAAAATTCCTCATTAAGTCCCTTGGGATTGAGGGTGTCCAGAAGATGAATCCAATATTTTTCTCTGCGGGAGAGGATTGAGTGGTAATCGCGTCCTGTGTAGGGTTTCTTCACTATTTCCAAGATTTGGAATTTGATCTGGGCTACTGAGTGGTGATGATCTGTGAAGTGTCTAGCCAGTGGAGTGGTGCCATAGCCAAATTTGCCAAAGGACATGTGGCGGGCCATAAGTGTGGCCCTAGGGGCATACAAGGCCCAGGCGTGTCAGGCAGCTCTTTATGGCGCCACGCTACGCGGCTGAACTAACAGCTCCCATTTGGCAGTTATAGAACATACATTTCTGAAGAGTCTCCTGGGCCTACCCACTCCCGCACTGAATTTTCCGATTGTGAACTAGGTTTACAGCATATTGAAAAAGTGTGAAGGGCAAAACCAGTATTCTATTGGATAAGGTTGTGGAACAATGGAACCTAATTAAATACAGAGGGGCAGTAGGGTATTTAATGTCCCAGGAAGGAGCCATGACTGCCATGACTCATTCTTAAAGAATGAACTCCAAGTCTTTGGGCTCATTGACTACTGGTCTGACTTGAATACTAGTGGTGGTGACTAAGGCTAATGTTCGACGTGGCCTTATGGCAGAAATCGGAACGAGATTGTGGAATTCGACTCAGTTCCAAATATACTGGTCCATGAAGCAGACTGAGGGGTATGAAGGCTACTTGGATCAAATACATCCGAAGCAGATGAGATCCCTTTTTACTAATGCTTGTCTGGTCATACTCCCTCAGGCTCCCTCGAGGGCTAGTTGGAACCTCAATGTTAGCCCGACCAGTCCTTTTTTGCCAGATACAACTGAAGATATGGTCCACTTTGTATTGCTTTGCCCTAAATATCTTTAAAACCCCTCATCTCACGCTCAGTTAATACCACTCCTGAGGGTTTAATATTGTGTTTAGCAGCTAAAGACCAGCTCCCAACTTTTGCAATGGGGAGGTATTTTATGAGGGCACGTGAAGAAGATACAAATATGTGAAATAGTGGCTGTTATGGTGGGCCCCAGGGGCTGTACAGTGTCTACATGAATAACTTCTGCGCTGTGGGTGAAATGAAGGAATGTGTTGTCCAAAAATTAAGCCCTCTTACACTGAGCATTTTCATTGGGTCCTAGAATATAGAATGCACTTTATACACATTTGCACCAGCTTTATTGATGATTATTGTCTGTCATATGCAGAGTGATACAATCAACTGGGTGATATCTATATGAAGTTTAAGTATTGTAGCACATTCTCGGGATTTTATTTGTATTTAAGCTCATTTTAATTATGTGTTTTTGATATATGTTGGCTTTTATGGTAATTTACCAAAATAAACCACAAACAAACTAATGATGCTCCACTTAAATACAGCGCAGTGACCACTGCACTATAAAAGCTTTATGTTGGTTAAAACCCATAAAAACAAACCAGCATATTATCAACACATCATACATCACTAATCAATGCAATAACATTACAAAATATTCATAGTATTGCTTTATATTATATATCCACCCTACGTAGTCTTCGTTAACCCAATAATAGCAGATTAAAACATTTCAATTCATTACGTAGATCCACCATAGGCAGCAACACGTTTTTTTTTAGCGATGCTTTATGGGTAAAAAGAGCTACAGCTAAAATTACTTTAGTATCGTGTGTCATTTTACAGAGATGGATTGCTTCCATTCTTTAATCAGTAAAGGGGTTGTAGTCAAGCAGATCAGGCTAGCAATGGGAGTCCAGCCTGGGGGGGGGGGTCCCACAGGTACCGCCTCTGTGGCCAACCTCAGAGAGTAGGTGGTAGACTCCGACCCCCCCTAAGTCTTGCCAGTCTTCACCCCTAGTTTAAGATGGGGTCTTCACCACAATACCTAAATATGATATAGTTTTAGGCACTGGGGCAGGAGTTACATAAATACAATTAACAAATCTACATTCTTTTTGCACCTTGATAAGGGAGGCAGGGGGACTGGGGAGGATGGGGTGGCGGGGGGCGAGAAAGGTGGGAGGTGCTTTTTAACTGGCCAGCAGGAATTAAGGTTGATCATGATCTTGAAGGGTTCTACTGATAGGGCTGCTGGACTGCCACCAAACACTGAAGTATTTTGCCACTCAAAGAAGTGTCAAGTGAGAGGCAGCAGATTTACAGGCCGATTCATGGAATTAATGTGCGCTGAAAATTATCGGCGCAAGCGTGCGAAAACGTGCGCACATCTATTCATGTAAGTCCGTGCGCGAATAAAATCAGGGATGTGCGCTGAAAAAGTGTGCGGCGCACGCGGGCACACAGGTCATCTAACGGCGTGCGCTAAGGCCACAGCGAAAGCGCACATAGCACGGCGAACATAACAAAAGTAGGCGGAACACGGGGCGTAACACTCGGAATGGGGAACGACTCGTGAAAATGTGGGCGTCACGGGGGGGAGGGGAAGTACAGGAGGCAAGTGCGCGGAACGCCCACACGCTCGCCTACAACACGTATTCATGGAATCGAATAGGGCAAACCAGCACACTGGCAAAGACGCGCACAGACCCAAACCCGTCCGCCACACGAAGGCAGGCGGTAGCGTCCCTGCGCTGGAAAAAAATGTGCGCTAACAAAAAGCACGAATATACAGCTCTGATGAATGTCCCATACTGTGGCCCCCTAGAACAAATGACGTGCAAAGGGGTACGCCAGGATGAAAATACCGTTCCTAGCAGCAGTGGCCGTGGGATACCGCAGGAGGAGGATAGTCAGGGCCAGAATTTTTACACCCAGAACCAGCCTTTTTGGGATGCCTGATGACGTGTATGGGAGGTACAGGTTTCCACCTCACATAATACTCGACCTGGTCAGTGAGTGGAAGGATGACCTCACATCACCCACCCTGTGCTCCCAAGCACTCAGCCCCCTGGAGAAGGTCCTTAATGTACTGCACTTCTTGGCCACTGGATCATTTCATCGGACAAGTGGCATAGTGGGGGGGGGGGGGGTGTCACAGGCCACGCAGGCCACGCAGTCACGCTGCCTACACCAGGTCTTGGCCATCATCACTACACGCCCATCAGTCCCATCATCCATGCCAGATACTGAGTAATGTCACAACCCTACTAATGATACCCATCACCACCTCCCCAGGGGACAGTGTCTACCCTCTGAGCACCCACATGATAACGCCAATTCGGAACCCCACCATGCCACCCCAGGTAAGATACAACAGCCCACATTGCAACCCGGGGCACAGTGGAGCGCACATTCGGAGTGCTCAAGTCACGCTTTCGCTCCCTTGACCGTTCTGGTGGGCAGCTGTTATACGCTCCCCCAGTAGTGTGCAGGATCATAGTGGCAGCATGTGTCCTGCACAACGTTGCAACATGCTGGGGCCTGGCCATGGACATGGTGGTGCCCCCACATCCCCAACCACATGCACGCCCGCTGCGCATGGGAGGGGAAAGGACACGGGGTGAGGCAGCCCGTACGCAGCTGGTGGATAATTACTTCACCTAAAATCACACCCCTGTGGAGTGCACACAGCCCTGGCACATACCAGCTGACTATCAATGATGAGTCAAGTGACAGTCAACTGTCACAACCATACCAGCTTGAGATTGTTCACCTGGAAGTGTTCCATTGTGTGCATCCCTACCTACACAAACACCACCAATGCTGTGTCATCAAAAGACACACTTCTATGCTGCTAAAATCATTACCCCCCCTTGCAAGATACAACATGACAACAGTGCCATGTCCCCCAACCCCTCCCCAGCACCGCCACCCAACACACCATGACATGTCATGCTATGTGAGAGCAAACAAAGGAATCCCCAAAACATGACACAAGTGTCACAAAGTACAGTGTCCCGAATGGAAACTGGCCATACACAATATGCTCCCATTAATGTAGAACTGACAACACACATGACCAAATACTTACCACACTACAATGCAGCTACCCAACCCCAAACATAGCATTCACATGACAGTACTAAGTTAAAGGATACATAGTCTTACAACCTGGTGATGCTAGCACATCGACCACTTCCAACTGTACAGTGTTGGTGCCACGCAAATCTGGAAGTGCACTGCTTACAACATGAACTCCATCTCCGAAGTAGACAGCCTTGTGAAGACATGAGGAATTAACCTGCAAATTAGGAGGAAGACATGGATGCACAAGCACACATCAATACACCATGCAGTGTACAATACTACAACAATATGCACTAGGAATGTATACACAGTATTGACTACAGACTGCCCACACATGTCATGGGAGTCCAATGTCACTGTGTAAGTCACTGTCACTTGGGCACACCCTTTGCAAGCCCATGGAAACGGGAAGCAGGAGGGGTGTGTGTCTCACGAACCCAAGCATCTAATCCAAACTCAGGACAAGCCTGCATGTCCCCAGCCGGAATACAGTGGATGCCCACGGGAGCCAAACAAGGCCACACACGGTAACAAAAAAAAAAAAAATCAAAAATGGCCATGTGGGGGAGGCCACCCAGGAGGTCCGAGGACAGGGTGCACACCTGTGTGGATGTTGCAAAAAAAAAAAAAAAAAAAACACCTCCATGGGCTCATGGCCTGCACGGCTACGCTATCGTGAGAGATTCTGAATCGCTGTGGTCACTCTCATCACTCTGTGCTGCTGCCGCCACAGGAGGTGGTGGTGCTATGGGAGGCAGCCCATGCAAAGCCATGGTCTGGTCCTCCATGGCAGCAAGCATGCGGGTGTGGAAGGTCTCATTCTGGAGGAATATGGTGCAGAGAGCCCCATGCACCACCTGACGTGATGCCCGGACCTCCTCCCGAGTTGCCTGCATCTCTGCTGAGAGCGTACGTGTGACCCGCTCCAGCAGCTGTTCTGTCCTCGTGACAGTGGAAGCCTCAAGGTCCACAAGAGTCTGCCTGAGGTGATGGACTTCTACCCTCAGGGCTTCCCTCTGGCCCTGGGACTCTAAAGAAATGGCTTCCCGCAGAGTGTCCAGGGCCGCCCGTCTGTCCCTGTTGGACGCCAACATGTCCTCCGTGATTGGCAAATGGAGTCTGTTGCCTGCTGTAGTTGCTCCATCTGCCTTTCTGGGGGGGGGGGGGGACAATGGAAGTGGCCACCCTCTCCATTGCTTGAGCCATCATCTCAGATGATGCTGCCTGTTGGTTTGCCATACTGTATATGGATTGCTCCCATGCGGTATTGCCTGGTGGCGTACGGCCACCGCGTTGGCGGGCACCACACCTGTCTGGGGCAAGGCGAACTGTGCCTTGCTGTGTCGGCACTGCCTGAGGCTGCAGGACTGCATTCCCCCTCTGATCTGCTGGCCCAGGAACAGGATCAGAGGTTGCGGAGTGTGGCCCTGCATCCGTAACCACCAAAGGCGGACCTACCAACACTGACATGCCCATAGTGGGCTGTACCCCTGGTGCAGGTGGGTCGGATAGAACAGAATCCCTTCCAGAAACACCTACCTGCGAAGCCACATAGGTCTCATCATCCGAATCAACACCTGAATAGAGGTCTGGGGAGGTGCACCCAGAGACACCCCTGGAGAGAACGGTCTGCAGCAAGAGTGGGTTCTCACCCACCACCACACCCCATCCCCCACTGATGCCCGGTCGTGCCCAAGATCCCTCCTGGGTCTGCACCATCTCCTCACCGTCAACAGCATCAAGTGCGTCATCCCCTGCAAAAACATGAAAGACAAAAAAATGGAAACAGGCATTAGCACCATGGCACACAATTAGGCCTGACAAGCTACAGAACCAGTACTTGATTGACACACGTCCCACATGACTATAACCCTCCCATGCATGCACTGTCACAGAGTTTGAAGGGGAGGAAAATGTCAGACACTGATGACACCAAGATGGAAGAGTAACACATTAGCTGCATGCTGGCTAGCAGTGCCATCACACATTGGCCTATGAGTGGCATGTCCAATCCACATATATGACACATGCCATCACACAGATGGCATATACCATAGACATGTCACATATTGTTTGACAATAGGGCTGAGAAATGCGTAGTGAAAGTGTGGGAATTGAAACAATCAGCCTGAATGAACACTGAAAAACACGGAACAATGTTGTGGCAAGATGCCACTTCAAGGGCAACTGGCGTGATGTTGCACAAAATGTCTACTGTGGGCAGAAGGGATACTAAAATACCCAAACCACTCAGGCACACACACCCTCACCTGGCACTCAATCAGAACCCCTCACACACACACACAACATACACATGGATCACACACACATGCATGTGCACTCACCGGACAACGCCTCGTAATCTGGCAGTTCTCCCACACCTTGGATCTGTTCCTCTGTGACGTAGGTCCCAGCAACAGACTCATGTACAGTGAGTTCAATGTCCTCTTGTGGAGACCCACCTCCAGTCACCAGAGTAGCAGCATGACTTGAGGCCAGCTTTTTCTTTGCCCTGCGCTCAGGGTAATTCCAGCGCTTATAGCACCCACCAGCTGTACGCCTCACAAATCCAAGGGCACTTATGATGTCTGCGACGGTCTGCCAGTGTGCTTGACGTCGAGCAGGTGTGGTCTTGCACCCTGAAGTGATCAACATTTCGCTGTCATGTGCGGACACATACTGCACAAGTGCATCACGGGCATCATTGAAGCTAGGCTTCCTTGGCGTGCCGGACTGCGTAGTCGTGTCTGGGGTATCAGCCTGTAGTGGACGAGCACTCTTCCTCTTTCTTTTGGAAGGTGGTGGGGATCCTGAGTGGCCTACGCCGCTCTGGCCACTAGGGGCAGGAGCACCGGTGGACTGGGTAGTTGGAGTGTGGGAATGCACACTGACTTGGTGCAGGCATTGGCTGAAATGTGACGTAGTCAGGGGGAACGTTAGCAAGATGGACTGGGACCAACACTGCCCTGGTTGGGAGAGTCAGAGCTGGGGTGGATGGAGCTGCAGCTTCCCCTGCAGCCTCCCCACCCTGCCTACTCGGGGCAGCAGATGACATAGCTGCCCCTGATCCACATGGCCTGGTGACACCAGCTTGCACCGCCACACGTGGCCTAGACTTGGCGACCTGGAAGTCAGCCTGGGAGTCACCCTGTGCCAGGTCAGGTGCCACAATGGGCCGGTCCAACAAGGGCTGAGCAGAGATGGCGTCAGCCACGTTTCCCTCAACCATGGGGGGGAGGGGGGGGCAAATGGGTGTCCCTGACTGGTCCTCCACACATGGGGGGCTAGGGGGTACCCTGCCAATCCTGGCCACGTCCCCTACCGCACCCACCACGCCCACCTCTTGAGGCTCGGCCACCTTTGCCACCCTTACCGCTTGGTCGCCTCCCAACCATGGCACTGATGTTGTTGTGCATATGGGAGTTGCAGTAAACTATTGTCCTGGGCAATTGGGGGGTCAAAGGGGTTGGTACTAGATGGAATTCGTACCCTAGTGCTCTAGCAAGGCTGTATGTGACCCGTGGGGAAACATGACGGGTCACGCAACGCACAGGCACCCCAAAAACAGAAAATAACGTGCACGCAACCCCTCGTAGACCACGTGCGTGGAAAAACGAACCCGCATTACGCTGTGGCAACCAGAAACACAAAAATTAACATACGCGTGTTACACGCAGCCTGCAATGACCTCTGAAGGGGTACGCGACACACGGGGCAAGCACAGTTGGTAAATACGTGCGGGACTCACAGTCTGCCTGTAAAAAGAGTGTGAAAAATACGCGTGTGTGCGCGTTGGCAACACCCCCGCCAAAAGAAGAATTGTACGCAATCTGAGGAAACAGGCCCAACAGAAAATCTGAAAAAAAGCTGTCAGAGGTAACAGGGTGTAAGAACTAGAAACGCTGTGAAGTAAATCGCGAGTGAATCGACAAGAAGTACAGAATTCACCCACTCGCTCGCCACCAAAAGCACGCAGAAGACCACGCTCCTGCCCAGAAGGCCGAATTACTGCCCCCCAGAACCCCCCGAGCACGCTCCCACCTGCCATCAGCTGCTGCCTGCTAGCCTCCTGCCCACGTACCCTGCCATTTACTGCCTGCACGTCAGCCCGGGGTGCTGTTGCTGTGACCACCCCTGCTGGAACCGAAGACTCCCGACTGCTATTCCATCGCTCCACAGCCCAGACCCAGGACCCAGGTACCCACCCACACCTGCCTCTGGGGTTGCCATGTCGGGCACTACACCATCTGGCACCACTGGCAACCCCCAGCCAGAGAGGCAGAGGGCCACCAGCTTCACTGCCACCGAAGTTGGTGTCCTGGTGGAGCAAGTCCTGGGGCAGTATAATGCCCTGTTCGGAAGGTCGGCCGCCGACAAGGAAGGGCGGACTCGGATCTGGACAGACATCGTGACTGCCATCAACGCGGAGGGGGTGGCAGTCCGCGACTTCCAACATGTCAAGAAGCGCTGGGAGGACTTCAGGTCCAGGACCCTCAAGGCCCGGCGCCTCTTGAAGGCAGCGGATGCTAAGGGGCGCCGGGGCCACCTGTCGGAACATCAGATGAGGGTCCTGGAACGCATATGCCCAGCGCTCCACGTCCAGGTCCTTGAGAGGCAGACCCGTCTGGAGTCGAGCGGTAAGTGTACATGCATACTGATTGGAAGCTGTGCGTGTGGTGGTGTGCCAGTAGTGTGCAGGTTGTACATGTGGTTTTGTAGGGCCATGTATGGATGTGTATGTACAGGGCTGGGAGGCTGACACATGCAAGTCCTTTCATGTGTGAGACATATGGATGGTGTATGTGTGGGTAAGCATGCAGGCCAAATGCAGATGTGTGAGCACACATGTTTGGATTACTGTGTATGTAAGTTGGCATGGTTGTGGTGTCACACATGGGTGTTGGTTCCAGCTGCATGTATCTGCACTGTGTACATGTGCATGTGTGTGTATTTGACATGGGAGCAACAGTGATGCAACATGGATGCATGTGAGACGGATATGTAGAAGACTGATTGCCAGATGTGACATGGATGCCAATCTCATCACTGCGACAGTTGGCGGAGGTGTACACATGCATGAAATTGTGGTGGCGTGTGTGCTTGTCTAGTGCACTCCCTGTGTTTCATGTGATGTCTGGCTCACCTTTGGCTGCTCATGCTGTTGTATGTGTATGGATGGTGCTGGCTGTTGCAATATGGCTGTGAAATAGCTCATGTGTGCGAGTTGCAATGGCATGTGTGTTGGGGATTGTGGTGCCATGTCTGAAGTTTGACAATGCCACTCATGTACAACGGTCATGTGTGTATGAGTCCATTGTACAGTGCCCTGATGCCTGTCTCCTATCTCTCCCTGTCTGCAGCGTCAACTGATGAAGAGGGTGGAGAAGGTGCTGTGGAGCACAGCAGCAGGGATCGCACCGCCAGCCGGAGACGCAAGGCCCGGCTCCCCTCTCAGGTTGTCATCTCGTCATCTTACGTTCATGTTATCTTTAATATATTTTTTTTATACTTCCATTTGTGGTATCATCTCATTGGTTTCATGCATGTCATGATATTGTGTGTGACGGACATGTGTTCATTTACATACTTGCCATTGGGGTTGTATCATGTAATTGGCATTTCGATGTGGGTGGATGCAATACTTGGGTGGGTCTTTGGCATGTGGAGGCTGGCCATAAGGGCCAGGGATCTAGATTGTGATGACGTGTTGGCTGGGGGACATGTGTCGGGGCCTGCTGGCATGTGCCCCGCACTACTGGGGGGTGGGGGTGCAGGGGACATGTGTGGGGGCCTGTTGGCAGGTGCCCCTCAGTGCTGGGGGGTGGGGGTGCAAGGGGTCATGAGTGGGGGCCTGCTGGCAGGTGGCCCGCACTGCTGGGGGGTGTGGGTGCAAGGGGGTAATGCGTTGGTGATCACTAGTGCAAGGTGAGATGTGGCTTGGCTGGGGGGGGGGCATGCCCATGGTGGATGGGCTGCCTGCGGGACATCACCAGGGGTGCAGGGCAGTCACCTGTGGTGTGGTCTGCCTGCAGGGGCCATGGAGGGTGTAGAGGGAACACCTGGGAGGACCCACACTGCCAATTCACGTGTAGGATTCCCCTGCACCCCCGAAATACATGTACCCCACTAGCAGAGGGCCTATCGCGCGTGAAACTTGCCCGCACCCCAGTAATGCACGTACCCTGCTGAAATCGCGTGTGGAACTTCCCGCGCACCCCAGTAATACACGTACCCTGCTGAAATCGCGTGTGGAACTTCCCGCGCACCCCAGTAATACATGTTCCCCGCTCGGCGCTTGCTGTTTGTCAGCCCTGTATACTGGTCTAGGGTTGGCGCAGCCCTTTGCGCTGAATTGGGAATTTTGATGGCTTTTCCTTGCACGAGGGCGTTCTTGGGGGCGTAACTGGCACCGCTGCAGGGTCGCTGCGCCACGGCTGGTTTTGGAGGCTAAAATCCATGAATACGCTGTGCGCGGATATCGATTTTAGCGCACTCGACTGGCGCAGACATTCGCACGCGCACACTGTGCGCCACTTTTGTGCGAAATTCTATAAATTACCCTGTTAATGGCACTAGCTGCTTTGTGGTGCCTCTAGGGGAAGAAGTCTGATCTTTCATGGACTTTTGAAACATTGGGTTCAGTGAAGTGTGGTAGGGGTGAGGGAGGAGCAATACAAGTGTGGAAGTAAAAAAGAGCAAATATAAAAGTGCAAATTATGTGCGATATCCCAAAAGATGAGGGAGACAGGATTAGGGACACTAAAGGAATAGGTGTTACAGGAGGGAGAAGATGGCAACAGAGGAAAATTAGGAAACGGGGAATGCAGAGCAGCAGACATGAGGAGGGTAAGGAACTCAAAGTTCACACTGAATGCCTTTTTCAAAAGAACACTTATTGGTCTCTTCCTGAAACAAACTTGGAGGGCTGCAGATATTAATTCCAGTGGTTTCAAGTATCCTCCCACTAGGCTTCTTTTTTTCTGAAGTTCGCCACCAAAATGATCCTGGATGACATGGACCTGAACAATCTTGAGGCAAGTAGGGTTGAAGCCTGGAAAGGCAAAGTGCTGTATATCCAATGCAGGCTGCAACTGGGAGCCAATGGAGGGAGATCCCAGATGGCGTGATGCGGTCCTAGGCTTTCACATGAAGCGTCAATGTAGCTGCCTTGGTCTGGATGGTCAGTTGCAAATGAGCTAAGTGTTTGGGGAGGATAAAGTACAGGCCAATACAACAGCCCAGATGTGGGATTACCATGTCTGAAGTAACCAGCATTCTTTGTGACATTTTTAAGAAGGGGTGAATGCGCTTCAGAACATGCAAATGAAAATGGGATTTCCTTGTGATATCGTGGGCTTGAGCAGAGAAAAGAAGGCCAGTGAAACTAACTCTCACGATTTCTGAGGTGGGGGAGATGGAAGGGTAGGGGCCAGGAGAAGAGGGAGATGGTGGGACAGAAGTGCCAAAGTACATGATCTCTGTTTCGAGGGGTTAACACACATAGGCACTTATGTATCACTCAGCCTTGGATCAGAGCCACTGAGAGGGAAGGTGATCTGCGTCTCAACATAGTTGTGAAAGGCAGTGGAAAATGGAGTGAGGAGGTCTGCAAGCACTTTTATACACATGTTAAGGACGGTTCATCCCCGTTTATTTTTTTGCTTAAAGAACTCACAATTTTTTTTTTATTTGGGGTGTTCTCCCCAAACCCTCTCCCCATTTATTTACTCCCTATCCTCCCACCCCTTTTTAAATCCCCTCACACCCCCACATATTTTTCAATTTAATCCGGTAAAAAATGTTTGGTAAAAACACTCTGTGAAAAAGAAA
Organism: Ambystoma mexicanum; assembly: GCF_040938575.1. Classification (NCBI taxonomy): domain Eukaryota; kingdom Metazoa; phylum Chordata; class Amphibia; order Caudata; family Ambystomatidae; genus Ambystoma; species Ambystoma mexicanum. The sequence goes on along the minus strand of NC_090931.1, from coordinate 1,426,011,180 downwards.
AACTGTGATGAACCAGTGTCGTACTGTTAAGGAGACGAGGAGAAAGGATAGATACTTCTGGGGGCACCGCAGTGGAGAATGATGGGATTGGAAAGAATCAGATCACGCGTGCAGTTCCACTTGAGGCAGAAATAAAGAAATCCATCAAGGGCAGCGTCTTCAATGCTGTATTCTTCTTACTTCATCTTGGTTACTGTTGGTTTCAAAGGGCAGTTGTTTAGGTTCAGCAGAAGCCATTTGTCTTCAAAGATCCACAATCGTGCCCTCCTGTTCCCCTCACACACCTAGAGTTCCAAACATCACATTGTTCCATACCTCATTCTGCCATTGAGGCTTATACGTCCATGCCCATTATAACCCACCACCTTCCTTCCTACTCATCAATTCAATACAGGAGACTGTTATGGCCTAAGAGTGTTGCAGGAAATAACTCAATTGCTTGGAACAAGAGGTTAGTGAATGTACACATCCTGCGTCGGGCACACCAGGACCGTCCTCACGGGAGGGGTTACATGGGCAAACCTAAAGGGTGCAAGCAGCTAACCCGAAGGTGATGAAATCTACTCTTATGCTTCTATGCACACATTCAAGGTTAGAATTCACCCATGTCCTCTATTAATAATGCATATATTATTAAGGGTACTGAATGTAGTACAGAAACGTAACACCCTAAAACATATCAACACCCTGTGTAATCAGGTCAGACATAGCCATAGTCCTACCATTATCGACTCTGTTCACCTGAATACTGCATTTCTCACATCCACAATTACAGTTTATTTGTAAAGACTACTTCAGTATGCATACTACGCAGAATTGATGCCCTATATGTCATGCATCCAGTTTTCAACAGAAATGTATAGATCTTTACTGCACTGGTTGTTGTAGGGTCTGTGCCACTTTGGACACAAATAGAAGGAACCTTGTTAGCAGAATGGCCTTTAAGGAACAAACACTCTACAAAGGTCTATGAGCCTTTCCCCAAAACATGTTTGGAAACCTTACATAGCTCAACGACCTTTAGATTTAAAGATGCTCTAAAGTGTCAACGCTATCGATACAAAGGATGGTCACTAATCGTCCTTATGGCTAGAATGATTATATTTTTATGGCGTACCAAACAGGATAGGAAACCCTAAGAACAGAACTGCTGTGATATCAATTCTGCAGCTTTGTGGCACTATTATAACACAGGAGATTACACTACTTTGTGTATCTTGTGACATACATAGGCAATTAGTCCCTTCATCCCAGGGGGAGCCACCGCCTTTGAGGCTAGGGAGGTGAGCCTGCTAAACAAGATCCTCAGGGAAAGTGGGACCTCACTGGGAGGGACTCCCCTTTGTGGGACAAGCACTCCCATTCCTTTAAGGAACTCCCTTCAAAGAACACAATTTCTGCCTATGTGGGAATAGAAAAAGCGAATGTTACGACTACATGGCCTGCAGCCAAGCATGACAGCACTTTTCTATTATTGGCTCAAGGTACCACTGGTGACCAGTTTAACTACGACGTGGACGTACAGCAACACGCCCCTTTGATTTACGCGAGCGTAACTATAGTGACAAAGAATCCTTAATGAAGACGAGAGACTCCTACGCAGAATGCGAGAATCTAGCATACTGATGTCCTGTAGGGGTGGAGCCGGCGGTAGCATGGAAGAGAAGCGAGGAAGCAAAGATGCCGAGAGAGGCGACACTGCCGAACGAGAGACTGAAACGGGCTGCCGAATGAGAGATGGAAACAGGAAAACAGTCTTCCTTGGTGGCGTGACCACGGTGTAACCGGGGTGGGTCAGGAACCTGAGAAACAGTGCAGAGTCAAGGAGGGAACAGAGGAAAGAATTCACTGTTCTGAATACAAGGACAAAAAGGAGTATGTCATGCCAGGCAGCATTCGGGAAGCAGGCGCTTATGCGACAAGAATGCAGAGTGCAAAGAAGGGAGGCGAACTGTCACAACCACGCTGGGAAGTCAACCCTGCTGGAGCATGCCCAGAAATACAGAGGGTACCCGGGTTGCCCAGGGCAGAGGGTGGCAAGCAGAACCTCCACGAACAGAGAGAACGGGTGAAAGGGTTACGGAAACCCAAGAGATGACTATGTGACAGAAATATTGAAACCAGCACAACACGTAAGAAGCGCAGAAAGCCAAAGAGGTCAGGAAGGCCCAAGAGAAGAGACATTTGGGGAAACCCCACAGAAAAGGGAATCTGAGGATTCCAGCAAGGGGGGTTAATAGATGTCAAAGGTTGTATGTGGGTTTGTGGCAAAGCATTGTTCCTTATACAATTCCACACCATTTCACCAAAGTTTGCATAGTTACCTGTTAGGACCCTCTGAACATTACTGGCTACATGACATTTGGACACCCCACCCCGTTCTCCAGATTTCAGCACAAGTCAAAATTTGTTTGTGGCTGTGGCCTGCCGACTAAGCCGTAAACAATGTTCAAGGGAAATAAAAAAATGTATGAAGGGCGAATGGACCCGAGAGTCGAAGTTGAAGGCAGGTAGCATTCCAGAAGTTTCCACATTTTTGCTGCATCAGGTGAAATTACTTTTCCAGAGGAAGTTTCGAGATGGTGCTTACTGGCGAAGTCGTAAACCACGTTCCTCGGGAAGGGAAACAGAACATGTTTCTCAACCAGTCCCGACACATGGAACAAAACTTGAGGTCCCTTTTGGGACCTTGAAATCCATGTTTTCTGAGATATTTGCTGTGCAACAAACTCCACCACGCCTGGGTGAGGTGGAACATTGACCTACAGGATCATTCATTTTCAACAATTGATGAGTGTCATTCATGTTTGTCTACAGAACCTGTTCGAGGAAACGGGTACTTTTGCTAGTGCCGATATACAGTCAAAAAGACATTTGGTGAAATCCAAAGAGAGGGGAACCTGGAGGGTCCAAGAAAGTGGATCAAGATATAAAGCTAAGGAAGAGAAAGTGGCTACGGTGACGGGAAAAGGATAAAGAAATCTTTCCTACATTAGAGAGACTTGCAACTTTTTCTGAAGAGTCAGTGAAAACAATCACCAGAGTGAGATTCTCTGAACATTGACCCGAGAAAGCCAGAGTCAGAAGGCCAACACCTGGGCTCATTTTTATGTTGTATGAATATAGTGGTAGGGCTAGAAAGCATAAAGGTTAAGGACTGCCTTTTTTGTTGATGACTGACGAGCACCCTTCGTTTACATAATAGGTAGAGGAATCCTTCATAGCGATGGAGACAGAGGTATTTTTCTTTTAGTTTTCATTAAACCCATTGAAAGGGGCCCCTAGGGGACCCTGACGTCTATGGAAACAAGGCGAGTCACCACACACGATAGATACGCCAGACACGAGGTTGTATTCCCAAAAGTAGGGTTTATTGCAAAGCAAAAAAGTCTCAGTTGGCCAACTCGGTCCCACGCCCCACGACGTGTATCTCTAGACCTCGAGGGACGCAAGAGAGTGAATTACGTACATCAGTTACATATATACAAAATGCATATCAAACAATTAGCTATGACATGTTTAACTACCGCCTTTATTGGGTTTCTTTGAACTTGGTGTGATGATGGACATCTCCGACTACTATGACACCTTCAAACACCTATTCTAGTTACAATTTGCAATTTGTGAGTGCGAAGGCATCTTTCAGTTGTTGAATAGAACACTGCGCTTCTGTTCTTGGAAGCAAGCTACATACAGGGGGAGGGGGGGAGGGAAGAGTTGCATTCCGGACCTTGCTATCAAAAGGTGCTATTCGTGTCCTGTGAGCCGACACGCTCTAGCGGGCTCAGCAAAGGGGGGCCGTAAGAAAAGCATAATTCAAGCCTTTAGCGGTATTATTCTAACATATTCTACCATATAACGAGACTGGCTGGCAGCTGCGAAATTATTAAATGCCCTACAGCTCTGCTTCAAAGCTACATTCGGGCATTCTTCCTGGCGCTGCCTACGTTTGTGTTTAAAAAAACTCTCGTTATCCTCTCGGCCCTGCGGCCTTGTCCTTTTCACATACAGACAACAATGTTTTACAGTCGAGCAGTGTAAGCGGAAAATATACTGCGAAGCAATAGGAACAGAAAGCAATGAGCAATGGTTAGAAAACAAAATGACGATTCTTGTTTCAGCAAAATGGCCGTTCATTGGCAAACTCGAAAACCTATATTCTGTCATATCGTGCATGACACGGTTGGCCCACGGCCACCAAAATGCGTTTGTGGTCACAAAGTAGAGGTATCCATTTTTCTAGACTGACACCGTTTAACCTGTCATTTCCGTCTCCTTCTGGTTAGCCACAATTTGTAATGCCGTTGATAAGATGCCATTCCTCCTCCTGGTGGGGAACTCTGGAATTTTAAACGTAGTGCAGTAGAACAGCTATCCATGTTATTTTATTTCATTTGGTTCTTTTCAATTCCACTAACTGTACTGCTACCTGTTGCTTGGTAGTCACGCTGCTGCTTGAGTATGGAACAAAAGCATACCAGTGACAGCAGGGCTTTGCTGAAGGTAGACTGGCAAGTCCTGCTTCTAAGTAGACAGCCTTCACTTTAAGCGAGGAGGTCATACTTGCAGGATACAAGGTCCATTGCACCTCGCATGTGCCTTTACTGTGCATCCTGACTCACGATCAGGGCAAACGTTACCTTGATCCCACAACAACCTCCATACGATGGTAGGCGGCAGTGCCAGAGAAGGGAAATTACGCAGCAAGGCAAGGGAGTGAACAACCCTCCTCTTAAAGCTCCCATGGTGCACTCAGTCGATGAAAGGCTGTTTGAATGGGTGCCTCGCCTCACAGTTTGATGGCTGTCCAAGTCCAATGCCGAAGGATCGATAGTGTTCCATCAATGGTTGGCTAGGGACATTTACTTTAGCATTGGCCTGCCAGTCTTGCCACATGGTGCACCAATCAAAGTTGAATGCTGTTTGTTACCTAGCACCTTGCAGGGCCAGGTGGACTATGTGTTACTCCTTGTTCAAGGAGTCTATTGTAGCCTTTCATACATAACTCAGAATTTGAATGTACGTTTTCCTACCGCAGCACTCCTTGCCCAGCACCAGGTTTCTCCTCCGGGGTGTGGTGCAGCACCTCCCCGAGTGCCCTGTTGTGCAGGAGGCCGGCAGCTTCCTATGGAGTCTCGTTAGTACCAGGAACTCCCAAGCAAAGTTTTCCAAAATCCCTGCTGCAATGTTGCTCCATTGCCTGCACTGCAACACTGCTGGTGGTAGGGTATCCCCTGTGGTTCTAAGGTGGCTGGTGTAAGTGTGAAGAAGGAGGAGACTAGCACACAAACTATCTGGTCCTATTCCCTGTTTCTAAAATACTATGGATCGTGTTATAATGTCTGCATTGGTCCACCGTCCTGTGACAAAACCTACTCCTAGTCCTTAAACTGAGAACTAAACAAAAGATAAAGTCTTTCTTCTCGGCCCAGAAGAATGACTTCATCTGAACTAGGGATCGAGGTTCACCTCCTTGTGAGTGATGAAAAGAGTTATCTATGAAAATACAAAGACAAAAAGTTCCAATTACTTCCTTGGGTTGGTTCTTGCAACAATAGAAAAGACAATTGGCTTTCAGTTCAGTCCCAGGGGTAATGACTCCCTTCCCCAGGTCTTACACACACTGGGTTGCACAGTTCAGTCGCCCCCCCCCACCCAACCTTAAGTCTATTGTAGCCTTTCATACATAACTCAGAATTCTAATGTAGTTTTTCCTATCGCAGCACTCCTTGCCCAGCACCAGGTTTCTCCTCCGGGGTGTGGTGCAGCACCTCCCTGAGTGCCCTGTTGTGCAGGAGGCCGGCAGCATCAGTCGGCACCCCCTAACCTTAGTTAGGTTTCACAGCGCCAGGGGGAGGATGTCTCCCTTCCCCTAGCTTTGGTTTACCAGGAGAATGCTTCCCTTCTCCTGGTACTTTTGTCCCAGGCTTCAATGTGACCATGGCGATCCCTCCCCTGGTCTGATCACACAGTTCCACAATACCAGGCGAGATGCCACTGTATTTTTTTTTTTTTCGTTTTTTTTACTTGGCTACACTGTTCCCCTCCATCGGGGGGATGCCTCCCTTTACCTGGTCTGCCTTTCCTTTTTGGTTTCACTATTCACAGCTCAACATTACCGGGGAGATTGCGTCCCTTCCCATGGCTTGCAATTCAAAAGACCTCAAACAACATGGCCTTCCAGTCTTATGGGTGTAGGTCCCAGACCCCTATAATCCTCTTGTCTTTTTGCTGTAGACCTGGTACTCTATCCTGCCAGGCCAGGTACTGTGATTATTAAGATGACTTGGGTTCCGCTTCATAAAAGGGTGCGGGTCCCAGACCCGTGAGATTCTCTCCTTGATGCTGCAAACCTGGTTCAATATCCTGTCCTGTACTGTACTGTGATGTGATGATAAATATTACTTTGGTGGCAGTTTGTTGTTGTGTGTGGTCCCAGATCCGTTATTTGTGACTTCTCTGCCCTTTTTGGGTTAACTACCAACCGTCCTGGCTACCTGGACCTCTTCACAGTGCTTACTGACCGCCTCTGGTTGTTCGTGGGCTTCTCCTCCACGCTCGGGCTTCTCAAGGTCCCTCCAGGGTCTGCAGCGCCTCCGCAGAGTTCAAGGTCGGACTGGACAAGAAATAGGTCTGACACTCAATATAATGTGGCCCACCCCTCGCCTCACTACCCTTGACCTCTGATGACATCACCGGAAGTGATGCCATTAGACCCCCCTCCCCAAAGTGACATCCCAGGAAGCGATGTAACACGACCTTTCACCCCTTGACAGAACAGGAAGGGGCATCAAATGGCATTGTCCCCAAGTACACTACGAAAAATATGGTCATGATTTCACTAATGTGATATACATTTCATACAAGAATTGATCACCATATGGATCATTAATATCTGTGTGTATAGATCCATATTGTCAAATTACTGTGAATGCAAGCAGACGTCCAAGGCCAAATGATAATATGTTATTGTATAGAACTTACGCTTAAGCTCTTTTTTTATAGAACAAATATGCATACAATATCACCCAACTGTGTTGGTACTCATTTATCGACCTAAGAAGGATGAAAGGCTGAGATGGCCTTGCTGGGATTCGAACCTGCAGATCACACACACATCGCATCAGCCTCATCAACCGACTGAGCCATCATATCGGCTATAGTAAAATGAGCAATTATTCTGTAGTGGACACCAGTAAACTGGTAACTGAGATTTAACAGCAGACCAGTTAAGGTGGGGTGACACCTGGCCGAGGGATACGCACCCAGCGTGCAAGTTTGCCTGCTGCAGACACTATTGGGGGAATACATGATAGGGAGTAAAGAACCCCCCAGACAGTAAGGGCCAGCATCATGCTTGCAGTAAGGAACCCACCTGCTTGCAGCTGAGCCCCAGATCTGCTGGCCTCATCGCGCAGCTTTTGTTGCCTAAGCTGATGGACTAGCCCCTGTATCTTGCACCCAAGCTCTCCATCAGCCTCACTGCAAAATACACTTTAGGCATTGGCCCAGGTAATGTGAAAAGAGCCCTTGCTGGTCCCCAGCCCTGAACTGGTATCTTTCTGAAAGCCAAGGCAGCCCCTTGCTCCTTGACCTCGCGGTGTTTGGTTTCAGACGGTACAGAGTGGCTCTAGGTCACATTATAACTACACAGATTCAGATGAGTTAGCAGAAACAATTCTAAACTTGACAGTATGTCTTGTGTTGTATGCCAACAGCACAAGAGCATCATGCGATGCACACCGCAGGGGCTGCCCAACCGCACTCAGAACTCCTTTTATTCACCCAAAAAAAAAAAAAAAAAACATTTTTTTTTTACCCCCAACTGGCCCCCACTCCCCAGGGACGATTTCGGCCGTCCACAGGCCGAGGGGCCAATCCGACTCTTCCGTTCCCCTGCTCCTGGGCTGCGCATTTCCAGTTCTCCATACGTCTCAGCTCTCAAAGTCAGCTGGCTGATCTGGTCTCTGCCTCCTTTCTTGGTCCAACCACAGCACAGGTGTCGGAGGCAGCTCTGCCGGTGGGCAAGCATCCCAGTCTCTGCACTCCCTGGTGTCTTCATTCCTCCAGCTGGTATCGAATTTCCTGGTTCCTCCAAGGAGGATCGGACAGGTTGAATTGTTGTTCTTCCCTTTTTATTGCCTGTAGCCGAATACCTTGTTTGAGGCAACTAGACCACTCTCTCTGGTCCTGCGGGGCCTTCAGTCTGGCTCTGCACCTCTTCTTTGTCCCAGTACCTGAGGGATACACGTTCCTTGAGGAGTCCACAATGTTCCTCGTCCCAGTATTTCCTATACTAATAGTTTGACATGCACATATAGGAACACTAGGGAAAGTGTTGGCATGAAGGTATGTATGGGGATACCATGTTCTTCCCTAGTTCATCACTAATCCCACAGAGGGTTTCCCTCCCCATGAGATCCAACCACAGAGTACCACCCCACCTGGGGGGAGTATCGTGTAGCAGCCTAGCCTCATGGGAAGGGGCACCCCCTAGGGGATAAGTGACAATATCTGGTGATTTGTCACACTTGTTATTGGGCAGAATGGCTCCACTCATCCTGGGAACAAGGTTGGCTCACCCACTGCATTTTCCTCAGCTCGACACATTGGTTGTCTCAACGGCCCCGTGGCTCAACCTTCCTCTGCCTCCTATTTGGCTTGATAGCTTCACTGGGCAGGTACAGGTTGCATCAATGGCTCCTCGCATAAAGTAGGGGTGTGAAGAAGGGGTTCCTTGCAGGAGAGAGATGCTGGGCGTTTATTGCCCTCCCTCAGCAGCTCAAGGAGACCTCTCCATCAATACTTTGTTTATAGCTAGAGCTTAAAAAAAAAAAAAACAGGCTGGTACCCAGTTATAAAAGCCTCTGTGTTTCTTCTATTTTCTTCTTCTTAGTGATGTTTAGTTTCAATGTGTGTGCTTATGTTCAGCATCCATCAGTCATCGACACGGCTTCACGCTCCTCGTCACCTGCCACTCCTGGAGCACTAATTTGCATTGCAAGCCAAAGGGGCCATGCATCACACCATTCTATGCCACACTCTGGCCTCACTCATTGGGGTTCATGCATTCAAGACACAACGCAACATTAATACTCGTATAAAAGATAAAATTGGATGAGCATTGGAGTTCGAACTCAACAGCTCTAATACACATTGGTGAGCAGTGAGAAACCTGCATTGCTCTGGTGGCTTCTGATAATGGGGGCACTTCTGGTTCTACGCCAAGAGGGTAACCACTAGACCACATCGCCTCTCGGGGAAAGCTTTGATCATCAGCCTAACACAAAGATACTTGCGTGATAAACTGCCTTTACACATAAAGATCTTCCCAACCTAGCTCTAGTGGGTTCTTCACTGCAGGTCTGTGTACCAGGTTTCCTGTGCCACCCAAAGAAAGAGGCTGCTCATGAAACGCCACTCATAGAAGCCCACCAACAGAACAGGAGGGTGAGGGAGGGGTCAGAAGACCAGAGGATGGGGGGGGGGGGGGGGCAGGGAGGTGAGCAGGTAAATCAGTGGTGCTAGGGGTTTGTAATGAGGCTGGCCGGGTGCCACAAATAGGTTAAACTGGACCTTGCCAGTTTGGTAGCTTGGGCAAGGAAGTCGGAGTGACAAAGTGACAAAGGGGGCATGGCTGAGGGGACACTTGCTGGAGGCTTTACAAAGGGTGAACCCCTGCGTAAATGCTACCCATGTCTATCTGTGGTGTGTTAGCGTCGCTCCAGTGCAACCAAAAAAATATTTTAAAAAGGCAGCCTTTTTTCTTAGCAAGTTCAAACAGGCAACTATTAGACATGGAACCTTTAGCTTAGAACAGAACTAAATATGGCGTTTTTTAGTTAAAAAAAATAAAAATAAAAATAAAAAAGGGATTCCTGTGCACAGTGTAAAAGACAGAGAACCTCCATCCATCCATCCATCTTGTGTCGCATAGGCTAGCGAAGACCTGCCAAATGGCAACAATTGTCGAGTCATTTTGAACTAGCAAAGAACGTTAATTAGCATCGATCTTGGTCAAACTGTAACTCATAGCGAAAGGTTGTGTAGGAGAGAAGCAGAAAGGGGATCTCAAACAATGCACATAAGTTGTGAGAACAACAGTAACGTCTAAGGCGCAGATCTCTCTTGGGAACTGGAGACTAAGTAAGCTGGCTATGTATACACACAAAACATAATGTCAAATATCGTGGCTTTAAGTAACAGGAGAGAGAATTAACATGTTACCTACTCAATAGGTGGTCTAAGATCTGAGCTGCTGGGATTAAAACATTTTGATCCAAGGATTACGGAATGAGTTGTGCAGCGTTCATGTTAGTCCAGTGATCTATCTAACTGGCTTATTGGAAATCAAGACAAGTTCTAGCAGCAAGAATAACTCACCAAGCCAATGCCACCTTCTTCATTGGGTTCTTGGCTTTTCTCTGCGGGATGTACTCAGGGATGGGCCTCTGGTTAACAGGTTCTCCTGGTTCGGCCTTGGCCTGCAAAGCGTTGGTCCTTCCATGATTGCAATGAATATTTTTGATGGGATGCTGGGCAGATTGTCTATTGCCCACAGACACAAAGCTCTTCAAAATGTTAGAAGCACACCCTACAAAGAGGCATAGGTTAGGAATACTCAGTAAATGGCCACTTTATTCACAAGTATGAACTGGCTTCTTACATAGCAGTTACTAGCACGGATCCATCTTGTAAGTACTTTAATTAACCAATGTTACCATTTACAAACACGACAGTACTCGTGTTGACCAGGTGCTACCTTTGGAATACTGTGATATGGGCTAAGAAAATTCCCAGATATGGGAGATATTGATCCATCAAACTGTCTTTTATAGATATGGCTATTAGGTGGGGCTAAAGCGCCACCTATAAGCTGAAACTATTGCATCGAGTACAGCTAGGGAGAAATGGCATATGAGGGGGCGGGGGGGTGCGGACACAAAGCTTGTAGGTGGCGTTTAGTTATTCATGCACCCATTGACTGACCATGGCCAGGCTAATCCCTATGACCATTCCCACCCACTTGATACCCAGCCCCGTGAAAAACACATCCTCCTGGGATCTCTTTCAGCTAACTTTATCAAGCCTCGTCATCAGAAATGCCTGCTATTGTTTTTTCAAAGTAGTCTTCTGAGAGTTAATGGCTTAATTGGAGAAGTAAAACGTGGCAGGGGTGCATTATAAAAGGTCTTAACCAGGCCTGCCTTCAGCCGCTCAATTTATAAGCACTATGCGTGTCCTTCACTGAAGTCATGTTAAAAAAGAAAAAAGCATATCAAGAGTTTTCAGTTGAGGAGTTTCCTGGCAGGAGAGATTACCAAGAAACCCTCTTTGAGCTGGTGTGTTGAAGAGAAGCTCTGCTACATTAAGTTGTTTCAATTGAACATTTTGTCAACCAGAGAAGTTGAAAAGATTTGCCTTTCGCCATACTTTAATCATTATTGAAGAAAAGACATGTGCTTAACCATCCTGCAAAGTAGGAACAGCTTTCCTTTTGCATATTCCAACTAGCATTGCGGAAAGGACCTTCTGTTTTACCATCCTGAAAGATTAGGAGAGATTTCCTCTTTGTTATATTCCAAACAGTGTTGTGGAAGCGACATTTGTTTTGTCATCCTGAGGAAAGTATTGGGTACAAGGGAATCTGCATTGCCTTTAAGAGACTGGTCTTTTCCTGACATAATCCAGCGGAAGGGAAGCACCCCTGGACAGATTGTTTGGTTGAAGTTATACGTTTACGTTTTTGCACATTTTGAATTCAAATTGAACATTTACCTTGCACCTTTTGATTTTCTAGGTCAGTGTGAGAGTCCTAATTAGTTTGGACAAAAGGTTAGCCTATTTTAGTTTCATAGGGAGGGATATTTGTTTTAGGATAGGGAAAGATAGGCCTTTAGCCAAACCCCTTTCTGTTAATTAAATGGCTAATGTTGAGAATATTGCCACTGTGTCAGCCTCTCATTTCTGACCCCTCACCGTTCTAAGTGAAGACACTTGGCATTTATTTACCATGGGAACTTCCTTTTGTTCTTGATGTACAATGGACAAAAAAACAGGTAATTGTATCATGCATTTTCTTTCACTGTATTGCTTTCATTCTTGATAGTAGTAATGCTGATTACTACTGTCAATCACAAAAAGAGAACATCGTTTTAACCTTAATATTTGGACAATATGTGCGTCTTTATTCGCCACTTTACAAAAACTCAAATCCCAACCTTTGTGCTCAGCAAACTTGGCTACCGATTATGCCCATTCATTGGCCTTCCTCCCTCCGGAAAATGTTCCCAACTTCACTACAACCTACACAGATCCTCCTCTAACCTTCTGCCTAGTGACACCATGTTGGTTGGCTCTCCATGCACAACCATTCCCTTATAAAAGTTCTTTATCATAGTCTGCAAAGTCATCAATAATCTTGATCCTTCATACCAGGGTGACTGCATCTCCTTCTGCTCACCATCGTGTTTTCTCCACTCCTTCTCTGCAATCAACCTCACCGTCTCTTCAACCCCTGTACCTCCTCTCACGGCCAAGCGTTATCAATACTTGCACCAATCTGTTGAAACCCGTGGCCTATCACGATCAAAGCCAGCCCAACTGTGGATCTCTTCAAAGGTTTGGCTTAAACTTCAGCTACAGGCCAAAGAGGGAGTGCCCCCACGTGGTCCCCTACCCGACCCCACCACTCCCAACCAGTGCTGGGTAATAATGTAATCTGCTATATTGATACAGTACTTACTTTGCAGCACTAGACCCCCTTGCTTGTTACCTTTGTAAGTCATCTGTTTTTTTTCTTTTCTTGCGTTTTCTCCGGTCTATGTCTCACTAGGTTCACCCACTCAAACTGGCTTAGCACTTTCTCATCTTTGTGCTATTGTGCATACATCATTAGGGAAATGCCTCTGCCACCTGTAAATGTGTTAATGCAAGTCATTTCGGATCGAAATTGACATCCCTATTATTCAAATACATACAATTCCTATCGAATCTCATAAAAAGACACATAGATACAACTATATAAATCACTAAACATATACACAAGTAAAAATAAAACAATTTCACATAACTCATAAATGCAATACATGCCGAGCTTAGTGTGAAACGTATGATACAAGTGTTTCAAGCACAACATTTATCATAAATAATATTCTGATTTGAAAATGGGTTACGCTATTATAGTTCTGGAAAACTTTCTTTAGCCTGATTCGCATAGTAGCGGGTCGATAATGCTCAAGACAGCAAAATAGCCTTGGGTTGCAGGCCAACATAAGGTATACACAGGGAGCAATGCAACCTGGTTGGAAGAGAGAACCCTCACTAGTAAAATTGCATACCTAGCAAGAGGCTTAATATTCAATTCCACTGATGAATTCAAACTGGGTGACCCATTCACAGTTGCCTAGCTGGCTCGATAAAGGACAAGAGGCTAAGGGAAGTAAATGGGTGAAACTAGTATAAACCCAGAAAATATCGTTACGATTGTTTGAAGCTCAATGCATGATGGCATAAAAGCTTTCACTCCAAAGCTAGCGAGCCGGTCAGATAGCACAACGAGATGAACACCCTTTTCTTACATCTGTGTGCAGCCTGCTGAAGCAGGTTCGAATCCCGGCAGAGTCAACTCAACCTTTCATCCTTCCGAGGTCGATAAATTGAGTACCACGCAATACCACGCCGTGGGATAATAATATCAACTGTTATCTCAGCGCACAGATGCCTGCGGACTTGTAGGACTATATATAAAATAAAACTCAAAACTAGAACTAGACTCCAGAGGTATGCGATTGTACATTAAGAAAGACATTCTCCAGCTGTGATTGAAAGGCATTTACAACTAAGTTCTTAGACTGCCTGTACATTAATAAAGCGATTGAATAAACCTGACAAGTTAAAGTGAACATAGCCAATCCAAGGAAACTTATGAACAGCTGCTAATGAAAATGGAGAAGATCCCACATTCATGTAGCAAAGCATACCATTCTGCAGGACCTCACTTCATAGACCATTAAGGCCGGCAGAAGTGTTCGATACCTGAATACTAATTTAGAGGAGGTCTCAAATACAGCCCGCACTCCTGTCGCCCATTTTGTAGTACCAGGAACATTCAAACCGAGATATGAGACGTACGATGGGTAAATAGACCAGCAGAGATCCTCAATAGGGCTCTGTCCAGTGTCAATCAGAAGACCAATACCTATTGAAGCCCCAATAACCAAACAACCATGGGCACTAAGATATCCATTGAGACAACCATATCAGCAAATGACAAGAAATTAAGATTGCTTGAACATTGTCCCAGAAGAAACTGAAAGGGCCTCAATGGAAGGCGAATGATGACGTCACAAGTGCCCAGACAGATGTACAGATGAAGAACGACAACCAAAAGGTGACACACAAAGACGAAACGCCATGAATAAGGATATCGCAGACATAGAAGAAGAGATGATGTCGGAATATAAAGAAATGTAAATTGTAAGCAAGATGAAAGTATTCAACCAGATAACGCCTGTACATAGGCTTGTAACACATGAAGCTAAGAAAACAGTACAGCTTGCTATGCTTAGTAGAAGAATAGAGCGGCAAGCGCCAATCATATATCTACCTCACGAAGCACATTATATAAGTGCAGTCCACTTTATACAAAGCAGAGTTAACCCAGGTTACTAAAAGTCAAACAGACCAGGATTCTTATTCCAGCTAAAACAAGAAGAGAGACAGCGGAATCGAAACTCAGCAAGGAGCAGGCCCCGTGCTGGGGAATCGAGGTCAAACAGTAACTTTGGAGAATCGAAACCTAAGAGCAGAGCAGCCTGCCCCGTGAAGGTTGAGATAAGGGGGCCCAGGCAGGTGGCGGCCGAAAAGGAGAATTAAATGCACAAATAGAAGGAAAACGAGGCCTATTCACGGTGTGCCAACACGTGACCAGCCAAGCGCAAAGATGTAGCAACGTATGATGTCATCCAAAGCAGGACATTCCATAACTTTTCCTGACAAGAAGCTACAGTTTCGAGGCCATCATCAATCAACTAATTGACACATAGCCCTAAAGTACTGATTGATGGAAGGGAGGCAGGGTGAATCTTGGGGCATCTGGGTGACCATTCTGCATGCTGCTAATTAAAGTGGAGATTTATGCTTAGGGTTGTAGCCAGCCCAATCACAGTGGGCCAAATAATCTAAGGTCGTATAGATATTAGAACCAATGAGACGTCATACTTTTAGTGACGGTTGCATGTGTAATGTAGAGGGAAGGGCGTAGACCCCCACCCGAGTTATCCAATCCTCACACTCCGTTACAATATACAGATTTAGCACCTATATTTAAGTTGCCTTTTCCAACCAATAAGAATTGCATGACAAATTTTTGAGTGTTACACGCCAATGATGAGAACATTTTACTATAACTATTGTTGTTTGAATGAAGATTGTTGGGATTTGAAGCGAGACGGGCCATCACATCATTGTTGATCTCCAAGTTTCCCTGTTTCTTGTACTTGTCATTAAAAGGACTCCCCTTTGCCAAACCATTTGAGCTGTCCGTATTGATTGGTGTTGAAGTACGAGAATCCCGCACCCCATCCACCTCAAGGTGCAGCTATATCGTCTTAAAGTACTTGAGGGTGAGCACTGATTCTATGGGCCGGTCACAGGTCACTCCCCCTCCTGTACACTTGGTATCAGAGGATGGTTGGAAACCAATGATTATTTATAAGACACCTATTGACCGTCGACACGAAGTAACTCTAGGTCTTCGGCAATATCACGAGTCCTTCGCCATTCGGCTGAGTAGACTGTGAAGCTTCCCATGGACAATGGTAGTATAAATTGATTCTAAACTGCAGTGGGTCCTGAAGGGACCCGTTTAAAAAAACCATAATCCTTCCCATTCCTACGGGCAGCGGATCAGGTGAAAGTCTGAAGAAGGCAGTGATCCCGAGGGTCCAGAGAGGAACGAATCGAACGGTGAGTGAAATAGAAATTGAGTGCTTTGGCAAAGATTATAGGCGTTAGAACAAGTAAGGGAAAAGGTAACGGAGGGAGGTGAAAAAAAAAATAACACCAAAATAATCAGAAGTAGAGAAGACTAATATATATAGATAATGATTCGAGATTAATTGAATAAATGAAAGGATACCAAGGCGGACACCTGAGAAGTGAAAGGCTACCGGGGTGTACACTCGAGAAGAGATAGAATACCAGGACGGACACCCGAGAAGAGAGGATACGCCTTATTCCTGTGCTTTAATATAGCGGTCAGAAGAAACATGAACTCAGAGCCCCACATAATAGGGGACGATTAGGCTACCACCACGTTTAAAGACGTTGTGAACGGAGTTCGTTTAAACTCCATGTAGGGGTAATAATTAGAGGCAGAGATATTTGTGTCCAGCTGGTGTCTGTCTAGTCTGTCAAGTGTCTGTCTTATATGTTCTGTTGTGTCATTGCATGTGAAGGAATTCTTTTTGTGTGTTTTGTGTGAGGCCTGATTAAGATTTATGCAATTCGATAGTTGAGATGGAATCACATACGAGTTGATGTTTGAGTAAATTGGTATTATAATATTTTGGCAGAAAAAAAATTGGATTGGAGCTTGCGGTGTTTGGTGCTCGCTCATATTGTTGAAAGTGTTAAAGTTGCATGGAAGAATTGAAAAGCATAGTATAAGAGGAATAGAAACATATTTAAGCATGGAAGACATTACTCCTTTAGCACACTTATGTAAACAGCTGCCGAAACATGCACCTAAACTAAAAAGGTATAGCACCGAGTGGGTCAAGGGTACCGCCCACAAGATGTTTATGCCGTGGCCACAAAATGGGTCTTTATCTAAAGCCGTTTTACAGCATATGACAACTTAATTGCATGCTACATATACGGGCAAGAAGCTAGAGAAATGCCTTGCTGTTCTAGAACTCTGGAAAATGTTCGAACAGTCAAAGAAAGAGCCACCTGCAGACTGGATACTAAATGTATGCACAGAGGGGGGTGAGACGCCTACTGCTCCACCTGTCCCGCCTGAAAAAGAACCCGAGGGAAGTAAGCCTGAGCGACTCTACCTGTTAAGGGAGCTTAAAGCAGCCACAGGGTACAGCAACACCGCATATGAGTCACCTACTTATAGTAGTGATGAAAATCTAGGGAAGGTTAAGGACAAGAATCTTGCCTCCGCAGTCTCGAGCGACAAGGGGAGACGCGATGATGAAAGAAAGGAAGGATCAGGCACAGACAAGTGCATCTCTCAATAAGGAGAGAGAGGGAAAGAAGTGGAAAGGAAGTGAAGACAGAACTGATGAGGAGTTAAGGGACGAAAAAATAAGGAGGAAAGATAGGCTGAGGCGAGAACAGCTGTATCGCGAAGAGCAAGAAAAACAGCTCGATCGCAAACAGAACAGCCTATGATCAGGACAGAAAGAAACAGCAAAGGTTGGAAGAAGAGCAAAGGGTACGTGAAAAAGGGATAAGGAGACGGAGAGATGAGGAGATACGAAAGGCAGATGAACGTAGAAATGAAAAGAGAAGGGAAGAAGATAGAGTCAGAGAAGAGGCGAGGAAGCACAAAGAATTTGGTGATGATGTTGAACGTAAGCGTAGACAGAGGGCAGCCGGTCTCAAATATTTGGAGAGGAGGTTAAAAAACCTGATTCAGTGGTAGATTGGGAAGACATTGAAGAATTCTTTCCCACGTACGACTCTGTACCAGGCACGTCTAGGACAAATATTGAAGATGACTTCTACACCAGAAGCACCGGGGAAACGATTGATAAAATACCACAATATATTCCATGGCCACACATGGACCGTGAAAACCTGAAAAACAAGCTTCCAATGCTGACATCGGGAGCTGGAAAATGGATACATGAGTTAGAAAAAATGACAGGAGGTAACACCCTAGCTACAGGGGACATTAAAGGTCTCCTGATCGCCATACTTTGTGAGAGAGCAGACGATGTGTGGACACGGGCGGGCTACCCCAGTGTAACCACAATCAACACGGCGCACGACGGAGCACCATTTAAAAATTGCAGAGCAGCAGTATGGAAAGCACTACGGGTGCTTTACTCAGACACTTCTGATATGGGAGCCATAATGACCTGAAAAATGAAGGAGTCGGAAGTACCGTTACTTTATATCCAGAATTTCCAACGCGCGTGGGTACTCAAAACGCATGAATCTTGGACGAAATCTATACCTGTATTTTATCACATATTGTGCCAAGGGTTGCCAGAACCAGTGTAGAAACAGCTCAAGAAATTGGTAGGAGTGGAGGCTAAACCTTGGGCTGAAATAGACTTAACTATCGCGCATTACTGTAGATTGTTACAGGAAAAGAATCGAAAAACAGAGGCAACTCGAAAGGGTGAGGAAGCGAAGCTGGTGCGAAAGAAATTGGAGCCATGCTAACTAACGCAGCTGAACAAAACATGCAACAGGTGGCTAACCCACAACAGAACAACCAGGGTAACGTAGGATTTTACCCGAGGGGAAGAGGGTTTAAAGGAAGAGGATGGCAGAGCAATCAGGAAGGTTACCAAGGTAATCAAGGAGTCTTTCAAAATGGTAATTCGACTATGTCAAATGGACAAATAATCCGACCACCACCAGTATGTTAGCTGCGTGGACTAACAGGGCATTTGGCGCGCACATGCAGAAGTTAAGGCATGTGTCAGAATAGCCAAGGAATGGGAGAAGGCGCGGCAAATCCACCTGCTTTCCCACAACAGGGTGTTGCACAGAATCATACGGTGCAACAAGGAGTGCAGCAAGGGGTGCAACCACAGAATATAGGGAATCTTCCACAAGGACAAACCCAACAGGCACCACCACAACTGTCACAGACCCAGAACCCTGGAAGGGGAAGCAACACTGGGAATGGGGAAAATCCCAAGTGCACAGTGGGGCACACATATATACACTAGGACAGCTCACTGGGAACCCTCATGAGATCTATCCTATCAGTGACACCAGACCCTCATAGGGAACCTAGGGTGAATGTCGTTATAGGGGGTAAAGAATATTCCTTTCTAGTGGACACGGGTGCAACACGCTCGTGCATACGTGAAGGCAAATTTTCCTTATCCAGCGAGGCCATAGATAGTCAGAGTTTCACAGGAGCCCACAGTCGAGTTGCCTTTACAGACGCACTCCCAGTCTCCATAGGAGAGTGCGACATGAATGTACCTTTACTATATTCACACCAGACCACTGTAAACATTTTGGTTCGAGACTTAATGACAAAATTGAACATGACGATTTCGTTCACGGAGGAGGACATAGTATGCTCCACTCCAGGAATGCATTATTCAAATGTATGCGAAATAATTAAAGCATACTCAGGATGCATGGCCATGAGAGCTTTACCGCTGGAACCAGAAGATTTTGCGTATGGCATGCGGGTGCTTATGGCAAGATTGCCAGGTCTCGCAGACAGAACTATGAGAACCCCTGATGAGTTTCTATTCAGACAGAGCGAGGGAAAAGAAGAGCAAGAACAGTGGGAGGAACGGGATAGAGCACATAGTACAGAAAGAGAATAGGTAGAATGTGAGAAACAAATAAAGCACATGGTGGAAAAAGGGGAGGGAGAACAAAGACAACATGAGGGGGACAAGGAGAAGACACAAATCAAGAGTGAGACAGCCAAGCGATAGAACAAGAGCTGAAGAGAAACAAAAAGACAATACAAGAGTGGGAGCAAATAAAAAAATATATAGAATGGGGGGGGGGGGACAAGAGACAGAATAAGAGGGATAGAGAGGAGAAAAAACAGGTGGCCAAGGAAAGAAAAGGAGAAAGAGGAGAGACAAAGAGGAAAAAGGGAGACAAACGAACATGTAACAAGGATGAACAAAAAGGCAGAACTTGAGGGGATGAGAAAGACGAGAGTGTAAGAAGGATGGTGAAGAAACAACCAAAAGAGTGAGGTGCAAGAAAATGAAGTGGGGGCAAAGTGAGGTGCCAGATTAAACAATAGAATGACTGGAAAAGGAAGGAGGGAGAGGCAAAGGGGAGTAATGGACAAAGAGGCAGTGACCATGAACCAAAAGTACAATTGCAAGATAATGGTGTGAGGGTGCCCACACTACACTGTAAATCACATGCTTAGTAACTCGTTTTTTGGTGCTCTACGATTCGGACTAACCTATGCCAAGCCCTAGTTCCATAATTTTTTTTTTTTTTATGGTTATTGGTAATTACAACATCTTTCACTTTCATCCAATGTCAAAACACGTACTTACTTAATCATTTTCTTTCCAAACCAATGAATCTCCTGCCTTACATAAATACTCAAACAACGTCATTACCGCTAATACCAAACTTATTTTTTCCCCAATCAATACTCTCCCCCACCATTCCTCAGCTGTTAGCAAAAGCGTCAGCTTCAAGTGCCTCTCCAGATATCTAGTTCTTACTTTGGTTAGTGCTTTACAGGAGGTTATTAGATGGAAGAGTGTTTCTACATTCTTGGTGTCTCCACAATGTCTACAATAGGATTCTGCCTCCTAAATCTGTTTCCTTGCCAAATGTACTTCCTTTGTTGGGGAGTACATTCAGTCGACATCGCCTAAGAAGGTCTCTGCAATGGGCTGACAGACATTTTTGTAGGTATTCCAGAATTTGGTTTAGACCTTTATGCTCAGAAATCATTATAGGTCTTAGTCTATCCCTACTTCTTGCCTCAATGGTAGCAATCCAATCTAGCTCTTGTAACTTTTTTTTTCAACCTTTGTTGGATTGGACATAAGGAGGTCCCTTGTAATATTACACCCTTTAAGATAGTTCTCACATGTATCCATCCATAGTATCAATCCCTTATAAGGGCTGATACTCTTTCTATAAAGAGATATGGTTTTCTACATTACTAGAGATACAAGGGATTGAAGGCTCAGCTCATATCGAATGGAACATACTAGCAGCGAGTTGAGCAGTTTCAGAACCTACCTCCAAAATAGCCCCTCCAATACTCCCCACACTTTCCATGACAGACTCAGCACCATATGACAGGTTCCGCACCACCTTTTGCTTATAGAATGTAATGGGTGGGAGAGTCAAGGACACCACATATCTTCTATGAAAGGCTGCTCCCTGAGTCACAAGCCTTCCCAGCTTAACTCTTAACATGTTGTGTAGTGATCCCTCTCATTCAGGTTTTTACTGACCACTATGCCCAAGTAGGTTATAAGGTCTACCGTCTCCAACTTCTGATCTTCTATCCTCCATGAGAAAGTTCACTTCTGTTTTCTGCACGCAGATGACATAAGGATTTTTGATTTGACCACGTTTACTCGCATGCCATTCTCTTTCAAATAGAGGACGAATGCACTCAGCCTACGTTGCAAACCAATGGGTGTAAGGTCAATGAATACCAAGTCATCCGCATACAGAATCCAGGGAATTTCAATGGAGTTATTTTTCGGTGGGAAGGCTCGGATCGTTTTTTGAGACTCCCTCAGATCCGACATATTTGTTTGTTTGTTTGTTTGTTTATTTATATAGCGCTCTTGACCCGGGGGTATATATGCGCTTTAAACATCAGGTTACAGGTAAAAGACAATAGTACAGTATTAATAGGGCATAGATAATAGTATTCAAACAATATACATAAAATTGGACATTCGGAGTGCATGCATGTGTGGTAGGACGGTTATTTGTTGGTTAACCAGGAGATGACCTTGGTTCTGAAGGGTTGGAAAGTAGGTGTAGATTTAATATCCAGTGGGATGGAATTCCAGAGTTGTGATGCCAAAGTTGGGAAGCTGGATCCGCCGGCTCTTTTGAGGGAGTATTTGGGAACTGTTAGTTGTAGTGAGTTGGACGATCTGGTGGTTCTAGTGTTCTGTCTTAGTGTAAATTTGTTCGAGAGGTAGGGTGGGGCAAGATGATTGAGGGCTTTGTAAGTAAGGCATATGGTTTTCAAGTCTATTTTCTGTTGGATGGACAACCATTTGCAGGCAGTTCTGGTGGCGGAGATGTGTTCCCTTCTAGGAATATTGAGGGCGGCACGGAGTGCGTTGTTTTGTAAAACTTGCAATTTATTGATTACTGTTTTGTTGGCACCTACATAGAGGCTATTACAGTAATCCAGTTTAGATTGAATGAGTGCTCTGGCTAGGATGAGACAGTTGCTAGGGGAGATCAGTGGTCTGCAGGCCCTGATTAGTTTACCAGTGTAGGCAGTGGCTGAGGCGGTCATATTGATTTGTTTGGCTAGGTTAATGTTCGTGTCTAGGTAGAAACCGAGGGTTTTTACGCTCTTGGCGATGGGTATGGTGTTACCGTCAATAGTGAAGCTAGTGTAGCCGGGACAGAGTTTACTGATAGTGTTAGGTGAGCCGACAAGAAGCAATTCAGTCTTGTCATCATTCAGGCATAGGCCATGTGTGGCCATCCATGCCTGAATGATGGAAAAGACTTCATTGATCCATTTGGCGTCCTTGTTGTAGTTGCCTGATAGGGTGAGGAGTATCTGGGTGTCATCTGCGTAGTTAGTATAGGTGACACCCAGATTGTCCAGCTTGTCGAATAAGGGCTTGGTGAAAATATTGTAAAGGGTGGGTGAGACACAGGATCCTTGTGGGACACCGCAGGTGATGGGGATGGGGTCAGCCGCTGCTAGGGGGGAGAAGACCCGCATGGTTCTGTTGTCCAGGAAGGATTGGATCCATGTGACTGCAGAGTGGGAGAAGTGTGCTGCCAGAGACAAATGGTTGCACAGGATTTTATGGTCGACCAGGTCAAAGGCAGCGGAGAGGTCAAGGAGTAGAAGGATGGCAGCCTTGTTTTTGTCTTTGAGTTCGTCTATCTGGCATTTGAGATCAACAAGGGCCGTTTCTGTCCCGTGTTGTGGTCGAAAGCCAGATTGGCGAGTTCCTAGTAGGTGATTGGCCTCGAGGTAGTCCTGGATTTGTAAATAAGCCACTCTATCCAAGATTTTTAGTAGGAATGGGACGGTGGTAATAGGTCTGTAATTCGTGGGGATGTCAGGGTTGAGAGTAGTTTTTTTTAGTAGAGGTAGGACCCAGGACTGTTTCAGATTGCTGGGGACCATGTTGTTGGCGAAGGACAGGTTTATTAATTTAGTGATAAATGGGGAGAGATCCCTAGCTGCATCTTTTATGATCTGTGCGGGGCAGCTGTCCCCCTTGCAATTCGATGGTTTAAGGGATGCTATAATTTTCTGAACCTCCAATATGGATACCTTTTTGAAGGTGAAGCCTGAACTAGTGGTAGTAGGTGGAGGGGGCGTGGGGATGGAGGTGGGATCGAGAGTGAGTTGTTGATTTTGGTTTGGAGCCCTGAGATTTTGTTAGCTAAGGCATTCTGGATCCCTGTGCACCAAGGTTTATCCTTAGTGCAAGAGTCAGTGGGGGTAATGGGGTTTTCTAATTCCTTTAGTATGTTAAAGAGCTCCTTAGTACTGGAGCTTGCCTGGGAGATCCTAGTATTGAGAGATTCTTTCTTGGCACGTATAATCTCATTTTTGTAGAGGGTGGAGATGTTGGTGAGATTAGTTCTGTTGTTTATAGAAGGCACTGATTTCCAGAGTGCTTCGAGTTTGTTTTTTTGTTGACGAAGGGTTTTGAGCTCCGGGGTGAACCATGTGTTCAGGTGCGCTTTGGGTATTCCTTTGCACAGTTTCAGTGGGGCAATGATATCAATGGCTTTGGCCATGGACTCATTGTAGGCATTGACCAGTTGGTTCAAGTCCGTTGTAGCGGGTAGTGCGTTTAAAGTAGGGATCACCAGGGGTATTAGGGCTTCCGCTGTGATATTGCTCTTTTTCCTAGTAGGGCAGGCAGGTGCAATGATAGGCCTTTTATGTGCTGAATTGCTGGTAAGAATGTCGAACGGGAGGAGGTAGTGGTCAGTCCAGATAAGTTGTGTGGGATCTTTCGTAGTAATGTTGCAATTAAGGGTAGTTATCCAGTCGAGGATTCTACCTTTCGAGTGGGTGGGTTTGGAACAGAGTTGTTGGAGGCCATGCTCCTCTAATGCCATGGCCAGGGCAGTGGCTGGGGTGTCTAGAGGGTCGTTAAACCCAAGATTAAAGTCTCCGAGTATAATCAATTGTGCTGATGGTTTGGAGCTTTCAGCAACTAGTGAGGTGATGTCTTCCTCAAATGAGCCAGGAGGGCCCGGGGGTCGGTAAATTAAGTGCAGCGTAATAGTGCTTTTAGGGGAGGTTTGAAATTTGACTGTAATGTATTCACAGGATTTGAGTGGGGGAGCAGAGGATAGTCTGATGTCAAGCGTGGACTTAAAGATAATAGCTACACCGCCTCCTCGAGCGTTCGGTCTATCTGCTCTAAGGATGGTGTAGTTATCAGGTATGGCTAGGGTAAGAGATGGACCTGCAGCATCGTGCAGCCATGTTTCGGTTACCGCAAGGAAGTCCAGGTTGTTTGTTAGAATAATGTCTGCGACTTCTGTGGCATGGGCGACTAATGATCTGACATTTAGGAGAGCTCCTTTAAGACTGGGATGGATGGTGTTGATGGGTGTTACAGTGTGAGGGTTGGTCTTATTGAGTGATTTGGCTGGGCCTTTGCTGGGTCTGTGGTGGGTTCTGGCGCCAAGTCTAGAATTCCGATCGGAGGGGATGAGGGTAGTGTTACGGGAGTTAGTTGGGTTAGCTAATGTAGAGGTGTTGTAGTCGATGGTAGGGCATGATGCTCTCGTGTTGAAGGGTTTCTGCTTATAGACAGCTAGGTGCGTATTGGCTGCGACATGCGGAACGTGTGCATGTCTATGGGTGGGATGGGCGGATTTGGTATCCGGGGGGAAGGCTGGTGTGGTGGGCAGGAATGGTGTAGGGCAGGTGATCGGGTGGTGTCTTGGGCAGGCGGGTCTGACTAAACCATTATTATAGGCTAGGTAACTGTTGCCAGTGCAGGGTATGTTACTTTGCATGACACAGAAAGGGAACATGATCGCAGTCAGGCAGAATAGCATGCTGGGGCTAAGGTGATGTACAGAGGAGTGGCGTGTAGGGGGCATTGGCGTTATAGGTTGGGCACAACACAATGCGAATGAGGTCTAGGCGACCATAGGGCACAACACAATGCAAGTGGGGTCTAGGCGACCATAGGGCACAACACAGTGCAAGTGGGGTCTGGGCGACCATAGGGCACAACACAGTGCAAGTGGGGTCTGGGCGACCAAAGGGCACAACACAATGCAGGTGGGGTCTGGGCGACCATAGGGCACAACACAATGCAGGTGGGGTCTAGGCGACCATAGGGCACAACACAATGCAAGTGGGGTCTGGGCGACCATAGGGCACAACACAATGCAAGTGGGGTCTGGGCGACCATAGGGCACAACACAATGCAAGTGGGGTCTGGGCGACCATAGGGCACAACACAATGCAAGTGGGGTCTGGGCGACCATAGGGCACAACCCAGTTGCAGTGGTACGTTAGCGACCAAAGGGCACGGCCAATAGCAGTCCTGAGGCATGGAGCACTAGGGGCTAAAAGTGCCTATACTATTAAAGAGGTGGCAGCAGTAATGCATAGAGGCGGCAGAGTTGGAAGCATGAGCGTATGTAGCAAACAGTTAAAGAAACCGAGTTCAAATGTTTATGAGTGCGGAGTAGCAGAGGATATACCAGAAAGCACAATAGTATAGACTGAGGGTATTCCCACTACTCACAAAAGATTAAGGTCCGTGGCCCGCCGCCGGCGCCTCCGCCTGCCGGCGGATGTAGTGGGCGGGATAAGCGAGGCTTAGCCTCGATGTGGCGCCGCGATGCGCCCGGCATGCGGGGGTCAGGCAGGAAGTCGGACAAGGCCAGGCAGGCCTTCGTTGCAGCTTACCAGCTGTTATGGTTTGCAGCGATGGGGAAAGGGCTCCTGCCCTCCTCCCTTGGATGGGGCGATGAAGGTATAAAAGCTGAATAGCAGGGGAGCCAGGGCGGACCCCTTGATAGGTATGCATTTTCCTCGACAGAGCCCCATTCGCTGACAGTCTCACCTGAACCAATGTCTTAAAGGCTCTACTCGCCTCGATCAAATGAGGTGGACAACCTGGGACATGAGGTTGCAGGCACAGCCTCTGACCCAACGCTGCTGCCACATAAGCAACCCATTCACTCTTCCTATATGGAAGGTGCTAATCTTCCTTAACTAATTTTTATCTACCAACGAACCACATGACTCATATTGACTTCAGTGGAAAAAAAGTTTTTGAATATATATATATATATATATATATATATATATAGATAGTACTCTCCTGGTAGACTGAACAGGTATAAGAGTGTGAGTCGTTGGTCTCTTGGTAAACTCCCTGCTATCCCTATGTCATCTCTGGTGAGCTGTGCCATCCCTTCGCACCACCTAGTACCTTTGCCTCGGCCTCAATGACAAGGGGGTGGGGGCTTGACTTCAAAACTTTATTTCCAAAGGGGGCTTGACATAAAACAGTTTGAAGAGCACTGCTCTAAACAAATGCTAGACCCACTGAGCTAATGCACCTGCTGTCATATGTTCACATTAGAGAACCCACATAGCCCTTCAGACTCGCACCTGCTAAAATGCGCTTGCCACCCCTTTGTGTGCAGGGAAACCAGTGGCACTGCTTTGCTTCAAGAATGGTTCTGGCTAGGTTGGTTTACTTTGTGATCTGTGCACACTTCAAATAATCCCTTAGAAACAGTGTGTTCCGTTTGTTTACCTTTTTTAGGAGCGTATCAGTTGCCTGCCATGAAGCCACAATTAGTCTCTTCCATCATCGTCCTATGCCACTCAAAAGGTTGAGAGGGCCATTTCCAACATAGCTTTGCCTAGTTCACCATCATCATACATGGCAACATGTAAGAACGCCCAGGAGGTCGATTTTGAAATGGAAAGCAGGAGTATTGGACTTGCCCGTTGAATTGCATGGGAATATTTTAGGTGGGAGAAAGGGAAAAAAACATCTAGTTTCCCACCAAAACAGGCTGGGTTTGCATGTAAACATTGGAGAACCCATAATGCCCTTCAATGACTCCTGCTAAAAGCACTCCACGGCTCTTTATCCTGAACAGGACTGCGTGCTTAAAAAAATGGTTAGTTAGTCTACTGACACCTGACCGTCCTGCACGTTATAAAAACACCAGTGCCACTGTCTACTGACCTCGCATGGTGACAGCGCCTAAAGCCGATAAGCAGCCCCTCACAGCCGCCATGCTGGGTAGGTATGTGCGTCTCACTTCCCGGCTGAAGAGGAGCATCCCGGGATCTGAAGTCCTGGCACAGAAGTTGTCACCACAAGGTTATCATTTGTATTTGTATTTCGTGGTTTTACTGTCCTCTTTCTATATAAATAGAATTTTGCCATTGACATAGAAATAGGACAAATAAAACAACGGCAACTTCAGGAAGTAATGTACCTCGCTCCAGGTTTTATGACTACACCAGATCACGTGACTTATCCCCTTAGATAAACTACATTTCCCAGCATGACCACTCTGCTTCTTTGTTCTTCCGGGTAAAAAAGCGTTCCAAACTCCACAGTGGGCGGAACTGAGGGTTGCCAGCGGGCTTTCATTGGCCCGTCGGTCTCCTGGCTACGCTCCTATTGGTGATTTTTGCCTGATGCTGTAACATGCCCCCTGAAATCCGGTGCCCTGAGGGCGGAGGCGACAGTGGATACCCTAGCGTGTATGCCCCGGCAGAGACTACCACCCATGGAGGAGGCGCAGGGGGCAGTGGCTGGAGCGCAGGTCGGGGACTTCCATGGGGACGAGGAGATCATCGAAGTGCTGGAGTTGAACGACACCGATCCGGACCCTGGTACTGATGGGCTGGGGGCATGATCTGTAGTCAGCATGTCATACGTGATCACCTGTGTTTTAGAAGGGGTTGTTTTCTCCCAATAGCCTGAATCCCAGTGTCTGAATACAGTGCTCTTTCTGCTGACAGCTCTACCTCTAGAAAGTTGGCGTGTAGGTTAGGCTTGAGAAGTTTTGTTCAAGGCAGACCCGGACAATATTATAAGGGATCTCCAATGTTTTAAAACATATTTGCACGGATTGAAGTTTCCCTGGTTACACCTTTTTGGAACGGTAACAGTCTTGTAGAAATGTCCCCATCATCTCAACAGATGGTCAAACTTGCCTTCTGGATCAAGACATTTTGCAGTTCACTTCCCCCACTGCCCGTTTTGTTTTCACAACAAATATTAGCACTGGAGCGTCTGCCACAATGTAGATTTACTTTTTATTGTGTTTCTTTCGCTGATCGAAACGGAGAGTGTGAAAACATCACTAAATGTGATGGCAAGGAGGGCTAATTTAGAGTGTTGGGTTTTTAAACTGACCATCCCCAAACGAGATGCTAATTGAAGTGTTCTCTTGGGTTTGGGTATGGAGTTTACAAGCAGTGGCAAAGCCAATAGATCTGGCTTTGCAAATGGAAGAGGGCGGGATTGTTTTTGTGAAGTCCCCACAGGACAAAAGTAAAATCTAACCCTCCGCATTTACAAAGCTTTGTAGATGATCCTTTCTAATTTTCGGTTCTATGTGTTTATTTTTTTTTTTTTTTTTTTTTTTTTCAGAGAGGCATTTTTTAAGGAAACCAAAAATGCGGAAAAAATACAGGGGGAACCTGTTTTATCCACCTATCGCACCCACATCCCCATGTATATTTTTAAAAAGGTTCAGTGTTTTTTTCGCTGCTATGGGTTCGTTAAAAAAACCCTCTCTGAAATTGTTGTTGCTGAAATAACTGAATACCTAATTTTCATTGGTTATGCCACAGTTCACCTGTAACAAAAGTGCCAATATTTATTATTATTATTTGATTTATTTGGTATAAAAAGGAACCTTGCAACATTACGTTTCTTCTTGGTGATTTTTACATCACAACAATTAAATACAAATCAATATAGGGAAATCGATTCAGACTAATTGAGTCAAAATATAATCTTTGCACTTTAAAACTGTTACTTAAAATTACACGACAGCAATAATTCAAGATACCAGTGTCCCAAAAAAGAAATCTAGATCAATAAGTCTTATTATATTCGCTCTTATTTACAAATCTAGTAAACTGCTTCTCAAGAGTAGAAAAATTTGCACTACATTCATCAAACTGAAGTTGCAGACTCTATTATTGGCCTTACAAAAACGGCAAGTTTGGAGACTTTGTGGTAGACAATTTCCAATAATAATATAGTAAAACAAAAGAGATTATGGCTGGACGGTTTAGAATTAATCTCAACCTCTGGCATTGCAGTGGGCAACCCCCCAGACCATGTTTCTTCGTCTGCCAAGCCAAACGGAAAGACGGTATGCAAATCTGGCTTGGTCCCTCCCCAAAAACGAACAGTCTAGCCCAAACTGCTTCCCAAACTGCTTGGTTGCATCCTTTCTGCACAAGACCACAAGCATCCCCAAACATCTTTCAATGGAAAAAAAATGGTCTGGGGGGTTGCCCAGAGCAATGCCAGAGGTTAAGATTCATTATAAACCTTCCAGCCATCACCTCTTTGTATTTGCTTTGTCACCCTGAGTGGGAAGGCTATGCCCAGACTTGGGTCCCGTGCCTGCTGGGCTAGAGACACAATCTACTCCTCGCTGATGAGGCCCAAGAAGGCCAAAACAAGTCTGGGGATGCTTGTGGTCTTGTGCAGAAGGGATGCGACCTAGCGGTTGGGATTGGTTGCCCCTTTTGGGGTGTGACCAAGCCTGATTTGCATATGGTCTCAAGGATCGAAATTCAGGGGCACTGAGCGCTATTTAGCTCCTGATAAAGATAAAAGTGCTCCTGGTAATCGCTTTGAAAGTCCAAGGCAGGAGCTGGTTTCAGCTGCTGCTTAATTAGCCTCCTGGGAACATGCATAAATCGCCCCTGTCAGCCTCACCCAATGAGCTAAGACAAAGGTTGCTTCTAAATAAAACAGAGCAAGGGTGCCTCCAGAATCCATTCCTTTAAAGATTCACACACCAAGAAAATAAATTATAGAAACTGCTTGTGCACAAGTGACACTTGCCTTTCTATCATTTAAAACGTGTGTACAATTTATTTTGTTCCCTTCAGCTGTGCTTTTGAAAGAAAGTTGTCAATTTCACTCCTTTACTTAAAGAAAAGCTTGACAGTACTGATATTTCCGGTAAAGCCTTTCTTTTAGAAGGCCTAATAACATATATTTTCTTACAACACTTAAAGGCTGTAAAATTAGATCATAAAGGGCTACACAAGGCCATCCAATTACTGCAGGAAACCCCTCTGTTTTTCTTTGTTAAAGTTTGAGCATACTATAGCTCTAAGTAGAGAATGTAGATTTAAAAAAGCAGGTGTAGGTTTTGCTTGCAAATCTCTCCACTTACATGTTGACTTTTCTACTTTATTGTAATGCGCTGTGTGGTGCAGATAATTCTAGTTACAAACTATGCCTGCAATTACAGCTGCACAATTGCCTTAATGAGACCTTTCACTGTAACATTAAACTGAGGTTACTGATGAAGCCGGCTAACCTTTGTAATTTTGTTTAAAAAAGTGTTCTATTCTGAAAAACATTCCCGCTGCTGTAAAACACACGTTGCCAAAAATGTCCTGTTTCCTACCAATCTCTCCAAAATATGCTTTAAGTTTCATACATGTCAGTAGAAATCTGAAGTCTGACCTAGATCTTAATGTTAGGGCAACACCTGTGCAACTGGTACGACGGCTATTGTATGGCTCCTGAGAGAAACCACATAATACATTGGGCCAGATGCCTTTTCTAAATTAGTGTTTTGGTGTCATTTGATATATCCTTAGTGGGTTAATGCACCCGACGCAAAGGTCTTAAATGGTGTCCAGTCATAATCTCGAAAACAAAATGTCGAATTACAATAATGTCGAAGCAATAATGTCGAAAACAAAAATGTCGAAATTATTATTATTTTTTTAATTTACATGTTTTTTTGGGGTTCCGGTGGTAAAAAAAGGGGTAAAACATAAATTAAAAAAAAAAAAAGGGAACCCCCCCATTTCAAATAAAAATCAACAAAAAAAAGAAATTCGGCATTTTTGTTTTCGACTTTATTTTTTCGACATTATGACTTTCGACATATTTGTATTCGAGATTATGACTATAAACCGTCTTAAATATGTCAAATCTATTTATCTCAGGTTGGAACCATAGCAGCAATAGCAACCATTCATCCTCCTGGGGTCCTTAAAATATGGTTGAATAAACCATGCGATACACTACAGCTTGAGTCATGTAGCGTCTGTAGCAAACATCTTGGCATCTAGTATATCGACACCTGCACCATAAACCCATTTTTCAGTCTTAACCAAAAGCACAACCAGAGTTTACTTTTAAAACCTTACCCTATTTCTTCACCTAAAAAGAGAAGGCGTAGGGTGGGGTAGATGTAGGGTGCAGTAGCAGGAGAGAACAAGGTGGTAGTAGCAGAAAGAAATGCTTCAGTGAGGGATAGCGATAGAAACAGTGTTCTAGTGATAGTCATGGGTGTAGCAGCAGACATGAATAATTACTGTGTGAGGAAGCAATCGAGAGACAAATAGGGAGGCTGGCATAATGGTAAATAAAAGGGAAATAAATATGTTCCATTGCACAAGATCATAATAAAAAGATACAGTTGGTAACAGAGTGCAAGACAGAGCCTTTTCGGGTGCATATCACAGATTGGAAATAAAAGCAAGTTCAACCATTTTCAGGCATTCCACAGTGAATAATAAGTGCCATCCTAAATCTATAAAGCTTTTTGTCTGAGAATCTTTTGATCTTCTGCAGAACTTTTTTTCAACTAATATTTTATGCATTCACTAACCTAAGAAAACCTTTGACCCGTTAATGTCTCCTGGGTCAGATGAATAACTCTTTGTCAGAAGGAAATCCTTGACACCCAGGAGCTACTTTCAGCTCATGCTTCTTGAATCTTAATTTCGACACCTGTGATCTATTCCCTTCTGTAAAGGCTTGGCACGGCGGTAAACAGTGGTCTGGAGGATTGCCAAAGCAATGCCAGAGGATTTAGATTCATTCTAAACCTTCCAGCCATCACCTCTTTATTTTGCTTAATAATAATATAGTGTACATCAGAGAACTTATTTTTTTCATGTTCAGGAAAGATGAACTTTGCCACTCTTTGGTGCTATTTGTTGAAGTGGCCAGTTGAAATTTTTTTTAACCACTCTAATGGGTAAAAAACACAGAATCTGGCCATGTTCATGATCCTAGAAAGAAAGACGCAACAGTGTATCGCTTCTACATAGTAAGGCGAGGAAAAAGGTTAAAGGTTTGCTTTGAAGATTTTACAATTGGTCCCTTTCATTCAGTTCTAGATTTTTAGCCAGCAGTGTTTTGCAGGCTGGGAATTGAAGTTCAAAACTCAGTATGAATCTAGTAAGTCGCAGAATTGGAAACAGGTTACCCTGGTGATATTGGGCATTCAAACTAATTAAAAAAAAGATGTATATATTTTCTTTAATGACCTCAATGATAGAATGTTTGAGGTAGCCTAGTGGTGACAGCTGTATACCCCCTTAAGGACGCAGCAATCAACCCGGTTCCTGTATGCAGTCGCTATGGTTTTTAACTACAGTAGGCTGTTTGGCGATTGGTAAATAGAAGTTGATAGAAAAGTTCATCTGCAAGATATTTTGTTTAAAATTGGAGTGAATTGGGTCTACTATTAACCAATTATATCATCCATGGTCCTATGATCTATACATACATGCATCTTGAAGCCATAGGTGTTGATACCCACTGAGTAAATTCATCTGGCTTCATTTCTGAAATTGATAAAATGAATTCCAATAAATCTGGCAATGACACCAATTATTACAGTGCTTAGGAGGAATCCCGTATTAAGAGTTATATATATGTTTTTCTTTATTGTATATTGGTTTAAAACTTTCAGTATCAAAACATATAATATTAAAATACAATTATCATTATATCCATACATAATAAAAATCATTACAAACATCAATACTAATTTTTACCTTAAAAATCTCACAATCTTAATTACATCTCATTCAATTAAAATTCAACTAATTTCCATTTTTACCGATTTACACTTTCGACAAACAGAAATTTATATGCATAAATATAATCCTATCCTCTCATGGCTATCTTATCTTTTATTATGTAACTTTACAGACACTTGTCAGAAACGCTATTCCCCTTATTTTCAGTATATTATTTCCATGAAGCATTTCAAACCATATTTGGTCTCTTAAAACACAAGAAGTGTCCTGTACAAAATCCAAAAAGTAAACGAGTCTTTCTTTCATCAACATAGAGCACCCTAATAACAAATGTGACGTCTTCATTCAAGCAAAATCTGCATACCTTCTTATTCTCTGGAATCAGTTTCCTTATAACGCCTATTTCATTAGTATTCATCACATTGAATCTAAATCTCATAATGCTATTACGCAAATTCCGTGAAGGATATTTTACAAGATATAGTTCAGGTTCTGGGAACCATTTCCGATAATACTTGAGCATACAATTTTGAATTTGTTTATTACAGAGTTATTCGCAACCCAATCAAATGCTTTAATCATCGTTTTTGTTTCTCTGGTCTCTGCAAAAGACCTTTCATTGTGACACCAATATTACACAGAATGTTTTCCACCTCTTCTTTCAAGTTCCTCATGTATTTCCCTGTGTCATTACTGCATACTTGATACAATGAATTATAATTTGCAAGTACACACTTTCTATATAGCATTGATTTTTTACAATCCATACAGCATTTTAAGGAGTTGAGGCCAAGCTCATATCTTATTAATTTGAATGGTATACACTTTGGCAGAAAAAAAAGTTTTTTTGAGGATTAATTTTCAATTTCAAATCTCTTATAAAACTGACAAATGTGTCAATGAGCCTTTGTAAGCCTATTTTCGTTTTGTCAAAGAGCATAAAATCGTCCGCGTACGCCAACCACTCGATTGCAATTCGACCCACCTTAGGAGCTAATAAAGCTGAGTAATTTAGTCTGTCATTTGCTCCAGATACATACAAATTAAATAAGATTGCTGCCAAGGCGCAGCCCTGTTTCAAGCCATTCCTAGAGAAAATGTCCTTAGACATCAAACCCTCATTATTGAGTTGCACTCTTAGAACTGTGTTTGAGTACAGATGGATAAGCATGGAGAGTAACCCCCCCCCCTCTATATTTAGAGTTACAAGTTTTTGCCATAGGAGAGGCCTGTCAACCATATCAAAGGCTGCCGAGAGATCCATTGACGCAGCATATATAGGTACATTCCCCATTTTAGATGTTTGATTCTGCAAGATAGTAACTAATAGACTCCCGGCATCAGTACCCAGGCCTTTACGAAATCCGATCTGGCGGATGTCAAGAATATCTTTATCATCCATACAGGGAAGATTGTGCGGCTGGTAGACAGGCTAAATTTGAAAATCAGATTCGGTCTTTGACTGAAGAAATCAGCTGGTCTCCTGAATGGGGCCGGGAAAATGAAGTCCTGATTACCAGCATGCGCAATCGCCTTAACCTGTGGGATTGGCAGAACAATTTTAAACATCTTAATAGTCTGAAAAGCTATAGCTTTATTCTATATATGCTATATACCTATGGAAAGGCGCAACTCTATCTAAATCAGTGCCCATCAGAACACCTGAGGTGGTTTATTCTATTAATGCGCCTCAATCACTTACCGATTCTGTCTACCCATGGCCCTGCACTGGGGCTAAGCCTAGCAGAAAGATATTGCCGGATTTGTGATCTCCCTACTGAACCGGAGACGGCTCAACACGTGTTGACGAGCTGCGGCAGGATGAGAATAGAGTACATCAAGTATCTGGGCGAATTTGTCCATAATACAGACTATATGGGCCAGGCAGATTTTTGGAAGCAGTGTTAACACATATAACCCTAAATTGCATTTAGCACTTTTTCAGGTTTGGCGAGTGGCAGTTGCTCTCATGAAATTAAACTCAAGGAGTCTTTCCCCGATAAGTAATGACATTTTGCTGTGCAAGCATGAAATGTTTTATCTTAATTATGAATCAGAATAGGATGCTTTCTCATCTCTTTTAGATCTTGATCCGAATCCATTTATAAATTAATTATTTAGAAATTGTATCAAGGATTCTATTAAGATTTGGAACCGTATTGTATTTTATTGTATTGTATTTTTGCATTTTAGATATTTGATGTTAATTTATGTGTAAAGTTTTTTACATTTGTTTAAAAGTGTATCACATTAATAAATAATAATAATAATTTATCATCCATCAATTTTAACAAGTTTTCTAGGATTATGGCAGCAAATATTTGTCTAATGTTTATCAAGGATATAGGTCTATAATTAATCGGACTCTGATGATTGGCTTTTTTTTAATATATCAATATTACATATGAAACTTTCCAAGAGTCAGCCATAGTTTGTGTCAATTACATCTTTAAAAATCGTATGCAATATTTTTGCCCACAAAAGTTCATTTTCCTTTAGTAGTGTCATAGACAAATTATTGGATCCCAGGGTAATAGAGGCTTTCATTTTATTCATTATGGATCGTATTTTTCCCACCGACACATCAAGGGTCCATTTATAATTCATCCGCCCTAAAGCAAAATCGTCATTACTAGAGCGTGTGTATAATTTCTCACAATATTCGCACCACGCCTTCTCACTAATGGGATTAGTATTTAATTGAATTTGTGTAGTCTCAGTACTATTAATCAGAGCCCAATAATTTCTCAAATTGAATTCCTTCATTGCTTTAAGCATTTTATCACCATCCTTCTGTAATATGAAGGCATGATGATGGATCCTCCAATTCCTATACACTTCTCGCCTCAATCTACACTTCTCCTTAAGTTCTTCTGCAGGCTACTTCTGTTTTTTTTAAGGCACGCAGGTCCTTATTCAACCTAGCTCTTTGCAGCTTGATGTCAAGATCGAAAGTATGTTTGACTTTTTTTACGTGAGGCTACTGCAGATGGTGGTTGCTCAATCTTGGCTCGCATTGTCCCCAATAGCTCGCCAAATTTGTCAACCGAGTATTGATTCATTTTCTCCTCTAGAGCACTATTCTCAAAATCATGCAGCATTAGATTATTGAATTTGGATGTATTTTCAGTATTCCACTTTATTCTAGAGCCCCTAACATTTACAACCGTTTTTGCACAATATACCTTACTAAAATTGTTTTGTTTCTTTATATTCATGTTCAAGGAGAACATGGCGTGATCGCTTACAGGGTTATCTTCCACAAGCATATTTGCCTCATTTCCAATTAGGAGTTCACTGGCAAAAATATATTCAATTATAGAGGACGCACCTCGAGCCTTCCAGGTAGGTTTATCATTGTACAACTGTATCAAGCCCCAAGTGTTTGCAAAATTACACCATAAAGCCCCTCTGTGCTGTTTGTTATCTATTTGCATACTTTTGTTGCAAGGGCCAATTAATTTCCAAACTCTCTCACTGCTTGTTAGAGTACAATCTGCATTCATGTCACCTGCCAAGATTATCAAACCCTCTGGAGTGGATACTTTCCACTCTTCTAACAATATATTCAAATCATGAAGCAATTTTTCTAACATACCATCATCATTATCGGCATAATTCCAATAGACATTAATTACCATAAAATGAATAATACCATCCGTAGTTGAAATTCGGAAGATAGCAGCTATGCAAGTTGCATGCAAATGTATCTCATTTATCATTGATATGTCTTGGTTGTTACGATAAGCAAGCACCAGACCACCCTTCGGGCGTCCTCTATGACCTTTAGTACCAAGCAAGCATAGGACAACAAAACCATCCCCTAGCAAAGGTCCACAAGCCCATGTTTCATGTAATAAAACAAAATCAAATTTCTCTAGAGACTTGCAGACTATTTGTCTTGCACCAAGTGCGTATGGCCTCTAGAATTCCATGACACCAATTTAAATGAGTTCTCAACGCTAAAGGGATTTACCCATGCATTTTAGTTGTTCCAGAGATACTCTGAGTGATACAGCCATGGCTCTCCATTCTTTCATTTCATTTTATAGATAAGTGATCACCACCTGCTTGGTTCATATCCCATTGTTTCTCTCTCATACTGTTATTTCGGGATAAATGATCATCACTTTTCTCTGACACATTAACACTGTGAACCAGATACTCATATGTATCAAAGCCCTTCTTCTGTAGAGCCCATGCTTCCTTAAGAATGAGTGCACGTACAATTGGTGAAGCAATCACTAGTCGTACAAAATCCATCCTATATGGGTGGATATAGTCCACTAGTTGAATGTCACAAGATGAAATAAGAGCTAGCTCTGCTAGCTCAGGAAAGAGGCTCAGGATGTAAGGTCTGTTGAGGGTAGGGGAGTAACCATCATCAAACACATACTATAAGATCAAACTTGGTTCATTGGGCCAATGAGGCCAACGCAATTTCTCATTTGGATTACTGATCTGATTTTTACCCTTCACATAAACTTCATATGCAAGATCTTGAACTCTATGAGCATACGAGGAATCCTGTGGAATCACCCGGTCCCTCACAGCACCTTCCATAGGAATATTATCACCCGTCTGGACTCTAGATTCATACTTTGTATTTAAACAAGAGCCTTTCGCGGGTTCATAGCAATTAATATCATTGGGAATGATGTTTCCATTAGTAGCGCTTTCTGTAACAGGTATCAGACCTGATTTATTCATCAGTATTTCCTTCATTAATGATCGTACGTGTTCTTCAGTCAGAGGACGATAACTATCATCTGATTCCTTTTTTAATGGTAAGTAATCGTTGATTGTCATCACTTGGGGTATGGCGGGAACTTCCAAACGTTCTCAGACACTCAACAAGGAATCAATGGTAGCCGGCTCCTCATTGATTATGCACGCCTGCACTTTAGGCATGTCTGCTTTATTAATGCCAACAGTATTCCTCTTTTCCTTCAAAACTTCTTGTACACACCCCATAGTCTCCACATGTGTTTGCCTCCCCTTACTAATACTTTCAATATCCTCATGGGACTTCTGAACCCCATTGTTATCTCTAGGAGGTATCTTTATTCGCATCAGAGTTCTTAAATAAATCAAAAATATCAAGCATCCCAAGTTCAAGATTTTTTAGGTTGGTGTCAATTCTATCCGTAACTATTTTATTTTTCATAGCATCTGATAGTTTGATTACCGCATCAGAATACCCGTACCCATTCATTTCATTACCTGTACCAGTATCCAACACAGACTTACCAGTGTACATCTCTCTTATTTATACAGGGATTTAGAAGAGGGTCTGCTGCCGATTTCCCACCACTCCTCACCTTGTCCCCATCAGATCCTCCATCAGCACCCGCCTTAGATTGTACTGTAGCATTTTTCTCAGCAATTACCAAATCTGAATCACATACATTAATATCTCTCAAAAACTTTAAAGAGGATACATTCAGTGCCTTTTGAGCACGCATCTGTTTTTGCCTATTTTCTTTCATTTTATTTTTTTAGATAGCTTAATGTTAAATATTTCCGCGACCTTAGTGGGCCCATTTGCTGCAGTTGGGATTTGCAGATCTTCTAAGTGGCTGTTGGTACTCGAAGTGTTAGGAACCTCAATAACACTGTACACGTTTTTCCTCCACCTCAATCCTAGGTATAAGCAAGTGTTGATCACTAGAAACTTGTAAGCCATTACATGGGGTGGCGATTAACTTACCTTCACCTTTTGGTAAATACATCTTTGCCATATTTTCTGCTAGCATTTCTGGAAATGCTGTCAGGGCTAGCAACATTTCTTTCAAAATACAAGTCTGTGACTTCACTTCTTTTAGTATATCATCATGTATCCCATCAGTACCCTCAGTGAAACGTGGACGAACAATCCTTCTAATCTCACTCATAACTTCTACTGGATTCGCAGTGCTACACATTGAGGTGGGGCATTGTGTAGATGATTCAAAGTGTTCAGATAATCCTAACATGGTTATTTCACCTGAGGCGAAAATGGGCGGAGTATCCATAAATGACACGCTAGTCTGCCTTTGTTTTAACTTGTTAGAATCAGTCTCACCCATTTCAGTCCCATCGCCTCCTTCCAATCTCGGCTCCTCATTGAACAGAGACTGCAAGGAGGCAGGGATATCATCCTCTCTCCTTTCAACCATCGTTTTTGCAGATTCATTTTGAGCACATTCAATTAGGTCCTCATCAGAGTCAGAAGATACTGGAAGTGGTAGCAAAGTGGCCTGAGTTATACTCATACACAGCGTTTTAATAGTATTAGTTGTCATTACTAAGTCCCGTTTACCACCAACAAGCTTTCTTTTCATTCCTCCGCAAGCCCTCAGAATAAACAAAACAATTTCAACACTTAGGTACTAAGTCTAAGCGTGCACACTCTATAAAACGTCCCGTACCTTGCACAATCTTGTCTCCCAAAACCAGTCCAGTTACAATTTTATAGTATCCTATTATCAAGCCTTGTTACCTTATTCATAAAATAGAACTCAAATAACGTAATCAAACCAAGTCTGCACACTGCGCAATGCAGCAAACAGCCAACAGCTGTACTTTGTGTACTTCGCGGGTGCGCTACAGACAACGTATTTCACGAGCACGGTGGGCTGGATCGGGGGCGGGATTAGAATGCATATGACCATTCACTGAAAGAAGGGTTAAAAGTCTGTATTAGGGTCCACACTTAGGCTTTAAGCTTTAACAAGTATCGTGTTACAAGTTACTTTAGAGTTTTACTTGTATCTCATGAAGGACAGGCAACTTCCGTGTTGCTTTGAAGTACGTCCTCTGCACGTTCAGACCACAGACTTCCAATTCGGCAGCGTTCCAGCAACATTCCCAGCCAACAGCCGTACTTCGTGTACTTCATGTGTAAGTAATTAAGAGTTATATCAAAACATCACTATTGAAGGAGGGGTGGCGCCTATGTTGCTGGACCATCTGGCCAGATTGTCCTGCAAAATAGAAATGCGCTGGTAGTGAGGAAACCATTTTTGACACAGCTGAAAAATCACTTCTACAAGACCATGCATTAAATACATCTTTACATTATGGCTTCAATCAAGGCTCCTTTTTTAATCCAGAAGAACATTCTGAAACTGACTTTTGTTCCCATTATCATTTGTACAAGTGAATGAATTCATAACTTACAGCGGGCACTTTCTCTTCCAAGGTGGATAATGAATTGGTGGCTAACAATGGAAGATTAGGGGGGCATGGTTTGGAGCGCCATCGATGTGGCAGCCTCACTGAAAGCCTCTGTGTGAAGCCCAGGCCCAAAGCAGCATTTGACCGGCATATTACCGTCTTGGCAGTGGATGACGGGCGAATCCCAGGGGGGAGATGCCCTGGAACACTTGGAGGTTGGCGGCGCTGGCGCGGGGTCCCCCGATGTGATCCCTATCCGTTCAAAGCTCCAGTGGGGGAACCCAACATGGTGGGCCAAGATGGCGGCCCCTGGCCTGCATCAGTGACCCCCTGCGCCGCACGACACCAGTGAAAGTGGCCGGCAGTGGTATAGACGGTCTGCTCCCAGGCTATGAACTACAGCAAGGCATATATTAGTTTTCAAAAATTGATTAGCAGAATTTGCTAATTAAAGTTTGCTTGATTAGCGAACAAACTTATTTGATGAGAAATTTTGTACTAAGTCACCAAACATTATTTGTACCCAAGACATTAAATTAACAATACAGCATTTACGAAGTAAGACATTAGTGAGAGGAGTGTATGTAAAAGGTTAGGTGCACAAATGGACACAGAAATGAGAATGTTTTAGTGCAAGGCTTTGTGCAGCTGGGTGCAGTCTGCGTTGCACAGAGCAGTGTCCCTTATGTTGTATGCTTGACCCACTGCTGGACCTAACACTGAAGGATAGCAATTTGTAACCCAACCTAATAAAATTGGAGGCCTCCAATAGAAGAGCCTCATACACCACCCGAGAGTGGAGAACCAGTCTTACATGGTAGTGTCTATTGGGGTGAATAAAGTCAACCACTTTAATATCAGATGCCATGATAAGTCTGAGGGCTGGAATCTCATTCAGGAGGGCTAACACTCTCCATCTGTTTAAAGAATCGGGGCCTCCATGACCAAATATGTAATATAGTAGCAGACTGGGATCATCTGGGGAAAGCAAGGCTGTCTCCATTGGACATTACTTAATACACTGTTAGATGCAGACTTAAATATCCTCCTTTTTGTGTGGGTGCCCCGAGGTGTCAACCCGGTCATGGAGAGTGGTCCCACAATCCCTGGGGGTTTAGTCATGGTATTGGGGGTTTAGTCATGGCATTGGGAACCCCTTATTTTATTTCCTGGCAAATTCCACAAATCCGACCTATGGTTCATCTTCGTTACCCGAGGTCCCATCCTTGCCTTCTCTGCAGACAGGCCCCTCAGCCCCGCCTTCTCCCCCTTCCAAAGGGGGAACACCAGTGGGTATCCACTGTTCCATCAAGGTCTTGACTGTGGATCTGACTATTTCCTCCATTAACAAATGTTGGGGAGCCACTCCTTCGTACAGACCCTTCCCTTCCCTTGCCCTGCTCCGCCTGGGCCCCCACGCTGTCAATATCTGACCCACCCGGCACCACAGTGGCACCACAGTGGTACTCTCTGGTTTGATCACAGCCCTTAGTGCGCCCTCTTCAGACAAACAAATCACTGACATGTTCCCGTCTTCCTGGCCCCCCACGGGGGTCTGGGCCGATGGGAGAATGGCATCCAGACCATGCCCCTGTGTAAGTGGGTACTCTAATGGCAACAGTGAAATTTCGCCAGCAGCGTATATCGGCGGAGGATTTAGAAAGGAAAGATTTGCTGAATCAATTGAGGCCAGCACTTGATCAAATGCAGCCTTTCCCAAAATGTGGTTGTGCACTTTCTGAGGCAAAGGTGTAAAGTCGTTAGAATCCAGTAGCAGTGGCAAACTCTCCAGATGCCCCACCTGCTTGCTGGTCCTCGTGGTTTAAAACCTCGGCCGTAACAGAATAAGCACCAGGGTGCGGGACATGCTGTCTTTTCTGCTGGTGAACACTAGAGGTGCCTGCCACCAGCATGTCTTTTTTTTTTTTTTTATTATTTTTTTTTTTCTCCCAATGCTGCAGCCCTATTTCTTTTGTCGTGCATAGTGCTAGTCTCACTTTTCCAGCGGCACAACAACGCACTGGTCAGTGAAGCTCTTCCTTCCACCACCGGACACGATTGACACTGTTAATAACAAAAGTGCACTTGGTACTGAGCGGCCCTATGAGAGGACTAAACTCATCAAACACTTGGGACCGTCCTGAACCAACTGCAAAATATGAAAGCACAGTTCTTGCGTCCAAAGGCAGGTCTATCCCATCCCCCTGACCCCACCGACCCAGCCAACAGCGCTCTGAGCGGGGGGCGGAGCTAGGATCAGTGTGAGATAGCAAAGTGATATGGTAAGAATAGTGCACAGAAAGTATGTTTAAATTATATTCTTATAGTCCATTAGTTTCCCGGTAGCTGCCTATGATGCAGTGATATCCCATGGTAATATACCTCTTGATAGAATCCAAGCAAAAAATCAGAAGAAAATCCAGCATGGAGAGAGGGCGCCAATTCGGCCACCAGCACTCGGAGGCACTCTTGGTGCGCTGCCCGTGCCTCGGCTGTTTCCGATGCGCGGGGGTGGGCCAGGATCAATCTTTGGGGGATCCTCTTATTTCTATACTGTCTAGCGACTCCCCAGGTAGTTGGGAACAATCTCTGGGCACATCCGGCGGGCTCCTTTCTTTCAAACCGAAGCCCGGTTCATGAAGGTGATTAAAAATCGTGAGGGGAGGGCACTAGTGGTAGTGAGGAGCTTGTAGGGCCAGGAGGTTCATTCACTAAATTATTATGGTCCTAACAGGATACTGTGGACATGCTAGCATGTATGTCCCATCAGTTTGAGGGGGATAACACTGGGCGGCAGACTTCAATGCCTTGTTGGAGCTGCATTAAGATGGGACAGGCAGCGCCCTACAATTGTCTATGAAGGCAACTGCCAAGTTACAGGAAATGTGTTGGGCATGGGAGTTGTTGTATATTTGGAGGGAGAGACGTGGGGTAGAATGGGGTTAAACTTGTTTTTATTTTTTCACGATTCACCAGTCTGCTTCCCGGTTGGATTATTTCTTGGTATCTGAAGGGATGGCAAGGTGGGTAACCAACGTCAAAATATTGGCACGTACCCTGCCTGATCATTCTCCGGTAGTGATTGGTTTGGAGATACCAGGGAGATTTAAAAATAAGGGTTTGACTGACTGACAGGGTGTCTTGGGCAGGAATCACCAATGTTAAAGATATGTTTTTTGAAGAACATGTGGGATCTGTTACTTCCATTTTTTGTGTTGTGGGAATCCTTTAAATGTGTGGTCCGAGGGGAATGCCTGTCAATGGAATCTGTAGTGTTAAAGCAGATACAGGAAGAGCTTGCGAAGAGTGAGGCACGCCTTCAAAGTTTACAAGCAAGTTCGGGAGGTGGGAACGTGCCGGTTATGCAGAAAGAGCTATGGGAGGAGTTGGATACATTTAAGGAGCAAGCCAAAAGGCAAGTGAAATTTTTGTCAGGAGGAGTGGCAATCCGGAAGTATGGGGAAGGACCGCGACCCTCAGTATGCTGCAGGGTGGATATGCCGAGGACACAGATCCTGGCTGTTTAAAGATGTTCAGGGGGAGCTGAAGTATGCAGATGACATACTGAGGGAATTCTGTTCTTTTCATACTCGGTTGTACACCTCACAAACGCAGGTTTTGCAGCCAGAGATCAGTGACTTTCTAGATTGAATGGTACTTTATTGGTGCACCGACGCGAGGAACGGGAGTGGCTGTGCCATCCTGTTACGGAGGCTGAAGTCTTGGAGGCGAATGTGGCTGCTTTGGCTGGGAAGGCCCCATGGCCTGGTGGCTTCACATTTATAATATATTATATTTTGGTGTGAAACTAGCTCCATATATTCTGGGGGTATATCAGCAAGCCCTCCAGCAGGGTGAATATCCGACAATTGGGACTG
Source organism: Ambystoma mexicanum (assembly GCF_040938575.1). Taxonomy (NCBI): domain Eukaryota; kingdom Metazoa; phylum Chordata; class Amphibia; order Caudata; family Ambystomatidae; genus Ambystoma; species Ambystoma mexicanum. Next base: position 1,425,967,209 of record NC_090931.1, on the reverse strand, counting down.
TGGTGACTATGCTTTTGAAACCTGGGAAGGAAGCTGATTTGTGTTCATTTTACTTGACCGATTTTCCCTTATTGATCTGGATAATAAAATATTGGCTAAATTACTGCCGACAAGGTTGGCCAACGATCAGTCTGGATTTATTCTGGGCAGTCAATGTCCTATACTTGGACTGTTGCGTGCATTCGGGTGAGCAACCAACTTACATTGGTTGTCCCCATGTGTTATGCTTGATTTATACTTGATTTAAAATGGCGCGGGTGCGCAGTGCATTCTGGGAGCGCTCGGAGCCATGTTGGATATTTACTTCATACCGCAGTGAAACGCTGCACACATTTTGCTGAGTGTTAGATTCACAGTGCTGAGACAAACCTGCTTTTCCAAACCTGGTATGCGGTCAAGGCCATTTCTGCTGGGAAAGCTAACGTTGTTATGGCTTACTACGGTTCTCCGTGGAGCGTGTTTTTAGAGAAGGTAGGCACTGCGCTTCTTGGGGGGGAGGGGGTGCGGGGGAAGCTCTCGATTGACCCAGCTGGCAACCGACGGCTGTTCCTCAACTGCGCAAGTGCAATTTCCAGAATGTTCGAGAATTAACTCCCCTTTGTGGAGTGTGTATATATGCGGAAGCCCGGAGGTGGTTGGGTGAGACTTCAGCCGGAGAAAGGACGCTTACGTCTGGATTTCCTGTGAGCTGTGGTGCTCTCGGCCTGGCTGTTCCCGGGGTCTTCCATCCGCTTCTGGACGAGATGAGGAATCCTGTTGCGCTCACGGTGATGTATTTCTTTTTGACTTCTTTACTTCTTCTGTGAACTATGTCCTTGTTATTTCTATGTACGTGTAATCTTTTGAATAAATAGCCGTAAAGATCTGATTATCTTCTAAAGAGTGCGTGGTTGTAAGTTATTGTGTCTGTCTGTTTATGGTTCAAAGGGTTTGCTCTATAATTGCATTGGTGATTTATGGTTGTTCCGTGCACTTTTCGGGGGAGAGCAATACACCATGGGAAGGGGCACAAGGCGGGGATGCCCCTGTCGCCACTGCTGTTAGCTTTCGCGATTGAACCATTTGCTGAAATAACCTGGGAGAACCACATACATAGGGGGATACAGATATATAATCACAAGGTGGCGATTTCCCTTTTTTGCGGATGACATGGTACTTTGTTAAGGAACTGCAAGTTAATTTGGGTCCGATCATGACCTAGGTGCTGAGAGTCAGGGATTTCTCAGGTCTAAAGATTAACGTAGCGAAGTCCGTGCTTTTTCCACTCGCAGATCCCAGTAGGCAATTTAATGATGTTTTTGGATTCCAGTGGAATGGGGATTATACTCTATTTTTAGGTGTGTACATAGCACAGATCCCAGAGGTTTTATATCTGCCGTAATTATGCGGTAGTATTGGCCCACACTGGGAAGGTGGTGTACAGGTCGGTGGGGCTGCCGTTAAGATTATACGGAAGGATCCGATCTATCTAGTAAAGATGGACCTGCTCCCTAGATTTCTATATACGTTTTTGAAGGTTCCACTAACATTACTCATGGCATATTTCCAGGAGGTGAAATTGTTGGTGTCTCGATTTATTTGGGCAAATAGGCAAGTGCACATGTCCAGGCAGAAGCTGACGGCGCCATTGGATAGGGGTGGTCTGGCACTGCCAGACTTTGAGATGTACTGTCAAGCAGCACAGGCGGGATTCCTGTTTTATTGGTTTGAAGAAGGGGCAGATAGGCGGCATGTGGAGTTGTAACGGCCCCTTGCAGCGCCCTTTCTAAAACTGACGGCCACTGCCAGAGGATCAAAGGTTGAGAATATGGTGGAATTGATTTGTAGGTATTTGGCTAGTATTGAGAAGAAAGGGAAGGGGGAGACTTTATACTTGCCACGATTTACAATCATTTACATCCCGGACTGCCATTGACCATTGAATTGGGATGGTGTTACTTGTTTTTTGGCATCTCTTCCTGGATTGGCAATTTCTGACAGTGGAGGTGCTCCGGATTAAGGGACTGACCACATCGCTGGATTTATCTATTACAGATTAGGGAATCCCTGAGGGGGTTGTTCGCCACCTTTCCACAAGAACCGATGTCAGCTCCCATTTTGGTCAAAATAATAGGAGGGACAGACATCAGTAGAGTGGTATCCAATCCTTGGAGCAAACCACGGGAGGCTGGGGGTGGGGGGGAATGGGCAGCGTCGCCACGTGAGAAATGGGATGCCTCGGTGGCAAGGGGGGTGCCCGAGTTGTGGGAATAACTTTGCTTGCAAACGAAGAGCACTGCGATTAACAGTAGATTTTAATTTATTAATTTAAAATATTTGCATCAATTTTATTATGCACCACGGATGTTAAACACATTGTTTCTGGACATTACGGAGGAATGTGTTGGATTTGGAAGAGCATCAGCAGATTTCATACATGTGACTTGGAATTGGCCTCTGGTGTTGCAATATTGGGAGACAGTGTTTGATATTCTGAGTGATATTATAGGGTAGAGCGTGGAACCAGACCCTGTGGTGACTTTAATGGGACATAACCGACAGATAACCAGGGAGGCTGACTGGATTATTGCTACTATTCGCTAAGAGAAGGTGGCGATGGTATGGGGTAGGCCCAATCCACTTACGATAGAAAAATTAGGCACACGTGACCATTCTTGCACTTAGTATTTTCTGGAATTGTGTTCCCTTGTAATATCAACAAGGTAAATTCTACTTTCCTCAGGAACCATAATTGGTCACACACGACCTTCCTTTGATGCAATTTTCAATTGTAACTTTCGTAACTCTTGTATGCCGCTTTGATTAGGGTTTCGGAATGGATTCATAACGCGTTCCTTCTGTAATTAAGGACACAAGATCTCTCTGGTACTTAGTAAGAATTCAACAATAGATGTAAAAGTCTTTTATTTCTCATGTAAACACTGTAGCTTCCCGTGTAAGCGTGCATGTTACATTTCCAATTAGATCATAACGAGCAACATCTACTTGCTTTTAGTAATATGCGAGACACTTCAGAGCTGGTTACATTTAACGGCAAGGATTGTAAAGTGAATCAGAACGCTTTGCTTCACTCACCGGCTTCAGAGACACTGCAGTTGAGTGTTGCTTCGCTTCCCCGACTTCTGCTTCTACTTCAGGATCACTTGGGACCCACACTCTTCTCCAGCATGGGTGACTCCGGTCCGGCCACCTTAATTGGGAGTCTGTCACTCCCTAAACCCTCAGCTTGCCTTCTGCCTCTGGCCTTCAGTTGCTGCAAAGTAACGGCTTTGCAATAACAGCGACTCGCCTCACATGGGGGGACAACTTCACCTCCAGCATGTCTTCCTCTGCAATACAGGATTTGAGAACACAGGAACATCTCAGAACTTTCAGGTTAAGTCGGCTGTCTCCACGTTCCAGCGTCCCTTATGTGCTCCCACTTCCTCGTCAATTGCCAGCCTTGTGCTTCACCTCTTCTTCTACTACTGCCAGCCTTCCAACTCCTGCTCCAACTCTCATCTTTTCTTTTGTGCTGCTGGGGCATTTTATGCCCCATAAGATGGACAATTGGCTTCAGGTGTGTGCCACCAGTCTCAATTGCCTGACTCCTGCAATGGCTATTAGGCTTAATTGCCAGACTACTACATCTACATGCTTAGCCCTCTTCCTCGTCTGTCCCCCCTCGGATCCTGGGACATTTGTTTATTTCATCAAAGAGTTAGTATTTCCTGCTTTTTGATTACCTTTTAAAGGGTGATTTCATTCCCTATTTTTAACAGAGTGGCTGTGGGTTATACCTTTTTTTTTTTTTTCATTTTTTTTTTTTTTTTTCTTTTATAGAGGAGATGGTTTAGAGAAGACCTTTCCACAATCCTTTGCAGTGCACCTTTGGATTTGAGGAGGGCATTTAGTTTTAACTATCAAAATGTTTCTTTCTTTTGTTATAGTGTGCTTTGGTGTTATCTACCACCTTGAGCGACATTAAAATGACAATAAGCCATAACCTCTGTTGGCACATTGGTAAGAATCTCCCTGCCAAAGGAAAAATACTGTCTCCCACGGAATCTCCTCACTACCCTGGGCCCTGTCTCCAGCCAGGTGATGATCCCACCAGGTGACCCTCCCGCAGTGCACCACCCCCAGGGTTGGTATCGGGAAGCCTCTGCCTGGGAGGAGACTTTAGGCAGGGTTTCAGTTAGGGATCCGCAGGAGTCTTCACAGAAGTAAGTGGGCTAGTTCACTGCGACAGATCTATGTGCACAGCCTGCAGTCATTTGACGGGCTCTCGGTGCCCTTCTCCATTACTGTACTGGAATATGAAGGCAGTGACTCTTACCTATGTTAGTTCTGCAGGGCATGGTGTCGGCACATGACGCCGCCAAAGGCGTATCAAGATTAAAAATGCAGCTTTTTCAATTCTTTCGTGGAATATGAGGGGACGTGTCCATTTATTCCCCAATCAGGACCAGAATACTAGCTTAAAAACATTCTGTTTCAGGAAGTGTGGTTATTGCATTTGATTGTAATAGATTTAAATCCTTTCAACAGCTCGCTACTAGAGCTGGGCAAGGGCGTTCATCAGGAGGTTAATTGTGGCCGTTAAATCTAGTCTTCTGGGGGAGTTAATTACAATATCAAATCAGTACTACAGTGTTTTGGCCGTTAACTATTATTTAAAGTTGAATGCCACTATAAGGAGAGTATATACTGGAATCTCAATCTTCACTTGATACTTTTTTGGGGTATCTAAATAGAGTTATTGAATTGCTTGCAAGGGAAGGTGAAAATTGAGACATTTTAATTGGCAGTGATTTTAATTCTGTTTGTGGCACCTGTTGGCCTCATGAAGTCTCTGGTGAGAAGAAGCGGGATAAGAGATTATTATACAGAATGAAATGGGGAAACTGTCACAGAATCCTGGGGACTACAGATACTTAACAGCAATATAAAAAGGGGACTTGACAATGCAGAGTACTTGGACATATTTCCATACTTCTTCATGTATTGATTTTATTTCTTTGTGGCTGTTCAATTGTTTTTGTAATGTGATTCTCTTAATATTGAGCCCACTTCGCATAGTGGTCATAGCATGTTGATTGCATCTTTTTGTATACGATTCTCAGCCTGTACCGTGAAAAACGTAGTAACTGTTGAGAACAAAAATGTGATTAGTTGCCACCCTGAGACCGTAGAACCTTTTTACTCCTAGGATTGGTTTGTTTTATTCACATACTTCATGGGAGGACAGGTGCAAAATAATTAAGTTGAAATATTTTGATGCGTTTATAAGTGCAGAGTTGCAGGAATTCTCAAGCCTCAAAGGCCATGATAAGCCGTGGCAAAATGTTTAATAGTAAAATATTTGCGTCCGTCATATTGCCAGACCTGGAGATGTGGGTATTGAAATCGGGCCACTTGGATAAACACCAAATTGTCTTTAAAAAAGGCCATAGTACTTAATTAAAATGCAATCCCTTGCCTACTCTGCAAATCAGTGCAAAGGGCAGCCACTATCTGGGGCCAGTTGTTTGTTTATTTTATCCATGGCGCTTGATTTGGTCAACCGGGAAAGGCTTTTGTAGAAGCTAAGAAGGTGGGGCCTGGATGAGGGTCTGTTGAAAATACTAATAATATTTGCATTCAGAGAACAAGCTGATGGTGTAAACGGATCTACGTTAAAAAAACAAACCCGTAAAGCTTGAGTTTCAAAATTTTGAAGTCAACTTGGTCGTATTTTGAAACTCGAGCTTATGGGATTCTGTTCAATTGTCCCCAGCTTTGTATTTAATGTATGCAGGGGATACCCCCGAAGCTCATAATGCTGAACTAGACGTGCAGGGGGACACCCTTGCTCACCTAGTTCGGCATTTTTCGATTCAGCATTTTCTCACATGCCGAATGTGCAGAAAACACGCATTCATCATTTTGTTTGTTATTTTGGGGCAATACCCGGTTGAACATGCAAGGGGAATATTAGCAGCGCAATAGAATGTTAGCAGCACAATAGAATGTAATGATGGTTTGCGTCAGGGGTGCGTCCTGGCCGCCTGTCTGTTTCATTTATATCTAGTAGACCTTGGGGAGGCTTTGTCGAGTGCAGCATTTGTCTCGCCAGAAACAGGAGATCCCATTCTAAGCTGGTTGGCATATGTGGATGATTTTACTTAGGTTGGACTGCAAAGATTGTTGGATTCCTTTACTGCATATGCAGTTGCCAATGCGCTTGAACTAAATGCAGCTTAACCAAAAATGATTCGGTTTGGCAATAAAAGAAAGGGTAAATCTGGTTTCAGATGGTTAGCAGACGGGTAGGGTATTGGAATCAGTAGGTTAACTGATTTATTTGGGATTCCATCTTTGGGCACCAACTAGTAAAGACTCTTCTTAGGGGTTTTGGTAGACAAAGCAAATTCCTACATAGCAGAAATGAGGGTGAATTTTAAGTACTGTGGCTTTTCAATCCAGCCATTGATGCATTTTTATGTTTGGAAAGTTGTCCCCTACCATTATATGGACTGGAAATAAACTTCTTAGTGGTGAAGATTGATTTAAACTTTATTGAGGGTAAAACATGGATGGTAACACTGAATTAGCCAACCTGTGTCCCTAATTCAGTACTCTTTGAAGGGGTGGTATCAATGGTGTACGCTGCAATTATATACAACATTTGTGCTACCTGGAAAAAAGTTCCCTTTATGAGGACTTAAATGTACAAAGCCAGGGTGGTAAACTCACATGTCCGATCTATATGTTTAAGCAAAGGGCAGAGAGTATTATGGCAAATTGTATGATCCCATAGACCTTGTTAATTGAGAATGTTGTAGAGTCCGAGAGATGTCTTATTTGCAAGGACTCGAGTGATACTTGGAGGGGGGGAGGGGATTAAACCGAGTGAGAATCTGTATCAACATCTAATTTGGAACTTGCGTAAACCAGATGTAATCCTAAAATATTTGGCATCTGTGCGAATTGGAACTGGCGTTTGCAGGTTCTGAAGTTCAGGCTCCATTTGGCAGAGATTAATCAAATTAGAAGAAAGGATGAATCCCAAAATTACGGTTGTGAACACTGTAAAAAGCCAGGCACAGTGGAAAATCTGCAGCACATAGTTGTTGAATGCTTTGGATTACAGTAGCGTAGAGAGAGCCATTTGGGTAAATTTGTGGTACACGCCGATTGGCTTAACTGAAGCGCTTTGGCAACGTATTGTCTCAAGGCGTGAATTGTGTTTGACGTTGGCTCTACTAAGGTTTTTAAATGGAATTAAGTTAGTGACATTGAAAAAGTAATAAGTCGTCTAAACTGTAGTAAAGTCTTTGTCACTCAGCTCAGCACTCATCCACAGACCTGCTGTGGAGTCTCAGATTGGTCCAGGTAGAACTTTATTACACAGTATGTACACAATCCAGTTACTCTTACCTATATTTAGTGACGTATAGGACAGGGATAGGTATTGGACCTTACGTACAGAGGAATAGACCGGCCATCCTATCATCCCAGCTCAGACCCCCCAACTGTCACTCTCAGATCCACTCAACATTCTCCTGAGATGCATTCATGTATCAACATTCTGATAGCGAGCACACCTGGTCAGTGACAAGACTACAATATGACATAGGCTTCCCCTTTTTAATAACATGTTTTCGTCATATGAATAATTCCGGTATAATAAGAATGTTTTCCTTATTGACCATTTTTAATTGTGATATATATTTGTTCTACTGTTTTGCAATTTTTGTATACCTGATGCACATTTAATTGTTTACATTTTTTTAAAATCTCTTTTAAGACCGGATGTAGAGTATTTCTTTGTGCAAAAAGTTTATATGTGAAACTAACGTTAAATTAAAAAGGCATATAAAGGCAGTACCTTCTTTAATATGATCGGTAACAAAAAGTAACCTTTTGTCTATTTTAGTTAACTTTTGTTTTTGTAGTAATATAATTTATTGTTGGTTTCCTACCGCAGAGGTGTCCCTTTTGATGCTATCAAGTCCAGGTCACATGAAAGCACTTCTGTGATGTAATTGGGCGAGTGATGTCATTCCCCCCCCCCCCCCCCCCGCCCCCCTACTCCTGACTCGTGAAATGGCGTCCCTGCGCATGGTCTCCTGTACCATGCACTGTTAAATCATGTCACCAACTCTATTCCCAACAGCACAGAAGACGACCACAAACACCCAAAGGCTGCCATTTCCTTGCAAAATTCCCTATTTGGAACAGCCCACTGCACAAGGAAACGCAGAACAAAGTAAAAGAAATGCCCAGTTTGAACCCAGGGACACTCCTTTTACAGTCTACTTCCGTAATGTTGGAGTTACATAAGCAGTGCGTGATGAAATGCAGCCAGTCTAGAGCAAGGCATGTAACCCAAAGGAAGAAGCCAGCTTTGCGGGAGAAGCATGTGGTTTACCGCAGTCCTTGGGTGAGTGCAGTGGGGGTAATGAAGGAGGCCGGTAAATTAGGACATCCAGGCTTCGGCACAATTCTCTCTAAAACTGCTGCTACATGTCACTCTGGGAGTACAGTGTCTCATGTTGCAGTTGGGCGTGAAGGTTAAGGGGCAAGGACCGGCGTTGCTAGCTTGTGAGCCTGTGGCTGCAGTGCCTGCCAACCTGTGTCGTTGCACCTTGACTGGCCATCACCTTTCACCTGTGACTGGTGTGGTCTGCCTGCTCGCCTGTGGTTCCTTCAGTGTGCATACTCGCCTGTGGTTGCTGTGTTTCATCCTTCCTGTATACTATAGTGTGCCTTCACACCTGTGACTTGCTGTCGCGGGCACCTGTCCGCCATGTGGCCCCTTCGAGTGCCCTGTAGTTTTTCCCTCCAAGGAAGCTGCAATGTTTGACACTCCCAAGAGTCCGGTGCCCCCACCACTCTTTGCCACAATCCCAGGCTGTTATCCCTTCGTACACCAACGGGCTCTAGTTTCAGAACAGTTCCTCGTTCTAATGGGGTTGGCAGCTGCGGTCCCTGCACACTTCCCACTCAACATACACAACCAGCATTGGCAATGCCAACCGTTTTGTAGACGTGGGAAAGGCATTTGCCAGGCACTGTCGTAGTGGTAATAACTAAGCATTAGTGGTAGTAGCTTCAAAATGGTGCAGTATCCGGGCATTTGATGGCGGCGCATACCTACACACAAGCCGACACTGTTGGCTTTGCTAATGTTTGTTTTAACAGGACTTCAGCGAAGGCTACACATACTTCTTATAAATCAAGTGGCTAAAGTCAGACTTCATCTTTATTACATGAGTTGAGTACCATGTTACAGCACCAATGAAACCGTTAGAACACAGAAGACTACTTTAAAACCCTGGCAGGCGCTTTGAGTGCAAAGTTTGATTTTTAAGACTTGATAAAGTTAGCTCAAAATATCCCAGGAGGGAGTGTTTGGGCATTGAGGGGGCAGGAAGTGGGTGGGCAAATAACCAAACGACACCTACACAAATTGTTCCTTTCCTCATATGCCTTATCTCCCTAGCTGTACTCCAATGCATTCGTTTCTGCTTATATTGATTTCATTTGGTATATGCACCCGGGTCCCGGAGGTATCCCAGCGCTAGATTACTTACATTAAAGCATAGGTAGTTACAGTACGGTCCAGTCAACAGTAGTTACATAGGTAATTATGCATATTTGTTAAAAAGTACGGTTTTGACTTTTTTGCGAAATGCAAGGTATGAAGGTTCGTTCCTGGTGGTGGGAGGGGGCGTGTTCCATAATGTGGGCATGATGACCGTGAAGCAGGAGCTTCCTGCCCGTTTTCTGGTGAATCTAGGTGTAGTAAGTGAGATTAAAGAAGTTGAACGTTAGGTTTGTGGATTGGGTTTCTTGAGATGCAGTGCGTAAGATAGGGGGGGTAGGGGGGGGCTGTGTTGTAGAGGCACCGGTGAGTGGTGGAGAGTATTTTAAAGTCAATGCGTGCTTTGATGGGAAGCCAGTGGGCTTTGTGTCTGATTTGGGAGATGTCCTCTGAGCGTTTGAGGCCCCAATCTGCTCTGAGGGCGTTGTTCTGTGTGAGTTGTACTTTGAGATTCTTGTTGGAGGTCCCTACAAAGATGGCATTACAGTTTGCTACCGACGGTTGCTTTAGCAAGAGTGAGGCAGTTGCTATGAGTGAGAAATGTTCTAGAGAGATTGAGGAGTTTGGTCGAGTATGCAGCGGAGGAGGTCATTGTTTTCAAGTGTTTGTTCAGGTTGAGTTCTGCATCTAGGTAGACTCCTAGTGTTTTCACATGAGGGGTGACGGGGATGCTGTTTCCGTCAATGATGATGATGGAGGAGTAGGCCGATCAAGATGTTTGAGGTGGTGGGGGAATCACAGTGAGTAGCTCGGTTTTATCATTTAGGCATAAGGTGGTGGTTTGCCATCCATGCCTGAATGATGTTGTAGATGTGATTGATGTTTGCGCAGATAGGTGCCAGATAGTTTGAGGAGGGTCTGGTTGTCGTCAGCAAAATATGTGTAAAGGATATTGAGGTTGTCAAGGCTATCGAATAGGTCCTCAGTGTACGTGTTGTAGAATGTAGGTGAGACGCAGGATCCCTGTGAGACACCGTAACTGGGATGGGGTCTGCTGCTTCTGTGCCTGGGAAGACCGTGAAGGTTTGGTTGCTCCGGAAGGATTTGACCCATTTGTCTGCTTCTTGGGAGAAGTTGAAGGAGGTGGTGGCAGAGGATATTGTGGTCTACGTGATCAAAGGCTGCCGAAAGGTCGATTAGCATGAGAATGGCAAGGTCTCCTTTGTCTGGAATGAGGTCTTCTTGAGATCGAGTAGGGTGGATTCCGTCCTATGTCTGGGTCTAAAGCCGGATTGGCATAGACCGAGTAGGGAGTGGGTTTTCGAGGTAGGTTTGGAGTTGTAGGTAGGCAGTGCGGTCAAGGATTTTCAAGAGGAATGGGATTGTAGTGATGGGGCGGTATTTGGTGGGGAGAGTGGGATCAAGGGAAGGTTTTTTTTCAATGGTGGTTTGACCAAGGCTTGGGTATGGTGCATGTGCTGAAGGAGGCATTCATAAATTTAGTAATGGTGTGGGCCAGCAGCTCGGCACAGAGTTTGATGCGTGTGGGGCAGAGGTCACCAGTGCAGTTCGAGGCTTTGATGTGTTGGATGATGGTAATAGTTTCTGCAATGGTGATGAGGTTGAATTGGAAGGGGGGCATGGTGGGTGCGGGTGGGGAGGATTTAGGATGGGAGGGTTCTGCTTGAGGGTTCTGTGCTTTCTTGAGGATGGTTATCTCTAACGTTCTGGATTTTGTTGGCTAGTGGGGATTGTACCAGTGTGCATCAGGCTTTGTCTTTTGGAAAGGTTGAGACGGGTGCGACTGGGGTTTCCATTTCTTTTAGGGTTTTGAATAGCTCTTTTGTGTTAGACTGGGCTTCGAGATGCGGGTATCGTAGATGCTGGCTTTGGTGTTGATGATGGCAAGTTTATAGGAGGTGACTCAGATGCTGAAGGCATCTTTGTTGCTGGGCGAGGGGAGGGTTTTTTCCGCAAGATGTGTTCTTTAGCACGCTTGGTTTTGCAGAGATTAGCTAAGTCTTCGGTGAACCAGTTGTGGTGGTCGTCTTTTTTCCAAGTGGTAGTTTTGAGAGGGACGTGAAGAACCAAGGGCTTATTTCATGGGAAGTCCGAATGGTGGGTTCTAGGCGTTCCTTAGTACGTTATATTCTTATTTTTTGTTTTTTTTGTTTAGCGGTGATGGGTTGGTGGGTGGTAGTGGGTTTTTCAGTGGAGACATTGAGGTCTAGGGTGAATGGGATCAGGGAATGGTCTCTCCAGGGCACAGGATTGATGTCTAGGCAAGGGATAGGTAGGATCCAGCTGTTTCGTGTAGCCAAGTCTTGAGTAGTAGGTAATGGATATCTGTTCTAAAGCAACACCTTCTATGTAAAACTAAAAATTCCCTCAGTCGCTCACTCGAACACAGACTCGCTCACATGCATACAGCCACACCCATTCAAACTCTAGCACACACAACATTCAATGCATGCATGTATGCCTCCACCCCGCCCCAATCACTTTTTAGGCAGTAGTAGTACTTTGAGGCGTTCAGGAAGGCTGCAGTAGAAATCAACATGTGGGGGGGCCTTCCAAGCCTGGTGGTGATAACTAGTTTGCCAAGCAATTCTGCAGCTGCAGGTGCCTTGCGCTGGACTAACGGCGACCAGCTAACTACGGTATGGTTTAATGAGGGGGTCTCTACTGGGATCATTCGAAACCACTGCACACCACTGTGGTCACTGTGGTTGTAGATTGGAACTTAGTTGTATGTAGTTGGATAACCTAAACCTAGGTAGCCCCAACCATAACACAAACGCAATGTAATGTAGCACTAAAGTGGAAAATGCATTAATGTACCAAGCATCAGTGAAGCACAACATGTTTATAAAAGCGGGATTCACAAGGGTCTCCCCGACTCGTTCCCCAAAAATGTCCACTGCTGGAACTGAGCGGTCAGTAGGATGCACCTGCCAAGCTTAATGGAGCAACTCTACTCCATTTTAATATGTACCAGCAATAGGCTGGCATGCAGCAATCTCTCGCTAGCCAGGCCTAAAAAGACAGGCTCACAGACCGCAACCATGAACTTCATGTTGAATGAAACGGGCACCACGGCTGGTGTTCAATTGGTTTCAAAACAGAAGTAACACTTTTTCTGAGCAAAACGCCATTGTGTAGCAATAATTCCCTCCGTTCAGAATTATTAGGCTTTTATGTTCACTGTGTAGAAACCAGGCATACTACAAACTGCTGATTTTTTTTTTTTTTTTTTTTTTTTTCACCAAAAATGCCCACACAAAGTTCTCACAAGGCATATTTCAATATACTGTTTCCAATTGCTTTATCATGGGCCTATAAGCCTGCTTGGCTCTGACCACTTGGGGAAACTGAAGGAGAAGATGTAGTTCAAGTTCAGGGTGAAAACTATCAAGTTTCAAGCAGGCATAAGCGTCCCTTTCCCCATGGCATGAATGCCAGTTCTCCACGTCTTACTCGATGGTGGGTCCAGATTCATAGGAGGCTGGTTGGTGCCCGTAGGTGGAACACATCTGACCTACCAGATCTTTTCTTTTCAATTCGATGCCAGCTGGAGAAGTGCATCCTTGCTGCCAGCCCATCTATTTCAGAGGGTACAGGAGTTCTGCAGTAATATTTGCTGATTTAATACACATTTTGTGTCCACTTCACTGTTTGAATTATAATTATTATGGTACAACAGCCCGGGAGGAGTCCGAAAAAAAACTGCCAAGCACCACTTAGGGTATCCTATTTTAGGATCATTTATGAAATTTTAGCCCTGCTAAAGTAAATGCATTCCTCCACTGGCATTACTGTGGCAAATGGGCGTTCGCATCCAGCAAAGCATAACTTATGCAATTTTTAAACATTTTTCAAAGGATATGTTGGGTAAAAATAAGGTATAGGTAGAATAAATAAACGCGGTGCATGTAACCATGTCCTGCAATGCGGGCCAACGCAGCTGCCACTATCCAATAGAGCAGGGGTGTGCATCTGCAGGCCCGCCGACTATGCTGGCTGGGGCTGCTAGAAGTTGTAGACCAAAACCCCTCGTGAGCCAAAGATGGCAGCCCCCTGACACAGAGAGAGCAGAGCGCACATCTTTAGTGCTGGCCTATAATACGGCACCCAGCATGCATGCCGCCTTGCTGTTAGGTCGGACGCAGTCGTCCTCAAAATGATATTCATGTGTTATTTTGTGTTTAATAAAAAAAAAAAAATGTATGTAATCATTATTTTGTTTTGTTTAATGCACGTAATTGCACAAGAAGAACTTAGTTTCTGTACCAGGATATAAAGTGGGAACTGGGGCCTTTGCTAAGTCTATCGTGGATCTCCCCTTGGTATCGGGTAATAATGTCCCCAATAAATAATGTCACCAGGAAAAGCCATTGGCAACATTCTATATGGTGACATTGGTATGGGAACAGGTTGCGGGATGTTCACTGCCCCCCTTGTAAAAAAAAAAAAAAATAATAATAATAAAATAAATCGGGTGTTGTCCTCTGCATGTTCAATGTAATAAAACAGCGACATTTTTTGCTGGGACATTATTACATGGAACACTCCCCTTCGGATCAACTCGTGCCTCATTGCTCTATCTCGGGCTCCACTGTCATCTTTAGCTTCAGGTGGCCTGGAGGTCCTTCGGCTCTCATTCTACACTGTACAAGTCTTCATATACACATGTGTGACCTAGAATTGGTGGGAGGTGGGTGCTTGTTTCCACTTGATCTACATTGGGAACTGCAACAGAGATTCCTAGACTTTTCAGGGCGTTTCCTTCATGCGTCTTCAACGATTGTCTCAACTAGTTGTGCCGTTGACTGCTGGGCTGTATGTGGTGGGGGGGGGGGGGGGAGTTGAGGGAATACTCCAGAATAATTAGCTTTTATGTTAGAAGCAGGGATGGGGTGGGTACAATGAAAACGTACAACTCCAGCAAATGATTTCTTGGAACAGTGGGAAGCTGAGATGTTGGTTCCCTATGAAGATTTGATTTCCCAGGACATGGTGAAGACCTGGTGGGACAGCTTTAAGTGAAATGCTTAGTATTTTATTTATATTTTCTTTGCTGCTGTAGTAGTTTATCGAAGTGTACATTCACTTACTGCTAATCTAGGAAATCCTATGGTGAATGCATACATCTTTCTGTTGTATAGAACATCATGCAAGATAGAATGATTCTATCAAAAATTCGGTTCTAGGATGTTTCCTCTTGAAAATGTTGTTTGAGGCCCATTTGCTTGTATTAGTGTTTTTATTTTTATTTTTATTTTTTTTGCATTTGCCTTTTTGTTTTTTTACACATTTAACTGCAAAAAAGAAGCAAAGGGAGACCCTTAATAAAAACCTAAACCCTGCCTTTGCGGCAAAATGTGTTGAGGAAAAAAAAAAAAGCCTTGACCAAATGGGCTAGTACAAAAAATTCAGATTCCAATTTCTGTGGACGAGTGGAGCTGTGAGTGTCATGTTTTTGCAAACGTGTTTATATATTAAAAACCTACCTCTGCTCGGATTGTCTTTGGTACTGTGTCCCTTTTGATGGAGGACTGCTTCTTGAAGGAGCGTTTTTTTAGGAATTGGAGTGATTTCAGAAACAGTCACCCCCTTTCATCTCGTGCACCTTTATGCAACTCGCACATTTCCATACCTGGCATGCTATGTGTCTAGGGGGCTACCTATCGTCCACCGTTTCAGTTTGGGGAAGTTGCACACGTTACTATTTAGCCATCGCTGTGATCTCCAGAATAAGGTGCTATTTTATGGGGGCGTGGGGGGACTCTCTGCTGAGGGATTAAGCGTGTTGTGTCGCAGGCTGAAAGTAATTGTCCCCCACCCTAACACAGTACCCACTGCAAGTCTATAGGGTTGTGTGTGAGCACAGGTGAACTCTGTGTTAAAGTATATTTGGAGTGGTCTTTCGCAGCAGCACAGACCACCAAGGAGGAGCTACGACCCAATCAGATCGCGTTTAGGAAAATGTAGCAGCACAGCGCCACTAAGGAGGAGATATAGCCTAATCTAATGTTCTCCATTAAAGAAGGTTGGTCATTGCCTTGTGCAGCCGCTACTGCACATCACCACTATGGAAGGTAGTAGGGATACGTTTCACAAAGTGCAAATACCTGCTCACGTTTTCGTTTTTCTGAGGCACGTTGGCAGACAGTTTAGTGGCAGTCTGTTGTGGGTAGGCTTTGCATGCATCCTCTGCTTTACAGGGCTATCTAAGAGAGACAATGCGGTGGGCAAATCTGGGGTGCTTGTTACTCACCTGTTTGCGTATAACAGGAACATACTATGATATAGGTTTTCGCAATTGCAACAGTTATCGAGTGTTGTAATTGGTTGTCACTCGTCCCCTCAGATGACCTGGCAAACGACATTGAAGATGTGGATTTTGAAGATGCAGCCGACGGAGCAGAGTTTGCAGATGACGAAGAGTGGGAGACGGAAGACGAAGGCGTGGAGGAAGGCATGGAAGCGCAGGATGACAGCGAAGTCACCTTTTCCAAACACACAGGTAGGAGCGGGGATTTCCTACCGGGTCTGTACCTTTGCAGTGTACTTTCTTTAAAAGGTATTGCTTTCTTTAGTTTTGCTGAATGGCGGTTGTTCATTGGCCAGGTCAGGTCCAGTCTTGTGGCCTCTGGTGAATGGGCAATGTCCTAGGCATGTGTACTGCACGAGTTGCCACTGAAGCAGTCCAGTAGCTTGATAGCTTGGCGTATTGTGCCATTGCTCTGGGTTACCAGGCAGTGGTCTGTCGAGAAAAAGAAAAGTGGGGCTTGGAAGAGGAAGTAAAAGCATGAAAAGATAAGCTGTTGGGAAGAGTTGCTAAAGAATATATCAGCTCGGCTTGCTCTGAGAAAAAATGAGGGCAGTCTGTGATGCCTTTACCCAGCTGATGAAGTTAAGCTTTGATCAGCAGGAGCGAAAAGAACCTCCTATACCGGGTGTTGGGCATCAACTGGTATAAGGAGCCACCTCCGACAACCAAGAAGCTATTACCTAGCACAGTTCAAATCTAACTTCCACATGAAATACAAACATCAATTTTTGTCCATTCTGTTTGATCCTTTATACTTGGGATGTCTTCTAGATGTGCCCTTATACACATTTCCCATACATAGTCCATATCACCTGGATCTCTTTATAGGGCATCAGTGGGCCTGAGTAGACCAAGGCAGCTGTAAGAGCCAAATGGCCCCCTTGTATTTTAGAACAATGCCTTTTAACTAGAAGCAACATTTCAGCGAAGGCAGTTTCTCAGTACTTGCGTAGGTGTGTGGTTATATGATGGGCCTGAGGTCTGTTCTTGAGGCATTGAGCATTGTTTGCAAATGTTACGTTTCACTGCTCCAAGACAAACCTCAGGACCATAGCCTTGGGACTGCCAAGCTTAATGGACATAGCGGATGGAGTCCAGGGTTGACTGTTTAAAAAGTGAAGGCAGTAGACCATATAGTACTTAAGGCGGCTAGAGGTAGAAGGGAACAAAGGGGGAGGGGCTGTCCACCCGCTTGCTATACCTGCTTTGGCCATGTATGACGTGAGGGATCAAAGTTGACTGCACTTTAAGACTCAAAGCTCTGGAAGTGAACCTGCAATGTATTACTTTCGAGAAGCTCAATGTGTGGGTTTCCTGGATGAGAAAAGTTCATGTGAACATAGAAAGTGTTTAAATGAGGGAGAGGGCGGCCAGTGAATAAGCTCACATGTGATACATGGATTGACTTTGTTTAATTGCAGTTTAAACTCCGGTGTCAAATGTTTCTAGGAGTGTAATGAGACCAGCAGGTGTGGCACCAAGTGTAAACCTATTCTGATCTTTGGATATCCCTCTGGGAAATGTTGTGAATTGAAAACCCTTTCTTTCCCTTTATACCTTTTTAATTTTTTTTTAAGCCATTGGCTAGTGATGATGAACTCTTCGCAAGTAAGAAAGGGTGTGCTGTGTGTATATCTACAATTGAAGTGGCAAACTACTTTTTATAGTTGGCTTGTAGTCTGCAGCTTGAAATTCGTAGCCCTGATATTACAATGCACCAGAAGTTCAGGTCAATTTCTGGGACTAGCCATGTGTGGCATTTGTGAATCCTGAATGCGACCCAGTAAGGTGTGCTGCTTGTGTCCTGGTTCCCTTCACCCCTCTTTCTTCCCATTGGAATGTACTAAGTGTATGCCACCCATTATAGATCGAAGAAGTGGAAAGGGTCTTTAAATATATTTGCTGACTTACTGAATTTCAACACAAGTACTAATTTGATCTATAGGTGGGAACTTTTATTAAAAAGTATATATTGTTGTGGGATTTTTTGGGAGCCTAACTGTACTTATCTACCAGCATTCTTACCTCCCTTGAGTGAAGCCGGACTGCTCTGCCATACTTGCCGATAGTTTTGTCTGTCTTTTGACTGTAATACTGTGCAGGGATAAAAAGCAGGATTTGATTTGCTGGAGCTAAAAGCAGCTCCTCTCTATTCATCATCCAGTAAGCAGGAACTATCTCGGGCGAATCAGAAGCTGTTATATGCATTGGGCCACAAATGTAACTTCCATTTGAGATACAAACGTATGTTTCGTCCTCTCTATATGACCCCTTACACTTAAAAAAAATGTCTAGTTGTTTCCTTATGCTCATTTATACACATTTCCAAAAATGCAGTTAATGTCTCGTATGTATGTGTGTGTGTGTGTATGGCGCCATTAGGCACAGCAAGCCAAATGTACACATCAGTGTCAACCAGGCTCTGTTGAGCTATAAGCAGGAGCTAAATAGCTTCCAGCAATTTCAAACCCTGACATGTACTATTAGAATAGGAGGTTTCGCACCACGCACTGGGCTTGCGGAAATGTTTTTCTAACCATGTTTGCCCAAAAAAATCAAGGTGAATCGCTTTTGAAGGGTTCCATGTCATTTCATCGCCTATAATTTCATCCCCTGTCATTATAACGTGCACATTCCATCGAAAATGCTCATTGTTCTTTTTTCTTTTGTTGTTGTTTTTTTGGGGGTGTGTGGAATGTGCACGTTAAATGCCTGGGGATGAACATGCAGACTACAAAGGACGTCGTACCTTTTGAAGTACTGGATGATCGCAAGTGTTCATTAACAACTGAACCAAAAATCAAATGGACACTATCCCTGACCTGGATGTGTGCAGTATGTCCACCTCCATGGGAACCGGATGAATACTGAAACCCCAAGATGATGTAGGAAATTATCCATGTGAAGTGACCGGTTACAGCTGTGAGGGGTCAGAAATGAGAGCCAGAAACAAGGTTGTCATGTTTTCACAAGACAATATTTCTTAAAAGAAAAAGGGTTGGGTAAATTCCTCTCTCTTCCTCTTTAGGCGACCAAGTCTTTAACAGTCTTTCTTTAATGCAACATTCTCTGTGGTATGGATAGCAATGTCTTTCTTTAACATCATACTTTCCAGGAGTTGAACCAACAAACACCGAACCTCTGCTTTACCATTTCTTGGGGCTTGCAAATTGCTACTCGCCTGCCAGGTTTCTTTATACAATGCCACTTTCCTGGTGTACTCTCCTGCCGGGTCTCTTTCTGCAACGCCACTTGCCTGGTGTACTCGTCTGTCAGCTCTTCACTTATGAGTTTCACTTGCCTGGTATACTTCCTGCTAGGTCTTTATATTTATATCAATTGCTTGCTATCTTTCTTGTCAGGGTTTCTACTGTATATTTCATTCACCTGGGGTCCATTTGTGCAGAGAATGTTTTACAGACCCTCATCTGGGGCTCGCAAGTCTTGTCTCCCAATCGCATAATCAAGTAGATTTTATGAAGGGCGAGTACCATTTGCAGTGGATGTTTGAAAGTTTAATTTAAGGTGTACTTTGTAGTAAATGTTAAATAAATGTTTGACTATGTATGGCTGGCCTCTGGGTGGCAGCAGTGTGCCAACCATAGTGGGTTTGTGGTGACGTGCACCATTTTACATAAAGCGCATTTAAAATTGTCATCCGTAGCCATAGGTCGAGTGCTTTTTTCTTGGGTCCAGTAGGTAAACTAAGTTACTCAACCTGCAGGTCTTGAAGAATTGTAAAGAATTTGCAAGACGTGACTCAAGTCACTGTCTGTCTTCAGCTTACACAAAACTGCTCTATTGTTCATTTTATATCTTTGGTACAAATACCTTGTGGTGACATTGACAATATTAGTACACCATTGCTAATCAAATGGACTGGTTTGCTAATCAAGAACATTTTAATGAGCAAACTCTGCTAATCAGTTTTTGAAAACAAATGTATGCTTTGGAACCCGTCTAATGATTTCCTAGCTAGGCTAGCACCTCCCCGAGCTCGCCAGGATGAATGAGAGCAACAGGCAGGACAAATCAAGTATGTTAAAAGCCCCATTGCAACCAAAGTACTGGGCAGTGGCAAGGCACATGGGTTGCCTCCATCGATGTTCTTTTTTTTCTTTTCTTTTCTTTTTTTTTTTTCTTTTTTTTTTTTTTTCTGTCTTTGTTAACTGCAAAGCTAATGTAGCTGTTTCAAGCACAGAACCATGGTTACATTAGGGCACCATCTCCCTCATCAATTGTGAGTGCAAGATAGTGGCCAAAATTCTTGCAGATAGAATAAGGAATGTGCTACCATCCCTTATTAAAGTGGAACAGGCTGGGTTTGTCTGGGGACGATGGGCCACGTAACCTCTTGCAGCTATGCACTCTCGTCCATTTTACAAACCATGATTCTGAGCAGAAGTTTCTATAGGCGCCGAAAAGGCCTTTGACCTTGTTGAGTGGTGTGGCTGTGTCAGCGTCATGAACCGGTCACGGCTGAGAAGGGGAACGGTTGGGTCTCCAGTCTTTTGAGACCCGCACATCTACCATGCATCGTTATTGGTGCCTCCCTCTTTACAAAGCAATTGCTCAGGCCAGTGTTTATTTTCTTTTTAGAACTATGACTCCAGGGTACATCTGGGAGGAGCTATGGAAATTCAGACTGCAGCCAGGAAAGCGGAGTCCAGAACATCAAGGTTCAGGACTGGGAATTTTTCTCCCAAACAGTAATGAAGTACTCAACATCTGACCTAACCCCAGACGTGTCCCAGCCAAAGGTGGGGCAACTAAAAATGAACTGGGAGTCAGAGACTGCAGGGGGACAGAATAGACCAAGAAACCCTCCCCAAACGTAATTGTCAACACAACTAGCCAGCACATGAGGAAAGCCACGTGGAGAAGGAACCACCTCATCCTCTGGCTGCTACCACATCATCATATACTGTTTAAAACCATGCTGGAAAAGGAGGAGGGGCTTAGTATGCTTTTTACAGGCTCTAATCTGTGTGAGGAAAGGAAAGGTACATATTGATTCCTAGAGACAGGTGAGCACTGCAGTGGAATCAGGAGGGGAGATATAACCATCAGGACCGAAGGAGAGACAGAGTGTGGGTTGCAGGGGGTGAGGTCCGGTTGTGGACCGACCTCAAATGGGGGATGGACTGATAGACGGAGGAGCGGAGTGCTGAGTAGTTGTTGTCAGAATTGGAGCAGAGTGCAGGTGAGCTATTTGTGAAGGAGAGTGGTACCAATTTGTGAGAAGGAAGCTGTGTGAGTGTGTTTGTGGGAGTGGGGGGGGTCGTAGTGCGGGAAGAGTGGGAGAAAGAAGTAGGAGAATGAGGGTAGTAGGTAGAGGGAGTTGATGTTGTGCGAGAGTAAGGATAGTAGAGACGGGTGTAGTGAGAAGTGGGGTAGGAGAAAGTTTAGAGACTGAGGATGTTGGAGTAGCGCAGGACAAGGAAGGAAGAGTAGTAGTAATATCAAGGAGAGAGAACCAACCAGGGTGTCTACAATTGGCATAAATCAAACATTCTTTTTTTTAACACTGGGGATCAGACCCCTTGGAAGAACCCCAGATAGGTAATGCTTTTACCTTTTAGGCCTGCGCCAAAGCTAGCCCTAAATGGAAGGTGTTTGGTGTTTGGTGTTTGTTGTGGAATGCAGGATTTAGGGTCACCTGGGATAGGGAGGTAAATGTGTATATATAAATAAGGAGCAATGCTCTTTTGATCGCAAAAAAACATACAATAGATTAGAAATCTGATTTGACGGGAAGCATTCTGACCAGGTTGTGGAGGGGAGTAAATGGAACAGTCACTGGGGACAATCCAAGTAGACATGCATAGAATAAGGACAATGAACGTTGGCCATTTTTAAGTGCAGCTAGGCGGTACGGCCAGCTGTGCTCGGATGTGACCATGATGGGTGTAGTGCTGGAGTGGAGGCAGAGGAAGTGAGACAGATGCAAGTAAGAGGCCAGGGGGAAAAATTATAACAAGCAGGCAGATGAGATGTAGGTTAAGAGGGTAACTCTGAGGCGAGGAGTTAGGCTTTTAGTTTGGTTTTAAACAAATACTTGTGGACTGTTTCTCGGAGGATAGCACAGGGGCAACAGCTTAGAGACCGAACTCTGGTATTAAGCACGTTATAAAAATAAATAAAATGTCCGGGGAAGAGAATTCCATGCAAATGGAGCAAGAAGAGAGAAGGAGCAGAAGCGAGTGTAAGCACAGGGAGGGCGAGGAGTCACACGGGTAGTTGAGAAGGCTTGTAGATTGGAAAGATACAGCAGTGCCTTACAGTGGATAGATTTGTGAGCCAGGAAAAGACATTTGGCACGGTTTTGCATTGTGTTGGGAAAAGTGGTAAGATTTTATAAAGCTATCCCTTGGTATACAGGCCCCAACCTCTAGTATAAGTTTGTACTACTCAAAGGTTTGGTAGTATAGCAGAGCAGCCAGGCCTATCCTAGAATTAACTCTGTAAATATATAGGCCCAAAGAAACGCTTATACACCAACCGCCGGCTTATGTCCCCAGACCAGAAATAGCTTTGCTTCTAGTTTCTGATCAAGAAGAGGAGAGTGAGCCTCTTCCAAAATAACACCCTTCAGATGGAGGTAAACTCTCTTCTACCCTGACACTGCAGCAACAGCAGGAGTGCAAAGCTCTCCGCTCCCTTTGCATCAGGGATGCTGCCTTGAAGTGTACCTCCTCCTTCCTCTCCAACAGATCCCAAATAATACATCTGCCTCCCTTCTCCTCGGCTCCCCGCCCTATTACTGACGGATTGCTGTTGGGCAAGATGTTCAATTATGTGAGTAATCCTCCTTACTTGTGTCAACCCCAGAACCTTTTTGCTGGACTTGGTGATTATTTTTCTCTTATGCCTAGGTGAGAGGGAATCTTTTTTTTATTTCCTCTTCTCTCACCTAGTCTTTTACTCTTTTTGTTTGACCTTTTTATGTCTCTCCATAGTGTGCATGGCGTGTGTAGTTCCCTATAACTTTTGGGCTTCCCTATTGTAATTTCTTTTAACATATCTCAGATGAACTACTATTCCCAAGAAGTAGAGTGGGATTCCCACCCCCTTTACATTTTATATAGTGATCCGGCACAACCCATCCTATGTGGGGTGTTGGGGAGATGGTTGTCCTGGTAACATTTTTGTTACTATTGCAAGTTAACTTGAATGGCTAATGGCAGTGGTTATACCTTTATTGGCCTTTTAGTCATGTTACTCGCAGCTGTCAAATCAGCCGCGATAATACATAGGCAGGTCACTATTCTGCTAGAATGGTGGGCACCTTCTTTTCCGACATTTTTTTTTAAAGTATCCTTTTTTTCCATGGGTCATCTTTCCCACATAGGACGGCAGATCTTGATTGAAGGTTTGTCTTCTGCGTGAGCCCTCTGTTTACCACCAAGGCTCCAGAGTGTATGTAAAAGCAGGAAGCGAGAGAGGAGTCTGAACCTCTGCATCCCTTTGTCTTCCAGCTTGCCCGGAAGAAATCTGTTGGAACCGTGGAGCTGGTTGTCCTAATTGGACAGCCAGCTGTCCCTTTCTGTAAACTGCAGGGAGAGTTTGCAGAAGTTATGCAGTAGCTCCCGATAAATAGTCCAATCTTGGAAGCTGCTGACAAGTCGACCAATTAAACCAAATCCAAAGAGGGAGATAAAGAAAAGACAGCTGTAACGGATGCCAGCGACCGGAGAGCCCGCTGTGTAACCAGAGCCTGTTTAAACCCTTCCTTCCAATCGACCTCTGGTGGGGGGGGGGGGAGGAATCCCAAAGATGATGACTACTACCCAAATGCTGGTGAGATCCACTAGGCTAAAGATCTGCTTTATGAGTCATCACTCGACGAGCAGAAGCCTTGCTGGGCTGCAAACTGCCAATACCAGGGGACCTCGAGCCAGTGTGCGGTGCACAGTCTTCCGAATTTCGATTCCTGCTAAAACTTTGAATTCCTGTTGGAGCTCTACAGACACGATTTGAATCCCTAAAGTCCCCTCACCAGAGTGCAGGACCGAGAGAGTGAAGACAATCCGACCAGTGATATTCGTTCTTCATCTGGTTCCTGTAAAAGAGCGCCAAATCCAGAGTCGGGTGAAGCCTTAAAGAATTCTTTGTTGGAAGCCTTTTCTGTCGACTGTTGTTGCAAGTTCCCATCCAGTGTCCATTTCTTCCGCCACCAGACTGAGATTCCAGGAACTGGGTCCTGTGCTGCTGCATCGTGGAGACGGCCATCCATAAGCTCTTCCTAGCTGATGCACTGTGTTGGCTTGGGTAATACTTACCTAAGTCTTTTGTCGATCCTGTGAGGCTGAGTGGGCGATTTGTGCGTTTGGGAGTTTGCCCAGGGCTAATGCTGGAACACCTATAGGGAGACTTATGTGAAGTCTCTGAACATGTTTAACCCTGAAGTGAATACTTACTTGTTGGTGATATCCTCTGTTACTCTCCTTAATGTAACTGAACCCTATCATGACTTGTCTACAGCTGGCTCCTGGACCACTAGGGTCCCCCTTCTGCCTCTGAGAAAACTCATGCTCTAGAATAGGGAAGGAACCTGACTCTCCAGGATGTGGAAGCGCTGTTCAAAAACAAACAAATGAAAGCTACATTTGTAATTGAAATAGAAACTCAGCAAACCTGTCCCTGTGATAATCCAGATAGGTATTTATGTAGTGCTTCATAAATGGTTCGTCCAACATCTAGGTACTGTGATTATTTTACATCAGTCGATACTCTGAAGGATGTTAGCCAATAAGATAGCTCAGCTAGTTGAGCACTCATTGCTGCAATCTGTGCGTGATCTGTAGGTTGCAGGCTCGAATCCCGTCAAGTCCAACTCAGCCTTTCATCCTTTCGAGGTCGATAATGGAGTACAGACTTTGGTTTGGTGATCGTTGTGATAAATATGTTCTATGTGCAGTGCTTTGCCAAAGCGCTATATAAATAACCATTTGATCATTAGATTAGATTAGATGGAGAATTTAGCATGGAGTCGTTGCCTCTCGTCACTGTTGTATCATAACATTGGCATAACATTAGGTAGTAATAGCTCCAGAAAATGAAGACTTTCATTAAACATCAAAAGACAATTCTGCTATCGAACCTCAAAAGACGCAATACAATTCATGCTTGCTTTACTATGTAATTGGCTAGGATTTTGGGTGATTTCAACATTTAAATATATACAGGAGAGATCAAATGGCAAGACCATAGAATACACCTTTCATTACTTCTCTGTCACAATGCAGAAAACTGCCGTACGGTAATGATTTCCATACAGTTTGTGCATGCGTCGGCTAGATGTCACATACATTTTACTCTCTTGCAAAGGAGAAAAGTAATTTTTACTCTCTTAAAATCACATTCACTCTCAGTTTAAAAACAGGGAGTGAAATACTCCCACCTCAAAATCTTATCTGGAGCACTGATGGTAACTATAATCTGTTATAGAATAAGTTACAAAGTGTCCTGAAGTTATTACTTACCTTTTTTAAGTTGCTTGTTGCTCCTTTTTAAAGTATTTACGTTGTTTTTTGTACTTACTTTGAAATAGTGTTTCACTCTTGTTAAAAGTAGTACTGTTGGCACTCTTTTATTATTCTTAGCTTAGTGTAAAAGCTTACCAATAGACTGGGTAATTCGTGGAATCATTGTACGCCAAAATCTATAGCACAAGCATGTGAAACGCAGCGCACGCGTGCACAGTTTACAGATTAATGGAAGTCACTGCGCATGGCTTACCTGGGACTTGCGCTGAATCCGCGAGTGGCGCACATGTCACAGCGATGACCCGAAAGCTGTGCGCGATTCGCCCAGTGAAGGTGCACAACTTCCAACGCACACACCTAAAAAGGGGAGGTAACATGCGAAAATGTGGGTGTAACGGGGGGGAGGGGAGTACGGCAGTGACACCCTTGCAACGCCCACACATGCACTAACAGCACGTATTCATGGAATTGAACAGGACAAACCTGCGCACGCCAAAAGACGCGCAAACCCGGGAACACGGCCACCACGCGGAAGCGGCCCGGCTCAGCATAAAAGCACGCACAAACAAGCGAGCATATACAGCTACGATGAATGTCCCGTTCCTCGCAGCAGTGATCGTGGGACACCACAGGAGGAAGATGGCCAGGCCCCGCATTTTCTTACGCAGTACCAGCCTTTTTGGGATGCCTGATGACCAGGTATAGGTTTCCACCTCATATCATCCTACACCTGGTCACTGAGTGGGAGGATGACCTCACAGCACCCACCTTGTGCTCCCAAGCACTGAGCCCCTTGGAAAAGGTTCTCAATGTCCTGAATTTCTCGCCCACTGGGTCACTTCAGCGGATAACTGCCATAGTTTGGGGCGTCTCACAGTCACGCTGCCTACACCAGGGGTTGGCAATCATGACTACACGCCCCTCAGTCCGCAGGCACATATACATGCCCTGAATACCTGCAGAAAGGCAGGCCCTGGTTGAGGACCTTTACGGGGTGGCACACTTCCTCAGAGTGCTCAGTGCCATTGATTGCACCCATGTGGCTCTACATCCACCTAGGGCCACTGAGCACATCTATCGCAACCGCAAGCACTGGTATTCCATCAACGTGTAGGTTGTATGTGATGCCAAGGGAATCATCACCTCAGTATATGCAAACTATCCTGGGTCCACCCATGACAGTTTCATATTCAGAATGTCATCCCTACTCCGGGACCTGGGAGGCATGGCAACCCATGGCTCATTGGTGAGTGCAATGGCCTGTGCACATGCATGCATGCATGTCACACGCACACAGACAAACAAACTCAACTAATGACAACCATTATCACCTCCCCAGGGGACAGTGCCTACCCTCTGATCACCCACATGATGACGCCAATATGGAACCACACCACCACACCACCCCAGGTAAAACACAACGCAGCCCATATTGCAATCCGGGGCATAGTGGAGCGCACATTCGAAATGCTCAAGTCACGTTTCCGCTCCCTTGACCGCTCTGGTGGGCAGCTACTTTATGCGCCCCCAGTAGCGTGCAGGATAATTGTGTCAGCATGGGTCCTGCACAACGTTGCAACCCAACGGGGCGTACCGGTGGACATGGTGGTGCCCCCACATCCCCAACCACACGCACAGCCACTGCGCAAGGGAGGCGAAGGGGCACGTGGCGAGGCTGCCCGTACCCAGCTTGTGGCTACATTTTTCACCTAAACCCCCTCTCCCTGCGGAGTGCACACAGGCCTGGCACATTCCAGGTGACAATCGATGATTACAAAGGGACAGTCCACTGTCACAACCTTAACACCCTGAGAATGTGTCCTTGGAAATGCAGCATTGTGTGCATCCCTAGCCACTTAAACACAATCCCTTGTGACCAAAAGGCACACATGCAAGCCACAGATTCCAAATTCCCCCATGTAAAATAGCACATGCAAATGCTAGTATGTCACCTAAACCTCCCTCAACCCCAGGTCATCCACCCCACACACCATGCCATGACATGCAATGTGAAAACCTCAATAAAAATGTCAACACACATGACCTAGCTGTCACGAAGTGCACTGTTACAAATGGAAAGACACCACAGACAATCCCCTCAGACACGCACTCTGAAGAAAAGAGTGAGCAAAAACATTGAAACTATACTAGAAGTACATAAATGCATGCCACCAAAGGCCTGAACACCAAAACCTCGAACTTTTGGTGGCATGGAGTTCAGGGAATCCCAAAAAATAAAAGGAAATGCGGGTGCTGCGGGGTTGTCCCCCGCAACACCCAGCTCACTACCCATGCAGCTGCATAATAAAACAAAGGAAAAACAATGAGCCAGCGGCGCCAGTTCACGATCCCCCAAAGTCAATGTGAACATGTGCAGCAGGGACACAGCATGTCTCAGAAGGCAAGTAGTGTGTGTGTGGTTGGATGTTGGGGTGGGGTTGGTTGGGCGTGTGTTGTGGGGGGTGTTTGCAAGGCAATCCAATGCATGTTAGCATGGGAAATGCATGAACACACAGTGTAACGTAACATTTACCATGTTAACCATTCAGTAGTGGACACATCTGCAACGGAAACATATTGTTGATCCCGTGACACATCATAAGCAAAGCCAACGCAGGACTATCAATTTACCAGCATAACACATGAACACTGGACCCAACAGTGACAATGTCAGACAGTGAGTAAATGCCATAGCACAAGTGCCTCAATGTGACATTGCACCACACGTCCCCCTACCATCATGGCCTCGACAGCCAAAGTGGGCATGGGACCACATACAGCAGGAAGTGCATCAACAATGTATACAGCAATACATGAATTAGCAGAATGAAATCCTGCACCGTCAACAATATACTCACCAAAAAGCTGTCCCACCATGCACTGGAGAAACCATCACGAATCCCCACTAGGGGTGTATACATAAATTGGACTTCAGACTGGCCACAGATATGACGGGAGTCCAATGCCTCTGTGTAAGTTCCTGTCACACGGTTCCATCCTTGCGACCACATGGAAAGGGAAAGCAGGAGTGGCATGTGTCCGGACCCCAAGCCACAAACGCAAACCCGAGACAAGCCTGTATGGGCTCAGCTGGAACACACAATGGATGCCATATAGCACCACACTGCAACATAAACGCACAATAGACAAATACAAATGGCCGTGGGGGGCCACGCAGGAGGAGGTGTGCAGGGTGCACCTGAACACCCACATGTGTAACTGTTGAGACAAAAAAAAATTCCTCCATGGGCTCATTGTCTTCACGGCATGCCCTGGGTGAGTGAGAGAGAGGTTGTTGTCGCTGTCACCCCCTGATTGTACATCAGGCGGTGGCGTGCCACAGGTGCCTGACCATGCATAGCCCCCCAGCAAGCCCCTCCACGGCAGCAAGCATGCAGGCCTGGTGAGCCTGGTTCTGAATGAATATGGCACGGAGGTCCCCATTCACCACCTCACATATAACAGAGTTCTGCCAGGCAGGCCTCACGTGCCAGACGGACCTCCTCCCGGCTTGCATGGAGTTCAGCCGAGAGTGTGCATTCCAGCTGCACCATCCTCTGGTCTGCCCGTGTATCCTGGGCCATGACAGCACCCAGAGTACTTCTGAGGGAGGAGTAATCTTCCCCAGGGCTTCCCTGTTGGCCTGTGCATCAGCAGCAATAGATGAGCGCAGAGCCACCATTTCACCCCGTTGGACCCTGTTGGACGTGCCATGCCCAGCCTGAGTGAGCGGCAGGTGGACTGCGTTGCCTGCTGCTGGAGCTCCACCTGCCTATCGGGGGGGGAAGAATGGAATCAGCCACACGTTCCATGCCTTGAGCCAACATCTTAATTGCTTCCGTCTGTTGCTATGCAATGGCATACATGGATTGCTCCCACCCAGTGTTCCCCGGTAGCACACGGCCACCCTGTTGCCGGGCACCATGCCTGCGGGGCCCAAGGAGACGTGGTCCTTGCTGTGCCAGAAGAGCCTGCTGCTGCAGGATGGCATTCCTACCGTCGATCTGCTGCCCCAGGAAGAGGAGCAACTGTTGTGGAGTGTGACGCTGCACCTGTAACCACCACAGGCCAACATGCCAACACTGACTGGCCCCTTGAGGGCTCTACCCCCACTGCAGGTGTGGTGGACAGAACAGAATCCATTGCAGAATCACCCACTGTCGATGGCATGGATTCATGAGCATCTGATTGGACATCTGATTGGACATCAGAGTCCGAGAGATCCTCAGAGCCGTACCGTGAGGCAGGCCTGGACAGGATGGCCTGGAGCACCAAGGGATGTTCGTGTCCTACCACCCTACAACCATCACTAGTGCTGGGATGGTGACCTGAACCCTCCACCCTGTCTGCCATCTCCTCCTCCACTGCTTCTGGTGCATCATTACCTGTAGAAAAATTTAAATAAACATTAGTACACATGGCAGCAGCACATATCACACACATATACAACACTATATTGAGGGCCAACACATGAGGCAACCATGTCACACACGACACAATCTCTGGCATGCATGCAGTGGCAATGAAATGGAAGGGGACCCTGAAGCAGACATGGATGCGTGTCAAATGCAAAACCCACACATGTACTGCATGTTGCAGATCAACTGCATCACACACAACCTTCTGGCAGGCATATATCTTTGCCAAAATGAACAGATGTCAACTAAGAGATGGCAGGTAGCATAGCCATGGCAGAATTTCAAAATAGCCACAGCAGTAAGTGAAATAAAAGTGTCCATGACACATGCAAAATGCATGCCCACGTGCACTACAAGAACATTAATATCAATAAAAGCACACGTGTCACAGGATGCAACAACGCAAGTGCCTTGAAATACAGTGAAGGGAGGCAAATGGATACATAACATGGCAGGTCACTTGGACCACACACAAGTGAATAGGCATGTTGAAGGGTGAAACATGGCTCAGAAGTGCATGGGTGCAGTGCAGCACATGTGTACATCCACAACTATCAACAGAACCAGAAATGTAGTGCTGTCAATCTTGTGACATGTTGGCACTGTAAGTACAGTATTCCTGTGCAAAGTGTTGGCACAGGGTTGTAGGGATGCACTGCACCCCACGCCCACCCAGGGAATCGCAGGGAGCCAGTGCATGGCTCTGAATGGCTGACTACAGTAGTGTGAAGTCCGACAGTGTATGCAGGTGTCAATTGCATCATCTGAGACTACAGCAGATGAGAGGCAGACAGAAAGCAAGACGCATGAGGAACCATCACAAGTACATCTATGCAGGCGAAGCCACAACACCAGTCGCCTGGAAGCAGGGTGGCTGCAACAGAGGGAGGCATGTGCCCGACACAGACATGGGTACCATGAACATGTGCATGATGATGTGACCCTGAGTGAGCATGACATGGATGAGCAAATACCATGAGACGGATAAAATACTGGAGATGCGTTACAATGAGTAGCCTGCCACGGTCCCATAGGGGCTTGCAGGGAATGCAATGGTCCATGAATGATCACTCATGTGCACTCTGAGCCTGTGCCATCTGCACGGTCCAAGTGAGAGACCCTGCATCAAGGACAAAGGATGTACCCCAAAGCACAGGTATGGCAGGGTTGCACAGGGAAGTGTGCCTGTACACAGGAAAGGGAAACAGGCCATAGCAGTAGTCCAACACGGAAACCGCCAGTACCATGGAGACCGTGAACTGCACAGTGGTGGAGAGGCAAGGAAGCATGCCTGTGAGGAGGAGCAGCTTGCAGGGTGACTTCACATAGCTGTCAGACATGTTACGACATAGGCTGAGTGTTGGGTGGAACTACAGCACAGGCTATATGCAAACATGTCAGTGAGCTTGAACATGGACAGAAGAGGCCGCCGAGTGACTTGCATGTGTGGTGGTGAGGACTGCCTCTGTGTGCAGCACATGTCCTGCATGCAGACTGCATGACGACAATCGCATATCAGCAAAGCATTGCATGTGTCACACGTCACTCACTTGGATGTCATCACGTCACCTAACTTTAGCTTCCATCACCTCTAGATAGAAATGTGAATGTTAGCATATGCCACACTTAGATGTCATCCTTAACTTTAGCCCTCATCGCATCTAGATAGAATATGAATGTTAGCAGGTGCCACACTTAAATGTCATCCTTAACTTTAGCCCTCATTGCATCAAGTTTGAATATGAATGTTAGCATGTGCCACGCTTGGATGTCATCCTTAATTCTAGCTTCCGTCCCTTCTAGACGGAGTTGTGAATGTTGGCATGTGCTGCACTTGAATGAAACTGAGGGATGACAAATTCCACCCCTGGATGGAATAGCGAATGATAGCGGGCATCACACCTTGACACAATTGCAAGGACAGCAACGCCAACTAAATAATCCACTAACAACTTCAGCCCTCTGCATATACCTCTCAAACACAACCACAAGCCTAAATACAGCAATCCGCACAAACTTCACTACATTGCAAACAACATAAACAAACCACACATAGACTTGCACAACAGCACACGACGACTACTGACTGTAAAACACCCCAAGCCCAGCCAACGGACCCACCGGGCTGAGGCTGCCAACAGCACATCACTGCTCTCTTGCACTTTTCCAGCTTATTCCCACTAGCGCCCCCCCCACCCCCCTTCTCCCTTTTCAGAGCCGCCAGAGCACCACTCCGGTGGTGATAGTGCGCCGTCCAAATATCGTTTAACATTAACATCAATACATAGCCTGAACTAGCAGTCAATCATAACACAAAACGCACATGGGCATGACGGACATGCATCAAGACTCAACGGATGTTGCGTCATAATCCTGCATCTCTTCCACTCCCTGGATATGTCCCTGATCGATGAACTCTGCAGCAATTCCCTCGTGCAGAGTGAGTTCATCCTCCTCTGGTGTTGGCCCACCGCCAGTCACCAGAGTCGGGGAGTAATTGGAGGCCCGCTTTTGTTTTGCACAGCGTCGGAGGTCAGTCCAACGTTTGTGGCAATCCTGAGCTGTGCACCTCTCATATCCCTTTGCATTTACACCATCCCCAATGACCTGCCAGTGGACCCGACATTGGGCAGGCGTAGTATGGCACCCTGGGCCCACCAGCATATCGTGGTTGTGTGCCGTCACGTGGTCCACAAGGAAGTCCGGCACCACTTTATTGAAAGGCCTCTTCCTTGCCTTGCCGGAGACCAATGCCGTGTCTGGGGGTCCCAGCCTCATGCACAGAAGCCTCCTCTTGGACGGTTGTGCGGACTCTAAGAGGCAAATGCCGCTCTGGTCAGTTGGGGCAGTGGCGATGGTGGACTGGCCAAGTTGGATTTGGATTTGGCATGAGGACGGAAATCCTGGGTTGTGTGATTGGCTGCTGGGTGCTGTTTCCAGGACCCAGCAGCACAACTGCCTCAGTGCCAAGAGCTGTGACCGACAGTCCTGGCTGGCAGACTCCCTGCCGGGGTGGTCGGCTGCATCTGCCCATGCAGCTCCCACCACCTGGCTGCTTGGGGCAGTAGATGTCAAAACTGCCCCAGGAACATGTGCCTTTGTCACAGCGACCTTGGACACACGTGGCTTGGCCTTCCTGCCCTGAAAAGCTGCCTGGGAGTCCTGTGGTAAGGCAGCTTGTGCTGGCTGACCCCGAGCCTGGGTGGTGGTTGCCACAGCTGCACCTGCAGCTTCCATCACCTGGTGGCCCTTGCCAGCAGATGACATTGCCTGTGGGGTGAGATGTGCACTGGGGATGACTGCAGCGCATCTCCCTGAGGTGCTGGGGGTGGTGGCATGGCTATCCCAGCAAGTTGCTCGACATCCATCTCCGGTGGTACACCCTGGCCACGTCCCCCTGCACGTCCACCTTGGCCTCCCTGGACTCCCCGGCCACGTGCCCCACCACGCCCAGCCTAGGGAGGTCACCCAGCTTTGCCGCCCTTCCCTTTTTAGTGTCCTCCCAACCATGGCACAGATGGTATGTTGCCAATGGGACGTGCACACAATTGTCCTGGGCAATTGGGGTGAAGGGTGCAGGGTATGTGATGTTGGACGCACCCCTGTGCTCCTGCAAGGCTGTCTGTGACCCCTGGTGATAAAAGACGGGTCACGCAACGCTCGGTCACCTCAAAAAAATGATAATAAACATGCACGCAACCCCCGGTAGCCCACGTGCGTGGAAAAAACCTCCCGCAGTATGCTGTGGCACCCAGGGACACAAAAAATATGTACGCGTGGAACACGCGGGCTACTCTGACCTCGAAAATGGGTGCATGACACACAGGGGCAACCACAGTGGGAAAAATAAGCGTGCGTGACTCACCGTCTGCTTTGCATGGAAAAGAAAAACACACACACGCACGTGCATAGGCAACTCCCCCGCCAAAACAAGAAGTATGAACTTTAAGCGCTGTGAAGTAATCACGTGTGAATCCACAAGAAGACGAAACACGCGCAGTCAGTCTCCTCGAAAAGCAGCGTGGGGTGGCATTTGGGTGGACATTTGCTACATGCATGTATGTTGTGACAATGTGTTGGTTGGGTGGACATGAGTCGGGCCTGTTGGAATACGCGGTGTGCCTAAATGCTGTTTAGCGCACGCAGCTGGCTCACGCTGGTGCACACTCCCTCTCTGCGCCAGCCGCGTGCGCTACATCTGCGCCTGATTCTATGAATTGGCCCCAGAGGGTTTACCTACCTTGAATGACATATTGCCATTCTTAAAGTGCACCATTGGGGTTTGCTTCCTTTGATCTGCTTAGTGCATTTCTTTTTTGTTGTTTTTAAAAAATGTTTTTAACAAGTGGCATCCGCATACAATACATGTTAGAATAATGTATTTTTAAACAGGTCTTTTTTTAATCAACATAGTTACTATTATATATATAGATTAGTCATAATTGTAGAGGAGCATGTCATGGCGTAGAGTAGGTAATGGTATTCTAGTTTGTAGTCTGGATCAAATCTCCTTTTCTAGAAAAGTTTGGTATGGAGCCCATGTGTCCTTTGGCCTTGAAGTAGTTCTGTTATGCACATTTCCATCTTCGTTTTCGTTCACTTGTGCCAGCTCCCAAAGCCATTGGTTGAGGACCCCCCGGGCACCCCAGGCCAGGAGGGTCTGGGGTGCCCCATAGTGGAATGTTCCTGTTGTATGGTTTGATTTTGAGCTTTGCCATTATGCGCCTCCAAGCGTCTATTGTCGTACGTACTGGATCGAACATGCAGGGGCCGGTCTTGTGTGAGCTGATTAGTGTGGATTTGATGTTGTGTGTCTCTGCTGATCGCTGTTCGATATCGACGTGTAAGTATTTAGTGTCTGGCGAGAACCAAAATCTGGCATAATGTGCCTGTGCGGCCAAGTAATATAGCTCTAGATCAGGGGCTGCAAGGCCCCCTCAGTGGTATGGTTCTGTTAGGGATTCCCATTTGACTCTGGCCGTCTTGCCGGCCCACACAAATCCCACGGTCAGGCTGCGGAGTGTGTTGAACTGCCGTATATGCCATATTTGGAATGGTGTTGAAAAGGTAAAGCAGTTTCGGGGCGACAGTCATTTTCAGGATCACCACTGCCAATTAATGATATGGGCAGTTTGCTCCATAAGGTAAGTTTATGTTCCAGTGTGGATAGGTAGCTCTCATGATTGTTTGTGCAGGAGTTTATATGATCTAGCCACCTGCACCCCCCAGTATATGACTTTCGTGCTTGCCCATTTCACACCGTGTAATTGTTCAGGTTCCTTGGTTTTATCGTTGGGAGGGGGGGGGGGGAGAATAACCTCGGATTTCAGTGTCAATTTTATAACCTGAGTGCTGGGTAAAGTTTTTGATTTCTGTCAATATTGGTGGCATGTTTTCTTCAGGATGCTTCAGGTAAATGAACGTGTCGTTGGCAGATAATGAAATTATCTGAGGTGAACCTCGTATGTGAATGCTTCTGTGTCCATGGAATTCCCGGATACGGCTTACCAGGGATTCATTTGTCAATGCAAACAGGATTGGGCACCCCTGCCTAGATCCCCTAGCAAGGTGGAGAGTTGCTGAGTAGTTTTGGTTGGTGCGAACTTTGGCCTTTGGGTCAGTGTACAGTGGCTTGACGAATTTGCAGAATTGCCCAGCCAAGACCAAGAGTCGTAACACGCCAAACAGGAAGTTCCAGGACCCAGTCAAATGCTTTCTCCGCATCCAAAATGAATGCCGCTGCTAGAAGATCTGGATTGATTTGTGCCATTGTTCCGAATAGTCGCCTTAGGTTGAAGGCCGTTGACCTGCTTGGGATGAATCTAGACTGATCGGGATGGACCAGGTGAGACATATATGGCATCAGCCTGTTGGTAAGAGTTTTATCAAGAATTTTTGTGTCAGAGTTTATCAAGGATAATGGTCTATAGGAGGCCATTTCGTTTGCGGGTTTCCCGGGCTTGACAAATGGCGTTCTCACAGCTTCCGTTAGGGAGGGAGGGAGTGATCCGGTTGCGTTGGCCTCCAACCACACCTCCAGGAGTCTCGTTGCTAGGATGTCTTTATAGGTCTTGTACAGTTCTATGCCAATGCCGTCTGGGCCTGGGGCTTTATTTGATGTTAGTGAGGCTATCGCGTCTGATATTTCCTCGACTGTGATTTGGCTATTTCATTTTGTTATGTCATCTTCATCCACTTTTGGAAGCCTGGTTTGTGACGGGTGTTGGTGAACTTCCTCCTACATCACTCCATCATTGTTTCAATAAAGTATTTGATAGTAGTCTCCGAACATATTGTTTATATCTTTGTGTTCAACGGTGGTCTGACCGCTTGGTTTGGTTATGCCACCAATGTGTTGTGTGCCGTGCTCCCCTTTTGAGGATTTGTATTTGTATTTATTTGATTTTTATATAGCGCTTTACACCAAATTCTGGCTAGAAGCCGACCAGGGCGGTCTGCCTCACCATATCTCCTTGCTTGCGCTGCGTGTCTCATGCTCTGCCAGATCGCAGAACTTCTGTCTATTGCCATTAATCAAACCCAATAGAGTTCTGTCGTGTGTGTCGCCGTATTCGTTTTTTCTAATTTCCTGAGATCCCCCTCTGTCTCCTTCAGTTCAGCTCTGATGGTTTTCAATATTTCCGGACATGTTGTCATAGTACCTCGGAGCCAGACTTTGAAAGTCTCCCAGACTGTGGAGTATTTGGGAACTGAGTTTTCAGAATCGCCGAAGAATGCCTTGATGTCTATCCTTAGTGATTCGACGAGGGAGTCGTCGAGCAGTGCGGCCTGGGGCATTCTCCACGGGGGTCTTGGTCTGATGGTGGCATCCTGTTGTACTTCCAGTACTATTGGTGAATGGTCGGATCAGGTTCGTGGTAGGATGGTGGATTTGCACCTGGCCTCTGTCCATTTCTGATATTAGCCATGCGTTTATACGGGAATAAGCATCATGTACTGTAGTATAGTATGTTGACTCCCTTGTAGTCGGATGTTCTGACCTCCAGATGTCTATTAATGCATACTATGACATGATCTGATGCTGCGTTTGAGCTGTCTTGGTTTCGTATTTTTCTTTGGTGCTTGATCTATCCATGGATAGCTTCAGGATTGTGTTAGTCACCGCCCCATATGACTGGGAAGTTCGAGGTATGATCCAATAGAGTAGCTATTCTTGCATAGAAACTCTAGTCGTCTGCTTTGGGGCCGTACTGTCATGATGCCTACCTCCAAGGAGCCAGACCCGGCCCAGCTTCCCCAGAGGCAGACATCATGTCCCCGAGGGAAGTCTCAGCAGCCCCAAGTAGGGGCCCTTTGGACTCTGTCCTGGCGCCTTTGGCGCCAGGCTCATATTGGACAACAGTTCATAAAAGATGACTTTGTGTTTAAAGGTGCTTGGTGTAAACTTACCTGATGCAGACCATGCTGCAACATCCGGGCCATCTAGAGGCCTGAATGGGACTACTTTATCTTTGGGGACTACTTAACCACACGGGTGTGGCCGGAGGAAGAATATATACCGGAGAGGAAGGATACATACCTGGAACTACTTTGAAGGCTATTTAAGCCACGCCCAAGCAGCAACTCACGCTTCGCGGCGTTCTGCATCTAGCAGCTGGACGCTCACCGTGTCTGCTCCTGCATCCTGACTTTTGCCACGCCCGCCAGCATCCTGGAACACCTGCAAAGGGAGAAGAGAAGAGAATAGGACAAAGAAGAGTCCTTACCTGCAAAATCCGCATTCCGGAGACATTTCGCCGACGATCCTGAAAAGGAAGACATTCATTTTAAAAGCACATCGCATCGATCGCTGCAGGGCCGCATTCCACTCACCTTTACTAGGCGCCTCCATGTTCATCAGCGACCATCTGGATCCGCAGCCACATTTCAGCGCCTAGGGAGAAAAAGACAAGAACAAAGGTGAGCTAGGGAAGAGAATAAGAAAACCTTAATTTGCCATCATAAGACTTACCTGTTGGGTCATTCCCACTTCATTTCTGGTCGGTGCCGCATCCTGGCATTTCCGGACCCCGGCCCCTAAGGGGGGAAAAAAGAGACATCAGCGTTAGTGAGCGAATGCTAAGACATTACCTGAACGCTCATTAAAGACTTACCTGATATCTACTGGAACTGCACCTCTCACTTCGGGTCGGTGCCATATCTCCGGCATTTCCGAACCCCGGCCCCTATGGGGAAAAAAGACACAAGCATTAGTGCATTAATGCAAGGACACTAAAGGAACCTCTCATCAAACAACTCACCTGAGTATCCTTCGTCTGTTCCATTGCTCATCTTGGAATCTTTGTTCTGCACCTGGAATAGAGACAACGGACAATTATTATTTCGGGCTCATACTTATAAACAGAATTCTCACAGTAATTTACCGGGAAGGTCAAGCAAACTTGAACTCTCTACAATCCATGATCCAGTGAAGTAACTGGATTACAACGCACCCCTGCATCAGAAGCAGGATGGAGAGCTTGGCCTTTCAGACCCTAAGGTGAGACTTCACAGGGAATCGCAGAAGGGTTTCGTGGAGGGTGAGAAGGGAGTGGGAGGCTTACACATTATCCCGCAGATTGTTAATACTCCCTTTTCACACACAGAAGGATATTTCTGCGAGCCAGACAAGCCAAATTTGAGGGTCCGGTCCTGTCCATCTTCCGAGTCCTGCGCTTCACAATAGAAGAGGCAACAGCACTCCAAACCAGGCCTGCGCCTCCGTGGGAGTCAGGTGAGCGTAACATGTACGTATTGATGAGGAGCATTGGGCTGTTATTGAAGGTGCCTGACACCAGGACGTACCTACCCTCAGGGTCTATTTCAGTAGTGCTTACTCTGAAATCTTTGCTTTTATGGGTGAGCATTATTATTCCTCTCAATTGGGAGGATTAGTTGGTGTATAATCTATTCTTACCCCATTTGTGCGCCAACTGTTTGTGCGTCAGTTCCAGTACACAAGTCTCTTAGAGCATCACAAGATTGGGCGAGTATCAGTCTAAATATGCTCATATCTTTCTGGCCTTAATGGGATTGTTCAATCCTCTCACATTCCATGAGATTGCTTTGAGTTGGAAAGCTATTCCGCTTTGATTGTTCCTTTTGTTCTCTTCTCTTAGTGGTGTCTTCGCTCGGATTTGCAGGATGTCGTATTGGATTGCATGCCTGTTGCCTCAACTTTTATAATCTTTATAACCCGCAACCTTCGGACTGGTTCCCATGCAGACCCTTTGAATGTCTAGGTTCCCGGGGTCCCCCTCCTCCCTCACCATCTGCCCCAACTTGATGATGTACCCCATGGAAAGACTTGGTATACCCCTGGTGGGGCATGTTGCCAGCTTGCCTTCCTGTTAGCTCAACGTCCTTGGGATAGAATTTTTGTCTTCTCCTTTCTGTTATTATAGAACAATGTGGTGTTCTGTGTCTCTAGATATAAATAGGTCTTTCTCACTCGTTTTCATTTGGGTTCCCCTCTTCGTTGTTGCATGGAATGTTGGCCTTGGGATGTTGTTGTCTTATAGGGTTGGGTATTCTCGCTTCCACATAGGCCAATGCTTGTTCAGGGTTCTCAGAGAACTGGGTTCTCCTGTCATGTTTGATACTTAATTTCGCTGGAAACATAATTGAGTACGGGCCGCTTCACGTTGACATAGGATCTTCTCTGTGATTGTATGGTGTTTGAAAAATCAGGGTATACGTGGATTCTGCTGGATTCGAACTGTAGTGTTCCGCTTTCCTGGGCAAGTCTGAGCACCAAATCTCTATCTCGGTAGTTGAGTAGCCTCGTAATTATTGTCCTCGGGGTGGGCCAAGCACACTGTGAGCCCTTTCCAACCGGAACAGCGATGATAACCTTGCGGGGGTCTAAGAGTGTTTGAAGGAGTGTTTGAAGGAGTATTTTGATGAAAGGTTCCATGGGTCCCTTCGTCGCGGTCTCTGGAATTCCAACTAGTCGGATATTATTTCTATGTGACCTGGATTCCAAGTCTTTGCATTTATTCGCTAATTTGGTAAGTTCAATTTGCAGTCATGGCTTGTGATGGTATCTTCGTTCGTACTGATGCGTCCTTCAGCCTCAGTGATTCGGCCGCTTGCTTTTTCTGCTTTCGTTTTCAACGATCTATCGTGCCCACTATGTTGTCCAATTTCACATTTATGGCAAGGAACCAGTTTTTCATTGTTTGTAGTAAGTGGTCATTCCTTGAGGTCTTGCCTCCCCCTGGTGCCTGTGAGTGGTCGGTAGTGGGGTGGTCCTCTGGGTACGAAGTTCTAGGTTCTGTGAAAGTGTCCATCGGACCCTTTTTCTTGTTGGCTCCCTAGTCATGATGCTACACGGAGCGTTGGTCTCGGGTGGACTGTTTGTTCCCCCTCAGTGTCTCTTATGACTTCTCTTATCTCCGCCATGTCTATCTTGCTACTCTGGTGTG
Organism: Ambystoma mexicanum; assembly: GCF_040938575.1. NCBI lineage: Eukaryota > Metazoa > Chordata > Amphibia > Caudata > Ambystomatidae > Ambystoma > Ambystoma mexicanum. The sequence goes on along the minus strand of NC_090931.1, from coordinate 1,425,927,031 downwards.
GCACTGAGGGTGTTCGGTTTGGGAACTGTTTCTGGTGGCTATTTTGGTCTCCACAAGCCAACCAGTTTCAGTGCTATGATATAGTGAAGGGAGCCCTCCACTGGGATCGGGGTGTTGTACTTGTGGTTGCTCCTATGCCTGTAGGTTAGGGTGTAGCTACCCCCCCGGCGGATGTGGGGGAATCTCTAGATCCTGCAGACCTGTGCTGGCACCCGGCGAAGCCTGCCCACGCGGTCCATGCGGCACTGTTGTGATGTTTGCTGGACGAAGTGCCTTATTTACTGTCCTAAGTGGGCCTCGCCTTAGTAATATGGTAGTTCAATGTACGTTGTCCAGCCCAGGAATGTTGCTCACAGTGTGGGTTACTGGATTAATCCCTGGCGGTTTGCCAACCTCACGTGTCTGATGTAAATGTATGTTCATTTATGGTGTATCTCCCATGTGAACTCCAGGGGCACGGTACTCTGGCACCCACTGGGTCTCCGGGGTTTTGTCTCTTACCTTGCCGTCTCCACAGGATATACCAGCATAGAGCTTTCTGTTACGGAGGCCGGGGGAGTGTCCACTCAAGTTGTTGCTGAAGCTGTCGCCTGGGTTAAGTAGAGGTCCCCCTCCCCCCGACATCCAGCGAGGGCAGATTAGGCACGGGTGAGCTGGAGAAGATGTTTGAATGCTTTGTAATCTCGGAGTTTGCTTTGTAAGCCACTCCACAGCAGTGCGTGGGCGTGGGTGGTTGAGATCCCTCAACGTCTCTTGATGCCCCACCTTGACTACAGGGGAGCAGTATGGGGCAGCACTGCCGCATAGTACTATTGTGTTGTGCTTCGCATCCGGTGGCCTGCCCCTATGCAGTTATTAATCCAACATCTGTCAGAGTTCGAGTCTCTGCACGATTGGGCCGGTCCCTTACCCCTGGGGTCTTGGACGGAGGTGGGTCCCGAGCAGTGGCTTCCAGTGGTTGGTGCCGGGGTCTGCACGCTGTCTGGAGATGGGCCGCAGTGGTGGGATACGCCCTCTTCGTCTTGCTTAGCCTGACTTGGCTTTCGGATGGTCATGGTGCTTTGTGAGCGGGTACTCGGGTGCTCCGTGGACGTTCGTCGTACCGGCGGTGCCGAGTGCCTTGGGGATGCCCTATGATGGCAAGGGGCCTGTACGGAGCCAAATTGGGTCGTGGCGCCCTCAGCCGAACGTTAGCCTGGAAGCTGTGGTCGGGTTGCAGCCGATCGTATTCCGGGTGCCAAGGACTGTCAGTACGCTGCTCTGCTCCTGGTGCTAGACAACCTTTTCAGGTCTTCTGTGTTGAGGATACGGCAGTCAGGGTCTGCAGTTCGTTGCTCCTCCCATCTGCAGGCCTCGTAGTCTGCGCATTCGCGGCCTAACATTGCCCCAGTGCTCTAGAAGTCTGTAACGGGTGTCTGCCTCATGGCAAGTCGTGCCATCAGCCCTGCGGATTATCTCCGGTTTCTTTCCACCATGCGGCTCAGGAGCTCGCCAGACGTGGCACACAGTTCCGATCTTGGACTCCAGCGGTTGTGGAGTCTGTTAGTGAACGTAAAGCAGGATATTTGTCACTAGGATTTTTCCCTCAGACGGAGCTTCGCAAATAGGCGGCCATTGCTGTAGCTGCTCAACAGCACCCCCCTGCTTAGTGCATTTCTAAAACAGTTATTACTTGTCCTAGAGTTGCATACTGCCCCTCTGAAAAGTCTATATGCCCTTACTTACCTTGAACTGCTGATTGCCTTTGCCTTCTTAAGTCTGCTTACCTTCGAATTGTATCCTACACTCTGAAAAGTATCCTTGGTTAAACGGTCTATTCCTGTCGTAGAAATAGAGTAATACGTTTATATAGCAAAAGGTTCTACTGACCTTGACCAGCTGCTGCTCTTCCTAAGCCGTAATGTCGGGTTGTGCTTTCCCTGAATTGCTTTAGTGCACTTCTAAAATAGTTTCACTAGGTTCTTACTTGTCCATGAGTAGCTTAAGGCCCCTCCCAAAAGTATGAGCTATTGTACTAGCTTTGAACTGTGTTCTAAAAACAAAAGTACATTGGTGTTGAAATTGTATCCATTCAACAGAAAGTTACGTATTTTGCAAGATATACTTGTAACAGTGTTGGTCTGTTATTCTATAACTGAATAACACTATGTTTGTACAAATAAACTTAAGTAGTTCAAGGGCAGCAGTCCCTAACTACTTGGGTTTCACTCTGCACCCAAGAAAAAAGGAAGAAGAGCCCCCCCCCCACCTCCCCCCCCCAAGTTAGTACTTGGGTTCCCCTATTGTGTACTACCGGGGCTATGGACATAGCCTGCAGTAGAAAAATCACACAATAGTTGGTGGAACACCTCTAACTGCCACCACGCATAACGAGGAAGTTGTCAATGTGACTAAAAAGTAATGGGAGCAAATAGAAGGGAGATACTAAGTATCCCCGTGGCACTCCACATAAGGTGGTTTGTGCCAGTCTCTCTGAATATAAAGTTTTAGGACAGCTACTAAATATCTCTCTATCCTTAATAACTGTACTTGCTCAAGGCTATAGAAAAAGAATCTCTAAGGGGGACCCAAAGGGAGCGATGTGCTGCAATAGTAAAATGCAGATGCCTTATATGGAGGAAAGTAGACTCCATAGGGCAGATAGATAAAATTCAAAGAATAGAGTTCGAAAAGACAGAGCCCATAAGAATCATTGAGTGGAAAAAGGATCCACTCATTCAGGATTTCAGAAAAGGTTCCAGTAGTTCAGCAAAATGTTCTGGGGGGGGTCTCACTAGAGGAGATGCAGCATACACGTGATACATCTCCCTAACACTGCACTGTTAGTTAAACCATTTTATTTTTTATTTTATTTTTTATATTTGTAAAGCGCGCTACAGCCCAGAGGCATTGAGGCGCTGTTGCAAGCAAATGACTTGGTTACAATTTCAAACTATCCTGCACCTTTGCCCTGGTATTCTTGTTCTAGTTTTAGTTCCTCCTCCCCCATCCCATGTTAGGGAGAATTTTAATGTCTGTGCTAATTCCCTTAGAGACCCCCAGCTCTGTTGCTGGATTTAAGACTTTTATTTTATCTCCCGAGTGAGTGGGACCTTTTCCTCCATGTGTTTTTTTTTTTTGTATTTTTTTTTTTTTTTTATACCTAATTTGGATTTTGTGTATTCACCGTTTTTGGAGTCTGATAAACTCCACAAGCATCTGCTTTTTGTATGGCGGCATGCAGCACCTTCAGTGCAGTGTCACTGATAAATCCTTTGGATTTCGCCTAAGGTTTAACTACCTTTTCTTGTGTGAACTACAGTTCCCAAGAATAGTAAAGTGAAATTGACTTTACTTACCTTTTCCCTTTGTAGGTCCAGCAAACACCATCTTTTGTGGAGTGCTGGGGGTTACTTAGTAGCCTCTTAGCCTACTTTCGCATGTAACATTGTTTGTTACCCTCACTGCTTTGGCTGGTGGCAGTGGTTTACTTTTTTCTACCATTGTGCTTTTCTACCGCAGGCTGAACCCTCAGCTGCAGTACAGTCCCCATGGGTGGCCCCTGTACTTTTTTTGGCCTTTGGCCATTTTCTGTTTGTGAGGTCTCTCGTGGCTTTTACTCTGTGCGTTGAGACAGGTTTTAGCCCTTTGTTCTGCCTTTGGCCCTGAAGCCCGCCCCTGGCTCCAGTGTGTCTGGAAGGACAGGATGTGAGGGAGGGTCCCAAAACTCCTCTGTCCTTTGTGTCTCGGAATGCCTGAATGAAACCTAGTCCTGATTGGCTGGCTGGCTGGCTGGCTGGCTGGTCCGTCCTAAAAGGATAGCCACCCTGCTGTGATTGACAACCTAGGCAGTGCATACATTGGAGAAACCTGCTTAAAAGGCAAGGGTTTTGGGACTACAGGCAGAGTCGACCATTGGGAGAAACACCCAAAGAAGAAACCATGAACAAAACCTGCTGTAACCTCCTGGGCCTTCATTTGCCCGGTGAAGGCCTGCTGCTGCGCTGATCTCCATTTTCACCTAGACAGAGAAGCTCTGCAGGAACGACTTCTCCCCTTGTGTAGTGGGACCAGCTGACCCTGAGACGAACTCCTCTTGTGCACCATCCCTGACTTGCTGTGCCTCTCCGTTGCTGCAGACGCCCAATACTGGGGGGTGGGGGGTGTTAGGGAGAATTCTCTGGTTAGGCTGAATTTCCCTACCTAGTGAGTCCCCCAGCAGCTTTGCTGGATTTCTGGGGTTTATTTTTTTTCTCCTGCCAAGAGTGAGACTCTTTTACCCTCACTCTTGGACATGTGAACTGTGTTATCTTGGACAAACCTTGTGTTGAATGGGCTATGGGGTCTTTTACTCCATAGGGCCTCATGTATTTTTGTGATGTGGGTTACACAGCACCCTCTGTGCAGTAACCCAGGGGTGTCTTAGGGACTCCCCAACATAGACTCCATACCCTGGGACTGACTACTGTCTCCCAGGGCATGTAAAGTCACCAAAGGCTTTATTAGTCTTGAATCCTGAACAGAACCAGTACAAACCATCATATTGTGGACGTACTGGCTGGGGCAATTCGATTGCCCCAGGGTCTGTTAGTCGAGGGGGCACGTCTCCGTCCCCCCTGATCGAGTTTTGGCTGGTGGCAGTGGAAACTACTTTTTATATTCGACCGCGAATATTTCCCTATGGGATTTCCCATTGTTTTAGGCTAACACATTTAATTATTTATTTACGGTAGCCTTAAACATACCGCCGGTTTATATATTTATTCTTATAACTCCGGTCGGGTTATTTTGCCAAAACTTGATCCTAAAATGGCGTTGGTGTTCACCTCTGTAATTCTGACCCAAAGTGGAGCCCTTTGTTCCACTTTTGGCGGGCTTCTCCACAGAAGCCCTCCAAAGTGGTGCCACTCTGTCTGGGGTACTTAGGAGGGGTGGAGGGGAATTTAGGCACCCTGGACTGAGTTACCTTGGTAACTCAAGTCGCACTCCGTCCTGATTGGCCCAAGTGGTGAGCCGCCCGGCTCACCACTTAGCATGTTTGAGTGACAGCTAGGCTGGGTGAATGGGGGTTTGCTGCATAAAAGCAGGGCTTTGGGGACTGGAACTTCAGAAGTCGCCACAGGACCAAGAATCCGACGAGGGAAGAGCTGAGCCGACCTGCTTCGACGACACCAACTGGTGGAGCCCTGCTGAACCGTCTCACCACTTTTTCCGACGACCGAGGAGAACTCTTAACGGAGTGGCTCCTTCCCTTGACTGGTGGGGACAACCAGTTTTTCGCCTTCTTTCCGTTCTTCGAGGTATCTCGTGGCCGCCTTGCCTGTGCCAAGCACCCCGGCAATCGGAATACCACACTTTACCCCCAAACCGCGAAAGTCGGTACAACCCTTTAACCGGAGGACTCCGCGGCTGGTTTCTTCCCGGGCAGTGCTACGACCTTTCTCTTCTGCTCTTCAGCGAGATATTCTTCTCCCCTGACCGACGTCGAGCCTTGCTGTCACTGCCTGGAACAACTGCCACCGCTGGAGGATCCTTTCCGCTTAAGGTACCGTGTTCCGCCTGGCTTCCCTTGCCACCGACTGTACGGGGTAGATTTAGTCCCCGGCTTTCGAACCTGGGAGTGCCTGGGACACTTTGGCTAAACTTTCTGAGCCACTCTAAACTCTTTTTGACTCTTTGCAAGACTTTGAATCTCTAAAAACAGTGTGATCTTGGGCACATTTTCGCTCCGGCTACTCTAAGAGTGGGCCCTGCCTAGTGACTTTTGCTCACCTGTGACTTTGTTCTTCTTTAAGCCTATTGCAAGTGTTCTGGACCTTAGAGTGGTGTGTTTAACCTACTTCTGCTTTTTCTACCCCTTTCTTGGAAACTACTAGAGTGTCATCTAACGTTAAGCACTCACCTCTGTTTTAATTAAGTGGTGTTAACCTAGAGTTGTCTAGATAGGAGAAAGGATTGAATCTACTTTCATTATAACTGTGTTTGAAGTGTTTACTATATTTTGCTAGAGTGTTTTTAACTTATGTGTATTTTAAATAAATAACTATATACTTTTGAAACCAAGCTCTGGTCAGTGTTTGCTTGTGCTATTGTATTTTGGTACCTATTGTGTATACTTTGCATACTGCCTAACTCTTCTTGAGAGAAGTCTGACTGCTCAGCCACAGCTACCAGGTAAATCTGGGTGGTACAGACTGCTACCAAAGGGGTTTACTGCTCTACCTGTAGTCTTAAATCTTTTGCAGTGTTCCCCAAGGGAACTGCACAGGTTTCTGCCTAACACTGGTGTACAGCGGTGGGATTTGTATTGAGTATACATTTTAGTGTGCTTTAGATACCTTAGTGCAACTAACCACAAAGCTTAGCACTAGAAAAGTAAAACCTCTAACATGTCAGTTATAGAAAGCTATAGTCAAGAGTCCCTGGCAGCCAAAACTGCTGATTGTTTAAGAGTGCTCTGTAAACATAAGGATCTCATGACTAAGGGCAAGAAAATGGAGCTGATTGAAAGATTGTTAGCTAACCAAAGTCTGGGTGATGGTTCAGAGGAACCTACCACTCCAGCAACTGTAGATGACAGTATTGAAGTTAACATGGATCAAAATGTTGATAATTCTGAGGAAGAGTCAGAAGAGGAGGGTGAGGCTGGTGTGACTGTCCCCCCTAGGCCTCTGCCTGCTCTACCTGCTGTACCTACTGGGCCCTTACCAGGCCCCACATTTAGTCCTCAGTACTTTGAACTGGAGAAAATGAAACTAGAATTGGAGTATAAGAAACTTAATGCTCAAACTGACAAAGAACTAAGGCTAAGGGAAATGGAGCTCAAGTATGAGCTAGAATTGAAGAAATTGTCTGTCGAAAATGCTTCTCTCTCTGGCTCCTCTAGAAGTTCCAGTCCTAAAAGACCCCGGATGCCTAAAGAATTGGTTGGTATGTATGAGCCTAAGTTGGATGTGTTGGATTGGTTGTCTCTGTTTGAATATAATCATGGGCTCCAGAACATCACAGGAAATGACCTACTCACCTGGTTGTTCTCTAGGCTTCCCCCTGTTGCAACTGATGTGGTAATGGAGATGGGGGAGGAGGATAAGAAGGACTATGAATGTGTGAAACTAGCTTTGATAGCTAGGTTTGGGAAGACCCCTTCCCAGTATCTTAAGAGGTTTAGAAGCCTCAAAAAGCATGATGGTACCCCTTGGGCTACCTGGGTGAGTGAAGGGTTGAAAAACTTAGAGGGATGGATTAAGGGTTACAAAGTGAACACTTATGAAGGTATGAAGAATTTGTTTATGTTGGAGACTATTTATGATGCCTGCTCTCCTGAGCTCAGACAGCACTTGGCTGATTCCAAGGAATTAGATTCCCGGAAGCTGGCTAAGGCTGCTGACTTGTGGGTTGCCAACAGGGCCACTCACAAGGATTCTGGGGTAACTCAGAAAAAGGATGGGGAGAAACAGCCTAAAAAGGACTCCAAAGAGAATTCTAATAGTACAAGTTCCAAAGAGGGCCCCAAACAAAACTATAAGGGTAAGCCACAAGGGAAACCGAATCAGGCTAGTGTACCTTCTGGTCCAAGACCGGAAGGAGGTCAGAACAAGCCTCCATTCCAGCGAGCCTTTGGCTCATGCTTTGTTTGTAAGGCTACTGACCATGTGAAAGGAGATCCCAGATGTAAGGGTAAACCTTCAGGGGTCCAACTTGCCTCCTTAGCCTTCGCTCCAGAAGAGGAAGTACATATGGCAAGTGGAAACTTTCTATTACTGGCTGATGAACCCACTGGAGTCTCAGCTAGCGTTTCTTTAGTCTCTCTGGGGTTGTGGGAACAACAGAATTTAGATGTGTATAACTCTATCCCAGATAATACTAAAGAGTATTATAAGGACAGTGTCCAGGTGAATGGTCAGGAGACTCCTGCCATTAGGGACACTGGAGCCAGCATAACTGTGGTGGATGAATCATTTTTCAAGGCAGAGGATGTTGCTAAGGCACCCAAATGCCTCACCAGGTTAGCTGGTGGGCCTGTGCAGATGTGTCCCCAGTTACCAGTTCTCATCCAATGTAATGATATGGCTGTAAAAATACCTGTCAGTGTACAATGTGAAGTGCCAGGTAGGGTTCTGTTGGGTAATGACCTCAAAGCTCTTGGAGTTGTATCTCATACCCCCAGACCCCCTAGCAAAAGGTTACAGGAGCTCACAAAACCTGCAAGAGAGAAAACCCTGCGAGGGTTATCTCAGGAGATGACAGAAATCACTCCTCTCCCACTGGAGCAACTTACTGCAGTAACAACCAGATCAGGAGCAAAGGGGCAACCCAAGACTCCTAGAAAAAAGCCAGCAGCAAGCACTCCAGTGCTTCCAACAAGGACTTCCCCGAGGTTGTCCAAAGTTACACCTGTAACTCCACCTCCAGCTGAGGCTGAGAGGGAGGTACAACCCTGTGTGGTTGAACTAGACTCTGAAGAAGAGCTAGAAGGAGGCCCAAACCTTATTGGTGATTTGGACCCTGAGGACCATCCTGAGCTGCAGTCTTTACTGGCAGAAGGTGGACCTAGCAGGGCCGCTTTTCGTAAGGGACAAAGAGAATGTCCAACTCTGGAAGGTCTCCGCCACCAGGCAGCTTCTCAGGCCGATGGGCAAGAGCCTGGGAAGTATAGGTTACACTGGGAAGATGGCCTCTTCTATAGTGAACCGACTGAGTCTGAACCTGGAGACTACAAGCGCCTTGTGGTCCCCCAAGAGAACAGACAACAGTTCTTACAACTGGCCCATGAGATACCTTTGGCTGGTCACTTGAGTTTCAAGAAGACCAAGGAAAGACTCTCACTCTACTTTTATTGGCCAAAGATGGGGGCTGAAGTAGACAGACATTGTAAGAGCTGCCATACCTGCCAGACTTCCGGTAAGGTTGGATCCAAGAATGTGGCACCTTTAGTGCCTCTCCCCGTTGTGGGAGTCCCATTTGAGAGAGTAGGGATTGACATAGTTGGTCCCCTTGATCCTCCAACCTCCTCAGGCAACAGGTTTATCCTTGTTGTAGTAGACCATGCTACTAGGTACCCTGAGGCAATTCCTATGAGGACTGTTACAGCTCCGGCTGTGGCTAAGGCCCTCCTTGGTATTTTTACCAGGGTTGGGTTTCCTAAGGAAGTAATCTCTGACAGGGGGTCAAACTTTATGTCCCACTACATGAAAGCCATGTGGAAAACCTGTGGAGTTACTTACAAGTTCTCAACAGCATACCACCCTCAAACAAACGGGTTGGTTGAAAGGTTCAACAGAACCATGAAGAGCCTGATAGGTGCTTTAGAGGAACCCCTTAAGAAAAAGTGGGACCTTCTACTGCCATGCCTTCTCTTTGCTTATAGAGAAGTCCCTCAGGAGGGAGTAGGTTATTCTCCCTTTGAGCTTCTCTATGGCCATCCGGTCAGAGGTCCATTGGCCCTGATTAAGGAGGGATTGGAAGGTGCTCCTCCCCTCAAGCCAGTCAGAGTGACTGACTATGTGATAGGTCTCCGGAGGAGAATGTCACACATGATGGCAGAAGCAAGTGACAACTTGAAAGCTGGTCAAGCTCTGGTCAAACATTGGCATGACCAGAAGGCTAACATGGTTGAGTTTACTCAAGACCAGCTAGTTCTCGTTATGCTTCCAACAAGGCAGAGGGCCTTGCAAGACAAATGGATGGGACCCTTCAAGATTGTGGGAAAACTTGGAGAGGTCAACTATCTGGTGGATCTGGGCAGACCCAGGGAAGCTCCTAGAGTCTTCCACACCAACCGACTAAAAGCATACATCTCCAGACCTGACGTAGGAGCCTTGCTTCTAGCTTCAGCTGCAGAGGAAGAAGAGAGTGAATCTCTCCCTGATCTCCTCAGAGGTGTGCCTTTAGATGAAAAAGTCGAAGGAGTCAATCTCTCTTCAGACCTGACACCTGAGCAACAAGAGGAGTGCAAAGCTACGTTAAACCAGTTTGCCTCCCTGTTCTCACTGTCACCAGGCTTGACCCCTTGGGGCCAGCATGATATACTCACTGGTGACTGTCTGCCAGTCAAAAGCAGAGGATACAGAATGTCAGAACATATCAGAACCCACATCAAAGGAGAGGTCAAGAAGATGCTTGATCTCGGGGTAATAGAGCCCTCTACTAGTCCATGGTCTAGCCCAGTTGTGTTGGTACCAAAGGCAGGATCCAAGGATTTGAGATTCTGTGTGGACTATAGAGCTCTAAATGCAGTCACCAAGACTGATGCCCACCCTTTGCCCAGGACAGATGAGTTGGTGGATAAACTTGGTGCAGCCAAGTACCTCAGCACATTTGACCTTACGTCAGGCTATTGGCAAATAGCCCTGACAGACCATGCCAAGGAGAAAACTGCATTTTCAACCCCAGTTGGCTTGTACCAGTTTAAGGTCATGCCTTTTGGATTAAAAAATGCACCTGCCACATTCCAAAGGATGGTGAACCAAGTTCTGGCTGGGATGGAAGATTTCTGCATGGCATACTTGGATGACATTGCAGTCTTCAGCCACTCCTGGGAGGAACATGTGAACCACTTAGGACATGTGTTGCAGGCCCTTGAACAGGCCCATTTGACAATCAAAGCCAGTAAGTGCCAGATTGGTCAAAGTAAAGTTGTCTACCTTGGACATGAGGTAGGAGGTGGAGAAATAAGGCCTTTGCTCAGCAAGATTGAAGCTGTGCAAAATTGGACAACACCAACTACTCAAACCCAAGTGAGAGCCTTCCTAGGCCTCACTGGGTATTACAGGAATTTCATTGAGAACTATGGGACCATAGCTTCTCCACTGAATGTAATCTCCTCTCCTAAATTCCCTAAAAAGGTAAAATGGAATGAGGAGTGCAATCAGGCCTTTGAAAAACTGAAAAGAGCTCTTTGCCAAGCTCCAGTATTGAGAGCTCCTGACTACCACCAAACTTTCATTGTACAAACTGATGCTTCCAATGTAGGTATAGGTGCAGTTCTAAGCCAACTGGATGAGAAGGGTAGGGTGCACCCCATTTGCTTCATCAGTAGAAAACTGAAGGATCCTGAGACAAGGTGGGCAACTATCGAAAGAGAATGCTTTGCTATTGTGTGGGCACTGAAAAAGTTTAGGCCATACTTGTATGGTTCTACTTTTGTTATTCAGACTGACCACCAACGCTTGAGATGGTTAATGCAAATGAAAGGGGAAAATCCAAAACTATTGAGATGGTCAATCTGCCTACAAGGGTTTGATTTTTCCATTGAGCACAGGTCAGGGTGTCACCATCAAAATGCTGATGGACTCTCTAGGATGTATATCATCGACTAGAGGTATGAGGTTCATCCAGGAGTGGATTAAATCCTCCTGTCCCTTAGTCTGGGGGGGGCGAGTGTTAGGGAGAATTCTCTGGTTAGGCTGAATTTCCCTACCTAGTGAGTCCCCCAGCAGCTTTGCTGGATTTCTGGGGTTTATTTTTTTTCTCCTGCCAAGAGTGAGACTCTTTTACCCTCACTCTTGGACATGTGAACTGTGTTATCTTGGACAAACCTTGTGTTGAATGGGCTATGGGGTCTTTTACTCCATAGGGCCTCATGTATTTTTGTGATGTGGGTTACACAGCACCCTCTGTGCAGTAACCCAGGGGTGTCCTAGGGACTCCCCAACATAGACTCCATACCCTGGGACTGACTACTGTCTCCCAGGGCATGTAAAGTCACCAAAGGCTTTATTAGTCTTGAATCCTGAACAGAACCAGTACAAACCATCATATTGTGGACGTACTGGCTGGGGCAATTCGATTGCCCCAGGGTCTGTTAGTCGAGGGGGCACGTCTCCGTCCCCCCTGATCGAGTTTTGGCTGGTGGCAGTGGAAACTACTTTTTATATTCGACCGCGAATATTTCCCTATGGGATTTCCCATTGTTTTAGGCTAACACATTTAATTATTTATTTACGGTAGCCTTAAACATACCGCCGGTTTATATATTTATTCTTATAACTCCGGTCGGGTTATTTTGCCAAAACTTGATCCTAAAATGGCGTTGGTGTTCACCTCTGTAATTCTGACCCAAAGTGGAGCCCTTTGTTCCACTTTTGGCGGGCTTCTCCACAGAAGCCCTCCAAAGTGGTGCCACTCTGTCTGGGGTACTTAGGAGGGGTGGAGGGGAATTTAGGCACCCTGGACTGAGTTACCTTGGTAACTCAAGTCGCACTCCGTCCTGATTGGCCCAAGTGGTGAGCCGCCCGGCTCACCACTTAGCATGTTTGAGTGACAGCTAGGCTGGGTGAATGGGGGTTTGCTGCATAAAAGCAGGGCTTTGGGGACTGGAACTTCAGAAGTCGCCACAGGACCAAGAATCCGACGAGGGAAGAGCTGAGCCGACCTGCTTCGACGACACCAACCGGTGGAGCCCTGCTGAACCGTCTCACCACTTTTTCCGACGACCGAGGAGAACTCTTAACGGAGTGGCTCCTTCCCTTGACTGGTGGGGACAACCAGTTTTTCGCCTTCTTTCCGTTCTTCGAGGTATCTCGTGGCCGCCTTGCCTGTGCCAAGCACCCCGGCAATCGGAATACCACACTTTACCCCCAAACCGCGAAAGTCGGTACAACCCTTTAACCGGAGGACTCCGCGGCTGGTTTCTTCCCGGGCAGTGCTACGACCTTTCTCTTCTGCTCTTCAGTGAGATATTCTTCTCCCCTGACCGACGTCGAGCCTTGCTGTCACTGCCTGGAACAACTGCCACCGCTGGAGGATCCTTTCCGCTTAAGGTACCGTGTTCCGCCTGGCTTCCCTTGCCACCGACTGTACGGGGTAGATTTAGTCCCCGGCTTTCGAACCTGGGAGTGCCTGGGACACTTTGGCTAAACTTTCTGAGCCACTCTAAACTCTTTTTGACTCTTTGCAAGACTTTGAATCTCTAAAAACAGTGTGATCTTGGGCACATTTTCGCTCCGGCTACTCTAAGAGTGGGCCCTGCCTAGTGACTTTTGCTCACCTGTGACTTTGTTCTTCTTTAAGCCTATTGCAAGTGTTCTGGACCTTAGAGTGGTGTGTTTAACCTACTTCTGCTTTTTCTACCCCTTTCTTGGAAACTACTAGAGTGTCATCTAACGTTAAGCACTCACCTCTGTTTTAATTAAGTGGTGTTAAACTAGAGTTGTCTAGATAGGAGAAAGGATTGAATCTACTTTCATTATAACTGTGTTTGAAGTGTTTACTATATTTTGCTAGAGTGTTTTTAACTTATGTGTATTTTAAATAAATAACTATATACTTTTGAAACCAAGCTCTGGTCAGTGTTTGCTTGTGCTATTGTATTTTGGTACCTATTGTGTATACTTTGCATACTGCCTAACTCTTCTTGAGAGAAGTCTGACTGCTCAGCCACAGCTACCAGGTAAATCTGGGTGGTACAGACTGCTACCAAAGGGGTTTACTGCTCTACCTGTAGTCTTAAATCTTTTGCAGTGTTCCCCAAGGGAACTGCACAGGTTTCTGCCTAACAGGGGGAGTCAAGTGTCCATACTCGAGTGCAACGTCTGCCGTGGAACGAATCCGGCCAAAAGCTCCAGGAATCTCCTAAGGACCTTCCAGAGCACGGAAATTCCAACCGGTGTCCAGCATTCTGCATCAGTGGTGTTTACCAAGCGCTGAAACCGCAGAGCGCTGCTGAAACAAAATAGCCTATAGCTGCCAACGACCTTCCCGAGTATTGCCGCAGGAGCCCTCCAGACGTCCTCCCTCTTGTCCCCATGACTGAGGCTCAGGAACCAGAGTCTGCTTGGCTGTAGCAAGGTGGAATCTAGCTGGACCACCTTTTCTTCTAACCAAAGGTACTGTTTGGGCTTGGGGGTACTTCTTGCCTTAAGTCATGCTGTCTCACTTGAGGCTTGCACATACTTACTTTGAGTTGATTTCCACTCTCAGTTCACAGGCTTAACAGCTTGTGGCACTACAAGTGATTATTCTGAAACATTGTGCAAGACATTTATCCAAGAAGTGCATCTGAACTGTAGACTGTGTCCAAATGACTTTGGCTGTCCTGGCTCCCTAAAGGCACTCTTCTAAATGCATTGACTTTGGAATTGCTTATCCCCCCCATAGGTTGTGGCTTGTTAAACACTCTTACTCCTGGGAAAGGCTGATCTAGACTTTATTGGAGGATTCAGTAGTCCTCGCATTTTCTGAGAAACTGTTATAAACCTTTTTGCTTTCCTTAACCTTTCATTTATGCAACTCTGAATCTGCAAAGCATGTTAGTGTAATATATAAATGCAAATACTATCCTTGTGATTGAAGTAACCTCTGGGTGTAGGAGAAATGTACGAAGCAGATCCAAAGATTATTCACTGGCTTTGTTGATTCTGAAAAATAATTTCAAAGTTTATTTATATTGTTATAACCTTTTACCTTGTTAAAGAATGCTCATTTAAAACTGATGTTTAATAAATATTTATAACTGAAACCTTGAGTGTAAAGTGTTACTTGGCTACTTGTATTTATGGATTTCAATTGTACAGCTCTACAGCTCACATTTGCCCCTCTTGAGATGACTGTTCAGGCACACTTCCAACTTGTGTAGTAGAGACCTATGCCAAAAGGTGCGTTACCTAATACCAAGCAGATACCAGAAAAAAGACCCCGATTAGGTGGATTTACTTGAATACACTGCCTTCGGTTCCATCTAATTTCATCGCGGGATGTTTTTTTGTTTTTTTTTTTTATGAAAAAACGCATCGCATTTTTTTAACTTTGGGGGAGGTCCCCCCGCCAAACCCCGCAATGTTCTATAATTTGTATTTATTCCCAACACCCACACCGCCTATATATAATTTACTAACGCCCCTAAAAAATTAGAAATTTGCGTTAAAAAACATCCCGCAATGAAAGGACGTCGTACCACTGCCTTCGTACGCCGTTTAACACTAGAATTCTTCCCCAGGATCCTTTCCCGCTCTTTCTATGTGAAAACCCCTTACTCAATTTGTACTTGGTTTCCTATCCTATGCTGCTGTCTCCTAATACAACTGGAATGGTTTGTTGTGGTCCCATTTCTACTCCCTTCCCCTTTAATTCTTTATTCATGCATCAAGATAATAACATGGCACTCTCAAATGCAAAATTGAGGCTTAACTAAGATGTGGTGTGCTGTGTGCAAGTTGCAACTGAGGGGGCAAGTAAAAATACTAAGTGACCTTTTATTTCTGGCTAGTAGCTTGCAAATTGCAATTTTTGTCTCTATTTTTACCCTCTCCAATCTCTCCTTTGAACCCAATGTTGTGATACAAAACTAATTTCTCCCAATTCTCACATTTACAAATCATCAAAATTAAAAACCAACAACAATCATGATTTCTGACCCATGTGTCTGTGATGGGAACTTGTTGAATAGTTCTAGGTCCTTTGTTTTCTAATTGACGTTTTTTCTTCCTCCCTTTGGAAAGCTTCTGTTTTCTGTGTGAGCCTGGACCCCGTGCAAAGTGCCCTGGCAGTGACTGGGGGCGAAGATGACAAGGCTTTTGTGTGGCGTGTAAGCGACGGGGAGCTGCTGTTCGAATGTTCAGGTAAATTCACTCTCTTTGGGTAATGCATGTTAGGGAGATTTATCATTTTTATGCTTCATGCCCTCTCCCAGTGAGACCCTCAGCACATTTTGCTGGGTTTCGGACATTTTCTTTCTATCCTGAATGAGGGGAGCCTTTTGCTGTGACTTTGGTACTTTGTTCTGTGTTTTTATCTTTACTATGTAGTCTACTTTCCTCATATCTCTTTAAAGGCATCTGTATTTAACTTTTACATCACAAAGCACACAGCACCTTGGGTGCAGTGTTGCTTGGAACCATCTGTATACTCCTTTGAGATTCATTTACTATCATTAAGAACTACAGTCCTCCAGGATGGAGGGATACTCTGTGTCCCCTCTAACTATATACTATGAGAGATTAGCACACACACCCTAATGTGGAGTGATAAGTGGATACCTAGTGTCCCCCTTCCCTCTGCTCCTGTGACTTTTTAGTCACCTAGGCAACCCTATAGTTATGGCTGGTAGCAGTAGACGTGTTCTAACAACTATTGTTATTTTGTTACCGCAGACTGTATTCAGTCTGTTATGTACAATAGGATCACCTATGTTCTAACATGGAACACAAATCATATGTGAAGTTCAACCAACCTCCTTTAACTTTGTTGGGGTGGGGGCGCGAGGGGGGAACTAGAACAAGAATACCAGGGCAAAGGTGCAGGATGGTTTAACTAAAAGTGCCATGTTAGGTAAATGTATCATGGTTATGCTTCATCTCCTCTCCTAGTGAGACCCCCAGAACCTGTTGCTGGACTTCTTGACCTTTTCCTGAAATCCTGAATGAGTGGAGACTTTTTCCACTCTTTCATTCTTATGGGATCTGTCTTTTGAAACTCTTTTCTAGTCTACTCTCCTCTATTTCTCTTTAAGGCATCCATATTTTACTATTGTAGCACACAGCTCCCTATGAGCAGTGTTGCTGGAAACCCTTTGCGTCCCCCTTACAGATTTCTTTTTCTATATCCTAGAGTTCTTAAGGATAGAGAGATACTTAGTATCTCTCCTAAAACCTTATTTTCTGAGAGACTGGCACACACACCTTATGTGGAGTGCCAAGGGAATACTTAGTATACCCCTTCTCTCTGCCCCTGTGACTTTCTAGTCACATAGACAACCTCCTAGTTATGGCTGTTGTCAGTGGACGTGTTCTACCAACTATTGTTATTTTTTTTCTACTGCAGGCTATGTCTATAGCCCCTCTAATGCACAATAGGGACACCCAAGGGGGCTTCTTTCTTTTTTCGCCATTTCTATCGTGGTTGTACATTGCCCTTCTACCATTCTGGGAGGGGGGTGGGGTTGTCTCTGTGTTTCTGTGTCTGTGGGTCTCTGTCTAGGCTCCAGTGTCTCTACGAAGGCAGGAAGTGGGGGAGGAGTTTTACACTCCCCTGCCCTTTTTCTTCCAGAGTGCCGGAATGGAACCAGTTCCCACTTAGCGGCTGGCTGTCCTAATTGGACAGCCACCTGCACCTTTCTGTAAAATTCTGAGAGAATTTGCAGAGGAGCGAGTGGGAAAACTAAATAAATGGTGAGGTTCCTTAGTTGAAAGGCAAGTCGACCAGTGAAACAGAAGATCCGAAGCTGAAGACAACCAGAGATGCCTTAAGACTCTTCCAGTAACTGTGAAGCCACCACTGCTATCATGACCGCGTTTTCTGATCGACAGAGGAGCTCGGAAAAGGAAGACTTCTTCCCTTTGACAAGTGGGGCCAACCAGCCCTGAGATGAACTACAAATCGAGCCATCTCCCGAGGTGCTGTCTCTCTCCAGAGCTGCAGACTGTGAATACCAGAAGACCTTTGACCTATCTGCAGTGCAATGTCTTTGCAAGGCCGAATCCATCCAGAAATTTGAGCTCCAGTTGGACCTCCAGAGGCACGATCCCACTCGTCTTAGTCCCCTCACCAGAGTGCAGGACTTGAGAAGTGATGAAGATTGACTGGGCGAATACTGTTTGTTGGAGCTGATAAAAAGGTGCCAAAACCACTGACTGACCAAGGATAGGGAAGCAATCCATGTCCAGGGTCCTGTCTCAAGAATGCTGCTGAGACCATTCCATTCAGAGTCCTTCCTTTCGTCACAAGACCGAGGAAAGACTGGATCCGTTGCTGCTGTACAGAGGAGAGCCCAGTTAAGTTTTACGTCTTCTAACCGAAGGTACTGTGGGGGTAAAGGTAGAACTTACCTTAAGCCGCAGAGTCGCTCCTGTGCGTGAAGAGGTGTCCGGGTGGCCACCCTACCTCTGACCCAGGCCTGCCAGCTTGTGTCCCTTTAGGAAGTCCTTTTACAGGGTCTGCCTAACTTGTGTTCTATCATTGAGTATCTTATTCTAGTGACCTGAAAGTATCCTGAGGGTCTATGCTTATTCTGCTACTTCGTAAGACTTTAGCTTCACTCCTACCCTGACTTTTGTATAGTTAGGGATTGGACTTCAAAAGCATTATAAGATCTGATTTGCTGCTGTGTGTATAACTAACCTTTTCCCTTATAAAAGACTTATCTGATGTGGTTTTGCTGAATAAATACAATTTACTGTTTATCGGTAAAGTAACGTGAGTGCACGGTAGTACCGATAATGCGGTAGAACTGTCATTAGTGTCAATGTAACAATTGTAATAGCAAGCAACTACTATTGAAGTAATCACCTGATAAGTATTATTAAGAATTCCTGTGTGTTGGTTAGTGAAATAAGTATTTAACTACCTTCCTTGTAAATAGGAATAAATGTATATTTATAATTTAACACTTATTGTGTAAGGATTTCTTTGGACTCTTGTATTTTCTGGGTTCAGTGTACTTACCTACAGCTCACAGCTTCCTCCTTTGATAGGCCTGGCTGCTCTGCCATTCTACCAAGATCCTTTGGGTAGTACAGACTTGTACTAGGAGCTGGGGACCTGTATGCGAGGGATAGTTTTATGAAGTCTTACCTCAAGTGGACTTTAGTTAAACTCCCCTAACAATGCGTCCGGGGCAAGCAGCAATGTTCTGCTGCATTGAAGGAACAAATGCTGTTTCGTTGCAGAATTGCTCAAATGTCACTGCAGGTTTTTACACTAAACGAAAAGAATATTAGAAATTCAGTTATCGAAGTGTATTGATTAATTGTCCCTTATCAGGGCTCTCCTTGACCTCTTAGTTGCTAAGAGAATTCCTGCTGAAACACTTGTGTTTGTGCATGGTTACACCTGTGGCCTGCCATGTTATCTTTGCTACAGCTCCTATGATCCTCCAGCATTGACATTGCAGGCTTGGAAACATGGGAGTTGAAGTCAGAAACATCTTGAGGACCAGATAATGTGTAACAGAGTTATTTAATGGCTTGGAGGAGGAAAGTAAATGTCATATCCTTAGTATATAATGGAAGATTAAGTATGTAGCCTTTATTGTCCTTAAAGTTAATTTGAGGAATTTCCATTAGCTTGGGCCGGACACAGTTCTGTATTTAAGTGCTTCATAAAGTGGATAAGAGCTGTTGTGTTGAACATATGTAGCGCTACGTTCTCTAGGTAATTTAAGAGCTAAACGTGTTTACAAGCGCCATCAAATGAACAGAAGCCAGTCTGAATCATATTACTAGATGTCCATGGAAAAATAAAGTTTTTCAGTTTGTACTGCAACAAGTTTCAGATGTCCAAGGCGACCAAAGGACCAAGGATTCCAAATCTGGGCTTGCTGGGC
Source organism: Ambystoma mexicanum (assembly GCF_040938575.1). Lineage (NCBI taxonomy): Eukaryota > Metazoa > Chordata > Amphibia > Caudata > Ambystomatidae > Ambystoma > Ambystoma mexicanum. Next base: position 1,425,907,794 of record NC_090931.1, on the reverse strand, counting down.
AGACCTGCTTTTCCCATCCTCAGTAGATCTATTACATCTCGGCTTGAAAATATTTGAGGTCCTACTTTATTTGTAGGAAGTGAACCTACAATGGGGGATTTTTTTATAATGACAGAAGTGTGTTAATCGCCTCTTTGAATGTACACTTAGCCTGAATCTAAAGCTAACGGTCCAAGTCCCCCCTTTTCTGTGGCGCCGTGCAGAAAAAGGGTGACTTGGTCCAAGGCGGGCATTGGTGACTGTTCACCACATTATTTAGCATCTGAATTTTATAAATCGGTGTCTTGTGGCACCCAAGCACAAAGAGTGGCCCTAATCTTCAACTCCCACAATTTCTTTGTTGGTGCCGTTCTGAGATTCCTGTCTATATGGGTGGATGCTGGATTCAGTGACTGGGGGCACTCTCACTCACTAAGCTGTTGAGCTAAGTGTTCATGTCTGGCTGGGAATCCAATTTTAACACTCAGTGTTTTGACTTTGGGCAGAATGGGAAGAGACAAGGAGCCTGCGGACTTCTCATGCTCTGCACCATATTTTGCTTAATATATCCCACCATTTTTTCTAGTCCGTTCTTCCTACACAAACTAAGATCCTGCTGTCTCAATGCACCTTAACCCATGCTAGATTATGAGCTTTGGGATTACTATGGTGGTGAGCTGGCACAGTGTACAACCCCCATTAAAAATAACTTTTACATTTCTTAGTGTTACTGCAAGTGCTGAGGATGGCCAATTGCTGTTCTGACTCAACCACTTAACGTTGCTTCTAAATTCTTAATCTTCTCCCGCCTCTTCTACTGCTCTTCTCTTCTCTTTGGACTCCCTTTCTCTCATCTGCCCCCCCCCTAATATCCATCTACCACTCCTCTATTCGTACTAGGTCTCCTAGGTCCCCACGATTCAATTTCCACCTCGCTCTCTCAGCTGGGCTGGCTCCCCTTCCTCTCACAACTAAAATTTCAATTCCTCTGTATAGTCTTCAAATCCCTCCATGAACTTGCCCCCCGACCCCATCTCTTCTCTCCTCTCATTCTACACTCCCTCCCGCTCTCTCCGCTCGGCTGACCGCTTACTCGCTGTACACCATGCACCTCCTCACACTTCCGTTCCTTTCAGCTCTTGGCCCCCCTACATTGGAACTCCTTACCTCAATCCCTACTCATCCTTCCGCACCTCCTTAGTAGCCCTTCTCCTCCACTCCCCCTCTGACTTTCCTTCCCTACCTTCTCCCCTCTCCAGCTCCCCTCTTCCCTTCCTATCTCCTCCCCCCCCTTCCCCTCGCACCCATTGATCTCAAATCAGTTACTTGTTACCTTCCATACCTACCTCCCCTACTTTTCCCTCCTCCCTTCCCTCTACCCCTCCACCTAAGTAAATTGTTCTACATATTGTCTCACTGGTTTGCTTCATGATTGTATATATGCTTCTTTCTTTATTGTACCTTGTTATACTGTGAAGTGCTTTGGATTAAAGCACTATATAAACCTAATAAACATAAACCTCAACATCCAGTTCTTCATTTAGCTAAAAAGAGCTCATTCACTTTGGTAGTTTTCTTGGGTTGCGTCCCCTGTCTGTTTGAAAAATCCCTGGGACTAGTCTGCATTGAAGTGGTGCCCCTCTTTAAAACTGCATGGAAGGTCTTGGTGTAGTTTTTAAATGAAAGGGGGTGGGGGTGCAAGGTCAAGACCCGATGTACCCTGAACAAGAGTAGGCTTTGTCACCAATCCTGCCAGATGCTGGCATGGGATCCTTCCTTTTCAATCAGGTAAACTCTGTAAATCTGACACCTTTTGACCAGAAGGGATCTGTGAAGCACAGTCCCCAGGTCCGGGCTATCAAATTCCATAGACTGGTCCAGCATGATCAGGAACACGCCCTGGCGTTTCAGTGCTCCACAGAAACCAACACTGACCTTTAATAATGCTGTCACTGTGCCCTGTCCTGGGCACAAGTCTGATGGTCTGTCTCCCATACAGTGGTTAGCCTCAACAAAGCCTGTAGTTGCATCGTCACGACAGTGGTGCACTGGGCGATGTGTTTATGACCAATACTCCGAAGAAGGTATGAAGGTTACATATTGGGAGGTGAGGGAAGTATGATTGTCGTGCAGATTTGAGTACCAGTCTGCTCCGGTTGAAACAGCTTTAGCTGTAGGAAGCAGGGCTAATGAAGCAGGTGATGAATGGGCAGATGTTTGCCAAGACTCCCAGAAATTAATGCCGTCAATAACGTTGGTGACTTGGAACCAATGGCAAATGCACATGTTGGTGTTTAAGCATTATATTTTTTAAAATGCGTCCTACCTTAGGAGTGTCCTTTTAGCCATGCTACTTGGGCTGTGCCCAGCAAGGTTTTTGTTTTGGTATTAACGTCTAACACAAACCTCACACCAAGTGGTAAATTGCCTGCCTCACTCCAAACTGTTCAGTTGTTTTTATTTATTTGTATACGTTTCCTAAGCCCTGTCTCAGAAAGCTCTGCGCATGCCCGTAAACTGCAGCAGGTACAGGCTGCTTGCCTCCCCAATGAGTACTATGCATGTTGAGACGCAGGAATCTCATCCTCTGCTACCGATGAGCATGCCTATGCACTCTCATCTGCCTGCTTGAAGCAGAGTAGATGAGGGTGTTGGGTTAGACCACGTATTGAGCCGAGTCCTGAACTGGGACTCTGACATGATATGATAAGGCATTTGTAACGCGCCTATACACAAGTGTTTCATGCTGGTCTTTTTTTGCTTTTTCGTGAATGGTTCACAATCTTTTCTCATAGGGACTTTTCATGACCGGCCTCACTAAAGATGATACCCTGTGTAATGTGCCTCCTGGGGTCATTGGGGGTTCCCTGGTGTCTTCTGATTGGCCTACATGTTGACCAACCTAGAGCAGCCTTGATTTGTTGTTTTCTGTATTTCGCTCCCTCTGGATTGTTCCGACTCACAGGGCAAGGGGAGGATGCCTCATACATGCCCTGTTCTAGTCCCCTGCGTCTTCAAGTCTTCTGTCCCCCTAGCTGTGTATCGTACTGGCTGGGGACAGCTCTTGGTGTATTTTTAAATGGCTCCAGCTATTTTGCCTATCTCGGGGAAACCAAGGCTCGTTCTCTGTAGGCCTCCCTGATCTGGAAACCTTGCTGTCCAAATCCAGTAGGGCCCCATCTTGGCTTTGTGCACCTCGTGCTCATGGAAACCAGCATATAACTCTAGAAGGTCACAGGCTTCCTGAGAATCGAGGATGGGCGCTCAGAGTGGCCATAACCAGAGGAGTATCTGGGATTCTCTGCCAAAGCTGCAGCCTGTGTTTGGCCTCGGAAAAGCCTGGCTAAATTTGAATGTCAGGATTATCCCTGATTGCGTGGTTTCTGAATGTGCATACAGCTCACAAAAGTCCAATAAGATGGTGGGGCGGGGGGTAGGGGAGGAATCTGAACCACACCTTTAGCAATTGCTTTTAGCTCATCCTGCAGCCAGTGAAATAATTACTCCAGGGAAGTCCAAGTGTCTGCAACCGAGGGAAAAATAGAGCTGGGCAGTGTACAATCCAGCTCTTGGCCCAAGGGGACATGCTTTGTTACCACCGGAACTTGTTGCTGCCAGAAAAGATTACTGTTGCTCTTCTTGTCATTGGAGACAGACTAACATCAAGTACTGGAAAATGAGTAGAATCTGTGACATGCCACCAGCCAACGCAGCAGGCATCAGTTTTTGGCACTCCGAGGCTGTACCGCCTTTGGACCGCTGGAGCATCACAGCACTGCTGTTCTGCTGAGACTATGTTTTCAGCTATGGGTTTGGCACCATGCCCTAGCATCAGGTTTGCAGGTCACCCAGGGCTCTTGGGTCATTCATTCTCCTCCCTGCACGGTGGTAGTTGCTTGCACACCCTATACCTCCTTTGTGGAACAGTAAGTTGTTCTGACTCTGGAAACTTCCTCATCTTCTCTTACTTGTATAACTGCAAGGCCTCCCTGTTGTTTTTGGCCCACTGGCTTGTATTGAGCGTGTGCTGTTTTCCTAATCCTGAAAGCTCAGTTTTGCTATAAAGCTTTCCTATTTGAATTTAAACTGTTTAATAACACTGGAGATTTTCGTTTTAAAACCCTAAACGCTTGTTTTGGGACTCAAAGGACTGCACCTTTTAAATGCTTGACGGGCTCCTGTGGAATTCACTGCCCTGAACTCCTCCATTTCCTGTCAAATGTTTTACTGGTTACAAAGTGCATTTTCGTCTCCCATAAAGCCTGTGTTATAAATATGTTTCTAGATCTCTATATTGTTTGCGTTTGAAGCGCTACATAAATGGCTAAATAAATAAATGCTATTCTAGTTTGCACTGTACCTTTTTTAAAGCTCTGCTCCCCTCCTAGGAATACAGCCTTGACTGCCCTGCCACGTTTACTCCTAAGGGAGTCTGGTACCTAGGGCAAGGGCCTTCGACCTAGGTGTGGGGCATTCTTTCCTTACTCTTCACATAGCGCTTTGGAAAATCTCCCTAGCAGTGTCCACAAGCCTCTCCGCTGGAATGTTCAAAGCCACTACTTGTGTAACGTCGTTGGAAGCCAACTGTGCTGGCCTGCAAAGTTTTTTCACACAAATTCCTAACCAAATCCTCACTTGGTAACGAGGTTGAACATGAAGGCTTGGACATAGATCAGGGGGTTTTGCGGCAAAGTACAATGAAGAAAACGATAGTGACAAGTGCTAAAACGTCCACACAGATGTATTTAGTAGACAGCACACTTAAGTATTCTACATACTTACCAAAGCAATACCAACACATACACATTTCTCAGTTTGGTAACCAAATTGGTTACACCACATTAAAGTTGGGGGAGGCACCCCCAACTCCTAACTAAATGTAAGCAGTCAAAGCCCTATCCTACAGCAACGTTCAACAGGGTCACTTGTAGTCGACTCTTATTATTTATGTTGCATAATGTGTTTATTCTAACAGGACTTTATGGTTCAGAGTTTGAAATTGCTGGGAGCTGTTAGGTCCTGGGTAGAACCCAGAAGAACCTGCAGCTACTTTTGGGTCTCCAAGCCAACTGGTGACCTACAATTCTGCCTATCTGACATCAACTGGTGTTTTTAGGAATTTGCATGAAATCTGCAATAGTAAACCGCTACAGGACCTATAAAGCAGGAATGGTCCTATGTACTCATTTGGAAGTTAGATGTGCTACATGCTATATTGTTGCCCTCATTCTGCAGGAGCAGCAGAGAGGAGTATGAGCAGGGTTGAATCACAGAAAAAGAGCTGGCAGCAGAGATAATGTTGTGACGGGAACAGAGATGAATGCAGCAAGTGGCAGAATTATGAAGTATCCGCATACAGGATTCAGCAGCACAGACCGCAATAGAGTACCAGACAAGGCAACACTGCATTAGAAAGAGGGGTTCAAGGAAGGAACATGTCACAGCCAAAATAAAGCGAGTTATGCCATTTTACAGGCACTTTATTCCTGAGGATGGACTAAAAAGCTCCTGGTTTGCCACGAGAAACCCCATGTCTGATAAAAAAAATCCAGACACCCAGGAGCTACTCCCAGCTCCTGTCCCATGAATTCCAATTGCAATCACTGTTTTTAGACTTCCACGGCCATTTCATTTCATAGAGCAATAATGGGCTTGAAAAGCAGTAGCCTTTAGAGTTGGGTCAACACTTGTAGGTTTTCCTACAAAGAAAATGGCAGCCCTGCAGTTCAGTGCGCCCAGTGTGACTCCTATGCCCATGCTCCTCTGCCTATGGTAAGGCAAAGATGGCTGCTAAAGTAGATTTCACGTCCAACGGTTTTCTTCAGGGGGCCTAAGGACATGTAGACAAACGAGCTGTGTGGACCCAGAATCAAACGCAGTCGCTGGTAACGGGATCATTTGGGACGACTGTGCACACTGTTGGGTCTACAACACAAGTCTGACTGGTCATTGAACGGTCTGGGCAGACACTAGCAGGTCCCCTGAATGGGTGAAGACTGATTGACTTGGCCTCTCACAGATGCAGGAGTATCCCACAGAAGCAGCAGATGGAGGTAGCAGTTACAGGGACCCTGGACATGGTCAGCGGGCACTGGGCAGCAGGACAGTTGGACTCTGTACCTAGGCAGGCCTCTCCATAATGCAAAACATTGGCAAGGTGGCAAGGACCCCACATGCTTGTAAGGTTTTCCAGCCCCAGCGCTAGGCAGTGTCCATGCCCAGTGGCGGTACAATCCCTGCATGGTGCAGACCCAGTGACCCTTCCACGCTCCGAGAGGCAAGCACAGGAGAGTAGGACTTGAGACTGATTGTGCCCACCAACCCAAAGACGGGAGAAACCTCTTCCAGTTCTTCCCTGTCAATGAGAAGGCAGTCCTTCTCTGTGCATTGGATGTCTTGGCCAATGATGGGTGCAGCAGTGTTCTGTTGTCCTTAAGCATTGGATAAAATCCAGTGCTCGCACCTCAAATTGCTCCGTATGCTCTCCTATCTAGAAATCTTGGGCAGGAAGACCTCAGTCCACCAATAAGGGACCTGCAATGTTAGACAGCCCGTGCCCGTCAGCAACCATGACCTCACACTGACCGGAATGGGTATTGGCTCGAGACAGCCGCTCTACCCAGATCCAGCTAGCTCACACTATGGGGACGTTTTGCATGATGCCCACGAAAGCACATGACCATACAGGGTCACTTTCTAGCTGAGAAGGGAGAAAGACTGTTAAGAAAGGCTGTGCATCCAAGAACAGGACTTCTACTGGCAACTCTGTGATTTATGACGCCCCAAAAAGTATTGTAGTGGTAAAAATAATGTTGCCACAATAGAGCAATTTTCAAAAGCATTAGAACTCTTAACACTGCACCAGCCTTTTTAGGATATGTATAAATGGTGTCCCTGCAGTAGTCTGCTTAAGGTGGGTACTGTTGCTACCTAGATGGGAGGAACTTGGGAGGATCGGGCGGGAAGCTCTCCCTGTGCTGGTATCTGTATGACTAGTGACCCCTAAATGTTGGGAGTTAAGCAAGTGGATGAGACTAAATAAATCTCACCCCTCAGTCATGCTTTCCTAGTACACACAACTGGTCCAGTTGACTCTTTGAATCCCCGGACAATCGTGCCAGTGAGGATGCCTGGCAAGTCGCCCAAATCAATTCTTTGGCACAAATGCCTAGTTGGCACTCTTGCCTTTCTCTCTGAGCACTTCCACAGTTCTTCTTGACTTGCCTTTTTGTGAATGAAAATGGATGGCTATATACAGCATTGGGTACCTGGAGCCCAGTAGCCCTGAAGCCAGGGCAGTTAGGTACAGATCTGATGAGTAGTTGAATGGGACGTCTCGTAGTCAAAGTTTAATCCACATCCCGTTTACTTGCCTGGGAATAAGCCCATGAAACGTTAATTATGTTGACCTCCATGGATTGGGTGGCAGCCAAATGTTTTAAAGGATGCATGTTTGTGATTGGAAGATCAGCTTCTAACATGCCTTTTAAGATCAGAGGAACTTTACTTCAACTTTGTCAATCTCGGAGACAAGTACTGAAGCACTGAGGGCAACCTGAACACATTTAAAAACAGGGGTTTGGGGGCGAGGGGTGTCCCCAATTTCCCCCCCCCCCCCCCCCGCAGGTTCACTGTGTTGATGCCTTTTTGCGGCAACTTTTTTGCCACATGGCCTTTTTGCAGGGAAATGGTGCTCAGACCTGGGGATTCCAATCTTCTAAAGCTGACAAGAGGGGACTGTGTGCTGCGCAAGCGTTCTTCCCCTGTCCCAACAGGACCAGCAAGTCTGCTCTGTTCAGAGAAGTCTGTGCATGGCAAATCGTGAAAAGACTGAAGCACTGAATGGCGGAGAGAAAGTATCACTACAACTTCATGAATGAGCCCTGGGACTTGGAGAAACTCCAGCCTTACCCAATCTGCATCATTAGGTCCCCATCTGCGCTGCCTGGCTAAAGGACCTCCATCTGCTACTGGACATCTGCACCGTTCCTCAGCATCAGATGGCCTTTCTTCCTCAATCCAGCATCTGAACATGTGATTCCCTGCCTGTGGGGAGCACCCCCCCCCCCAGAAGCGAAGCAAGGTGCCTGCAGTCTGTAATTGTCATTGACTCAAGGATTCGCATAATCCTAAGTCACAGGATTGCCCTTCTGAGGAAGGGACAAGATCCTCCTCCCTCCTCCCCCCTCCAAGAAGAGTGGACAGTGAAGGAATGCTGAAGGAAGCGCACCGGAGAGGAGCTGTTCATGGAAGATGGATCAGGAAGTTCAGTCCTGCGATGTCGCATGAATGGAGGCCGCACAGGCCTCTGGAGCGTTCCAAGTGAGGGAAGACGGATTAAGTGCACTTGCCTGGGATCCTGTGGTGAAGATGTGTGGGTCTGTTCAGCTCGGAGAGCCTGCACGGTCCTGGGAGAGAAGGGCCATCCGCTTCTGGGTCGCTTTCCTCCTGGCACAGCCTTTGAGTACTGCCACAGTGACAATAGGATGTGCGGATGCTGGCAGGACCCCATTATTTTCCAAATGTTTTATTCAGTTGTCTGGGTGTCACTCATACTTCCATTAGCCCACCCCTCTGCTACAGGTCTACAACAGTGCAAAGGTTGGTTATAAACCGCATACAGTTATAGATTGGAACCAATCTACTCATTTGTTAATTTGATCTTTGAGTTCCGAGTGATCTGCTAGGCAACGTGAGCTTCACTCGTTGCCTGTCCCATGTCCTTTTGAATGTGCTGATGCAATATATCCCTATTAATTACTCATCCTATGGTCTATATCTCTATACAGCACGCTCATTTTCAATCTTCTAATGTAGCCACCTCTGAACTGCTGTCCTTCTGCTTATTTTCTGGCTTCAGGACACAAAGACTCTGTAACCTGTGCTGTCTTCAGCCACGATTCCACCATGGTGGCCACGGGGGACATGAGTGGCTTGCTCAAGGTGTGGAATGTTGAGACCAAGCAGGAAGTCTGGTCCTTCGAAGTTGGGGACTTGGAGGTGAGAATGTGTTCGTTTTGTTTCAGGGTATTTGTGCTAAGAAGAGCACCTCTGCAGACAAATTGTATCCATTTTAGGTTACTTTGTGTTTTGATGCAGTAGCATTCAGTGTATTTTCTGGTACATTCTGGGGTGTCTTATATCTGCATTACGATTGGGGGTTGGGCAGAGTATGTTGCACTACCTAGTGTCTAGTGGATTGTAGCAAGTCACCTACGGCCTACCCTTTTACTACTTTAGTGTATGTGTTTCTTTACATAAAGGGCCTCCCATCTTTCCCCAGTTGCCGCTCCCATTCTTCTTTCACCATCGACAAATTAAGGGGAATGCCCTGTTAGGGAGAAATGTCAGAAATGTGTTAATTCCCTTCTACCTTAGGGACCCCAGCTCTTTTGCTGGACTTTTGATTTTTATCCTGGAGAGAGTGAGACCTTTTTTCTCACTCCCTCGTGCATTTTTATTTGATTTGATCACTGTTTCTTTTGGTTTTAGTCTGACAAACTCCATAGGCATCATCTTTTTTACATTGTGACACACATCACCCTCAGTGCAGTGTCACGGATAAGTCCTTTGGCTTTCTGCCAAGGTTTAAATACCTTCTCTTGGATAAACTACTGTTTCCAAAAGTAGTAAAGTGAAATTGACTTTACTTAAACTTTTCTGTTATAGACCTAGCACAGATTATCTTACAATAGGGTGCTGGAGGGGTTGGTTAGTATCCCCTTTGTCTATCATCTCATGCAACATTTTTATGTTACTCTTTCTACACTTTTTACAATTAACGGCTGGTGGCAGTGGTTTACATTTTCCTACCACTCTGTGTTTTTAACGCAGGCTGCGTTCGCAGCTGCAGTGTTGTACCCATGGGTGCCCATTTGGTCAAAATGGCCCTGCTCGTCTTTTTTTGCCATTTGTTGGTTTTGTCTTTGGCGGGATTCTCTGGTGAAGCCCGCCTCTGGCTCCAGCGTGTCTGGCAGGGCAGGAAGCAAGGGAGATAACCAAAACTCCCTGTGCTTAGTCTCCTTGGCTACAGGAATGCACCCAAAGGTGATTGGCCGGCTGGTTGTCCTCCAAGAACAGCCACCCTGCTGTGTGAGTGACAGCTAGGCTTCGAATGTATTGGAGAGAATTGCATCAAAGGCAAGGTCATTTGCAAGAAAGGCAGAGTCGACTACTGGACAAAGGAACCAAAGAAAGAAACTGGAAGAGAAGCTTGCTGCACCTCCTGGACCGTTGGTTTGCCTGGTGAATCCCTGCTGCGGTGCTGAAGCTCCAATTTTGAAATCGACTAGAGAAGCCCGGAAAGGACGACTTCTCGCATTGGATTGATCGGACCAATCAAAACCAAGACTAACTTGCCTGGAACCCCTCTCTCTGCTGGCTGTACTTCTTTGTTGCTGCAGGAACAGAGGGCCAGGGTACAGGAACACCAGGACCAGCACATTGCCTTTAAGCGGGACCCGAGCTCCAGTAAGATCTTCCAGACTCCCTCGAAGCAGGACTAACCAAGCCTGAGCGACCTCAACAGAGTACTGGACCCCAGAAGCAAGGAAAGTCCACAAGGTGTCAAAAAATCGCAGTGGTGCTGTTACGAGTAGCTGAAACCGCGAAGTGCCGCTGATCTGAAATGTGCCCATTGCTGCCGCCGACCTTCAACTCGTAGTGCAGGAGTCCCCAGACGTCCTCCCTCTTGTCCCCACAACCGAGGCCCAGGAACACCAGGATCTGCAGGAACTACAACTGTAACAGAAGCCAGCTGTAACCTTTTCTTCAGACTCGAGGTACTGTGAAACTAGGGGTACTTGCCTCTTGTGTGTAGCATGCTTGAGCTCACTGGAGACTTGCATTGGCTGCCCTTTGAACAGTTGCATGGAGCTTTGCCGCTCACAAGCCTCCCAGCTTGTGGCCCAACAGTGATTTATTTTACAACAAAACTCTGTTTAGACATTGTGCAAGACGTTTGCCTATCTTCAAGAAGTGCCTCTGCTTCCCTAGACTTTGCTCAATTGACATTGGCTGTCCTGGCTCCCTGAAGACTCTTCTTACCCTCTGACTGTGTTTAACTATCCCTCAAAAAGTCATACATACCTTACTTGTATAGCTGGGAAAGGGTTAATCCATATTGCAATGGGGGATTCTAAAGTGCTTACCTGTTTTTAGAAACTTGTTAACCATGGTTTCCTTCTAAAACCCTTTCCTTTTTGCCACAACTTCAGTATTACCTTTTAAGTGTGAAAAGTGATACATTAACGTCCACAGTTCCTAGCAATTGGTCACCTGAGGGTGTAGGAAGAGTGTCTTTGCGTCATCCCAAAAGGGTATCTACGTACTTAACTGAATTGAAGAAGTGTATTTTTGAAGTGTATTTCATTGTTGCATATTGCTCCCTTGCCAAAGAAGGCTTATTTTAAAACTGACTGTTCAATTAATAAATAAGAAACCTTGAGTGTATAAGTGTTATTTGAATATCTTTCACTGTGAATCTCTTACAGCCCTACTGCTCACATTGACCTCTCGAGATAAGCCTGGTTGCTTGGTCACTCTACCAACTTGTGTAGTACAGGCCTATACCAAAGCTTGGGTTACCTATTGCCAAGAGGACAAGACTGGTGTAGTCTCCCACAGGGTTACTACATACAATCTTGCCTAACATGCCCCCTCTAAAGAAAGCGGAGTTTAACCTGTGCACCATTGGTGTGAATCTCGCTAGTGCAGATTGCCTTCCATTATGTCTTGTGCAAGTGTTGGGGGTGGGGTATTTGAATTCTTCTAAATGTTGGATTTATTTTCTGTAATGTCAAGGTTTTTTTCATTTCTTAGTTTTGCCTGTGGCCCTACAGGGTTCTGTGACGCCCTGTAATGTTTTAGATTTCTCCCTTTTTTTTGCCAACCAATTTCGGGTGAATGATATTGTATGTATATATATGTGCTCTGTAAAGCGCTTTGGATAAAGGCGCTATATAAATAACACATCATTGTGCAGTGGGAGTCGTGCCCTGTTCCATCCTCTTTGCTCGCAGATTTGTCCACAAATATACTCCTGTTAAGGATATTTGCATCCATATGTCTGAGGTTTTCTGAGTATCCCACCTGTGTTTTTAGTGGATGGAGTGGCATCCGTGTGCCCATGTTTTGTTGGCTGGCACAGCTGATGGTAATTCCTGGATGTGGAAGATTCCTAGCGGAGAATGCAAAACTCTTCAAGGATCAAACTGCCCAGCAACCTGCGGCCAAATCCTTCCAGATGGTAAGAATAAAGAAACAACTTTTTTCTTCTTGCAGTCAATTCACTAGAAATACTTTCAGCAGTCTGCCTAAGGCAAGGCTGGGTCAATAATCCCTCTGTTGCAGCAATTTGTGTGCACTCACAGGGTCCATTGTTGACCTCTTGACCACTCATTTTGAGGTTGCTTGTGTACATTTCAACTGGTTGATAGTTGCTTTTTATTATAAGTGCACATAGAAATACACATTTGTTTAGCAGTAGTTAAACACATGTTCTTATTAGTGTTGACAGTTTACGTGACTAAAACCAGCCTTAACATTGACAACAATGACTTTTGTTGAGATTGGTGTAATTGTTGGCCAGATTTTCAATGCTGACAGCAGCATCCAATTTAACTCTAAATATAGTCACAGCACCTAAGGGGTGCGCGAGTGGAGGAGTGATGCTCTTGGTATATATTTGGATTTATTCAAGAACCGGGTGTCTTTTTGAACAGAATCGACTTCAAAAGGAGGCCACAGAGAGCACGAGCAGTCCTAGGGTAATGTTCCTGTTGGATTGATTGACCTGGAAATGTTGGTGAAGGGGTAAGATTAGGAGACTAAAACGGGTACAGGGACTGGAAGACGTACTATTTTTTAAACATTGTGTGCCTGAGGCCAATATTTACAAATTGGCCTCAGGCCAATCTTGAGCACAGAATTCCGTAAAGGTGGGTAGGGCGGCTAGTTTGGATAGGTGGACCGTGGAGGTGGCTCTAGGTGAGGGGAATCAAAATGATTTGTGATAAAGGATTTTTAATGGAGATCAATATAGGGAGCAGAGGTAGAGGAGGTCGTTGCTGGGCTAGATAAAGTGGAACAGTAGATATGGTTGGACTGGGTGGGATTGGAGACAGAGTAGCTCCCTGAGTGGTGTTTGGGAGGACAATGAAGAATTGGGATGAAGCGACCAGTGAAGAGTACCAGAGGGCACAGAGAGAAGAGATGGGAGATTGGCAGAGATTATAAGTAAGCGCAAGAGCGAGAACAGACCATAATGTGGAGGCGCAGAATCGGCAGGAGCATGCTAAGAGAACGATGGGGAAGGATAAAGGGGAGACCACAGGTTAATAGGTCACCAAAGAGTGCCTTTTAAAACAATCCCAGGCCCTTAGACAGCTGCAGAGTGCAATTTTTTAAAAAAGTACATATAGTGTGGTATGTAAACACTGTCCAAAAATAGTTTCTCTTTTTGATCTGCATTTCGGCATGTGGGGCAGAATGGAATGTGCTCCGACTATACATTTTGAGGCCCCCACCCCTGGAATATTTTTCAAGTTATGAAAGCCATACATGAACTGTTATGCCTAGATGATGATGCATGTGGGCTCCTGAAATCGATTGACGCAGGGTCTAAAACCTGTTCAGGCTGAAGAGTAGAAGGGAGATCGCATTGCATCATTTGCGTTCTTCTGGTCTGTTAATACGGTAAAGGAGGTGAGCATATTCCAGTGTTTGAGGAACAAAGTTGTGAGTGAGAGGACCTCTTTTGGTGTAGGGAAGAGACAGACGTTCTATAAATATGATCGTCAAAAAGGACAATCTGTTCATGTGACTAAAATCTAATGAAGATAAAGGAATATCCTTTTGTGCATTCATTTGCAAGTGTGTTGGGACAGTTTTACTAAAGTCCACTTAAGTAAGTCTATCCTTGGGCAAATCAGAAATTCCCAACTCTTAGTGCAGGCCTGTACCAATCAATATAGAGGTAGCTTTGGAAGAGCATCCAGGCCTATTTTAGGAGGGAGAGAGGGCTGTAGGAAGGTACAAAGAACTAGTAGCATACATATGGTCCAAAGAAACACTTAGACACTGATATATGTACAAATAATGGTTTATTTTATATACGCACAGGCAAAGGGAATTCTTCAAAAAGGTAAGTACTATTGTAAGTAATAAACAACTATCAAAACCAACTCAATACTTCTGGTAAGTAAACCAAGTGTAAAGACTTTTAGAATGGCCATATTCTATTCAAGGTGAGTAAAACCCTATTTGTAGTAAACTATTACACTTATTCTGTTTCAATAACTACACCAGCAATATCAAGTACCTACTTGTAAGGGTTCCTCCAGAGATGCCTTTTCCGTTAGCAGTCCTTCCCTAATCAGGGGCATGAGTGTTCTCTGAGGCAGAAGGGGGACACTGGTGGTCCAGTCACCAGCAGTAGGCCGAACAGGATCAGGCAACTGTAGGAGAGTACCAGAGGAAATCTTATAACAAGTAAGTACAGTACTTAAGGGTCAGTAAAAGGGTTTAGGGACTTCAGAGAAGGCTCCCTAAATGAGTTCCAACTTTAGGTCTGGCCGAATGGTATGGGCAAATCACCACCCTAGTCCCACAGGAGCGACACAAGGAGACGTTGCAGACAGCCTCCTTCACGATGCAGCAGCTACAGGACCTGGTCTCTGGATTCTTGGTCTTCAGGCGAAAGAAAGGACACTGGAAGGGAAATTGCAGCAGCAGTCGAGAGGAAAGGCTCCCAGCAAAGGAGTCTTCGGTGCTTCTCGTGGCTCTATGGTTTTGGCACCCTTTTCAAGACAACAGATGAAGTAAGGTTTGATTTGCATCCCTTTCTCGGTCCGGCACTCTCGTAAGGTGACTTAAAGGTGTAGAATCTTGCTTCTGGAGAACCAGCAGGAGTCCACCAAGTTTCAGCCAGATTAGTTCTTAGGAAGACGATGCACAGCACTCAGCCTCAAGGTCCCAGGTTATTGGCGGTTTGCAGCCCAGGAAGATCACAGCTTGCAGTGGGTTGGGTCGAAATGCAGGTCTTTTTAAGACGGATTGGTCCCACCAGTCCAATGGTTGGAGTAGTCTTTGGGACTCCTCGGTCGCATGGAAGAAAGTTTCAGCACAGGCAGCAGTTACATTTCCAATCACTGGAAGTAGCTACAAGGGTCTTTTCTTCTTCATTGGATTCAGCTCCAGTGGTCATCTTGACTTCAACTTCCAGATCCAAGACATTTATCCAGGAACCCAGCCAATTGGCATTCATGCTACGTTCAACCTTCCAAGAAGGCATGCCAGAAGACAAAGGACTGCAGAGTTTTGGACTCCTTCCTCGTTTCCTGTCGTCACAGACACTGTTGAGCCTTGGTGGGCTTCTGAGGGATTCCCACCAAAGACGAAAGTCAAACCAGGACCTCCTCCACCCAGAAAGGCAGAAAAAGGACCAAAAAACGACAATCGCACAATAAATGGTGAAAAAAGAAAGAAGCCACCATATTGGGTCAATGGTGACCCTTCTTTGCATTACCGGGGTTGTGCACACAGCCATGGGTAAAAATAAAACACATGTTGGTAGAACGCATCCACTGCCACCAGCCATTGGAGTATGCCTGTCGGTGTAACAGAAATGGTACAGGAGCAGTGATAAAGGGGACACTGTGTAAACCCTCAGCACTCCACATAGGTGGGGGTGTGCTGATTTCACAATCTAAAATGTACAGAGGATACAAAATATTCCTCTTAGCATTGAGAACATGTGCTCTTACAAGGTGAGTAAAAGACTGACTGAAAAGTGAGAAAGGTGATTCTATGTAAACCCTCAGCACTCCACATAAGGTGAGGTGTGCTGATCTCGCAATGGTAAGTGATGTAGAAAGGATCAAAAGTATCGCTCTACCCTTGGGAACATTAGTTCACACAAGGAAAATAAGAGAAAATAAAAAGTGCGGCCAAGGGGCTCAAGAGCAACGCACTGAGTGCTACATGCTGCAACAGTAAAATGTAGATGCCCAAAAAGTTATAATAAAGTACGATTCCAAAAATATGGAGAGACACAAAAATGACTCCCATAGATGGAGCAAAAGAAAGGGTGAGTGGGGAAAAAGGTTCCCACTCACTCGGGGACATAGAAAAGAAATCCACAAGTCCAGCAAAATGTGCTGGGTGTCTCACAGGTGAGGCGACTTGTCATACCTTTGGAAATCTAACCTAACAAGTGATCATCTTGCTGGAGTAAAACAGAGTTGGAGACTTAAGTGAGGTCTAGGAATGTATATGGTTTTAGTGCCTGGGATTAGACCTGTGGAGGTGTCCAAGGTGCTTTTTTACATAAACGGTGATTAGTTTCTGAAATGCTTCTTCTGAACACTGACTGCTTCATCCTTTGGTCTGACATAGCCAGGCTCAGAATTTTGTGTAAGCATGTGAAATTGGCAGTCTGTCTTGTTCTATTTTGCAGGCAAGAAAGCTGTGGTGGGCTATGAAGATGGGACCGTCCGCATCTGGGATCTGAAACAGGCCAGCACGCTTCATGTTTTAAAAGGTATGTTGGTGCGGAGTGGGGAAATAGTAAAAACCAACAAAATATGTCCCCACAGGTTATAAACTGGTGATACGGTATATGTATTACCTATACACACCTCTTTTTCTCGGACCAAACAAAAAATTGGATCATTTACTTTGATTTTGTCACTTAACTAGATATAAAATCTCACCATATACATCAAGGATGTTTTTCATTATTTAATAAAGAACATAAGACAATCTTTTACACATGAGCCTCTGTGACATTTCACAAACTGTTAGACACTTTTTTTTCTTTTTTTGTATCAGGCTCGAAACATATGACAATCAGATCAACAATATCTCAATAAATCATACACCATACAAAACGATAATAATCAAAAGAACATGCATCAATAGCAAAAAAAGAAGCTATACATTTTGAAAAAACAAACAAGAAAAAATTAAACATAAAAAGAAGAAACTTTCCTTTCGGTAAAGACGCTGAGTGTCACAAAAAATACATTCTTCTTCTATGTAAAAGAAGTATTCTAAGATTACTTAGTTTCCATCCTATTTCAATTGTGGAAAGCCTCAAATCTATATGTCAAGGGTGCCAAGGAAGGAAACATTTCCAATTATTGTTCCTTGTAGGGTTTGAGAACAAGTGACTGGTGTCAATTTGGTTAATGTATTCACACTTGCCAATCACTTCTTACAATACTGCTCGGGTTTCACTTCTTACAATACTGCTCGGGTAAATAGTGGCGTGTAAATTGGCAGTTACGGTCAGTTACGGTCTGGAAATAGTCGTATATTTTTCAGTGGTTAACTTGTTGATTTTTACTGGGTGTCAAAGTTTTGTATGCCTTCTGTATCCCCGTCTCTCCATGTTAATAATTCCCTGGCTGGTTGATGGGAGCTTATTAGGTTTACAGAACAGTGGCTGTTCTTTATTCTGGCTTTGTGGACAGATGTATAGGCCAACCTTGTTTAGTGACGGGGACAACTGTGGGAGCTGTAGCTAAACCAGTTCAGGGTAGTTAGGCGAGTGGTCAAGGCTAAGTAGGAGTGAGCCTGGTAAGGGGGGTCCTCATTGAGTACACACAGTGAAAAGTCAACGAGCACACTTGGACAATCCATTATAAAAATATTTATTAATGGCCATATGATACTATGAAAAAATAAATACTAGCCTGTAATATTATTACACTGAATACATTATACATATATCCAATCACTGGAGTTGGAAAAATACAGAACAAACCCCTGCAAAGGAAGGTAAGTATTAATATGCAGTACTATAGGTCCACAGAGCTGCAACACTAACTTTAAAAGTCCATCCCTAAGATGTATGGGGCCTTGTGCCCAAAAGTAAAGTTCACCATTGCACACAGTTTTATGAGACGGGGGAAAAAGTTAGTGGAGGGCTTCTGGGTTCAATGAATATTTCCATGGGGTAGAGGTAAAGTTCTTCTAGTGAAGAAAAGTGATGGCCACTTTCGGATTGCGTCACTTTTGCAAAGCCAAACTGTTTTTTTTTTTTAAGTTTCTGAAAGTTACCAAAGTTTTGTAGAGGGGAAAGGGGGGTTCAGGTCAGTACTGTTATAACTCAACCCCTGTTACGTGGAATTCTCATTTCTATGCTAATTCCCTTCAACCTTAGAGATCCCCAGCTCTTTTGCTGGACTTTAGGATTTTTTTAATTTTAAGCCTAGGAAGCATTGCTGGTTGCTGGGATGAAAAAGGAACTGACCTGCTGGGAGACAGAACTGGTGTATAAATATGATATGATATGATAATGATATAATATGATAGGTTATTTATAACGCGCTTAATACCCGGAGGTTTCTAAGCACAGACCCAGGGATCGAACCTGTGTTGCTCTGTGTCGTCTTGCTTCCAAGGCGAGCACCTTGCCCCTGAGCTATCCTCCCGAGAAATGGAAAGCAAGCACGGTTGGGGGTCAAACATGCGATGAGGCATTGAAACCCTTTCCCCCCTCGAATAAGTACTCTAGTGTGCTTCCTCCTGTGGAGTTTGTACGAGAAGTCTAGAGTAAAAGTGTGCCTTCTGTTAGTAACTTGTGCCTTCTCTCTTGTTGGGCAGTGCTTGAAGGTGATTTGCAGATCACACACTGTCTCTTACAGCCCTGGGTCCTTTTACCTTTCATTGCTAATTGGAAGTCAGTGTGCCTGGAACCTAGCACAGTGCCACAGCCTTACGTGTGTTCTCTTCTCGCCACAGGTCAGGACAGCCACCAGGGGCCACTGACGTGCGTGGCCAGTAATAAAGATGGCAGCATGGTGCTGACCGGGTCTGTAGACTGCAGCACCAAGCTTGTGAATACGGCGAGTGGAAAGGTGAGTATGTGCTCCAGCTTGCCTTTACTTCACTGTGCAGGGTGGGGCTACTTCGAGTTGGCCATGGGCTGCAAGAAAGCTTTTGATACCCTCCCTGGGACCTGCCTGTTGCTTGCCAATATGTTTGCAACTGTCTGATTGCTAAGGTTTTAGGCTTATCTGAGTGCATGCATGGACAGATTGAATTGTGCATGCATGGACAGATTGAATTGTGCATGCATGTATGCATGCATGCAGGGGTTTAAGCAACAGTGCAAAGGGACTAGGTGTAAATGACATTGGGGGGCAGGTTGAAACAGTGGGTGGGTTTTAATTGTGCCAGCTTTTATTGGGTCAGGCGTACTGGCAGTGCAAGGGGTAGTATAGCTAAGTGGCAACACAGGTTGAAATCCCGGGTCTGCGCTTAGAAACCTCTTCGATATTAAGCGTGTTATAAAAAAAACAATTATACATATAAAGGGCAGATAGTGAATATGTATGCTCCCAAACAGAGAGTACAGATGAAACTATGCCAGATGTTCATGTTTGTCACATAACCTCAGGGTGGGTGGGGGGGTGGGGGGGGTGGGACGCTGTGTGGATCCCTTCATTCTGCCATTGTAAAATCCCTGGGAAGTCAATAGAGAGCACCAAGTGTGGATTAAAACTATACAGCTGGTATCTTCGTTGGAAAGAAAAAGAAGTGTTGACGTGCATGCTTATTTAGGTACGTAGGTCAATGTATTGCATGGTAGGAACATTGCGAAACCTTGATGTCATTATTTATGGGAACGACAAAGGAAGCGAGTTGTGCAGTGTATCTGGTGATGCGGGAACACTGTGGGAAACCAGAGGTCTGTTGGGGCGTTCTGATCCTCCCTGATTGTGGATGGCTGCCTTTGAACGGATTCGTGCAGTGTCACTTACTGGTGAATCAAGTGTTGTAAATAAGTCCTAATGCATGCATTTCTTCGATACCGTAGATTTAACCAAATGCAATTTTACCCAAGGTGAAGTGACCGGATTGATTTGACCGAAAATGGTAGAATGTGGTATGAATATAGTGCATAAAGGGTATAAGTTAAGGTAGGGAGGGGTGAGGGGGGGAGAATTAAAGTTTAAAAAGTACAAGGGTATTTTCGTTTTTCGGTAAAATAGATTCGGTCACTTCTCCATTAGGTACAATATTTTCAATTTATATCCTGGACATTCGCATTTCTTAGTCTGGCTTCTTAAAGTGGTAGGGCCAATTAGCGAATGGGTTTTGGACAGAGGACTACTTTGTTGTGGCTATAGACCAGCACCTTTAATTTAGTTGACGGGAAAGGAAATCCCTCTGAGCAATAGGGGTTAGATGGCCATTTTTTTAAGTTGAGGATACATTTTTAAGGGTTTTATTCAAGCCCAGATTCTGGTTCGCCACAATACACTGGGTTTCGGTGTGGGTGGGTGTGGGGGCGGGCTTGGGGGGGGGGGGGGGTTAAGGTCACAAATAATTGTGTTTAAAGTTATCCATCGGTCTTCCCTCTTCAGGTTGTTGGGGTATTTAAAACTGAAAGCAACGTATCAAAGGCATCCACGCGGGAAGCAGGAGAAACGGATTCCAACTCGGTGGAGTCGCTGGGGTTCTGCAGTGTGTAAGTACAGTGAGTCTGTGTACCATGGGACGGATGTAGGGTGTATAACGCGGTGGGAGGGGGTTATTGAAGGTGGGCCTGGAGGAGATATATAAAACTTCTCATGCTTGTGTAATCTGCTGCGAGCAAGGTCTCAGTGGGCCAGCTGGGATTGGGCCTGTGGCCTCCAGATTGTACACCTAGCAGCAGCAGCATGACTTTAAGTGATTCTGTTTATGTCCCAATCAGAATGTCATAGAGCAGACTAGCCATCGCTCCTAGAAGGTGCCCACACATAGGGCTGAGCTCTCGCCTTTTCTGTGTATGGGCAGTCTAAAAACGGATGAATGCATACAAAGTAACACTCTGCTGCACAGAAACAAGGCACCAATTTGTTAAAGTACATTACTAAAAACAAAGAAGAGCTACATGCTTGATGAAGATAAAATCTTTGACCAGAAAGGCCCTTTTGCCCCCAACTCCTGAATTTTTGGCTGGGCTCTAAGCTGGTACGGTAAAGTCACACTGGGGTAGCTGAAGGAGATGAAATCAGAACGCAAGTGAATGGCCCACCTCTGCATCCCACCATTTCATGGCATCTGCTTCCTAGGGAAATGTTAGCTTTTCACAACTTTCACTATATTGAATTCAATGGGACCCCCAGGTATGTGCTATGTGTTAGGGAGAATGTTCATTTCTGTGCTAATTCCCTTCAGCCTTAGAGACCCCCACCTCTTTTGCTGTACTTAGGACCTTTTAATTTTAACTCCTTAGTGAGTAGGACTTTTTTTTTTCTCACTCTGTCGTTTTTATTTGCCTGATTAGGATTTTATTTTCACTGTTTTTGGAGTCTGCCAAACTCCATAGGCATCTGCTTTTTATATTGTGACACAGCACCTTCAGTGTAGTGTCACTGAGAAGTCCTTTGGATTTCTCTTAATGTTTAAATACCTTTTCTTGGGTGAACTACCGTTCCCAAAAATAGTAAAGTGAAATTGATTTAACTTGCCTTTTCTCTTTGTAGGTCCATCACACACCATCTTATGTGGAGTGCTGGGGGGGGCTACTTAGCAGCCCTTTATCCTACTTTCTCATGTAACATTTTTTGTTACCTTCTTTTAGGCAAGAATTGGAGTAGTAACCCTGTGGAAGACTACACCACCCTTGTCCTCTAGGTATTACTTAACCCACCTATTGGTATATGTCTGTCCTACACACGTTGGTAGTGTGACTGAGCAGCCAGACTTCTCTCAAGAGGGGTAAATGTGAGCTGTAGAACTGTAGCTTTGAAATCCACAAATACAAGTATCCAAATGACACACTAAAGGTTTTCTAGTAAAATAATTATTTAACAGTCATTTTTAAATAAGCATTCTTTAAAAAGGACAATGTGCAAGAATAAAAATACACTTCCAAATACTTTCTCAGAATCAAGGCAAAGCAAGTAGATACTCTTTAGACATGCTTCATACACACCCCCTACACCCTGAGATGACTTCACTAACTAGGACAGTAATGGCATTTATATATCACTTTTGCACTTATAAATTCTGATATTGGTAAAAAGGAAAGGTTAGAGGAAGGAAACAGGTTAACAGGTTCTCAGAGCATGTGAGCACTTTTTAAATCTCCTAATGAAGTCTAGATAAGACCTTTCCCTGCAATATTCGTTAAAAACCAATGTATCACCTATGAGGGCCAGTTAGAATCAAAGTCAATGGACTAGAAGAGTCTGCAGGGAGCTAGGACAGCCAAAGGCAATTGGAGCATAGTCTATGGAGCGGAGTACCTTCTTAGCTAGCAAAAAGGATTGCACAAAGTTAAGTTTGTTGTAGAAAATCACTGTTGGGCCACAAGCTGTTAGACTTGTGAAAGTTAGAGCTGAGATCAACTCAAGAAACACAGCTACTGCAGGTCTCAAGTGAGAAAGGCAAGCTACAGACAAAGAGGGAAGTACTCCTGAGTCAGGACATTACCTTAGGTTAGAAGAAGAGGATCCAGCTGGCTTCTGTTTTGGTAGCAGTGTTTCAGATCCTGTGTTCCTGGGTCTCAGTCGTGGGTACAAGAGGGAGGACGTCTGGTGGACTCCTGTGCAGCATTTCGGAGGTTGGCGGCAGGTACGGGCTCTTTTCAATTCAACTGCACTTTGCGGTTTCAGCGCGCGGTAAACCGCACCACCGCAGATCTTGGACACCGGTTGGGCTTCAGCACTCTGGTGAGGTGACTCGAGCTTGGGTTGTCCTGCTTCGGGAGGGAGGGTCCATAGGAGTCTCCTGGAGCTTTTGGCCGCTTACAGATGTTGCACTAGACTACGGTTTTCTCTACCCCTGGCACTCTGTTCCAGCAGCAGCAAAGAAGTACAGCCAGTTGGGGAACGTCTTCCAACAGAGTTCGTCTCCGGGTTAGTTGGTCCCACTAACACAAGGGAAGAAGTCGTCCTTTGCGGAGCTACTCTAGTTGATTCGGAAATGTTTCAGCACAGCAGCAGAACTTCACCGGGCAAGTTCAATGGTCCAGGAGGATGCAGCAAGCTTCTCTTCACGATTCCTTTGTCGGATGTTTCCTCCAGTGGTCGACTCTCCCTTCTGTTCAAGAGACCTCGTCTTTTATGCCATTCATGCAGAGTCTTATCTGTCACTCACACAGCAGGGTGGCTGCCCTGCAAGGACAGACAGCCAGCCAATCCGGACTGGGTGCATTCAGGTAACCAAGGAGTCTAATGACGGGGAGTATTGGGCACCTCACTCATTTCCTGCCCTGCCAGACACACTGGAGCCAGAGGCGGGTTTCAGTACTGAAGCCTGCAAAAGGAACAAAGGGCTGAAACCTGGTTAGGCACACAGAGTAAAACCCAAGAAAGACCTCACAAACAAATGGCAAAAGAGAAGACTAGGGCAATTTTGACACAATTGTCATCCATGGGTGCTATACTGCAGCTGAGGATTCAGTCTGTGGTACAAAAGCACAATGGTAGGACAATTAAACCACTGCCACCAGCCATTTAAAGTAGTGAGGGTAACCTAAAAATGCTTACATGAGTAAGTAGAAAAAGGGGCTACTAAGTAACCCCCCAGCACATAAAATGGGGTGTGCTGGTAGTTCTCACAAGAAAAGATATTTAAACCTTTAGAGAAATCTAAAGGATTTCTAGGTGACACTGCACTGAAGTTGCTGTGTGTCACCATACAAAAAGTAGATGCCAATGGAGTTTGTCATACTCCAAAAACAAAGGAAACGCATAATCCAAATCAGATCAAAACCTATGATAAAGTGAGAAAAGGGCTCACTCTCTTCAGGGTGAGAATTAAAAAGTCTGCAAAAGGGGGGCGTGGCTTGGAGCGCCACTGATGCGGTCGCTCCCTTGAAGCCTCCCGTGGAGGACCCGCCGCGATTATCATTCGGTTCCAGCGAAGCTCCGTGATCGCCAGTATCATCTTTGGTGACCGGAACCTCTGAAGCACGCCGAGGTCGACCTGCTAACGCGCGCGCGTTATGCCTAAATTTGCCTCTCAAACCCAGCACCCACCGTCCTCTTAGGAAAACAAGATGGCGGACACCCGCTAACCCTAACGAGCGGAACGGGCCGAGCTGAGAGAAGCTGGCAGAGGACGAAGAGGAGGGGCACACTGACAGCCGACAGCGCGAGCAGCCGCGGTCCCACCTACGGAACCCCCCCGGGCCCAGAAGGAGGCAAAGCCGGGCGCGACCCTGGTGAGAACCGCGGCTACAACTATACCTGCGCAGCCACCAGGGGCCCTCTCACCCCCGGAACCCTGTCGTCAGAACCTTCCCCATCATTATCCGTCGGCCAGATCGAACTCGGCAACAGGGGGAATGCCCTCGGCCCCTTAAGCAGCGCAGGGGCACAGCCCAGAACCTCCGGAACACAGCCTCCTCTCCCCACGCAAAGAGCGCAGACCCTTCCCTGTGAAGGGCGCTGAGAGCACAAATTCACAGTAGCCCAGCTGAAGCACTTCCAGCTAAGTCCCATTTAGATACAAACCCTCACCTCCCACATTCTTCCTGGGACACCCCGGCCCACATCCTCGCCCAAGCACGCTCATCCAGCGCTCATCAAAGCAACAGACCTCTGGAGCCCCCCCCACGCAAATCGCCTCACGACAGCCACCACTGGACACACTTAATCAACCAGCCCGTCAACACTCAAGAAGTCGCAAGTCCTGATCCTTGGGGGGTGCCCACCAGGAGGTGGCCGCCAGACCTCCCCAACGCGACCCCTCCATACAACCACCATGTCCAGGCAAACGAAAGCCGGCAAAGCCGCGGACATCCCCACTATGTTCGCAGGGGCGGACAAAGGCAAGAAACAGGACCCTCTCAAACTGACCCCACAGAAACAGCCGGAGGAAAAAGACGCTCTTGCCACTAGAGGGGATCTGGTGGCCTTTATGGCGGACATTAAGGCTGAATTTCGATCTTGCCTAGCAGAACTTGCCTCCAAAGTGGAGCAGACTGACCAGAGGGTAACAGAGGTTGAACGGCTGGGGGAGGTCGAGGATCGGTCACAAGCCCACACCGCCTCCCTTGGAGAAATCCAGCAATCCATCAACGCCCTGCAAGATAAATATGAGATTCTGGAGTTTAAACAGGAGGACCTCGAAAATAGGGCGCGTCGCAATAATCTCTGGATCCGAGGGGTCCCATCCTCTGTCCTCGACAACAAGTTAACGGAATACATAGGGGATTTCTTTCAAGCCCTGCTACCAGATCTAGACAAATCCCAACTACTGCTAGATCGGACCCACCGACTGCTCCCGCGCCGGGGAGTGGACTCAGACCCTCCCCCAGATGTGATCACCAGGGTTCATTTCTTTACAACTAAGGAGGCCATCTCAGCGATTAGCCATACGGGAGACTCCCTCTCGTTCCAGGGCTCACCCCTTCAGATTTACCAGGACCTTTTGCTGCTCACTCTACAAAAACGGAGGGCGCTCCGCCCCTTAACACTCTTACTCCAAGACAAACAGGTGCGGTACAGGTGGTTGTTCCCAACGGCGCTACAATTCTCATACAGAGGCACTGTCCGACGAATCACTCATTTGGAGGACGCAAATTCAATCATGCAGCCAACCTCAACCAGAGAGACCACCTCACCGAATCCGGAAAAGGCGGGGGACTCTGAACCACCCCCCTCCCCAAAGCCCAGGCGGTCCTCTTGGTCGAAGATTCAGCGAAACCACAGGAGGAGATAACTAGGGGCGATGCGCACCTCCAGAAATCTGGGCCACACTGACCTCTGCCCTCGGCCGGTTCGCCCTCACTCACTACAGAACCGCCAGCTCATCCCTGAATAAATAGAGCTCTTCGACGGTGGCGGCGGGACACACCCATGGTCCATACCCACCCCAGGGATAGTTCCAACATCATATCCTTGGAAACCCACAATACTTTACACCTTGACTACTCCATCGGCCCAGTTGGCCAAGGGTGCGTCCGCACACACAATGTCGGCCCACCCGTTAATTAAGGTTACGCCCCGCCCCCTGTTGGGGGCGCATGTTAAAAACTCAAGTGCAGGATGACACAGGTCTAAAGCTCAACAGTAATGGCAGTTGACCCACCTCGGCCCGGCTCCCCTACGCCCTCCCTCTCCGTCAGCTCAACTCACGGAACATGACCGGTTGGCAGATCACCAAATCCTGAGACTCCTCTCCTTAAACGTCAATGGGCTGAACTCACCTGCCAAACGGAAAACAATTCTGCTCAAACTTCAGGATGAAGAGGCGGCAATAGCCATGCTCCAGGAGACGCACTTACTACAGTCGGACACTGGCCGGCTCCGCTCCCGATCATTCCCCTTCCAATTCTTCACCTTGAAGGGGGGGGGGGGGGGAACTAAAAAAGGGGGCACTGCGATCCTCTTCCGGAAGGACCTGAACCCACAGATTTTGGAAACAAAAGCCTGTTCAGAAGGCCGTTTCGTAGCGGTCAAATGCCTTCTGCTAGGAGACCTATACACCTTCATCTCGGTTTACGCCCCCAACACCGGGCAATCACATTTTTACGACTCACTAAGTACCTCCCTCTCATCATTTATAGAAGGCCAGACAATAATCGGAGGAGACTTCAACGGTGTTCTTGACCCCATAAAGGACAAATCGCACCCCCCGACCTCGAGTGACTTCACCCAGGCACTGAGCCTCCTCAAGATGTTCCGTTCACTGGAGGTAGTAGACACTTGGCGGGTCCTTCACCCCACCGAAAGAGATTTCTCCTTTCATTCAGGCGTCCATCGAACCTTCTTGAGGATTGACCTCCTCTTAACCTCCCCCCAGACTCTAGCTTTCGTCAAGGAGGTGGCCATTGGCACGAGAGCCCTATCGGACCATTCCCCAGTGATCCTGGAAATCCGGGCGCAGAACCCAAAATCTGACAGCCCACGCATATGGACGTTATACGACCCCATCCTCAATGAGATGGCTACAAGAGACTAGATCACGAAAGCCATCAAGAGCTTCTTTAAAGAAAACCCAGCATCCAACACCTCGGTGGGGAACACCTGGGATGCAATGAAAGCAGTCATCCGACGTACCCTGATCGCTCAGGGAGCAGCCTACCATAGAAATAGGCGACAAACCCAGACAGCCTTGGAAGACTAACTGAAGGCCGCAGAAGAGACCCACAAGAAGAAAGGTTGGTCCCCTAAGACACAGAAAGCCTTGCGCATAGCCAGAAAGAAATTAGAGGCCCATTATGCGGAACAGACCGCCCTACTCATGGCCGGAGCTAAACAATCGTATTACGCGAAGAACAATAAGGCAAATTAAATCTTGGTGGCCAAACTTTATCACAGGCCTACGTGACCCCAAAGGAGTTACCCAATTCTCGGAACCCAAAAAGCAACCGCTAGCGATGGACTACTTCGCCAAGATCATGACGGCCAATCCACAAAACCAACCGCAACAAATGGAATACCTACGTAAAGCGGCGCTACCGTGGCTTTCTGACACCGAAAGGGAGGAGCTGGAGGCGCCCATCACAGAGGAGGAGATTGAGGAGGCCATCAAGTCACTTAAACCACGAGCCCCGGGCCCAGATGGATTCTCAGCAAGGTTCTATTAACTATTTAGGCCCCAACTGGTTCCCCACCTGGTCACACTTTTTAACTCCTTCAGGGAGACAGGATCTGTGACGCCCTCGATGCAGGAGTCGACCACCATCCTCCTTCCTAAACCTGGGAAAGACCCACAAGACTTAGCCTCGTACAGGCCGATTGCTCTATTGAACATTGATGCGAACCTATACTCCAAAATTTTGCCGAACCGCCTGGGATCATTCAGCCAGACCAGGCAGGTTTCATCATACATCGAGCGGCAGGAGACAACATCCGGAGAACTCTCAACCTCGTGGACCTTACTGCCCGGAACTCCCAGAAGTTGGTCCTAATGGCCCTAGATGCGACCAAGGCCTTTGACAGGGTAGATTGGACGTTTATGAAAAACACCTTGGGGGGCCTTCGGCTTTGGGCCAACATTCCAATCAATGGTACTAGCTAACTATACTGGCCCGAAGACGCTCCGAAGAATCGATGGACACCATTCAGCCTGACCTGCGGGACTAGACAGGGCTGTCCGCTGTCCCCACTGCTGTTTGCCCTGACCATGGAGCCCTTTGCCCAAGAATCAGACTCAACAATCAGATCAAAGGCCCGATCAAAGGCCCGAGGGTCGGCCCCTCACAACATAAAATCGCTCTGTATGCCGACGATGTCTTGCTCATGCTTTCAGAAGCCAGCTCATCCCTCTGACACGCGCTAGAAGAGATAGACAGCTATGGTGAGGTTTCTGGCTTTTCGGTAAACTTCGCTAAGTCTACGGCCTTAAGCCTTAAAATGTGCCCAACCACGTGGGAAGAAAGGGCGATCCCTTATTTGGGGTGTCTATATCTCAGCGGACCCGAAAGACACATACAAGGCAAACTGCTGTTCGGGGAACTGGAAGGTGACCTGAAACGATGGATGACGCAGGAGATCTCGCTGCTAGGGCGCATTACAGCGTGCAAGATGAACCTCCTCCCGAGATTCCTTTACGCCTGCGCCTCCCTTCCAGTGGCGATCCCCGCTCCAGCCCTTCGAAACCTACAGAGGAAGATGTTGAAATTTATCTGGAGAGGTAAGAAGGCGAGAATCCCCCTAAAAACGCTATTGGGGGATTCCAAATTGGGAGGTCTGGGAGTCCTGGACCTACAGGCTTATAGGGTGCCAGCCCAATTAGCGCAAATCCACGCATGGCAGACAATCACAAACCGCCCCAGATGGGTGGAGCTGGAACAGTCACGAACACCACTACCACTTCTATTCTTGCCACACATCCCACCCCCTCTCCGAACACACTGGGGAGACCTTCTCCTGGCAACTAATCACACCCTAAAGTCCTGGTATTAGGCGCTAAAACGGAAGGGGGTCCCGAGAGGCCTGAGCCCTCAATCCCCGGTCTTCTTTAACCCGGCCTTCTCGCCTGGCACGAGCCCCCACAACTTCCAAAACTGGATAAACAGCGGCCTTGAAACCATAGACCAGCTATACGGGGAGGGGGCGCCCCTGACATTCGAGCAATGTAAAGGAAAAATTCCAACTCCAGGAAAGACCGATACATTTATATTCAACTGCGTCACTGGTGCACACACCCCCAAACTCTGCAGGCAGCAACGCGCCCCCCCACTGCCCTGGAACTGGCACTCTGGGACCTCCCGGCCCACGGGAAGATATCTACCCTATACAGGCGATTCTTAGGGGACTTCCTGAGCACGAGAACGCGCTGCATGACCCAATGGGAAGCGGACCTGGGTCACCCGATAGAAGACCAGACATGGGTGGACATCTGGACCCGGACGCACACCTCGTCCACCTGCATCACAAACAGGGAAAGTGCCTACAAAATCATGCTACGGTGGTATTACCCGCCCCTCAGACTTCATCACATGAACCCCCAAGTGGACTACCTCTGCTGGAGAGGGTGCGGCCTCCCAGGCTCTTTGTTCCACATGTGGTGGACATGTCCACGGATTCAGCAATTCTGGAAGACATGCCTAGAGACCATTGCGCAAATCACTGGGTCAGCGATCCCGCTGGAGCCGGAGCCCGTCCTGCTGGGAGCTCCGATCCCAACGATCTACCCCCGGGCCGGCAATAGAGCAAAATTGCTAACCCAGTGCCTACTAGCCGGGAAAACAACCCAGGCCCCAGAAGGCCCCCTGATGGCCCAGTGGTGGACGAAACTCTGGGACATGCTGGTGGCGGAAAAGGTAACGGCGGCAAAGGCGGGTGCTCTACACAGATTTCAGAACATCTGGGCCCCAGTTCTGGAATATGACTGGTGATTCCCAGCCCTGACCTATAAACCCATTAACGCTCGCTGGACCCTGAAAGACCAAGAAAACCCCGAAACGGACACATAGTGGCCGGGGCACGGGGGAGCCCGGACCTAGGGAGAGGGGGGGGGGGCACGGGAAAGGGTCTGGGGGTTAATATGCTTAAAATGCTTTAACGATGTTGCAAGTGGTTGTGTTATTGTCATCCTGCCTTGTTAAAAAATAAACAAAGTAAAAAAAAAAAAGTCTGCAAAAGAGCTGGGGTCTCAAGGGTGGAAGGGGAATTGGCATAGAAATTAGAACTCTCCATAACAATCAGTCCATAGAACTACCCACCTTCTTTCAGAATGCTTCAAACTCGGCAAAAATAAGCCACCATACACTTGATGTACGGAGGGCGGTTTTGTACTATGTGAACAAAACAAAACCCCTAAGGTAAACGGACCAACTCTTTGTTTCCATAGCTGGTAGAGAAGGCGATCACATATCAAAGGGTGCCATTTCCAGATGGATAGTCAGATGCATACAATTATGTTAGTCCTTATCCAAAAGGGTTCTACCTTTTACACCAAGTGCACACTCTACCAGAGGTACAGGGGCTACCTTAGCTTTCATTGCAAACTTCCCTCTAGACGGCATATTCAAAGCTGCTACATGGAGTTACATCCGTACGTTCACACAACATTACTGCATTGATGCACATTCTAAAGCAGATTTACAGGTGGGACAAGTCATCCTAAAACAGCTCTTTGCCACTGTTAGGCCTTAGACCCCCAGCTCTTTTGCTGGACTTTAGGACTTTTCATTTTCACCCTGGAGTGAGTGGGACCTTTTTCTCACTCTCTCATATACTTTGATCTGATTTGGATTATATATTTCCTTTGTTTTTGGAGTCTGACAAACTCCATAGGCATCTACTTTTTGTATGTTATGTTACTGTTACTACTTAAGCGCACGGCTACCCAAAGGTATCTTGGCGCTGAAGAGATGAAAAAGCATCCATACCTTGAAACACATGTGTATAGGCGCGTTACAAATACCATATCATATCATATCGGGGGCCAATAGTAGAGCAGGCACAAAGCTGGTTAAAATAGTTTTTTATTTATTATTTTTTTTTTTTTATTAATTGAAAGGGGGAGTGTGTTCCATAGTCTGGCACCGGCTACGGAAAAAGCCCTGCCTCTGATACTCATACGATGGAAGGAAGGTACGGTAAGCAGGTTTGCAGAGACAGAACATAGCTGTCGAATGGGGGTATAGCGTGAGAATTTCGTTTGCAAGAGCTCTGTGCCCTATTCATGTATGGCGCGATGGACTGTGCAAAGTGTCTTGAAATCAATGCGCTGGTTAAAAGGGAGCCAGTGCAGTGAACGTAGCACCAGAGAAATGTGTGCTACATATGGCGTTCCAGTCGCCGACCGAGCAACTATATTCTGAAGCAAGGCCCTTAGGTTGGGCCAGATACAGTGAGTTGCAGTAGTCCAGCCGCAACAATATCAGGGCTGCTACCACTGGAGGGCGGAGGTGAGCGGGGGTAAAGGGGTGGACTGTCTTTAAAACTTTCAGCTGGAAGTGTCCCGCCTGACAGACCGCAGCAACTTGGTTTGTCATAGACAGGGATGCCAAGAGAATAACGCCAAAGATCATCACCTTACTTACCGGGGAGGGGATGGCACCAAGGGAGGTAGACCAGAAAGAAGAGACCCAGAGTGAGGGTTCAGGGGAACACCCTACGACCAGCACCTCCGTCTTGTCTCCGTTCAATTTGAGCCAATTGCGGTTCCTCCATATTCCCACTGCAGAGAGGCATTCTCGCAGGCACAACAACACTCCACCTCACCCTGATCTAGGTCGAGCCGGATCAGGATCTGAGTGTTGTCGGCGTACGAGTAACACCTGATGCAGTGGGAGCGGATGAAACGCACAAGTGCCAAAATATAGATGTTTAATAGCATCGGAGACAAAGACGACCACTGCGGAACTCCACAGCTGAGATGACGGGGCAGATAGAAAAGGTGGCATGGAAAGAGTCTGGGTACGATCCGCCAGGAACGATGCAAACCAAGCTAGTACCTGGCCATATATGCCTATCTGGGCCAGCCGAGACAAAAGGATGGGGTGGTTGACGGTGTCGAATGCTGCTGACAGATCTAGCAGAATCGGAGCACCCACCCCACCTGAGTCTACCAGCCTAGCCATGTCATCCTGGACAGAGACCAGTACACTCCGTGCCTCTTCCAGGTCTAAAGCTGGACTGCGCAGGGTCAAGGAGAGAAGATTCAAGGAATGAGGATAGAAGGGTTGATGCCAGCGATTCGAAGTTTTTTGAGGAAAGGAAGGAAAGAAATTGGACCAAAAGTAGCCAAAAAAGTGGGGTCAAGTGAAGGCTTCTTTAATAGTGGGACAACTAGTACCTGGCCATATATGCCTATCTGGGCCAGCCGAGACAACAGGATGGGGTGGTTGACGGTGTCGAATGCTGCTGACAGATCTAGCAGAATCGGAGCACCCACCCCACCTGAGTCTACCAGCCTAGCCATGTCATCCTGGACGGAGACCAGTACACTCCGTGCCTCTTCCAGGTCTAAAGCTGGACTGCGCAGGGTCAAGGAGGAGAGAAGATTCAAGGAATGAGGATAGAAGGGTTGATGCCAGCGATTCGAAGTTTTTTGAGGAAAGGAAGGAAAGAAATTGGACCAAAAGTAGCCAAAAAAGTGGGGTCAAGTGAAGGCTTCTTTAATAGTGGGACAACTCTAGCCACCTTAAGTTTTTGGGGGGGACTAACCCCTACTGGCAGGAGATGTTCACTGCCGCAGTGATAGAATATCCGGAGAGATTTTCTTCATGATATCCACCGGAATGGCATCGGAGGGAGAGCATGATTTAATCCTTTGAATTGCCATTCGTACTGTCTTCTCTGAGAATGTAAGAAAGGAAGACCATTCTTTAGTATCCACCGAGGGAACTGTGTGGCTGACAGTATCATTTGGTGAAGTGGTTGTCGAGGTCTGGATGTTCTGCCTAATATCTGTTTTTAGTTCTGAAAAATTGGGATAAACTATTGCATAGCTCTTGCGTAGGTATAACGTTAGCAGTGAGCGTATCAGATGACGAGAGGGATTTGACAGTAGAGAAAAGAGCTTTGGGTTGACTTAGGGACTCAACAATTTTCTGGGAGAGATGGTGGATTTTTGCTGATTTAATGTTGACAGAAGTGGTAAGACATGACTTGACGATGTGTCACTTTCGTTCAGCCTGTCTGACTTTGTCAGCTTTAAGTTGATCAGAGAACCAGGGCTCTGAGGGTAGTCTGCGCGGTTGGATCAATCTCAGTGGAGCTATCTTATCTCCACTGCTATCATCTTATCTTGCATGGTGACACGCAGCACCTTCAGTGTCAGAGAAAGCCTTTACATTTCTCTAAAGGCTTAAATACCTTTTCTTGTGTGAACTACTGTTCCCTAGAATAGTAAAGTGAAATTGACTTTACCTATTTCTCTGTAGATCCAGCACACCCCATCTTATGTGGAGTGCTGGGGGGGTTACTTAGTAGCCCCTTTTTCCACTTACTCATGTAAAATGTTTTGTTACCCTCACTAATTTTAATGGCTCGTGGCAGTGGTTTAATGTTCGTACCATTGTGCATTTTTACGGCAGGCTGAATCCTCAGCTGCAGTTTTGCACCCATTGGTGCCCATTTTGTCAAAATGGCCCTGGTGTTCTTTTTTTTGCCATTTCTTGCTTGTGAGGTCTTTCTTGGGTTTTACTCTGTACGTCAAACCAGGTTTAACCCTTTTGTTCATTTTGTCTTTGGTGGGCTTCAACGCTAAAGCCCGCCTCTGGCTCCAGTGTGTCTGGCAGGGCAGGAAGCGAGGGGGCTGCCCGACCCTTGTCCTTAGTCTCCATGGTTACCTGAATGCACCCAGTGCTGGTTGGCTGGCTGTCCTTGAAGGACACCCACCCTGCTGTGTGAGTGACAGCTAGGCGGTGCATGAATCGGAGAAACCTGCATAAAAAGTGAGGTTTCTTGGACTGAAGGCAGAATCGACCACTAGACGAAACATCCAACGAAGGAATCTGGAAGAGAAGCTTGCTGCACCCTCCTGGACCGTTCGTTTGCCCGGTGAAGCCCTGCTGCAGTGCTTAAGCTTTGAATTTTGTATCGATTTCTTCCCTTGGGTTGGTGGGACCAACTGACCCCAAGACAAACTTTGTTGGAGCCCCTCTCCCTGCTGGCTGTACTTCCTTGCTGCTGCTGAAACAGAGTGCCGGAGGTCAGGAACACCTGAAACAAATGCATCGTCTTTAAGCCGGACCCAAGCTCCAGGAAGATCCTAAGGGCCCTCTCGAAGCAGGACAACCCAAGCCTGAGCCACGTCAACAGAGTTCTGGACCCCAGAAGCAAGGGGAGCCCATAAGGTGTCCAAGAACCGCAGTGATGCTGTTGACCGATAGCTGAAACCGCAAAGTGCTGCTGATTTGCAAAGAGCCCATTGCTGCCGCCGACCTTCAAACTGCAGTGCAGGAGTCCTCCAGACGTCCTCCCTCTTGACTCCACGCCTGAGGCCCAGGAACCCAGGAACTGCAGGACTGCAACCTGAACAGAAGCCAGCTGTTTCCTCTTCTTACAGCGGACGGTACTGTCTTGACTAAAAGGGTACTTTTTGGTCTGTAGCTTGTTTGTCTCACTGAAGACTTGCAGTAGCTGCTTTTTCTGCAGAGTTGCTTGCAGCTTTGCCTTCACATGCCTTCCAGCTTGTGGCCCACCAGTGATTCCTTTTCTACAAACTCTCTAAATAACATTGTGCAAGACCTTTGTGCTATCTGAAGAAGTTCCTCAGCTCCCTAGACATTTCCCAATTGACTTTGGCTGTCCTGGCTCCCTGCAGAATCTTCTGACCCATTGACTTTGGTTTTACCTGTCAATCCTAGGTGGTGCATACGTTTAACTTGTATTGCTGGTAAAGAGTTTAATCTACACTTCATTGGATGGATTGCAAAGTATTCACACATTCCGAGAACCTGTTAACCTTGTTCCTTCCATAACCTTTTCCTTTTCCACAAACTCAGAATTGTATTAAGTGTTAAAAGTGATATATCAATGTCCACAGCTATTGAAGTCAGGGTGTAGGAAGTGTGTGTGTGACATCCGAAAAGGATATCTAATTGCTTAACTTAATTCTGAGGAAGTGTTATGAAGTGTATTTTTATTGTTGCCTATTGCCCTTTCAAAAAAAAAAAAAAAAGCTTACTTAAAATTGACTGTTAATACATAATTATTTTACTAGAAAACCTTGAGTAGAAGTGTTATTTGAATACTTGTAATTGTGAATCTCTATAGCTCACATTTACCCCTCTTGAGATGTCTGGCTGCTCAGTCACTCTAACAACTTGTGTAGTACAGGCCTCTACCAAAGCTTGGGTTACCTATTGCCAAGAGGACAAGACTGGTGTAGTCTCCCACAGTGTTACTAAATCCAATCATGCCTAACACCCAGTTATAAATTAAGGTTTTTTTTTTTTGTTCTCGTCTTCCAAACCCGTAAGATATTCTTTGTCACCAGTAGTGTTCTATCGATCCAACCTGATTGATCGCTGGAAACCTCACATCTGCACGCTTTGAAAGAAGAATAACAGCTGGAGGGGACCTCCGAAACATTACACCCAGAGTTGTTTCCAGCCTATTTAAAACATCCCTCCAGAAATCAACAACCCTCGGACAGTCCCATAACACATGCAACAACTCTTAAAACAAGCCTTTGCACAACAATACTTAAGTCAGGAAAGCATCCTATCTGTTTAGAATTACTTCATGTAGCCCCAGCGATGCAACGTTTTGTTTGCTTTTAATTGTTTTTCTTTGTTTTTCCAGTTTTTTTTGTCTCCCTTGTGGTATATCGTTAGAGAAATCAAATCTGCAACAGAAGTGTTAATATCTCACTGTATGTTGCTGTACTATTGTGGAGGAGCCCTGTCTTCTCACTGTTTTTGTTGGTTCAAAGGTCAGCATACATTTGTGAGTTGACTGTTGGGTCAAATTTCTATTGTTCTAATGAAAATAGTTTAAAAGTAGACCTCCAAATGTTCTCTTGAAAGACCTGTTTTTGTTTTTGTGGGATGGGAGGGGTCCCCAGTTCCTCACCTGTTTCCCAACTTCTTTCACTTCTCCGGCACTTCTTTTTTTTTTTCTTTTCTTTCAATCCATCACATCTGAACTGTAATCTACACTTGTAATCCTAATAACTAATTCACTTTTCTTGTCAACATTTGGACCTGAAACCTTTTTGGCCTGTCAACTTTTTTCGATCACTTTAGGTTGGCTCACAAGGATGTACTTTTTTGAACCGATGACTGATGAGTGCATTATACTTGGTGCATTTAGCAATTTGAGTTCTGTGTTTTCTAGTTTCTCCTTATTCTCAAACTCCTTTCCTCATTTGGTCCACCCATCCCCACTATACATCTATCCCACCCTCAGTTGGTATTTTACTCTTAATGTGACTCTTGCTTCTTTCTGCTTTTTGGCTCTAGTCTGCCGCTGGCTGCTGTGGGTTACCTGGACGGAACGCTTGCAATTTACGACATCTCTACACAAAGTCTCCGGCATAGATGTCATCACGAGGTAATATGCTTCAAATCCATCTAATTCTGTGTGTAAATAGGCAAATGGTAATTTCACTGTGCTAGCTGGCCACCGTATGAAGATGTCTCTCAGTGGGACGCTTGTTGAGATTGTGTGTTTGGCGTGTGTATAACTAGTCCTATGTCTGTGGTGAAAAAAAAATGGGGGTTGGTGGTAGAGCAAACCAGGGAGATTCAGGTAGATCAGGTGCTGGTTCTGCATTTCAGAGACGTACAAGTGAGGTATGGGTTGGTGGGATTGGGATTCTTTTATTGCAGCCATTGTTATATGGGATCCCGCCGCAAATGCCAAGCTGTTACAGCTTGAGACTGCCATAGCTTACTATGCAATCACAGCTGAGACGGAGTGGACTGTTGAGTAGTGAGAGCGGGGACAGAGAAAGTGGCATTCGTGGGATGAAAGTCCAATCATTTGTGTGTCAAAACGTCTTGTGTTGTGATTCAAGCTAATGTTCTATTAGAGCAACGTTTATAGAATGCTTATAATGTGCATTCCCTTTTACTGTTAGGGCAGTTTTCCTAACGTCTACCTGTGGTAAGACTTTATAAAACTAACCCTTGGTATACAGAGCCCCAACGTCTATTATAAGTCTCTACTACTCAAGGTTTTGGTAGAATGGCAGAGCAGCCAGGCTCATCTTAGTTGGGAGATGTGAGCTGTAGGTGAGTAAAATGAACTCAGTAAATACATAGGCCCAAAGAAACTCGTACACCCCTGTAATCATAGTAAAATAGAAATTTATTTTATGTGCACAACTTAAAGTTAAATCTCAAGAAGGTAAGTACTATTTCAAGCTAAGCAATGCAATATGAAATCAAGGCAATGCTTCAGGTGAAGAAACTTTTAAGTTAAGAACTATACATGCAATTCAGCAGAGTTCAAAGGTGAGTACAATCCCTTGTTATACTCAGAAAATGTTCTGTTGGAATAAAAAGGTTAAGCAACACCAACAATAGCAAGTCAGTACATTAAAAGATTTGTATTAGTTTTCAGAGGCCTTAAGGCTGTAGCAGTCCATCCCTATCTAGGTATGAGTTCTTCAAAGTCAGATTGGAGGTAACGCAGATAAGGCACAGATACAGAAAAGGCAATGTTCCAGAGGATTCTTCAATTACAAGTAGGTAAAGGGCTGTTGTTGGTCAAAAAGGTTTAAGGGACCTTGGGAAAGGCTCCCTATGGGTGCACAAGTGTTGGGCCTGGGTGAAGGGTATAGGCAAACACCCACACTGGAATCAGCACTCCAGCAACAAAGGAGCGAAAGAATGACTCTGGGTATGTACTACCACGAATCACAGTGCCTAAGGAGTGATTAAGAAGATGCAGCTGGATTCTTTTCACGGTGCAGCAGCGGTGGACCGGTCTCCTGTCACTTGGTCGTTATGACAAAAGGAGGGACTCTGGAAGGGATGTCGCATCAGCAGTCAAGAATGGACTCCCAACAAAGGATTCTTCATGCTCCAATGTCGATCTGCAGTCTTCGTGCCTTTTCACAGACTCCAAGAATGAACGTTTACTGCTTGTTCAGTCCGTCTCGATTCTTTGGTCCTGCATTCTGGTGAGAGGACTTTGAGGAGGGGATCTTTCCTCTGGAGGTCCGGAAGGAGTCACCAAAGTTTCTGGAGAGTTTGTTCACGGAAAGACTATGCACTGATCAGGTTCGAGGTCCCAGAGTATTGGTGGTTTGCAGCCCAGGAAGGTTGCAGCATGTCGTGGGATGGCTTGAATTAAAGGTTGACTTAGGACTGATTATGCCTATAGGTTCAAGGGAGGAAGTCGTCCACTTCAGAGCTTCCCTGTCGATTTGAAAACTGGTTCAGGACAGCAGTGTTACCTCAGCAGGCTTCTCATGTTGCTGGAAGGAACTGCAGGCATCTCTGGTTGTCTTCTTCTTCGGTTCTTCTGTTCCAGTGGTAGACTTGTCCTTTGCCGCAAGCTCCTTTTATCCAGGAATCCAGCCAATCAACAGTCATGCAACATTCAAACTTTGGGTGGTGGCTGTACTTTCAGGACAGCCAGTCTACCAGTTGAAACTGGTTGCAGGCAGGCATCCCAACAGACAAAGAATAGCAGAGTTTCATACTTCTTCCCTGCTTCCGGTCCTCACAGACAGACTGGAGCCTCGGTCGGCTTCACAAAGAATTCCTGCTGAAGACCAAACTCAAACCAGGGCCTCCCTCACCCAGGATGGCAGAAGGATCAAGAAAGGACAAGCACACAAGAAATGGCGAAAAAAAGAAAGGGGCCCTCATTTTGGGTCAATGGTGACCTTTCTGTGCAATACCGCGGCTGTGAACTCAGCCATGGTAGGAAAAATATGCAAATGTTGGTAGAACGTGCCCACTGCCACCAGCCATTCAGGTATGCTCGTCACTGTAACAGAAATATTACAGGAGCAGTGAGAAAAAAGGGTTTCAAGGTAACCCTTCAGCACTCCACATCGGGTGGTGTGTGTGCTAATCTCCCAAAAGGAAAAGCTAAAAAGGATAAAAAGCATCCCTCTAACCTTGAGGTCTTAAGGAAAATAAAGACTATACAAAGTAGATCTCAAAGGGCTCCTAGCAAAACTGCACAGAAGGTGCTCTCTGCGGCAAAAGTGAGACACTGATGCCTTAAAAAGTATGGAGGAAAGCAAGATTACATAGAAATAAAGTAAAAAGGAATGAACAAGGTTTGCCATGTCGGAGCAGAAAGAATGAATGGGTGAAAAAAAGGCTCCACTCATTCAGGAGAACAAGATAAAGGTTCCAGAGTCAAGCACACATTACTGGGGGGGTCTCGCAGGTAGAGGGGATTTGGCATACAAAATGTCCCTAACCAATATTTGTCAACTTTCCCAAGCAATAGACTTGCACATTATTTGGTGATTTTCTTTTTTCTGTGTCAGCTTGCTCAGGTGATCAAGAGTTATGTGGTGGTGGGGTGTTGTGTGTTGCAAAGTTATTTGACACCAAATAATCATTACTTGGAGATTAACACCAAACCAAAAAAGGATTTTAGTTTGACTAGTCCCTAAAAAATAAAAATAAATAACTTTTTTATTTATTTTTATTATTTTGACCATGAGGGTCAACCGAGGTTTGCAGGTCAACTGTTTGAATTTTAATGCAGGAATGTAATTGGTATTAGGTCTTTTGACCTAATACCAATTACATTCCTGCATTAAAATTCAAACAGTTCAACCAGCACCTGATCTACCTGAACCTACTGTTTTTAAAGAAAGCACAGAGCGGTCTTTCTAAATAGAACTGTCAGCCCCTGCGACGCACCCAAGTGCGCGCAGGGGCTGACTGGTACACCAGGACCTGGAAGCTACCACGAGGGAGAATGTGTTTGTGTGTGTTTTGGGGTGTGTGTGTGTTTTTTGGTGTTTATGTGTAATGGTGAGGGGTAGTCTTGGGAGGGGAGGGAGATGGCGGGGACTGAGGGAGGGGGGGTCTGGGGGTATAACCCCCCACCCCCTGATTTTTAGCAAATGGGGCAAGAGAGGGTGGGGGTTTGGGGTTGAGGGGTGAAGAAATGTCCTTTTTTAACTTTTTCTTTTATTTTTTATTTATTTTTGAAGGCTGCCTAAAATCGGCCAGAAAAAAACTGTTTTGGTTGGGCGACCTACAAAAATCAGAAAAAAAATGACATAGAACCATGTAATTGCTGAAAAAACACACTGAGAATATCCAGTTTTGCTGACATCGTAGGTCATCTGGTCCACAGATCCCCTGATCCAAAAGAAACTTGGAGGAGTGTGTGTATGTATATATATATATATATATACGGCATAAATCGCAAGCGCAAAAAATTTCAAAAGCATTATTTGTCCCAAGGGGATGGAGGTTGTCTCAAGAACCAGCGCTATGCTTGCATAGTTGTGGTTAGAAAAAGAGCTGTGCTGATCTGCAAACGCAATAGTACTTCGACCGCTGGTAATGTGCCTAGGGGATGACTGCATGCAGACCATGCCCATTGTGGTGTGCCTCCAAGCCATGCCCTGTTGCCACTGATTCCAGAGGTTAAAGCCCTTGGGGCATGGCTAAAGGCAGTACACTTTGCGTGTTATGCACAAGGATACATGATCAAATCACAGCTAAATCCCAAAAAGTCCCTGAAAATCCTAGTTGAGACAGTGGATGTTGTGATTCTGTTAAGATCCCACTCGCATTTATAGTAAGAAAGGAATCCTATAGATTCCAGGAAACCACATCAGTTGTAATGCTTTGAATTCAGAAACGAAACACTGTAGTTAGCCACTCGTTGTTGGCTATGAAACCATAACTTCCAACCGCCAGACCTGGAATTTTTCACTCCATCATAGATGACCTAATGTAATGACAATGTGACCTATGATGGGCACTATGGCAATTGTGGTTGTGTGAGCCGTGCAGTATGCATGAACAAAGGCCACACCATGGACACAGTAACCCCAGGACCTAGCCACACACTATTCCTCATGGGTGCAGCAGGCAGCCAAAAGCTTCACAGGGTCAGGTCTGCGGCCATGTCCTTTGAACAGGACCTAGTGTGCATGGATGCAGACCATGTCCTCCAGGCACTGTCTGCAGGAGCCAAAGGGCTGGGCATGGCACCCCTGTCCTGGGGGAAGAGGGCACGGCAAATCATGGTTTCAGGGCATGGCATTTATCTCGCACCCAGAGCTTGAATTGCCTAATTCGTCTGAACACTACACTCTGTGTCCTAGCTCAGCTGGCCTGCCTAGTTTTGGGAGTACTTCCTTAATTTGTACTTGAATGTGAAGTGCTCTAATGCCACGCAATGCAGTATCATGGCACTGGGCCCAGCTCAGAATGTTTTCAGTATGCTTGGGTGCCCTTGACCAGTGTGGATGTGAAGCCAGATCTGCTTGTGGAGATCTCTTTTGTTGAGACAAAGTAAGGGACGTTACAGTTTCCTGTATCTAGTTTTTCAAAGGGTGTTCAAGATTAGTCATAATTTGCAGCATCTGACCGCCACTTGATTTGCTGCTCTTTCTGTGTATTGTGTAACACGTGGGGTTTACCAACCAGCAAAGTAATCATTAATGTGCTCTCCCAAGACATAATATTTATCACTGTGTACTAGATCTGCGCGGTGCCCAGTTTCATTCACAAGGTAGAGGCCACTTCTTCCTAACCCTCACCTCAAGTCTCTAAAACTTTCTTTAGAGTGATTTGTAAAGATGCTCCATTGGCTCTGCCTATAAAGTGATATGGAGACAGGTGTTGTATTGGCTAGAAGTCTTCTCAGAAGTTGCTGATGTCGTGTGCTCTCCCTTTGTAGTCTGGAATTGTGCAGTTACTTTGGGAGGAGAGCTCTGCCGTGGTCTACACCTGCAGCCTGGATGGTGCTGTTCGCCTCTGGGATGCACGCTCTGGGAAAATGATCAGCGAATACAGAGGTCACTCAGCGGAAATCCTAGACTTTGCTGTCAGCAAGTAAGTGACGTGGCAATGGGCAGGTTACCATGTCTGGCACATTCCTATACCCTCCCTCATGTGGGCTGATTTCAGAATCAGCCCAATGCTGAAGTTGTTAATTTGCCACTGTTTGCTGCATTGGGTGTTGGCTAATTTTAGAAAAAAATGCGAACTCCCATTTGCACTAGTCAATGTGACACTGATGTGCACATTTCTTTTTTCAACTTTTTTTAAAATGCTTAATAGAAATGTTGTGAAACCCCAAAGGGGGCCCATTCAAATAGAAAGCAAATTGAGGAGAAGGTGAGTGCACCACTGGGTGGGAAGGGGAAAACCGACAAAGCAAAGGGGCAAGGTATCTAATTTAGGGCCCAGACACAGTAAAAACTGTTACCCAATTATCCCCACTTTTGTTTCTCTTCACAT
This sequence comes from Ambystoma mexicanum, assembly GCF_040938575.1. Taxonomy (NCBI): domain Eukaryota; kingdom Metazoa; phylum Chordata; class Amphibia; order Caudata; family Ambystomatidae; genus Ambystoma; species Ambystoma mexicanum. Next base: position 1,425,865,550 of record NC_090931.1, on the reverse strand, counting down.
GCACATTTTGAATAAAATGGATAATTCAAACATGGTACTGATCCTCATATCTTACTCCTGTTACTGAATCACAACGTGGATGGAAAACCTGTCCGTCTGCTGGCCAGTAAACGGAATGGACAGACCGATTTCTCTGGGCCATTGTAAACTCTTCTCAGGCGACGTCTGCTTGCATGTGATTGGTGAATGTTGGGCAAGATTGTGTGCAGCACCCTTTGGGAGACTACAGCAACCTTGACCTCCTGGCAATAGGAACCCAACCTTTGATATAAGTCTGTGCTACACAGGTTGGTAGTGTGGGTGAGCAGCCAGGCGTATCTCGAGGGGTCAATGTGAGCAGTAGTATTTTTACACAGAGGTTTACAGTGACAGTATTCAAATAAACTCTTACACTCAAGGTTTCTTGATTAAAGAATTATTAATTTAACATGCAGTTGAATAAGCCTTCTTCAGAAGGGGGCAATATAGAAGTAACACCCAAATACACTTCAAAATACACCCTCTTAGTTTCTCTGAATTAGCAAGTACCCATTTGGGATGGCACACACACTGCCTACACCCTTAGGTGACTTAAATAAATAGGACACTGTGGATATATCACTGGTACATTTAGAGCAATACTGAGCGGTGTGTCAAAAGGGTATAAGAATAAAACAATAGGTCACACAAATATTCTGAAGCAGGTAAGTACTTTTGAACCACCAATGCAAAGTAAATGAACCCTTTCCTGGAGGAAAGGTAAAACACAAAGTCAGAGGTAAGAATCTTTCCGTGCGCCAGGCCAGCCAATGTAATTGGACAAGTCTAGGTGTACTGAAGCACTTGTTGTAGGTAAGTAAAAGTCCTGCACAATGTTTTAGAAGTCTTTGTAGAATCAATGTAGGGCTACAAGCTGGGAGGCTTGTGAGTTGCAAAAGCTGCAAGCAACTCTGCAAAAGCAACCAGGATAAGTCTCAACTGAGAACAAGTAAGGCTACACAACAAGAGGCAAATCCTCTTATTTTAACAGTACCTTTTGGTTAGAAGAAATGGTTCCAGCTGGCTTCTGTTTCTGTGCAGCTCTGCAAATCCTGTTCATGGGCCTCAGTCGTGGGGACAAGAGGGAGGACTTCTGGTAACTGCTGCTGTTGACCGTCCCATTGCAGTGCACTAAAGGGCAAACTTCAATTCAGCAGCACTTTGCGGTTTCAGCTCCTCGCCTTTCAGTAAATGGCACCACCGCGGTTGTCTGCTACCACTATGGACTTTCGTCGCATCTGGGGTCCACCACTCTGTTGAGGTGGCTCATGCTTGGTCAGTCTTGCTTCCTGGGAGTCCGGAGGATCTTCCACAAGCTTGGGACCGACTTAAAAGCAATTCACTCAGTCTGGTTTTCCTCTCCCTGCCATTTCGGTTCCAGCAGCAGTGGATGTACAGCCAGCTCCGAGAGGATGTCCAGACGAGTTCACTTTGGGGTTGATTGGTCCCACCAACCCAAGCGCAGAAGTCGTCCTTGCAGGGCTTCTCTAGTCGAGGCGAATTCAGAGCTTCAGCACAGCAGCAGGGCTTTACCGGGTAAAACGGTCCAGGAGTTGCAGCAGCTGTCTCTTCCAAGTTCTTCTTTCGATTCCTTCGTCCAGTGGTCGACTCTGCCTTCCTTGCAAAAGACCTTGCCTTTTATGCAAGTCTCTCCCTTTCATTCCAGCCTAGCTGTCAATCACACAGCAGTGTGGCTGTCCTCCAAGGACAGCCAGCCAATCGCCTTTCGGTGCATTCCCTTTAAGCACCTGGGAGTTTAGGGCACCTCCCTCACTTCCTGCCCCTGCCAAACACCCTGAGGCCAAAGTCAGGCTTCACTCGTGAATCCCGCCAGAGCCCAAACTAACAAAGGGACCAAACCTGGTTTGGCGTGCAGAGTAAATCTCAAGAAGGACCTTTCCAACATGAAATGGCAAAAAAAAGAAGACCAGGGCCATATTGACAAAATGGGCACCCATAGGTGCCTTACTGCAGCCATGAACGCTGCCCGCTGTAAAAAAAACAAAGGTAGTAAAAGTAAACCACTGCCACCAGCCATTAATTGTGGAAAGGGTAACATAAACATGTTTCATGAGAAGGTAGACAAAGGGGATACTAAGTAACCCCTCCAGCAAAAGGTAAGTAAAGTAAATTTCCCTTTACTACTCTTGGAAACAGTAGTTTATCCAAGAGAAGTCCTAAACTCGGCAAAAGAGCTGGGGGTCCCTTAGGTAGAAGGGAATTAACACAGAAATGAGAATCCTCCCTAACAGTCAGTAGTAAATTGAAGAAAAATCCAGGAGCTTAAGGGATCATACCTGAGATGCACAAGCTGTTAAGCCCTCACAAGTGAATTGCAGTAATTCTAGAGGATAAAAAGGAGCACTCCCAAACTAGGAAGCACTACATTTGGTTAAAGGTGCATGCACCCAACGCCCCACAGTACCTGAGAATTGAAGCATATGTTCCAGCTGGCTTCCTTCTTGGTGCAGCGATGCAGACCCTTGTTCCTGGACCCTGGTCGTGGTGTCGAAAGGAAGGCTGTCTGGCGGGCTTCTGTGGCTGCACTCTTGAGAGGGACTCTGCAGCAAGTGATTCCATGCGTTTCAGCTACTCTTTGTGGTTTTGGCACCTTTTTTCTCAGCGCCAACGAACGACAAATGCCTCTGGTTGGAGTTTCCTTGCTCCTGGACACTGGTGAGGGGACTCTGGGTGACGAATTCCTGCTGCTGGAGGTCCTTGAAGATGTCAACAATGTTTTGGCCGGATTCGTTAGTGGGAAGACGTTGCACTCATCGGTGGTCCAGGTACCCTGGGTATTGGGTAATTGCAGCCCAGGAAAGTCACGGCGACTCGGGTTCACCCATAACGGAGCTGAAGCCCGCCGAAGGCAAAACTCACAAAGGACTCAAATCTACTCAAAAGGATAGAAGAAAAGCCCAGAAGTAACTGAGCAGCAATAAATGGCGAAAAAAGACCGGGCCATTTTGAGAAAATGGTTACCCATGGGTGCTGTACTGCAGCTGAGAAATCAGCCTGCCAGTGACCTGCACAAAAGGTAGTAAACAAACTGCCACCAGGTGCTTTAATACAGTTGTCCCCTTAGGCTCAGGGGAAAGGGGCACCACTGGGGGGGTTCTTTCTGGTCTTCTTTGGAGAGGCAGAGCTTTGGTCCTTTTTCTGAGCAGCAGGCGAGGGCCGTAGATCCAGGTGAGTGGGCAAGGGAGGATTTGCTTTTGCTCCCTACAGAACCAATTGATAAAGACTGCACCAAATCACCCACCGAGCATAATTCAAAAGGAGGACTAGTCAGTTAATCATACCCATGCATTTTGGAAAGGTTTCTCTCTCAAAGGAATTAATCCACGCTGTCCCAGGTAGTTATATGCCAGTCTGAACTGGTTTAATGCTGACTAGATTCCCCATGCACACCCAGTGACCAAAAACAGCCACCTCCCCGTTCACACATAGAGGGACAAGGGATATTATGTAACCCCTCAGGTCTTTTTGTGACACTCCTCCATTCATCAAAATGGTGGTTGTAGTGGTTTGCCACGAAGACCTAACTATGTAAAATGGAGTCCACCAAGTGGAACCATTTTACACAGGTGGAAAAGCAGCCACCAGCATAGGCACATAACTAACAGAGAGAAGGAACTCTTTCATGTCCTAAGGCAGGGACACTCCAAAGGACTACACAGGCAGAATGGTACACTGTCTGGCTCGAGATTAAGGCTGTCTGGGACAAAATCCAATTAAGAGGAGGAGACCCACCAAGTTGAGCAAAAACTCAAAAAATGAAATTCTGCCCTAACGCTACCCCTCCCCCGGGACCAGCCTCCTTGGAGGCAACCACAGGGTGTGGCAGACTCAATGGTGATCGGACCCACAGGATGTCTACGACCCTGCTGAAGTAGATGCTTCCTGTCCCTCTTCTGGACTTTCGTGACCTCTGCGACTCTTTCTATTCTTCCATCTGGACCGACTCACACTGCAGGGCACACTCTGGATGTTCTCATCTCCTCTGACCTCCCCCTCTCTATCCCTTTCACCACTCCTCTCTCCCGGAGTGATCACTTTCTTCTTTCCTCCCATCTCTCCCTCTCTACCCTGCAGGCCAAGCCAGCTCCATCACTGCCTCTGTCATCCGGCCCATGAAGCGTGTGTCAGTTGAGGTTTTTTCAGCCTCCGCCTTCTCTCCCCCTCCTCCACCTCTGGCTGACTCTCATCCTGACACTGCCCTTTCCAAGCTCCACTCTAGCTCTCATACTCTCAATGCTCTTGCCACTGTCATGAGGATCTGCTTGAAGCCCAAAGCCAAGTGCAACTCTTGGTACGACTCCAACCTAGTTACCCTTAAACATAATTGTAGGGTGGCTGAGAGGAAATGGCGGGCATCTTGTGCATCGTCTGACAAACTGGCCTGCCGCCTGTTCCAAAGGCGCTAAGAAGAGAGCCCACATCCATGCCTGCGTCTCTGCGGCATCTAACAACTCAGCCAAACTCTTTTTAAATCTGCAAGGAGCTGGCAAATCCTGCTGCATTCTCTACCTCTTCTGTCCCCTCCCAGGCCCTCTGCACAGCCCTGGCTTCTCACTTCATCTCTAAAACCCAGGACATCCTGTCCACCCTCTTGTCCTCTCCTCCTCTCTCTCCGCTACCTTCGGCCCCCCTGTAGCCACCTCTCCTCACTCTTCCTTTCCCCTGACAAGATTTCCAGACAAGTCCGATCTATGAAAGTCTCGTCAAAACAGGTTCTTCCCTGTTTTTCCAAAACCATCAAGGACCATATTGACACCCTTGCCCCTGCCCTGGCCGACTTCTGAAACCACTCCTTCATCACTGGAGCCTTCCCCTCCCCTCTGAAGGACTCTCTTGTGCACCCTCTTCTCAAGAAACCCATAGCTGAACCCTCCTGCCCGGCTAAATATCGCCTGATCTCTATCGCTCCCTTTGTGGGCAAACTCCTAGAAAAACTGCCCATTTCCCAGCTTAATCTTCACACCGATGGTTGGTTGTCTCCATGACCATCAGTCTGGCTTCAGAGCAGCCAGAAGCATGGAAACTGCTCTCAGGAATATCCGTGAAGACCTGCTCTCCAACCTTAATTATTATCTCCCCTATGTCTTCATCCTACCCAATCTCTCTTCTGCCTTTTGACACGGTCAACCATGCCATCCTGCTCAACCATCTCCGTGATAACCTCGGTATCACTTATCAGGCCCTGGCCTGGCTGACCTCCTTCCTCTCCAACCGACCCTCCAGGTCAAACTAGCCTCCTTCCTTTCCTCCATCTCACTCTCCACTTGTTGTGTTCCTAAGGGGTCTAACCGCTCTCCCTGGCTTTTCAACCAATACCTGGCACCCCTCGCACACCACATTGCTGCTCTGTTCCAATTTTCAGTTATATGCTATTGACACTCGTCCCATTTTCAGGCTTCACCTCTTCTACCTCTCTTCTGACGGTCTGTCTGCGATCCAGGAGTGGTGTGCTGCCAACGAGATCCTCCTCCTCGGCACTCCTACACCCTCCTTTCCTATCACTCTCTGGCCAGCCTCCCTTGGCCCTCTCCCTGCTCCCGCCTGTGAGGCTAAGAACCTCTGGGTCATCTTCGACTCCACGCTTTCCTTTTCCCTACACATCTCTGACGTCTCTAAGAAGTCCACTACCAACTACGCCTCCTCAGAGGCATTCTTCCTTTCCTCTCCTTCCCCCAGATGCTCAATGTCTCTAGAGCTCTGGTTCTCTCCAGGCTGGACGAATGCAACAGCCTCTTTCTAAATCTGCCTGCTACTACTCTCCGCCCTGTGCAACTAATCCAGAACAGTACTACAAGACTTGTCCTTGGCCTCAAGCCCAAGGATCGTATCTCTCCCACCCTCAGATCTCTTCACTGGCTCCCAGTGGCTACAAGGATTATGTTCAAGACCCTTTGTATTGACCACAAAGCCTTCTGGGGCCTGGGTCCTCAATACCTTCAACTCTCCCTTAAGAGATACTTTCTACTCAAGCTTTTCGCTCCAATTCCCTCAGGGTCATTTGCTTCTCCAAGCAACGAGTTGGGAGTAGATCTTTCTTCGGCTGGGGCCTCCCTCTGGAACAGCCTCCCTGCCTCTCTCAAACTTGAGGAGAACTTTCTTCGGTTCCGGAAGCGGCTCAAGACCTTCCGCTTTGCTTCTGCCTTCTCTCTTCCTCTCCCATGCTGATCTCTTCTCTTCTGTTTCTGCATTTGTCACCTGGCTACCGTCTGTTTTTGGGCACAGATCCCTGCCCACCCATCTGAATACCTGCACTGCCTCCTGGCAACCCTTGCACTTGGAGATGTATCTGCAACCCTACAGTCCCCTTACCTGCACTTATTAGACACCCGTTGCCTGCGCCTTATTCTTGCACTTGCCACCTGCTGGCCACACTACCTGTTATTTTGATCACTTGTTCGGCACTTTCCACTCCTCCCCTAACCCTTGCTCTTTTCCCCCATCCCTCCCCCCTGCACTTGCGCGTTCTCGATGTCACTGGACCTAGTAAGATTGTCTTTTCGTCCTCCCTTGCCTCGTCGCGCCTTGAAACACTTGTGTATGGGCGCAATATAAATAAAATATTATATATCATATCAAGTAGGAACTGGGAACTGGCCAGGAGGAGTGTAGGAAGCTCAGGCGGCCAAGCATCCAGTAGACAGAGTGCCTGGCGGGGTGCCGACGCAAGCTGAAGAAAAGCTGAACACGGAATCCGACCAGAAGACCAAAGACAAGCTGCTGAAGTTCCTAAGTCTCCAGAGGAGCACTGCCACGAGATGAGAGGTACGCAGTTGCTCTAGTTAACCAGGAGGCCCCAAGGAGGCGGTGAGGGTGAGAGGACTGAAGTGGGGTCGAACAGCGTAGAACCCCAAGGCGGGTTGTACAGAGTGAAGCTCCAAGACTGAAAGAAAGCAAGAAAACCCAGAGGATATAAAATGGAGAGCAGAGATCCCAAGCCAGGCTGAACGGAGTGATTCACCAAGGTTGGGTGAATGTATTGAGACCATGAAGAGGGGTAACAAAACCAGACCTCAAGGTGGGGTATGGGCAACTGTAAGCCAAATTGGGATAAAAGCACCAGGAAATGTATCCTACAAGGTGTGAACACTGACGTTGCCACGTAAAGACAAGCGAACGAGAGATACTACAGAAATTTGATTAAACTATCCCCACCAGCAAGTGATTAGAGACACTCAAGGATAGTTGCTTAAACTGTCATCCTGGGGCCTGGATCCTCATTGAGAAACACCAGAGTAGGCTCAGAAACCAGCCACCATTCACTCATTCGGGCCATGGGCTTATGCATATTTTTGTTGGATGTATATTTCTTTTGTAAGTGGTAGGGCAAGAACTCCGGTTACGATGGGGTTCTGGACGTTCGACATAATGGTTTGTTATGACATCCTAAAAAGCATCCCTTATGTCACTTTTCTTTTTCTGGCCTATCTTATAAAAAAAAAAAAGAGCAAGGGTTGTCATAGGGTTTGTGGGAAGTAGAATCAGGAGACGGGCAAGGTGGCATTGTAACAGACTGTTACCACACCTCTTCATTTTCCTGCTGTATTTGGTGTAATGGCGCGGACGGTACTTCCCTTGAAGTCGCCATCAAGGGTCGCTGTGGTCCTATTGTAGTGGGCTTTGCAGGCTTCCAAACGCATATTACCTTTGACTTCCATCTTACTCTGCTTCCATCTCTCCCAGATGGCTGGGGTCTCTAGCCTGCAGCTGGCACTCTCCTTAGGGCTCCAGAGGTGGGGGGCGGGGTGGGAGAGTCCCCTCTGCCGCTGTTCTTAGGGTTGGGTTGCTTCTTTGGGTTTTTTCTGCACTTCTGGAGTGGGAAAGGTGCTTACCGGACTTTTCTACGATAACGGAACACAGTCCATAGGCAAGCTGCTGTTTACTATAGGCAAAACATTTACAAACTCTTAAACTCCTGAAAACAGGTACTTACCTGGACTTCAATATTTTCTCATGATCCCCCTTAGGTCCCCGGAGCTCTCCACCAAAAGCTGTGACTTTTTAGTATCGATGATTTGTTATCGAAGTAATTAAATTAATCCCTGAATTTCACTATTTCTCCATAGGATAACTCCCTCCCCCTTCAGAACTTTATTATTAATATTATGTGTATCTGTGGGTGAACTGGGACCTAGTTTGGGCAAGTGAAGTCTCTCTAAAACTATCTTAGTTTATTTTGTTTTCTCGAATTCATTATATGGCTTTAAAATGCTCCCTTTCAGGTGCATGTGCTTTATAATTTATTAGAGGGTGTAGGGAACAATTGTTCATCCCATGTACTGGCATGGGGATTCCTGGGTATGTTTTAGATACTTACATGTTAGTGAAAAAAAAACACACACTTGACAGTATAATTATGTTCAGTTTGCCACAAGTAAAGGTCTTTCTTTAGCTAAAGGAATCGGAAGGGTTTATCCGAAGGCCCCGTTACTGATTTTGTGCATGTTGTTCTTACTGTCGTGTCACTGCTAGTACTCATTTCAACTATAGTTCCTTATTGTGGTATCAAGTATGGCTTGTGTAGTGTAATTTCAGCGGTTATTTATTGGGCCTAATTGTACGTAGCTCCCACCCCTCAACCTGAGCGAAGACAAGACAGTCCTAACATTGCTACCCCATTGTATTGTGGTGTATGTATTGTGAGAAACCTGAAGGTGTCCCACCCGCTAGTCCCCGGATCTGTCATCCAGGTGGCCAGGACACGGCCATCGTGTTTCTGTCCAGTTCCTGGGGGTGGACTAGTGCGGGAGGATCACCTGGATGTGATGGGTCTTTCGGGGAGTGGAAGTGGGACACTGGACGGCGAGACACAGTATCACCTTCCCTGCAACACCTTTTCCTCATTCTACCAGGTAGGATACTTAGGAAATTAACCCCCACCCTTTCCCGACATTAACACTTTCTCACGAACAGCTCAATGTGAGAGACAATGGACTAACACCCGAGCCGTATGCCTGACATGTCCCAACACAATGGTCAGGCAGAGTCAGACAATTAGTGATAATTACACACACCCGACTTCGATCACATTTCCCCACACGGATAAAAGCTGGATCACGAAAGCACCCTCTGAGCAAGCAGCGGTGCCACGATGTCAGTTTAATACAAGGAGAAAGACGGCAAGACCGGAGAGGGTTGCAAGACCGGAGAGGGTTGCAAGAAAGGGAAGTGCCCTTGAACTTTTCAGAGAAAGACTGTTACTTTCATGAGCCTTCGAGAATAAGAAACATAAGACCTGGAATTAAAGCTGAAGAAACCTGCATTGTGTGTCTGAGTTAACCGGGGCTCTCCTGAATTGATGACCAGGCGGGAGAAGTGCTTGCCGCTGTGGTACTGTCCTTGGCTCAGCACAGCCGTGAGTCCGAGAGACTGACTGGTCTGTGTTAGAGCCAAAGTTGCAAGCAGCAACATTGTATGGAGAAATCCGAAGAGAACAGTGTGTGAAGCGTATGTGACGACCAATGTTAATAATTAAACAGCAGATGAGTGGCTGAACTTTTGAAGCCAAGACAGATACCGTAAACAGAGCGGTCCGGCGCCATGTGGGTGCTCTTTAGAAGGTCTCTGTTAGTATCCATCTGAGAGGTGGCAAATGTAAAAGGAGTTGTGAAATCGAAGTGCTCCTGCAACGTGTCAAGCCAAACCCTGTGCACATTCGAAAGTCTTCGATAGTTTTTAAAAAAAAACGTTTTTATTATTTTGAAAACAAATAAACAATAGAAACCAAACTTGCAGCATTATTTACAACAGACTCGTGAACATCAATTAATGCACATTACTGCTCCCCTAATTCCTCCCCCCACAAGAGCTTGTTTGCGTTTCTCATTCTGTATCTGCTGCGTGTGGCCGGGTAGCGCTTCCTTCCGAAGCTGCAGAATCTATTATTGTGCCAAACAGTCCTGTTATTAACACTCTCCATGCCATCAGGTTACCCACTTCTTGCCATACTGCCGTTTCAGCCTCCGCCCATTTTTGCAAATCCCGCCACCACACCTCAACCCGTGGCTTGTGGCACTGCTTCCAGCCCATGGCAATCCTTCTTTTTGCAAGCACATATGCCAGAGCCCTCAGTTTCCCAACATGTTTAGTATTCCGTGGTCTGGGAAACCCTCCCAACAGGCAGGCCCAGACCGTATCTATGTTGAGCGTGACCCCTTTATCTGCTAGTTTTTGTGCCACCTCCCCCCAAAAACCTTCAATCACTGGGCAAGACCAGATCATGTGTGTCATGTCGGCGTCTTCATCGCATTTTGGGCATGCTTGTTTTCCTGCGTTTACAAACTTAGATATTCTCTTCGGGGTCATATAGGCTCTATGTGTTATACATAACTGTATCTGCTGCAATCTGGCGTTTCTGGACACTTTCTTGTGGTATCCCATAGCACGCTCCCACATCCCATCGGTCATCTGTGCCCCCACCTCCGCTTCCCAGTCCAGCCTCAAATGAGTCAAATCCTTCCCCACCCGGGTCATCACCATCTCATACAATCTAGAGATCTCGTGCCCTCCTTCTGATATGTCATATATTGTTCCCATTATGACGTCTGGCTCCTCCGCCAGTAGTCTCTGGCCAGGTTTTACGAATAATCTGCACTAGCCTAAGATACGTGACATATTGGCCTCTGTGCAAGCCTGCCTCTTCTCCCAGTTCTTCAAAATCCTTAATGATCCCCTCTTGCCATACATCTCCCAATGTGACCAGCCCGACCGATTCCCAATAGGTCCTGATTATCATTCTGAGTTGGTTGTCTCCCCCAGCCAAGGCGACTAGCGGCACCTGTGGGGAACACGGGTACGGGTTCTCCATCAGTCGGCATACTCTGCGCCACATCTTCCACCCAAGCAACATCATACCCGGGTGTTCTTTCATTTCAAGTCTAGACACCCAGATAATCTCCTTTAGGTAAAACGTAGTGCAGTCCTGTCCAAAACAGCCTAAATTCAGGAGTTACCTCATCAGAAAGCCATTTGGTTAGATATTCTTAATGCCCCCTCTATCATGGAAGTTCTGCAGCTTCCATAGCGCCACTCTATTGCGAGTGCCATGCCAAAGGAAGTCTCTGCACATGCTATTCAGTTTGACAAAAAACTTTTTGGGTATCAAGTATCGTATATTACTGAAGAAATGTAACAGCCTGGGCAGGACCACCATTTTGAGCATCGCCCCCGTCCCATCATCGCCAGCGGCAACTTCTCCCAAAACTTCATACTAGTTCGGATTTTTCCCACAGCCACCTCGGTATTATGCAAGTGTTCCTCCTCCACCGTATGGTACACATCTATTCCGAGGTAGCGGAAGGAATCAACCGCCCATGGTACGGACAACACTGGCAACCGCTCCAGAGGGGCTCCTCTGTAGCTCCCCAATGGGAACATGCTCGATTTTCGGGGGTTCACCGCTATGCCGGACAGTTCTGCATACCTTTCCATAACCTCTAGAATATATTGAAGATTTTCCTCCGGATATTTCAAGTATAGTAGGAAATCGTCAGCATACAAGGATATCAGATGTTTCTCTCCCCTTACATCAATACCAACCATGTCATATTGTTGTCTGAGGTACACTGCCAGGGGCTCCAGGGCTAGAATGTATAACATCGGGGACCAGGGGCATCCTTGTCTGGTGCCCCTACTGAGTTGCCATCTCTCAGATATCACCGATCCTGTGCGCACCCTGGCCAGTGGTTCACTGTATAGTAATTTTGCCCACCTAACATAACCCGGCCCCATCCCGTATTCTTCCAGGGCCTCCAGCAGCCATGGCCACCTCACTGAGTCAAAAGCTTTGACTGCGTCTAGGGACACCACAGCCATTTCCCCCTCGCTTCTGTTTCCCTCTTCAATCACCCGGTGGAGTCGCCTATGGTTGTGGGTTATATTCCTGCTGGGGACATAACCTGTCTGGTCCGGGTGAATCAGTTTGCTAATAACTCTACGCAGCCTATTGGCCAGGACCGCCGTCAATATCTTGCTATCCTGGTTCAACATTGACAACGGCCTATAGGAGCCGCAGCTATGCCCTGGCTTGTTGGGCTTAGGAAGCGGCACAATTAGCGCTTCTCTAAGCGATTCCGGCAGCCGGCCCATCTCAAAAGACTCATTGAGCATCTCTAGCATAGGGGGGGAGGGGGGGCAGGGGGGGGGGGGGGAGTACTTCCTCTATATATGTTTTAGAAAACTCGCCAGGGAATCCGTCCGCGGCCGGGGTCTTACAGGTGGGTAGCTGCTTCACCACCTCCTCGAAGGTAATCGGTGTGTCCAGCTCCTCCCTTTCTTCAGCACTAATCTTAGGTAATTCCATGTCTTTTAGAGTTTCTCTAATCTCCTCTCGATTGTCCCCTCTTCTGTCCTCATATAATGTCCTATAATAGTCTAAGAATGCCTCGTTGCCTCCCTCTTGGGTGTCAACCACCTCCCCGTCTTCTCTAGTTATTGTCCTAATCGGGGGCCTGGGGGTTTCGCTCTTATATAACCACGCCAACAAGCGGCCAGTTTTATCCCCACCTGCATGTTGCTTCTCAACATACTTCTTATAGTTAAGGTTGCAGAGCCTTTCCCAAAGCTCTGCACACCTCTGCTGTAGTTCGAGTACAAGTTCTGCATCCCCTCCTGCCCTGTTGCTTTCCCGTTTCTCTTCCGCTTCCTCTAGCTCGGTTAAGACCCCACCCTGTAGGCCTTTTGATTTAGCAATAGCAGCACCCCGCAATGCCACCTTAAAGGCTTCCCAGAGCGTGCATGCTGAGTCCACGCTGCCAGTGTTTACCTCAAAGTACTGTGTGATCGCATCCCTGATATCTTCCCTGAAGACCGGGTGCCGGAGCGCCTCCGCCCCTGAGGTGCCATGTCGGTATCCGCGCCCTGGGACAGCAGCACTGCCAATTCAGAACCAGAGGCGAGTGGTCCGACAGGACCCTCGCTCTATAGTCTATTTGGGTGGTCTCTATCACCACATCTGGCTTGGCAAAAAAGTAATTAAGTCTCGTATGCAGTTGCTGCGGAGCTGAGTGTTGTGTTTCATTAGGGTGTTTCAGCCTCCAAACATCTGCCAACCCAAAGTCGTCTAGTAATGTCTGCAATACCCTGGCCGCTGGGGTGGGCCTATCAATCTTAACATCAGATCTGTCTGCCTTTGGGTTGAGCACGCAGTTGAAATCCCCTCCCCAGATAACCACTCCTCCCATACACGCGCCCAGATGAGTACACAGGGTTCTGAAAAATGCTGCAGTATTTTGGTTGGGGGCATACGTATTTATAATGCACACCTCTCTATTCTCCACCAAAGCCTTTAATATGACCAACCTCCCCTCCGTGTCCACCCCATCTTTTGTATAAGTTGGAGCGGAACGTGCGGTGCCACCCAGACCAGCACTCCCCTAGCGTAGGCAGAATACGGAGAGCCTACTACAGTACCTCTCCACTTCTTCCCCACCAGTTCCAGTTTTTGCCGGGTCAAATGTGTTTCCTGCAACAACGCAATATCAATCTTCTGTCTTCAAGTACATCATAACCTTGTTTCTCTTTAAGTAACTGAGTCCCCTGACATTCCATGTCACGATCTTAACGTCCCCCATGGCTCATGAGTGTCTTCTTGCCTTCCGTGTAGCGAATCCCCCTTGCCCACGTGAATCAGATACAGCTCTCAATCTTTGCTTGTAGCTTCTTGTACCAGCTCAAACTATCCATAACTATGTACACAACAAATTCCCAACTCCCTCCCCTCCCTCCACCCGTCCCTTCCCCAACACCACACACCCCAACTGCTGCCCAGCTCCGTTCTCGGAACTCGGGCACCCCCACATCTAGCCCTGCAAGCACCAAACAATGCACAGAGCTCAGTAGGGTGAAGTCGCCCTAATGGTCACTTAACTAAGATTATTGTGGGGTAAAGAGATCCGCTCTGTAAGGCTCCCATTACTTAAATAATAGTTACAGTGCTCATAACATCTAGTGCAATAGTCTGACCTTCTCTACTGAAAGCTGTGCAGATGACTATATTCAAGTCCCACGGGTCCGTGCCGCGCCATCTTGTGGCACCTTCCTCGTGCATTACTGATCTCTTCCGTGCTCTCTCTCCGTCCGAACTTCTGACTCCTGGGGACATCCCTGCGCATCGAGCCATCCCATGGCATCCTCCGGGGTCTCAAAAAACAAAGTTTTGTGTTTATGTATAACTTTCAATTTTTCCGGATACAGTAACATGTATTTGTGGCCCGCCTCTCTCAGTCTCCGCTTTACCGTCCCAAAGTTCATGCGGTTACGCTGCACAGACAGTGTATAGTCCGGGTAGGCCGTGATGTTTGCCGCTCCTCGTATAATCGTTCCTCCCTTGCGGAAGTGTTCCAGTATCCTCTCCCGGTCCCGGTAATTAAGAATTTTGGCTATCACCGGCCTAGGCGGGTTTCCTGGCAGAGGCCTCCTTGTTAGAGCTCTATGTGCCCTCTCCACCGCAAATCCTTGAGATAGGGCTCCTCCGGGTATCTCCTGCAGTAGCATGGACTCAATAAACTCTGTGGGATCGTGGCCATCCAATCCCTCTGGCAGGCCCACGATGCAGATGTTGCTTCGTCGGGCGCGTCCTTCCGCCTCCTCCGCTCTGCTCTCCAAGTTGCCCACTCTCTGTATCGGGGCATGCAATTCGGCCTTATGGGAGGCACAATCCGCGGTATTCGGGCTAACTTCCTTCTCAAGGGACTCCGTGCGCTCCGCCAAGGCCCTGACATCCTGTCGGAGTAGATTAACATCCTCCTGCACCTCTCCGACCTTAAGGTCCAGTGCCGTTTTCAGTTCAGTGACGGCTAATTCGAGTTTAGATTCCCAGGCCGCCTTTAGGTCTGCAATCGCAGCTAGGACTTCTTGGTTAGCGCCCGTTGTCGTCATGCTGCCTGCAGGCGGTTTATCCTTGCTCTTGGTATTGTCTTGACCAGGGGACGTCTTAGCGAAATCGTCCAGGCTGGGCTGTTTCGCCTTCGGCCTCACCGTTCTATTCGACATGACCCAGAGGACCTCTGTTCTGCACAAATGACAACTGCGCACCCAGTACGCCTCTTTCGCTCGATCACCATGCGGCCTGCTCCTTCCTTTGTTCCGGACATTGGTCGGCCATTTTGTGTCGTCTTTTGTCTCCGGCGCTTCTTATCCTTTCCGCACAGATCTCTGCCGCTGTTCTTCCTACACCTTCCAAAAGTTCACCAAGCGTGGCCCAATCATTCACACACCAACATGTGTATTTTCAGCCGTCGTTGGCCCATCGTTGCGCACTTTTACGCCCGGATCATTTCAGGATCTCGGGAGCTCATCCAGATCACGTCCTCCTACATGGCCCTCGTAGCCACGCCCCCCAAGTCTTCGATAGTTGATACTAACTGACATTGATCCGAACTCGGCTGAGGGAGACTAATTGTGTGAGAGGAAGGATCTGAGCCCGGTTAACGGGAATCTGGGAATCTGGGGTGAACCGGAAGTCACCTGAGAGAGAATATTCTATGAACATTGTAAAAGGGGATCTGAGCCTGGAAGAGGGGGGATCCAGGGTGAAGAGTGAATCACCTGAATTGAGTACTACTTTTCGTTTGTTTTGGTGCATCTGGCCCTCTGAATTAAGAGTTTGATAAGTAAAGAGACTTGGGCATAGAAGGCCCTGATGTTAGTGATTGAACTGTATCCTCGTGCCGAAGAAGACAGTGATTGTGCTACGCTCGAGTGAACCGCCTTGTCCCGTGCTGAAAACATGGGGAAGGGACATCCTGACATATCATGTTTTGTGAACACTTCTTTCTTTTTCATGAACAGTACCGCCGTACTATTTGTATTTAGAGGTAAGGATTGGCAATATATATAATTTTTTATTTTTTTATTTTTTTTTAGTATAGGCCCTTTTATTTTGACAAGACACCACTAGGACTGCATTATTATTATTTGATGGTCGTAGCTTGCCCCCATCTGTAGATTTAGGATTAGATAGTTGTTTATCATACCCTTGTTGAAGTTCAATAAACACACTTAAACTGTGGTCACGGGTGTCTGTCTTGCTGTTTATACCATGCCTTCCTTACAATATCCTGTGGCTGGAACACTATTTACCCTGAGGATAGATCAGCCACCAGACGGCTATAGAAAATTACCCCCAACAACTACCACTAAGTAAGCCAGGAAAAGCTTGCCGGCAGCCCCGTTACCTAGCTGTTGTTCATTTCCACATACACACTGAACACAGAGCTGAGAAATTATTGAAGCACAATGCAGGCGTGGACTGGCCTATAGTGAACTCTGGAGATTTCCTCGTCGGCCTCTGCCTCCTGACCCTATTTTGTGTGGTAACCTAGTTTATTTCCGAATTTCCTGATAGGAAAAGAGTTGGGCTTGCTGGAACTGTGTAATATGGGGCCACGTATTTCCAGGGCCTCCTTTGGTTCCCAGTCCACCTGTGGATAACAAGTTACATGTTACTATTTCCATCCACATGCCGTGGAGGTATAAGGCACTTTCAGTGATGGCAGCAACGCTGCCGTTTTGGATGGCGAGGGCAACTGGGTAGCTCAGGCTACCCAAGCGCAGGCCCCTGACTCCGGAGTACAGGCCGCAGGTCATGTTGTGGGGACTACACCCGGCAGCAGAAGCGCTTAAAAATCACACACACCACTAAACACATAACCCCAAGTCGAGACTTGAAACATGGGTTGAGTGTTCGACAAAGCACGGCAGCCAGGGAAAAGTATGTTAAGTCCCTGTCCTCTGGACGTTCTCGTTGGAGATCTCCCCACGACAGGACCCAACCGTTGAAAGACGGCGAGGATGTTGCAAAACTCTCGCCAAAGACGATCGTCCGCAGACGAGGCTTCAGCCCTTCCCATTCGCGAAAGTCAACACTTGGTGTCAAATCAGGTAGTAGGCCCCACAGTCGGTTACACACAACTCTGGGCGCCGGGGGGGGGGGGGTATGTGGAGGAAGGAACAGTACATAAGAAGTCCTCAAAGACCCCTCGTAGGGATAAAAGCCGTCATAGGGAAGATTCTCAGAAGGAGAAGCCTAAGCAAACTAGGCCCATCCCTAGTAAGGACAAACCTGTAGAGACTAGGCCTAAAAGATCTGGGGTTATTCCTCCCACAGATGAAGATTTAGGACTTACTTCCCAACCCTTGGTAATCCCAAATTCAGCAGAATGGTCTTCACAAGACATAGATAGGGTCATGAGGAGCATGTCCTTTATGGCCAATTTCTTCGAAAAAAGACCCTGCTTACTTCCAGAGTTTCCAATCCACCCTCCCACCACAGCTCCCTCTGGGTCTCAAGACTCTGCTCAGCCTTCTCAACCCCTTTCTAAAAGGTCTCTTACAGAATCTCCAGTGCGTAGCACAGTAACACAGCTCTATGACCCGGACTCCGAGAACGAGGACCTCTTAATTGTAGAGGTAGCTGACCCTCCGTACGATGAGGAGGCAGCAAACCCTTATTATGGGGATGATGAGGATCAAGAGGCTGACCCAGAGGCCAATATGTACCCGATACTCACCCATCGATCAGGATCCTCCTATAGTTGATTCTCCTATTGACAACCAACCCCTATGAGGTGCTAGCCAAGGCGGCAGAGCACTTCGAATTGACACCCTAGAAGTGCAGAAGGATAAAGACTTTGTTGAACAGATCCTTGGGGACAAGAAAACGGTGGTTCTGTTTATTCCCTTACTCAAGTCAGTACAGCGCAGGATACAACCGTCATTGGAAGCCCCTAACCTCACACGGGCTGTGAGCCCACGTGTAGAAAAGCTTTTTAAACCCGCACCTCCAGCCCCACTGTATATTAGAGGGCAGCTGAAGCCAGACTCATTAGTTGTAACTACAACTAGGAAAAGAGTGGGCACCCCCTTGCTTCCTCTGAGGCCCCACCCGACAAGAAAAGCAAAAGGATTTTCACCATGGGTAGGAAAGTCGCCTCCTCCGCGGCTTACCAAACCAGAATTGCAAACAATGCTACCCTTTTGGCCAGTTATAACTGCCACAAATGGGAGGAAATGTCGGCCCTACTATCGTCTGCTCCAGAACCACTGAAATCCCAGCTAGCACAGGTGGCCGCAGATGGGAGGGCAGTGTCCAGCTGCTTACTTAAAACCAACCTTGACACAGCGGACAATGTTGGAAGAATCATTGCTCGGGGTACTGTTATCTAACGTCAAGCGTGACTGCGGCAATCTGGTTTCAGGCCAGAAACGCAGGCCACACTTATTAACATGCCTATTGAACCCAATGTGCTCTTCGGCAAGGCCGTCAAGGATGCCCTTAAGACAGCCAAAGACGAGTATGACACACTTAAATCGTTGGGCCCACTCACCAACAAGCCACCCGGGCCAAAGTGGTAATGGCAATTTTTGCGGCCAGGGTTCTCAACAGGGGTCCAATTGCAGTCAAAATCAAGGTACCTCCTGGGGAAATCCCACGGCTATCCTAGAGGACAACGCAGAGGTTGTGTCATGGAAGGGGCAGCCCTTCTAGAGGTGGCACCCCACCATAGAAGCAGCGACATTCTGCTTCAGGTAGAAGGGCGCATTTCCAACTTCACCCACGCATGGGCGGGAATCAACTCGGACAGATGTGTGCTGTCCACAGTAGCAGGCGGCTACTGTATCAAACTCCTCCAACGGCCCCACGACCACCGCCCCCCATGACAGAAGATCCACTTAAGAGCACACCAGCTTATCCTCCTCGAGGAGATGGCCACTCTTCTAATAAACGTCCCCATCAAAGTCGTCCCGGCCAACCAGGTAAACAGTGGTATTTATTCAACTTACTTCCTTGTGCCAAAGAAAGTTCTAACAATGCGCCCACGGCGCCCTGCAAACAAGTATGTCAAGCCACAAAAGTTCTGCATGACTACGCTACAAGAGGTAATCCCTCTACTAAAAAGGGGGATTACATGGCAACATTGGATATGAAAGATGCCTATTTTCATTTTTCAACGTTCCCAGCGCACAGAAGATTCTTGCGTTTTCAAGATGGCGAACCAGCACTACCAATTCAAAGTGCTGCCCTTCGGAATAGCCTCTGCTCCAAGGGTATTCACAAAGGTACTGGCGGTGGTGGCAGCGCACCTACGCAGGAAAGTGTTGGGGAGAATTCTCAAAAATGTGCTAATTCCCTTCACCTTAGAGACCCCAGTAACTTTGCTGGATTTTGAGGACTTCATTTTACCTGGAGAGTGTGACCCCTTTTCCCACTCATGTGTTTTGAAATGTGCTTTATGCATGTGTTTTCTTTGGTTATGGATTCTAACCAACTCCATAGACATCATCTTTTCATTTGTGTCACACAGCACCCTCAGTGCAGTGGCTCCTAGACCCAGCACACCCTATCTTACAATGGAGTGCTGGAGGGGTTACTTAGTATCCCGGGTCTAGATAATCAAGTAGCAGTCAAATGCTACCCTTTCCTCTCGAAATGGCTGGCGGCAGTGGTTTTACAACAAAATACCATAATTTTTCCCGGCCGCGAACACCGGTATCGTTAAATCGCGGGAGCCAATGTTTCAAGATGATGTCTAAGCCCCCTCTGTAAAAACATTCCCGGTCTTCTTTTTCGCCATTTCTTTGTTGAAAGATACCTCTAGAGTTTTGCTCTGCGCGCCAAACCAGGTTTGGTTCCTTTGTTCATTCGCCTTTGGTGGGCTTCAGGAGTGAAGACCGCCTCTGGCGCAGAGTGTCTAGGGCGGGCAGGAAGTGAGGGAGTTGGCCGAAACTCCCTGTGCTTAGTCTCCTTGGAGACCCCAAATGCACTCTCTGGTGATTGGCTGGATGACTGGCAAGGACAGCCACCCTGCTGGGTGATTGACAGCTAGGCTGGAATTAATGGGAGAGAACTGAATAAAAGGCGAGTCTCTTGGCTTGGAGAGTCAACCACTGGAACGAAAGAACCAAAGAGGAGCTTGAAGAGGATGGCTGCTGCAACTCCTGGACCGTTGGTTTGGCCAGTGAAGCCCTGCTGCAGGTCCAAATCGCCAAGTTCACCTCGACAGAGAAGCCCTTACAAGGGCGACTTCTTCCTTTGAGTTGGTGGGACCAATCAACTCGACACTAAGCCACTTGGATATGGAGCTGGTTGTATTTTCCTCAGAGTGCTGCAGGAAACTGAATAACCAGGGAAAGGGACACCAGCTTGTGTGCTTGACTACAGCTACCGGAATTTAAGATGTGCCAGTTGCCAGCTTTTTCACCAGTCCCAGTGCAGTGCAGGAGTCCCCCGGCGTCCTCCCTCTGGTCCCCACGACTGAGGCCTAGGAACAGTGAGATCTGCAGGAACTGCCAGTACCAGAAGTGTTCAGCTGCATCTTTGTCTTCATTTGTTAAGGTACTGTGAAATGAGACTGAGAGTACTTACCTCTCGCGGTGAAAGTGCTTCAAACTTTTGCAACTCGCAGGCCTAATCAGCTTGTGACCCAACATATGATTCTTCTTTTTACAAACAACTTCTGAGAACTTTGGCAGACACTTTTCCGTTTACTTACCAAATTTCTTTAGCCCATTGACTTTGGTCTAGCCTATTGAATTGAACTGACTCTTCTGGTGAACTCTAAATATCTTCACTGACTAAGAAATAATTGTATCCTTTTTATGTTCAGATAACCTATGCCTGTTTACTCCTCTTTCAAAGTATTCTGAATGCCTCAGAAACTTGGTGTACAGTATTGAAGTATATTTGTGTGATTATATTGCCTCCTTCTTATGAATGTTTTATAACTGACAGTTAAATTAATAAGTATTTAACAAAGAAGCCTTGAGTGTAAGAGTTTATTTGAACACCTGTTATTGTGCACCTCTGTGTAACATCATTACTGCTCACATTCCCCTCTTGAGATAAGCCTGGCTGCTCAGCTCTGCTACCAAAAACTGTGTAGTACAGAGGTATACCAAAGGTTGGTTTTGCTTACACCTGTAGTCCTAGTTTTGTGTAGTGGTCCCAAAGGGTACTGCATACAAACTTTGCCGAACAGGAGGCAATCCCAGTGTACCCTTACCTGGACGACTGGCTCATTACGGTGGAGTCCACCCTAATTTGCAGACGCAACATTCAAAAGACCTTCAACTTCCTCTTTTAATTGGGCTTCTCCATCAACCAGAAAAAGTCCAGCCTAGTGCCAAGCACTTCCAACAGTTCCTAGCAGCTGTCTTAAACACACAAGAGGGGGTTGGTCTTTCCATCAGAGGAAAGAATCGAAAATGTGTTACTGCAAATGCCACATCAGGCTGGCCGCCAGATAAGGGTGCGCAAAGCTGTGTGTTTGCTAGGCATGATGGTATCGTGCATTTACTTGGTTCCTCATGCCCGCCTGCGACCCATGCAGGAGTGGTTTGCGAAAGAGTGGTCTCAGGCTAGTGGTCGTTTCGCCAACACTTGTACAAAATCTTTGATGGTGGACAAGAGAAAATCTATTAAAGGAGACACCCTTCTATGATCCAGACATACAGGCAATTGTCACGACGGACGCCTCTCTAGCGGGGTGGGAGGGCCTCATTACCCTCATCACACAGCTCAGGGTCTGTGGTCCTGTACGACAGCCCCAAACCCCATCAATATGCTAGAACTTCTGGCAGTATTCAAAGCCCTTCGGGCATTCGAATCCCGTTTAAAGAACCAATCCGTGCAAGTCCTGACAGACAGCACTACAGCAATGTTTTATATCAACAAACGGGGGAGCACACGTTCTCCAACTGTCCAGGCTTGCACAGAAAGTTTGGAAATGGGCACTCAAACGGAAGATGTTCCTATCGTCACAGCATGTTCCAGTGGAACTCTACTCTCTAGCAGACTCATTGAGCAGGGATAGCCTACCAGAGGAACACGAGTGGCGTCTACTCTTCTCTCTATGGGGTTTCCCCACAATAGACTTATTTGCTACAAGCAAAAACAGTCAATGCTCAGACTTCGTGTCCAGTTTCCCCCCGCCAGGCTCCAAGGGGAGCGCCCTATGGATGAACTGGTCAGGGAAATTTGCTT
Organism: Ambystoma mexicanum; assembly: GCF_040938575.1. Classification (NCBI taxonomy): domain Eukaryota; kingdom Metazoa; phylum Chordata; class Amphibia; order Caudata; family Ambystomatidae; genus Ambystoma; species Ambystoma mexicanum. The sequence goes on along the minus strand of NC_090931.1, from coordinate 1,425,843,532 downwards.
ATGCTTTCCCCCCAACCCCAACACATCTCATGAGGAAGGTGGTGATCAAGATCCACAAGGAACCGATGACGCTTATCCTAGTTGCTCCTATGTGCGCAAACTGGCGATGCGCGATCCCATCAAACTCCCTTGCATGTACAATCTACTCACTCAGCACGGGGGACTAACAGTGCACCCGCAGCCTCACTCAAACTTGGCAGCATTGCTCTTGAAGTCATAGAGTTCGGCCATCTTAATCTGCCACAGAGATGCATGGATACCTTGAAGGAATTAAGAAAACCAAACGCTAGTCACTGTTACTTTGACAAATAGAGAAGATTCGTAATTTGGTGCCAGTCTAAACAAATCAACCCCATAGAATGTACTCCTTCCCACATTCTAAATTATATGCTCCTTTTACTAGATGCAGGGTTAGTATTCCAACTACCTAAAGGTCCACCTGGCGGCTTTATCAGCCTACACCACTTCCCATAATAAGGTGACATGGTGGAAGGCACCTGTCATCAAGGCATTCATGGAAGGAGTAAAGAGACTCCACCCTCCTATTTCTAACCCACCGCCAGGATGGGATCTCAACGTGGTACTCGCTAAGCTCATGGGACCCCCTTTCGAGCCAATGCACAAGTCTAGTCTAAAACACCTGACTTACAAAACTGCCTTCTTAGTGTCTATAACTTCAATAAGAAGAGTGAGTGAAATACAAGCATTGTCAGTGCAGGAGCCTTTTTTTGTCGTACACAAGGACATGCTGGTTTTACATACTCACCCTAGGTTCTCCCCTAAATTAATCACCAGATTTCATGTAAATCAGTCAATTGAGCTACTGGCTTTCTTCTAGGAACCCAACAGCTCAGCTGACGTAAAACTCCACACACTAGATGTGAGGAGAGTGGCCCTCTACTACGTAGACAAGACCAGACCGCTAAGAAAAACAGATCAACTGTCTCCATAGCGCCAAGCAGAGAAGTTGACCGCATTTCAAAAAATGCCATCTCTAGGTGGATAGTCGGATGTATCCAACTGTGCTATTCCCTATGAGATAAAACACTGGCTTTTGCACCCAGGGATCACTCCACTACAGACACAGGAGCCACCCTGGCTTTCATTGCAAATGTCCCCTTAGACAGTATTTGCAAAGCAGCTACATGGAGCTCAATACATACTTTCACTCAGCACTACTGCATTGACACTCATTCCAAGAAAGATACGCAAGTGGGACAAGCCGTTCTAAGACACTTATTCGCTCATGAACCTTCTCACATTCCACCCCCTTCTTCTAACACTGCTCGCTAATCTATGCATAGCATGTGATCCAAGCAGATGCCACGAGCCTCAGAAGGGATACATTACACACCGTAATCGTATTTCTGATGCTTGTATCTTAGATTCACATCCAACCCACCTTTCCTCCCCTCAGAGAGACGGCGCATGGATGCTTATGAGCTTGTCTGATACGTATCTGCTTGGATACAACTGTACTCGCGCTACACCTAATGCTACCGCATGTCAGAAAAATAACAGTCTGAGGGAACTCGATGCGTGAGCGATATGGGTACAGTGGACGTCACACTGGGGATGGTATTACTGATACGCCCTGTCGATGTCCCTTTTCAAATTTCGAAAACAACTGTAATACTCTGCAGCTTCCACTTGATGTCGACCTATGCACAACATATAAATCTAAGCAGATAAGCATCAGAAATACGATTACGGTGAGTAATGTATCCCAAATATATGCAGCCATAGCACACTGGTGCACCATCGCAATGGTTTATGGCAATGATGTCAGAATGTTAACCTACAATTATTGCCCAGTACAATCTATCAGAGATTCTATTTGCAAAGGGCAGAATGTCTGGCACTGTACAATCAATCTGTCGCGCTTTACTGTACTATCTGCTGCTGTAGTTCACTTCTGCTGCAACAATGTGTCCCAGTGTTGACTTTTTCCCACGTGTGGCTGGGAATAATTCTAGTTTGGCATTAGATTGTGCGGGTCCAGAGAATGCACTGTGTGGTCTCTGCTCAACAGCTAGTGTTGAGACAGCAGTTAACATTTGTACAGCTCACATGCCTAACTATATATTTTTTAACCCCTCTGTAGGGATGCCTCCATGGTAGTGACTGCCTCCGGAGATCACCAAGCCAAAGTCTTCTGTGTGCAGCGGCCGGACCGTTAGCAGGATCAGCCAGCGTAGCACCTCAATACCTCCATTCTACGGAAAATGAGCTGTGCATCTCAAAGTGGACTTATTTTATTTGATAAATACATCTATATTTTTCCTAATGCTTGTGTATGTCAGAGCTCTGGGGGCCCTGAACGCGAGGTAGCCTTCCAGGTCATCAAAACAGAATGTCCATTTAATCATGATAGATGCGGAAAGCTCGGGGTGACTCTGTTCACCTCTGAACCGAATCTTGCGCATGTGTGATTATACAGTCGACACGAAGGATAGGGTAGAAAATGTTACTTTTCAGCAGGAAAGTCTGCTGACCTAGTGGCCCTTGGGCGTACAGAGTATGAATTCATGGAAAAGGTATAGTTCTTTTTAATCTTCCCCCGAATACTGCCTCTTGAGTGAACTGCAATGAAAGGTGTTTGGGTCAGACACTGATATGTCTCTCGTGTGTAGCCCAAGGTAGCCTTATCCGCAATCTGGTTTATATGCTAAGAGGTTTTATGGCATTTTACCATTAGATGTAGTGGGCAGAAGCGGAAGCCCAAACTTTCCCTTCCTTTGACCTCTTATCTTTGCGAAGCTGGTGTGTTCCCGTACCAACGTATGTGTCTTCTGATTAGAATCCCATGTGCCTGTAGAGGCAGAATCCAGCTCCCCAACCCTCTCATGCCCTTCAGTCACACGAGAAGTGGTGTCAAGGGAAGCAGTGGACTGGGGGTTTGAATCTGACCATGCACCATTAGTTGTTGTCCTCCAGCTGGGACCCTTCTTTGAATCTGGTTGGAGCTGTTTCAACTCACATGCCCATGTTGAAAATGTACTGTGCATGTCATATTTTTGCTTAGTAAGGTCTGGTGCTACGAATCCTTAAAAGCTGGGCACTGAGTTTGGGATGGCACGTCCCCGGCTGGGACCCTCCGTATCAGTTTTCACCACGGCATGTATAAAATGGGACCGCCCTGCAGTCCTCCTGTGTTTGGCCCTCAAAACATTAAAAAAGCAGGATGATTGAGCTAGATGTAGCTCATCTCATTGTCTGTTTCTTTGTGCAGAGGTTGCCCCAACTTCTTTTTTGTTGTTTTATCGCCTGCACAAATTATGCAGACTCTGCAACCATTCTACATTGAGTTTCAGTGAGTTTGAGTTTTGAGATTGTCCATGTCTGCAGTTTCGGCTGGTTTTGTTCAACCCCACAAATCTAGGGGGCTTTTTTTTCTTAAGTTTATTTTTTTAAATGTTTCCCTTTTTGTTTCTTCTCTTCCGAAAGGTAGACCCGCTGTGCAACGGAGTGCAAATGCTCAGATTAAGCTTGTGATCTGCATCAGTCGAGTCCCTCCTAATACCATCTTTTGAACAATGTTGTATACATAGCGTGTAGGAAAAACCTGCATATATTGGAGAATTCAGTACTTTGGCCCATTCACTTTTGCTACAGCTTTGTACTTTTGCCTTTTCACATAACAGCCAATTGTCCCAAAGCATTATCAAACATTTGTTTAATACGCATTGTTTTTATACACCCATCTTTAAAGGGCTTGGGCATGTTTGATTCTTATCTTTACAAAATAAGACCTAGCAATCAAAGCAGGGGAGGGACACGCAAGCATACAAAACAGGATGCACTGACAACCTTGCAGCGAAATTTGGTGTTCATGCAGCATCAGAGATCCCCAAACAGCCACTGTGGGGTGCTTAAGCGTATATGTGAAGGTTCCTGGGTCAGATGAAATAGAAAGCAACTTGAAGAAGTAAGTGACAGTGTACCAGAAGACATAGAAAAGTGTGTAAAAGGGAATATTAATAGTGTTTTAAATGAATTTGAGTAAGTGATGGAAGGAGGACAGAACAACCATGGCAGCCGTTAAGGTTGTGTACAAGCAATGAAGTGAGAAGTGCATTTGTTCAGCAGCCTGTCAGTCATTGGCTACTGTTATCAGAACCATCTACGGGAAGTTGACCTTTATACCCGGGAGAGGTAGGTTTAACCCCTGTGTTGGCCTCTATTGTACTCTATTCATGTTCTTATCAAAATGTTTAAGTGAGATCGTCTGTTCACCCATCTCCCCTGGCAACACCACTAACCCCCACCCCACCACAGGCCTTTGGCGCTTTTCCTTCCCTCCCCATCTGTTGCTTTCCTTTTTAATTGGAAATCATTTGAGATCTTATTGCATGGGTCTGAAACGCACAATGTTTTGGACCATGACTCCCATGCTCCCTCACTGCTGATTAAGCAGGCTAGGACTGATGGGGAATCTTAGTCTTAGCATCTGAGAGTCTGATTGGAAAGTGAACGATTACCCACTGCCCCCCCCTTTAATTCTGACCGTGCTTATTTGGGTATTTGACAGTTTTATGTCTGACTTCATCAGTTTACGTGCTCCTTCTTGATGTAATGGGATTTTTCTCCACTGCATGTCAGTGGGAGACTGTGTAATCTCCAGGCGCTTCCCATCAAATATCACAGCATTGAGAGTCCAGTTTTGGCAAATAGAAATTTGTTTTGATTCTGATTGCATATGGTTACCTGTGTATTTGGAGGGTGGAACAAGGTCTCTGTGCTCAGGAGGCAGAGGGTGATTGGAGAAAGCTTTGAAAAACAGCGGTTTTCATTTAATTTGTTGAGTATTTAACATTTCAGACTTTTATGATATAGCTCTATTTTTGGCTCCATGGCATGTTTTTAGTTTTCTTTTCATGTTCTATGGAAGAGGATGGGCTGGGGAGGAGTTATAAGCATTGATTGGGGATGGGTGTGCTTTTGCAGAGTTTGCAAGTCTTGCTGTCCACTTTGAATGTTGGACTGCAGTTCTGTGGGCTGCCCAGTTGATGTTCTGGGGGCTGTGTTGCTTGACTTGCATCAACACAGAACTGTACTGCTTTAAGGATCTCAAAAGGTCTTATGGATATCAAAGCCATGGCTTTTGTACTACAGTGTAAACTTACTAAAGTGTAAACTGGATTAAACATGAAAACAAGTCTTGCTTGCCTTCTTGACTGACGTGACGATTGACATCAACCCGGTTAGTGAGTAACGGCTTTCATCAATCAACGCTGATTAACATTTATGTATTTATTTCATTTTTTGCAGCGCCCATACCTGTAGGTAAAACAGCGCTAGTACAAGGCAAGTAACGCAGCAGAAAAAAGAAAATCAAACATGGTACACATTAGTGTCAGTCTGTGTTAGAAGTCAAATACTATTTGTGAAATTTCCGGGTTTTCAGTCATTTCCTGAAGAGGTATAAGTGGGTTCATCTTGGATGAGGGGTGTGGAGAGAGTTCCAAAGGGTGAGTGCAATGACTGGGAAGCTCACGCCCTCTGCCTTGTTTCTATGGAATTTGGGTGTAGATGAGGCAAGAGAGGACGATGAGCGAAGACATTGAGAATTGGATTGTCTTGCGATACATTGGGTGAGAAAGCGGGGAGCAACGTTGTTGATGCAGCATTGTGTGATTGTGCAGATGTTGAACTCAAAACTGGGCTTTGACTGGTAGCCAGTTGGCCTTGCGCCTGTGTTGTGTAATGTGGTTGGTGCGTTTCATACCCCCAAGCAGCACAGAAGGCATTATTTTGGATCAGCTGTAGATTGGTAAGATTTTTTGAGGAGGTGCCAGAGAGGTTGATGGTGTAATAGTCTAGTTTACTACCAATAATGGCAATAATGGGAAGGGTGAGGCAGTTCTCAGGTGTGAGGAATTTTCTGCTTATGTTGATACGTTTTGTAGAGTATGCTGCAGATGAGGCCAGGGAGTTAACGTGCTTGTGCATGGAAAGTTCTGCATCAAGGTAGATGCCCAAAGTGTTTACGTGTCTGGACACAAGAGGGGGGGTTTCCGTCAATGAAGGAGGCAAAGGCGGGGTCCAATAATTTGAGTCTATGGGGGGAGAATCCACAATGAGGAGCTCAGTTTTGTCATCCTTTAGACAAAGATGGTTTTCAGCCATCCAAGTCTGAATGATGCTGTATACTCGGTTAATGATGGCTGAATCTAGGCTGTGGTTTCCAGTAATTTTTCAAGAGTATTTGCATGTTGTCTGCAAAGTTAGTGTAGGGTATGTCGAGTCAGTCAAACCGATGTGTACATATTGTAGGGTGCGGGTGAGATGCAGGATCGTTGAGCTATGCCATTGTCATGACTTTGGGCTGTCTACCTGACACCAGCCTCCATTCCACAACATCCACTCACACACATAGCTCGGGGTCTTTCCGAGGGACACATATTCTCCAGAAAAGCCACTGGGTCAGAGGACATATAAAGGTGGGTTGGGCCCAGGCTTGGCGCATCTGGCGTCATGTACACCACCCTTTGGGTGACTAGAATCCAAGCACTTCCGGTTTTCCTCCAGCATGGAGGAGGAATAGCCTAAGACAGAACACGACTGCAGTCCTGCCTTTTGGGTGTGTCTGGCTATATAAGCCACACCTAGGCATGCAGTCCCTACTTCACGTTACTCTGCTTGATGCAGCGTGACACTCACCGGCACAGCTCCTGAAGATACTTACCCGAGGACTTCTTGCAACTCTCATCTGTTCCACTCCAGCCTCGAATGAACCGCAGTTGCAGGGATACTCGTGCAACTTCATCCAGACGACCGGCATCCAGCTCCTGTTATCACAGCTTCATCGACTCCGGCACAGCTTCAATATTCGCTCTGCGTCAGCAACGCGACTTCGGTAGACACCTGCAAAGGAAAGAAAACTGTAAGCAAAGTTCAACAGAACAGCATCGCGCATATTTTAAGAATCCCGCGCGAATACAAGAACATTACCTGGCTCTGATTACAGTTGTGGATCCACTCTGCACCATCATCACGAGTCGGCAGACACCTGTAAGGCAAAGAACAGGCCATAACAAATACCACAGGCACACAGAAGGAAAAACTCGTTAGAGAAGCATTACCAGACTTGTTTCGCTGCTGCATGCATTTGTTTACTCCATCATCCCGACACCGGCAGGCCTGCAATTGAAAGAATAGAGAGAATTAGAAGGACAATAAGCGTATACAAACAAATAGCGCAGAAAATAAGGCATAAAACCGCGCATTGAAGCAAGGACATAAGACAGACGGAAGGTATGAACACTTACTGAGGAGAATGCTCAGTGCTGTATAAAGACTCACCTGAACGAACATTCATCCATGCTGCAGCAGGACTGGGTTTTGGGAGATACGAACCAGTGACATAACTGGTTCCAACGCTGAACAGACTTGCGCCCCTGCCTGAGTTAAGAGCAGGATGGAGAGCCATCCTTTCACATATATCTGGAGCAGCTCCAGAGAACTCAGGCTCCAGAGGGTCTAGACTTCTCACGCTGCAGAGAAAGAGGTTCTGGGTGCTCCTGCAAAGCTAAGGTGAGTGTAACCGCCATAAGGTACTGGAATGGGGTCCGTAGCCTCTGCACCTATGAATGCCCTGGATGAGCGCTTGCTGAGGAATATGATCCAGCTGGTGGCATCATTAGAGAGGCTGAATTTAGTGGTGAGGTTCTGGAAGAGGATGTTGTGGTCAACTAAATTGAAAGCTGCCGAGAGGTCGAGGAGGAGATTTTGGGGGGGGGGGGGGGCGAATATCAAGGTCTCCAGAGTCACTGATGCAGTCAAGTTGGATCTTTAGGCCAAGGAGGGCAGCTTTGGTGCCATGTCTGGGTCTGAATCCCAAGTGGCGGGTACCAAGGAGGCATTGTTGTTCTAGGTGAACATGGAGCTGTGTATAGGCAGTACGGTCAGGAATTATGAATAAGTAGGGCACATTAGTGATGGGGCGATAGTTGGTGGCTAGGGTAGGGTCAAGGGAGGGTTTCTTCAGTAGGGGTGTAATCCATGCTTCTTTGATGGTAGTGGGGACAGAACCAGTTGCAAAGGAGGCATTGATAGATTGAGAGATAATGGGTGTGAGTTAGGTAGCGCAGAGCTTAGCAATGTTGGAGGGACAAGTGTCGCTTTTTTTAGTTGGGCAGTTTTTAGGTGTTGTATAATTATAATGGCGTGTACCTCTGTGGTTGAGACTGGAGTAAAGTGGAAAGTGTTAGGTAAGGATTTGGGGTAGTACCCTTTGGGTGCACTAAAACGACCTCGGCCTCCTGGCAAGAGACCCAACCTTTGGTAGAAGTCTGAACTACACAGGTTGTTAGTGTGGCCTATCAGCCAGGCTTATCTCAAGAGGGGTCAATGTGAGCAGTAGTGGAGTTAGACAGAGAGTCACAGTAACCAGTATTCAAATAAGTTTTAGTTACTTACCTGTAACTTTTATTTCTCCAGCATTGGTATCTTTCATAGATTCCGATGCTTGAATATTCCCTGTCGTCAGATTATTAAAAAATTAAATATATATACATTATTTCCATAGAAATAGAATATAGATTGCCCATTATGGCCTATGAGCCATTCCCTTGTGTAGTCCCTCCACCTCACTTTGGTCCTTTATGGCCACAACCAATGAAGTGGCAGGGTATAAGCTCTGCCCCAGGTAGCCATCTTCACATTTGTGGGCCGTAAAAGACTATATGAATAGATGGCTGTTGGGAGAGGGAGCAGCCTCTCTGGGGAGGCGGGCGCATGTGAATGTATGAAAGATACCAATGCTGGAAAAATACAGTTACAGGTAAGTAACTAAAACTTCTCCAGCATTGGATCTTTCATAGATTCAGAGGCTTGAATAGAATACCAAGCAGTTAGGCCATGCCCATACCTTATATACATTCTGCAGATCCTTCTGCTCTCCTTACTATACAACAAGTAACAGGTTACATTACCAGGGAAGGTGGGAAGAGAAGGCTGCTCCTACCTTACGCAAAGAGATTGAGAACCGCTTGACCCACTCCTGACTCTTTGTTGGTATCTCCTGCCAGGCAGTAATGTTTGGTGAACGAATGCAGAGTGCTCCAGGTTGCAGCTCTGCAGATGTCTTTCAATGGTACTCAAGTGTGAAATGCAACCAAAGCTGCCCTCCCTCTGGTGGAGTGGGCTGAAGGAGGTCTAGCGAGTGGATTGCCTTTAGACTAATGGCAATGACTGATACATTGGTAAACCCAACGCGCCAAACTCTGCTTTGAAATGTGTTGTCCTTTAGTCCGGCCAGCAAATGCGGGGAAGTCTAGTCGAGGAGCGGAATTCTTTAGTTCTCTGAATGTAGAACTTTAGAACCCTTGCAACATCGAGTGAATGTAAGGATCTCTCCACATCAGATGAGTGATTCATGAAGCAGGTTGAAAGTATGATGCACTCGGTGAGTGTCATTTCTGATGCGTCCTTGGTATGATGCGGTCTCTAAGAAACCAGGTGAAAGGAGGTTCTGAAGACAGGGCTTGCAGCTCGCTAATCCTCCTGGCTGACGTGATGGCTACTAAGAAAGCTGTTTTCCAGGATAAAAATGTTGTCACACCGGTGAATTGGTTCGTATGGTGGATACATGAGCGCTGCTAGGACAGTGTTCAGACTCCAAGCAGGAACCAGTGTAAGAGTTTGCAGGAAAGTATGCATCAATCCCATTAAGAATATTTTCATAGCCGGTTTGGTGAGCAAAGATTGTTGACCTGGGTTAGTCGTGTATGCTGATATGCACCTTGATGGATGAAAGGGAGAGCCCTGCCTTCGCTAGGTGCAACAGGTACGGTAGTATTTGTTCGATGGAAGCAAAGCGGGAATTCACTGAAGATGTTTTTTACCACTTGGTAAAACAAGTCCATTTCCGAATGTAGGTTGTTCGTGTAGAAGGGGCCCTAGAGGCCTTGATTACATCCCAACATTCTGCAGGAAGATTCAGATTAATACATTTTCGCTGCTCAGGAACCACGCATGCAGTGACTGGCTTGCTGGGTCGTGGTGGAGCAATTTCCGACCCTGTTGCGTTAAGAGGCTCTGAACTTTGAGGCGAATCGGGGGCCATAGAGACAGGTGATGCAGGGTTGGATACCAAACCTGGTGAGCCCAATCCGGCGCTATCCGGATTATCGAGCAAGCCTGTTCTTTCAGTCTGCATAGCACTCTCGCTATGAGTGGGATCAGAGGGAAGGCATAAAGGAACTTGTCAGTCCAGACCACTGTGACGTCGTCCCCCTGTCGAGAGGTGTTCTGGATACCTGGAGGCGAATCTGTGGTATTTTTTTGTTGGTCTTGGTGGCAAAAAGGATGATCTGTGGACGTCCCCACATCTGGAAAATCCACCGGGTTTCTGCTTTGTCCAGCTCCCATTCGTGGGATGCTGAATAATCTCTGCTTAACTTGTCTGCCAGGACATCCACTCCCCTTAGGTGTTCTGCCTTGATGTGGACCATAGCTTTTGAGCTTCTTGAGACAAAAACTCCAACCTTAGCATCCGTCCTGAGGAGGCGGGTTGAATTTGGAGCTTGGAAAGGCATTCCCCGTAGCGGGTTTTGAGTTATGCTCCACCATCTGAGGGTTTTGTGAAAACTTGCTGGTAGTTGTATGGTATCCTCCCATGACCTGATTGCCTGCTTCCATTGGTGGTCTAGGGTCTTGGATTGGCCTCATCCACAGTCTGCAATTTGGGAAGGAGTATGTATGAGGACTTCATGCCCAGAAGAGATTTGAGGGAGCGGTCAATGGTTGTCCCGTTGCTTTGAAACCATGAGGTCAGATGAGTTAATGCAGATATTCTGTCTGCTGACGATCTTACTCTGGGTATGTTGGTGTTGAGTTCTGATCCCAGAAAAAGCACATTCGAAGGGATTGGTTCCTCCGACGTATTCCACGTCTATGACGGGTAATCACCACAGCTGTGCTGCTTCAGAAAATTGTCTGCGTCCTGCGTCGATGACGTCGGTAAGCTGTTGTCGAGGGCCTCTGTTGAGCCGACGTCACCGGGTGTTATAAGTAGGACACACAACGCCCGTAGCCTCAGTTCTGTTTTTTCCGTGAACGTGTTCGCTTCGGAGATCTCTGCGCGCATCGGTTCTTCTGAGTACTTGTGGTGGTATGCGCCACCAGTGGATTTTTTGCAGGATGACCTGATGGATATCCTTGAACAAGGTCCACCCACTGACCCGGTCCTGCCATTTCATATGGCTTTACAGAGAAGGGTGGCGGCTTAGACTGCTCCGGAGAGTCTCCCGGCTGTGAGCAAGTCTTTGCCGAAAAAATAACATCCAGCCAGTAGCGACCCCTGCTACTTGACTACGCACCCCACTCCGGACAGTTTGGTGGTGCAGGCGGTTACGGACCCAGCAAAGCAGGCGTCGTGCCCTACCATCCCTCCTAATATGGACGACAAGCGTTTTGATGGCTGGGCGAAGAAAGTGTTTTCTTCAGGGGGTATGGCTTTACAGGCAGCCAACTCAGTGTGTGCCTTAGCACGTTTCACTCGCACTCTGTGGAATTGTGTGTCTTTGGCAGCTGAACATATTCCCGAAGGGGAGGAACAGATGGTTTTCTTGCTCTCGTTCAGGATGGCAAGGATGCCATGTGTGAATCCGTTCAGTCGGGTCTGGACATGGCAGATTGCGTCAGCCGGTCAATGGCGGCAAGCACTATAATGTGCAGATTTGCGTGGTTGCGGAAGTTGGGGTTTGCTCTTGACGTACAAGCCCGGCTTCTTAACATGCCCTTTGATGGTGAACATCTTTTTGGCAGCAAGGCTGATGAGAGCCTTGAGAGGTTGCAGACCTCCAGAGCTGCAGCAAAGTCGTTGAGCGCTGCAGTTCGCCAACCTCTGCCTTTTCACGACAATTCACCAGGGAATCTCTCTTTGAAGAGTCTGGAACCACTCCTGGCGCAGGAAATCCTATCCCTGCTGGAGAAAGGCGCCATAGAACTGGTGTCTGTAGCGGAGAGGAACAAGGGTTGGTATTCCCCATATTTTTTGCTCCCGAAAAAAGACGGGGGATTGAGACCCATCATGGACTTGCGTGGTTTGATCAAGCTCCTCAGGAGAAGGACACGTTCAAGAAGGTTACCCTTTGTCAAGTCCTCCAGGCCCTTCAACTTCAGGACTGGTTGGGGTGTCTCGACCTCAAGGACGCTTACTTTCATGTGCCGATTCATCCCAAGCACAAGAAGTACCTGAGGTTCGTGGTTGGCGACTCGCATTTTCAGTTTCTGGTCCTGCCGTTCGTATTGACCTCCGGCCCGAGGGTCTTCACCAAGCTCATGGTGGTGGTGGCAGCGTATCTCCGGAAAAGGGGGGAATTCACATCTACCACTACCTGGACGATTGGTTGATCAGGGAGTGCTCTCCCGAGCAAGTCCTGGATCATCTGTCAGTCACCTTCCACTCCCTTCACAAGCTGGGGTTCTCCCTCAACTTAAAGTCCCACTTGACACCTACCCAGAGGCTCCAGTACATTGGAACAGTGTTCAACACATCCCTGGGGCAGTGTTTGCCTCCCCAGGTGAGGGCTCATCACATTCTGCAGATGGTGCACAAGTTTCAACATGCCCAGTGTCTCCCGGCGTTCGAGTTCTTGAGGTGCTCGGCCTCGTGGCCTCCTGCATTCTTCTGGTGCCAGGGGCCAGGCTGCGGGTGAGATCTCTGCAATGGGCTCTCAAGCTCCAGTGGTCACAGTCCTCCGGCAGAATGTTGGATCCCGTTCCGGTGCCGCCCTCCGTCGCCCAGGATCTTCTGTGGTGGGCCGGCGAAGGCAATCTGATGAATGGGGCTCGATTTTGGCTACCCTGGCTGGAGGGAACAATCGTGACGGACGCATCCCTCACGGGGATCACAGGATGGGGAGCTCATGCCAATGAGTTGCCTGTCAGCGGTCGTTGGTCTCCGTCGGAGTCCAGACTTCATATCAATCTGTTGGAGCTGAGAGCCATCAGGCTAGCCATGAAGGATTTTCTGCCATCTGTGCGGGGGAAGAATGTCCCGATTCTGACGGACAACACAGTGGCCATGCACTATCGCGGGCGGGGGGGCAGGGTCTCTCCCTCTGTGCAGAGAGGCGATGCAGCTCTGGTGCTAGCCCATCCAGCAGGAAATTTCGATCTCGGCAGGTCATCTGGCCGGAGACGAGGCGGCGGATGCTCTGTGCAGGCAGAGCACAGTCTCTCACGAGTGGGAGCTGGCTCAGGAGATTCTCCTGGAGATCTTCGCCCTTGGGGGGACCCCACAAGTGGATCTCTTCGCCACCAGTGCCAACCGGAAGTGCGAGATTCTGCTTGCAGGAATTTCCTCCAAGAGGAGCCTTGGGGGGGATGCGTTCGTAGTGGAGTGGTCCTTCCCACTGCTGTACGCGTTTCCTCCAGTCCCCGTCATTCCGCAAGTGCTGCAGAGGTTAGAGGTTCGGTTCCCGGATGATCCTCATTGCTCTGGCATGGGCCCGGAAAAAGTGGTAGCCGGACCTTCTTGACATGTCCATCTGCCCTCCATGCTGTCTTCCCTACTGAGACAATCTGCTCTTACGGGAGGGGGGGGGGTCAGGTTCTCCATCCAGAGGTGAAGTCCCTTAACCTTCATGCTTTGCTTCTGAAAGGTTGAGGTATAAGGATTGGGACCTTCCTGAAGACGTGATGGAGGTGTTGCTTTCGGCCAGAAGGCACGCAACAAAGTCCCTGTACCGTTGCCGCTGGAGAAAGTTCTGCGACTGGTGCAGGGTTAAGAATGTGTATCCTTTTTCATGTGCCATTCCTGTGGTTCTGTCTTTTTTGCTTTCTTTAGCCCAGAAGGGCCTGCAAGTGGGTACCATTAAGGGTTACCTGGCGGCTCTGTCCATATTTAAGCGCTTGTCTGAGGAGTGTTTTTATTTTAAGATTCCTTTTGATTTCCCGTTTTCGCAAAGGGCTCACTAATGTGTTTCCACTGTCACCTTTCCAGGTGCCCGGTTGGGATTTGAACCTGGTTCTAAAATTCCTAATGGGAGCTCCGTTTCAGCCTGTACATTCTTGCCCTTTGAGACTCTTGACCTTAAAGTGTATTTTTAGTTGCAGGCACTTCCGCTTGCAGAGTGAGTGAGTTGCAGGCACTTTCGGTTAAGCCACCCTTCACGGTGTTCCATAAGGACAGGGTTGTCCTTAGGGTTCGTCCTTCTTTTCTTCCGAAAGTTGTCGGAATTTCATTTAAGCCAGAAGGTTGTTCTTCGGGCGTTCTATTCTCCTCTGCATCCTGGTAAGGAAGAGGAGAGGCTCCATAGGCTGGATCGTAGGAGAGCTTTAAGTTTCTACATCTCACTCATGTCCCGGGTCAGAGTGGACGATCAGCTCTTTATTGGATACGCTGGAAGGCGTTTGGGACAAGCTGTTACTAAACAGACTTTGTCTAGATGGATTATCTTGACAATTTCTGAATTTTACCGCTTGGCGCGTAAGGACCCTACGGTAGGCTTACGGGCCCATTCTACTAGGGGTGTAGCTGCCTCTACTGCCCTGCAGAGGGGTGTTCCCACTCGTAACATTTGTGAAGCAGCCACATGGGCCTCTGTCCATACTTTGGTCAAACACTACTCCTTGGATTCTATCCATGGGCAAGATCTGGCCTTTGGAAAGGCGGTCCTCTATTCTGCAATTTAATTGGGCATTCTAAATTCTTTCCCACCTCCTTGCGTTGGTACTGCTTTGGGAGTCTGTCATAGATGTGTAATACATCGGAGGAACCAATCCCTTCGAAGAACAAGTTACTTTCTTACCTGGTAACGTTCTTTCGATGGGATGTTCCAACGACAAATTCCACATCGCTCCCTCCCTAACGGGCAGATCTACAGAATTTGTTATGCGATTGCAGCTTTCGTTTCCGCAAGGCTTTTTGTAGTCATTATGGCAGAAGATTGGTGCCACACGTTCTGGGAAAAAACTACAACTGAGGCTACGGGAGTCGTGCGTCCTACTTATAACATCTGGTGACGACGTCTCGACGGAGGCCCTCAACGACAGCGTATCGACGTCATCGAGGCAGGACGCAGACGGCGAACATTTTCCGAAGCAGCACAGCTGTGGTGATTACCTGTCATAGATGTGGAATACGTCGTCGAAACATCCCATCGAAAGAAAGTTACCAGGTAAGAAATTAACTTGTTCTTGCTGCTGGGAATGGGATGGGATTTCTCTTAGTTTATTGAGAAACCTAACTCTTTCACGTATCGGGTAATATAATCCCCATATATATGGTCACCGTAAATAATATCGCTGGGAAAAAGTTGTGGCGATATTATTTGGGTGACCATATATATGGGGACAGGGGCAGCGGAGGTTGCAGGGGTGTCCCCCGCATGTTCCATGTAGTAATGTCCCCACAAAAAACGGCCATTTATCAGCGTTTTTGTTTTTTATTTTATTTTTTTAGCATGGCAATATTTTTGCAGGGACAGTATTACATGGAACCCTCTTTCAAGAGTTTTACTGTTCTCTCCACTGCGATGCTCGCCAGTTTGAATGCGCTCGCCCTTATGAGCCAAGCTTCTAAATACAGGAAGACTTCAGTTCCCGATCTTTTGAGGTATGCTGCCACCGTTGCCAGGCACTTGGTAAACACTCTTGGTGCTGATTTTAGACCGAATGGGAGGACACGAAATTGAAAATGTGACTCCCCTATGGCGAACTTGAGGAATTGCCTGTGGGCAGGATGAATAGGAATGTGGAAAGAAGCGTCCTCCAAGTCGAGGGTGGCCAGGAAGTCGTGTTGGTTTAGCCACGGTAGAATGTTCTGAAGGGACGTCATCTTGAATTTGATGAGCTTGATAAACTTGTTGAGAGCTCTCGAATCCAGAATCGGTCTTCACTGACCATGTTTCTTCTTCACCAGAAAAAAAACGGGAGTAGAAGCATTTGCTGGTATGGTGCTGGCTCTATAGTTGCTTTTAGGAGTAGCTTGTGAACCTCCAGCATGAGCTGCTTCAGATGAACCTTGTGTGGAACGTGGGCAAGAAATGGAGGTTGGCCCAGGAATTTGATGGTGTGACCTTCGCGGACCACCTGTAGCACCCACTTGTCTGTTATTTTTAGCCAATGTTCGAAAAAATAGCTTATTCTCCCTCCCACTGGGGTGCGTCGTGAGCAGAGGAGGAGGAGAAGGATTATCAATTTTGCTTGTTTTGGGTCTTTGCATGGTTGGAGCCATGTTTACCCCTATGGTTGTATCTGTTTATTGACTGATGGTATCTGTTATATTTTAGGAGGGGTGGCTGAAACCCCTGTATTTTGAGGACGCACCTCAAAAGGATCTACGATCTTTGTCTTTGTCCTTAAGGGAACTGATGGTTCGTGCCGTATCAGTGTCAGCCTTTATACCCTTGAGATGATCGTCAATCTTTTTCCAAAGAGATCCTGCCCATCGAAGGGCATATTGAATATCTGAGCCTGAACCTCTGGTCTAATGTTCGTAGCCTTCATCCAGGCTTTCCTCCTCAAGGCTGTACCATGGGCCATTTGTCTGAAGCCCGACTATGTCCACAGCCGTGTCGATCATATGGTCTGAGGTAGCATCACCATCCGATATGATTGCTTTGGCCTCTTCTTGCAGATCCGTAGGCAAGTGCTTGTACAGGTTGGACATACGGAGCCAAAACTCACGGTCCAGCCGTGCAGTCATGGCCAGGGCGTTTCCAGCCTTGATGGTGAGAGAGACCGACGATGATACCTTCTGGCCCATGGCTTCCAATTTATGCCCTCCTTTGTCGGGTGTTGCTAAAGGAGACAATGATGGGTTAGCCAACCTTTTCCTCGCTGCAACCATTATGGCGGCATCCGGTTTGGTATGCCCCCTTCAGCATGATGGTGCTGTGTCTGGTGCCTTATACTTCTCCGGTCTTGAAACGAGGGCTGGTGTGGACATTGGCGTTGCCAACATTTTTGTTCCAGTGTCCCATATCGTGTCCAAAAGCAGGATCGTAGTGACTGTCCTACGTTTGTCTCTGTTCGTAGAGCACCGATTAACTTTTTTCTCTTCTGATGTAACTTGTAAATTAAAGAGGTCCGCCACTTTACCAATTATGGTATGAACGGACACTAGATCGGGTGGTGAAGCATCTCCTGGGGAGTCCTCCTTAGGCTTTTCTACAATGTAATCGTCCCACTCGCCCTGCACGTCTGGCTTATGGGTAATCTCCCCTTCTTCAGGGTCTGAAAAAAAATCCCTGAAAGGATCTTCCTGCCAGTTGGAAACAGATGTGGTGGATGGAACTATCGTGGGGTCTCTTATGAGCAGTCTCATGGGATCCCTTGTGGGTGGTCTTGGCGTAGGCGAAGATCTAGAAGGGGAGACCCCTGTTGGCAAAACACTGAGCGTCCTGCTCCTGGAACTGCGGGGAGGTTCCGGCGAGCGTGCTCTCTTCTGAGGTCTGTTCCTGTTGGGAGAGCTTCTTGGAGAGTTACGGGGCGGTGAAAACTGCCTTCGAGGAGATCTTTCCATCGGTGTAGAGGAACGATGCGTTTGTCTCTGACGCTTATTAAATTTGTCAATAATCCTCTACATCGAAAGCAGGAGTTGTGGATCACATGGGTCTGTGGGTTCCTCTTGGGTGGGATTCCAGGGAGGACTGTTCTCCTTGGGAGTGAGGATCGGTTGCTCAGGTATTAGTTCGGAATCCAAGAAATCCTCCTGTAGGATGTCAGGAAGTTCTGCCATCTCTTTTAAGGGAGACCGTTGGGCTCCTATTGGCAGAATGAGGGCTTCCGGTGTATGGAGGTCTATGTCCATTAGTCCGAACGACTCGCTTTCCTTGGAAGGCATGTTTGGGGTATGTGTGGACGGTGCCTTAGACTTATTTTTCTCCGTGGCCGAGGGGTCAATAGACTGTGGTTTGGGTTTCGTCAACGAGGCACTTCTAAAAAAAAAAAAAACGCAAGCAGCGACGTAGATGACCTCCAACTACAGACCGATCTCAAACATCCCCTACCCGGCAAAACTCCTCGAAACCTACATATACAAACTAACCCAAGAATATGTTGAAAAACACCACTTGCTAGACCAAGCTCAAGTCGGCTTCAGACCCACAAGAGGAACAGAAACCGCACTACTATCCATCTGGGACGACCTAAAAACGAACGCAGACTCCAACACAACCTCAGCCCTTATTCTTCTCGACCTCTCCGAAGCCTTTGACACAGTTAGCCATGACACCCTAACCAAAAGACTAGACGACATAGCCATAACGGACACAGCACTACGCTGGACTAAATCATTCCTAACAGACAGAACAAACTGTATGGATTAAACCCTTCAAATCCACCCCACGAGTTAATGACTGTGGAGTACCACAAGGATCCTCACTATCACCACTGTACTTCAACATCTACCAAACCCCTGTTATCAGAATCTTCAAGAAACAAAACATTAAATGCTACAACTACGCAGATGATACTCAAATCATCTCCAAAATCAAAGACACCCAAGCCGATCATTCAAACGTAACCGACTGTCTTCAACTGGATTAATGGCAACAAACTGAAAATCAACCCAGGAAAATCAGAAATCGTGATCATATCCAAAGACCAAGAGAACGAAACCGCCATCCCGTGGCCAACGGAAATGGGAACTGCACCATCACTGTCTAAGGTTGTAAAAAATCTGGGGTCCTGATGGACAACACCCTAACCTTAGAACAGCAAATTAATGCAACAGTCAAGAAATGCTTCTTCCTCCTCCACACGGCAATAAGAATCCTACCTTTCCTCTCCTTCACACACAAAACACTCACTATCGTCGCCCTCATGTCAAAAATCGACTATGCAAACAGCCTCTACCTCGGAATACCAGAATACCTGCTGAAGAAACTACAACGGATTCAAAATACAGCAGCCATACTACTCAAACTGTCCAGAAGAGGCCACATCACCCCATCCCTAAAAACACTTCACTGGCTGCCAGTAAAACATTGTATCACCTTCAAAACAATGTGCATAACACACAGGGCAATCTGCAGACAAGGAGCTGAATTCCAACAAAAGAAAATAACAATCTACAAACCAACGAGACCCCTGAGGTCAAGTAATGAAATCCTCCTGGAACTAAAACCATACATCAAAAAAGAATTCAGAGGCACCGTCTTCTACCACCTAGCCGCAAAAACCTGGAACAACATCCCAAAAGAAATGAGAAACACCAAAGATCACCTAACATTCACGAAATTACTAAAAACCTGGCTTTTCAATACCACGGGTGATGCAGGGCAGAGTGGAACACAAGCGACACACAGGGCGACGAATCAACATCCCCAGCCAACCCTAAACCAACATCTTCAACTGCCCCTAGCTGCTACTAGATATCACTGGGTTGTGGAATTGTCGAGACTGAGTTGTGGACACTGGCAGGTGCACTGGCCATGTAAGTGGGAGTGAGGAACATGCAGGGTTGTTGGGGAGGCTGGTGGAGGTGGCAGCGAAATGTGAATGGGCCTCGAATTCAGAACGGGCCCAGACCGAACCAGAGGCACAGGGTGCACACGCACCCCATCTGTGAGAGATTACACAAGCCCAACTCTTCAATTCAGGATAGAGATGCCAACTAACCAATTCCACTAACAATTGTCCTCCTCTGCATACACCTCTCAAACTCCAAACACAACCACAAACCTACAGCACAACAAACTGCACAAACTTCACTACACTGCAACAACAAAACAAAAAACACACAGACTCGCACAACAGTACACGACGACTTCCGGCCGCAAATACCCCAGGCCCAGCCAACGGAACCACTGGGCTGAGGCCGCCAACAGCACATCGCTGCACTATTGCACTTTTCCATCCTCCCCCCCCCATCCCCACTAACGCACTCTCCCTCTTTCAGAGCCGCCAGAGCACCAGGCGACCTCTCCGGTGGTGATAGTGCGCGATACAAATGTCCTTTACATTAACTCGAGGTTTCTTGATAAAACAATTATTAATTTATTTACCAGTCATTTAAACAAGCCTTCTTCAGAAGGGAGCATAATAAAAGCAACACTCAAATATACTTCAGAAATACACAGTCTTGGGTTTCTCAGAATCAGTAACGACCCATTGGGGATGGCACACAGACAATTCCTACACCCTCAGGTGACTTAAATAACTAGGACACTGTAGACATTAATATATTACTGTTACATTCAGAGTAGGCTTTGAGAGTGTCAAAAGAAAGGTTTATCAGAACAAACGAGATCACAAATATTCTTTAAGCAGGCAAATACTTTTGGACCCCCAATGCAGAGTAAGTTGACCCCTTCCTGGGAGGAAAGATATAACGCAATAACAGAGGAGAGAAGAGTAATTCAGGGAACCAGGCTAAGCCAATGTCAATGGGCAAAAGTCACTGTGTCTGAAGCACTTCTTGCAGGTAAGTCTTTGCACAATGTTTTTAAAAGTCTTTGGTGAAAAAGAAGAATCAAATGTAGGGCCACAAGCCGGGAGACTTGTGAAGTAGAAGTTACAAGCAAATCTACAAAGAGAGGCAAGTTCTCTCAGACTTTGCAGTACCTTTAGGTTGGAGAAAAATGCAGCAGATGATTTTGGTTCCTGTGCAGCTATGCAGATACTGTTGTTACTGGGCCTCAGTCGTGGGGACAAGAGGAAGGCCTTCTGGGGACTCTTGCACCACAACGGGACGGTCACTGATGGCGACTGACACACTTCAAACAAGTGGCACTTCTGTTATGCAGCTCCTCGCGTCTTCCGCAAACAGCAACACTGCGGTTCCTGGCTGTTGAGGTGGGCTTTCCTTGCTTCTGGGGTCCAGCACTCTGTTGAGGTGGCTAAGGCTTGGTCAGTCCTGCTTCCTGGGAGTCCGGAGGATCTTCCTGGAGCTCTTGGCCAACTTAAAAGCAATGTACGCAAACTGGTGTTCCTCTCCCTGCCTATTCGGTTCCAGCAGTGGCATCCATGTGGCTTACTTTGGAGTTCATTGGTCCCACCATCTCAAGGGGAGAAGTCGTCTTTGCAGGGCTTCTCGGTCGCTATGAATTTGGAGTTTCAGCACAGCAGTTGGGCTTCACCGGGCAAACCAACGGTCCAGGAGTTGCAGCAAGCGTCCTCTTCAAGTTCTTCAGATTCCTTCGTCCAGTGGCGACTGTCTTCCAAGCCAAAAAGCCTTGCCTTTTATACAGCAGCTTGCTTCCATTAAGTCCAGCCTAGCTGTCAGTCACCCAGAAGAGTGGCTGTCCTTGCCGGACAGCCAGCCGGCCAATCACCTAAGAGTGCATTCCTGTCTACTAGGAGACTAAGCACAGGGAGTTTCGGGAACCTCCCTCACTTTCTACCCCCGCCAGACATACTGGAGCCAGAGGCGAGTTTCACTCGTGAAGTCTGCCAAAGACCATATGAACAAAGGGACCAAACTTGGTTTGGTACGCAGAGTAAATCTCAAGAAGGACCTAAAAAAACAAGAAATGGCAAAAAAAGAAGACTGGGGCCATTTGGACAAAAATGGCATCTGGTGCTTCACTGCTGCTGCGAACGCAGCCTGCGGTAAAATCACAACACCGTAGTAAAAAGTAACCACTGCCACCAGCCATTAATTGTGTAAAGGGTAACATAACATTTTTTACATGAGAAGCTAGACATAGGGGATACTCAGTAACCTCTCCAGCACTTTATTGTAAGACAGTGTGTGCTGGGTCTAGAAAGTTACAATGTATGTAAAGTCAATTTCACTTTACTGCTCATGGAAACAGTAGTTCATCCATGAGTAAGGCATCTAGACCATCGACAATCTAAAAGAATTCCCTGCGTCACTGCACTAAAGTTGCTGAGTGACAGAATGCAAAATGATGCCTATGGAGTTTGTCAGACTCCAAACACCAAAAGAAACACATTTTAAATCACAGAAAAATACATGAGAGAGTGGCAAAAGGGTCTCGCTCTCTCCAGATTAAAAAGTCCTAGAGTCCAGCAAAAGTGCTGGTGGTCTCTAAGGAAGAGAGGAATAGGCACATTTCTGAGAATCCTCCCTAACAGAAGGGAAGAAGGGTGGTGGAGGTAGGGTCAATGAGAGGGGGTGGTGGTGGTGCTTTGGTGAGTAGGGATTTCTTCAAAATGGTTTTCTCTTAGCTTGCATGTTTTGTCTCTAGCGCTATTTGGATCGTGGTGCACCATGTTTTGTCTTTGAAGCTAGTGGCAGGGGGGTATGGGAGATTCAAGCTCTTGTGTTGGAGCTGGCTTCCAGGATTCTGCTTTTGAAGATCCCATATTTGGTGGTGATTATGGCTTTTTTGTCATTTCTGGCAGAGGATAGGAAGGCTTCTTTGTTGGACGGAGAGGGGTTCTTTCTCCAAAGATGTTCAAGAGATCAATTTGTGTCTGCGAAGGGTAAGCCAGGCTTAAGAAAAGACTTTGTTGCAGTGTTTTTTTTTTTTTTTTTTTTTTTTTAATCTTTGCACAATGGTTTTTAGATGCACATGTAGTTTAAGGGTATGGAGTAGAGTGGCATTGTAGGTGGAAATTATGGTGTCAGGGGTTTTTGCTATCGGCTTGTGAAGAGAGAAAGGTCAGAATGGTGGTTTCAAGCAATTCCATAGTAAGTTTGTGAGTGTGTCTAGACGTTATGGTGCATAGTCTGGTCTCTTTAGAGATGTTGGGGAAGTTATGAGAAAGGTTGAAAAGAATGAGGGAGTGAACACTCCAGGGAATAGCGTAGACTGAGATGATACCAACGGGTGTGTTGTGGTTCAAAATCCAGTCAGGAATTCTGCCTTTTGTATGTGCTGGTGTAAGGATGCATTGTGTGAAGCTAAGGTCCACAAGTGAGGCCATAAGGGTGATGGACATGGCTTCTGAGGCATCATTAAAGCCTAGGTTAAAGTCTCCAAGCAAATGAATTTGGTGTTTGGCTTAATCAAGAGGGTTAGGGGGACAGATAAGTCTGTTGGGTGCATTTAATTATTGGGTTGGTGGTAGAGGACAAGGATTTTGATGGTAGTTCAAGGGTTGGGCTCAAGTTTAGCCAGCAGAAGTTCATAACCTTGACTAGGTGGTAGTGGAGAGACTTGATAGGGAGGGATTTCTTTACAATTAGAGCGGCGACTCCTACTTGTTTTCCAGCTCTCAGACCTGAGGATTGTGTAACCCATGGGGATAGCTAGTGGGCCAGAGGCTTCGTGTAGCCAGGTTTCAGTGACTGCAAGGAAGTCTAAATAGTTGCCGAGTATTAGGTCATGGATAGCAGAGGCATGAGTGCAGAGGGAACGTGCATCAATGAGGGCGCACAAGTATGTGTTGGAGTGCTTGAAATGTAAGAGAGTGAGGTAGGGGTGTGTGGGGTGGTGGGTGGACGTGGGCAGGATGGGGGTGACTTGCATTCTGGTGCAAGTGAGGAGTAGAGGATGAGTAGCAGTTTTGTGTGTGTGTTTTGCCATCTATATGTAAGGAGTGGGGGGGTCTGGAGTATGGGCAGCTGGGGGTAACTGCTTGTAGGCATTTAGTTCTGAGTGGGCCTTTGCACAGAGTGGTGGAAGGCAGTGATGGCCTGACGGGCTTGGGAGAAGGTTATCTGGCAGGTCGTGGTCGGAGGTATGCAAGTAGTGTGGGCTGGTGTGTTGGTTTCTGTAAGCCCAAAAGTGATGGGAGAGGTTTGGTCGGCCAGGGGGTTTGGGGGTGGGGGGGGGGGGGTCAGGAGTAGTGGCTGCGTCACCTTTGTGTCAGCCTCCTCCTTCTGCAACCTTATAACCTGCACAAAGTGGACGACTGCTCCATTTGCCAAGCCTTCTCCGCGAAGACTTGGAAGGCTCGCCAAAGATGGTTGGTGGGTTGGCTGGAAGAGGGTGCAGTGTCTTTGACTCAGCCTCTGTCCAGAGTCCTGCCTCTATCGGGGTTGGCAGACCAGTAGATCGGACTGCCTCTACAAAGAGGTTGAGATCCCATGTGGACACATCCTGGGTAAGAAGCCTAAAAGGGTTTTGACTGCCTCTCCGTCTTTGACATTGGCAGCAGCCTGATCTCCGGTCCTGTCTGACTGCATCGTCTACGATCATGACTAAAGCGACTACAGAACACTTGTCCCACTCTTTGGGGACGAGAGTGCCATTGACAACCAGGATTACCCATTGACGAGCCACAAGCGAACATCTCAGTCAACGCCAGTTACTTTCTTCACAACCTCATCCACAACAGTCCCATCAACTAAAATCTACCACTTCATCAATGACTCCTTCATCGATGACTAAGGCAGTAGCCAGAATTTCTCTGCCTCCAAGGTCAACATCTGCACCATTCTCCAGCATGGGATCTGGCATGGATTCACATGCTCATGAATATTCCCCGTCGTCAGGCTGGGAATCCTTGGTAAAGAAACCATCAGTTTCATTTCTGTACTGTCTTTCTCCTAACAACCATTCACTGAGTTCTGGGTCATTCTGTGCCTAGCCAATGACTGCCCTCTACCTAAACCCCTCCTCTGGCAGTCATCTTCAGATTTTTACTGCATGTTCAAGCGTTGGGAGGCCTTGTGCTTAGCTCTCAAGCTTTTACTGCGTTTTTCACGTTTGGAAGAGTTTTACTCTATTTTTATGTCAATCAGGCCTTGTGCTCTAACGGGGATCAGTTTTTTCGCATTCTTCTATGCCCCTCAAGGCGAGTTTCTTCGTGGACAATTCCAGAAGATTCTTCGGGGCCCACCGCGCGTGGGCCATGTCCGAGGAGAAGGAGGATTTGGCGCCCTTATTCAAGATTTGCTCCGACTTGTGGAATGTCTTCTCGGACGACAAGCATTCCCGATGCCTTTACTGCCTTTATCCGGCGCACAAGGAGGAAGATTGTGCATTTTGTCAGGAGATGACAGCCTGCACACTGAAGGATCGGGACAGGCGGATCAAGGATTGGCTGCAGGCCAAGACTACTACACCGGGTGAGTCCTGTGCACTTGCCCCTATCCCCCACTCCCTAGATAGCTGAGCGTGTGTCTAACACCAGAGAAGGCCAAGGGGCATCGGGGCTCACACCCTCCCCCCACACTAAGGAGAAGGCCTTGGGGTTGTCCAAGGCCATGCAGGACACAGGACCGGTCCAGTCCGTGAAGGCCCAGGTCCATCCGATGAAGACCCATCCTTCATCGAAGGGGTGGTGGCCACCCTCACGAAGGCTCCGCCGTGGCGGATCCGCTGGACGCCACCCTGAAGTTCAAAGTGTTGTTCCCCACCCACACCCTGGAGTGTTCACTTTTGCACCCATAGAGAAGACGCCGGAGAAGATGTCAGTCCTTTCCCTTAAGCCATCCTTTCTGGTCGCAGTGAAAAGGGGGGGGGGGGCTTAGTCCTCAATGGCACGGATATCTCCTCACCGGAGGAGCAGACTTCCCCCCGGACTATCCAGGAGCCCTACGACGGGGGTTCTGACAAATGCGACAACGGGAGCGACAGTCTACGAAGAGCAACACGTTGGGGACCCGGGCGGCCAACCGAGACCCCAGGCTCCGGTTCTGCCTCCTCCTCAGTTGCCACCTCCGCCTCAGTAGGACGTTTCAGTGGACATCCTCTCGGCTTTGCATACTCTGGTCTCAGAGATACACGAACAAGGATGCCTGTTATGCTGGTGACACCACTTGCGGCACCGGTGCCGACGGGGGAACCACCGGCCAAGAAGGAGGGTACACCCTCCACCTCTGTGCCACACCTTGCCTCCCCCCACCCTGAGGGATGAGACGGACCCGGACACAGCTACGATGGGCACTGGCACGGACGATGACGGCGGATTAGGTGACCTCCCATAGCCTCCTCCCTGATCCCCTCGCACCGCCCCCCCCCCCAACAACACCCACCCCCTGACGAGATTGGTTAATTCCACACAATGATCTCCAGGGCTTCGGAGCTCTCTCAGCTAGTTCCAGAGGAGAAGGAGGGTTTCCAGTATCGGGGCCGCAAGGCTAAGATGAAGACAGGAAGACCGTCCATTTGGTTCCGTTGCTGGATGACATTTGGGACGAGGACTTGTCTCTCATAAAGAACCCTTCAACGGCCCCGGCGAGGAGGGACTGTTATGAGAAGTACAGGGTGCCAGACTCTGCGCCAAAGTGTCTACTCTGTAGTCTCAGCAGCTGCCAAGTTGTCTTCGGGCTCTTCTTCCTCAGCAGCCTCCACCCCTCCAGACAGTGAAGGGAAGAAGTTGGATGCCTTGGGGCGGCAAGTTATCTCCTCGGCGGCAACTACCAGCAAGGTCGCCCTCGTCTCAAGCTACGACCGGGATCTGTGGTTTAAGATCGCTCCTATCCTGGACTTCCTCCCCGACGACAAGAGTTCAGCGGCGTTGGATATTCTGCAGGAAGGAGACGTGGCATTGGACCACACCATTACGGTGGCCACGGACATCGCCAACATGGGTTTCCACCAAATGGGCTACGTTTGCCTTCGTCGCTGAGGCTGGCTCAAGGCGACCAACTTTCATCAAGACGTTCAGGCGAGGGTATTGGACATGACATTCGACAGGGACAATCTGTTTGGGAAGGCTGTAGATTGAGTCCATTCAAGCCATCAAGGCAGACACGGAGACGGCCCGCGCCTTGGGCGTGCTTCAGCAGCGACATCTGTCCTTTCGGACCCCAAGCAACAAGTCGCAGGGATCCACCAAAGGTTTCAGCGAGGGTTCCTCTTCTTACCGCCAACCCTCCCGCTCTTCGGCCCAGGAAACCAACAGGGGCTGTGCCAAGATCTTCAGAGGAGGACGTTGTCGTCGCCAAGGTCCCGAAGGTGGACCTTCCACGTCCAAACAGGATTGAACCGGCCGTGGTGTAGGGCCTCTACCAGTGCACCCCGGTGGGAGGTCGCCTGACGAAATTTGTCGGTGTGTGGAAGACCATCTCCACCGACCAATGGGTGCTGGATGCTCTCGCCCACAGACACACCCTGGAGTTTCAATGGGAGTGTCCCCCAATACCACCAGTGGCACGGCAGGAAAACCACATCCATCAGCTGCTGCTGGAGGTACGGGCCATGCTAAAGAAAGGCGCGATAGAGCTTGTTCCAAAGAGGCTCCGGAGTGTACTCGAGGTACTTCCTTGGAAAAAAGACCGGAGGCTGGAGGCCCCTCCTACACCTGTCGGTTAACCAAATATATCAAGTCCCAAAGGTTCCAAATGGTAACTCTTCTGATTGTGCTCAGACCGCTCGAAGAGGGAGACTTTCTGTCATCGTTGGACCTAGAGGCTGCTTACTTTCACATACCCATCCACAAGGGACACCTCAAGTTTCTGCACTTCGTCGTTCAGGGGAAGCATTACCAATTCAAGGCCCTTCCCTGTGATTGAAGTCGGCGTCAAGGGTTTTCACCAAGAGGCTGGCACCGGTGGTGGTGCATCTGCGGCTGCAGGGGAACCAGGTCTACTCGTAATTGGATGAATGGCTCATCTGAGCCAACTCGAGGGATGTCGCTGTTGTTCACACAGAGAGGACTGTCCTGCTGACGGATCTGGGGTTCTCGGTGAACTATGCAAAGTCCCGCTTGACTCCATCCCAGGACACGCTGTTTCTGGGATCCTTGCTCGATACAGCGTCATGCCTGGCGTCTGTCGGCGGAAAGAGTGGCAGCAATTTTGGGCATGGTGCAACAGCTGTTGTCACTGAAGGTCGCCACAGTGAGGACCATCAAGTCTCTGCTCGGCATGATCTCGTCATGCATCTACCTCATACGGCTATGCAGACTATGCATGCGGCCAGTGCAGGAGTTCCTTGATGACCATTGGATACAAGTGTCAGGAAGCTTCCAGGACAAGATAACGCTCTGCGTGAGCTTCCGTCGGGCGATAAGGTGGTGTGAGTTCGGGCACATCAATACGCAGGTTCGGATTTCCAGACCCCACCGCACCAGGAGACGGTCACGATGGACGCCTCTCTGAAAGGTTGAGCTCACATCGGAAGTCTTCACGCAAGAGGCCTGTGGCTACTGGAGGAGCAGGCATTGCACATCAAGCTAGGAGCAGTGTTTTGGGCCCTCAGTCTTTCCTTCGTCCCTCAAGGGCAAGTTGGTGCGGGTCTTCACAGACAATACGACCACAATGTTTTACATCCGGAAGCAGGGGGTAGCGGATCCCCCGGCGCTCTCCAAGGAAGCACAGCACTTATGACACTGGGTCGTGGCCAAGGGGATGTTCCTCATCCTGTTTCATCTGGCCCGAAGTGATGAACACTGTCGCTGACTCTCTCAGCAGGGAGCTTCGCTCTTGCAACGAGTGAGGATCCTCGGCAGGACCAAGTGGATCGCCTGTTACGCCAATGGGGCGTTCCCCAGATCAATGTATTTGCGACAGCAATGAACACCAAGTGCCGGAGGTTCGCCAGCAGGCTTCCCCAGCGGGGAGCATGGTGGATGCATTCTCATTCCTCTGGGACGGCCTGTTTCTGTATGCATTCCCTCCGTTGCTGCTTCGACTAGTCAATCAACTCAGAGGAGGATGATGCTCGTCGCACCAGCGTGGCCGAGGCAGATATGGTACCCGGACCTTCTCGACCTTTCTGCTTCCCCTCCAGTCAAGCTTCCGGTGGTCGCAGATCTTCTCGCCACGGCAGGGGGAGCAATTCTCCACCATGATTCAGGATCACTGAACCTGAAGGCCTGGCTCCTGCAGCATTAGAGTTCGGGAGTTACAATCTCCCAGCAGATTGCAGGGAGTTGCTTGCCAAGGGCAGAGCATCGTCTCCTCTTAAATGCTACAGACATAAATGGAAGAAGTTTGCCGTGTGGTGCCGTACACAGAAGATCAACCCTCTGAGTCACAACTCTGCAGGTACTGCCGTATTTGCTGCTGTTGGCCAAATCAGGACTGGCTCATGCATCCCTCAAAGTTCATCTGGCAGCTATCTCCTGCTACACCAGATCTCTGACAGGTCGTCGTTATGGTCACACCGTCTGGTTAAGGAGTTCATCAAAGGATTGTTCAGTTCCGTTCATTGCTGCCGGTGAAGGCTCCAGCCCCGCTGTTGAAACTCAATGTGGTGCTGACAAAGCTCATGGTCGCTCTGTTCAAACCTATGCATACATCTCCTCTGAATTTCTTGTCGTGGAAGACTGCATTCCTCATTGCCATCACCTCTCCACGACGTGTGGGTGAGATTCAGGTCCTGTAAGCCAACTTACTTGACTTTTCACGGCATGAGGGTGGTGCTGAGGATGCACCCATCCTTCATGCCCAAGGTGCCGTTGGACTTCCATCTCAATGAGCCCTTGGTGTTACATGTGTTTTTTCCGACGCCTTTGTCGCCGGCTGAAAGGACTTGGCACTCGCTGGATGTGGATAGTGCTGAAGTTCTATGTGGACCGCACAAAGAGTTTCCGGAAAACGTTGCAACTGTTTGTGAACTTTGGCCCTGTGAACCATGGGAAGGCCCTCTCTAGGGCTTCCATTTCAAGGTGGCTCTCCGGCTGCATCACCCATTGTCACCGGTTGGAAAACTGACTGTTGCCGGTCGTCCGAGAGCCCATTCAACCAGAGCGATCGCTGCTACTACAGTGTTCCTGTCTGGTGTGTCCCTGCTGGACATCTGCAAGGTTGCTACGTGGAGGTTGACGCACACCTTCACGCAATTCTACTGCATTGACAGGGATTCCAGGGAGGAGTCCAGAGTCGGCCAAGCAGCGCGGCACAACCTGTTCACTTGAAGGTGAGCCTGGTGAGGAGGTAAGAGATATTTATGCTGAGCCTTGCCACCTCCCATGGTTGTGCATGTGTGTACTGTTATGTATTCTTTATTCATGAGCATGTGAATCCCTGCCAGATCCCATGCTGGAGAAGAAAGAAGTTACTTACCTGTAACTGTTGTTCTCCAGCATCGATCTGGCATGGATTCACACGCCAACCCTCCTGCCTAGTCCTCTGTGGCTCTTCTCTTGGTCCTACTGCCACTTTATATGCTACCAAATCTGAAGATGGCTGCCAGAGGAGGGGCTTAGGTAGAGGGCAGTCATTGCCTTGGGCCAGTATGACTCAGACCTCAGTGATTGGTTGTTAGGAGAAAGACAGTTCAGAAATTAAACTGATTTTTTTTCTTTACCGAGGATTCCCAGCCTGACGACAGGGAATATTCATGAGCATGTGAATCCATGATCCATGCTGGAGAACAACCGTTACAGGTAAGTAACTTTTTCCTTTTCGTCTACGGTACAGTCATCAACTCTACAAGCACCACTGCTCGTTTCATTTCCTAGAAGCACAAGTGTGCACAAAGAGATACCCTCACCTCTCTTCCCTACCGTGGCCAGCTAAAAACAAACTGCTCTTTACCCTTGTGCCAGCGAGACCTCCTGCCCAGTTTATGCAAGAGAGTGTTCTCAAAAGATGAAGTCTCTGGAGGCTTCATTGTCTGAGCATTGAGGTAATAGAGGAAGTACCAGACCCAATTCTGCCAGCACCCCGGTCACCAGTACCTGTTCCACCAGTGCCTGGGTGTACAGTTCCCGTGGGAATGTCATAGGCACCCAGAGACCTGTCTGCGGACATTCTGTCTACTCTACAAACTTTGGTCACTGAATTTGCGCAGTGCCTGCCTCCTCCAGTCCTGCAAGATGCACAGGTGGTCCAAGTAGGCCAAGTAGAAGTCCTCCTCCCGGGCCTTCACATGAGGCATTGGCTCTACTAGAACCACCACCCAAGTAGGACGACATGGTACTGTCTGATTGCGAGCTTCCAGACATGCCTTCCAGAGATTTGGCTCTGAACGAAATTGACTCCTTCCATGCTCTGCTCATGCTGTGAAGCTTCTTGGCCTTGAACTGGTTCCTTTTTCAGAAGCGATAGGCCTCCAGAAATCTGTAGTTTCCCCAATGCTTGACAACATGTGGAAGGATGTGCTGCTTATTATGAAGAATCCTTCCTCCGCAGCTCGCAGAGAAAGACTGAATGGGGAAAAATTATAAAGTTACAGATTCTGCCCCAGCATGTCTTTGCACTAAGCCAGGCCCTGACTCTGTGGTATCCGCTGCCGCAAGAAAGCAGTCTGGTAACCGGTCCTTCCCTTGCATGGTGCCTGCAGACAAGTAAGGAAAGCAGCTAGACTCTTTTGGAAAGCGGCTAATTACCACGGTCGCTACCACCATTAAGGCAGCCAATTACTTGGCCATTGTCTCCAGGTACGACAGTGAGTTATGGTAGAAGATGGCCCGATTCTGGACTTCCTGCATGATAACGGGATGAGGCTCTTGCTTTGCTTCATGAGGGAGAAAGCAGCCTTCGGTCATGCTGTTACCGTGGCCCAAGACATTGCTGAAACAAGCTTCAGCCAGATGGGCAACAGAGCAGTCCTAAGTCGCCTGAGGGGGTTAAAAGCCATATGCTTCTGCCCTGAGAGTCAAAGGTTATGAACGTGTCTTTTATTGGTGTGGACCTCTTTGGAGAAAAAAAAAAAAAAAGGTTGACGAGACACTGCTGGCCAACACGACAGACACAGATACAGCTTGGTCCATGGGTACCCTGCAGCAGAGAAGACAGTCCTTACCGCCTGGGAAGGGCAGATTCTCAAGGGACCTCAAGAGATTATCAGCCTACCTATTGTCAACCATCCTGCGCCAGTTCGCAGGAGGTATACAGAGGAAGATTGCAGGTGTATAGGAATACGCAGAGGTGATGCTGTTCTTCCACCCGCACAAAAACACCGAGACAAGCCTAACCAGCGTCAGGTTTCTATCTCCACTTCAGCACTCCGGTGGGGGGCTGGCTATCGCACTTTGTCCAGCAATGACAGAACATCACCGACAAATGGGTGTTGAACATGCTGAACCCTACATAAACGGAAGTGGAATGGCCTCCAGCTGTATAGTTGTTTTCAAGCTGTCTCTAATTTAACGGGCAGTTGGACAAAGAAATTGTACTTTAAATGTATTAAGTGTAACTTAGCTTCATAACTGCTGAATTGTTTTGATTTATTTGCAAACAGTTGATCTATATATTTTGTTATGGTTATTTAATTCTGTCTTACTTTCCGTACTCTACATAACCATCCTTTAGGTCACTCCCACCGCTTTGACACTGGGTCTTGTCTATTCACCAACTTATTCTGTATTTTCAATCATGTGTGGTCTTTTCACACTTATGATAGAATCTTAACATTTGCAAAGTATGGTTAATGGATTTATAGCTGTTTCTACTCCGTATTGATCAGATTTACAATATTGAGTGAATAACTTTCCATTATGTGCCTTTGTCCTTATTATTTATTACTTTTTCTTCTATTTGCAACAATAATTATTCCCATTTCGATATAATCACAGGCTGTGTCTTTTGTGTTATTTGGCAGATAGAAAATGTTTCTGTCGGGATTTGTTTTTCATTCAAACCCACTGGCTGATATCTTATAACTTTGCACCAAAGTAGCACTCTAGGTATCAACACATAGCAGTAGTTTTCTCTTTCTTGATATATGCTGAACATCGTCCAGCGCGGTCACACGCTGACATTTCTAGACAAATGCCCCTCCTTTCCTCCAATACGAAGGCAAGAGCAACATCTTCCACTCCTCCTAAAATAAGTTAATTCCTTGCTCCATAAAGGGGCCATAGAAGTGGTTCCATTGCATCTCTGAGGATCCGGCTTGTACTCCATAATACTTTTTGGTGAGTGGAGACCCATCCTGTACCTCGGGGAATTCGACAAGTTTCTAAAATCGCAAAGGTTCTGCTTGGTCCTGCTTCAGCACGTGCTGGAAGAACTGGAACAGGGGGATTTCCTCTTGTCCCTGGACTTGGAGGATGCATACTTTTTCATACCCATCCATCAGAAGCACAGGCATTCGCTTTGGGTGCAAGGGAAGCACTACCAGTTCAAGGCCCTGTCGGACGGACTAAAGTCGATTCCATG
Organism: Ambystoma mexicanum; assembly: GCF_040938575.1. Taxonomy (NCBI): domain Eukaryota; kingdom Metazoa; phylum Chordata; class Amphibia; order Caudata; family Ambystomatidae; genus Ambystoma; species Ambystoma mexicanum. The sequence continues at coordinate 1,425,810,720 of NC_090931.1, read as the reverse complement.
GGTATTCACCAAGTGCCTAGTACCAGTGGCTGCCCATCTGTGCCTAATGGGCATCTACCCTTACCTGGATGACTGGCTAATCTGTGCACAGTCTCTCCTACTAGCCCTCCAACGCCGGAACAAACCATTTATTGCCTGACTTTGCTGGGGTTCTCCATAAACTGTCATGCATGTCGCCATCTCAGAAGGCCCTGTTTATGGGGGCACAACTCAAGACACTGCAGTGCCTAGCTACCCCCTCGGAGGAGAGGGTGAAGCCTGTACTTCGTAAGATTCAGCAGCTGTCCTCCATCCAACTGACAAGTTTGCTCAATCAAATTGTTACTCGGGTTGATGTCCTACTGCATCCCTCTAGTGCCTCACTGCAGACTGCGTACAAGACCTGTAAGAGTTACTAGAAGCCAGTTGGAAAACTGTGCCGGGCTCCTGGAATGACAAGATCTCATTTAACCTGGCGTTCCACCTGAATGCATTGGTGGACTCATCGACAGCACCTCACGCAAGGCACCCCCTTCTGCCCACCAGTGCCTCAGGTCACGGTGACAAAGGATGCCTCTCTGGAGGGTTTGAGGGGCGCACACACCGGAAGGTTCGACACCAGAGGACTCTGGCAGCTAGAAGAGAAGCTGCTACATATCCATGTGTTGGAGCTCTGAGCTATGTTCTGGCCTCCAGTCCTTCCAACCCCGCCTCCAAGGCAAGGTGGTTTGCATTTTATAGACAACACCACCACAATGTTCTACATCAGGAAGCACGGAGGGATCCACTCTGCCGTTCTGTCCAGAGGCGCAGACACTGCACTGGGTGCTTTTCCAGGGCAAGTTCCGCCTCCCTTTTCACCTAGCAGGGATCCACAACACTAACGCAGATTCCCTTATCAAGAAACTGCAATCCTGCCACAAATGGGAACTCCATTAGGAACAGGTTTGTCATCTGTTCTCAAGGTGGGGTCGCTCACAGATCGACTTGTTCGTAACAGTGGCCAACTCCAAGTACGGCTAGTTTGCCAGCAGATACCCACCAAGGAAGCGTCTGGGGGACGCTTTCTCCGTGCCCTGGGAGGACCTGTTCCTGTGCACATTCTTTCCAATCGTTCTTCTGCTACGAGTAATCTATGCACTCAAACATAGCCAATGCAGGATGATCCTCATTGCTCTGGCCTGACCTCTGATGATTTGGTATTCCCACCTCCTACATCTGTCGGTGGCACCTTGCATCAGACTGCCTCCTCGTCCAGACCTGCTCTCCAGAGAACGAGGGTCTGTTCTGTACCACGACCCAGCGTCCTTGAAGTTGGCGGCTTGGCTCCTGCAGCCCTAGAGTTTGGCACAACACATTGACAGAATATTTTCTGAAGTCTAAATGCAAAGGCTGGAGCTCTCTCTACTCTCCTAATGCAGGCACTATATGGTGTCATTCACAAGGGTTAGACCCTCTTTGAATCAAGGCTAAGTAAATACTATCATATCTTCCATCATTGGCAAAGGCAGGGCTGGCACACGCATCCATAAAGGTCAATCTCGCGGCGATCTCTCACTACAATCTCACAGGAGGCAAGCCTTCCATATGTTCTCATAGACTGGTTGAAGGAATTCTTTGAGGGTCCCTCCCAGTAAAAGCACCTGCTCCAGCATGGGAGCTCACAGTGGTGCTCTCCAAGCTCATGAGTCTGCTTTTTGTGCCCTTACATCAAGAACCTCTAAAGTTTCTCTCATGGAAGACTGTTCATCTGCCAGATGTGTAGGGGAGTTTCAAGCTCTCTCCTGCAAGCTACCGTACTTGACTTTCCATTATCCAGTGTGGTGCTCTCATCCCTCATTTATGGCAAAAGTTCCATCGACGTTTCACGTGGTCGTACCGCTGGTCCTACCTGTGCTCTTAGGCTCTCCCACCTCTCCAGCAGAGAGGGCATTGCATTCACTGGACATTGCCCGTGAGTGAAAGTTTTATATTGCACGCTCAAAGGACTTTCGCAAAAACATTTTGTAACATTTGTACCTGTTGAACATGGGAGGGTCCTGTCAAAGGTTTCCTTTTCCAGGTAGCTACATGGGGAACACGCCTCTTCCCCATGTACGGTACAATGGGATTCAACATTTTTGTCCGAATGCGCAGTACATGTGCGTTCAGCATTTTCTTTTTGCAGTAAACTAGTGATACCTATTAAACCTGTCTTTCTGAAGTCTTGGTTTGTAGGTTCTTTTTTTCATTGGTGCCAGTGTTTCTTACCCATCTAAACACTCCTCTACGTTTTGATGCCTTCAGTTACTAGGAGGCATACTTTTGCGTCGACGAAAGAACGCTATACCGCCACAGCTGGCACAGGCTAAAAGCGTGTAGATTAAATTGCCACCGTCCCTCTTGGAGTGCCTCTATTTAGCGATGTTGGGAAAAGCGTTCCTGGCACTCAAGGCATTGGCGCAGTGTTTGAGAAAGCCCCCAAGTACACTTGCTGCTGCCCTCCCCACACACGCAACAACAAGGGGCTGTAACCTGGAATTGTGTCAAAGAAAATTGCTGCAGAACAGCCATGTTCTGAATATCGGAAGCAGAGGGAACGAACAATGAAACCGAGCAGTATCTGCAGAGTTGAACCGCCCCCCACCCCAACCACCCCACTTCCAAAATGATTCCCCAAGGAAGGTCGTTTTAATGTCTTGCCCAAATGTAACTGAGAGCCTGAAACAAAATATAAACCAGGAAACCATGGAGTGTTGATGGTAAAACAGAAAATTCTCCCGCATTGGGTCTTTCATAGATTCACACGCTGGGAATATGACCCCCCAGAGCCCCCCCCCCCCCCCCGTCGCCAGACTGGGAATCCTCTTGCGCAGTATAGGGTGAGAGGCTATTGCGCTTTTTTGATGATCCGAGGAGTCCATGATGTGAAAGCACTGTATTGCAAGGACTGGGATTTTGTTTAAGGAGCATTGTGTTCTGGTACATGTAGTCCATGGATGTCATTTTGCTAAAGTATGTTAGAGTTTATAGAAGTGGTGTAACAGATCGGCCTTCTGAAGGATTGAAAGTGGTCATTGAGGCCCAGATCTTTCTGATGAGTGATTTTAATTTCTTTCAGTAAGTGTATCCTTAAATTCGAGAGAACGGTCTTATTTTACTTGCCCTTAATGTGTATGTAGGTAGATTAAAATAAAAAAAATGCCCAAAATTTGATAAGAAATGGTACCATTAACCCTACTTCACAGAAATCTAAAATGTATTCTAGGGTAGCCAGATGCAAGTTGGAGACCATTCGTTGCTACTGAGCTGTCAGGCACATTCAAATGGGTGCTGTCGCAGGGGCCAAATTTCAAGTTGCAAGCTACTCGCTAGGGATGAAAAGACACTTGCTACCTCAATTCTACAGTCACAGCACACCATATCTTACTCGCCAAGAGTCCGTTTTCACTAGCCACTGGCTAATGGCGGATATGCATTTTGAGCCCTGCAGTGTTCGAACACATTGTTTTTCTACGCAAGCACTGCTGAAGGCAGCCATTGTCTAGATCATAACTGCATAGAAAGTTAAAAAGCAAATTCTATCCTTAAGAGAAATATGTTGTAAAAGATTTTAGAAAATGTGAGCAAATAATTTTCCAATTTGCGAGGAAGTCATTTTCTTCAGCCAAGGCCACATGCCTGTCTCAAAGTGAGACTTCCATGCACATAGTTATCCAGTGACAGTCGCCTGGGAAAAGGACACTAGGGGGCGTCATTAACCCATATTTGCAATCTCGAGAAAATCAAGCACTTTCCCCATATATTGTAGGACTGGAGTACATAATACCTGTTCTGGAATATGTGGGGTAAGGCTTTTAGGGGGAGCAGGGAAAAAAATGCCTACCTAGTAACTTCTCCCTAGATTACATTTTCACCTCAATCCCAATGATAGTGCTTGTTTTATCAGTTTAAAATTCTTACTGTTCGGTCCCCAGGTGGCCTTTATATCTCTAATCCACGCACCAGTCTTCGAGTCATTTAGTCCATCGAGCTAAATCCTTGAGACACCGTTAACATCCACATGTTTCCCTTCCCTAACAAAACATTTGAATGGTCCTAGGTTTTCCAGTATGAAATCAAACACGTGTTAATGAGTTGGGTCCTAGTCTGCCTGTGTAGCGAATTGGCGCGCCCTCCCTCTTGTAGCGGAATACCTTGGATTGTAGTGAGTTGTTGCATGCGGGGATTCTGAGATTGCCAGTTGGTGAGAGAGTGGGCGTTTAATGAGGGGGCTGGTAGATGCTTCTAACATGCATCTTGCCTACCTCTGTTCCTGCCAAGCTCTAACCCATATATATGTGTGCTGGACCTGAGTAAAGAGCTTGCCCCTGGCCTGTGGCTCCGAGCTCCTCTTTCCTGGAAGGCTGACTCAACATAATGCTACTCTGTAAGGATTGCTGGTGTGCAACACACACCGGCTCCCTAAAAACAGAAGGCACAATAAAGCGGTGCATCGCAGCAGGAACCTTTGCATGTACCCAGAGCTCTTTGGGCATGATGAGCGCACGGTCTGGTCAGGGGATGAGACTTTTTCATGGCAATGGCCCAGGCTAGTTCTTGCTGGTAGCATAGCAGACTTCCCACTTCTTTCAGCAGCAGGAGGGCTCGGTCAGATCAGACCGCCTGGGTGCACAAAGGCTTGTCAGGCCCAGCATAGCTTTATGCAGGAGAGAGACTTCACAGACGTGCACTCAAGATTAAACCACGCATTTCAGATCCCAATGTTTTCCTGTCTTCCCCTCCCCTCTCAGCACACGACCACAAGCCAGCTATGGGTTTATCTTGGCCTTTGAAGTGATTGCACTTGGTTATTTATAATGCGCTTAATACCCAGAGGTTTCTAACCGCGCACCGAGCCTGTGTTGCTCCACGTCTTAGGCGAGCACGTTGCCCCGTAGCTATCCTCCTGAGACTGTCTGATTCAAAATATTGTGATGCCGTTTAATATCCGCGTGCCACAAAACAGGGTTGGAAAATACTGTTGGATCCTGACTGCTTGTATACTGAATACTTGTATGCTGACAAGCCGAGCAAAAGCTCAACGCCCTTTACTCTGGGGCGAAGCTGCAGCTTTTGGATGGTTCCAGCTTCTTTCTGTGGTCCTCCTTTGCTAAGCCCTTTATTTTGACTTCTCGCGTTACCACCTACAAAACATGTGTCTGCACATCGCTGTGGACTAGTTCAACTATTTTCTGTGCACCCTTGAGAGGGGACAGGATCGATGCAATGGAAGGAACCCGCAGCTCTACTGCTCTTACCTGCTTTCCACTGGCAGAGGGTAATGCTAGGTGCCATGGGATTTGTGCCCACTGATACAATAAGCTTGAGGCAATGCAAATAAAACCATTGGAGTTTTGTATAGAACTTCATGACTGATTTCCCTCCTCCCCCTCCAAGTGCTGTCTTAGGCAGAATTCTCATAAATATGCCAATTCCCTTCACCTTAGAGACCCCCAGCAACTTTGCTGGATTTTGAGGACTTTAATTTTTTACCTGGAAAGAGTGTGAACCTTTTTTCCCCACTCTTTCATGTATTTTGATGTGTTTTTTACATTTGTGTTCTTTGATTATGGAGTTTTAAGATAACTGCAAAGGCATCATGTGTGTCACACAGCACCCTCAGTGCAGTGACACAGGGAGGTCTTCTTAGACTTCCCAAAGGTTTAAATACCTTCTCTGGGATCAACTACTGTTTCCCAGAGAATGTAAAGTGAAATTGACTTTACTAGTCTTTCCAAATTCTTAGACCCAGCACACACCATCCTATGGTGGAGTGCTGGAGGGGTTACATAGTATCCCCTGTGTCTAAATACTCATGTAGCAGTCAAATACTAACCTTTCCTATTGAAAAGGCTGGTGGCAGTGATTTTGCAACAAACTACCATGATTTTTCCCGACCGCAAACACTTTTAGCTAAAAATCATGGGAGCCATGTTTTTCAAGCTGGCACCTTAAGCTCCTTTGTTTAAACGGGTCCTGGCTGTTTCTTTTTGGGAAGGTCCTTCTAGTGTTTGTCTCTGCACGCCAAACCAGGTTTGGTCCCTTTGTTCGTATGCCTTTGGCGGGCTTCAGACCTGAACACCGCCTCTGGCGCCAGAGTGTCTGGGGTGGGCAGGAAGTGAGGGAGGTGCCCGAAACTCCCTGTGCTTAGTCTCCTAGGAGACCCAAATGCACTCTGCGTGATTGGCTGGCTGTCTGGCAAGGACAGCCACCGTGATGGTCAAGTGACAGCTAGGCTGGAATGAAAGGGAGATAACTATTTAAAAGGAGTCTCCAGGACTGGAGAGCAGAGTCAACCACTGCAACGAAAGAACCGAAGACGAGCTGGAAGAGGATGGCTGCTGCACCTCCTGGATCATTGGTTTACCCGGTGAAGCCCTGCTGCAGATCCGAATTGCCAAGTTCATCTCGACAGAGAAGCCCCTTCAAGGACGACTTCTTCCTTTGAGTTGGTGGGACCAATCAACTCGTAAGCCACCTGGATACCATTCTCAAGGCTGGTTAGGATTAACCAGGGAGAGGGACACCAGCTTGTGCGCTTTAATCTACAGCTACTGAAACTGAAGTGACTTGCATCTTTACTTTTTCGACGATCCCGTGTAGTGCAGGAGTCCCCTGATGTCCTCCCTCTTGTCCCCATGACTGAGGCTCAGGAACAGTGAGATCTGCAGGAACTGCCAGGAACAACGTCTTCAGCTGCATTTTGTTCTTCATACTAAGGGACTGTGCCAACACGATTGAGAGAACGCCACTCTTGCGTTGAAAGTTTGTGAAACTTTCCCAACTTGCAGCCCTAATCAGCTTGTCACCCGACATATGATTCTTTTTCGCCTAAACTACTTCTAAGAACTTTCACAAAGACTTTACCGTTTGGTACCAGAGCTGCTCTTTCCTATCCAGAACACTAGCCCATTGACTTTGGCCTGGCCTATTGACTTGAATTGAATTCTTCTGGTGAACTGAAACTATTTGCACTGTCTAATAAGTATATGTGTTCTATTCTACTTACCTTGTGCCTTTTGCTCCCTTCTAAGTAACTGAACTGCCGTGTGGCTCCTATTTCAGGGGAGCTCAAACTGTCTTAGAACCTTAGAATTTTGTATTGAAGTGTATTGGTTCATGATACTAAGATGCCTCCTTCTAGTGAAATGTTTTCTAAATGATTGTGTAATAAATTAATAAATGTTTTTACCAAGAAACCTTGAGTGTAAGTGTCTACTTGAACCACTGTGATTGAAAGACCTCTGTGTAACCTCTTGTACTGCTCACATTCACTCTTGAGATAAGCCTGGCTGCTGAGCTCGCTACCAAAAACTGTGTGGTAGAGACTTCTACCAAAGGTTGGTTTGGCTAACACCTGTAGTCCTAATTGTGTGTAGTGGTCGTAGAGGGTACTGCCTGCAATTCTGCCTAACACGCTGTAATATTAGAGTGACTGATTTCCCTCCTCCGCCTCTAAGCGCTGTAATATTAGTGACTGATTTCCCTTCTCGCCCTCCAAGTGCTTTAATATTAGAGTGAATGAAAGCAAGAATGGGATCGAGTCTGTGGGTGCTGCTGGATTTCATTATTTTAGTTAGCAAAATGGGATAAGTATCTTGTTTTACAGGACTCGGTCTCAGAAACACCAGGATGGAAATTATCTGAAAAAAAGGGCCAGCAGATAAACATTCTCCCAAATAGGTCAACAAACAAAAGGGAGCGAAGAGACATGAGCCTCGGATGTAGAGTCAATCATTCAAACTTACTCCATTTCGGCGGCGCGTCATAAAAGTCTTCGAAACACACCATGATGAAAGCACATCAAAACAGAATACAAAAATACAGTAAAATACTTAGGTTAAAAATCTTAATAAGCGAATGCACATCCAAACTTTGATTGCAGGAAACATGTGCCACTAGCAATCGGAACAACACCTTCCTCTTAATTTCATCTATAAACTGGTGAGGAACATAACCTTTATGCAGGCTCGGACTAATAAGCAGATCCTTGGCCTTGCCCTTAACATGTTTTTCACTCCAGAAATCACATTTGCAGCATTCTCAGTTCTTCTACAGAGCGATATGGCTTCACTTGTTAAACCATATTTGCATAAATACTGCCTGATTATAAACATTGGCCTAAGCCATTTCACATTTGTATTAAAAACCTATGCTCAACTAGATCTAGACAGAATTGACTTTGCCGCCATTTTGGAACACACCTGCCATTTTGATTCTGACTCTTGCTTTCTTTTCAGAAATGATTAACCATGTTTTCAGCTGCCAGAGCAGACTGACCTTTGAGCTCTATGTCAACACTAGAGCTGCCAGAGCAGACTATTTGTTCTGTGCAAAGAGACCTTGTAGTCCGAATGAACTCTCATTCAAAGTGTTATCTATGTCTACAGACTCATCCTCCCTCAAACAGTGACATACAATGCAAAGTAAATAATGCTGTGAGGTTTGGAATAAATCCTTTGTGCATTTCTTGGAACAGGACTTATCCTAAAGCTCAAGAAACAAGGAAAGATCTACACAGCTGAATACAACAAAGTTTGCCAGTGTCTTTAAATAACCTTGGAGCCACAGTGAACCTCAATTCAAAGTGTTGTCTTGATCAATATTATCGGCCATATACAAACATCAGAACTGAATGGTAGACAAACAAACTATGTGCCTTAGCAATAAACCATTGAATTTGTTTCTTGAAACTAGGATCGACCTAAGTTGGAGAACCAACATCACCATTGAATCTTCAAGGATAGGACAACATGTCACAAGTGTACACTAATATTGTTTTATTTGTTATGTGAACTGGGCACAAACCCAAATGTGTAACCTATTAGTTTGGAGAAGGGCTGGGCTATGACCAAAACTGTGTATAGATACTGCATGCTTTGTGATGACCAGTACTCCCTCCCCTCACAGTGTCTGCTGGTACACACTGCGAGGCGCTTGGGAACCAGATAGCTATCTGCTTTGATATTTGAATCTGTACAGAATAAAGTTATATTCATAAATTTGACTTTGTGACTGGCGGATTCAATTTTTGGTGGTACTAAGCCTTGATATTCCTTGCTGATCTATCAGATGGCGCTCGGATAGGGACCCTCAAGATTGATGTCACCTTGCTAATCAAGGACGCGGCGACCGGGATCGGAGAGTGAGAAAGGGGCCCCTTTTTGTATGAGACGCAACACCTTGACAGTACTGCACGATCTGATTCCCTGAACGGTGAGCAAGTGGTTCGAGAGGACATCTTGACGAGGGTCCCCATATCGAGATGGGTATTTTTGCCGGAATCGGCAGCCACGTTGATCCTTTGTAATCAGGCTAGTCATGCCCCGATTCCTAAGAATCCTAAAATTGGTTGCAGTTTTGCACTTGCAATACAAACGACGCCAGGTAACACCAGTGAACTGATATGCCTGGGAAATTGTCTGTTTCAGGGGGTTATTCCGCAGAGACCGACAATCTTTGGAATATGGCCGACTTACTATGTACTGTAAGTACGGCCTTGGTAGTATAGTATTCAATGATATTTGGCACAGACAAACTAGACATGCTTCCGAATTTCAGTGGCCAGTTCATGGTAGTTTCGAAATTGCCCGTATAGGATAGAGAGTCTATATTGTTAAAGAAAAAGGCCAGGACTGCAGCATTTGATGTAATTGGGAATTAGAGAAAGGAAGCTATGCAGCAACTAAAGAGTAAAGGGAAACACGCATGTCGACATATGTCTAACTCAGAGAAAGCATTATTGTATGATCAACAGAAACAGTCGGAATCTATTAGAAGTATTGATAGGGTTTTTCAACTTGGGGTACAGAAAATATATCCATCTCAGGACTTTCAGGCCTCAGCCAAACTAATCGATAAGCTTTTAAATGAGCGTAGGACTGTTGCTACTGCATCACCTCCTTATGTGACTCTCCCTGTTTTACCTATTCCTGCTGTTGCACCTCCTCCTGTTGTATTCCTATTATTCCTGTTCCTCCCATTGTTGCTCCTCCAGTCGTTGCTCCTCTTCCTGTTGTTGTCCCCCCTTCCTGTTGTTCTCCCCCCTTCTGCACCTCTACCCTTACCAATAGTTATCGTTCCTTAATTCCATCTCCACTACCTATTGAACAGGATTTGCCTGAATTTCCTTATCCAAGTGGTTTTGCAGTGATTGAAGGAGCGGGTGCTGACTCAAGAATAGTGACTCGTAGAGCAGTATCCAAAGCTAGAAAAAGAGAATTGTATGCATGGGCTAAGAAAAATATAGAAGAAGGTGAAGAATCAGCGGTTCTAGTTAATATTTCTGTTCAAGAAAGTATTCCTGAACAGGCTATTTTGATAGAGGGGGTGGCAATGCATTTAGCTGATATTTGGAGTGATTTGACGGACATGAATGTCCCACAGGGGTTGCAGGATTTGAATTTCCTTGCCCACTCAAGAGACACTGCGGAGAAAGTACATGAGCATGTTCAGAAGGTATTTGAGTTTAAAAGGGAGCAAGATTGGTTACAGAAAGATGAATTGGATAGTAATAGATTGCAAGCCTCATATGTGCAGAAGCAGTTTCTTCCTTCATTGAAACCAGTGAGTGAAGAAATGGCCGTTTGCCCAAGAGATGCTCTTAGATGGATTTCAGATGTTTCACTGTCTCCCATTGAAGTGCATGACATGTTTAATCAATATGCTTCGGCTATGCAAAGGATAGTGCTACAGGTGATGGTAGAGTATCTACAAGATGAGTTTATGAAGAGAAAGGTATGTTGTCCCGCAGATTTGATGGTCATTTATAAGAGAGCATTTTCGCCCGATACTGCTTTGACTACTTTGTTGCTATATTTAGCTTTATTGCTTAATAAATGTTCAGAATTGCCTACTTTGCAACTGCCGATGAGGGAGGTTCCTCTGCCATTTGTTCCCAAAGTAGAAATTCCAGCTGATTCCGTGGCAGGCACTCCAGCCACTACTATTGAAGCACACTATGTCTCACAGTTTGTGCATGTACCATTTTCTAGACAGGAAGTGAATACCATTAGGCAAACAATTCCAGATATTGGGAAGAATCCAACAGGATTTTATAAAGAAATTGAATCTGTCTTGCATTCATCAGTTTTCACACTGGGTGATATAGATTTGATGTTCCCTGTGATCCTACCTGCTGATTTATGGAAACAAATTGGAACTGTAGATGATCAGGCAGGGATGGGTGATGCATTGGTTAACTTGGTACGGATAGATGGAGAATAGAAGGCCGGTGAGAAACCAGCACAGGTGATATTGACACTGCCAGAATAGTAACTAAATTGAAAACTTTGGTTCCAGAGAAAAGAATAGTTTGGGACAAGCTTACAGCTTGCATCCAGGGGAAATCTGAGGGTCCTCCTGAATTTTTTTATGGATTTGAATAAGTGTTTTCAGATTTTAGCGGTCTCGACTTAAGTACTGAGTCAGGAAAAAGGCTGTTTGTAGACAAATGTGTGCGTGGATTGTTGCCTGATATCCAATCACAAATTATGACTTCTGAAAGTGTTTGGTAAGCTAAATCGCAGTCCAAAGTATTGCACATGGCTCAGTATTATGAAAATGGAGTCAATACTGAAAAAGAGAGGATAGAAAGGAAGGGGGACCTGAAAACTAAAGTACTACTGCAACAGATTGTTAGAGGTGCCGGAGGTGGGAATACACAATTTAGCGATCAATTTACACCACAGTGTAGTGCGCACCTGGGTCCTGTACACATGAACCAATGTGCATATTGTAGACAGTCAAGTCATTGGCGCGCACAATGCCTGATACTTCAGCAGAGGTCAAATAGCACATATGGTGCCATGGCTAGACGACCCAGGGGCTGTCCTGGGATAGGGGGTCCTGGCAGAAGTCGGTTCACTCAGAATCAACATTAATCTTCACAGGGTATTCAACAACATGGTGTCAATAGTGGGAACATTTTTTGATTTTCTTTTGACTGTTTATTTCTCTGAGGAGCTTGCATTTGATGACGTACTGTTCCGTTAGGACAGCCCGAAAGCAGAGTCTGGAACCAGTGCCCATTCCCGTCGATCAGAAAGTGCCCTACGTTGAGATGCAGGTGGGGAATAGGAAGCATCTATTTTTGAAAGATACAGGAGCACGGAAGTGTTCCATAGATCATTCACAGGTTCCGGATATTCCTCTGTCAGGGCAGAACAACATTTCTGTAGGGTTTTCTGGTACACCAGTGGTTAGTCTGGTCTCTCAGCTGGTACCTATTGCACTGGGTCCATTTACTGGTGTGTGTCCATTTCTTTTGACCACAGAGTGTGGTGAAAATTTGTTGGGGTTAAATTTGTTGATAGAATTGAATGCCATAATGTACTGTTCTCCGGATGGAGTGCATTCAACGATTTCATCCTCAACAAACTTCTGTCTCACAGTTTTTGTCTAGACCTTTACCATCTGAATTAGATAAGGTTCCGACATGTCTATGGGCAGTTAATGACAATGACGTTAGCATTTTGCAAATCAATCCACTTAAAATTGTGTTGAAACCAGGTGTTAAACTACCACGTATTGCGCAATATAAGATTTCGGTTGAAGGTGAGCATGCTTTGAAGAGTATTGTCTCTGATCTTGTACACATCGGTGTGATTGAGGAAATTGCAGGGAGTTGGTGTAATAGTCCGATTTAGCCTGTGTATAAGAAAGGGATAATGTGATATGATAGCTTATTTATATAGCGCCTATACACAATGTGTTTCAAAGCGCTTCAAGGCAAGGAAGGGAACAAGGGAAAATACAACGACATTCTTACAGGCCATGAACAGTAAGGATGTGAAATTAACTATCGTACTCGGCCTGATGACATTTCAGATGGTGCAAGTGCTAAGACATAGATAAGGAAGGGAGGGGGAGAGTGGGAAGGAAATGTAAACAGACAGGTGACTACCGTACTAGGCCTGATGACATTTCTGGTATAGCTGGGCGAAAACAAAAGGTGAGGGAGAGGGGTGCAGAAAGGGAGGGGAGGAACAGAACAAGTGACCATCGTACTAGGCCTGACAACGTTTCAGATAGTGCTGGAGGGAGGGGGGCAACAGTAAGGGGATACGAGAGTGACTATGGAGGTTGCTATCATAGTAGGTCCAGGGACAATTCTAATACAGTAAGTGCATAGAGGAAAGTAAGGGGAGGAGGGGAGGAGATGGGAGATGGGAAATGGGAGAGGGGAGGGGAGGGGAGGAGAGAACACAGAGTAAGCAGTCAAAAAGAGTGGAGAAGCAAGAGAAGAGAGCAAATACAATTGCAGAAGTCAGTAGTAACACAATGTTGCAAGCCAGGATACAAGATGGAACAGCATGATTCAGGGCCACCATGAGTACAAGATGCAAAGGAAGTCCAGCATGAAGAGTTGAGAAAGGGTGACGTACCGTGAATCGATGAAGTCCATAAAAGTAAAATCCAGCATTGGCCACAAGACGGTGATGGTGAAACCAGAATGCATCAGGACAGACTCCTGTGTGCAGGAAGGGGGGGTGCACACGGGAACAACACGGGGGCACCAGAGAGGGTGGGAATGGCCTGTTGGGACAGAGGGTGTATACTCATGTTGGTGCATGCTTACTTGCTGTCTTAGCAGGGGGTCGGACCCTGAATCCTCCTGGTCCGAACAGGTCCAAACAGCAATGACGTTGGCATTTTGCAAATCAAACCAGTTAAAATGTGATTCCTTTTCGTTTTATTATTGACAATGTTGTTGCCCCACAGTTTCCGGTTGTACCTGATGTGACTACAATATTGACAATGATTCCAGCTTCAGCTACTCATTTTAGTGTTGTGGATTTAAAGAATGCTTTCTTTAGTATTCCTGTACATGTTGACAGATATTTGTTTGTGTTCACCCTAGGGGGACGCTCATTTACATTTACTCGTGTGCCACATGGGTCCAAGCATCTATAGTAGAGCATTGAAGGAACGGCTTGATACACTTGTTACCTTCTACTTGCACGTTGTTACAGTATGTGGATGATCTACTTTTAGCTGCAGATTCTGAAGTTCCTTGCAAGGAGGGCACTGTGGTGCTGCTTACTCATCTAGCAGAACATGGGCATAAGGCTTCACTAAAAAAGTTTCAATATTGTCAACAGGAGGTCGTCTATTTAGGCTACCTCCTGTCGAAGGAGGGAAGAAGACTGACACCTGAACGGATACAAAGCATCTCTGTCCCAAATACACAGAAAAGTCAGAGCTTTGATAGGCATGGCTTTGTACTGTAGATAGTGGATCCCTAATTTCTCATTAATGATAACACCAATGTTGGCATTGACCAAGAAGGGCATTTCTTTGCCTTTACCTTGGAACTTGGATTGCCAGAAAGCTTTTGATCTGCTCAAGGCTGCGTGGTGTTCAACACTGGTTTTGGGCACACCAAATTATGTACAGGCCTTTGTGTTGTATGTGCATGAATGTGATGGATGTGCTTTGGCTCTGTTGACGCAGGAGCATTGAGGGAAGAATAGACCCTCCACGCTTGAACCTGTTGCATGAGCTTTGCCGAGATGTTTGAAAGCTGTTGCTGCTGCCGCTGCATCTGTAAAGCAAAGTGAGGGTATGGTTCTGGGTCACCCCCTAACCATGATGGTCCCTCACTCTGTAGACGTTCTATTAAACAGAACACAAATGCGACATCTCACATCAGCACGATTAACAAGATACGAGTTGATTCTATTTCCACCGCATATCCAAATTAAGAGATGTTGCGCATTAAATCCGGCCAAACTATTGCTTCTTCCGCTAGAAATTGCTTGCAGTGACAAGATGTCGCAGGACTGCCTCTATACCACAGAGCAAGAAACTAGGCAGAATTGACTTAAATGATACACCGTTAAAAAATCCACAAGGGGAGCTGTTTTGAGATGGCTCCTGCTTCAAACTTCCGGATGGTACATCCACTGCTGCTTATGCCATCACTACATTAAGCACTATTGTGGAAACCAAAAGAATTCCGCGTAACTCCGCGCAGGCCGCAGAGATTATTGCATTGGCTCGAACTTGTGAACTTTCCGAAGGGCTTGGTGTGAATATATTTACAGACAGTCAGTATGCCTTTGGGGTGGGTCAGAACTTTGGTAGATTATGGGCAGAAAGAGGTTTTTCACATGGAACTAAAATATAGCATGGCACTTTGATAGTTTGGCTACTCTCAGCACTTGTGCTTCCTACTCAACTAGCAATAATGAAGTGTGCAGCACACCAGAAAGTAACAGATGATGTGGGGAGAGGAAACCCTTTTGCTGACAGGATAGCCAAACAGACTGCCACTGATTTGTATTCTGAAATGTATATAACGAGAGAAGTCACTAACACTTGTATAATAGACAAATTAATTGATTGTTTAAAAGACATTCAGGCTGATGCCACTCCAGAAGAGCTTAAGAAATGGGCTGAGGGTTTAGCAAGTTTAGACGATGAAGGTTGTTGGATAGATAATGCACAACAAAGATGGATGCTACCCGATGCTTATGTCGCCGCTATGGTTATGATGGCTCATGGTCCAACTTGTATGTGCTAGAAAGATTTGCAAACTGTTAGAACCTATCCGGGTGAATGTAAATATCCCCAAAACTGCTGAGCGTTTGATTCAAAATTGCATGGTCTGCTTACAGCAAATATTTGCGCCAGTAGCAATTTGAAATGGCCAGATGCCTTACCAATAGCTCTATTGTCCATGCGGTCGACCCCACAAACGAAAACTGGTCTCTCTCCCTATGAGATAATCATGGGGAGACCAGCCAATATTTGGAATGTACCCAAACCCAAACGGTTGAAAGATATAGAGCATTTGCTCCTTTCTGAGTACTGTGACCAGTTAACTCAAAACTTGTATTTGATTTATAAACAGGTGCGAGAAGCCCTCCCAGTAAAATACGAGGGGCCAGGTCATCGACTTTGACCTGGGGACTGGGTGCTCACCAAGTCATTTGAAAGGGCATCCTGTCTTGCACTTCGCTGGAAAGGACCGTTCCAAGTCCTATTAGCCACACAGATCGCTGTATGAGTAGGCGGAAAACGACACTGGATTCACGCAACCCACATCAAGAAGATACTTTTTCGTCTGCCTCGCGACAATGGAGAAGAGAAGGAAATTGTTCACTCTGTTCCGCATCACATATCTGTTCTACCCGACACCGAGGGTGTCCTGGAAATCCTTCCTGAGCCTGTGGGGCCTAGGGAAACTGCCGCTTCGCCTTCAAGTTCTTCTTCATATCTTTCTGCAGTGGTAAGCAATCTTGCTTCTGCTTCATCAATTCCTTCCGGAAGCGACGACACTCTGTTTGCAGATCACGCCGTACCTAGAGTCTTGGGGTTTGATCTGCGTCCGAGGCACCAGACTTCCAGCACAGCATTGGCTGTGCCCACAAGGAATCATGGTTGAGCCAGTCCCTTGTAACTCTTCCGCTGAAACATAAGTAAAAGGCAGGGACCGGCAAAGCTACCTTCAAGCAAGATGGGCCAAGTGGTCAGGGGCAACCGACGGATGAACTAAAAGAGCCTGACGGAGAGGCTTCTAAATGGACTCTGAGAAACAATGTCCTTTCCTAAATCTACTTGTGCGGAACAAGCTAATGGTCTTGTGGCTAACAGAGAATCTGTTCGTCAGAGATCATGGTCCACGAGGACCCATTGTTTTTTGATCACAGTACTAGTCCTTTTTGTAATTATAATTGCGCTTGGGTTATGGTACATTGAGGGGGTGCATCCACTTGAGACTTTGTTACCTACTGCAGTTATCTCCACTGTGTCTCCACCTTTCGTGCATCCTAGAGACTCCCAACATAGACAGGGTTATCATAATAATACTCTTTTATTGATTATGAATGCGACCCATGCGATTCTAAACTGGATGAATTGCTGGGTGTGTTCACATTTGCCACAGCACGGGGAAAAGGGGTTGGGCTGGTATATTCATCCTTTTCCTTTAACTACTGCTTACTATGCCTCACTAAGGGCACTATTCTTTGGTCGTTGGAATGACAGTATTTCTGGGAACTTTGATGGGACTAATCTGAATGAGTTCGAGAAACTAGTCCTAACACCTTTTGGGATGTTCCCTCTTTGCAAATAGGAGCAAACTCAATGTTGCTTCTATTAGGCCTTCTGATAGACTCTCTAGACCATTTCAATCACTGATTTCTTTCAAGATGGCTCCCGTAGGCAACCGGGATGCCATGCATCCTTCCTATACTATCAATCATAGCCCGACACTGTTTTTCTGCATACAAAGGGATGGTTCTCAGCCAATGGGTACATTTGGGGGTTGTATCAACATCACAAATCTAACCAGTGAGGACAGACCTTTGTATGTAGGAGACCCCGTTTACTTTCTCTGTGGCGATGAAGCTTATCCTTGGTTACCTCGAGATTGGCAGGGTACTTGTTATTTGGGTATTGTGTTACCAGGGGTATATGTGGCTAGCACCTCTGAAGTCTCTAGAGCTCGTCCAAGGCGGGATGAGAATGGAGATACTCCTTCACACGTCTTGGGTGATGTAGCAAAATCCTTTGTGCCATTTTGGGGACAAATAATGAATTCCGAGGATATTAGAAGACTAGCAATGGTACTGGAAGAAACCATCAATAGGGCCACCAATGTTTTGTACAACATGCCGCTGGAGCAAAAGGCGATTAGGTTAGTAGCCCTTCAAAATAGAATGGTGTTGGACGTCATTCTAGCTGAGCGTGGTGGGGTATGCAAAATGATAGGATCAGCATGCTGTGTTTTTGTACCCGACTCCTCCCCTACCATATTCAAGGCAATTCAAAATCTACATACCTTGAGTACTGAAGTACATGTCCCAGAGGGAAACTAGAATCTTAGTACTTGGTTCTGGGACTTGTTACGATCATGGGGTTGGAAAATCTTTGCAGTCTTAAAGGTGATTCTTGGTATTCTCCTGTTCTGTTGTTGTGTACAACGCCTCCCTGTCATATGTTCCATTATAGGAGGATGTTGTGCACATGCAGTAGGTACACTAGGACCTAAGGTACAAATGCCTGAAAAAGCAACCAATGCCTTAGTAATGCAGGAAATAACTACTAAAGAGTTAATGGTAATTGATGTTTTTGAATCCAGCAACTCGGAGTGTTCTGATTATGATACATGGTCATCGTATATTCAGAATGTTTAAATTATGCCCTTGGCTTAGGCCAAAAGGAGGGTTTGTTAAACCATATTCGCATATATACTGCCTGATTATAAACATTGGCCTAATCCATTTTGCACTTGCATTAACCCCTTCAGTGCCACGGGCGAGATATCTCGTCCTTGGAATTGCATGTGCAGTGCCAATGATGAGATAGCTCGTCCTTTTTGGCACCTTGTTTTGAGCGCTCAAAACTATAATCCAACCCCCGGGCAATGTGAGGGTGAGGTCCCCCCCTCACTGCCAGGGGGCTGGATTACCTTCAGTTTCACGTCGGCGTGTGTAAAGCACATCGGCGTGAAACAAAGTAAAATCACTGCAGCAGCCATTTCGGGATGCTGCGGTGAAAATAGAAGGTGAGTGTTCACCTTTCTCCCCCTCGATCTCTGACTGTATTTCAACCCAGAGATTGAGGGAGGTGTCGTTGGAAAGGGGAGATGCTCCCCTTTCCAAGGACACCCTTTGTGACAGCATTGCTGCCTGCGGATCGGGGGCAGGGCGCTCGATACGCGGGCAGCAATGCCCACTAGTCACCAGGGATGTGTTTGTGACATGGGGGTTAGAGGGGCTGCCTACAGTAAGCAGCCCTCTCCTTCCCCAAGCCCCCAAAGCATGGGGGCACATATATAATGACCCCTGGGGGCAGACAGGTGACCATCTAGCCCCAGGGTCGGGGGCATAAAAAAAGAAGAAACAAAATGGGCAGTGGTGAAAGGCTTGGGGTTACCAGTGGGTTACCCTTTTCCTTTTGCGCCCCCCGGTAGGTGCACCCACACATTTGAGGTACCTTTTTTGTCAGGACACGTGTGGGGACATGGGAAGGTAGGCCATGTGTTGTTGGTGGTGTGTTTCGGTGCGTGGCCAGAGCGAAATGTCTGAGAATTGTCTTCATTTCCAGCCAATTTCAGAGACATTTCCCTGTGTCCACTCAACGAAACACGTCGCCAACAACAGATGTCATTCCTTCTCGTGTTCCCACAAGTGTCCTGACGAAAAAGGTACCTCACATGTGTGGGTGTACCTACCGGGGGCGCAAAAGGTAAAGGGTAACCCGCTGGTAACCCCAAGCCTTTTGCCACAGCACAATTTGTTCATGTGGACAACCTACAGATTTGGGCCTAGGGTGTCGAAGCCAGCAATGAAAACGGGGAACCCCATGCATTGCCCAAAAGAGGACACCCGTGGGAATGCACAGAGGTCTGACTTGCGCGAAGCGGCCCAGAATGTATTACCCAGAACCCCAGACAAAGTGAACATTGTGTTTTTTCCCCACAAAATATCACACTTTGTCTGGGATTGTGGCTAATAAAAACTGGGGCAATTTGCGCAAGGCAGACCTCTGAGGATTCCCACGGGTGTTCTCCTTTGGGAAATGCATGGGGTTCCCGGTTTTCCTTGCTGGCTTCGACACCCTAGGCCCAAATCTGTAGGTTTCCCACATTAACAAAATGGTCAGTGGCGAAAGGCTTGGGGTTACGAGTGGGTTACCCTTTTCCTTTTGCCCCCCCCCCGGTAGGTGCACCCACACATTTGAGTTACCGTTTTCATCGGGACACGTGTGGGGACGCGGGAAGGTAGGCCATGTGTTGGCGGTGTGTCGCCAACAACAGATGTCATACCTTCTCGCATTCCCACAGGTGTCCCAATGAAAAACGGTACCTCACATGTGTGGGTGCCTCTACTAGGGGCACAAAAGGAAAAGGGTAACCCGCTGGTAACCCCAAGCCTTTCGGCACAGCCCATTTTGTTCATTTTGGCAACCTACAGATTTGGGCCTAGGGTGTCGAAGCCAGCAAGGAAAACAGGGAACCACATGCATTTCCCAAAGAGGACACCCATGGGAATCCACAGAGGTCTGACTTGCGCAAATCGGCCCAGAATTTACTACCCAGAACCCCCAGCAAATTCCAAATTTGGGGGTAAAAAATACAATTTCCAGACATTTCACTCTGCTCAACCACCGAAACACGCTGCTAACAACAGATGTCATACCTTCCCGCGTTCCCACAGGTGTCCCAATGAAAACGGGACCTCACATGTGTGGGTTCACCAATCTAGCCGCAAAGGGAAAAGGCTAACCCACTGATAACCACAAAAGGGTTTGGGGAGATAACCTACAGATTTGGGTATAGGGTGTCCAAGCCACCAAGGAAAACTGGGAACCCCATGCATTTCTGAAAAGAGGGCACCAGTAGGAATCCACAGAGTTCCAACTTGCGCAAAGCAGACCAGAATGTTTTACCCAGAACCCCCGACAAAGTGAAAAATGTGGGTTTTTCCAGCACATTTCAGACTTTGCCGGGGCTTCTGGGTAATAAATTATTGGCCGATTTGCGCAAATCATACCTCTGCGGATTTGCACGGGTGTCCTCTTTTCGGGAATGCATGGGCTTCCCTGTTTTCCTTGGTGGCTTGGGCACCCGAGGCCCATATCTGTATGATGTACCCGTCTGCAGAGAGTGTGAAATTCAGGTGTAAAAACAGACTTGGGGTTACTTGTGTTTTAGGCTTTCCCCTTGGTGCCCAGGTAGGTGCACCCACACATGTGAGGTACCCTTTTCATCGGAACATGGGTGGGAACGCGGGACGGTAGGCCATGTGTTGTTGGTGGCATGTTTCGATGGGTGAGCTGAGTGAAATGTGTGGAAAATGAGGTTTTTTTTCCCCCACATTTTGTACTTTGCGGGGGGGTCTGGGTAATACATTCTCGGCCGATTTGTGCAAATCATGCCTCTGCGGATTCACACGGGTGTCCTCTTTTCGGAAATGCATGGTGTTCCCTGTTTTCCTCGGTGGCTTGGACACCCGAGGCCCATATCTGTATGGTGTGAGAGTGTGAAATTCAGGTGTGAAAACAGACTTGGGGTTACTTGTGTTTTAGGCTTTCCCCTTGGTGCCCAGGTAGGTGCACCCACACATGTGAGGTACCGTTTTCATCGGGACACCTGTGGGAACACAGGAAGGTATAACATTGTTGTGTTTGTGTGGTTTTCATAACGTTTTGACCCATTTGCTGGTGCCCTTTGTAACACAACCCTTTAATTTCCCAAATGTGACCTACATTTAGTCACTGCTTTAGGCACCGTACACTTTTGTAACCTGCACAAGTCACCTACCCTTGAAAAGGTCTGCCTATGCTCTTTCAAATAAATGTATGCTTGCCGTTCCTCACCACATTGGTTTTCCTGATTTACACATGCTAAGTGCGTCTGTTCAGGCCGTGAGCATAAAACTCCTGTGTATCATGGCTCAGTGTTTGGCTTGTAGTATTGCTTGTTTTGTAAAACACTACAAAAAAATGTGTGCTTTCCTAACTGCAAGAGTCGGGGGAATGTAGCGAGCATTTCTTTTCTCAAAATTCATAGAAGCCATTGCCGTACCAAGCCAACCATGTCCAACACATAACTTTTTTTTCGGTCATTTTCCCCTACCTAGTTGTTGCCTGACCTACGCAAATCACCCCTTCCTAAACTTGGAATTTTGCCTACTTTTCAGAAATATATGCCTTTCTGTCATCCATTTCGGCTTTCCTACCCTTTTCTTCCATTCCGTCCATGCATGTCCAATTGGCAAAAATTGCCAAAATCGCCTACCTTTCACAAAACAGTTGCTAACCACATCAAAATATTATTTTTTTCATTTCAACCTGTTCTTGAAAGCCAGGAAATTGGGGGATTCAGCACAGCAAACCATTTGTTCCTAGCTCTTACAAGGAAAAAAACCACAGTCTTCTTTTTACATCATTTTATTGGCATTTTTTGAAGAAAAAAAAACAATTTTTGCCCTTTTTGCTTATTTTCTCTTACCCCCCCCCTACAACAACCTATGATTCCTGGGTGGCGTTACGACTGCCTATATGTGGGGGAAAAAAGGAGCCAAATTTGGCCGAGATATATCATGTAACAAAAAAGTTACAAGGCATTGAATGGCCACATACTGAAATCACCAAAGAAGGCCCTGGCACTGGTGGGGAAATACCCATGGCACCTAAAGGGTTAAAAACCTATGCTTAACTAGAGCTAGATAGAATTGACTTTGCCGCCATTTTGGAAAACATCTGCCATTTTGATTCTGACTCTCTCTGTTCAGAAATATTAACCATGTTTTCAGCTGCCAGAGCAGACTGACCATTTAACCTATGTCAACACTAGAGCTGCCAAGAGCAGACTATTTGTTCTGTGCAAAGAGACCTTGTAGTCAGAATTAATTCTCATTCAAAGTGTTATCTATGTCTACAGACTCCTCATCCCCCAAACAGTGACATACAATGCAAAGTAACTAATGCTATGAGTTTTGGAAGAAATCCTTTGTGCATTTCTTGGAACAGGACTTATCCTAAAGATCGACACAGCTGAATACAACAAAGTTTGCCAGTATCTTTAAGGAACCTTGTAGCCAGAGTGAACCTCAATTCAAAGTGTTGTCTGCATCAATAACATCAGCCATATTCAAACGTCAGAACTGAATGGTAGACAAACTAAAACTATGTGCCTTAGCAATGAACTATTGAATTTGTTTCTTGAAACTAGGATCAACCTAAACCGGAGAACCAACTTCATCATTCAATCTTCAAGGATAGGACAACATGTCAAAAGTGCATACTAATATTGTTATATTTGTTATTTGAACTGGGCACAAACCCAAATTTGTAACTTATTAGTTTTGGAAGGGCTGGGCTATGACCAGGACTGTGTATACAAACTGCATGCTTTGTGATGACCAGTAATCCCTCCCCTCAGTGTCTGCTGGTACACACTGCAAGGTGCTTGGGATTCAGATAGCTATCTGCTTTGGTATTTGAATCTGTACAGAATAATGTTATATTCATAACTTTGACTGGCGGATTTCATTTTTGGTGGTACTAAGCCTCGATATTCCTTGCTGATCTATCACACTAACAGCCCTAATATCAAGCTCTTGAAACCTTGCTTTCAAATGGGCTCTTCTGTATAACAAGTATGAAGGGCAAGCGAGAAGGAAATGCCCAACAGTTTCGACACTGTGCACGGGCACTTATTTGTTTCAATAGGGGACTATGCTGTGCATAATACAGCCACTGGCAAAATACTAAATCTAAATTTAACGTATGAGCGTAAATATTTTACTGTGTCCAAATACACTTCATAGCCTCTGCAACCTTTATCGTCCCAATAATTCCTCAGGGCAACAGATGGACGAGCGCTGCTCCTCCCGCTCTGTTTTTCTACTTTTTGTGAGTAGGGCTCCTTGACTCTTAGCTTATCATTAGATACAATGACAGATGGAGGATACTATAGACCGTTCTATCCTAGGACCCTAACCAAGTCCTAACCATGCAGGATCCACTTCATGGAAGGTGTCTAATGCCATACTTGAGTTTGGTTTCTAAGTGTGAATCCGGGATTTGAACCTCTGTTGCTCTGCATGGTCTTGCTTCCAAGACCAGCACGTTGCCGCTGTACTATCCTCCGTTGGCCCAGAAGGTCAATCCCAGCATCTTTAAACTTAAGGAGATCCTCCTTACCCCACAGTCTAATCCAGTATAAAACTGACATAAGGGCTATTTCATCTCCTATATTGGGTAAAGTTGTTTCCTCGTGAATTAGCACAGTGGATGTCCCAGCTGGGAGCCCCAGATTCCTCTTCAGGAAACCATTCTCGGCTATACTGAGCTTATTACATTTTGAGTGACCCTAAACCTCAGCCTGATTTACAGTCATGTTACCGTCATGTTCTCTTCAGATTTATTTATGACCCTTGTGGTAACATTACCACTCCTTGTTGTGTTTTCTAAATTTGTGCAATTCTCTTTAGGGACTGGGCATGTAGGCTGATTCTTATCTATTGTGTCTACCCATGGGTCCTTACTACAATTCACATTTTCTCCTGGCGCTCCGGTGACCCATGAACAGGAGTTATACTTCGTTCCTTGATGAAATTGTGACATTATATTGCGGGTGTGATGTCCCTCTATTGGCTCACTTCCTGGCATCACAAATAGGCCCATGTGTTTCTACTGTGATAGAGTATTTCTCCCCCCCACCTGGTTGCCAACCTTAGATATTTTAAAGGGGTCAAGCATATCATTCATTCTACGGAGTGAGATAGAGGAGATATTATCCCTTGTATCCTGGCAAGTTTTGCTTCTGCTACTTAGCCCTTCTGTACTGGATAAGGGAGAAATGACAATAGCCTTCCTACATACCTTATCTGGCGAGGAGTGTAAGTCTATTTATAACGCCTCATCCACATAGTTATTAATAACACAGTTAGGCGCAAACAAGCTGAGCAATATCTTCCGTGGTCCCGGGGATTAAACTGGTGGTGTTCCACGTTGCTTGCTTCCAAGCCAGCGCATTGCCCCAGTGACAAACACAACAGATGTTTTCTTTGCTTTGTTAGGCTTAGAAGCTGTGGGAGATGTTAGCACCGTTCTCTTAGCCATTACTGGGGGGTGCCTCACTATACCCTCCAATGTCTTTATATACAACACACTAAGTAAAAAGAAGTGCTGTCGCAAGTACAAAAAGAATTCTTTTTCACCAGAGAATCACGGGTGTCCCTGCGCAACCAGGCCCATTTCTTACACCCGGAAAACAACCAGCAGCAGGCTGAGGAAAAGTCATTTCAGGTGACTATGAAACACAGATAATGCATTCTGATCTAGTGTGGTTTAGTACTACAGGCCAAAGGCCCAGAACCATAGCATGGTGTAGTCCTCTCGATGCGACCACCTGTCCTCAGATAAGAACGGAACACTGCTTAATTCTATCAAGATTATACATAAAGGGGAAGTTTACTCAGAAAGTTTGTCCCAATAGATCGGCATGTATTTTTAAACCTACATTTTCCTCACATTTCCACATGCAAAAACAATGGTGTGGGCGCCACCATCTTGTGCTAATCTTATCTGTTCGTACATCGCCCGAAGTTCAAGTGCCCTCGTAGCAAGAATATAGATCACCCGCCCCTCCAACGGACGTCACTTATCCAAACTATATGCTCCACCTATTTACATGAAGTTCGTGGCCAGCTTAGCCAAACGTACCCTGTCATCACCCACGCCATAACGTTACCTGACGCAGAACCAAGAAGATAAACGCATGCATCCTCTAACAGCTCGAAACCTTTCTCTTTTCACAAATGGGAGAAGAAAACCTTTATTTTGAAGAAAACAATAGTCTGCAATGTTACAAGTACCTTTATTTTTCACATAACGCTCTAAATAGATTGGCCATGAAGACATGTATATATTTAGCCAGTAGAAGTTATAGCTAGTGAAAATCGCGTGCTTCCAATGTTTTATAACCTAATGAAATTCCGATTGCGCTTGGTTCCATCGCAGATTTTATTTTCGAACGCACTGTGTTCCATTAGTCAGAAGATAAGGAGTTGTTTCACTTTCAAACACAACGGCATCACATCAACTTGTTTTCACATCATAAACGCTAACAGGTTGCTCCTTGTTGCCGTGTCCGCTAGAGGACATATTGGTCCCTGGCTATCGTCCCACATAATGTTAATCACAGAAGGGCTGTTGATTATTATCGTCCAATGTTGATTGAATAATCCATGAGACAGGAGCTGGAATCTATGGCATGCGCAGAACGGTAGAATATAGCTATGTAAATGACAGTAATAGAATATATTTCAGTAGCTGTTTTATAATAAAATATACACATTAAAATATGCTAGCTAACAAGTTACATTATAATTCAGTACCAGACGAAAACGAATGAGCAGCACCCACACCACACGTAATGAACACAGATGTCAAGACTGGTGAGTAGGTAATGTACTAGAGGGTAATTCCCTACTCTGTCAAGGACTGGGAAATCACAAACCGAAAACAAAAAGGTGTCCTGACAGGTTCACTAAACATACATATACATTCTATTTATAGTAGTCTCCTCAATGCCAAGAGTATGGCACAAACTATCTGAAATAGTTGCTAGATATGATTTTTATAATTTTATGTGTCCACCTAAGTCTTCATTGGGATAAGTCTTTCAAATCCACCATTTCCTACTTCTGTGTAAGAATTTATACAAAAGTAACTTTTTATTAATTTTTTGTTATTGCTCACAAGCAAGGTCTATAAATTACCAAGCACAATTGGCTAAAAATAAATTCCGAAGCAAGCACAATATATACAACAATGGAACAGATGGGTATCCATATTAGTGTACACAATTTTTCATATAGAACAAAATACAATTATTTATACACATTTGAAAAGAACATTGGAAAGAAGAAAAAAAACTTTTTCTCTAAACTGTCAACACAATGTGAATATTGGAAATGATAGGTCCCCTCTCGGTGGTTGAAACCATATGTAGCTGAATTTTAAATTGTCAGTTCAGTTGGGGGCATTTCCAATTTGCTAGCTAAACTCAAGGTCTGCTAGCTGATCTCGGGGTCTACGTGTGACCTCATGATGGATCTAGAAGGTGTCGTACTCGTACAAGTATGAATCCAAAAGTACAAGTAATCTACGTTTTGGCAGAGTAGGCAATCCCGCCTTCCTCAGGACCAGTAGAAGTCATGACCCATGTCTGGGGCTCAAGATCGAATTCGCCACTTATTGTACAGTCAGTAGAGTGTATAGCACGACAATCCGTCACATATATACACAGGCGTTTCTTTAAATAGCAGAATAAACTTTGCAGCAGTCACTTAGCATCTTTTTGCATGCAGAGCACTGGGGTGCCGTTAGAAAGCCATGCTCAGTTTGACACCGTGGTGGTACCCAGGATGGACTGCAACCTTCAGAAGTTGTATTCGTCAATCTGTGTGCTGGAGCCACAGTATATGGGTTGTTGCTCTCTCAAAGGACTGCGGACGTGTGAGTCGGCGAGTCATGCGAGCGTAGTCATGGTAAACGACAGGAGCTGGAAGCTATGGCATGCGCAGAACGGTAGAATATAGCTATGTAAATGACAGTAATAGAATATATTTCAGTAGCTGTTTTATAATAAAATATACACATTAAAATATGCTAGCTAACAAGTTACATTATAATTCAGTACCAGACGAAAACGAATGAGCAGCACCCACACCACACGTAACAAACACAGAGATGTCAAGACTGGTGAGTAGGTCACACCATGACGTGCAGGGAAGAGCACAGAAGTAATCAGACCACCGAATGGGAGGGAGACCCAGGTGTACCCGTTTCCCATAGCGGCCCCTACCTGAAATTAAGGACAGAGATAGGAACGTCTTAGGTTGAACCAAAGACAGAGGGCATTTTAATTAAAGTGGAAACAGTAGCGAGCAAACAGGTAACCTCTGTGATCCAGGGAGCCCAAGGGCACTGCGAAAAGGGTTTCGCACTGCCTTAACGGTGCCCAGGGATACGATCGTAGCTGCACACCAGGATATGCCATGGGACAAAGCAGTGCAGTCGTCATTAGCCTGAACACAGGTTGTGGGTGCAGCTGTTGGAGGAGTCATCACCACAATATAGACCACCTAACAACCCACAACTATGCACAGAAAATATAATTGTGAAAGGCACAACAAACCGCAAGGGCAACACTCGGGTGGTTATAACGCGCAATATAAATGTTCTTCAACATAACATAAGGTACGATGTGCATTCTTTGCATCAAAAAATAAATGTATCCGTTTCATAGTTAGTCATCAAGTGCACAGCACAGATGCCATTTTCAATCACCGAAATATCATGTAAAGTTACGCTTACATCATTTCCGGGTGTTCCATTCTCTCGATGTGAAGCAAAACAACTGCACTGACCAACAGATCCCAGAAATAGAAACTGAAGTTTTGTATGTCCACTTTCAATATAGCCAATGTTATCAATTCTTTGTGGCTATTCGACACAGGAGGGTCATTACAAGTTTTTAGCGGTGTCTAGGCGCTTGCAGTAACTGCACTTGCACTAACCTACTGAGCTATCTTGAGTATATTAGAGCTTATTCGAAGCGTGGAGGAAAATGCTGACATCATCCAGGCCTCTCGAACTGGGTGAATCCCACATGCTTGTAAGGGGTTAACTGCGAAGGCCCTTCATGAAGACATGAACATCTAGCCTTTGCAAGAAGCTCTATGCAGCCCTTGGGAGCCAGGCACAGCTTTGCACAGCTTTGCTCGTCTTCGCTCTGCGAGTCAGGTCCACTGATAATGCAGAAATACCAGACCTTCCCCAAAACAACGTGCATGAAGCCTGGGAGCCAAGACTGGCTGTTTCCAGTCTTGTAACTTTCCAGGTGAAAACATGTTTACTGCCCGGAAGGATGAGCCCAGAAGCTTCTCGAAGAGTTGGTACGTCATAGTGATTGACGTGCAGCCCCTAATAAGAGAACTATACCTGGGCCAGTAAGGGAGGGACTCATCCTGGGCTGTTTGGTGAAACGCGCGCACGAAGAGGAACAGCGCCTGGACGACCAGCCATGCACTATCTGGGCCGAGACTCCTAGCATCACATCCCTGCTCTGGTACAGGACTGTGGGGGCCTTGGCCAGTCCTCCCCTCATCTCTCGAGGAGTGCCGGGCACCTGTAGCGGCGAGGGTCCCGGGTGTGATCTGACCTGATCTACATTTTCTAGGAGCGTAAGATAAATAATTGCATATTCATCTGTGACTGATAATTGGCATTATTCAGCTTGCACTTTTATTCCCATATTATTGTAAATTGCTGCTTAGTTCTCACTAGACATTCTAGAAATAAATACAAGCATTGTATATTCTGTGTGATTGGGTTTCTTCCAGACTGAGTTCATTTTGTTTCGTATAAACTTACTTGTGTGGGGAAGGTGATTAGGAGTGATTATAGCACCAAGGGCTGGCCCCAAGGGGAGGGTGCGGGATTCCCCTTTTCACTACATTTGGCGTGGTCGATTGCAGGATTTACGAGCACAATGCCTTTCTGGAAAAGACAAGCAAAAGATGAATGCAATGTGGGAGATGGTGCACTCTGTCACATTGCAGGATGGCCGGCATCAAATGCTTGGTCGGGTGTGGCAGACATTTTGCATCGGTACTTGGCACCGAGGGCATGGGACATGCTTAAAAATGATGTTTCCCCGGCGGTAATTAGTGAGTGCTTGGAGAGTTTGCCGCTTGGGAAATGCAGATGGGAGCTAAAAGCAGCAGGAAACATAGGCTGGTTATTCCTGCAGGCGCTCAGAAAGTTGCATGAGAATGAATTGCTTAAAGATGCGCAGATTCACAAATTAACTGATGAGATTTCCCTGCTCCAGGAGCAACATATAATTATATGAGAGAGCCTTGAATCGTCCGTTAAGAGGGCTGATCTGATGGAGGACAGGTGTGCCTCTTTAGCTGTGCGTGTAGCCACGCACAAGCGCAGACAGCGGCGGGGCAATCCGTCAAAGATAAGGATTCGCGCACTAATTAGGAAAGCTAACTAGGACCCAAATTTATGGTCGGGTGAAGTCAGTGACAGCAAAACTGAACAAACATTTGACTGGGATGAATCTGTTGAAGTCAGGCTTGCAGAGTTAGACTGCTCTGACGAAGAGGAGATGGAATGTGCTCCAAAGAAATGTGTTTATCCAGCGCGGCCGTTAATCACTAACAAGTCAAAAGGCGAAGCTGGCGGTGCAAACATTCAGAATACTAGGATTGTCCGCGATTATACACAGACTGAACTTTTAGATGTTGCCCAATTATTCAGACAGACGACAGGTAAAGCACTTTTGATGTGGTATCTTCTTTTGTGGGATACGGGTGCCGATGCGATCTTCTTAACTCCAGAAGAACTGTTAAAGATGGGTTCACTCACTACTAATGTAATGTTGGGGCAGATAGTGCGCAGTGCACTCGGGCAGCAAGGCTTGCATTCCTTGTTTAATTGGCTTCAGACTGCCCTATTGAATTTGTATCGGAGTCAGATGGATATAGAAGAGAATTGGGGAATTTGGGGATCAATAACAGAAGCAACAGATCAGCTTAGAGAGATGGGTTTACAGTGTGCACTGTACAGTGCAAATCTTGCAGGGCCTGACATGGAGTTATTTACAGCTGGAATGCGTGCTCGCTTGCTGAGAAACGCTCCAAGCCATATGAAGGGAATATTGCTTTCATTGCTGGGTCCAGCGCAAGGCAAACCCATCTGTTAGGGCAATTAGAAGGGTTGGATGTGTGCAAAGCGGCGCGCCTAGTGGCTGCGAGTAATGACTCAGAGAAAAAGCGTGGCAAAAATGTAAAGTCCAAGGAGAAAACTAACACTATTGAGGTCACACGCAGACAAATGTGGGTGGACCTGCTAAAAGCGGGAATTCCAAGGGAAGAGATAGACAGTAAACCCACACCTGTGCTGCTTGAGAGATGGAAGAAATTGAGAAAACAGGGATCGGGAAAAACGAAGCCCTCTGCACCCTCTGAAGAAGAGGTGTTGAAGCCCAAAGTGCGAGCAAAAGGTTACCCTGATTTAGCAAAGGACAAGTGGGAGGTCCCAGACCCCATTTTTGATTGAAGGGCTGGCTCGGTCTTTGAGGTACGGTTAATAAAGAGAACCAGTCCCAGAGACAGATGCCCTTTTGTGCCACTTACATTGTATTTGGATGAGAAAATAAAACACGTCTTGGCTCTATTAGACACGGGAGCTGAGGTAACCAATTTGAATGGCAATCCCAGTAAATTATCTGGTCCCAGAGTCCTAGTCAATGGGTATGGGGGAGCAGAAACTGTTGCAAAAGCTTTTAACGTAAAAATGTCAATTGGCGAGGGATTGCCTTTCACAGCAAATGTCTTGATTGCAGATATACCGGAATATATCCTTGGCATGGATGTGTTGTTGGGCAAAAGTGTGACTACAGATTTAGGTGAATTTGTTTTTGGCAATCGGAAAGTCCATGTGAGAGTTGTTAACCCCGTGGTGGTTGGGCATGCCAAATGGTCCCCCTTGAATTTACCTCCTCCTGCTGAGCCAGTGTGCGTGAAACAGTACAGGTTGCCAGGGGGACATAAAGAGATCGGTGAAACTATTGAATCATTGGTAAAAGCTGGCATAATGAGGCCGGCAGTCAGTCCATTCAACTTGCCTATCTGGCCTGTCTGCCGCCCAGATGGGGCATGGCGTCTGACAATTGATTACCGCATTTTGAATAAGAAGGTGCCGCCCTTAGCTGCAGCGGTGCCAGACATCATTACTCTGATTGAAAACCTTACTAAAGAAGTGGGTGAATGGCCTGTGGTCCTTGACCTGGCCAATGCATTTTTCTCCATTGATATTGACACTGAATCACAAGACCAATTTGCTATCACTTGGGGAGACAGACAATTTACCTTTACTAAATTGCCCCAGGGGTATTTGCATAGTCCCACTCTGTGTCATGGATTGATTGCCAGAGACTTAAAGATGATGCAGTTGGATGATGTGTATGTTGCTCATTACATTGATGACATCATGCTGACCAGTGCTGAGAAAGAACATGTAGAAAAAGCTGCTGAAAAGTTGATCACACACATGCAAGACCGGGGGTGGGCCATAAATCCCGAAAAGGTACAGGGGCCTGCTAAAGAGGTGAAATGTTTAGGTGCAATCTGGTCTGGGTCAGTAAAGAAATTTCCCGACCCTGTAATTGACATGGTTCAGCAGATGGCTCCAGCAGCAGATAAAAAAGAGGCACAAAGATTTATTGGGTTAATGGGTTTTTGGAGAAATCACATACCTCACTTTAGCCTGATACTGAAACCCATCTACAAAGTCACCAGAAAGAAACATGATTTTACATGGGGCCTAGAGCAACAGTCTGTCTTTCAGCAGGCTAAGGACGCTTTGCAGAATTACATCACGCTGGGCCCCATGACAAAAACTGATCTGTTTGAACTGGAAATTCTTGTCTACAATGATATTGCTGTGTGGAGCTTGTGGCAAAAGCAAGGACAGAAAAGAGTGCCGCAAGGTTTCTGGTCAAGAAAGCTCACAGATCCTATGACAAGATACATTCCGCTTGAGAAACAGGTTGCTGCAGTGTACTGGGCTCTAGTCGAGACTGAAAGAATCACAGGCGAGCAACCAGTGACAATTTGCACAGAAATTCTGATCATGGGCTGGGGGCACGACACTGCTGCAAGCGGGAAAAGTGGCAGAGCGCAAGACGCCACCCATGTCAAATGGAAATGGTATTTACAACAAGGTGCGAAAGCTGGCCGCACAGGGGTTTCCAGACTGCAAGAACAAATGCTGGAGGCAGTGAACTTGGAAGCAATGCCTGAACCGAGCACCCCTGTGACGCTGCCAGAATCTCCTTTCAAAGCCGCACCCGCCTATGATACATTGACGGAGGAAGAACAAAAGTCTGCATGGTTCACGGACGGCACCGCAAAATATGATAAAGGGCAAAGACACTGGCAAGCTGTTGCATTCCAGCCCCACCTAGAAACACTGCTAATGAGAGAAGGTGTGGGAGGATCCAGTCAATATGCTGAACTGCAGGCGGTGGCCTCCATGATTGAACAGGTGAAAGAGACAGAGACTGCATACATATACAGGGACAGTTGGGCCACGTATCAAGGCCTGACGCATTGGGCACCAGCATGGAGAAGAGACGGCTGGTGGATCAAGAACACTCCGATCTGGGGAGGACCGGACATCTGGGAAGAGATGTGGTGCAAAGGTGAGAGGTGCAAAATCTGCATTGGGCATGTCGATGCACACATGCCCCCTGACATCTCACTGGCCACCCTGTTCAACAACGAAGTGGATCAAATGGCAAAGATTTGCCCAGTGACAACACCTGAAGAAGCTGAGGTATTGCAAGGAATGGCGGACTGGGCACACTAAACCTCAGGGCATCTAGGGCAAACAGGACCTTATCAATGGGCAAAAAGGAGACAATTGCCCATTACCATGGATCAAGCCAGGTAAGCTGCGTCCCAATGTTCTGTGTGCTGTGAAGTGAAGCACTACCCTCTGGAGAGGAAGCATCAAGGCCCTTTGAGAAGAGGTGAAAGAGCTGCTAGCGTATGGAAAGTTGACTACATTGGCCCTTTACTGCCAGAGAATGGGAAGCACTATGTGTGGACCATGGTAGACACATACTCTGGACTACTGTTCGCTTATCCAGTCGCCCATGCAGATCAACGGGCTACCTTGCAAGGAATGGAATACCTCATCAGGCACTATGGCATCCCAGATGAAATCCAATCGGACCAAGGCAGTCATTTTGCTGGACACAATGTGCAAGACTGGGTGTTAGAACAAGGCATCAAATGGACACTGCACATCAGCCGGTACCCAGAATCCTCTGCTCTGGTGGAACGCAGCAATGGGCTGCTCAAGCAACAAGTTGACTAAGACTCACACTCTCAAGGGGTGGTCCAAATACCTGGCACAAGCACTGTTTGAACTGAACAATCGTCTGCTGGGAAACCGCCAGACACCCTTTGTGAGACTGACAAGTGAGAAAGTGGAATCCACAAAGACTCTTGTTGTGTGGAAAACCGACAAAGAAGCAAAGCTGCCTGTGCAAGCCACTGCAGGCAGCATTGGGCTTGATCTATCTATCTGTGAGGATGATGTTATACCAGCGGGGCAAACCAAATCCATATCACTGGGTATTGGCATCAAATTGCCGGCTGTCACTTATGGACGCATTGCTGCACGTTCCAGCCTGGAGAAAAAAGGCATTGACATTTTGGGAGGTGTGATTGATCCTGATTATAGAGGGACTGTTTTGGTACTCTTACATAACACTGGTGCATCTGCAGTACCATTAACCAAATAGGACCGAATTGCACAATTGATTTGTGAGCAAGCAGTTGTTCCCCTAGTGGTTGAAAGTAAGCCAGCCCCAGACACTACACTGAGGGAGGAAGGATGCTTCGGTAGCACAGGGAAAAAGGTGTGGGTTCACCATCCAAACAAAAAGCCTGAGGCTGGGGAAGTGTTAAGCCAAGGTGTTGGAAGTACTTATGTTGTACTTTTGCATAATTCTGACGTGCCTGTTTATATTCCCGCTACAAGGCTCATACCACGAACGTAGAGCAGTATGCAGGGGATGGGATTTACCTTGCTGTGGGTGCTCCTGGCCTGCCAAGCAAACGCTTTCTCTGTAAAGAATGGGTTGATGCAAGACGCTACATGGACTCTGAGAATCGCATGCACTACACCTGATGCTCCAGTCCTGCGTGATAACTACAACCGCACCGTAACCTGTGAGAAAAGCGCTACAAACGAGTATCCACATGGAACTGCGAAAGTGATAAATTGGCATATTGTCGGACACCTTTTGTCACTGACTCATATGACTGGTGCTTATGAAATCTTAGGCCCAAACGTTTCAGTGAATGGATCCAATAATTTGTTTGTTGTTTCATGTTTCTTCTGTCCCAAGAACTGCAGCGAGTGTACTCGGCAAGATTTTTTGGACTATAACTTGACCAAATGCATTTCATACAATTGTACGTTGAAACAGCCACTGCTGGATGGTAGTATGGTGTTTGTATCTAAAACTGATATTGTATATGGCAGGCATCCCACTTGCAGAATGGTTTTCTTCAAGTCACACAAAGTAGATACTGTAAATATGCTAGATTTCCCAGTAGTTAGACAACACTTAAACTGCAGACATGTGATGCACGCGTCTACCATTACAGAGGTGCACTTAGACATAGATTTATCACGAGGCAATGTTTCCTTAGTACTACCAAGCTGCTACAAATGGAGTCAATTTCTATGGCCCATCGCCAAATTGCGAGTAGCTAGGGGGTTAGATTCATTGATTGCAGGGGCAGCAGGGGTGGGGACAGGAGCTTTAAATGCTTTTGACATAGAAACTGTGCGCAATAAGTTAGCCACTATGGGTTCTGATGCCAGCGCCGCTATAAAACTCCTGGCCCAGTGGGGCCCATTGATAAGCCCTACCCTGTGCAACACTGCTACAAGTATTGGCAACCAATGGAAATGGCAGAATTTTAGCTATGACGAAATTTTTTCTGCCATAGAGCAGGTCAACAAGACTGCTAAAGACACACGATGCATTTTATGGCAAACTTTGTTAAATCAGCAGGTGTTGGCTTTCCGCTCCGAATGGGGGCGACTATCCTCAACCCACTGGCACACAGAGCTACAGTTACTAGCAAACATATGGATTAAACCGCTTGCTTTTGACTGCATGAATAACACATGCCATGCTTTAATCCAAGTTAGTAGAACCGCTTATGCTTTAGAAATATGGTGTCCTTTTATAGTACTGCCTATGAAAATCCATGGTTCTTGGTGGGTGCCGCAAATACGAGGGGAATGGTTAGACAGCCAAAACCACACCATCCACAGTCACACCTGCATGCCCTGGGATCAGGGGTGGGTGTGTCCCCAAACGGGGAGGATTCCTGACCTGTGCATGCATCCCGTAGCAGGGGAGTGCACCTGGATGCAATGCCACATTAATGGGACTGACATTTTCCAAATAGATCAGCATAAAGCTTGCGTAGTTACTAATCATTCCTTGCTTATTAACAATTACAGGTTATTAGGGAATCCTCAAGTATTTTGCGTAGATCAGGTTGTGACTATCTTAGACATTGTTACTCACACCTTATATTCATTAACCCAGTGGTCTCACACTACTTTACATGCCGAGCTCACGCATTTGCTTAACTGGACTCTACCCTATGGGGTGATTACTGCCCGGCTTCAAGCTATTAGACAATTTGCCCAAACTGCTTGGAAAGATTTCCAGACGCTAGCTACCTCAGTTATTTCTGCAGAGTGCAAGTTGATAATAGACAGGAACCAATTAATCAAAACTGCTGCCATCTGCAATCAGTTACTACTCACCACTGGTGGGATGTATTCACTGGATGGTCTCCCTCATCCACTAAGCTGCTTAATTGTCATGCTTGCGCCATGGGCGCATCCATTTACACTCAATATGGACTATTTGCTTATCATTTATTTACAACAGACTCCAACAAACTACGTATACCATAATGCACCTGGCTACAAACATCGATTCCTGGCTGTTCCTATTTGTCATCAAAGGAACTACACCCCCCAGAAGCCCTAGGGACTTGCCCTGCTTCCACCAGCCTAGGAACAGAAAGGGAGGTGGCCGATTGCCTGCAGGTGTGCTTAGCCAGGTGCAACCAATTAGCCTGCCTCTGTGCTGGGCTAGGCAGTATAAAAGGCTGCTGCCTGCAGTGGCTCGGCCTCTTGCATTGAGAGTCCTTCCTCCACCTTTCACGTTTTCCTTCGGATCTTGTATGCTGATTACCTTCACTCCTGCTTGGACCTTGCCTTGTTGCTTGCTCCACCCTGCTGCCTCCAGCCATAGCCTTCCAGGCTCCCTGCCTCAGAGCCCTGCTTCTCTGGGCTCTCCACACTGCAGCTGATCACGCTCTGCTGCCTTCCAGCCTCCGCCCTTGCCCTGCCGGGCTCTCCACATTGCAGCCGATCACGCTCTGCTGCCTTCCAGCCTCCGCCCTTGCTTTGCCTGGCTCTCCACATTGCAGCTGATCACGCTCTGCTGCCTTCCAGCTTCCGCCCTTGCTCCTCCGGGCTCTCCACATTGCAGCCGATCACGCTCTGCTGCCTTCCAGCCTCCGCCCTTGCCCTGCCGGGCTCTCCACAATGCAGCCGATCACGCTCTGCTGCCGTCCAGCCTCCGCCCTTGCCTTGCCGAGCTCTCCACATTGCAGCTGATCACGCTCTGCTGCCTTCCAGCCTCAGCCCTTGTACTCTGGGCCTTCCTACTTGGCAGCTTATCACCCTCCACTGCTTACTACCTACCTTTTCCGCTGGGTTCTCGGCCTAGCTGCCCTCTACAGTCCTCTGCTACCTTCTACGTTCAGCGGCCCTGCCCTTCAGGGTTCACTCCATACTGCCGGCCCTTCTGGGATCCTTGCCGTGCAGTCTGCTTTACTCTTTTGACCTAAGCCCTTTTCCTCTGGGCTCTCTACCTTACAGTCCTACTCCTGTGGGCTTACTCATTGCCTTCCTGCTCCTCTGAGCTCTCAACCTTGTTCCTTACTGTCCTCTGCTATCCTTTCCTGGTACACGACTTTCCCTCCTTCTGCGAGTTTGCTATCACCTCCTTTCCTGGATTTGTCTGTAGTATATTCTCTTGTGCTGTTTGTAGACCCTTTTGTACAGAGCTTGTCTGTTGGTTGCCATCAGTCAACCTCTGCCCCTTCCCTTGTCTCGTTTCTACATTACAGACACCCATAGCTGCTGTTCCAAGTCATGAGCAAACAGCGTGGGCCTCTGTTATAGCAAACTGTGCAGAAGGCTAGAGTATTTCCAAGGTTCTTGGAATACTCTTTTCCTATATCTGCATACACCCCAAGAGGGTATTCATTCTGTATCTTTTTCCTTGCTACTCTTCGTTCTCTTTCCTTTCTGCTGTGTGTGTTCTTATCTGTCCACTTTATTTGGCACAACCACCCCAAACCATTTCTGGGTGTCCTGTGCCACTCTTAATAGAGTGCCATCCTTGACAGAATGCAAGAGCCAAAGATTTCTTATTCCATTGGCCGGAAAGGCACACACAGACCAAAGATGCTTTCCTTTCGAGTTAAGAAACCTTTGCATAAACCTATGGTTTCCCTAAAGACAGCAAACAAGAAACTTAGTCTAAAGGACAGTCTCGCCTTAGTAAACAAAGATTTACAAGCACGGTACTATACTCACTGGCTAACTGACCCTTCTTCCATGTACAATTATTATGACATTTGCGACTATGATCCGCAGTCCTTATCTGTTGCAGAGCTACAGCAAGATAATGAATTCTTACAGATCTTGTTAGACCAAACAGTGAAAGATTCACCTGCGTCTTCTGACAAGCCTTCTAACACCGCAACAGCTAAGGATATATCACTCATTGTGAGAGAATCTAAACCAGAATACGCTGTTGCCAGAGTGATATGCGCAAGATCAGCTTGGCAAGCTCCCCAGAATGCTGAATACCCTTTTTTGACAGGACAAGGCAGTCAGTATCCTGAGTTTTGTGCATCTGGTTCTGGGTACAAAAGACCTATACTAACCATCGGTTGTCTTAATGCTTCCACTGTATCTACTAACTACAATTACTCTAAGGTCAGTCTTCCCATTGCTACAACCGAATTTTCTGCCACACCAGCTTCTGAAGCTTTAGATCAAACTAATGATACTTACCTGCTACACGAACAACTTCTACGCCTTAAAAAGAAGACCGAAGACCTCTATGATGACTTTGTTTATTTGCATTATAAGAATCTTATGAAGGGACACAAGTTACCAGACCATCTGACACTATGTCCAACACCTGACATCTTATCTTTAGAGATCGACATGATAAGGCCTGGAATTGTCACGCAGAAAAGTATACAGACTTATACCAAGCAGATGGAAGACCTAAATATAGCATATGTATCCCTTCTAAAGACTGACACAGCTCTTTCACCTTCCAGCCACAGTAACTCAGGTTATTGTACTGACAGAAAATAATTAACTCCTCCGGTGGGTCAAATCACTCACACAGCCATAACACCACAAAACAAGGGTGGTCTTCGGATTGGAGATTCCTCTGAGTCAAAGGATGGTTCCGCCCTCACCCTTGCCTATTGTCCAGTACTCTCACTTACAACCTCTGAAATGACAACGGCAGCTGAGGAGACTGGCGCAGTTCACATCAAGCATGCTGAGTTGGCAAGCAGGGCTTGTCAAAGTGTGGCTGTGCTATCAGACAACACTCTTGAGCAATCAACATCTTCAGTTTTTTCGATACCCCCTGAATCGCCAGTGGTTGTGGTACCCGATCTACCAGTAGTTGCAACACCTGAACTGTCTGTAGCTGCTACAGCACCCGAACTTCCAACTGCAATTCATGATCTTCCTGCTGCTGTGGTTCTTAAACTCCCTGTCACATTTGAGACTCCTGAAGTCCCTGCTGCAAATCTTGAGGTTGCTATAGCTACTGTGATTCCTGAAGCTACTGCTAATTCTGATGCTTCCGATGCCCAGATTTCTACTTCCTTCGCAGCTGTGCTCGCTGCAGCAGAATCCTCTGCTACACAACCTGATCCCGCAGCACCTTCTCTTCCTGATCCTACACCCGCCATGCTAACTGTTGCAAAGTCAGCGAAGGGTTTTCCTGTTAAGACTACTGCTCCAGTTGTTCCTGCTGGTGTATCTATAGCACTAAGACTGTCAGACTCTACTCTACCAGTCTCAGGTGCGTTCCAGCCCGCTGGCTCTCTCATGGCACCCACACACCCAGTCGCTACAGCATCGATACTCTCTACAGCCATTCAAGATCTCACCGCTGCTGTAACCTCTGAACTGTCTACTAATCATGGGGAAACCGCCGCTGTGACTCCTGATCTCTCTGCGGCTAACCCTAACGTTGTCATTGCTGCTTCGGATGTCTTGGAAACCCTTCCTAAAGCTACCAACTCTGCTGTACCTATGGCTCCACATTCCAGCATCATACTGTTGCCCGTCAAAGCAAAATCTATCATGGAGCCTGCAGCAGTTTTTCGCAGTTCCTCTCTTCATGCACACACAGTTGGCGTTTGTGATCCAAAGACTTCGTCTTTTCTGATTTCTACATCTAAAGTTCAGAACATTGGTACTGTCTCCGTCATTCAAGACTCTCACCTTGTAACCCGTTTCTGGTGCTTCATGATGTGCCTTTTTGGATTAAGACTCTGGTACGATGTGACAGACATTCTTCCTCTAGGTCGGTCTTCAGGGAGCCTGGAGAGGGGCCTGGAGAGGGGCATACTGTCATGCTTGCGCCATGGGCGCATCCATTTACACTCAATATGGACTATTTGCTTATCATTTATTTACAACAGACTCCAACAAACTACGTATACCATAATGCACCTGGCTACAAACATCGATTCCTGGCTGTTCCTATTTGTCATCAAAGGAACTACACCCCCCAGAAGCCCTAGGGACTTGCCCTGCTTCCACCAGCCTAGGAACAGAAAGGGAGGTGGCCGATTGCCTGCAGGTGTGCTTAGCCAGGTGCAACCAATTAGCCTGCCTCTGTGCTGGGCTAGGCAGTATAAAAGGCTGCTGCCTGCAGTGGCTCGGCCTCTTGCATTGAGAGTCCTTCCTCCACCTTTCACGTCTTCCTTCGGATCTTGTATGCTGATTACCTTCACTCCTGCTTGGACCTTGCCTTGTTGCTTGCTCCACCCTGCTGCCTCCAGCCATAGCCTTCCAGGCTCCCTGCCTCAGAGCCCTGCTTCTCTGGGCTCTCCACACTGCAGCTGATCACGCTCTGCTGCCTTCCAGCCTCCGCCCTTGCCCTGCTGGGCTCTCCACATTGCAGCCGATCACGCTCTGCTGCCTTCCAGCCTCCGCCCTTGCTTTGCCTGGCTCTCCATATTGCAGCCGATCACGCTCTGCTGCCTTCCAGCCTCCGCCCTTGCTCCTCCGGGCTCTCCACATTGCAGCCGATCACGCTCTGCTGCCTTCCAGCCTCCGCCCTTGCCCTGCCGGGCTCTCCACAGTGCAGCCGATCACGCTCTGCTGCCGTCCAGCCTCCGCCCTTGCCTTGCCGAGCTCTCCACATTGCAGCCGATCACGCTCTGCTGCCTTCCAGCCTCCGCCCTTGCCCTGCGGGCTCTCTACATTGCAGCTGATCACGCTCTGCTGCCTTCCAGCCTCAGCCCTTGTCCTCTGGGCCTTCCTACTTGGCAGCTTATCACCCTCCGCTGCTTACTACCTACCTTTTCCGCTGGGTTCTCGGCCTAGCTGCCCTCTACAGTCCTCTGCTACCTTCTACGTTCAGCGGCCCTGCCCTTCAGGGTTCACTCCATACTGCCGGCCCTTCTGGGATCCTTGCCGTGCAGTCTGCTTTACTCTTTTGACCTAAGCCCTTTTCCTCTGGGCTCTCTACCTTACAGTCCTACTCCTGTGGGCTTACTCATTGCCTTCCTGCTCCTCTGAGCTCTCAACCTTGTTCCTTACTGTCCTCTGCTATCCTTTCCTGGTACACGACTTTCCCTCCTTCTGCGAGTTTGCTATCACCTCCTTTCCTGGATTTGTCTGTAGTATATTCTCTTGTGCTGTTTGTAGACCCTTTTGTACAGAGCTTGTCTGTTGGTTCCCATCAGTCAACCTCTGCCCCTTCCCTTGTCTCGTTTCTACATTACAGACACCCATAGCTGCTGTTCCAAGTCATGAGCAAACAGCGTGGGCCTCTGTTATAGCAAACTGTGTAGAAGGCTACAGTATTTCCAAGGTTCGTGGAATACTCTTTTCCTATATCTGCATACACCCCAAGAGGGTATTCATTCTGTATCTTTTTCCTTGCTACTCTTCGTTCTCTTTCCTTTCTGCTGTGTGTGTTCTTATCTGTCCACTTTATTTGGCACAACCACCCCAAACCATTTCTGGGTGTCCTGTGCCACTCTTAATAGAGTGCCATCCTTGACATTAATATAATGCTGTATCCATTGCTGTGGCTGCTGATTTCCCTAATATTAATTCTTATCATTTTCATTGGGCTCTTGCGCAGAACGTCTTTCCTTTATACTAGAATGACTGCGCTAGAAAAATGCTTAATCGGCCTACAGCACACCGTACATGCTTCTAAATCATGGGACTGAGTCAGAATTTTCAGGCCTCACTTTGAAAGGGGTGGAATGTCGTGTTAAGCTTCTAGGCGCTTGCAGTAACCTGCACTTGCACTAACCTACTGAGCTATCTTGAGTATATTAGAGCTTATTCGAAGCATGGAGGAAAATGCTGAAATCAGCCAGGCCTCTCGAACTGGGTGAAGCCCACATGCTTGTAAGGGGTTAACTGCGAAGGCCCTTCATGAAGACATAAACATCTAGCCTTTGCAAGAAGCTCTATGCAGCCCTTGGGAGCCAGGCACAGCTTTGCACAGCTTTGCTCGTCTTCGCTCTGCGAGTCAGGTCCACTGATAATGCAGAAATGCCAGACCTTCCCCAAAACAACGTGCACGAAGCCTGGGAGCCAAGACTGGCTGTTTCCAGTCTTGTAACTTTCCAGGCGAAAACATGTTTACTGCCCGGAAGGATGAGCCCAGAAGCTTCTCGAAGAGCTGGTGCGTCATAGTGATTGACGTGCAGCCCCTAATAAGAGAACTGTACCTGGGCCAGTAAGGGAGGGACTCATCCTGGGCTGTTTGGTGAAACGTGCGCACAAAGAGGAACAGCGCCTGGACGACCAGCCGTGCACTATCTGGGCCGAGACTCCTAGCATCACATCCCCGCTCTGGTGTAGGACTGTGTGGGCCTTGGCCAGTCCTCCCCTCCTCTCTCTCTCGAGGAGTGCCGGGCACCTGTTGCGGCGAGGGTCCCGGGTGTGATCTGACCTGGTCATCTACATTTTCTAGGAGTGTAAGATAAATAATTGCAATTTCATCTGTGACTGTTAATTGGCATTATTCAGCTTGCACTTTTATTCCCATATTATTGTAAATTGCTGCTTAGTTCTCACTAGACATTATAGAAATAAATACAAGCATCGTATATTCTGTGTGATTGGGTTTCTTCGAGACTGAGTTCATTGTGCTTCGTATAAACTTACTTGTCTGGGAAGGTGATTAGGAGTGATTATAGCACCAAGGGCTGGCCCCAAGGAAGGGTGCGGGATTCCCCTTTCCACTACAAGCGGTAACCCTCTGGTGCTACCGGTGGATTGCTGCCGACTCTAACACCATTCCTGCCGACTGAGATCACAGTGCCACTTAGACATTACAAGTCACGGCGGCCGGGATATCAGGCAGCGGAAAAGGTTAGTCCCCATTCCCATCGGACTCCATGGGGACTCGGAAGCACCGGCACCATTGTTAATGGTGTCGGTGCTTCCATGGCAACTGTGCCTTGCAGGGCCAATGCATCCGGCGGGTCAGACTACCATCGCGCAACGTTGTTGGCAGGCACAGTTGTAGTACGGCAGTCTGGAAAGGGTTCCAGTACGTTGCTACCAGCACCCTTACTTCCTTACCGCTGTACTTGTAATGACCACCATTGTGTCCTTCGAACTGTTACTGTGTTTTTTCATTCAAGGACAAGTAATGCCAGCCTGTATTCAGTGATCTAAGCAAGAGAGGGGTAGGTTACGTTTTGGAGAAATAATGTCACAAAAAAAGGTACAGCATAAGACCTTGCTTCTGACACGTGGTTTAGAAAACGAAGGACAGTTAAAAACAGCGATTTACAATATGTGCCTCAACAGGCGAGAGAAAACACAACAGAAAATGATGTATTGCCGTTACCTCTGGGGCTAGCTCTGCGCTGTAAGAATAAGTGAACCATACCCCCTTCTCGCTCATCCGGCACTCTTTCATGGCCCAAAGAAACCCCTGCACCTAGTCTCCTATAAACCTACTGACCTTCATTACTGAGTCCCTGTTCTACCCTTGATTCGTTTGTTCGCTACCTACATTTCTGGCATATTTTGAACGCCCCTTACTCCAATTCCTGCATGTCCGTTAATGCTCACTTGCACACCTGAAGCAGCCCTGTGTACCATTAGGCGATAATGGGTGAGATTGTGTGCTCACACTAAATATGTCTCCCGTGTGTTTATTCTCATGTCAAGTAGCCACACGCACCATGAGGTGAGACTTTAAAACACTGTGTACTCATACCTATTGTGCCTCTTGTCGCACTTGAAGTGACTATTTCTGCTAGCCAGGAATTCAATGTGGTGTATTTATCTCTTTTTGTTTTTTATTGAGCATTTGTAAAGCGCTTTACACAACAGAATTGCGTTTCTGAGCGCAACAATGCTCAATGGGAACAGAACATGGGGAAATAATAACAATGGCAAAACGGTAATACACTGTCATACTAGGCCTTGTGGCATTTGCCTGTGCTAGTGCATTGTGGAGAGGTGCTGGTGATTGCCATGGAAGAAGGAGCAGAGGGGTGGACAAGTGCTGGAGGAGGGCCCGGGAGGCAAGTGCTAAGGGGAGCCAAGGAGGAGAACCTCAGGCCTTAGTGCTAGTACAGGCGGATCTCGAGGCTAGTATGTGAGCCATCAAGCAGGGGACCACAGGGCAGTGAAGTGGGGTGGATGGGTGCTGGTATTGACTGGGAGGATGGTCCTGGGATCTTGTGAGATTCATGATGATCGGGCCATTGGTCACAGCGGCAGTGGGCTTATTAGCGGTGTATGCGAAAACAATAGAGTTCCTTGTGCATGATTGCGAGGGTCTTGAATTCGATCCTTGCAGCCACGTGAGGCAGTGCAGAGGTTTTAGTGCTGGACAGATGCAGTACCTGGGCTTGAGGGCAAGTATAGGCCTTGCAGCCCTATTCTGGATTAGCTTGAGGGGGCGAAGGGAGGAAAGAGAGAGATTGAGAAAGCTCCTGTTGCAGTAGTACAGCCTGGAGAGGACCAGAACTCCGGAGACATTGAGCTTTTGGGGGAAGGTTGAGAAAATGAATACCTGTGAGGAGGTGGAGCTGGAAGTTGGACTTCTTGGGAGGGTCCATGAGATGTGGGGTCAGGGAGAGAGCAGAGTTGGAGATGACCCCGAGTTTTTGTGCCTCACAAGATGGTTGGGGTAGAGGGCCCAAAGAGGGTCA
Organism: Ambystoma mexicanum; assembly: GCF_040938575.1. Taxonomy (NCBI): domain Eukaryota; kingdom Metazoa; phylum Chordata; class Amphibia; order Caudata; family Ambystomatidae; genus Ambystoma; species Ambystoma mexicanum. The sequence continues at coordinate 1,425,766,087 of NC_090931.1, read as the reverse complement.
GCACAGGGTAGGAGGAAAAGAGAGCACAGGTGTCCCGATGAGGTAGTCAGGAACATAGGCCTTTGTTCGATTACAATCTGAATGTGCGCATCTGGGATGTCATCCTTTTCACCACTTTCATTGGCCCTTTCAGAAAACGTTAACTCTAGGAGGAACGCACCTCCACTTCGTACAGGAAAAGACTTTAATGGCCGTACTTATTACTTCTGCATCGCCATATCCACGGATGACATTTCACGTGGTTACCTATTATTACATGATTGGAAATATGCATCAAAGTTTAGAACAATGGGCCATATGTCTGTACAATAATTGTCAGTTGTTGTTCGTGAGTGGTCCCCATAGATACAATTACCATCAAGAACACGGCCACAACTTCATCTCGTGTATCGCGTAACATGAATGGTAAATGTGATCTACCATGTTCATGTGAATCAAACCAGGACAATGGCGGTTGGTGAGTTGCAAGCAAATGATCAACGAGCTATGTGGGCTAATGCAGTTGTGCTAATACGTACACACATTTGCGACCCCTACGACCTATGCCGATGCAGCTAGGACCCACTTGTTCATGTGCCACTGGACTTGAACGCTATCTGCAAATTCATCACGTGAGTGATGGCTGAACTCTTCTACTGCCACTATCTACTCTGAATGTGATCTGTGCCTCTCACATCTGCCTGTCTCACCTATTCTACTTCTTGTTCATTGCGTTTTGTGCCCTGCTTTTGACTCTCAAACCAAGGTGCTGTGTTTTTTCATCCTGCAATTCCTAGATTGCATTGCATTTTGTGCCCTGCTTTTGACTCTCAAACTTGGTGCTGTTTTTTTTAACATGCTGCACACCCCTCCTACAACCGCTAGGCCCCTTGTGAGTAGAGCTGTAACCTGCAGTGCAGACTCTCCTCCTCCCTTCAACTATCCTATGCAACCCTGATGGCACTCACCATCTCTCCTATCTTCTCCAACTGCTACACTATCATCCATCCTCCCTCTCTTACAAAGTCTGTTAGGAAAAAGCATAAGAAAAACATACTGAGAGCCAAACCTGGCCTACCTATCACAGACACCTATGTCAGTGAAACGTCCAGAGAGGTCTTCAGTGATATCCTTTTCTCTGTCCCTTCTCCAGATCTATGGACTCCTCATGTCCACTCTCCTTCCTTTCACATCCTCTCCTATTAATGGTGGCCCCAAGTTGGAAGTCCTCTTGGCCGGCTTCTCATCATCACGCTGAATCATTAATGTGTAACACGCAGGCACTATCTTGGTTCAGGGTTCTCAACCCAACCTCCTCCTCTTTGACCTGCATCCCTCATCAACTTCCTTCCTCTCCCCCTACTACTGTATCCTTCCCTCTGACTGTTGTACCACGCCCCATACACCACCTCAGAAAACCTTCAAAGGCAGCAATCTCCTTCACCTGGCTACTCTTAACGCCAGCTCAGACGACAAACACTCCACCGCCATCCGCCTCCTTCTTGAAGAAACTGACCTCGACATTCTCGCTCTTACCGAGACATTGTTCAATGCCAGCTCAGTCATTGCTTTGACACCCTTCTCCCTGATGGCTTCAAGAACATTTCCAAGCTACAGCCTCACTGTGCTGGTGGTGGGGTTGCCTTAATCTTCCCTGAGTGGGTTTCTTCTTCCATCTTACCCACCCAGCTCTTCTCTTCCTTTGAAAGCCTGGTCTGCAAGTTGGTCATCTCTTCCCTCCTCTCTGACCATTGCTACTAACTACAGGCCTGCTGGTACTACCACCCTGTTCCTCTCTGAATGGGCCGATTTCTGTTCCTCCCTACTCTCAACCACCTCCTTTTGGATGACTTCAACATCCAATTGGACTCCCCTGTCACAGCATCCCCTCTCTCCCCCCCCCCTTTAGTCACTTCACTCTCGGTCAGATCATTCTCTCCTCTCATCTGGGTCCCCTTAGCCGCCTGACTGCACCTCCAAATGCCCTGCCAACCTTGTTCATGAACATCCGTCCGATTAAACAAGTGTCAGCTGCTGCCTTCGCAGCCACCTTTACCCCCCAACTCTACCACCGACTCTGCTCTCAGCAACCTTAATTTGGCCATTACCAACACCCTTCACATTCTGTCCCCAGTCATGAGGATCTGCCTGAAACCCGTCTCCAACATAACGTCGTGTACGACTCTGAACTCAGCCCTGAAAAGCAAGTGCAGAGCTACGGAACAGAAGTGGCATACCTCAGGCCCAACCTCTGACAAACTGGCCTGCCACCTGCTCTAAAGGCAATACAGACTCTCCAGCCGTGCCAAGAAAAGGGCCCACATTCAGGCTCTGGTATCTGGTGCATCCAATAACATGGCTGAACTCTTTGAAATCTGCACGGAACTATCCAACCCTTCTGCAGTCTCCTCCCCTACTCTTCCGTCTCAGGCCCTCTGCAACGCACTGGCCACACACTTCTCCACTAAAACTCTGAATATCCTGAGCACTCTTGCTACCCCACACCCAAACTGTCCCTCACTCCTTTGCCTCCTATGGCTTCTCACCCTATTTCTGCCTCTCTCTCCTCCTTCGGCCCTGTCACACCTGAAGAAGTTACTAGAGCTATCCACTCCATGAAGGTCTCTTCCAAACAGGTTTCCCACTGCTCACCCTGAACCATCAAGGACAGTATAGGCTCTCTTGCCCCTGCACACTTTGATCTCTGCAACCACTCTTGCCACTGGTTCTTTCACCTCCTCCCTCAAGCACTCCCTTCTGTGCCCCTCCTGAAAAAACCCACAGCAGACCCTACCTGTCCAGCCAACTGCCTTGCAATTTCTATCATCCCCTTCATTGGGAAACTTCTGGAGAAGCTTGCCTTTCCACAACTTACCTCACACACTGAACTTTGTGGTGGTCTCTACGACGATCAGTCTGGATTCTGAGCATCCAGAGGCACGGAAACTGCTCTCCTGAACACCTATGAAGAACTGCTCGCATCCCTTGACGCTAACTCTCCAGCTGATTTCATCCTGCTCGATCTCTGCTCTGCCTTCGACACAGTCAGCCATTCTATCCTCATAAAACAGCACCACGATACCCTTGTTATCTCGGAGTGGGCACTGGACTGGCTGACCTTCCTAACTGACCCTTTGACGCAAGTTATTGTGGGATCCTTCTCCTCACCTACTTCCTTCTCTGCCTTTGGTGCCCCCCAGGGCTCAAACCTCTCACCCTAGCTCTTCAACACTTACCTTGCTTGGGCTGGAAATCCTCATTTCCTCACTCTCTGCCAACTTCCAGTGCTATGCAGATGACACTCAACTCTTTTTCAAACTTCCTGCTGACACTCTTGCATCTTCCATCATCCCTGACTGCCTATCTGCCCTCCAGGCCTGGTGCACTTCCAACGATCTGTGCCTCAATGGCAGCAAGACTATCATTCCCATTGGGACCCCTGCTCCCTCTTTTTTCCGCTCACTCGGGCCATCCTCTATGGGCTCCCCCCTGCTCCTTCTTCAGAAGCCAGAAATCTTGGAGTCATCTTTGACTCCTACCTCTCCTTCCTCCCTCATAGTCAGGACATTGCCAAGAAGTCCCACTTTCAACTCTTCCTTCTCCCTTTTCTCACTTGCCAACAGAAGCTCAATGTTACACGTGCCTGGTTCTCTCTAGGCTTGACTACTGTAACAGCCTCCTCCTGAACCTTCCTCCTTCCACTCTGCGACCTCTTCAGCTAATCCAGAATAGGGCAGCAAGACTTATCATTAGCCTTAAGCCCAGGTACTACATCTCTCCTGCCCTAAAGTCTTCACTGGTTCCTGGCTGCTGCCCGGATCAAATGAAAGTCCCTCTGCATCATCCACAAGACTGTGTGGGGCCTGGGACCACACTATCTTACTAAATACTCTCCCTCTAGACATCTGCAGTTCTCTGGCACCAACTCTCTGTGTGTAAAGCGTTTCGCTAAACAGATGGCCGGAGGCTGATCACTTTCTTCAGCTGGCTACCTCTTATGGAACAGCCTCCCCCTCCCTCTACGCCTTGAGCAGGACTTCCTCAAAATTCCGGAAGCTCCTCAAAACTTTCCTTTTTACCTCCTCCTTCCCTTCGTCCCTCCTCTGATAATCTCGCAGTTGCTGTGATTGGTGGCAAAGACCCTTATGTATCCTTGGGGACCTGGCCTCCCATACCCAATCGCCCCAGCCTCTGCCTACCTCTCAGCACTTGGCTAGCACCCACTGGCCTCAATCCTGTAGGCTTTCCCTTTATTCTCAATGCGGCCATAGGCTGCATAGCACTTACCATACTATGCACTTCATCTGCTGCTTGCCCACGACCACAGACATTCCAACACCTACACCCACTCCCCTCTTCTGCATGTTCTGAATACTCACAAGGAATAGTAGGTTCATCTTTATCTTCCTCTTTATTTGTTTTTTCATTCCCATGTTCCCTCCCTTCTGCCCTGTGTGTGCTTTGAAACAGAATAGACTTACTGGCTTGGCCACCCACTGTTTGCTTTGTTTTGTAAACACTTTGTGGTAATGAAGCATCCTGAAAGGGCCTTCAGTTCTTGCTTGTTACCTCCCAAAGTTCTCATTGTGGGCAGGTACAGCCAGTCTTGTTCTGGTAGAACACCTCTAAATCTCCAGTGTGGCAGAATTTGGCAAGTCCCTTTAGGTCTCTTGAAAGCATTTTCTCGTACACAATTTTCTCCAGTGCTGCGTGAGGAGGGGAACCTGACACCAACCACTTCTTATTAAGCTCCTGCTTCTTACTCAAAGGTCCATGTCCACATTCGTGAAAATGTTCGGTTTTTCTCCAAGAGTGTATATTGGAACAATGGTGCATCAATGAACGCCACTTTTCAAGTAGAATTTCTACAGATCCGGTGCAAGATTTTGAGCTCCATCAAAGATGGTTGCTCATAGGCTGTGACCACTTTAAAATGTTTCATGAACCATTTTTCTTACCGGCAGCTGTAATTTGTTTAAATATTTTTTGCAACGTGGCACACATTAAATTGATGCTCTGTGTGGGAGCTGCTCTCGCATGGCCTTTTGGCCTTTGCTATTCCAGCGTACCTGTCAGTGGCTATTGGGCTTAATTGCATTCCCCTGGATTCCAGAAGTTCGATTGATTTAATGAAACCATGTTTTTCCATGGCAACAGACAATGTACATTCAGACACCTGCACGATGACCAAACGCACTATTGTTTTACTTTCCATGTCTTACAAGTGGTAAGTGCAGTATCCCGCGGAAAATCCAGGACTGTCACACTGTCCGTTGCCACAAAGCAGGACCCTTTTGCCAGTGAGTGTACTGTGAATTGATATATGTTTGAGTTTCCAGGCCTGGCTAATAGCAGGGAATAAGAAATAATTCCTGATATTTGTATTACTGTGTTTTAGCAAGTTACTCAAGTCCCACAATGTTACGCTCACCTGGTTCCCACAGGGGCATCGATCGAACCCGGACATCTGCGGTCTCCACCAACGTGATGCGTAGTGCAGAGATGACGGTCTGGACTGGCCTGTCTAATCTTGTCTGCTGGACTCGTAGAAGTATTCTCCTGCAAGTGGACAAAGGGATTTAGCCACCCGTGGACTTTAGTGATGGCCCCCCAACTGTTCTCATTCTCCCCACTAATCACGTCCGATATCCCCTCTTTGTAACCTCACCTTATGTTTTTAAATGATGAGCTCTCCATCCTGCATGGCATGCAGGGGCGCGTAGATACCAGTTACTTCACTGGTTTTAAGGTACTGGAGGAGTTCCGGAGGAATATTGACTCCAGTGTCTATAAAGTTCAAAGAGTTCAATATGTCTGATGTTGACTCTTGTTCCATTCCCTCGTTAGGTTGCAGCTGGGTCCAAAGGAATATTGCCTGGAGGCAGCTGATGGCGTTCAGGTAAGAGTCTGTATTACCAAACACTGTCCGGTAAAAGTTGCATGAGTTTAACTTGCTGTTTTCCTTCCCTTTATAGGTGCAGCATAGGAAGATGCGGCGAATTAAAGGATAATACCTCCGGTGGTAAAGCAGGTAAGCCTATGGTGGCAAGAGATTGTCTTTGTCGGTTTTCTCGGCTCACCTTGTTATTCCTTTTGTTTTCCCCCCAGGTGCTGGGTTTCGACGAAGAAAATGATGGAGGCAGCGGCGAGTCAAAAGATGCGGTGGACTGGTGAGTATAATGTGGCGTTGCTGCTGGCGAAGCGACGTGTGCTGAAATAATGTCTTTTCCAGGCTCGGAGCTGTGCTGGGTCCGGAATCAGGAAAGGAATCAAATAATGTCCGTGATCTAACCTCTTCTCCTTTCTTTTCCTTTTGTCTAGGAGCTCCGGATTCGAGGCGGGCGTGGCAGAAGACTGGATGCTGACTTGCAGACACGGTGAGCGTTACGCTGCTGGATGCAGAATAACACGAAGCATGGGCTGCTGTTCGGGCGTGGTTTAAATAGCCTGCAAAGTAGTCCCAGGTAAGAAGTTCCCCAGAACCACACCCGAGTGAAAAATAGTCCCTGTAATAAAATAGTCCCATCCAGGCCTCATGTTGGCTTGGACTCATTTGCAGCATGGTCTGCATAAGGTAAGTAAAGTCTATGGCGCCAGGACTGATTTCTATGATGAGCCTGGCACCTAAGGCGCCAGGACTGAATCCAAACAGCCCCCAGGCGGGGCTGTTGGGGTTTTAATAAGTATCTGGATGCCTGCTCCCGGGGCTGATGGACTCGATCCGGATGCCCGGGGGTAGGCATCATGACACACAAATGGACAGAAACTTGAAATTTTACTGAATGTTGATCCACTGAGCAGCAAAGCAGATGAACAAAGTACATTTCCAGCAGGCACTTTTCCAAGCATAAGCTGTGTTAACCATGAAAATGTGCTATGGTGGTGGACACAGCTGGCCTGGATTTTCAGGTTAGTGCCCTTTGACTGCACGAGTAAAATTCACCAATGACTTCCCACATATCCTCCTTTTTAATTTATGATCACATTTAATCATTTGTATAATCTGGAGCAGGCAGCAGTTGAATACAATGTGTTTTTGCTCCTTTAAAAGCCAATCGTCCTGCAGTTCTGTGGTTTGCGATTCGATGGTGGTGGACAGCTCCCCCCAGGAATACATAAGGCGAGATCATGAGCAGATTCGTCAATGAATTGTGAAGATACTTCAGTCATTTCAGGCTGTGATATTTCCGCAGTAATGGGAGAAACAGGGATAATTGAATGTTTTGTTGGGGGACATTGTTTAGAGGGTGTAGATTGTGTCATCGGGTCTGCAAACCTTTCCGATATATCTTCTGCGGCTTCAGTTCCATCTAGGTGATGTTCTGCAATGCAGCAGCAATGATCCATGGTTACTTTGCATGGCTCTCTGGTCACATTACAGTCATATTCCGGCCACTGGACAGCTGCATCATGACTGAATCTTGACTGGGCCATGCTGTGCCTCAAAAAAGTAGTTGCTCCATAGTGACATCCGTTTAGCAAGCAACATCTTTGGTTTTGGTTGTTGTCTGAGTCTTTATGCTCCTCCTCCTCCTGGGCCTCTAACGGATTGAAATACAAACACGCTCAATTTACAGCACACAATCGGAAGACACAATTTAACAACTAAAAAATGTAATATCAACAAAATGTCCAAGTAAAAACTTCTCCTTAACAAACTAGTTTGTTCTTTACCCTTGTTTTCTTTACTATCTTTGAAACAGTGGACTTCGATGTACTGACCACAAGACTAAGCTGAAAAAAAGGCATTTTTACAATGTATAAAACACATTTTTTTCCACTCAAAGAAACATATGTACATATCTATGAATAGAACCTACTTTACATACGTAAAACATTGGAACATATTAAAAATTACAATGCCAATCAGATGTGGTGGTAAAGGATATTTCAGATTGTTATGTATATCCCTTAACTGTACTTAATAGGTAAACCGATTACCTCTATCTCACTGGAACCTCCCTGCATGACTTTCGTTTCACGAATGCCATGCATCACTAATACAGCCACTGACCTCACAGGTCAGCTTGGCTGCCCTTAGCAACCTTTGTGCACCCCTATTACACCTGTTATGAGCCGTTTCAGTGCGTATACTGTCAAGCCTCTCACTGCTTCTGTCTGATAGACTCCAACAACAACCAGGCATTCACTTCCCCCACGACTTTCATGTCTTTCCTTGAGGAAGGTTTTACAACATTGTTTCTGCAATTGACTACTCTATTTGCATAACTGACCCTGCGATGCAATAAAAAAAAACGCAATCTTGCCGCCTTTACCTGAGTAGCTCTTACAGCCCCCATTCATGCTGGATCTGGCTGTGCCAGCAAGTGCAGTGGGCTGTATATGTAGCTTTAACTTTTCTGTATTGATCTGATTTGACCTGCAGACGTGTGCTGCATATGGACCTACCTGATTCGACCTGCAGCCCTTTTCTAGCATATGTAAATGAATATGTCTGTAACCTACCTGACTTGACCTACAGACATGTGCTGCACATGAACCTACCTGATTTGACCTGCAGCTGTGTGCTGCATATGAACCTACCTGATATAACCTGCAACCACGTGTTGCATATGTAATTTGAACCTATCTGTAGCCTACCTGACTATACCTACAGCCGTGTGTTGCATTAGGAACCTACCTGATTTGACATGCAGCGGCTTGCATATGTGATTTGACCCTGTCTGTAACTTACCTGAATTGACCTGTAGGCGCGTGTTGCATATGTAATCTGAACCATTCTTTAACCTACTTGACTGACTTCATCCAATGTATCTAGTGCCTAGATGCCCTTGGGCTCCGGGCGCTGCTATAAATGCAAAAATAAATAAATCAATATACCTTTGATCTTTGCATCTCTTCCATTTCGACCACTTCAGTGGTACATTCCTTGGACAAAACATTCATTACAAAGTAATTTAATTGGCAAGCACATTTAATTGCACAATCTTTGATCTCACAAAGTACTTCTCGACAAAGTTGTTTTAAATAATTGTCGACCTGAAATTATATGATTAGTCGTAAAACAATTTGAAAATTCTTAGCAAGGTCACGTTGAACACTTTGAACGTGTGATGTTTTCAATATATATATTTTACATTTCATCTGATAACCTTCTGTGATGTCACATGGAGTTGATGTGATATCATCCTGCAAAACATAGTGATTAAAATGGTGCCTTCCAAATTAGTTTGAGCTGTAATGTTTTAATTTTTAATGTATTCTGCTTTGGGCAGGAAGTTGAATGTTATTGACAATAACAGAAAACTTTCATACGGTGACAGGGTACATGCATTTCAGTTTCGTAGTATGTTTTTGGGAGGCTTTACTTTCATTGTTGCAGGTCCATGGGCGATAAATACAACACGGTTGTTGACTGATTCTTTTTGCACTTTTCTAACAGTATTGTACATTTCTTGAAAAAAAAAACACTGCTGTTAATATCAAACCAAATAAAGTAGATGCACGACTACCAATGTAACGCAAATTCTAACTATGCATACCTCATGCTCCGGACCGGTTTCAAATGAGGAAGGGATTGTCGTTGAAGTTCAAGCATACCCCAATAACAAGGCAATTGTTTTAATACGGATCTAAAACCAAAATTAAAAAGAAAACATCAGATGCAGGCGATGGTTCATATTGAGAGACACTCCTACAAGACACATCTTGTCAATAACTAATGTTATACATAATAATCTTCAATATGTTTCAATTTGAAGTAGCCCATATGCATATATTGTTCAATCGCATATCAAGGATTAGTATAGAATAGTTACTTGATGGGTGAGTGATGTTGCTGTTGACTCCTGGATAGTGATCAATGATGAATCTTGCTCCTTTTTATATTATGTGTATAATCAGTATATAGTCCAATTGAAAAGGTACATTAGTATTATATATTTGACCATATCCAACGCTCAGAAATATTACTGTGTGCATGTGGCTTGACCATTTGGATAATCGATGTGTCTGGTTTCCTCATTAGTGAAGGTCTGCACTTGCATCATTGAGCTCTACGGAAAGAAAGACATGTTAACTAATAAATAATTAAGCGAAAGTGGGGATGGATAAAGTAGCCTGAAGTGAAATATTTTAAAAGTACAGTGCTTTGAGCCGTGAGCGCAACTTGTGTAATATAACATTGATGTTAATATTCCACAAAAAGTAAAAAACGCTCATCATGTTACCTTTTCCCTACACTAATTCATTAGATTGCGAGATCGTTTATAAGACATATGCATAGAGAGCACTCCTTTTATATCATGCATACAAAATTGTTCATCCACTACTCACCGGAGCCAGTGTGTGCTAAAATTTAGTTGTAACTGCATTGGGAAGTCATTTGCAAAGGCGTCTGGGGTCACGCTTTTCAGTGTAGTGGGATGCTTTGTACATATCGTCTGAGAAGTGCATGCTGCAGACGGTGAATCGATTGCCCTTCATGTCTTCTAAGACACCCTTGGCTCCGTTTTCAATCTCGGACAGTGAAATCTGAAATTTGAATGTCATGTTCTTATTAAATCTAAATCCTTTGGGAATGCATGCAGGAGTTTTGACATGGCTCACAGTAGGGCAATCAAAGACGATATTCATTCTTGAAATGTCCCCAAGATCTGTTAAAGAAATATAAATAATTATTAAAATTAATAAAGTATCACTGTGAGCAATGCAACGATCAAATCATCTAATTATCACAGTGATTAAATTAGTCAGAACACGTTATACTGCGAATTGTAAGGTATTACTAGTCCATTCAATAAACTTTGAGCCATCAAAAGTAAACGTGTGTTGAAAACATGGACTAAGAAACATTACATTCTAATACAATGCTCTTCAATGAAATGTGCCAATTCCAGAGATAAAAATACATAAATCTTTTGATAATGGTGAACCCTTTGAGAAAAAATTAAAATGAGAATACGGTGTACATTGGGTATTGTACATTGGGTATAAAACAATACAAACTTCCAGAGCACCGATCGATGAAACCACAGAACGAAATAGTTGACCAACCCTTAATTGGACGAACAGATAGGTCAATTGAGCAAGCCTGCTAACAAGTAGATCAATGGCAATATACCTTATGGATTGCAGAGATGTTACGTAGTGAACTATCAATGTGTTTATAAAGGCTTACAAAAGTGGGTGTGTATGTGAATGTGTGATGTGTTCGTTGACACCCACCAAGCCTCGATGCCAATGTTCAACATCCTCATACCCATGCACCCAGCCCCCTCCGGAGCACACAGTCATAGGGGCGAACTGCCATTGATACTGGAGGGGGATGGATGGGCAAGAGGCGAGAGCAAATGGCCAGAAACAATGTTCAAGCGATACATACATATGTTGATTGCAGGGACGGGGTCTTCACAGGGGAGTCTGGAGACACCGAGTCTGGGGAGGCCATGTGGCCAATGTTCGCAGTGCAGAAGATTCCTTTGAGGTGCACATGGTGTTCGGCACCTTGAGCGTCCCCATCCACCCAGCCCCCTCGGGAGCACACGGTCATAGGGGCGAACTGCCATTGATACTGGAGGGGGATGGATGAGTGTGAGGCAAGCGCAATAGGCCTGGAACAATGTCCAAGGGATACATACATATGTTGATTACAGGGAATGGGGTCTTTGAAGTGGAGTCTGGAGACACTGAGTCTGGGGAGGCCATGTGGACAATGGTCGCAGTGCAGAAGATTACTTTGAGGTGTACATGGTGTTCAGCACCTTGAGCTTCCCCATCCACCCAGCCCCCTTGGGAGCGCACGGTCATAGTTGCGAACTGCCATTGATACTGAAGGGGGATGGATAGCCGCGAGGCAAGCACAATAGGCCCAGAACAATGTTCATGGGATACATATGTTGATTGCAAGGATGGGGTTTTCAAAGGGCAGTCTGTAGACAGCGGGTCTGTGGAGGCCATGTGGACAATGGCCACAGTTTGGTAAACCCCTATGAGGTGTATATGGTGTACGGCACCTTCAGCATCCCTATCCGCCCAGCCCGCTCGGGAACGCAAGGTCACAGTCGCAAACTGCTATTGAAACTGAAGGGGGGTGGATGGGCATGAGTCGAGTGCAAAACACAACCGAACCTCATCATGTACCTCCTAGACGGTTGGACGTGTTGTTGACTTACTGAAAATTTCAAACAACTATTCATATTAACTCTTTTTTTAAATTAGTTTGGTAATGTATATGGCACAAATAAACTACAAATTGTATTGTTGCGGTACAGTGTGTAAAAATCCGTTGTCACTGGGGAATTTTGCACAATTTAAACTAACGACAAAGGCAGGTATTACTCGTTGAACGCAGAATCCAAGCCTTCCCTGGATACACCATGTAAACGCACGATAGGCCACAAGCCTGTACCACCTGTGAAAGAGAAACAGAAACATTCCACTAGAATGAACCAGATAACTGTACTTATTTAGTTTGAAACACCATCTGAAGTATCGAAAATGTAAACGCCCATTAAAACAAGTACAATTTGGGACATAAGGAAATATTGTTTTTAAGTTCAAAGGGAAATAAACATAATTGCTCAGATGTTACATCTAGTGATGAATACTCTGGTTTTACATTAGTACGGGAAATGTATTCAAATTACAGAAATAAACGTTCATCAGTAATCGAAGTTACAATGATGTAGGAGAAAACATCAAATGTCAGCCGTCTCAGTTGTCAAACATACCTCAGATCTAGAGTAAACTTGCTCATTACTTGGATTAGGAGGGCAAACTGTTGCTCGAAGTTTGTACAGAAGGACCATCATCATCCGCAACACAGATCTTGTAAGGCAGACTGTCCTCAAGTCATGCAGCTCGGTAACGCATTGCGGTGGTGTATCTTCTTCGGCTATGTAGGCCAAGCATCCAGAGTGTTCTCGGCGGCAGCAGTTCTCCATCTCGTAACCTAGCAACCATTGCAGGTACACCAGGTGGACAGGGTTCAGACTCCAGTGATTGATCATCACGACTCTCGTCCGATTTCCCATCGTTTCCACTTCTTTCTCTTTCAATTAATTCCTCCTCTAAATATTCGAGCTCGTACTGGTATGGCTGTATTGTTGCCATAGTTCATGATTATTGAATAAGTACAAAATCAAAAGTCAGAAAAATAAGAATGTGTTTGTTGGTATACGCAAAACACTGTTAAAGAAGGAGAAGAGAACACACTGGCATAGTGCAAAGACATGAACAATAGGCACAAACTATGACATTTCACATTCACACATGGAAAAAATAAGCCTTGTAAAAGTACAATTAAATCTGGTTTGGCAAAGACATTTGCACATAATATAAGAAATGCTTAAATAAAAAGCAACTACTAAGTTCAATCAGTTCAAATAGTGTAAGTACCTGTTTGCAGGGCATCAAACTTTGAATACAGCAGAACAGAGCAGAAACATGTCATGGAGGCTCGAAACGAAATACACTGACATGATGGAAAAAGAAACTCCAGTGTTGTGTGATCAGAATGGGTTTGTTTTTACCTTTAGAGGAACGAGGCATCTTGCCATTTCCATGGAGACACGTCAATAGATTGCGCACAGAGGACGTTGACACAAGACAAGCATTTGCGTTGAGAAAAGGGGTGTAAGCGTTTAGTAATGTAATTTTGAGAGGCAGGAGATCTTTTTTCTTGCAGCAAGGGTACTTGATCTTAGGGCGATGTATAAACGGATAGGATTAGCACAAGATGGCAGCGTCCAGCCCATTGTTTCGCATGTGTAAATGTGAGGAAAACTACGGTAAGATGCAGTATACCTAAAAATACATGCCCGATTGATTGTGACAGTAACATTTCTGAGCAAACTTCCCTTTAATGTGTAACAAGCAAAACCGCCCCGTACTTTCCTTTCCGGTTCCTTGTGGCGGTCATCCTTGAACTCCTAAATGCACGGACCGGCCAGTGAACTGAGTGGAAGGACTGCCGCCACAAAGCCTCTGAGGTGGGTCCTCTGCTGGTTTAGGGGTGAGTTGCTGCATGCGATAAGCAGTGCATCCACCCACCATCCCAAGCGGCTGCCTGACAGAGACAAAACAATACAGCCATTCTTTATTAGCAGAAACAAGCATCCATAACACTTCCTCTCTGCAGGGCCTCTCTCCTACAGTCATCTTTGCAAACAGATGCCTGGTCACAGGCCCGCCTTAGCGAAACAGTGCTTGTTCTCTTGCTGGGCAGGTAGATTGCTTAGTCAGGGTCATGCCGCTGAGGAGTGTATGTTCACACTCCAGATCACAGGTACAGACCCTATAAGAGTCAACAAAGCTTTTTTTTTTTTTTTTAAATCATCCTTCTGCACTAAATGCATTGTTTATATTTAGGGGTGGGGAGCCATAGGTGTCATGGGTCAAGCAGAGCCAGAGTCGATCCCGGGGTCTGGCTTGGCTCGAAGAGCCAAAAATGAGCCAAGATAGCAAAAGACCCATGGTGACACATGGCGTCCTACCTCCACACATGTCATCTTGACTCCCCACCCCCAGAACACAAAACTAATACCCGCACCCTGCCCCCCCACAACACAGCCTATACTTGGCATCCTGCACCAGCCCCTCCGCAATCCCTGCCTATATATCTGGCATCCCAATTCTGACAGATGAGTCATAGAAAACGGTGTGCCCAGGACCACCCCCTTTAGCTAAGAGGTGAAGCCGGATTTGATCTCAGATTGCTCTTAGGACACTTAACAGCATATCTTCTGAGCTCCAGCTGGTACACATATGTGTACATATATGGATCCAATACTGGAATGTCTGAATGGCGTGTGTATGGGCACAGCAGAGGTAGACTGTGAACTAAATAGGGGTGGATTGTGTTTAAGGCGATAGAGAGTTATGCGGGAAGTTACAGTTCGGATTTTTATCGTTAATGTCAGCTTCATTCTTATGGCAGAGGTGTTGTGCAAAAGTGTTTGCGTTCTATGTGAGTGCAGGGTGTGTGGAGTGAACCTGGACCTTCCTCTAAGTTGCAAAGGTGCGGTGTGCGAGATATAGATATGTTCAGGTAGTATTCTTTAAGTTCAGAACTCTATGGAATAGTATTCCTTGCTAAGGGAAAAATATCATTTTTCTTAGTTGCAGCACTAAATATAAATCAATTGGGCCCCACATGTTTCACACAGTGGGATGTTTACTATGTGTTCCCTACAGTTAGTGGGCTTCTTTAAGGCCCATTGTATGCACTTAATGTGTATCTTTTCTTTTTTTTAAACCTCTTCTTTATTCAAGCTCTTATTGATTTGAAATGATGTGTGACTCCTTAAGGAGGAAGGAAACTTACCTAGGTTTCCCCTCTTTTGGGAAATGTACCACCTGAATTGTTACAGTGTATCTCATTGACTCTATATTGATGTTTGTAATGTGTTAACTCGTTTTAAATGAATAAATAGAGAGTTTTAAAAAACACCGCTATGTCTCTGAGTCAGTCTCTTGTCTTGATGGACTTTTTTTTAGGTTCATTGCAGGTGACGCTCTGCACGACATGAACGCGTCGGCATGCTAAAACTGAATTTTCTTACATAGTGGGGATGTATGTTATCCCAAATATGAACCTTAATTCGACCACTGTACTCTATTCATAATCGTACGTCCCGCGCATGGGGAAATCTCTCTGGTCTATCCCGGCTTGATTAAAAATCTAATTAAGTAGCAAACCCCAGAAACAAGCAATCGTGGGAAATAAAATGTCAAGGAAGGGCATGGTCCTGCTGACTGCCAGGCTGCCATATGCTCACTCTGCCACTTATTCTGGGTGTGATAGCTTAAACTCTGGTTCTCAGTTCTAGAAGTTTCCAGTTTTGCATTGGACTCTGATATGGCCAGAGTTCCTCATGTTGGTGCTATATAAAATATCTGAAATTAATAGATAACTAAAATAAAAAAATTGACCTTTTATATCACTATTCATGCCAGAGACCATCCTCCAAACGCGCAACATGGATTCAAACCTGTGAATCTCTGCTTTGGTTTGCTTCCAAGACAAACACGTTCCCCTTGAGCTGTCCTCCCTCTGCCCTCTATTCGGCGATCCTGGCAACCTCTGTTGCAGCCAAACAATCATTTGCCAGGGCAAAATGGCATCTGCCACATTCAGGGACATCATTTCACCAAAATGCCGGGGGTAGCAGAAGAGACATCACACGACTCCTGACCTCTAATGACATCACAGGAAGTGATCACATTTGACCCCATCCCCAAGTGACATCACAGGAAGTAATGGAACACGACCTTTCACCCCTTGAAAAAAACAGGACGTGGCATCCCATAGCATTGTTTCTAAGTACACTACGAAAAATATGGTTATATCACTGTAAAGTGATATACGTTTCACACAAGAATGGATCTCCATGTGTATCGTTAATATCAGTCCGTATAGGCACATATTACCATATCACTGAATGCTAGCAGACATCCAAGGCCAAGCGACAATGATGTGTTATTATAGAGCACTTCTGCTTAAGCACGTCATATAGAACAAATATACATACAATATCACCCAACCTGTGTTGATACTCATTTATCAACCTCCGCAGGATGAAAAGCTGAGTGGACCTTGCCGGCAGTCGAAACTGCAACCTGCAGATCTCACACACATTGCAGCAGCTAGCTCTCAACCCACTGAGCTATTTTACCGACTATAGCTATCAGAAAGCCAGCCACTCCAGAAACAAACAGCCACATGCTGCTGGTCATAGCCCAGAAGCCGCATTATAAAAATAAAGTTGGATTAAAATATTTTTTTAGGGGTAGCAAGGGAGACCACAAGGATCGCAGGTGCGACCCCTGGCAACCGCTAAATGACTTCCCAGGCCATATTCAATAATAGTTTAGCCATTCACAATATAATCAGCCATAAAAGAGGTAGGAACGCAGCACAGCGGAAGGCCAACCTGGCAAACACAAGGAACCACAAAGAATCAATGCATTGGAAGTCCCACAGACTCTGGAGACCGCTCTCCCTGGGTAGGTGTTGAACTCTGTACTTGGAATCAGGAAAATTCAGAGCCTCCTATGCAATAAAAAACAATCCAATCCCAACCACCTCCAAAACATTGATAGAAACAAAAGAATCTCCAATACCAGCACGACTAAAACTGAGCCCTCTGCGCCTAGGAAACGATGCATCAAGTAAATACTAAATGGATAAATGCTGTAAAAATCTTCAAGCCTGGCACACTAAAGAGCCACCTGGAAACAGTCATGGACGACCATAAATGGTGACAAGATCAAAATAGACAAAGACTGCCTCCACACTGCTGACTGTCCAAAGATCCTATGCAGGGGTCTGCGGTCTTTGGCTCCACATGATGTTTTGGACTACAACTCCTTTTGACCCTAGTAGGCTTAGTCAATGGTGAGGCGTCATGGCAATTGTAGCTCAAAAACATCAAGAGATCCGCAAATCCCTCTCCCTGTCACATAGGAATGAAATCGGACCATCTGTTTGGCGGTCTCCGACTGCGCAATTCAGCCCATCGACGGAACCCTGATAGAGCCTGACTGCAACTTCATTCACCAGGCCACAGAATCTTAGAATTCAACCTTGAACCCTACCTACAAGGTACATCTATTTACTGCAACTTTGTTGCACTGAGGGCCTCTACCTTTAAATTGACATTCAAGACATCCAGATGATATTAGAAAACCATCTGCTAACGAAACAGGGAGACCTAAACAAAATATTCTGCCAAACCCTGGCCCCAGGTTCCTGGTTCGAGACTCGACCACCAAGGTCAAACTCTCCTCAATGATCTTGATCATGGGGAGAAAATGGCAAAGGCTCTCGTGGGTTTAGTGCTCCCCAACTCCCTGCCTGCTCAATACACAGGTTGAAGTCAGTAGACTGATAGGGCCCTCTGTCCCACAGGCATTCTGAAACTGTCCCACAGGCAAAAGTCTGCCAACAAATGCCACGCTGTATCTCATCTCAAGAAGAGTGGTGGTAGTACACACAGAATGGCAAAAAGTAAACTACACAAGAACGACAGGCTAACAACGTGCACACCCTCCTCCACCCCCGACTCCCATAAGGTCAGGTGTCGGGAGGATAGAGGAAGCAAGACGACACGGAGCAACACAGGTTCGATCCCGGGTTCCGCGCTTAGAAACCTCTGGGTATTAAGCAAGTTATAAATACCCTATCATATCATAAGGGACCTCCTTATCCCAGCCAAGGTCTCTGATACACCAAGAAGAAATGGCTCTGTTCAGAGGGCCACCTTGTGAAATTAAATTGTCATGACGAAGATCTGTTTCAGCTAACAGCAATACAGGCCTACCTAACAAACAACATTGAAGCCTAACACAAGATCTTAAACACACCTAGGGTGTCATAACAAAAACATGCTTCACATGTTACATGCCACCCAACGTGAATAAAAAGTGCAAGAGTGGATGGTGTTGGATTCAGCAACTGAACGAAGATGCTATATTGGATGCATTTGGATTCTGCAAACACCTTGCCCTCTTCCCCAATGCACACCGCTGTCGGACACCCCTTCAAAGACTACAAGAGAAGGCTATGATCAGACTCTCCAACCTACCTAAGAGCAAGGCAGGCACATAATCCTCTACCGTTGACTCATGTTCTGCATGCACACTGAACCAGTGCATGTAAAGAAACTGGTTTCAAGGTGCCAAATGCCAGGATGCAGAAGTGACTACCTAATGGAGAATTCTTTACCAGGGCCCAATTTACCAATACAGGAAAGGTCATCAAACTGCAGAATATTCCCACACTATGTAAACCCAACCACCAGATCTCTTTCGCGATCGGCTTCTACATCTGCCACCACCAGGTCAATCCAACACTGTGATCGGATCCAAATCCAACAACCTCCAATTCAAACCCACCAAATAACCTCAACCATATCCACTCTTTACTGCATTGTCAATAACTGTAGAAAGGCAATGGGCGGCACACCCTACTGAACTAGCAGATACCATCTGTGAACGCGACCCTGACCACCTCCTGCTAACCAAAATGAGGCTCAAACAAATCCCCTAGACTATCAAAGGCTCCTTGCTGTAAGAGGTGATCCCGGTCAATCGAATGGGAGCACAATGATGGAACTGGAGGTAGTTTTGCATTCATTCACAAAAACGGTATCTCCTACAAACAAATTGATTTATGAGTATAATCGCCCTTGGGAGAAAAGTCACTCCGTCAAGATCGAACTCTGAACATCCTCCCTCTCCCAAAAGAGAACAGCTGATGCCAGGACAAAGTAGAGACAAAATCATAGGAACTGATGAAAACCACTTTCTAGGAGACTTCTACAACCACTGGGAAGATGGCTCCTTTTGGCCAGTGCTGAGTGGCACAACAACATTCTTTAAAGAAATCCACATATAAATATAGAGGTACTGAATACAATATCATTCATATCTACCCCTTCCCATCAATCCCAGATGTTGTTATCTTGAAAACGATGGCCTCCTCATTGTTGGACCTGTCCAATCAAAGGATGCTGTCCTTCATCCAGGTTTGATATCTTCCAGGCATTCTTAGGTTCTCCAGCATTGGATCTTTCATAGAGTCACATGCTGTGAATATTCCCTGGTGTCAGGTTGTTCCTTCCACCATACATTTGAAATAGATATTTGTGTAGTCTGATTACCCTCTCCAAAAGGTGCAAATAGACCATGAAAAGGAGCAGGACAGGGCTGACCCCAGGGGGACACTGCAAGGGATATGATTGGTTGATAGTGTAGTATGGCTAAATCTGATATGATGGCTGTGGTCAGTGAGGAAGAAGCTTGCCATATGAATTTCATGTTTTGATTTTCCAGTCACTTATTCCAGCTGGTCGAGGAGAATGCCCTGGTCCACTGTGTAATACACAGCAGATATCAGGATCAGGGCTTCCAGTTGATATTATTTGATGGATGTGGGGAGGTCTTCCCTTATAGCCACTTGTGTGGTTTCAGTGCCCCTGAAAAGCCTGACTGGTGATTATGGAGGATGTTACCTGCTTCTACATATTTCTGTACCTCCAGTGTATCCTCACCTTTTTTTGGATCTTGCTTGGGAAAGGGGGGTTGGATACGGTGCAGTAGTTTACCAAATCTTTCGGGGTCATTGCAGCATTGATCAACTCTGCCACGCCACCAACTAGGGAGGTTCTCCTTCATAAAAGTCAATACTGGAAGATCGTTCCCAACGGGTCCATTCACAAACCTAATTATTCTTAAAGCAATTTATGTGTACAGTAAATGAAGCAACATGCATTGTAGCCTTAGTCAAATCAATTGATACCACGTGCATTGGCTGAATAGTAAATGTAATGTATTATTTTTGAACAAATTAATTCAATATATAAAAGACAACATCACTAATGCAAAAATGAAAAACTGACAATGGAATGGATATGACTGGATTTCGACAATTGAAAAAGCCAGCACTAACAAACTACTGGCCCACCTCCTGCCAACATTTAACAAAAGTCAAAAAACCACAAAACTATTGCCTGAAATTGCCAAACAAAGGCATGCGATATATGATCTTGAAGGCTAGACTTAATCTACTAATGACGCACGAAATCTTAGCCATCCGCAGTCCGGCAATGGACAATAGCTGCCGCTTATGCAAGAACACGGACAAAGTGGAAACCTTGAAACACCTGACGCTCCAGTGCCCGATGACCGAACAAAGCAGAGCCACATACCTTCAACCTCGACTCCAAGGGGTAACAACAGTAGAGGAAGAGGTTTTGTGGAACAGGCTAATCTCAGGAGAGACAACACGTTGGTCCTTGACATTGGTGAAACTAATAGAAGCAGCCTTTAGACTGATAAACCAGCTAGGCTCAGCGAGAGAGTCACTGAAATCAGGAGACTAAATCTCAGAGGCAAAGAGGGAGGTATCTGCATCGCATCAACCCAAACAAGAAAAGAGACTGTGAGGAAAGGACTCCGGACTCAGAAGCACACGTTTTTCGCTTTAGGGATTCTCTAAGTTGTGAAAAACCCTTGTAAAAATTAAAAATGTATTTTTAATAAAAATTCAAGTAAAAAAAAATTACGAAAAAATCGTGAAAGAAAATAGTACAAATATACCAAATATACATGAAAACAATATCCAGAAACAGAAAGCATAAACAAAAATTAGTTATTATTTTACTGTTCCTGTCCAGATAATTCCCTAATACAGACCAGACCCCCTATTCTTGTCCTAGTCTAAGGAATAGTGAGGATAAGGAAAGATCAAACTGTTGAAGGCCAAGAGACACATCCCAGGTCATACAAGGTCATAGGTAGCTCTGTGATGGGAGGCTGGATTCTATGATCCTTCCAGCAGCAGCAATCCCCCTGGCCCATACTCTGGTGAGAGTGATGACAAGCATGCATTGGTTTCAGGGAACACCATAGCTGGATCTCTTTTGTTTTGAAACATTCAAGGATATTTTACCATTATTATGGAGGGGCAAGATAGATGATTTTAGGCTCATCAGAGTCTGTTACCTCTCATTAGTTCGTGAAGAGTATGCAAATGAGGTTCATCCCATGCGAGTACTCTTTGGTGCAATATGCTTTGGCCCTCATGATGGACTTATTGTATCCTCTAATTCAGGCTTTATAACTGGATTTATTAATCGGATTTATTTCCTCCATCAATGTTCAAGAGTTCAACTTCTCCTTTTGATTTTTGATGAGATGCTGCTAAACCACTTGTCGGATGCTTTGTCTGATGGTTTTGGTCTAGTGAATTTCACTGGGGAAAGCATTGTGTGTGATTTGGGTATGTTAGAAGGATGAGCTGGTGAGTGTTGGACTCATCAGGAGCATGAATGGGGGGCTTAGAAGCTGACTGTGAGTTCTCTTTATGAAATCTCTGTAGGGGATCAGCTTTGTGGCCGTTGTACTGTACAAGCCCTGAGGCAATGCCAATGAGGTCAGGGGAATGGCCCAAGAAGTACTTGGACTGGGATATATGAAATGACTGTCAACTTAAATGCTGAAAACGAAAATGTTGATTTTCTGTTTCTTTCAAACTTTTGACCAAAATGTTAGGCGGAGCTGATCGCCCACCCCCATCCCCCATACTTCCATTATATTTTGTATACCCCCACCCCCACATATAATTGCGTTGAAATGTGCATTTCGAAATTAGATCTTTTCACACTGATGACACAATACGCTTGGGCTGGACTCTCATCTTCATTGTGTTGAAACCACATGAGAAAACGATGTCAAAGGTGTTTACTGCTCTGTGTGTTGAGGAACAAGCCTGTTGGGTGAAGCCTAGTGAGATCTGATTGTTGTTCACATCAGATGTTGTTGGCTAATTCCACTCAGAGATTGGAGGGACCGATCTACAGTATTTGTTGTGAAAGTACGTGGGTGGAAAGCAAAAGATCAGTAATTTTCTCATGGAAAGTGGTGCAATACTCGGCTTTCCACTAGACTGTGGAGATAAAACATGTGTTTGGGCTTGAGGACCATCACTGGGATTGCGTATCCTGTGAGGTCTGCCAAGTGCATCACTGCCAGACTATCCCCTCTGCTGCTGTGTCTATTCAAGCAATAAGCACCACGCAGGGGCAGCATTACCACTCCAGGTAATGCCCGGGGCCCATAGTTACCTAATGAAGGACCTGGGGCATTACCTGAAGTGGTAATGCCCCCCTCCACCTGCGAGTGGCATATTGCTATTAGTACCCCGGCCCGTAAGACCTGGGTACTAAAAACATTTGATTTTCTCTGTTGACATGTTTCGCAACAGAGAAACCAAAAATAAGAAAAAAAGACCATCAAGGAAGGAGAAAGCAGTCTGTTCTTGCTTTCCATGGCGGAAATTGGAAGTAGTAAAAATAAAAGTAAACTAAAAAATGGCCGCCATTGAGAGAAAGAAGGGACTACACATAGTCCCTTCTCCGTTTCCATGGCAGCCATTAAAAAATATAAGGAAAAAAGTAAACAAAACAAATGGCCACCATGGAAAAGGAGAGAAGGAACTATGTGTAATCCCTTATCCCTTTCCATGAGGGGGATGGGAGGGGGGGGTGGCGCAGATCGGGAGCAGATGCGCTGGTGACAGAAGTGTACCCAGCACGTCCGCTCCCGATCAGCAATGGATTAAGGTAAGTGGGGCGGGGCCAGGGCAGGGAAGGAAATATTAGGCAAAGGGGGAAGGGGGAGCCACTTACCTCATTCCCCGGCGAGGGGAGATGGCAGCTGCCAGCCCAGAGAAGGTTTAGGGCGGCAGGATTACCATCTGGTAACACCCATGTTCTTAGCCTCCCCATTGGCTGGGAGGGCCTCCACACCCCCCTCGTTGGTTACTAATAAGGAAGAAGACTTTGCACTGTATTGCTATATATTTATCATGGATGTTTCATGGATCTACGTTTCAGAGACTTCTAGGATGCGAAAATGCTCTCCCTCAATCATGCTACGATATGACTGAGTGTTTAACTCTTGATTGTACAATATTTAGGTCAATGTTAATAATGTTAACGGCCCACTTCTATCAACAATATGGGGCAGGGAGGCTGGATATGTCCTGCAAAGTGCTTGAGAGCAAAACCCAGGCCTCAGTACTGTATGGTGGTGAAATTTGGGGTTACGCGCCATGTAGCTGCCTGGAGGTGCCACCGAATATTCTTCTGACTAGTTTGTCGACCCTGTGCTCCTGGAGATGTTTTGAGGCAAATCTCCGGGGTATTCAGCATAGCGATTCAAGCTCAGAGGGGCCTCTTGAAACTCCACAAAGCTGCACGAATTACAAAGTAGTATGCATGCTTAAAGAAATGTCAGGACCGCTCCATCCTCAACACGGTATTTGTGGTTTGGGAAGGGGTTCGCCTACTAAAAATCTCAAGTAGTCTGTCAAAAGGGGGCGCACAAGGCGTTGCTCAAAGTTAGAGCAAGAGAAATGTAAGCAAGCAGGACCCGGAGCCGCATTGATAACCTTCATCGCTAAAATGGTACAGACTGTACTCGGATGCAGGCCCAAAATAAACCAAATAAAGGCACCAGAGGCTAGGCGCATTCTGTTGATGGTTTTAAATGTATTACCCCTGAAGACCCGTATGCCCGGTTAGATATTAACAAAAAATGCACCTGTGGGTCAGATATAGCAACAAAGATGGCCGACACATGATGTTAATTAGTAAAAATCTGCTGGACCAGAGGTGGAAATGGCTAAGGCCGCACTTCATGGACATCAAATAAGGACATGCTCCGATGCCATATCTGCGATTTCCAACTCTCTTCACCCTGTGTTTTATGATGTTCCGAATGTGAATGTTTTTAGGTAAGTTTGTTATCTGTGTTAATGCATTGGTTTCTGAATACAAACTTTAACTGAACTGAGTTAGGCTTTAGGTTGGTGTTTGTAAGGTGTGGCGGAGGCTGCAGTGATTCTTCAATAGGCGATGCCACTACAGCACTGATTGCATTGATCCTGGATGCACAGAAATGGATCCTCCTTGATGCGGCATGGGGAATTTGTTTCATGTTTCCATTATTATTCAGGGGATGGAGTCTGTCTCAGCCTCTCATATTTGGTCTGGTGGATTCTGTTGTTGCTGGGTGTTGCAGGTGTGAAAGCTTCTTCTGCCGAGGAGATGACCTGTGGCTGGTTGGTTTCTTCAAATACATGGGCTTTCCCCAGTGTGGTAAATGCAAATTGCAAATGGCTTGTCGTGTCAATGTCTGTGGATGACACAGGTGTGAACTGCAGATGTTCACGAGGAGAGGAATTCGCTGACGGGCCCATTGGTCAGCACTCACCCTCTAGAACTTGTAAGACAAGATAGCTGCACCATGTGAGGACAGGGGGTGCAGGATTCACTTACTCCGACACGACTCGATAACGAGGACTCAGTAGTTTGGCAAAGGGGAGTCCGTTTAATGATACATACATCAAACAGGGAAACAAATGGGAATCAGCTGTAGTGCGATCACCAGTCTCGCTCCAACTTCAATTGAACAGAGGTTCTTATAGGCAATGTTCGTCATCATTGACGTCTAACTTTACAAAACTCGACATGCAATATAATTGGGTAGGAAAGGTAACTTAAATATAGGTGTTATATCTATATATGTTAATGGGCCATATGGATTGGATAACTCTTATCAGGTGGGTGTCTACGCCCATCCCTCTACATCACGCGTGATAGACGTCACTACAACTACGATGTCCTATTGGTTACATTATCTATAGGACTTAAGATAACTTGGTCCATTGTGATTGGGCAGGTTACACCACTAGACATACATTTCCACTTTTAATTAGCAGCATGCAGAATGGACACCCCTGTGCCTGGTGTCCCAAGTTTCACCCTGCCTCCCTTCCATCAATCAGTGTTTTAGGGCGATGTGTCAATTAGTTGGCTAAGGATGGCCTTGAAACTGTAGCCTCTTATCGGGAAAAGTTATGGCATCCTCAGGTCTTGGATGACATCAGGCAATGGTACTTCTTCGCGCCTGGCTGGTCACGTCTTAGTTCACCATGAATCTGCTTCAGTTTCCAGCTTTTAGTGCATTTAATTCTGTGTCGGCCTAACCACCTGCATGGGCCCCCCTTATCTTGACCTTCATGAGGCAGGCTGGTATGCTCTGAAGTTGGAGTCTTGTGAGCTGACGCTCTCCTCCCCTTCTCCGGTTGACCTCGATTTCCTAGGCATGAGCCGCTCTTTGTTAAGTTTCGATTCGGCTCCTTCTCTTGCCTTTGGCTGAGTTTCGAAACTTGGCCTGGCAGGCCTCTGGCCGCCTGGGTACATTTCTGCTTTTACAAAATGGAGTTGTACTTGTATAATGTGCCTTATTGAGGTAGATATATGGTTGGCGCTTGCCGCTCTATCTTCTACTAAGCATTGCAAACAATAGCGATTTCTTAGCATCTTGCATTTCAAGCCTATTTACACATGTTTAACAGGACGGTTGACACTGTTTCCTCATGTTGTAGCATTGTCTCCTCTCTGTGTCTATTCTATTCAATTTCGTAGTTACTCGCACTGGCGTGTTATCTTCGATAGCTGCTCTTGTTCATTCTTGAATCTGTTCAGGCCCTTGTGTCATTTCCACTGGCCTTCCATTAAGGCTTTTGGGGTCTCTTCATGGACCGTGTGTAGGTACTCCTCATTTCGTATCAGCGGCTGCAATGGCTGTCTGATAGGGTACCGGGCTGCCCAGGGTTGTCTGGTTATGGGTGCTTCAACCGGTATGGATCTTCTGATGTATACTGGGCAGAGTCCCACTGCAGCTCTTTGTAGGTTAATTTGCTCTTCATACGTCACATACCTTGGCGAGCACATTCCGGTACCTCAAAATGAGGGGAAGGGGTGCAGGCCATGTCTGGGACCTCCTTTACACTAGCCCCTCTGGTCGGTTCATCGACCACTTCTGCAACCTCATTTGCATTAATTTCTTTTGCTTCTTCAGTGTCATGCTCATTGTCCACTGCGTTGGTACATGATGGTGTGAATGTGTGAGCCTTTGGAGTCCATATTTTTATCACTCCTTTCAAACTCCCTGCTGTCTTCACATGTTCGTCTTTGTTCCACGTCATTAGCTGACATTGCCCATTTGGGCTGCAGAAGATCCATTTCCCTTCATACCTTCTTCATTTCTTAGGGTATGTGAACTTTGTTCCCTCTGGCACAAATTGGCTGGCCTTCACAAAGTCTCTCATTTCTTCATCAGTCAGGTCTCTGGGCTTCCATCCTGGTTCGACATCAACCATTATTTTCATCCCTATGTCTTTCTTCGCAGTTTTCTGGCACTGTCATGATTATCTTGATAACACAGAATCCTAGCAATACCAATGCTAGTAGAGCTCCCAGAAACCTGAATATATCTGCCATCCATTGTGGGACCCATGGGAATTGGTCTCCAAACCAGCTGTCATCATCTACTTCATCACTTTCATCGATCATCTGGTTTTTCAGGCTTGTCAGCATGCTTATAGCCTCTGTTAGGGTTTTATTCATCGTGTGATGATACGCATGTGCAACATGATTCTCCGATTTTTGCACAAACACCTCCATCCATTGCTGTGATCATGTCAAGCACATATCTGTTTGGAGGGTCATCAGTCTGGTTGCTCTCAGCTCTTCTTTGATCCCGTTGAATACTTTTATAGTTGTATTGATGGTCTGCAATAACTCCCATCTGGTTATCTGTAACCATTTTGCATTCACTCCAATTTGGATGTGGGGTAGGAGTAGTGTTGTGAATACTGTTCAGGTGAGGCTGAACAGCCTATGTTCGTACGGGATTGCATGGAATGCCTCTTCTGATTTGGGAGAAAAGTAATTTTCCCTCTTCATCCTGGATATCAGTTCCACAGATCTTCTTCTTCTGAGATGAGCATCTGCTTTCGGGAAACTGTCCAACTTCAGGTCATTCTTAGGGATCACTAGTGCAGGAACGTGGATGTTCACTAGTGTGCATATGCCTCCCCAGTTTTTCGGCAGCCTTATGTATGCCTTGGATCCAC
This sequence comes from Ambystoma mexicanum, assembly GCF_040938575.1. Lineage (NCBI taxonomy): Eukaryota > Metazoa > Chordata > Amphibia > Caudata > Ambystomatidae > Ambystoma > Ambystoma mexicanum. The sequence goes on along the minus strand of NC_090931.1, from coordinate 1,425,738,657 downwards.
ACGCCCAGTAATGGTCCATAATAACTGCGGTTCCTTGTGTCATTCCCAAAGCTTCAAAGATTCGTCCGCAGTTTTGATTCTCTCCCATCTTCCTTGTGCCATTGTTTCTGAAGAATAGTTTCGGGCTCTCCAGTGGAAAAATCTGTAGGGGTCCCCCTCTATCTTTGACCCATGTTAGCAACTTTACTAGCTTTGGCCACAGAGGTTTGCATAACCTCTGCGAATTCTCTATTGCTTCCTTGCATGCTCCCAGGACCATCCTTGGTCCTGAGGACATGCTGGAACCTGTCCAACGCGAAGGAATAAAAAGATGGAACTGCTCAAAATCACACAAAAATAAAATGTTGTAAAAATGAAAGTAAAATAAAAACAAAAGCGAACATGTAAAATAAAACAAAATAAAAATAAAAATGAACGTGTGGCTAAAATAGGAAAGAATGAGCTAGTCGTACAAAAATAAAGTTGTAAAAATAGGAACAAAAATAAAAATAAATATATGGAAAAGTCAAAATCGCAAAAATAAGATGTTGTACCAACAGGAACAAACATAAAAGCAGAAGTCAATTATATGAAAAAGTAGAACAAAAATGAGAAGGATGCAGAACAGGAAAAATACGATGGCGAAGTTCTTGTGTTTATTCCTTTCATTTGGTCTCTCGGCGACAAGTGAGGAACAGTGTCCCTTTTCTCTATCTGCTCCACGGTGAAACAATGACGACAAAGTTCTATTTTGGAGTTTCTCCTTCTAAGGCTCTCCTCAGTAGTGGATGTCCATAATTGCTTCTTATTTGTGCAATGAGAGCCCTCAGGAGCCTATTTAATTGCGCGTTTTTTGCTGGATCTCGGAGGAATGCAGGTATGTCAACATTGCTGGGTCTACCCACTAGTTCTAGAAAGTTTTCAATGAGGTGGAAGAAAACGCGGTATGCATATTGGCTGTCTTCTGGCGTTAATGACATTTGCTCTGATTCTCTAGCCTCTAGATCTCAGGCCTTCCTTGCAGTGTGCACAGTCTTTGTCTCCTCGATCTGTCCCTCGGCTAAAGGTCTCACTGGAATCTCCTTAGGAACTCTCGCTGGAAGTTGGACAGCTCCTCCTGGAGCATTATGCCTTGGAGGAGTGTGCCCATGTGTGGGGTGTTGGCCGGATCTCTAAGAAAGATGATGACGTCAACATCTGCAGGCCTCCCCACCATTTCCGGATAGTCTGTGACTAATCTAAACAGGACATTGTGTGCCAGCTGGGTGTCCTCGGGTGACAGGGACATTTGCCCTGTTTGGTTATGTTCTGATCACAAGGTTTTCTTTTGATTCGCACAGTTTTTACACTTTCCTGCTGCGTGGATTGCAACCACGTAATTTAATTTGTACCACACTTGGTTCAGGAACTTGTCGTTTCTTGGATCTCTGATGAAGGTTAGGGTATCTGTGGTTCTCCCGACGAGTCCTGGGCATTCCTCAATGATGCAGAAAAATAGGGTATATGTAAGTTCATCAATAATCACGTGAGGTGGGAGCATCTGTACCCTTATCACCGTACTCTGGTAGTACAATGAAGGCTTCCGTGATGACAGTCAGTAATTGCCAGATTATTTTCTTGTTGGCCGGATCTTGGATAAAGTATGTGACACTGGCTTCTCTCCCTATGAGTGATGGGTATGACAACACCACGAGTTGAAAGTAGGTTAGCCCATCCCACTTGAGATTTCTGCTGGAATGTACCATGAATTCTGTGATCAAAGTCTTGATAGTGGTTGCTTCAGGATACTGTGTTACACTCTCAAAAATATTTTGTTTGTAGTCTATCAGAGTCTTGATTCTTTGTATCACTTTGGGTATGTCATGCTTTCAACAGTTCATCTTATCAACGTTGTTGTGGCTTTGGATGTGCTTCTCTTTACCCTGCAACTGGGATGCACAGAGTGTTCGTTTTATGACCTTTATTAACTTTCACTGGTTTGAGAAAATATCTAGTTTATAAGCCACAATTCAAATCAGAGTTCCTTTTGCCTTTATTGTGCTGCTCATGCGTCCTTCTTCCTCGCCATGGATCTTGTCTGCACGTGCTGAGGTTCTTCCCTGTTGTCTGTTGTTTCTTTGCAGTTGGATGCAGCAGGAGGGCTCTTCCCTATGTAAGGTTTAATGTCATTTAGGAAGATCCATGCCCTTCTGCCCTGGAGCTTGACGGCGGATGGGGTGCAGTCTTCTACAATGAAAGGGCCATTAAATCTTGGCTCGTCCCACCTTTTCCTGGTAAAGTTCTTCACCAAAACGCTGTTAACAGGGAAGACGAGGGGCGCATGTATACCTTGTTCGGTGTCTGCTTCAGCACTTCCTGCTGCGCTTTGTGCTGCGCCACCTCCTTTTCGCCATCGCTGCAGTTGGCCTGAAATGACAGATGCACTGGATGTCAAACAGTTCAGGTACTTTTGCATCTCTGTTCCCAGAACCTCCTTAGTTGGCTGGGCATCACAACTAGCTCTATCTCTGGGGGTAAGAGGGGTCCTCATCCTTCTGCCTGTAACTATCTTGTGCGGCGTGAGGTGATGGTAGGAGCCTGGTTGGTTCCAAAGTGCATACAGTGCCAGTGGTAGGCAGTGCAGCCATCCCTTTTTTAATGTGAGCTTCAACTTGGCTATCCTCTCTTTAAGCAAGCTGTTGATCCGTTCACATATTCCATTCCCCTCTGGATGATACGCCGACGGGAACCTGTGCTTTATACCAAGCAATGAACTAATCTGTTCGAACACTGAATTTACAAAGTGGGCCCCATTATCTGATCTCATTACCTCGCACACCCCCATCTAGGGAACACTTCCCTCACCAGGAACTTAGCAGCAGAGGCAGCGTCGGAATGTGTACAGAGGAATGCTTCTATCCATCTAGAGAAGGGACACACCACCACAATTAAATACCTGTACTCGTTGCACACTTGAATCATGTCGATGTAGTCAATATGTAAGTGCTAGAATGGTCCATTTGGTCTGGGAATAATTCCTCTCACTACTTTTAATGTGTGTCCAGCGGTGAATTGCTGGCAGATAATACAGTTCACCATAAAAAATGCAACATGCTCCGCTAAATTCGGCGTGGACCAGTCTTCTGCGAGCGTTGCGGCAAGATTTTATTTTGTCATGTGGATGGGGTAATGCAGTTGTTCTAATGCTACCTTCAGGAGGGCGACAGGCATTACTGGTTTACCAGTGCTGTCTTGCCTCCACGGCCCATCAGAGGGGTTTAAAGAACACCCTCAACGCTTCCATAAATTCTTCTCCTCTTGTGGTGCCTCCCCTTAGAGCTCCATTAGCTGGGTCCGCCCCATGTTGCTATAGGCCTCCGGTGTGGCTCGCGCTACCATCATTCGTTCATGGGTACGTGCCACCCCCACGTCCATGATTGTTTCAGTTTTGGATGCCATGCGCTTGGCTTCCGTGTCCTCTTCATGATTTCCGCGTGACACGAAATCTGTCCCCTTGGTAAGAGCGGCGCATTTCACGACTGCTATGACCACTGGTAGCTGTAGTGCTTTTACCAGCCTGTCCAATAAGGCTGCATGTTGCACTGGTGTGCCATCTGCTCAGAGGTAGCCCCTCCTTTTCCAGCGTGCTAAGCCTGCGTGCACTGTGGAGGTCACATAGGCGGAGTCACTGTACACCGTCACTTCCTGGTCTGCATGAGTCTCAATGGCGAGTATCAATGCCAACATCTCAGCAGCTTGAGCCGAATAATGAGATGGTATTCGTGCACTAACGAGTGCTCAAAACTCCCCATTCGCTAGGTGTTTTATCACCGCAACGCCTGTATACCTTTGTCCGTCTTCTTGGTTGATTCTTGAAGACCCGTCAATAAATACGATCTCCCCACTCGCCAGGACATTCTCTTTTACCCTGGGGATCTCATCATAGAATTCCTCATAGTTTGCACAGTCGTGTACAGGTTCTCCCTCTGTGACTGGTTCAGCTATGAATGTACCAGGGTTCACAGTTTTACATCGCACTATTTTGATCGATGGGTTGGAGATAATCACCTCATAAGCCGATGCTCTTTGCTACGTCAGTGTGCCCTTTGGCTTCTCTAGTATGGCAAACAGTGAGTGCTCAACATACAATGTCATGGAGCATCCCATCACAATGGACGATGCCTTTTCGATAGCGAATGCGGCAGCAGCTAGGTTTTGTTTGCATGGGAAGTGGCCCTTCATGACTGGGTCCAGATTCCGGCTGTAATATGCTAGGGGCTTGTACCCCAGCGAGGTTCGCTGTGCGAGCACTGCCGTCATAAAACTGCCATCGGTATGTGAGAAGAAGTAGAATTCCTCTGCGTAATTAGGAATCCCGAGACTGGGGCCTTACAAATTGCCCCTTTGAGTTCTGTAAACCCTTTTTCCAGTGCTTCATTCCACTCGATATCTTCCCTTGTTGTCTGGGCCTTTTTTAGGGCCTGAAGCAAGGGCTTGGTGTAAGAGCTGTAGTCAAAGACCCACACTCTGACATAATTGCACAGGCCTAAAAAGCTTTGCATCTGTTTTATTGTGCGCGGCTTGGCCGTGTTCATGATAGCTTCAGCCCTTTCTGGGGTTACCTTTTTCCCTTCATGAGAGATCAGTTGGCCTATGTATAACACTTCTGGCTGACAGTACTGCAACTTCTCCTTATCAACCTTGTATCCCTTCTCAGCCAGTATAGTTAATAGCTGCACAGAGTCATGCCTGCATTGCTCTTCAGTGGTGCTGCAGATCAGAATGTCATCTACATACTGCAAAACAACACTGTCCACCGCAATAATGCTTAGGTCCATCTGCAGGACTCTGTTGAAAATGGATGGAGACTCACAGTACCCCTGTGGCAACCTTGTACTTTTCAGGCGCATTTGTCTGAAAGTAAATGACGCCAGGTCTTGAGAGTCACGGTGCAACGGGATTGAGAAGAATGCATTTTTCAAATCGATCACCGTGAAATATTTTGCCTCAGTGGATATGTTGCACAGAATTGTGGATGGATTAGGGTCTAGAGGGAATTCGGCTTCAACTATATCGTTTAATGCTTGTAAATCTTGGATTAAATGCCAAGAACCTCCCTTTGATTTTTTGACAGGGCAAATCACCATGTTGCAAGGTGATTCTGACGTCACTAGGATGCCCTGCTCCATCATGGCGAAGATTGTCTTTGCGATTCCTTCATCTGCCTCTCTGGACATGGGATATTGTCGCGCTCGTGGTAAAATTGCTCCTGGTTTCAATTTGATTTTCACTTCACCCGCCCCTTTCAGGAGACCTACATCATAGGGCCCTGTAGTCCATACTATGGCAGGCACTTGGGCCATGTCATTATCAAAGTATTCTGGACGTATTAGTGCCAAATTAATTCTCTGTGGTACCTCCCTTCTGATCATTTTGACCCAAAATATGAGACTCACTTCCACTCTTGTCTCTTCTAGGTCAGGGTGTTCTTCGAACAGATAGTCATCGGTGACGTCAATGACTCGATACCCCTCTTCAATGGCAATAATCGCACCCCATTGTCTGCCTTCATCGTTATATCCTTCAACCAATACCACTTTTCCTCGTACTGCGGCAGATTGTATCGTTAAGGGAAATACTTGTCCCTCCTCTTCGTGCATGGGTATTCTTGGTCTGAATAGAAACTCATCAGGGGTTCTCATCGTTTTGTCTGCGAGGCCTGGCAATCTCGCCATAAGCACTCGTACGCCATATGCGAAAACCTCTGGCTCCAGCGGTATAGCTCTCATGGATGCACATCCAGAGTATGCTCTGATCATTTCGCACACGTTTGAATAATGCATTCCTGGAGTGGAGCATACTATACCATCCTCGGTAAACAAGATGGTCATGTTTAGTTTAGTCATCGGGTCCCGACCCAGAATATTTACTGGGGTCTGGCACGAATATAATAGAGGTACATTCATTTTGCGCTCTCCCACTGAGACTGGGATTGCATCTGTAAAGGGAACTCTACTATGAGCTCCAGTGAAACTCTGGGTATCTATGGCCTCGCCTGACAAGGAAAATGTGCCTTCTCGTATGCACGAACGCGTTGCACCTGTGTCAACTAGGAAGGAATATTCTTTACCCCCTACGGTGACATTCACCCTAGGTTCCCTATTAGGGTCTGGTGTTACTGATAGGATCAGGGTCTCCCGTGAGCTGTCCTATTTTATATATAGGTTCGGTCCACTGTACACTTGTGGGTTTCCCCCATTGCCAGGGTTAATTCCCCCTCCGGGATTAATGCCCTGAGCCATCTGCGGCGGTGCCTGCTGGGGTTGTCCTTGTGGCATATTCCTCATGTTCGGTGGTTGCTTGCTGTGCACCTTGCTGCAAGCCTGCCGTCTGCTGCTGCACTGTGTAATTTTTGGGCACCGCCCTGTTGCGGGACGGCAGGTTGATTCACCATGCCTGCCCCCATCCCTTGGTTATTTTGCCACATGCCATGACTTCTGCACATGCGCGCCACGTGTCCAGTCATTCCACACAGCCAACATACTGGCGGTGGTCGTGCCATCTGTCCATCTGGCATAGTTGGATTGCCCATCTGTGGGTTCTGGAAGCCACCTTGGACATTCTGAAACCCTCCTTGGTTACCTCGAAACCCTCCCTGATTACTCTGCCATCCTCTATTTCCAAACCCTCTTCCCCTCGGGTAAAATCCTGTGCTACTTTGATTATTGTGTGAGGGGTTAGTCGCTTGCTGTATGTTAGGTTCGGCCGGGCTGGTGAGCGTTGCTCCCTCAAGAGCATACTTCAATAGCTTCCTTTGCACCAGCTTTGCCTCCTCCCCCTTACGCGTTGCCTCCTTTTTCCGATTCTTTTCCTGGAGCAATCTACAATAGTGCGCGATTGTCAATTGTATTTCGGCCCATGGTTTAGCTTCTATTCCCACCAATTTCTTGAGCTAGTTTTGCACAGGTTCTGGTAACCCTTGGCACAATATATGATAGAATACAGGGATGGATTTCGTCCAAGATTCATGCGTTTCGAGCACCCACGCGTCTTGTAAATTCTGGATATAAAGCAACGGATCCTCTGACTCTTTCATTTTTCAAGTCATTATAGCTCCCATATCAGACGTGCCTGGATATAGCGTACGCAGCGCTTTCCACACTGCTGCTCTACAGTTATTAAATGGCGCTCCATCATGGGAGGCGTCAGTTAGGGTTACCCTATGGTAGCCTGCCCGTTTCCATGCATCATCGGCTCTTTCACCAAATATGGCGATTAGTAGGCCCTTTATGTCTTCTATAGCTAAGGTGACACCCCCTGCCATTTTCTCTAACTCGAGTATACACTTTCCGGCTCCCGATGTCAACATTGGAAGTTTATTTTTAAGGTTCTCTCGGTCCATGTGTGGCCATGGAATATATTGTGGTCTTGCTCCCCCCTTTTCTAGCAACGGGAATTGGAAAGCACAGTCCTCCTTCTCTTTCCCCATAGTTCTCTGGTCTACCGCCGAGGTTACGTTCCCGCCTTGCCGTCTGCTTGGCAATGCCCTTAACCTGTCTGCATAGGCAGGCACCGACGCCCCCTCTGACTGTCGGGTGTTTCTTCATGTCGGCTGGATTGTCCAGCGGACTTCGGTGTCCTACTTGTGGACCCTCTAGCATCTGACCATCGTACCTCTCGATCCCTTGGGAGCCGTTTTTCGCACCGTCTCCCTTCGTCATGTGCCACTTTCCTCACCCGAGTCAGATCCTGAATACTCCCAGTTTACACAACTTCTTGCATCTTCTTCGTTCTGCCCAATCTCTACCCTGTCTTGGGGCAGTCCCCTGCTCCCACTACTTCGGATGACATCCTCAGTGTCATATAGCTGAGTGCTCTCTGAGCGCTCATCCTCCCTTCCCCCTTGGGAAATTAGTTCCAGCCCCATCTCATCATAAATTTTATCAATCGTTTCCCCGATGCTTCTGGTGTCGAAGTCATCTTCAATATTTGTCCCGCTTGTACCTGGTACCGCATCGCTTGCAAGAAAGAATTCTTCTATGTCTTCCCATTCTACAACCGGGTTGGGTTTTTTAACTTCCTGTTGCAAATATTCTAGATCTCGTGCCCTCTGTCTGCACTTACGCTCTGCTTCCTCATCTATTTCTTTTCGCTTCTTCTCTAGCCTGATCTACTTCCCTCATCCATTCATTTCTACTTTCCTCGTCTTCCCGCTTTTTTACTTTCCTTTCTTGCACTCTCCTTTCTTCCTCTAACTTTAGCATGTTCTGCCTGTACCTTTCGTAGGCTGTGTATTGTGTGCGACTGAGCGGTATTCCTTGCTCTTCGCGATATAGTTGTTCTCGTCTCAACCTATCCTTCTTTCTTACCCTCTCGTCTCTCATGTCCTTTCCTTTCTCTTTTTCCCTTCTCTGCGCCTCATCAGACCGTTCACTCGGCCTTACGTCATCACTTCCTTTTCCATATAATTTCAATAGTATCTGCTTCCCATCCATTCGTCCTTTGCGTATGTTAACTCGTCATCCCCTTTCTGCTTTTTTCCCTCTCTCTCTTTCTAGAGAGATGTTCTATTCTGTATCTGATCCTTTCCTTCATCGCTGCGTCTCTCCTTGTCCCTCGGGACTACGGAGGCAAGATGAATTTCCTGCTCCTTTTCTCTGATGTCGTCACTACTGTATGTAGGCGCTTCATATGCCGGGTTGCTGTACCCCGTGGCTGCCTTGAGTTCTCTTAACGGGTAAAGACCTCTGACTTACTCCCTTCGATCACTGGCTCAGGCGGGGCAGGTGGCGCGGTAGGCATCTCACCCCCCTCTGTACATACATTTAATATCCAATCTGCGGGTGGTTCTTCCTCTTTCATCTGCTCGAACATTTTCCAAAGTTCAAGGATGGCAAGGCGTTTCTCTAGCTTTTTGCAGGTATATGTGGCATGTAGGAAGGTGGTCATGTGCTGTAAAACAGCCTTAGAGAGTGACCCGTTCTGGGGCCACGGCATAAACATCTTATTTGCGGTGCCCTTAACCCACTCCTGGCTATATTTCTTCAGCTTTGTTGCATGCTTGGGCAGTTCCTTGCATAAATGCGCAAGCGGGGTAACTTCCTCCATTCTTAATTCCGTCACCAACAATAATTATACAGCTCTTTCAATCTTTCAATAGTAAGAGCGAGCACCAAATACGCAAGCTCCAATCCAATCTTTTCCCGCCAAAATTATATAACAACAATTTACTCAAAACTCATCAATTCAGTGGCGATTCCCTCTCAGTTACAGAATCGCGTAAATCCAAAATGCATTTTAAACAATTACCGATACAATTATTTTACATTCGACATACAACAGAACATATATGACAGACGTTTGACAGACTAGACAGACACCAGCTGGTCATACGTATACCTGCCTTCTAATTAATACCCCGTCATGGGATTTGAACAAACCCCCTTTATGATGTTTTTAAACGTCATCGTAGCCTAAATTGTCCCCCCACTATGGGCTCTGGGTTCACGTTCCTTCTGACCACTCTTTAAAGTGCAGGAACAAGGCGAATCTTTACATTTTTGCTCAGGTGCCCCCCTGATATTCTTTACGTTTTTACTTCAGGTGCCCCCTGATATTTTTTACATTTTTTATTTCAGGTGCCGCCCTGATAATCTTTACGTTTTTACTTCAGGTGCCCCCCTGATATTCTTTATGTTTTATTTCTTATGCACGAGTCACTACCATATATATATATATATATATATATATATATATATATGTACATACAGTCTTCTCTACTTCTGACTATTTTAATGTTTCTCCACCACCCTCCGTTACCTTTCCCTTACTGGATCTAATGCCTACACAACATTTGCCAAAGTAACAAGTTTTATTGCTTTACTCACCAATCGCATTGTTTCCTCTCTGGAACTTCGGAATCACCGCCCCTTCCTGCTTTTAAGCTTTTCTTCCGATCCGCTGCCCGTGGGAATGAGAAGCATTATGCTTGGAAAGGCGAGTTCCTTCAGACCCACTGCAGATGTTTTAGAAATGTTTTACTCAATCATTGTCTACAGGAAGCTTCTCAGTCTACTCAGCCGGAATGGCGAAAGGACTCGTGATCCTACCGAAGGCCCAGAGTTACTTTGTGCCTTCAGTCTAAGGGTGTCTTACACTATATCAATCGATAATCTATAATTGATGGCCGTAACCAACCTCACGCTACCAAGTGTTCACAAGGACAGGAATTCGCTGACTGGCCCATTGGTCAGCACTCACCCGCTAGAACTTGTAAGACAAGATAGCTGCACCATGTGAGGACAGGGGGTGCAGGATTCACTTACTCCGACACGACTCAATAACGAGGACTCAGTAGTTTGGCAAAGGGGAGTCCGTTTAATGATACATACATCAAACAGGGAAACAAATGGGAATCAGCACTAGTGCGATCATCAGTCTTGCTCCGACTTCCTCCAACTTCAATTGAACAGAGGTTCTTATAGGCAATGTTCGTCATCATTGACGTCTAACTTTACAAAACTCGACATGCAATATAATTGGTTAGGAAAGGTAACTTAAGTATAGGTGTTATATCTGTATATGATAATAGGGCATACAGATTGGATAACTCTTATCGGGTGGGCGTCTACGCCCATCCCTCTACATCACGCGTGATAGACGTCACTACAACTACGATGTCCTATTGGTTACAATATCTATAGGACTTAAGATATCTTGGTCCATTGTGATTGGGCAGTTTACACCACTAGACATACATTTCCACTTTTACTTAGCAGCATGCAGAATGGACACCCTGTGCCTGGTGTCCCAAGTTTCACCCTGCCTCCCTTCCATCAATCAGTGTTTTAGGGCGATGTGTCAATTAGTTGGCTAAGGATGGCCTCGAAACTGTAGTCTCTTATTGGGAAAAGTTATTGCATCCTCGGGTCCTGGATGACATCAGGCGATGGTACTTCTTCGCGCCTGGCTGGTCACGTCTTAGTTCACCATGAATCTGCTTCAGTTTCCAGCTTTTAGTGCATTTAATTCTGTGTCGGCCTAGCCACCTGCATGGGCCCCCCTTATCTTGACCTTCATGAGGCAGGCTGGTATGCTCTGAAGTTGGAGTCTTGTGAGCTGACGCTCTCCTCCCCTTCTCCGGTTGACCTTGATTTCTTAGGCATGAGCCGCTCTTTGTTAAGTTTCGATTCGGCTCCTTTACTTGCCTTTGGCTGGGTTTCGAAACTTGGCCTGGCAGACCTCTGGCCGTCTGGGTACCTTCTTATTGAGGTAGATATACGGTTGGCGCTTGCCGCTCTATCTTCTACTAAGCATTGCAAGCAATATCGATTTCTTAGCATCTTGCGTTTCAAGCCTATTTACACACGTTTAACAGGACGGTTGCTTCCATCTTTTCTCGTAACACTGTTTCCTCACGTTGTAACATTGTCTTCTCTCTGTGTCTATTCCATTCAATTTCATAGTTACTGCACTGGCGTGTTATCTTCAATAGCTGCTCTTGTTCATTCTCAAATCTGTTCAGGCCCTTGTGTCATTTCCACTGGCCTTCCATTAAGGCTTTTGGGGTCTCTTCATGGACCGTGTGTAGGTACTCCTCATTTCGTATCAGTGGCTGGAATGGCTGTCTGATAGGGTACCGGGCTGTCCAAGGTTGTCTGGTTATGGGTGCTTCAACCGGTATGGATCTTCTGATGTATACTGGGCAGAGTCCCACTGGAGCTCTTTGTAGGTTCATTTGCTCTTCATAGGTCACATACCTTGGCAAACGCGTTCCTGGTACCTCAAAATGAGGGGAAGGGGTGCAGACCATGTCTGGGACCTCCTTTACACAGATATAGCTTGTTGGTTTTTAAGTGGTGAAATAAGGAGATGGAGGAAAACCAGGAGTTGGTCTCCAGTTTGAATCATAATGGTGCCTCTGTTGAACAGGGTGATTCCAATAGTTCGTCTCTGCTCCTGTTGTGTCCTAGAGCTGCAGATTTTTCCCAAGGAGGTCTATGAACGTCTTTTTTCTTTGTTCATTCTATGTCTGAGTTGTGAAATAATAAGTCAATCCTATGGCAATAGTAATGGGTTTGGTGGGCTTCACTGGCTGGAAACAGCCTGGGGCCCAGGTTTGCGAAGGCCTTAACACTCAGCCCTGGTGCTGTTACCGGGCTGGTGAAGCCCACCAAACCCGTTATTACTGCCATTAGCACCAGGGTGCTGATAGCAATGTATTTACTTTGAATGAATGGGTGTCCCATTCATTCAAAGAAAATACTGACTTAAGATGGCCACCATGCAGATGGAAGGTGGGACTCCATGTGGAGCATCTCTTCCATTTTCATGCCAGTCGGCAGGCCAGGGTGAAGGCTGGAGAGGTGGTGGCGCTTGCCACCACCAAAACAGTAATGTTAGTTGGGTGGGGGACAGGGAGGGGAAGAAACATAGACCAGAGGGGTTGGGAGAGGAGGGGGAGGAGATGGTGGGGCAGGTAAGCAGCTGTCAGGCTGCTCAGAACACAGGCTGAGATTGTGGGATTCAGTGATCCCATGATTGGTTGGCTCCCCCACCCCAGCTCTTAATAGAACTTCCTTTACAGGTTTGAGGAAGTGGTCCACTAGCTTGAGGGTTCTTGGTCTTCTTGAAGTTTATTCCACATTATTACGTGATGGTTGTTGTGATAGTCCATAAGAAGCTTGGGTGGGTTGTTGCATGATGATCAAAGGTTGACTTTTTCTTAGGGGCGAGGGAATTCTACTGGGCATTCAAAATTAAGTTATGTGTGTTTATCTTTAGATATCTTATAAAATCATGCAATTGGTTGATATTTCTACCCAGTCTTCTAGCTTGACCTTTTGCAAATGAACGCAAAAATGAATATTCATAATTTGAGCATACCATGCACCCATTACTGTGTCCTGTACACAGTGATATAAATTATTGTTAATAGCAACACTATTGTTTTGTATTGTGAAGTGCATCTTATCAGAAGCAAATTTTAATGTTCCTGGAAACCTGTTTATCTAGTCATTAGGAATGAAATAATTGCACACAGGCCTTGATTATGTATAATAGGTATATGCAATGGAGTAACATCCATGACACTGGGTATATAATCCTCCAAACTGTTTATTTGTGAATGGTTCAAAACATTGATATTCATCGTCCAAATATATGCATTCATCATGCTTAAAAAAGAACACTGAAAACATCCAAACAATTTATCAGGTAAGTCCTGTTGTGGCTTGTCTGACAGTTGCATATGTAATTTCTTGTACTCTAGTTGTTACATTGCTTCGTGCATGTAATTATCACAAGACAGTGTTTCATATTCCCGTTACCCAGCCTTTATGATTAACATATTGGTATACTGTTGCTGTTTTTCTGAGGGCTTCATGTTATTTTTTAATGAGATTCTGGTGTAGGGTGTATTTGTTGTTACACAGTTTGTATTTAAGTATCCCAGATCCTAATTGAGCACCTCGTGTAATATTCCTATACAGTTATCCTTCATCAAATTAGGAATGAAGGGACTTTTCTTTTAGACCACAGTCTGTACTGCAATGCACATCTATATTTAATTCATTGAGAACCTCAATGCCAAGCTCCATAATTTCTGCTATAAAAGTGTGCATGTTTTCAATATTATTTTTTGTCACTTCAGAGATGGTGTATCTAGGTGAATCTAGCTTGTGAAAAAGCATTTTGAGTATATATTTGAATAGGTAGATTTTCAATTGAATAAACACACAACTGTTAGCAGGTGACAAATAATAATTTCATAAGGACAGAGTTTACCATTGTTGTAAGCTTTCATTAAGTGATGTGCACTATCAGAGACCTTGTGGGGGATTCCTGCCCATTGATCCCCTGTAATCCCAATCAGTATTATTTCCTTTGATGTCTGTATTTCCCGCTTTCCTCTTGGTTTTGAGTTATTTGGGTTTTTGGCCTACTAATAGATTTCTTTTCTATGGAGCTGAACATCTGGTAAAAAATAGGCATACTTTGCATTCAGGACTTGGTAGTTCTCTTGCAAGCATTCAAGATACTGAGGCAGGATTCAGCCTCAAGCCGTGAGGGTGGGCATGGTGAATAATCTAATATCTTTTGCCAGGCTCCTTTTTGTTCTTCATACTTGCGCTAAAGTTTACATTCGTCCTTACTGATAGCCGTGCTCATCCCCTTTGAACTTTCTTTTTTTGCTCCTACTTTCATCCTGAAAGAAGGCCAACTTTATGTGCAACTGTCTCGATCTTTCTCCTGTGCTATCAGCTAAAGTCATATCATCAATTTCCTTTTTATTTACACTTGATTTTGTCACTCACATCCTGAGTGTACTGTTTTTGAATGTTTTGTCATTACTTTGAGCAATTGTTCAGATGCTTGAAATACATCACATTCACATTCTGTCTTAATTTCCTGATAATTATCTCCAAACGAATGCAAGATACAGATCACGGTCTGGTGGTACGCGCCCTACTTCACAATACTTATTTAGTGTGACGATCTTTAGGGAGCTCTTCTTTTGTCAAACAAGCCAAAAGCCTGACTTCTTCCCTCAAGGTTTTAATTATTGGTTTGGTGTGTGAATTAGTGCTTGTATTTTCTCGCATGCTGCGTAATCAGGCATTCACTAATTGTATACATCCCTCAATTGTGGTCGCCATATGTCTTTGTTTTTGCACAATGTGCCCTGTGGGTATGCCTCTTTTTTGATGTCTGCTGAATTAATCCAAATTATGTGCCTTTTTCCTCCTCAACAGCTTTTCTGAATAGGGTGAAGTTTACCCACCAGGGGTACCCCACAAGGAGGTATTCCAAAGCCTAAACATGGGGCTAATTTTTCTGATCCTTGCGAATAGGCTGGATTCCTGCAGACAGTCCCCACTTGTTCTATGACTACAGAAAGTGGGCATAGTCCGTTGGACACATTGCCAATGACGGGTGGCATATTTTTCATGGTGGCTGCCATTGCTGATCTCTGCTGTGCGTGAATGGGCGCACTGTGGAGATCAAGACGGAGTCACCACATGAAGTGACGGAAACGAAACCCGAAGTCCATGAGTCCCAGGCTTGTCACCATTTCATGCAACGCATCAAGCAGAAAGGACCTGAACCAGAGAAGCGACAGCAATCGGGGTCTTTCTGAGGGATTCACCAGTAGTTAGTGAATAGAGCCCTCTGCATTGGAGACTGGGCCTGGTTGACTGCTACCAGGCACTGAGTACAACATCCTCAGTAGGTTGGCCAGGGCTGCACATGGATATAGAGTGCTGAGAATGTACTTTGGAAGGTAGGAGGCGGGAGGTCTGGGTGGCATTCCAAGGAACCACACATACACCACCTCTGAACTTACAACCAAGCTAAAATATCTGGTCCGAGCACAGTGTCTGAAACAGCAGCAAAATAGGTACCAGAGAGGTGTGTCACGGTGGTGTCTGAATCCAGCATGTATTCTATATAAAACAATTCGCAACCCCTCACTATTAGCACCCAATGAGGCCAGGACATGTCTGGTGTTGCTTGTGGTCTCGTGGAGAAGGCATGTGACCCAGAATTGTTTACTGGACTACCACTTTTTGGGTGGGAACAAGCCAGCTTTGCATAGTAGGGTCCTCCATCTGCAATGGCGTGGCAGCCTGAAAAGCGATTGGTTGCCCAGAGCAATGCTAGAGGTTGTGATTCATTCAAACCCTCCATCCATCACTCTTCGGTTTTGACACTCATGGCGGTATTGCGCCCTTTGGCCGACACCCGTTTTTCCGAGGGGTGTTTTGGCGCGGGAGTTTTGCTCAAAATGTCCATCGAAATATTTTGGGGGGATGGGTGGTAAAGGGTAAATAAAGGGTTGGGGGTGAAGGGAAATTAAAATATTAATTAAATTAAAGGGGAGGGGGAACCCCCCAAAATAATTAAAAAAACATTTCGAGGAAGTTCTTCGGCAAAACTTCTGCGGCAAAACACCTGTCGGAAAAAAGGGGATAGGCGAAATGACATGGAACCATCACCACAATAACATAATTGGTGGACCTATGAATTGAGGTGGGGCTAAAGATGTCCATGGAGTAACAGCAGTGGACTCAAAGTAACATCTACCTTCATTTCTAATGTAACACATGTTAACAGCATAGACTCATTGTATCAGGCGGATACTCGCGATCAGGACTTTTTAGAATACGAGATAGGTAACAACAAATACAACCAACAATAGAATGTCACTAAGTAGGAACATCAAACCCTCAGGGACCTGCAACGGGACAGCAATATAGTAGTCGGAGAAGCTGGTCAAGGAGTCGTTATGAATTGAGGTGATGAAACACATGAAGCAATGTGACAATGCAAGGCCGAGAAATGTTAGAAACTGGATTACGATCTCAGGGTCTGGGTCCCCTTTTCGCAGCACCTTTCCACAGAGATTCTTTCTGCTACAAGTGCTATGGAGAGATCAGGCTGAGTGGACGAAGGGTCCAGAAAAGGAAGTAAGGGAAAGGGACGGACCAAAAAGGGATGGGGGTCCCCCCCCACCCATGTGAAAATAAAAAAAAATCTGAGGTTACGGGTGGCACATCAAGGAAAAGTCAAAAGAGTCATTAGCCCCACTAGGGCAGAATATTCCTGGAGATTGGGTGTGGGGGTGCACAGGAGGGTGAAGAGGCGAGGCATATAAACTGTTAGAGGAGCAGTAAGAGTGGCCGATGGATCATGTTCTTTGATCCAAATCCAAATCTCACCCTCCCTAGAAGCACTAAACCATGGTTGACGATGCCTTCTCCGCTTCGTTCACTTTCCTCGTCCACCCATTTCCAAACTGGTGTTTAGGAAGAGCTGGGTGAATGACCATTCTCCACTAATCCGTCCTTCAGATTACCCAACTGGAGCTTGCGATCCTCTTAGTGCGCTGGTGACCAACCCATACCACTTCAACGTAGCATTGACCCTCATGCATGCTTCACAATTCTCACATGCTACCACCCTGTTGACCCGCCGTGGCCTTCCTGCAGGCATTTGCTTACCTGACTCCCCAGTTGTTCTTGAGCTCCATCCACCTCCTCATCCTCAGAGCGGACCTCAGTCTCTGGCTGCATGACTTTACTCGCACGTCCTGCAGAGGATTCCTGTACCTTGGTAACCGCTTCAACCACAAGGTTCTTGCTTCAGCAGCGTCCAGCAGAGCAGGCCACTGCATCAACACTGTACTTTGAAAATAAATCCCCAACAACAAACTCATCAGAACATTGCTACAACCACAAGGATTACCCCAAAAGCATGAAAGCTAGCCAGATCGCCTGCCTCCTTAAAAACCCACTGAAGCCTAGGTCAATCGCTCAGCTCACCAAATACATTACAAGAATCAAAATCTCCTGTGGTCTAATGGCCTGTCTTCTGTCCCACTTACAATGTCGCCTCTTTTGTTGCCAAATACCAGATCAAGGGCTGTGTCACTGTTGGGCGCTGGTGAACAAGGGATCATGGGCACTGTATTTCAAAACTTCTGGAAATTCACACGTTGCAGAGGTCAATCCTTTACTCCATGTCTCTCTGGCCTGCCTCCCTTGGCCCCCTCCCTGCTCCTACCTGCAAGGCAAAAAACCTTGGGGTCATCTTCGACTCCACACTCTCCTTCTCTCCTCATATTTCTGACGTCGCTAAGAAGTCACACTACCAGCTGCACCTCCTCAGAGGTATTCTTCCTTTCCTCTCCTTCCCCCAGAAGCTCACTGTCTCCCGAGCCCTGGTTCTCTCGAAGCTGGATTACTGTAACAGCCTCTATCTTCATCTGCCTGCCTCCACTCTCCGCCCTCTGCAACTCATCCAGAACAGAACTGCGAGACTTGTCCTTGGCCTCAAGCCCAGGGACCGTATCTCTCCAGGACTGAAATCTCTACACTGGCTCCCAGTGGCTGCGAGGATAAAGTTCAAAACCCTCTGCATTGTCCACAAGGCCTTCTGGGGCCTGGGTCCTAAATACCTTCAACTCTCTCTTCCCAAATATCTTCCTTCCCGAGGCCTTCGCTCATCCGCCTCCAACTCCCTCAGGGTCAGCCGCTTCTCAAAGCAACGAGCTGGGGGTAGATCTCTCTCCGCGGCAGGGGCCTCCCTCTGGAACAGCCTTCCTGCCTCCCTGAAACTTGAGGAGAACCATCTCCGGTTCCGGAAGCACCTCAAAACCTTCCTCTTTGCTTCTGCTTTCTCTCTCCCTCTCCCCTGCTGAACAGCTAATATCCTTCACTGAAACTGCACTGATTCTGCAACTGGACCACTCTTAACGGCCTCGGTCCTGGGCCCAGCCACTCTCCACTTGCACTGATGCACTGGAACCCCTCTGCACTGCGGGACTGTCTCTGTATCCCTACAGCCCCCCCCTTTCCCAGCACTTGTTCTGCACTTGCCTTGCACTTGCCACCAGCTGGCCCTATTTATTTATTACTTTACGCCACTTACCTTGTACTGCACTTCCCCCCCCTCCCCTTGCACTTTTCCCCCTCCCCACCCCTGCACTTGCGCGATCTGAATGACACCTGGCCTAGTAGGATCGTTGTCTGTCTCCCCTTGTTCCTCCCCCCCCTGCCTCGTCGCGCCTTGAAACACCTGGGTATAGGCGCGTTACAAATGCCATATCATATCATATCATATCATGTTTTCTTTTCATCTCTACGTCGAGCCACTAGGAGAACTAATTGCAAATATGGAAATCTGCCAATGCGTGCATGTCAAGTGGCTATTACTCAAAAGTCAGATCTGCACACAATATCATCCACCTTGTTCCTTGCCTGGCAATTGCCTGCATCAATGCAATTCTGGAGGTCACATCACCACTAAAACCGCAATTAAAAAAAGATCAATTCTTCGATTAAAGCTGCCACTTGCAATGCATCCCATTCTGTGTTGGCTGACACTGGGCAGAGGGGAACCCCTTACTGTTGAGTGTAATTGCCCATGTAAACAAAACATACAAATGAACAGAAAGTTGTAGTGGGGAGTAGCTGCAAGAGTGATGTCATGTACATGTCATTGGTGGAATGCTCATAGCATCTGTGTGCTGAAGGTTCCACCAGTGGCAGTTGAAGGTGCCAGCCTGGGTGGTGGGCACTGGTAGTCAGGCAAAGGTCCCAGCTCTGTACCCTTGAGTGGACGTAGGAGCAGAAGACAATAAAGAAGACCTGTGTAACTCTTATCTGTGTCATGTTGTTTACCTGATCCTTGACAATGTCATCCCTTTGACACACACCCCAACACTGGCGACAAGTAGTCAATGGACTGAAGGTGTGGTAACTGCTGAGGGGGGCGCAGATGATGTACTGATCGCTCCAAGTTGTTTGTCCAAGAAAAATAGATTCTGTGGAATTTCACCAACACGAATAATAGACATAGTAAACAGATGTTACAAGCTCTCAAGAATACAGAGGTCGCTTCTTCAAATAATGTAATCTAATGCTTTAATTGTATAGTCCCTTTCACCATCCATAAGCACTGAGTGTGATAGGTCCAATACAATGGCTACGCTCTAGCAATTGCCTAGATTCAATGTATTCACCACACTCCAGAATCACCTAGAATTAATTAAATGGCTGCATTTTACATGCACCCAGCTTCATTACAATGGCTACATTCTACATGCACATAGCTTGAATGCAATGGCCACATTCTGCATTCACCTAGATTCAGTATAATGGCCACATTCTGCATTCACCTAGATTCAGTACATTGGCCACATTTCTATACTCATCTAGATTCAATATACTGGCTACATTCCACATTCACCTTGATTCAATACAATAGTTATCCTCTACATTCACTCAGATGCAATACAATGGCTGCATTCTACATGCACTTAGATTCAATTCCATAGCTACATTCTATGTTTACTAGGAATTAATACAATTGCTACATACACCTATATTCAGAATAATGGCTACATTCTACATTCACCTAGATTTACTACATTGGCAACATTCTACATCTACCCAGATTCAATACACTGGCCACCCTCCAAAACTCATCTAAATGCATTACAATGGCCACCCCCTCAAATGCATCCAAATGCAATACATAGACTACTGTCCAAAGGTCATCCAAATGCAGTACATTGGCTCCCTAAAGAAATTCATCTCATCACATTATATTGGCTATCCTCCAAAATTCATCTAAATGCAATGCATTGGCTATCCTTAAAAATAATCTAAATGCAATACAATGGCTAGCTCTGGAGTGCAGCAAGATCTCAAACAGTGGTGAGAATTGCATTTTAGTGATGAGGTAATAAGGTAGTGGCAAGATTTAGGAAGCACAGCACTGGCGGGTCTCCCTATCCTGCCACATTACCTGTTTGTAGCAGTAGGCGGCATCCATGGCAAACAGGCAGTTGAGCTGCCCAATGGAGCTGCCCTTTGCCTCTGTCCCTTGGCCGCCAGCCCGGGCAAGGCTGCCCTGGGGGGCCTCTGAAGTGCAGCTGTGCCGGTCACGTGGGTTTGGGGGGCACAAACCAATGAGAACCAAATGGGCAGGCAGGGGGAGTGAGGAGGGAGGGTCAGGGAATGGATAAAGTGGGATGGGAGACGGCAGAGGGAGGATGCCAAGACAAAAGAAAAGGGATACGTGACTGCCTTAGCCAATTGCTAAGGGGTTGGGTGGGGAAAGGAAGAAAGACAGAAACAAACAAAGGACAGTAAACACTACCTGCAGACCAGCTAAAGATTGGATTACAAATCAAAGTAAAAACACAGAAAAATCTCTCCAAAAAGCACCAACCAGGCCCTACAACTCCTTACCAAGTGGTTGTTGTGCAGGATGGCTACAGATTACAACCAGGAAAGGGAAGCAGTGAGAGAAGGCTGCCAAGACAAAAGAAAAGAAAGATGAGGAAAAACATTAAAATGTTTACATGTTTTGTTTCAAGCACAATGTAAACTACACTACATTGGCTCAGTGTAGCAAAATATGAGAAAAGGCCAGGGGCAAAACATAAGAAAATCCTATCCTCCCATTCTTTGCACATCGTTTTTGGCGTGACTAGGATGTTCGACTCTGCAAAACACCTGGCGTGGTAAGGTGGTAGTGCTTCATTTTGCCGTGTAGGAATCTTGGAGGGGAAATCCCTCCAGATGTGGCTCATGACTTTCAATTTCATTCTGTTTCGGCCTGTATGCCGCAGCAGTTTTCTAACGTGGGCTCGAGTTTGGTGATCCTCACATTCAAATATTAACTGCCCTGCTGCGTTCTGCAGTCATGGCAGCCTGAATTTGTCTTTCAGGAAGGCCTGCGTAGAGTCGATGGGCTTACTTGAGATGTGAGCTGCCCGGTGGAGAAAAGCTAGGCTTTCTTTTAGAAGCTTAAGTGGCGAGACAGATAATGTGACCACCTCATTTGAGTCTGAGGTCAGCATCCTAGAGAATTCTCAAGATTTTTGGCTTTTTCCTCTCAGATGTGCTCCCTGCAAATGGTATGTCCTGCACTAAAGTGCCCTACTCTTCAAAGAACATCTTGCCCATCGCTGATCATGCATTTCAACTCTACTTGTCTTTTGCGCTGATATCTCTGCACCCTTACTTGTAACTCCCTAGTTGCATCTCCCATGTACACGCTCGGTGGCTTCCCAGCGAGGTTGCTACTTTATAAATACCACGCGTAGATGGTCGGAGACCCAGCTAGAGAATGCCAATCCTGTCTAGAACGTGTTGTCTGCTTAGGACCAGCATTTCCCTCCCTTTATTTTAATGTTTGGAAAGTCTTATAAAATGAATATACTCCCTGAGGTTTCTTAATGCTATGCTTTGTGAACAACAAAAGTAGAAAAGTAGGACATTGGACTGGAAATAGGCAAACCTTAATCTCTTATGACGTGCAAATGATGGGGGTTCATGCTTGACCCAAGGGGAGTTGAGTTCCAGATTCAAGAGGCCAATGATGAGAACTGGGAGCTCCCTCGCTTTTCTTTGCCTGAACGAAGGACTAGCCAAGATATATCTGCCTATACAGGGAAGACAATTTGGTCGCCATTGGTAGCGGCACTGTGTGATTGGTGGACGGAGGCACTACCCATAGAATAGTGTGCATTTTCCACCTTGGATAGACTGCATAGGTCAGGAAACGCCCGATGTTTTGGACTACAGCTACTTTCAGCCCTAGCCGGCATAGTCAATGATGAGGGATCATGGGAGTCTTAGTTCAAAACATCTGGAGAGACACAGGTTGCAGACGCCTGCTACAGCTCTACCTCTTAGTGAACTGGATGGAGGGTATCCTCGCATCATTTAGAGCTTAGATTGGTCGACAGCTGCAAATAAGGGTGACCTGACCAGGTGGCTCACCATCGGCTTTGTAGTTGTCAGCAGACTGACAGGGAGGTATACTTTGACAATTCGAATACTGGGGTTGGTGTGAGGTTTTGCCCTCGTCCTCCCACTTTGAAACAATGTATATCCATCACAAGAAATGCACGATGTGGCGGGGGGTGGAGGGGGGATTTATATCAAATGGTGATATATCTGGTACAGTTTTGATGTCCATTGTGCAGTATAGGTACAAAGCATGAAAGCTGAACACACCATTTTCAGCTCAAAGTTATTTGTTTAATTATTTATAGTATTTTATACAACTCCCAAGGAGCTAGCAAGCCACTTCAGAGTGCTTATCCAAGGGATAATTGAGAAAGGAAGGAAAGGAGGACAGAGGAGGGGAAACATGATAGATAGGGAAGCAGTCTGCATAGAAGACCTTGGCTCGACCAAGGGGCGAGCGCTTCATTTGAGCCTTTAGAACTCTCTGGAACCCCAGGATCCCAGGTTGCAGAGGAAGAGAGTTTCAGCGTGCAAAGCGTGGAGTGTGGAGAGTGCTTCCTTAACCACTATACACTGTTTGGACTAAAAGGCCATGCATTGGCCTGTGATGAGGCGAGCTGCAGGAATGCTGTTTAGCACTGAGACGTGAAAGCATCTTGTTTGCCCTGAGCCAGGTCATTTTAGCACGGCATTCTTTTTGCTGTTTACCTTACCTCGGCATTAAAAAATTAAGGAGCGGCAAAGGAGCGGCACGTAGTTCGAGCAATGACAACACTTTTGGCTTTTGTGTAGGCATGGGATAGGCATTTTCCAGGCACTGCCGTAATTGTATTAACAGCATCTGCAAAATGGTGGAAGGACCTTGGCATATAATAGCAGTTTCTAGCAAATGCCTATGTAGAACATATGCACAAGCAACACCCATCGGCTTTGCCAATGCTTGTTTTTAATGGAACTTCAGTGAAGGACACGCCTACTGTTTATAAATCAAGTGGTTGAAGGAACACTTGGTTGGAACCTTTTTATAACACCAGTAGCACATTTACAGCTCAAGTTAAGCCAATTATCTCTCAGAAGATTGCTTTGAAATAACACTGACAGACACCGCAACCACCCTGTTTGATGTTATTGCTTAATATAGCTAGCTCAAAGAGATCCCATGAGGATTTGCTTGGTGGTTGAGGGGCAAAGAAGTGGGTGACATTGACCATAGGGATTAGCATGGCCTTCAGCAGTCAATGGGTGGTTGAATAACCAAAGAACACCCACAAACTCCTCATATCCCATCTCCCTCCGAGCTGTACTCCAATGCAATAGTTTTGGCTTATAGGTGGCGCTTTTGCACAACCTAATAGTCAAAACTAAAAAGGATGCATAGAGCAGCAATCATAAAGGAGATGAGGAGGGTAAGGAATAGCGGGTAGTGGTGCTGTATCCCAGTGTTACTCCGGAGCTAACACCTAGCCCTGTTTCAATATAGCTTGATTAGCTACACAACCCGCTTCCCTCCACCCAGGATCTGATATTTAGTTTCCACTTCTCACTCTGGAGCCAGACAGGAAGGAGGAATCGCCTTACTTTGGCACTTACACTTCTCTGTCTGCTTTTCTGTAATGGCGGATGAACAAAATTCAAGTGCCCGCTTCCTCTCCCAATTGTGGTGGAAGCGGCCATTTCCTCGCAGGCACTGTTAGCATTGTTCAAGGCCCCAAGACGCCAGGTGACCTCTTGAAGGGATAAACAAAGGGCTGGGTGGTACTTCCACTAAGCTTTAAATATGTTTTATTTTCTCAGGATTCCCAGGCTATGGTCCGTAGCCCCGAGTGACTGTTGTTGTCCTTGCCCTCTTAAACACAACCCCACTTTCTGCTGAAGAATGCATGTGCTTTTAAGATGTATTTCTCATGTTGCTGCCTTGGCCTCGTCAGCTGAAAAGAACAGGTCTATAAGGAAATCAGGTGGGGTCTGTACAGGAAGTTGACTGACAGCACTATTGAAGCCTTAGTCGCTGCCTAAAGGAAGCTACACCTACTGGGTGGTATGGGTGGTCTCGTGCAGAAGGGATGTGACCTAGCAGTTCGGGCTGGACTTCCCCTTTTGGGGGTGTAACCAGGCCTGATTTGCATATGGTCTTCCCCCTTCTGTAATGGCTTGGCAAGCTGAAAAATGATGGTGTGGAGGGTTGCCCAGAGCTGTGCCAGTGGTTGTTATTGATTCTAAACCTTCCAGTCATCACATTTGTTTTTTCTTTAAGCCATCCTGAGTGGAACGGGTATGCCCAGACATGGGTCCCGAGTCTGCGGGTCTAGAGACCAAAGTTACTCCTCACTGATGATGCCCAATGAGGCCGAAACATGCCTTGGGATGCTTGTAGTCTTGTGCAGTAGGGATGTAACCTAGTAGTTTGGGCTAGACAGTCCCTTTTGGAGTGGGACCAAGCCTGATATTCACATGGTCTTCCCCTTTCTGCAATGGTTTAGCAGGCTGAAAAACCACGATGGTCTGTAGGGTTGCCTAGAGCTGTGCCAGTTGCTTTGATTGATTCAAACTTTCCAACCATAACATTTAGGTTTTGCTTAAAGCCACCCCAAGTGTGGCAGGTATGCCCATAAGTGGGTCTCGAGCCTGCTAGGCCTAGAGACCCAGGCTATTTCTAACTGATGACCCCCAATGAGACCGGAACATCCCTGGGGATGCTTGTGGTATTGTGCAGATGGGATGTAACCTAGTAGTTCAGACTGGACAGTCCCTTTGGGTGTGGGACCACGCCTGATATGCATATGGCCTTCCCCTTTCTGTAGTGGCTTGGCAGGCTTAAAAACAACAATGGTCTGGAGGGTTGCCCACAGCTGTGCCCGTGGGTATGATTGATTCTAAACCTTCCAGCTGTCACATGTTTCTTTTTGCCATATGTATTGATGCAGTGAGTGAGCCAAGGGATAATTCAGCCTGCGAGATGTACCACACAAACAATCAAGATTATATGTGAAAAGTACTGCGTTTGGTTGAACCGTGTGCGATAGAGCATCATGATCCATTGAGGTCTGGGGAATGTGCTGATATACTAAAGATGTAAGGCAACCAGACGGTGGTTGGCTTGACATAGATGAATTTGGCGTGGCATACGTGGATTCCATTGCTCTTTCATGTGCTAGATGAAAGAACTTCATGATAGATCTCAAAATGTTTCTGGAGCTCCAGGCAACCACCTTGAATACCAAGACCAGTAATTGTGGGATCGGGCACAGTTCTAAAACGTACCCAGGGCCACGACGGGTGAGAGCATTTCTCCACTGCACTTTCCGTTAAAATATGGTTATGGGATCATGCATCTCCATTGAAAAAGGGATTCTGCATTAAACTGTGGCACTTGGCTTCTGTAACATATTAATTGTCCCACCACATCTGAAGCCGGTCAGATTGCACAGTGAGCCGAGTGCTCGTTTTTGACATCTCTGCATAGCCTTTTGAAGTAGGTTTGAAGCCTGGTGGGGCCGACTCAGCCTTTCAGCTTTCTGAGGTTGATAAATGGAGTACCATGCAATGGGTAATGATATCAACTGTTATTACAGCACTTTGATGCCCTTGGGTGAGCTAGCGCTACATCAGAACTGATATTATTATTATTATTATTATTAATAATCTCTCTGGCCATGAAGTGCCTCACTATTTCCCTGCACCTTGTTCAGTGCTTCCTTTGCCGTAACTCCTCCTATGCTACCCTCACCCCATCACGTCTTTAACTCCTTTCTCTCTAGTCGCCTCTTCTGCTTGCCTCTATTCCTTACATTTCTCTTTCTTTCTCTTTTCTCAATCTTTCCTCACACACATACTTCTCTCTTATCTTACTCTTCTCAATGTTCCCTCCTCTCCAATCATCCTTCAATGTCTCTCCTCATACATTTCTCTTCGTTCTTCCAACTCCCGTCTCTATTATGCATACAGCGTCCATCACCCGAACCCAAGAGAAACCTATGCGAAATGAAGCAGAAGTCATATGCAAAAGAAGATAAAGCAATTTGCTGGCCAATATGTTTAAATTCGCAGCAACGCAAGGTCGATGAGACATATAGAAGCTTGCTATAGAGGAAAATGTAACATGGCAAGGACGGCCATGATAGGAAAATGTACGTCGGCTCTTGTTAAGATTCAATCCAGCTATCTCAGGAACAGACCAGGGGTGCAGAGTCAGGAGACGTTGTAGAATTAGCTTTGTGTGCAAAACAAAGAGGAGTCTATTTCCACTTGGGATCAAGCATGCCATTTTTAAGGAATAATTGCAAAGCACAAAGAGAGGCAGATGGATATATCATGGACGTGAGACATATTACTCTTAGATTAAAGAAGAAGAAAACATTTGCAAGAGCTAAGTATTGGGCAACTAACAATGGATATGGCTCCTACAAGATGGAGTGGGCAAGTCTCTAGAGTCCAAGAGGAGCAATTACACCCATTATAATTGAATCAAATAGCAGTAAATAAGACGTCAAAATTGACACATTTGTAGTCTCTTCAGACATGACTCAGAAGTAAAAAACAAGGGCGATTTATTAAGCTGTGGATGAAGATAGTGTTGTGCTTACACTCCCTTGAATGTCTCAGAACAAAGAGCTAATTATAAGGTCAACTACAGACAGGAATCTTTGGCTGATGGCCAGACTGATGAGAGATGATGGACTAATTGGGAAAGTAGGGAGTAATCTGACGTGACTCAAGCACCTGGGTTTCGTTTTGCTTACGTGCTGCTAGCCGAGCCGACAGTCCAAGGTTGGGTGAGAATGCCAACCAATCAGTGGGTCTATGGGGCACACTGCTATACAATGTTGCATAGAGCAATCCGCTGCCATTTTGTCCACTATAATCAGTATTATACTTATTTTGAGGTAGTTTGGGACGTGCCTTGCAGAAAAGAGGTAACCAATGGTGTAATAACCCATATGCATTCTATAAGTAGATATGTTCCCCTAACAAATCCCTCCCGCCAATAGGTTTTACAGTTTACCACATAGGATGACATCATAGATGAAGCATATTGGGGTATAAACCCTCTGTGTAATCAAGTGTGAGTGTGCATGCATCAGTCTGATTTCTGCCAGTTTTCCCTATTAAATTGAGAATAAAGTAGTACTTTGCCATATTCTTGGAGTCTGTCTGGTTATTTCGTCTGAGATTTTTATTGGTCATTCCTTTTAGCACAAGAGACGCTTCAAGGTGCTAGAGCACAAATGGGTGGGCAAATAACCAAACAACACCTACGGGCTGTGTGTCCCTCCTCATATGCCATTTCTCCCATTCTGTAATCTAATGCAATAGTTTCCGCTTATAGCCCAAACTATAAAAGATAGCCCCACATGTGCAGTGGTCTAAAATTTGTTTGGGTGCAGGAGAATCTGATTCACCTGTTTTATATGAATTCCTCGTTAATGTTTCAATAAACATTTAAAACTGCTCAACCAGGGGTCTAACCTGATATGTAAGGGTAAAAGACGATAGACTGAGCTTTTAGTAGCTTGACGCCCAATAGTATCTTTTGGAATCTAGCTTCTTTAAAGTGAACTAGTGCAAGTCCGAAAGAAGAGATCACTTGGGGTGATACCATTTGGAGACATTGGAAAGATACATTGAACAATGTTGTGCCACATTTTCTACACTGCCAATAAGACGCGACAGTGAATAACGTCTTCCATGATCACCCAGCCCATTGCCTTGCGGGCTGGGAAAATCTGACCACACTTCCACAGAAGAAACTCCTCCTCCAACTCCTCCTCCTAGGAGGCTTCAACATCCACCTGGATGCTTTCTGTCCTTCCACTGGACTCTTTCATGACCTCTGCGACTCTCTCTCTCTATTCTCCTCTCTGGCCCAACTCACTCTGCAGGGCACACTCTGGATGTTATGATCTCTTCAGATCTTCTCATTTCGATCCCTCTCACCACCCCTCTCTCCTGGAGGGATCACTTTCTCCTTTCCTCCCATCACACCCTCTCCAACCCTCAGGCCAAGCCAATTCCAGCACTGCCACCTACCCTCTCGGTTATCTGGCCCATGAAGTCTGTGTCAGTTGCGGCTTTCGCCACCACTTTCTGACCCCCCTCCCCCTTGTCTGACTCGCACCCTGACACATCCCTTTCCATGCTCCACTCTGCTATATCTGATACTCTTGTTGTTCCGGCCCTGTCATGAGGATCCGCTTGAAACCCAAAGCCAAGTGCAACTCTTGGTACGACTCAGACCTCATCACCCTTAAATGTAAGTGCAGGGTGGCTGAGAGGAAATGGTGCACTTCCGGTACATCCTCTGACAAACTGGCCTGCCGCCTGCTCCAAAGGCAATACCGGCTCTGTCCACACCAAGAAGAGAGCCCACATCCAAGCCTGTGTCTCTGCAGCATCTAACAACATGGCCAAACTCTTTAAAATCTGCAAGAAGCTGGCCAATCCTGCTGCAGTCTCTTCCCCTCCTGTCCCCTCCCAGGCCCTCTGCAGGGTCCTGGCTTCTCACAGGGTCGGATTGGCCGCTCGGCCTTTCGGCCCGTGGCCAGGCCAAAATCATCTCTGGGGATTGGGGGCCAGCTTCTGGCCATGCCTGGGCCGGTTTGGAAGAAAATAAAATTGAAAACAAAATATATTTGTTTTCACTTTTTCTTCTTCAAAAAGCCTTTCATCCTTCTTATGTCCATAAATGAGTACCAACACAGGTTGGGTGATGTATGCATATTTGTTCTATAAAAAAGAGCTTAAGCATAAGTGCTATACAATAACATTATCATTTGGCCTTGGACGTCTGCTTGGAGTCACAGTAATTTAGCGTACTTAGGCCCAATGCTATTTGATGCCACTTCCTGTTTTGTCAAGAGGTGAAAGGTCCAGTTTCATCACTTCCCGGATGTCACTTCCGGTGATGTCATCAGAGGTCAAGGGTTGTGAGGCGAGGGATGGGTGACCAGGCCTATTTCTTGGCCCAGTCTGACCCTGGCTTCTCATGTCATCTCTAACACTCAGGACATCTTGCCCTCTCTCTCTTCCTCTCCCCCCCGCCCCTCCTCCCTCTACTCCCTGCCCTTCCTCTGGCCCTTCATCGGCCACCTCTCCTCCATCCTTCTCTGCCTTTCCCCTGTTCTCCTCAGATGAGGTTTCTAGACAAGTCCGATCTATGAAAGTTTCATCAAAACAGGTTCACCCCTGTTCCACCAAAACCATCAAGGACCACATTGACACCCTGTCTTCAGCTCTGGCTGACTTCTGCAACCACTCCTTTTCCACTGGAATCTTCCCCTCTCCCCTGAAGCACTCCCTTGTGCACCCTCTTCTTAAGAAACCCTCTGCTGTCCCTTCCTGCCCTGCTAACTATCATCCAATCTCCATCACTACTTTCCTTGGCAAACTCCTGGAAAAGCTGGCCATCTCCCAAATTAATCTTCACACTGAATCTGTTGGTTCTCTCCATTACCATCAGTCTGGCTTCAGAGCTGCCAGAAGCACAGAAACTGCTCTCCTGAACATCCTTGAAGACCTGCTCTCCAACCTTGATTCCAACACCCCCTGTGCCCTCTTCTGCCTTTGACATGGTCAACCATGCCATCCTGCTCAACCATCTCCATGATGACCTGGGCATCACCGGTCAAGCCCTGGCTGACCTCCTTCCTCTCCGATCGACCCTCCAGGTCCAACTTGGGTCCTTCCTGTCCTCTATCTCTATCTCTACCTGTGGTGTGCCCCAGGGGTCTAACCTCTCTCCCTGGCTATTCAACCAATACCTGGCACTTCTTGCCCACCGTATTGCAGCTCTCTGCCCCAACTTTCAGTGCTATGCGGATGACACGCAACTCATTTTCAGGCTCCTTTCTGCCACCTCTTCTCCTTCTCTCATCTCTGACTCTTTGTCCGCCATCCAGGAGTGGTGTGCCGCCAATGACCTCTGCCCTAATGCCAGTAAGACCGAGATTCTCCTCATCTGCACACCTGCTCCCTCCTTTCCTGTCACTCTCTGGCCGGCCTCTCTTGGCCCTCTTCCTGCTCCTACCGGTGAGGCTAAAAACCTTGGGGTCATCTTCAACTCCACACTTTCCTTCTCTCCTCACATCTCCAACGTTTCTAAAAAATCACACTACCAGCTGCACCTCCTTAGAGGTATTCTTCCTTTGCTCTCCTTCCCCCAGAAGCTCACTGTCTCCAGAGCTCTGGTTCTCTCTAGGCTGGACTACTGCAACAGCCTCTTCCTAAATCTGCCTGCCTCTACTCTCCACCCTCTGCAACTCATCAAAAATAGGACTGCGGAACTTGTCCTTGGCCTTAAGCACTGGAATCGTACCTCTCCAGGACTGAAATCTCTGCACTGGCTCCCAGCGGCGGTGAGGATTAAGTTCAAAACCCTCTGCATTGTCCACAAGGCCTTCTGGGGCCTGGGACCTCCACACCTTCAACTTTCCCTTCCTAAATATCTTCCTTCCCGAGCTCTTCGCTCAACCACCTCCACCTCCCTCTGGGTCTGTCGCTTCTCCAAGCAGCGAGTTGGTCGTAGATCTCTTTGTTCTGCTGGGGCCTCCCTCTGGAACAGCCTCTCTGAAACTTGAGGAGAACCATCTCCAGTTCCGGAAGTATTTCAAGACCTTCCTCTTTGCTTCTGCTTTCTCTCCTCCTCTCCCCTGCTGATCCCCTGACTGAATCTGACACTGCACTGGTTACCTGGCGACCCTCTGATCTCGGGCCTAGTTCCCCTCCCCGCCAGTTGCACACCTGCACAGCGCCCCCTGGCAACCATTGCACTCAGGGACTGTTTCTGTATCCCTACAGCCCTCACTAGCACTTGACCCCTGTTGTCTGCACTTACCCTTGCACATGCCACTAGTTGGCTGCACTTTTATTTATTGTCTTTATTTCACTGTAATCTTATGTGCTGCACTGCCCCTCCACTTTCCACCCCCCCCTGCACTTGCGCGATCTCATTGTCACCTGGCCTAGTAGGATCGTTGTCTGTCTTCCCTCTGTTTCCCCTCACTTGCCTCGTTGCACCTTGGAACACTTGTGTATAGGCGCATTTTAAATGCCATATCATATCATATAGCAAACATTATGCAAATAGTAAGGTTTGCATCATCTGCAAATTAGCTAAACATTTTTAGGTAATATCCAAATAGCTTGACGTACAATACTGTAATCTAGACAATACAACAGCTTGAATCATTAGGATTCAAGGTTGAACTTGTAATAAAGGAAACATCTACGTAAAATTGTAATGAGCAGTTTTAACAACAGGATCAATCTGTGGGCCAAAAAGAAAGGTCGTTATCTAAAATGACACCAATAATCCTTAGAGAGTCTATGGGAGTTGTCGATTTACCTAAGTGATCAGATCAACAAAGAAAAGGTAAAGCCTCTGAAGTGTCCTAGCCAAAGAACAGGACCTCTGATTCCTCTCCATGCACTTGGTGCCAATATGGTGCTTGCTGAGCCAAAGGCAAGGGAGGGACGACGGATCATTTACTAGGTCAGGAGTGACTCAGATCAAGCAACTGAAGCTAAATGATAAACAACAAAGACCATAATACATAACACAATAGAACAAAAAATACTGTAAGTGCCAGACAATGAAAAGTGCTATGTGGAGACCGAGAAAATGCGAGGTAGGCCAAAATTGGATATACACGGAACCATCTTAGAGGAAAGGCGCTTGAGGGCCATCCCTTATGTCTCCTCTCGTAGCTCCTTATTAGAGAATTTGACAGAGTGTGAAAAGACCTTCGTAGATGTCTTCAAGTCTTCCAATCATGTGGCTTCAGGCTTGAATCAACTGACTGACAAATAAAAGGGAAACCAAGGCCAATCACTTATATTATTTTTCATGCAACTTTCCACTGTATCATTGTGGCCAGAGATCACGCACTGACATTGTTCTGTCTGGGACTCCGAGAAGAATAGATGAATTAGTACATCTTCCAGAGACTACTTCCTTATAAGGGTTATTTGATCTAGTTATATGAACTCAACGTCTTACGGAGAGACGTGCAGGACATCGTCGGTTGGACCACCGAAGTCCTCATACTATTTCTAGCATGCCTCATGCTGTTCCTACACCAACGTCTGTAGACACCATCACGGAGCTCATGCAGATTGGTACATTGCAAGGTCCTTTAAAGGAAGCAGAAAAATGCTCGAAGCATGCCAATCGTCTTTGTTTGTGTTGCAGTAGTTCAGGACCATTATCTGAGTAATTGCCCAGTGTGCCCTCTAAACCAATGGAAAAATTCAGGTCCGGTTAAGTTTCGGAGTCCCACGTCTTCCATGAAAGGAGCATGCGTCGCTCCTGGCGTTCTCCGATGCTCGCTTGCCACTGGAGGTGAGAACAGGGAACGGAAAGCTTCTTTCTTCAATAGGGCAGCCTGTCACCTCAACGCTTCTCGCTGCACGACCTCTGCAGTTTGAGTTTCTTAATCCTGCAACTCCCTTGGCACCATAACCCGCTATAAAAACAGCAGCGGTCCTGGCGTCTTAAAGGCATGGTCTAGTAAAAATGTTTATTGTCCCTATGGGTCGGCCATGTTTTTTTAAGCCTAAGTGGCTCGATTTTAGAAAACTTTCCTATGGACCTTACCCGAGTTTTCGTCCATTGAACGCACGCGAAAACAAGCACCAGGGAGCCGCCATTTTCTGATAATCCTATCTTTTCCCCGATCGCCCTGGCTGACCTGCTTTTGCGGCACTAAATCAATTCCCTCGCCCCTGAGCCTGTCATCAGCAGACTCGTACCGCCCATTTCCCAACGCCAAAGCACGTCTCGTGTCAACATTCGCTGCGCTTCAACTAATGACGTGTCGCCATGGAAATGGCAGGATGCCTCTCTCCTCAATAAGTATAAACAGACCGTTTCACAACACACAGCAGCCGATTTTCGATTCCATTCCTCTCTCTGTGTTATTTTGAGTATTCTGTGACTCGTTTCAGTTCTCTGGTCAGCTACCTTCGCTGCTTGTAGCCCGTGTGAACAGATACCAGTACCACCGCTATAAATTATTTTAGTTTGTTTAACACACAATGGCTACAATAATGCCCTACATGTACGAGCCCGAGTATACTGAGGAGGAACTACTGGAAAGGGAAGCACGCGAAAACGATGGGGATTCGGACGGCAGTTGGCAGGACGAATCAACAGATGAAGAGCCTGAGGACGAGAACTGCTGCTGCCGAGAAAACTCGGGATGCCTGGCCTACATTTCGGAAGTCGAGCCACGACCGCAATGCATCACCGAGCTGCCAGACTTCAGGGCAGCCTGCCTCACACGGGCCGTGTTGAGAATAATGATGGTGCTTATGCACGAACTTCGAGCAACTGTTCGTCCTCGTAATCCGAGTAACGAGTAAGTATACTCTGCTTGTCATGCCACTCCTATTTCATGGTCTTCTACTATATCCAAAATGACATCTACATATCATTGTAACGCATGTAAGTCGTTGAATAGTGTGCATTGTCTAGATAGCATTTGTCCGTGTAAAATGCCATTAGTTACAAGAATTGTCATTGACAACAAACGTTTATTAAACTTATCTTGGTCATTTAAAAACAGTTTGTATCATTCCTTTTCACAGGTGGTACAGGCTGGTGGCCTATCGTTCCTTTACATGGTGGCTTCACGGGAGGCTTGGACACCACGTTCGAAGAGTGATACCCGCCTGTGCCGTTCGTGCCATTAGAGAAACGTTCCAGAGTGACAGCGGTCAGTACAGGGGATTTTCTCTCGCTGTGCTGCAACCTGACCTGTATAATCTTTAAAGTCTTGTATTTTTGTGTCATGAAAATAAGATACAAAATAAAACACCACATATATTTTAACAACGGTTGTCTCGATTTTTTTAATGAATCAAGTGTGTCTCCATTCAAGGATGGACGTCAGACATCTGTGCTCCGAATGGGTGAAGGTCTGGTTGCTGTGAAGCAAAGTGGTCACTATCTATCTAAGCTAACATAACATATTCTCGATAATGCATGCACTAAAACACACTTGTTCAAAGTCTTTCAGTAGGTTATGTCTCTATAAAAGTCACACATATATCTATACTAACATTTACCATTGGATTATACAGTCTTGACCACTATAATACACCAGTTGAAGTGTGGGTCTGTGCTCACAAGAATCTCCGGTATGTGGCATTTGTTAATGATAAGCAACGATATACTGATGTGCGCTGGCATGGGGGGCTGTGACGGGCGCGAACGGCCAAGGTGCCAAACTACATGTACACTTCAAAAGGTGTCCCACGCCAAGCGGCCATTGTTCACATGGTCTCCTCAGACCCCTTGTCTCCAGGCAGGCCTCCCCTTCAAGCAGGCCGCCCCCCTGCAATCCACATAAGTGTGTCTCCATTCAGCAGTCTTCCTGTGCCTTATCTGCACGCCCCAGTCCCATCCATCCCACCCCCTTGTATCAAAGGCGGTTCGCGCCGGTGGATGCATGCTGGCATGGGGGGCTGTGACGGGCGTGAACGGCCAAGGTGCCAAACTGCATGTACACTTCAAAAGGTGTCCCACGCCAAGGGGCCATTGTTCACATGGTCTCCTCAGACCCCGTGTCTCCAGGCAGGCCTCCCCTGAGGCAGGCCGCCCCCCTGCAATCCACATAAGTGTGTCTCCATTCAGCAGTCTTCCTGTGCCTTATCTGCACGCCCCAGGCCCATCCATCCCACCCCCTTGTATCAAAGGCGGTTTGCGCCGGTGGATGCGCGCTGGCATGGGGGGCTGTGACGGGCGCGAACGGCCAAGGTGCCGAACTGCATGTACACTTCAAAAGTTGTCCCACGCCAAGGGGCCATTGTTCACATGGTCTCCTCAGACCCCGTGTCTCCAGGCAGGCCTCCCCTGAGGCAGGCCGCCCCCCTGCAATCCACATAAGTGTGTCTCCATTCAGCAGTCTTCCTGTGCCTTATCTGCACGCCCCAGGCCCATCCATCCCACCCCCCTCTATCAAAGGCGGTTCACACCCGGGGATGAGCGCTGGCATGGGGGGCTGTCAGGGGCGTGAAAGGCCAAGGTGCCAAACTGCATGTACACTTCAAAAGGTGTCCCACGCCAAGGGGCCATCGGTCACATGGCCTCCCTAGACCCCGTGTCTCCAGGCAGGCCTCCCCTTCAAGCAGGCCGCCCCCCTAATACCACGACATACATACGTCATTCATTCACAAACACACCCCAGTTTCTAATACTTTAAAAACCACTCAATATGTCTAATGAGAACATCTTTGTGCTTTGCATGTCAACTCTTGAACGTGCTACCTGGGAACCACTGAGATCTATGCTAATCTGCTCGTCGTCGTG
Source organism: Ambystoma mexicanum (assembly GCF_040938575.1). NCBI lineage: Eukaryota > Metazoa > Chordata > Amphibia > Caudata > Ambystomatidae > Ambystoma > Ambystoma mexicanum. The sequence continues at coordinate 1,425,703,125 of NC_090931.1, read as the reverse complement.
CTATCCGTGAACTTCTGTGACCGCTTCGAGCATACCCATCAGTGCGCTACCTGTGGCCATCCACCTATTCTCCCGCAACATACTGCTCTGCTTGCTGAATCCAACTGTTTGTTGGTCAAGGTAAGGCCATGTATCCTGGTCATATTTCGCAGATTTTTAAATTTCTATCTATTTTCGAGTAGAGTACACAATAGTGCTATGTTCATTGGTCTCATTGGTATTGACTTGATTTTCCATTGCTATGCTATCAATAGATCTATTTATTTTCATCTGTGACTATTGTGATTGAATTGCATCCTTCGGGGGTCCAGTCAATAAGGTTAGCATGTTTCCTTCTCGTGCAAGACAGAACATCCAAGGGACGAGTCACATGTTCAGATTTCAGTCACATCAATTATACATTTCTGCAACTTATGCAAATAAGCAGCACATAATGAACTGGTATAGTTCCTGCGACCAAAACAAACCTTGCATTGATCATTGTATGATTCATTTACTTTTGTATCAAATCTTTACTCTTGAAGATTGTATAATAATGTCGATATTTACTTTTCAGATTTATCAACAATGCCTGCCTGTTCGATTAGCGGTTGCCCTTCGAAGACCCATGCGAAATCTGAAGGAACTACAATGCATGTATTCCCGAAAACTGTTGATCGAATAAGAGAATGGGTCAGACATTGCGGATATCCACTGGATGAGCTGGAAAGTAGAGTCCAACAAGTCTTAGAGGACAAGAGGGGTGATCGATACCGCATCTGCAGCCGGCGCTTTTCCTTGGACATGTACACAACTTCTTGGGTAACAAAGAAGAATAAACAGCGATCGACACGGAAATTGCGCGAAAACGCTATTCCCACTCTATTCGTCCACATTCCGCCACCGGTGAGTCAAGTGTCCGGATTTAGCTTTCGGCCTTGCGGTAGTGTGAATGGATTAATAGATATTGTAGGTGTTCTATCCCTTGTAATAATTTCGATATTGATATGAGTGTATAGTTTTTTGAATAATGACATTTATCAATATATTCTTTTTCGATTTCATAACCCACAAACGCAATGTATATATATATATATGGGGACAGGGAACTGTGCTGTATTGAGCATTTTTCAAGTATTCTTTCGGCTTACATGGCTATTTTTAATATTGGCATTTCATTATCAATCATTAATTGACCTTTACAACTTCTTGACTATCCCTTGAATCTGAAGCAAGAACATTCTACATCCTTGACGTGGTCGCAGTTATCAACCACTTCTAGCGCGTATCAGGTAATCTTACTAGGCTAATCCGCTACATACTTGTTTTATGCATGTCAGGTAATAGTTTTATTCTATTGTGTAATTATTTTACCGAATGTTTGGTTACTGCTTTCCAATTGATATACACCTTAGTTATCGTCCACTGGTGTTTGTTTTCAGTTATAATTAGTGTTATCCATACTAATGCAAGTACTGTCTTTCAGGGAGATGCTGAAGTGTCCGCCACATCTACAACATTTCTAGATGTTTTTCAACATCAGGAGGTATGGATACTGACAGCTCCATCGAGCGTCATCATCAGAGCTGGAATTCTTGTCGTTTGATTGTTCTACACGAGGTTTCATTCGTGGTTAGCCGTTGATATGTACCTGTGCTGTCGACCCCAGGTGTGTGTTATGTTTTCACAATTGTAATCCTCACTAATGCAAGTACTATGTTTCAGGCAGTTGATGGAGCGTCAACCCCTGCACTTGATGCAGAGCCTGACATTCAAGTATACGAATCGGCGCAACAGCTTTCGGAAGTGCGCACTACATTTGCAACATCCATAGATATTCTTCAGCAGCACGAGGTATGGATAATGACAGCTCCATCATGCGTGATCATATAACGTGATTCCATTTGCTATACTTTCTTCCCTATTAACGCAAGTGCTGTGTTTCAGGGAGACGACGAAGCTTCCACCACAATCACAACATCTCATTTAGATGATGCAGATGTAAAGGAATCGTTGAAATAAGTCGATGAAATGTGATCATATTTGGATTTTCCTTGATTCTTTTGGACAATGCATCTTTCGCGGTTATCTCTTTATATGTACCTGTGCGTTCGACCCCAAGTGTGTGTTATGTTTCCAATATTGAAAACCATACTAATCCAAGTACTGTGTTTCAGGGAGACGACGGAGCTTCCACCACAATCACAACATCTCATTTAGATGATGCAGATGTAAAGGAATCGTTGAAATAAGTCGATGAAATGTGATCATATTTGGATTTTCCTTGATTCTTTTGGACAATGCATCATTTGCGGTTATCTCTTTATATGTACCTGTGCCGTCGACCCCAAGTGTGTGTTGTGTTTCCAATATTGAAAAGCATACTAATGCAAGTACTGTGTTTCAGGGAGATGCGGATGCCTCCTCTCCAATACAACCATTCATGGCAGTCCATGCAGAGCCAGAGGTATGGATACTGACAGTTCCATCGAAATAGATCATCACTGGTCGAATACTTGTCGTTTGATTGTTGCACACAATGTTTAAATCGTATTTGGCTATTGAGATGTACCTGTGTGTTCGTCCTAACGTGTGTTTTATGCTAACAATATTTTGATACATAGTAATGAAAGTACTATGTTTCAGGGAGACGATGGAGCCTCATTCCGTGCTGTCTATGCGGATACAGAAAATATAGTCGTTGCAGCGCAAGAGGAAGGGAGGACATGCGGAAACGAATCGGAGCTACAGCGTGCAGATGTTGAAGGTCCAGTCAAAAAGTTGCAAAGAAAAAAAAACAAAAAAAGGTTAGTTACAAACAGTTCATAACTTTAAAAAAAAAATTGTGCTGGGGACTATTTTATGTTTTTTTCCAGTCAATTCTACTACACTCCATCTTGTGTTTAAACTGAACATCCCTTTTCCAATCTCTCCTCCAGTTACCCGTGGGTGTCAGAACTATACACACACAGACAGTGAAGCGAATGAGAGATGTGGCTTGCCAGACCGTGTACACTATGGGGGAACTATTAATTGAGGCGAGGCGTGTTCAGGCTCGAGATGCTCATGTCCAATGGCCAGAACATGAATTCATTGTGTTTCGAGACTACAGCAAAGTTGCATTGGACCATAGCTACAGTGCGACCGCACCACCACAAGAAGATGTTATTGAATGTATTGAAGATAGCTCTGAAGTAGTTGCAGATCAATTTACACAATCTACACCCGCCAAATATTTGCCACCAAAAAACCTGTCGACATTGTTGTGTTCTCCCATCAATGTCGAAGTAATAGATGTTGAAATGACAGAGAATGAACCAGCCGCAGCATCCATAGACGCATCAGAACTTGATATCAGCGATATTACTTACCAATGTGTTGAAATCTCCACAACGTCAAAGGCCGAAACAACGTTGACGCAGATGACAGTCTAATGAAAGAGAGCAAATACATTGTATTCGACAGTTGTTTGATGGAAATTATAAGTATGCTGAAATGTGTGCATTCCATTAGAGGGAAAGTATGTGGGAAGCCATTGATTAATGTGACTCGTCAAATAAAAGGCAGTAACGTCAAAATAAATGCCGCCTGTAGATTAAATCATAGGTTCTCATGGTCTGCACAACCGATGCTGGGGAAACTGCCAGCAGGTAATCTACTGTGTGCAGCTGCATCACTTTTTAGTGGCTCCAGTTTTAGAAAGTTAGAGGCTTTCTTTCAGTTTGTGGGACTCCATTTAATTTCTAAAGTGCTGTACTACACATACCAACGTGATTATCTGTTTCCGGCCATTAGTGATGCTTGGAAAATTGAACAATTGTCTCTAGCAAGTACATTCGAAGGCAAACGATTCAGGCTAGCCGGCGATGGACAGTGCGACAGCCCTGGATTTTCTGCCAAGTACTGCACCTACCACTTTTAGGACATGGATAGTAAGAAAATTGTGAGTTCGGTGGTCGTGCAGGTAACACAATGTACATCCTCAGCGGCCATGGAGAAACTAGGTTTTATAAAATCAGTAGAATATCTACAATCGAGGGGAATGCACATCGACCTCATAGCCACGGATAGACACGTTTCAATTGCCAAGACAATGAGAGAGCAGTTCCCACATATTAAACATCAATTTGAGGTATGGCATCTTGCTAAATCAATCAATAAGAAAATCTCGGCTGCAGGGAAAAAAAAAGGTTTTGAAAGTATTTTGCAGTGGTCACAATCTATCACCAACCATCTTTGGTGGAGCTCAAAAACTTGTGAGGGGTAAGTGGAAATACTACTTGAAAAATGGCGGTCACTGATGCACCACTGTACCAACGTTCACCGCTGGTCAGCAAATGAACATTTCCACCAATGTGAACATGGCTCTTTGTCCCCAGAGGAGGCACGGAAGAAGAAGTGGTTGATTCCATCTTCACCGACACACAAAGCCATTGAGAAGATTGTTTTCGACAAAACTCTATCAAGAGATTTGAGAGGACTGACAGAATTCTGTCACACAGGAGATTTGGAGGTGTTCCACAATATGTGCCTAAAGTACAGGCCAAAGCGCTTGCATTTTAGCTTTCGGGGCATGAAACATCGCACTCTACTAGCGGTCTTGGCCCATAACAGCAATGTCGGACGTGAACAATCTAGGACTAGGGGTAAAGTAAGGATGCCTCGCTACACTAAGGTGTTTTCAAAACGAAGTAAGCAATGGGTGATCAAACCAGTCTATGATGAAATGCAGTTCGACTTTGTGAAAGGCCTTATTGTTGCTGTGTTAGAGAAGCACGGATATGGAATTTTGGACGTTTCTGTGCAGAGCAGTGATCCATTGCCACCGAACATTGCGACTGTGCCATGCCTACCCGAAGCACAGCTGATTGTGAAGTACAAATCCCGGTTTAAATAATTGCAATACGATTGTCTTTTTGTAAATAAATGTTATTGTACAGTGTACCTGTAACCCTAATCCCTACCTTCACCATCATGGGTGGCGAACAAGCTGGGTGTTATCTTTGAATTCTCTCTATTCACCTCATATATGTGTATGTATATATTTTTCTCATGTCTCATCTCATGTAAATGTAAATGCTGCGCACTGTTAACGGAGTGGAGGCTTGCGTATTGCAAATAATAAAACAAACAAACAATAAATCTCACTTTTAACTCAACTCCTGTGGTACTTTATACTTTCCCTGACCTTCTGCCAAAAATTAAATGTCTCAATTTGGGCTGCAAAGCTCGCAGACAAGGCGGACAAAATTGGGGCACTTAGAACGCGCCAGCCAAGCGGCCCGTGGCATTTGGGAGAGAAGCCAGTTCGCATTTGCACATTGAGGCGCACTACATAGACCGATTCTAAACTTCAAGTTCTCACAGATGCCTATACTACGTGATGTTGCAAATAATGAATGCGAAGGACAGCGCCCAGATGAGGCCCACAAGTCGCACTGGAAGTATAAGGGTCTATTGTTTTTTGACCTTGAGACAGGGACCATGCCGAAAGAACTACATTTGAAGGGAGTGCGCAATAACGTAAGAGACGATAAGGCAGAAAATTCAAAAACTAGACCGAGTTTCAGTTTTAGGTCAGTATACGAAAAATCATTGTCAAGAGCACGGTCCGTTTTACAGACTGCATTACGAAGAGACACAATGGAAATTTCAAATATAATGTAAGTAAATCTTTACATTTTATACCGGAATGAAGATTTAATGAATGGATGCATGAATAAATGAATGAATGAAGAGCTAGGAAAAGCAAGTAAAACTGTTCGTAGTGGGCATATGGGCATGCAGGTCCACTGATCTCACCGATCTCGGTCCTTGGCCCAGCCACTTTTCCCTGCACTACGGGACTGTCTCTGTATCCTTCAGCCACTTCTCCCGGCATTTACCTTGCACTTGCCACCAGCTGGCCCTATTATTTAATTTGTATTCAACTAACCATGTACAGCCCTTCCCCATGCGCGATCAGAAAGACACCTGGCCTAGTAGGATCGTTGTCTGTCTGCCCTTGTTCCCCACCTGCCTCGTCACGCCTAGAAACACTTGAGTATAGGCGAGTTACAAATGCCATATCATATATCATATCATTCCTCACGCATGTAGACTGTCGTTTATCATTGTGTGTTGGCCTCGATTTATCTCGTTACTTTTCGCATTGATTTTAGAGACGAACATACTCCATTGAACTATCCTTGCGAGCAAATAGTTTCTGATCGGCCGTAATAAATAAAATGAGTAATATTAATGAAGTTCGGCTAGCGAGACTTATTATCATTTTTTTGTTTTCATAACAGGTATTTGATCCCTTTCTGCCACTGCCACCTGTTTGAGACACCGGCGGATGGATTATTCAGCAGACACCTGCAGCTTCGTGTCAACAACTGGAGCACAATCACCATATTATGGGACGATCACCATAGGCCCACATGCCCTTACGCTGTACTAGTGGCTAGAAGCAACATATCAACCTTTAGGCTGGACTAGTGCCTAGTTGATGGAACAGCCTTGCGGTTCACCGTGCTTCCAAAGTGATTCTTTTTACGAAAATGAACACCCTGTGTACCATAAAGGAACAGCACGTGACTCAAGATGAAACAGAACAGTTATTGCGGATACAGATAAAAGAAAATAAATGGCTTCCGGAGTTCATATGTCAATTGCTGAATATTCTCTAAACATTTAATGTCAAATAAATGTACTTTACCAAAAGTACCGTGTTGCTGTTTCATTTTAAAGTACAGTTTCATATTCCGAATTGTGGCGCGCTGTGTTGTGAGTTGATCTGTGTTGGTTTCCGGGTTCTGTGTGGAGTCGCGCAGAAGACGACTGGGCGCGTTTGCCTACGCAGCACAGTAACGTCACGGGGAGAGGCGGGGAATATGAATGTTTTGATAATGTCAGGCTCAGGGGCGGGGGAATTGATTTAGTGCCGCAAAAGCAGGTCAGCCAGGGCGATCGGGGAAAAGATAGGATTATCAGAAAATGGCGGCTCCCTGGTGCTTGTTTTCGCGTGCGTTCAATGGAGGAAAACTCGGGTAAGGTCCATAGGAAAGTTTTCTAAAATCGAGCCACTTAGGCTTAAAAAAACATGGCCGACCCGTAGGGACAATAAAATGTTTTACTAGACCATGCCTTTAATTTCTCTGCTCTTGTTTTATGCATGGCTGCTCTTCTCGCTGCTTCTCCAACTACTTCTGCCACGACTTCGACCCTGATTATTAATGGCTTGCACCTGAAGGGGCTTTAAATAATTAAAAGCAAGCAAGCAAAGTGAGGAAGCCAAGTGTTTCTGTAGATGGACGTGCTGTTTTACTGTTTGCCACATTAGGGAAACTGGCCTTTGAAGTTTTTGCTGCACTTTCACTTTAAGAGCAGAAGCCCTTAAGAACTGCCTGCACATGCAAAGCGTGCAAGCGAAGTGAGGAAGCCAAGTGTTTCTGTGTTTGGGTGCTTTGGGCTCATGGCTAGAAACCAGCCTAACGGAGTGTGCGAAAATTGTAATTTCTGAGTGTAGTGAGAAACCATCTTTCCGTTCTTTTACTTGGAAAAGCAGAGCTTGTGTGAACCCTCGCAGCCTGAGCACGCACGAGAAATACCTTTGAAGCCTGTAACCATTTTTCACTGTGTTACATCAAATGCTTTGTTTACGGGGTGCAGCAGTGTGTTTTGTGTTTGGGTTGCGGGGCTGTGGCGGTGAGGCTTCCGTTTGCATGCTAGGTAAGCCGTAAGTCTCCTCCGTCTTGTTACCCCTCGCAACGTTGTTTCTGTGTAATTCCAACGTTTTGTTTCTGTTCTTTCGATATCTGTTCATTGCATCGAATGCAATAGCATCGAATGCCATAATAGAGAAAAAAAAATGTAATGCTTTTTTTTAAGCGGTAAAGGGTTTAGTTTAATTAAAATGGGTTTTAAAGGTTAAAAAAAGGGAGTTTGGGGGGGACCTCCCATTACAAAAAAAGTGGAAAAAAATGCATTTGATGCTTTTTTTCGATGCTTTTTTTCTCTGGTATGGCATTCAATGCTATTGCATTAGATGCAATGACTATACACCGTTCTTTCCATTACAGCAAAACCGTAAGAGTTTACACGAGTCTCCTCAGCAAGACCTATCATCGGTGCTCCTAATTAACGGTCCCGTATTAGCATTTTCGGGTGTCCGGGCTGATCCATTGCTTCTGCCTGGCCTGTCAGACATCCCTCATTAGACTTTCCTCAAGTGCCTTCCAAAGGCGGAGTAGCAGCAGCCTGGGTGCTGCAGTGCTTGAGGACGGTCATTCTGGGAAGCATCCAAGGGAACTGGGGTAAGTACGTTCGAGTGCCCATCTGCAAACCTTGAAAGTTGACATTGGAAGAATTTTGTGGAAAGGTACCTAGGGGCAGGGTCTTGGGGTAGTAAGTCCAGCCTGTGACTCCCAACCGAAGAAGGTTTTGTGTGACTCATACGTTTCAGGGCTTCCGAGACTGAAAAACCCACAAACCAAAAAGGGAACTCAGTCCTTTGCTGGCTATTTGTGGGACTCTCATTATGAAAAAAATGAAGCAAAAAAATGCGACGGGTCACGCTTCAAAGTGATACACAGCAGATTGAAAAGACAGTATCTAGTCTACCACGGAAGAAGTCAAGCTCAAATCCCTTGCATTGTGAGAAAGGGAAAAAACGGGAACGTGAGAACATTCCGGACACAGGCTAGTCCAGGATAGATGCTTTTTTCGGAAATAGACTACCACTCTTTGCTGTGCCTCAGGATGAGCTACTTTAGGAGGATCAGAGAGAGCCCAACCCAAATCAGCACAAGAGACGCAAAGAAGCCCTGAGGCTGTATCCTCAAGAGAAGTGAATATATCACTAGAAGCCCTGATGCTGTATCCTCAAGAAAAGTGAATATCTCACTAGAAGCCCTGAGGCTGTATCCTCAAGAGAAGTGAATATATCGCTAGAAGCCCTGAGGCTGTATCCTCAAGAGAAGTGAATATATCGCTAGAAGCCCTGAGGCTGTATCCTCAAGAGAAGTGAATATATCACTAGAAGCCCTGAGGCTGTATCCTCAAGAGAAGTGAATATATCACTAGAAGCCCTGAGGCTGTATCCTCAAGAGAAGTGAATATATCACTAGAAGCCCTGAGGCTGTATCCTCAAGAGAAGTGAATATATCACTAGAAGCCCTGAGGCTGTATCCTCAAGAGAAGTGAATATATCACTAGAAGCCCTGAGGCTGTATCCTCAAGAGAAGTGAATATATCACTAGAAGCCCTGAGGCTGTATCCTCAAGAGAAGTGAATATATCACTAGAAGGCCTGAGGCTGTATCCTCAAGAGAAGTGAATATATCACTAGAAGCCCTGAGGCTGTTTCCTGAAGAGAAGTGAATATATCACTAGATAGCAATGGGTCTCGATTGAAGCTGTGTAAGGAAATCCAGAGAAACTCTATGGGCCCCCGGGACTTCATATTTGATAATAATCTAGCAACAAATTTGTCCCAGACTCCGGACTTAGAAAAACGACTTCCAACTCAAGAATCTTCCTCTAGCGAAAGTGAATCAGAGGAAGAGGAAGAACAGCGGACCATAACTTCCTGCAGAGAGCCTTATGAATCAAATCAGCCTGGAATAAACATTGTGGTGGTGCTGGAGGCAAAGATCGAGCACTCCCCTCGCTATGCTCTAAAATTGTGGATGACCAGCAGGGCCTTAAGGCTGTCGAGATATCCCTTGTGAAGTTGCTTCATTGCAAAACTCCAGAGGTGGGTAAGGAAAGTAAATCAAGACAGAGACTAACACCACAGGAAGTATTGGTTCCTATTCCCCCTATCCACACAGAGCAGAGGACACTATCTATAAATATAGGGGAGTCGAGAGTAAAGAGGAGTAAGCCTGAAGTCCAGGAGCTGTGGTCTTCCCGCTCCCAAGCAGAATCACCAAGAAGTTCTTGTCAGATTGTAGCAGAATCTCTGCATTGGAAGTTCTCTTGGCAGAGAATGTGTTATTAAGTGCCTCTTTCTCACCTTCACCGAAGACTTCCTGTAATAAATGCCAACCACCCCCTCGGAAAAAACTCCAGCTTTGTACTCCTATAAAGAAGTTGCTGATGCCCACAAGGAATCAAAATGGTGAATCCACTCTCCATAAACCAACAAAGAAGAAAATCATTAAGTAATGGGTGATGGTACGGTAAGAAGGGTCAGTTACAGGGCCCCTTGGATAAATGGGTGGCCTCTGAGAAGCATATGTGCAAGCCTGCTCGTGAAGCCCACTACCAACGAAGCCCTGAGCCCAAACCAGCCAACCAAACCATCAACGTAACAAGGGGTGACAATGGGCCTCATTACACGGTCGGGGTTCCCGGAATAGGGACTTACCGGTCCATTCCGACCTTTGCTGGACCGGTAAGTCCCCATTCCGGGAACCATTCCCCATTCCCATTTGAGCCTGCATAGGGCTCAATGGGAATGGGGAAGGAGCTAATGACGGTACTGCAATTTGCGGTACCGTTATTAGCCCTGGGCAGACCACACGTTAAGGACGAGACCCGCTGAGGGACATCGTAGTAGGGCGGTAGGGGATTACCGGCACCGGTGCCCTTACCGGTGCCGGTAATCCCCTACCGCCTACCGTGTAATGAGGCCCAATGTCTCTATAGAGTCGGCGCTCCACTAGGGCTGCTGGGCATAATGGGGAGGGATTGTTCCCCCGAAAGAAGGACCAACGTCCTCTGGCCTAAAGTCCAGAGAACGGCTGAAAAAAGTGGAAGAACTCTGTCTGTCACTCCAGGTCCCGAGGCCCACACAAACTATAGGGACAACATTTAAAGGCTTGTATCACGTTAAATTGACAGAACTTAATCCTGCGGAGTTAAGTCGCTTCCGAAATTGCTCTTGGCTTTAGGAGTTGCTGCACCTTATCCCTGAGTTAAAGGCAATAACCTCAAAGGACCTTAAAAGGCTGGAACTACCTGCATACTTCAGCACTACCAATTGGGTGGTGGTTAACTTTTAATCTTCATTTGTATTGGAAAGTGTCTGTAAAACTGCTGCTGCGTTGAAAGAATTAGGTTTTGCAACAATGGTCTTTCACCCCCCTGATCCCCCCGGCCCAAGAAATAGCTGCCTACCAACAAAAGGAGAGTCAGAAAGAGCCCAATGATTTTGGGGCTGGACCAGGCAAGCCTAGACTCACGGGGGTATTGGTCTATTGTTTTGCAGGCCTCAATTTGACTAACAAGTGGGATGGAAGGATGCTACCTATAAGTAATATCCTGGAACTCAAGGCGCTATAGGTCTTTTTTGAATTATCAACCAGCACTGGATGTTCTAAAGAACTCAAAGATTTTTTTTATGCAAGACACATGGCTAACCTCTCAATTTCCGCTTTATGGTTTTACTACCTTGTTTAGTCTTTCAATCTTGGTGATTTTAATATCGATTGTGTCTACTCTAGTTTGGGTTCCAAAGGCAGCGGGAGGAAGGTGGGGGAGTGGCCCTGCGAGCAAATCAATTGAGTGAGGCCTTGGATGAGTTTGACCCACTCCCTTTGATGGTTAAAGAGGGCGAAGATCAAACCACATGGTCGAATGGCACCTACAGTAGCTGCATTGATTTTATTTTTGTAAACCAGATACTTAGGAATTATCATCCTCACTTGAAATTACACACATGACTAGTAGTGATCTACTGCTTTACTTACCTGTGACTGCTCGTTCAGTAATTGCTGTGCTAACCCCAATGACATCACCAAAGCTAGCTTCAAACAGATTTCCTCACAATATAGAAAAGCAGTTACTCATGCTTAATCTATCTCCTTCAACTCACGCATCACCAAGGCCAACTCTCAACCTTAAGAACTATTCTCCATCTTTAGAGAACTCATCACTCCTGCCACCAGACCTGTTGAGATTGTTAAAGATGAAGCCTGGTGCTCCAGTATTCAAGCAGCCGTGCTAACAAAATGGAAGTACTTCAGAACAAAATCCAAGCGCAATACAAAGATTTGCCTAACCTTGATCAACCCTCCCGAGCCCATCAAATGCCCAACAACCCCCCAAACATGATGTTACTGAACAAGATGTCCTCAACTGCCTCAAACATCTCAAACCATCCATGTGTAAATGAGACATCTGCCCCCCTAATATTGTCAAAGAATGCGCCAACCAACTTGCACCTCTCCTCAAGGCATTCATCAATGCCCCGTTCAACTCTAGGTCTGTCCCAACCAGCCTCAAAGAAGCATGGGTAAGCCCTCTTCTAAAGAAAACCCTCACTAGACCTATCCTTGCCTAACCGACCTATAACCACAGTCCCATTCCTCTTAAAATTCTTGGACAAAGCGGCGCATAACCAAATCCAACTATTTCTTGATTCCAATGCCATCCTCGGTAAGAGGCAATCAGGGTTCCGTAAAGCATATGGCACAGAAACTTCCCTCCTTGATCTTAAAAATCAAATCACATCAATTATGGACAAAGGTAAGCCTGCCCTTCTCCTACTTCTCGACCTCTCGGCTACCTTTGATCTTGTAGACCATAACATCCTGACATTGCACCTTATTAACCCAGCCCAATTCTCCAATGAGGCCTCCGCATGGATCACCTTCTTCTTAAATGGAAGATCCATGACAGTATTCTCCAGCCATGCAAATGCGGCTTCCACCACCATACACTGTGGGGTTTGACAGGGCTCTTGCACAGCCCCTACTCTCTATAATCTGTTCACCAAACCACTTTTCGACAAACTGGATTCATTCAGCATAGCCTACACGAACTATGCTGATTATACACAGGTACTCCTGCCTCTCACTGGTTCCTACGACAAAGACACTGATGCTCTCCATTCAATTTACAGCATCGTCCAAGCCTGGATGGCAACAAATGGGCTATGTCTAAATGGTGACAAAACCGAGATCATCATTATCGGCACCAAAGATACACTAGCTAAACTAGACCAACAATACTGCAACTTCACAATAGACAATTCCATCATCCCTGTCTCCCCATCAGTCAAGAGATTAGGCGTCCACCTATATTCAAATCTGTCCATGATACGTCAGGTTAGCGCCATTGCCTCAGCTTTCGCCCACACTACTAAGCTCATCAATGAGGTTAAACCTTATCTCTCCAAACAAAACTGCCTCGCTATCGCCAGAGCCACCATTGGAGCGAAATTAGTCTACTGTAATGTCCTCCTAGCAGGGACTTCTGCAAAAAATATAAATCGCCTCCAGGTCATCCAGAACACTGCCCTTAGAGCCGCCCTCAATATACCTAAAAGGGACCATATCATCCAAGCAAGACGTGACGCGCATTGGCTCCCGGTGAAAGACCGGATCACGTTTACGACCCTCACCCTCACACACAAGTGTCTTACACTCAATGCTCCACCCTACCTCTCCAACATTATTACTAATGTATTACTAAAGATATCTCCACTCTCGCCAAAAAGAACCTGCCATGCCAACAAACTTTGCATCCCCTCCATTAAAAGGGCCAAAGCCGGGGATATTGGCTTCCCCCATCTAGCACCCAAACTATGGAACACACTACCCAGCGCTCTAAGAGCAGAACCTTCTCTCTCAGCATTCAGGAAACACCTAAAACCACCCTTTTCAACTAACCTCTTCACACCTTTTGCTTCCTCTCTTGCATTAAGTCTGTTCTGTAACTAAGGATGTATTGCTACATATCCCTATGCCTGTACTATGTAACTAAACTCAACTGTCTGAAACAGCGACACGATGCCTAAGGGCTGCTGTGTGCTTGACAAATGTGAATAAATAAATTATGATATGCTTAACATGAGCTGTCGGCTGCATATAAATAAGCCAACCGTTATAGGTGAGGGAAACTCGTCAATAAATATACAAGGGAACAAGGGAATAGGCTTTGCTCGACGAACTACCGTATTGCTAGGTTTGGGTCAGCCCTTAAGGAGTGGGGCTAGGGGGAGGCAGAAATCCTTAGTAGACATGATTGGGATCTGGAGAGGATGGTTGCCTGGTTTATGTCTTCTAGTCCTGGATACCTTACCATGGCAAAGGCTGTGGGATAGCAGGCAAGTGGTTTGATATTGGCATAGCCAAGAAAAAGAGAATTAAATACACTGATATGAAAAACCAAAAGAAATATCATTGGCCCACTGGAGGACAAGATAAAGATGTTGTCCAAGGCACGAGCAAACTATAAAACCTGCCTCTGGAGCTATAGACATGGGTAAACTCTGCTGACTGTAAATTTGTTAACTTCCCGATCAGGACAAATAATTCCCAGAAATGTTGGTATGTGATTTGATCTAATGAGGTGGGGGGGTTCAGCTAAAAAAATATGTAGTGTCTCTGAGCATCAATGGTGCACACATATTGAAGAGACCTATTGGTTAGATACTGAAAAAAGGGGGAGAGGGGGAAATCCTTTCGATGCGGTCCTCATTGGTGTCTGATACCATTAGGGATACAGATTTGGTGGCCATGATACTTAAGATGAAGGCCTACAGGGTTGTGGGGCCAGATGCCTTATCTATTATGGTCATAAAGAGTGATCCTATCTTATGGAGTACCATGCTTCGCCTGTTATTTCTACACATCTGTGATAAGGGAAGGATTCCAAGTACATGGAAAAGTTCTATACTTATTCCAGTCCATAAGAAAGGTCCGCACAACCTTCTGGCAAATTTCAGACATCTTGCAATGCTAGATGGCAGTGCAAAGCTCTTTGCATCCATCCTTCTTTCACTCCTGGTGGATTGGGTGAAAAGAGAAGGATTTCTACCCTAGCATCAGACAGGATTTAGAAAGGAGAGCAGAACCACAGATCCATTGTGGGCTCTACTTACCCTTATTTCTGATACATACTCTTACCCAGGTACGGATCTTTACCCCACCTTCGTAGATTACTCCTCATCCTTTGATAGTGTTATCAGGTAAAGGCTGTGGCAGAAGCCCGAAAGGTGGGGTATAGACCCGACTCCGCTTTACTTCATCAAGGCACTCCACTCTAATACTGCGGTGAGGGTTCAGATATCTCAGGATGGAGCCCTTACAAAGCCTTTTGTCACAAACAGAGCCCTTAAGCAGGGGTGCCATTTGGCCCCAGTGCTTTACAATCTGTATACACCAGAACTACATTTGGCATTAACGGCGGTGCATAAGTTCCCCCCGCATTACACAAATGAAGGGCTGTACTGCATTACCTATGCAGATGATGCTGTCTCACTGGACCACACTGCTATAGGTCTCCAAAGACCCTTAGAAGCATTGCATACTTATGTAACAAAGCTGGTGTTGTCCCCAAAACCCTCAAAAACTAAGGTGATGATTGTGGGAAGGGGAGCCAATGGAGCGCCATCCTTCAGGTGGAACATAGGAGAAAATACCCTAAAATGGTTGCAGATTATAAATGATTATTTTTTTTATTTTTTTTTATTGTACATTAGCCAAAAAAATATGTCTTTTAACACAGCTTAAAGAAGAAAATCAAAAACAAATGCATCAATTTAACATAGATAAACAGTACAAAAGAAATAAAAAAGGAGGGGAATGGATTCATAAAAATAAGACACAAGACCTCAAATTCTTGGCAAAGCATTCACCATCCCTTCTATGCCTAACAAGTTAAGCTCTTTTAAAACTAAAACCACCTGAAACTTAAGAAACATTTCATTGCCAGACATTAATCTATCCCAAAACATATCTGAGAGGAGAGAGTCAGAGTCGTACACAAAACCTTTGAATCTAGAAACTTTCACATGCCAAGTCCCGGCACACTCAATGAAAAGATGACGAATTGTCTGGATTACATTAGCACTACACTTATCGCACAGATTAGTGGGATAGAGATCACTGAATAGAATATGGAGGATTTCCATGGTAGGCAGTAAATTAAGCCTTAGTCTTAGAAAATCCATCCGTGTTCTTGCATCCGCCGATTTTTTCAAATATTGCGGCAGGAAGGACCTTGATTTAACTATTAGCGAGGGGGATGCAGACAGTTTGGCTCTCCTCATTTTAAGTGTAGTTCCCATCCAGTCCATACAATGTAAACTTTCCTTTGTTTTTAAAGGATTGTGAATACGTGTATCAGTATCTGAATCAGAAAGGGTAAGCAATTCAACACATCTAGCCCTCAAGGCATTTAACAATAAATTAGAGGATTTCAACATGGCAACAGCTACAACCTCATAAAGTGATGATATGGGAGGGGCCAAGATCAATCGATATCATGAGATCCATTTCCACTCCATCCAATTTTTCAGGGAGATAAGACGAAGCTCAAATCTTAAACAGGAGATCGGGACACAATCTGGGAGGCCCAAGGACTTTCCCCACATAAAATTTTAAGAGTGGCAAAAGTGAAAATGTACAGTACTGGAGGCAAAATTTCTTCATCTGAGAGACCAGATTAACTACCTTTGGGTCTATTGCAGATAGAAGATCAAACCTAGTTGGAAAAGCATTGATTTTAGAGCCCAGATAACTCACCTCCTTAGAAGGGGGAATTGTCAGATTATCTAATTGCCAGACAAAGGGTTTAATCTTCCTTAATGGTTGTTTGAAGATAATAATCTTTGATTTTTCGGGGTTAACTTTTAATTCATTGACTTTCGCATACTCCACCAATGCATTCAATAAATGCTGCAGTCCGACTTGCGTCTGATCAAAGACGACAATGTCGTCGGCATACACCAACCAATTAATCCTCCGATTACCATGACTGTGAGCCGCCAAGCCAGAAATCCCCAGCCAATCCACTAAGTCTGACAGATAAAGAATAAAGAGAAGTGGTGCTAACTGGCAACCTTGGAGAACACCCCTCTCTATCCGAATAGATTGGGAGAAGAACCCCCAGTTTAGTCAGCCGCACTCTTAACGAGGATCCTTCATGTAATTCTACTAAGGTGGAAAGCAGTGTATCCGGGATCCCCCAAAGCTTTAATTTTTCACACAGTCTATTTCTATTAATGGAATTAAAAGCCTGCGAGAGATCCACCCAGGCTCCAAACATAAGGGCGGGGGCACCCTTTTCAATAGAATCAGAATACAAGCAACCCAGAATTAATGTGTTCAAAGAAGTGGAGAGTCCCCTCCTAAAACCAGTCTGCTGATTCGGTATGATGCCTTTCACCTCTGCCCATTTCTCTAATTCCGTCAGTATGAGGCCTGAAAAAATCTTCCCATCGGCATCTAAAATGGAAATGGCTGGTAATTGGAAGGGATTAATCTATCTCCCTTTTTATAGATGGGAATCAGACTGGATCTTCTGCATGAGTCAGGAGGGAGTCTTGTCAGTAAAACATTGTCAAATAGGATCTTTAAAACCTTTGACCATAATACAGGGTTCATCTTTAAAACTGCGTTACTCAAGCCATTAAGCCCGGCGGCCCTTAGGGAGGAAGATTTTTTTATTAAAGTTTCAATGTCCTCACTGGTATAGTTTAAGGACCACTCAGCAGTACAAACTGACTTGGTCGCCTGAAAACCTAGTGAGCCATAGAGATCAGAGAAATCATTAATCCAGGTAGACTCCTGTATGACCGTTTCTTGCTGGTCCAAATTGAACCCCCTCAATGGACCCACAATCGACCAGAAATTTCTAGAATTTTTGGCACAGAGGGCACTTAAAATTTCCTCCCCTTCTCTTTGATCTCTCATAAATTTCTCAGAGCGTAACCAATTTCTTTGCGAGTTATTTAATGCTTTTAATTCAAGATCCAAGAGATCGGGATCCCCTATATTTGTTTTTAAGAAACCTCTTTGCCACCTGATAAATGTTTTCCTTTTATAAGTTTTATTGTCAAAGGAGTATTTGTGGGGCCTTTTATTACTGCTCTGTCCAGATAAGGGGGGGCATCTCCCAAAGGAAATCTCAAATCTTTACAGCTTAACAGGCCCTCCGCAGGTGTGCAGGCGAGAGGTCATTATAGGTTATCTACAGTTGATCTGTCAGAGTATGACCACCTCTCTGAAACCTGACCACACAATTCCCTGCATCATTTACAGGCAGACCTTCAGAATAGACATGCCCCTGTAATCTTTGCGGCAGCTTAATGGTTGCTTCTAAAATATTGTGGTCATCAAAGTTACCTTCTGTGATCTGAAATTCAGAGCAGGCATCAAAAAGTGATTTGCAGAGAAAAATGTAATTGATGGTAGAGACTTTAGTCGCGCTGCCAAGTCTGTCTACTCGGAATATCACCCCTAATATTACCATTCAACATAAACAAATCCCTAGATGACATGAAATTACGCCAAGCATGGCCATTGCAGTTTTTTTTAACGGGTATGGTATCAATTTGCATGCCAACACATTGGGAGTTGAAATCACCCATAACAATGATATGATCGTCAGGAAACTGAAAGAAGAAATCTATCGGAAGATCCGGCAAAATTCCCAGAAAAGCTGCCAACTTAGAGGACATCGGATTCCAATAAAGATTAAACAGAATCCAATTGGGAGTCGATTCCTCATCCCTTTTTTTCCATTCGAACAACCAAAATACCATATACCTCATTGGAGAGAAGGCTAGATGTAGTGAAGACCTCATTGCTACATAGAACAATCAGACCACCTTTCGGCCGCCCCTTTGAACCCTTACTGGCCTTTTGCTGATAGGTATAAAACATGTCTAGATTCAGAATGTCTGAACATAAAGTCTCCTGAAAAGCAATTACATGGAAATTGTGGACAATATAATGTTTTTTATCCTCTGCCAAAAAAGATCCGCTGTCTCTCGTATTCAATGATAAACATCTAACAACCTCCATTGTTAGAGTTTCTATTGGGGTAAGCCTAGTTTAGAGAGGACTTGGGAGATGATTTCTTTGACACATTCCCAGATTTTAGAGCCTACCAAGGTTGAGTTTTCATAGTTCGGCAGTACAGTGGAGATCTGATTCCGAGGCCCCTGGACTGCCTTTGCTCTAACCATCTCCGGTGCCACTTGTTGACCAATCAGCATTGTTTCAAAGCCAATTTGGAATTCATCTGTAGTTCGGCGATATTAACATCTGGATAATAAGGACAGCTCAGTTGCTTCATATCCACAGTAGAAATGAACCTCAGGGCCAGTATATTATTCATTTCCTTCAATACTCTTGACTGATTTACCGGCTGCAGATCATTCAAAGACTTTGATAGATTTGAAAAAGAAATTGTGAGCCCTGAGTGGTTGGGGAGAGGTCTATTGTTTACCAGTTGAGTAGGGGCCCCTCCAGTTGCCAAGTCTGTTTGAGGAAGAGTAGAAGGATTTTTACTCCCTCTTGTGATATCCCCCCTTAGAATTTGTCTTGGATAACAGATCCATGGATACAACCATCTGGGGTAACTGAAGACCAAGTGGCTCCACCGTTTGAGGTAAAGCATTGAGTCCCTGGGACGGAAGACAAGCTTTTGTAGTCAGTGATAGTTTAAATAAAATCGGGGCAATTTTCACTTTTCGCTGCTCTTAACTTTTCTGTTTTTTTTCATTTTGAAAAAAGTCAGGGCAATTTTTCTAGGAGGGACCAGAGTGTCTGTTTGGCTTCCCACTGTGGCACTCTTTTTATGAGGTGGTGTCCCACTAGAGGTATTAGATCTTCTGTGGGTACCAATTTCTTTTGATTTTTCCTCCCAGTCGATTTCAAGCTTTTAATATGCCCCTTATTAGAGGGCGTTGAGTTGTTTCCTTTCTGGTCTTTAGTAGGATGGGTCGTTCTAGGGCTGATATTTTTTTGTTTAAAGGGGTCACTCCTTTCTTGCGCTGTTTTCTTGGAAGCATCAATCACAGCTTTATGTTGTTTTTCCTTCGTTTCTTTGTTTTTCCATTCGTTTTCTTGGACTTTTTCTTTAGAGTTGTATTATTAGACTGAGGTTCCACCATTATTACACTTTCAACGTCATGACCGGCGGATAATTCACCCTCCGCTACCTGAGCCAGCCGGATAAATTCTCCCATCATGGAGGTGGAAAGTGGTGTATCATCCACCTCAGATGTTGGAATGAGCGGAACCAAACCAGGATTAGAGATGGAACATCTAGACTGGGCATTCAGCTTAAATGCTTCCTCCAATTTATTGTTCCGAGTCTCCATTTCCCCTTGGTGAGCGGTCAGCTGTTTGGCCAAAGATTCAATTTTTCCCAATTGGGACTGCAGCTGAATGGACAGTAATGACAAGGTTTCAAGCTTAGATTCGTTCACTGCCGTTTTTAGGGCAACCATTGATGATTCACTTACTTCCAATTCCTTTGTGACTTCAAGAAGAATTCCAGAATGTTGCTGGACCTCTGATTTGATACTTTCAAAAACTTTCACCAAGGAGCTCAGTACAAAATTAAGAGCTACAATTGAGTTGGAGCTCAACCCCTGGTCATTTTTTGGCAGTGGTGAACTGTGTTTAGTTAAAAGTTTGCTTGGGTGCTTAAATTTTCGACCGACTCTTTTTTGGCACCTTGGACTTCTTCCCAGAGGGCTGACAATTCATTCAGCTCATAGGATGAGTCTATTCCAATTACCGGAACTTTCTCTTTCTCTGTTTACGCCGTCCTAGTGGTTTCCTCGGGTAGTCGTACCGATGGGGAGTTCTGCACTGGGCTAGCGGCACCAGGGCAGGGGCGTCACGAGGGGGGTGCAGGAGGGGCAAACTCCCCCGGGCCTCGCACTTGGGAGGGGCCTCGCGACACCCTCCCCTGAGTCCTGTGACCACCTTTGTTAACTGTATGTACTCTTAGTGGTCTATCCCCTTTGCAGCTATCAATCCGCGATTCTGACATGAATGGATTCTGGCCGGTGCCTTGTTAAACCAATGTTCAATGCGTCTAATACTCGGTTACTTATACAGGCCTGTACTGCCAGTTACACCTGCTGGTTGTACTTCTCTCTACGCGCGGATCACTCTTCTACTGTCCACAGGGCCTTGGCAAACTGCTTAAACGCAGATGTCTTTACGTGCAATAATTCCAAGGTCTCTTTTTTTATTTATTGATCTTTCAAGCTTTCCAATATTATAGCCTTGAAAATTCCTCTCCATGTTTGGGACTTCCCATTCCGTCATGTCAGGCTTAACACTCGGCTGGCTAGACCTTTATTCCAGCTTTTGCAAATGATTGATTCCTTTCCCTCACCCTATTAGCATGCAAGAGACCCCCAGCCCTTCCCCTAGTCCCGACCAGACTTTTTCAAGCGATTCCAGGTGTGACTTCGAGCTGGGAGAGTTGTTTAGCACCAGAAAGAGCATATGAAATACATTGAAAGCGAAATCTGGCCTGGGCACTCCCGGTCATTAATGAGCAGACTGGGTTACCCCCAGTGGCGTCGTCAGGAATCACATTTAGGAGGGGCACAGAGGGGGCCAAAGACAAAAGTTGGGGGAGAACATGGTTACTGCTCGTCTTAGGTAGGGGAGTAGATGGGGGGGGCACACAGTTTCACAGGGGGGGCCTGCCCCCCCCATACTTCCCCTAGCAACGCCACTGGTTACCCCTGCTTAGAACAGGTACTTGAACGAACATGGAACAGAGCGTTGGTGGAGTAAGACAATGCTAGCTGTGATATTCCAGTCAGTGTTAGATTCCCTCCTGTTTTGGACTACACTTCCCATGATACATCACCGTTGGGTATGCTAGATACGGCTAATGGACGTTCTAGTAAGAAACAACCAGAGAAAATATTTGTATATGCAATCTATGAAGATCTATGCGCGGAAAGAAAGGCTGGCACAAAACACCACCGGGAAACATTGGATATCACACAATCAAAATGTCCTGCAGTCTGATCACTGAGGTCAGGCTTAGACTGGCCTATAGGGCAACGGGGCAATACCCGAACCAAAAATGCAAAATGCTAGTGTGTGCCAGTTTGTTTGGTGAAAGTGGGTCTCTTTTTGGCCAATGTGGGCCAGTTTGATGAGTTACTTCACTATGCGGATAGTAGTTTTGACCAGTGTTGCTGAATACAAATTCTTGAAAATGCACAATTTACATCACATTTTATCAAAAACCTCCCCCTTGGGCATTATGCAAACAGAGTCACAAAAGGAATGAATGGCCATTTGCAACTATGGCCCACTTTTTCATTGGTGCCCGAGACATTTTTATGGCCCAGTCCGACCCTGTGCAGGGCGCTCCTTAACACTGGCATCACACACCACACGCAATCATGCCATCCTATATATATTTATGCGTATGATAGAAAAGCTAGACTTTGCTGTAGTTGATTTGCAGTTGTTGTAACAAAGCATATTTGGGTTCCTCCACTCAAACTCAAAGGGCGATTTCAAGCCCCTTGAGTTTGCCCCGTATGGAGGGCAAGAGAAAGCATAAAAAACAAATCACTTCCCCGGTTCCCCAACTTGCCCAACAATATCCAAAGATCGGGGTATGAGTGAAACATGTCTCCAAGTTCCGTAGACCACTTTATATCCAGTTGGAGAGTAGTAACATATGGAGTCCTCTGGTGTGGAATGAATTGCCTACCAGTGACAAGAACGGCTCCAAGGCACGTAGCCTGCAGTCACCGTCGTCCCACGGTAGACAACCTCAGACTCCCCTTAATCACCCAGTTTATCAGTATTGGTAAGTCTATGTGAAAACAATATCACACCATATGGTTGCACTCTTAAATACCTGGGGGGCGGGATCACAGTAACCAGTCACCAATCAACAAATACTCCGTAAATCAGGAGAACGAGAGCAGCTGTAACAAACTCCTTGCCACGGACACACTTGATCAGGGCTTTCAAGTGCTAGAAAATACAAGATACAACCGCCCTCCTCCCCACTATTCGCACCAAAAGTCAGCTTCGAGCCAGCAAGGAAGCACAGCAGAAGGGCAGGGGAAGCTACTGGCTTACGTATGGCGTTGCTGGTGTACTTTATTAATAGCCCTCGCACCCTACTCACAATGTCAGAGGAAAAATATCCACGGGAATAGCTGAATGAGCGACGTCCTCACTCTGCACTTCGCACAGAGTCTTGACACGGTGGGACACAGCGTGACACAGTAGCAGCACACAAAAGGTCACCTTATCTCGGCACAATGCTGTACTCTAGGCGCCAAACACTGGAAGCTGGACTCAATTCACAAATTGCTTTCCAATTGCTTTGCAAGCCGCTCCTGCTGCCAAGCTGCCACCGTCACTCTGGCAAGATGCAAGATTCTAGAGGAAAGGTTCAAAGCACGTCAAGCTGCACTGCTCGGACTCGCGGACTCACGTTAGTATAAATATCTAGGACTGGGATTTAGACCCAAAATGACCTCGGCTCACTTAGGTGAGACAATTGGCAATAAAGCCTGGAAGAAATGGACGATACTTAAAAAAATCATTGACACAGATGGAGGTCGATCATTGGAGGCAAAGATTAGAGTGTTTAGGACAACGATAGTGCCATGCATTTTGTATGCATTGGAGGTTTGTCCTCTAAGTCAATTGATTGGCTACCTAAACTAGAGGGGGAAATCCTACACTCTATGGTGGGTCTGCCAATAATGGTTCTAGTTGAGACGATCCGCCTAGAACTTTGGCTTCCTTCACTGATGTCTATCTGGAAGATGGCAGCATGTAAACTATAGGCCACGATTAAGTTTGGAGGAACACAGAAAGTGACCCTGTTGAACCTGATGAACTTGCATGCTAAGCGTCATACAAAAAGCTGTTGGTATCATGAATTGTTCCAACTGGTCTTGCTTTATTTTAAAGAACTTGGAGTTGATACACCTCCAAGGTCATGGCAGGATGTTTACCTCCTACAGTTGGAGCATACAATAAAACAGCTGGATGTGATTCAAGCAATTGATCATCTAACAAAACTTTGGCGCTATGTAGAGTACTCACATCAGGGGTTTACAATTGGTTCCTCTAAGACATAGCTCACAAAATGATCTTCACCCCCGCTCACTATCTTCATTCTTGCCATGCGTTAAAATTTTCTTCCAGTTTGGAAAATACAGGATCATGGTTGGGGATCCCCTGGGAAAATAGCATTTGTAGATTATGTTCTATGCAGGTGGAGACCCAAAGGCATGTTCTTGTGTATATTTGAAAGAGGAATATGCAAAGGGGTATCAAAAATTTGGCTGGTGGGTTCTGGTCAATTTTGGTCTATGGTTTTGGTAGCAGATTCACTTGTAACAGCCGCGGCTGCTTATCATATCTGGATTAAGGCCTTGGAAAATTGAATAATCCTACCCAAACTTAAAGGTTGGGTTGGACTGTCTATCAATGAAACCAGGAAGCTGCACTCTGCATGTTCACTGATTTATGGAATATTGCAAAGTTTTAACTTGGTTCAAAGGGGTATCTTATGTAATTAATGTATAGTAAGGTAAGAAATTTGTCTTTTTTTAATTTTATGGTTGGAATTAAGAATTGTTTTACGATTACATGATTTTAAATGAGGATGATTGTATACATTGTAATGTCTTTTTATGCGTAAAAGGAGGACAATGTTTCTTCCATGTGCACTTAATAAAAAAAATAAGAAAATAAAACAAAGGTCCCGCTCAGGTGTGGCCCATTAGAAACACTACACTGAACATTGCAGTTCTGTGCCTCCAACCCCCTCTTCCTCGTTCCAGTACCTAGGGCATTATGGGACCTGAAGTCCCTAATGTTTGGGCTTCTTTTTATTTTAAAATCCTCGGTTTTACAATGGGCCATCAAAACTGTGGGGTCTCAGGAAAATTAGCTTGCGCATTCTCCCAATTCTCCTGTCCCAAATCCCCTCCCATGTGACCCTCCCGCAGAACTCCACCCCAAGGGTCAGGATCAGGAAGCGTCTGCCTTTCCCTAGTCACAAAAGAAGGGTCCCAGGCCAGAGTCTTTGGCATAATCACATCAGATTCATTATAGTTACCTCGTCTGGAACAGGTACATTGTTGCATTCCATAAAGATTGTTTACAAATCCCCACGGCTGACTTACAATGCCAAGTTCTATCCAATCTGCATGATTCCTAGCAAGATGGCCACTGAGGGATTTGAGTGACCACTGAATTGATTTAGCAGCAGCTTTGGTGGTCCAAGATGAGTCTTTGGGTACAAAAGTAACTGAGATCATGTCCAGTCCATGCCCAGGTGAAAGTCAGATGAAAAAGACCAGTAGAACTTCTTCATCTGCTTAAGGTTCCACCACGGTCTTGGACGCAAGATGGCATGGAGGACCACAGGTTCAATCCCCGGGTCCGCGCTTAGAAACCTCTGGTTATTAAGCACGTTATAAATAACCAATCATATCATATCATGGCCAGTGCACACTGTTGCCACGGATGTTATCATTTACTTGACCTTTCTAGTGGATTTACTTATATCATGGTCATGGTTACCTGTTTCTCCAAAATGGCCCATTTCATTCCACTATGTGGCCTTCCTTTGGTCCAACAGATGGCAGTTGCTTTTTTCTATCATGTATACAGGCTACATGGTCTGCTCATTAAGATAATTTCTGACAGAGGATCACAGCACACGTCCTGGTTCTGGACTTCTTCCTGTAAACAGATTGGTATTCATACGGCGTTCCGCTCCTGCTATCACCCTCAAACCAATGGCCAAATGAAACATACTAACCAAACAGTGGATCAGCACCTATGCTGTTTTACATAAAACAACAATCTGATTTGAGAAGCTCTCTCACAATACTGGAAGTGGCCTATAATAATTTCCTGTACACATCCATGTGAGTCTGTCCTTTGTTCTGCTGCCCTTGCCCTTCACCCGACTTTGTTGCCATTACAGCCTATTGCTTCTAGCACTTTCATTGCTTGCAATGACTCGGTCTCTCATGTTCAGGCTGGCCATTGCCAGGTTCTGCAACACTTGGCTGCCTCCAAATATATTGTCAAGGCTGCTGCTGACAAGAAGTGTTCCTCAGAATCCACCTATCATGTAGGGGACAAGGTGTAGCTGTCCACTTACAATGGCTGTCCATTAACAGCCTGCCTCTGCATAACATACCACCCAGGTTGGCTTCAAAATTCACTGGGACATTCTGCATCTTGCAGTGTATTTGTCTAACTTGCGTGTCAGTCTTGTCATTCATGTTTCCCTGCTGAAACCCTGTCTCCAGGGATGTTTTGGTTTCCTGATGCCTTGTTCAGGTTCTCTTTTGGTTACTGATGTCTCTGAATGTGAAGTGGAAGACAGTTGTTATTCCTGTGTCCGACGTGGGCATCTATACATTTTGGTTTCCTATAAGGGGTATGTATGCTTCTTGTGACCACTCTTGGGAGTCAGCCTCCAACGTTCATGCCTCCCAGTTGGCCCATCATTTCTACTTGTGTTTTCCTTGGGAACCTGGTGCTCTGTCTGGTCTTTGATATGACTAGCAGATCACAGCACCCACTTGTAAAGACTGGAGGAAGGGTCTGAACTTGTGCTCTCTATATGGTAGAGGAGAGGCACAGAGGACCCCAGCTAAGATTCTCTATAAGGTAGCAATGGAAGAGCAATCCTAAGTACAGTGTAGTCCCCAAGCCCCCACAAAGAAATGTCCACACACTGTATTAGTTAAAACACAGTCTTTATATAATTAATATTCAAGGTTATGTACACTATCACAATAACTCACGTTGTGCTCAGAAATTCTACAATGTCAAATATATACAGTTCTAAAGTGGTACCACAATTATTATCAGATCTCATTAAACTGCATTAACTATACTCTGGTCATATGTCACACAGGTCAAGGAATAAAAGTAACTAACAATAGATGTAGGAGGAAAGCAGTTGGTTAGAACAATTGGCAGAATATTGACCCCTACCAACTAAGCACAATTCTGTGTGGAGATCCCCCCACCTGGGCAACCTGTAAATAAAGATATATTGTACAAGCCCAGTCCATATATTGTTCAAAAGAGTCTTATTTCCTTCTGTAATAGTTCTACAACCCCAATGTACCTGGAAAAGCAGAGTTAATCGTCGGGTCATCGACAAATCCTTCTTGAGCGGCTCCCTTTAAGGCAGAAGCCACGGATCGTTGAGATCCCATGAGAAAAAAGGGGAGAATGATGACGGTGAGGCGGCAGCTTTGTTCCTACCAGTGCTCGGCGACGACGGAGTATTGGCATCCTGCAAGGAAGATGCGTGCGGTGCACCTCGATGACAATAGTTCAGGACCACAAAGAGATTGTGAAGAACTGTGGCCCAGCAAGGGCGTCGAGTCGTCTGGCGTCTCTACGGTCGTCAGGTGGCGGGAAACCCACCAGCGGATGCTCCTCTGTGCGTTGGCGGCCTCGTCTTTCTCCGGCGGGACAAAGCGGTCGACGGTGCAGGCGAGAGCGTCCTTGGATCAAATGTTACTTAGGCAAAGGGAGCATGGTGGCTCCGATCAGCGACGGCAGTTGTTGACGATGATGGACAACAGTGTCTGGGGGCGCTTCTCCTTGTGATTCCGCGGCGGTCCCTGTCTCCGGTCGGCAGCCTGTCGTAGGTCTGTCTACCAGGGAGCTTTGGCAAAGATCATCTGGTGCACAATGGTCCCTCGTAGCTCGGGAAGAGGGCGCCTTACCAGGTCCTCTCTGGGTCAGTCCTTGGAGACACAGCAGCTTTCAGATTGATGAAGTAGAGGAGCATCATGACTTCTCTTCCAGCAGGGCTTCAAGATTAAGCTTCAGTTTCAACTCCAGTTTCTCTTCAGCTTCTGAACACGAATTCTAGCGGTGAGAGGCACCAAGATATACTAGTTGATCTCCCATTCATTCTTCTGGGTCACACTCAGGCAACTTATCGGTCAGAAGGGCATTCATACAGGCAGGCATCTGATCAGGTGCATAGTGCATTCAGGTCATTCACTTCTCTACAGATACTCACAACAATGTATGTGTATTGGGACAAGTACCGAGCCATTCAACACTCCACACTGCATTCATACCAGTTTCGGGCAGGGCTGTCTCAGTCATTCTGTCAAACACCAGATACTAAACATTCACAACACAGAATGCGTATTCGTCACACACTCCATTCACCCAGGTCCCACCCACAGGGTGTACCCGCAACATACAGTCACTGGGAAGGCTCCAGCCAATCTGGCCTGGACTTCACAACAACACCATATATGGAACTTCCACCCAACAGCCAGTCAGGGGGAAGGGACAGAGACAGGGCTTCCCAGGACTTTGGGGGAGACAAGGTAACAGGCAATAGAAAGCAAGAGGCCCCAGGGGCCATCTTGTTTCCTATCAGGAATTAACTGATTCCAATGGCAGGGCCTGGGTATCCCAAAATGGAGGATACTCAAAGCACCTGTCAAATTCAGCATGGAGCTGCCACCAGCCCATACCCTGCTCTGTGGGCCACACAGAGGTGCCCAAAAACATATCCTAGGGTCACAGGGTTGCACCCCCACCCATGGGTGCCACAAGGGTATCCCATGGGTCTGTACATCAAACCAAAAACAGGAAGAGCTGCACTGCCAGGAGTACCATATACTTCTGGGCAGAAACCAATACAGAACACAAATGAAAAAGAACTACAGGACAATGACAGGGAGGCCCTGTCCCTCCAATGTATTTCCAGCATCACGCAGCTCACTTCTCTCTCTCTGACTTTCTCTTATACCCTGTTTGATACTCTTGACAACCCACGTTCAGCAAATTACACTGTCTCAACACCATGATAATACATGGGTCGTCCTTCCTGCCATGGTGTTGGGAGACCTTCCACTTACTTCAGATGAGCCATTTCTAATCTTGGCACAGGAATGTGGGGAGATTTGTCTGTGCTTCTTGCTCGCAGGAGCAGACTGGATAACCAGGTCAACGATGCTGCACTGGACTGCCTCAGTACCTGCATAGCAGGTAGAATGGAACAACGGGGGCTGCAGCTCTTGCCACTTCATTACAGAGGATAGCAGCTTATCCTCAGCTAATCACAGCACGTCCTAGGCCACCGTTAGCCAGTGCTTTCCATATAAGTCTTACTCTAAAGAGTTAAAGGTCTTTTCAGAGTCCAGAAAGGCTGATACCACACCCTGTACAGGTTCCAAAGTAGTCGGGGTGGCAAAGAACCTATGCAGAGTAAATTAAGATCAGCTCCTCTGGATAGATCCAGACTGGTCATAATGTACAAAGCTAAACATATGCTTAGGAGGTGAGTTGACAATATTTTAGCGAGAATATTATAACATATGCTTAGCATTGATAAAAGCTGATGTGATCCACATCTCTCCAGTGGCTTTCAATAACCGAATTATATTACCATTCATTAATGTGTTTCGGTAGATGACCAGAATCACAGCTTTCCAACTACTAATTCAGCAGGTGATTATATAAACATACACTTTAAAACAAACATCTGAAAGTCCATCTTTGCCGGGAGACATGTTGTTGGGCAGGTCTCTCATCGTGGTTTAAAATGTCCTCCAATGTAACGTGAGGACCCACGGCCTCGACATCTTGAATTTGCTCCTGAGTATGAAGCATCTATTCTAAGTAGTTATCTGTGATTCCTCCCTGATGTCTTAGTTTTGCCATGGACCTGGTTTTATAGTATTGAAGGAACTTTTACAAAACCTGAGACAACCATATGACCTCCTTCTCCTCTGGCCAACTAGGCCAATGTTCTGCTAAGTGGCTCCTTTACTCCATATCGTTTAGCTAATTCTGGTCTGTTAAGATACTTTATTTCTGAATCCGCTGTGCCTGAGAATTGTCGAGGGTTGTTATAGAGTTGTTGCTTCAGGTCAGGGCATTTATCCTTAGTATTGGCACTCTGAAGGGTCTTCATTTCATATCCTAGTGTGCTTAATCTAGTATGGATATCTTTAAGCAATTTCAGCTTCCTAGGATATGCAAATCCCTCTGACAAACACATTAAAGGTCTCCGAGAGAGTCACACTGGTGGATACTGACTCAACATTTAGTTCAATGTTTCTGTCAACGGAGTATCTGAAAATAAGTTTGGGCAGCTCTTGCACCTTAAATCTCCGATGTTTGGGGAGTAAAGTCTGCTTGGGAAGTTACCTGTATAGCATTTGTAATGGCATGTCTGGATTCAGATACTGATATCAGCTTCCCCTGGGAGCAATCCAAAGACAAATCTAGCGCAGCATTGAAGTCCCTGGGCCAGATAAACGGAGCTCCCCATTTCCAAGACATCAGATTTGCAGCGATTAAGAAAAACGTGCGGTAGAACCATATGCACTTAGTATTTCTACATTCAAGTTATTACCAGTACCCATTATGGCCATATATCGCCCATTAGTGTCTATCACCATGTGCGTATGTTTAAATCTCAAGGATGTGTTTATTAATATTGCCTATGAAAAAGCCAGTACACTGGCCTTGTTAGGAGGGGATGGGACCCCCTCTCAGCCGTGGGTGGGAGGTCTCCAAGGGAGCACTCCAGAGCAAGTCCCACCACTGCGGATGGTCACAAAGGCGCACATTTCTACATGTGCAGTACTTCTTTGTCTCCATGCCTCCAAAGCCAAATGCTCCCCAGACTTTCTCTGGTCTTCCACAGTCTGAGTGCCTAAGAATAACAAGTGGGAGCAACACAAGGAATCTGCAGCCTTCCAGTGCCACACGCTACGCCCAACACCGTAGAGACCAAACCCCACAATAATGACCCTCCACTGGAGACCAGGGGAGAGCGTGACCAGGCTGTGTAGAATCGGTGCATGGTAAAGCCGCAGCGCGCTTCACAGAAGCAGCGACTCCCTGCAGCCACAGACCGAGCCCCTAGACCATTAGGGAATGGACAGGGTTACACAATCCCCTGAACACAATGTACTTACCCTAGGGGGAGCTGGGACCAAGGCCCCCTAACACAAACTTGAAAATTGAATTGAGCTTTCCAGGCCCACATGCCCACACATCGGTGGATCTGCACTGCACATAGACAGTGGGCAGGGCTTAACCTGCTATGCATGAACGTTGCTGCTGCTAACACCTCCGGGGCAGGGAAGATAGGGCCAGGTTGGTTACGGCCAGTGATGCAATGGCGGGAGGAGATGGGGAGCATAAAACGGACAGTCGGGAGCTGGAAGTTGTGGGTTGTTCGGGTGAGGTCAGAGGAGGAGGAGGAGGAGGAGGAGGAGAAGGTGGCAGACCAAGAGACCAGCAGGAGGAAGGAAGTAGCAGTGATTTATTGAAACAGTGAGGTATTGGTTAGTGGGTGCAAATTGTACTGATCTGTGAGTGTGCATGGAAGAATGGGAGGTAGTAATTTTTTTATTGCTAATTTATAATGCAATTAATACCAGCAAAGGGTTTCTAAGCACAGTATGGGAATTTGAAACTGTGTTGAATCGAGTTGTCTAGCTTGCAAGACCCGCGTGTTGCCCCTGAGCTATCCTTCCTGGCCTGTTGTGTTGTGTAGAGCAGGGAGTTCAGTGGGAATAAGGGAGTTGTAGTGTGGTGGAGGTCGTTGTAGTGTGGAGGATGGAGTTGTAGTAAGGAGGAGGTAGTTAGAGTGTGGATGGGTAACATCAAAGGGTGGAGGCAAGGTTTAAAGGAGTGAGAGATATTGGAGTCACAGCAGAGGAAGACAAAGGGAGTAGAAAGAGTAAGGACGGTGGAGTTAGAGGAGCAGGAGGTGGAGAGTAGTGAGGAAATACCATTAGGGAAGACAAAGGGAGAGAGGAGTAAGTGGGCGTGAAGGTAGGGAGACAGAATCGGGCAGAGTGTTAGAGGTGGGGAGCCAAAGATTGCATGGATGGAGTCAAGGCAGAGCAAAGGCTTGCGGCCTGACCTGGCTCTAGGAGCCACACACGAGCCAAGCTAGCAAAAGATGCATACCCTACCGTTTGCCTCCTCACCCTCAAACCCATATCTGCCATCCTGCCTCCTCAACCCCTACAACAAAAACCCAGTACCTGGCCTACACGACACAAACCCATCCCTGATGTCCGGGCATCCTGCCACCATAACAAGCAATCTATAACTGGCATCCCATTTTTTGATGATACGGCACAGTGAAATTAAATGATTTGTCCAGGATCCCACACTTTCTGTAAAGGGGATTTTATCCCAGTCTGTACTTTAGGTGCTTGAGCACATGTCATCTTTTCTCTAGCTGATATAAATCTGTGTTCATTTACAGTTTTAAGGAGCCACAATAATGCTCTGTTTCATAAACGTGACTTAAAAGTACACAAACTACAATATAAACCAACCCAGCAAATAAATAAAACCTTATGTTAAACAAAAAGAGCGATTGTAGCTTTGTATTATCTTTGAAGCAAACACTGTAGTTACATACAGTGCACATACGTGTGGCTTTTTGTGTAGTGCATATTTAACAGAATCACTTCTAAGTGATCACAATTATGGCAGCCAAATAAAATATAAACCATTTAACTAGTACGATTTGCCCAGGATTACAGAGATTGGTCAAGTGTAGACGCCAGGTTTTCTAGCTGGACAGTTGGCAGTTGTGCAGGTTTCACATTGCACATGTATCCATTGCCAGGCAACAGATAAACAAACTAATCTGTGTAAGTAGATGATTGCAGGCAGTTCTTGTATCTGCCACAGTGTGGCAGTGTCACTTTAATTTACTCTTGAATGGTGATGCTCCGACCGGCTCCAGTTGGGCTTTTTGTTCACAAAGGCACTGAAGCCAAGCCAGAGCCAGGCATTTGGGTCCATCCAGGCTTGAGCCGGCTCTGGTTCCCCCAGCCTCTGCAGAATGTCTGTCAGCGTATAACACTAACCACTCATAGTGTAGGGGGAGTTCGTAAGTCCCTGATGGCTATTAGGTCAAAAGACCTTTTTAAAAAAAAACGAACAAAAAAAGATCGATTTAGAGAGACCGCTCTGTGACCAACTGTTCTACCCCTGCCGAACACAAGTGCGCGCAAGGGCTGACAGGCAGGAAGCGTGAGCGAGCGCGGGCGGGAGAAGAAAGACGCAATTCCGGGGAGGTAAGCATGTTTTTTTTGCTCGTGTTTATGTGTATATCTGTGTACGTATGTGTGGGGAGTGAGTGTGTGTTTGGCTGGGAAGGGGGTGGTGGGTGATGGAATGAGGGTTTTCTTGGGGTTAAACCCCCCCCAGATTATCAAGACAATTGGCGCGAGAGGGTGGGGAAGGGATAACCTTGCAGGGGGCAGGAGGGGCTAGTATATTATTTCGGCATTTTAAAGCCAAAACAAAAATGGGCAAAATAAATCTGCCTTTTTTGTGTTCGGGCTTTAAAATGCGGAATTGTGACATAGAACCCCCTGAGGGAGTTCAGCTAGAGAATGCATATGTCCTATAGGTCTCTGCGTCTAGCATAAGCAAGAACCAAGACAGCACCCTGAAATCTGCTGTATATACTAACATCAGCTTTAGGGAATCCTAGGTTAGGTTACGGAGATCGGTGCTTTTTAGACAAGAGAGGGGGGTATCGCCATTGGTCCTTTCAGAAATGTGTGTAACACCGTTGCAGAGTGTTGGGGTATTCTGTAAGTCATCTGTGACGTGACTCACGCCCCCAATAGGTGGAATAAGTGGAGAAGTATCTAGGAACTCCCCAGGACCTTGCAACGTTTTTTTTTTATTTCCAAATAGCTGTTTCTCCTGAAGACATGTTGATTTGGTGTTTATTTGCATATTTTAGTACCTCCTGGTATTCTGAAAGTTATGTAGGCACCCTATATTGCACGATAAAAGATTTACAACAGTGCACATTAGGTGAGATCAATGAAATTGTAGAATCTGCCATGCGCCTCCATATAGATCAGTGCAAGTACATGTAGCACAGAGCAAGACTTATCTTTGTGTACAACCTTAACACCTTGAATAAGTCACTCCTCCCTCTAACCTTAACTTTTATTTTAATTAATAAAAGGATGCAAGTAATTCTGTTGTTGGAAGTGAGATTTGCTACTCTGATCTTGCTTTTATAATGTTCCATGCCAAAAGCATAGTGTGCTCATGAAATGTGGTTGGAGCTGTCTTCTGACATCGTAACTCGCTGCCCTACAGTGGCAGCCGTGGAGGTTTATTACATTCCTGAACACGTGCTGGAGCATAAAGTTCCAATAGGCAGAGGTGGCTTTTCCATTGACTGCACTGCGGGTTAAAAAACATAATAAATGAGTACCCCAGCTACATGGTAAGTATAAGCCATGACTAGTTATGGCATTGGTGGCTGCTGAAGGTGCGCAATTATACAGCCACATCATTTGGATGTCATTATTGTCAGCTTGGTGAGGTCATTCACTCATGGCTGAGATGCGTATGTATTAGCCGTCTTGCCTGGCCATACATGCAACAACCACATGGGATACTGCCCAAGAAGCAGCCCCTTTGATCCCCCTAAAGAAGGCTGACACCTTTCTGCAGGACACAGGAAGGCTCCCCGGGAGGTCCAGTCCTTTGAATACAGTTCTGACATGACAATGGTCTTTTCATACCATACTGTTGAGCATTGCAGTCCCTTTGAAGTAGCCAGAGCAGGGAAGGTGTGGAGTTACAGTAGCCCAGGAGGGGTTCCAACATCTTGGATTCTGCTAGGGCTCTCTGAACTTACTGCCCTCTCCCCACTTCCTGCAAAGCACTATGGGTATGACAGAAGGCCAAGGACACTTGTTAAAGAAGCCTGGATTGGATCACTGACAAGCTTGCTTTGGACCAATCACTATAGTGTTTTGACCTTATAGGAGGGGGGACCCTGTCCTTAGTTGATTGATCTTTGCACTTCAAGATTAGAAAGATTTACCTGGTGCTCTCTTAGAGATCATATCTATTCTAAATTCCTCTGCCATGGAAGAGAAGACCGAAGGCTCCAAGGAAGAGGAAAGCTCTTCTCCCTAGCAACATTTGGTGTGACGCTGCTGTGGGCAAGGCCTATTCATTTGCGACATTGATACCCAGGAAATGGCTTAATGGAGTTGAAAGAACCTTGCAAGTGTGCTCTTCAACCCTCCCTGACTGGGAAGCACAGAAAAGGACATGCCCTCCCAGCAACGACAGAATCATGGAAGCAATACCTGACTCTCCCTGCATCTCCAAACATTTTCAGCTCCAGTTTGAGCACCTATGACGCCATCCAAGCGGCTGCATGGGAACTACCCGAGTCATCTCTGACCTCAATGCTTGACCATTTCCCAGTTTCACTCGATGCTGAAACCGACGCCCCACCAACCCTGCATCTAAGACCCGCTGAGTCTTATAGTGTCTCCAATTTCAAACTGCTAACCGGGTTGCCAGCTTCTTCGAGCTCCAGCCCGTTGCTACTGCAGTGCTCCAATGCTGTGTTGAGCCAGCCGAGTCCTCTGGCTGCTGAGAGCCAGTCTCCGGTTCTCTGCACCCGAGGCTCATTAATCTTCCATTGCCTTCAGCTGCACTCCACAGGGCTTTCGCTCCTCATTATGGGGAAACTGACTTGTCCGCCAGACAGTACTGAGAAACTTTGTTTCTCTTATTCTTATGACCTTGTTGCCACTTTTGGCAACTGTATTTCAGTGCGCAAAGTACATTACTTTGGGCCCTAGACATCCCTTAAGGATGTTTTGGTAACTAGACAAGGTGCCTAGGAGTATATGCTTTTTCACATGATTTTACATTTCTTAACCGAGCCATACCGCACTTACTGCGTTTACCTATTGACTGTGGTTAGTGTCCGTCATGGCTATGCCACAAGGTCTTTTGTCTTCTCAT
The DNA here is from genome assembly GCF_040938575.1 of Ambystoma mexicanum. Lineage (NCBI taxonomy): Eukaryota > Metazoa > Chordata > Amphibia > Caudata > Ambystomatidae > Ambystoma > Ambystoma mexicanum. The sequence continues at coordinate 1,425,667,610 of NC_090931.1, read as the reverse complement.
TTGGACATTTTGTCTGTTGTCCTTCCTCCTGGTCTTTGTGGCCTGGGGAGTCCTTATTTGGGCATGATTTCACCCGCAAAAGCTGGTGCTTTTCGCAGGTCAATGCATGTCACGTGTATAGCTACCCAGGAAGTGAGCTGGAACTGTCTGGTCCCAATCCACACTACTGGTGCCATGACGTCTGGTGTGCATGACAGCATGGGAGCTGCAGTGGGCCCTGATTAACCACTGCTGGCGTGCATGAGTGGGGCAGAGCTCCTCATTGGCCAGCTCGGCGTGATCTCTCATGGACTTTCGGATATGAGGCTGGGGCCTGAGTTCAGCCCTGCAGAACACCCATATGTACGAATCGTCCTATACATAGAGCCAGGTTTCCAGAGAAGGACTATCCGGAACCATGCAGAGAAGGTTTGGCACCCGGAGCCTGCTGCTGTTCCGGTAGCGCCCTGCTTTGCGCTCGATCTTTGCAAACCTGCAAAGGTACATCAACCCCTTGGAGTGGTGGGACCAATCACTCCTAATGCCTCCTTATTGCCCTGCAAACAAGCCTTCTCAGGAGTGTCCCTGCACCCTCCAGAGGATTGACCAGCTTGTACCTTGGCACCTGCATTGGAGCATTGCTACATTGAGTTTTGCATCAAGCTTTGGGGAAATCTTAGTTTGCACTGCAAAGCATCTCCTTGCCAAATGTTGTTGCCCCAGCTGCTTTAGGAATTGAGAGAGGAGCGTGCGTCAGACTGCGAGACTTGGGTGCCTCTGCGTCACTGTGCGACAGTGACGGTCACTGCTGGTAACTTTCCCGCCTTTCTTCAAATGTCCTGAGACCAGCTGCCTCCATGCTTTCTTTTTCCTGCATTTGTGATGAGAGATACAGCTCCAGTTGTAAACCGGTCCTGCATCTACACCCGCAGCACCTATGCCCGTTGAAGCTTAACCAAGGAGGGGATTTCATACCCCACGCGACCATCTCCAAGCCTGCTACGTTTGGAACCGGAGTGAGCTAAGGGCGGTGAGTAATCATACCACTTACCAGTGCCTCCAGGTTCATCCAAACCATTTTTACGCACCAAAGATTCCTTGTGGTCCTTGCGTTGGCTTGGGAGGCTCTTGCTTCCTAAAGCCATCCGAAAGTTGGGAACAGCTTTGTTCTCCACAGAAGATCCTCCTCTGACTCTCGGAACTGAATTTCCACACTCCAGATTCTCTTGCTAACTTTTCCTCCCCATTGAACATTGTCCTTTGTAAGCTTTACGCATTACCAAGCGCTTTTACGCCTGAACTTGACACTGAGCACAAGGCTCCAATCTTCATAGGGCTTCATAGGACTGCACTTTTTAAGTTAGGGATATATGTATCTCTGGAGCAGCCAATGTATTAAAGTTTGTCTGCTTTCCCTTCCAGCAGGTTTTGGGCGGAAACCGCACTTTAACGCATTGATTGAAAAGTGAATGTACGTATATTTTACATAGTGTGTGGTTAAGTAGTGATATCACTGAGTTCTCCATTCTTCACTTGTGTTTGTTCTGGGCCTGATCAAATGTATATTTTTGATATACCACTGTCTAAGGGTAATTCTTGTCGTTTTACTGTGTGTGCTCATCCAAGACCTCAGATCACCCCCACTACTCCTGAGACTTGGCTTTGACTGCTGTCCGAGCTACCTTGAATTATCCTTGCTAACTTCCCAGAAGTGTCCCCTGTTTCGCTAACAAGGGTGGCCTCCTAAACATCTGTTCACCAGAGCAGAATTTGGAAATCCATTCTAATAACTGGCAAGCCGTCATCTCTGCTGAACAGCACGGGATCGCTGGAACCACCTTAAAGGTCCCTAATGACTTTTAAGCCTCCTATCCTACATTTTTAAAGGTATCTTTATTTACGTTGCCATTTGCTGTTTAAATGTGTTGCCTGCACCACTGTCTTCACCCAGAGAGCCCTTTTAATCCAAATTCTGCATTCTCTCTGCTTCCTTGACAAGGGTGGGTCATTAAAATGTTCAATTAGTTGTGTGCAGTTTTAGTTTTTATTAACGTTCCTATTCTTCTCGAACCATGGTTGGACATTCTTTTATTTTGGTACCAGTGTACTATTGTTTATGTTGCATCTGTACCAGCTATACCCCACCCCCTCCCTAAGAGTATAGTCTGCCCTCGGCCCAGACATTTTCTCAGAAGACGCAAAGGGGGCCTGTGTCGGTTTCACATGTATGATTGGGATCAGTAGCAGTGTGGGTCTGAGTAGGCTTTTTTAAACAATACTCATCCATGTATTCCTACTAAACCGTAGTCATTTCGTCACAGTTAGGCAGCGAAGTGTCTACATTATGGTAAAGATATAGAAATAAACGACAGACTGGGATAATAGCATGAACACAGACAGGAGACTCCAATCAATATTAGGAAGTTCTCCACTGTGTTTTTAAACTGGTCCACGCTTTCACTTATCTCTCACAAAAAAAGAACAGCACCCCAGTGTTCGGTGATCCCTGAAGGGCAAAGTAGAATTACAGAAATGTCTCCAGAAAATGTCTCCCTGGTCTGAACTTTTCTGTCTATCGCCCGCTATAGGTAACTTGGGCACATTTTGCAACACTTGGCAGCACCATTGGGAAATATTATGATTTGCTTCCAAAAAGTGCCATGGAACAGGAGATTGGGTAGTATTTGTCCTATGCTTGATTAATGCTGACTCAGATGTTCCTTTAAAGGTCCAGTAGTTTCACCTGTATACACTAAACATAAGGACATTTCAAGCAATGTATATCACAGCTCTTTAAGCGTCGTATTATTATTATAATAGGTTAATCAACAGATTAAGTCGTCTGACTACCGACTTTGATAAAATAGCAGAAGCCCTTGGCAAATCAAAAACTGGACTCTTGGAAGTGCGTGAAGACAAAAGAAAAGTCCGAAGATCTCCAGTTAAACCTCTGCCTGAAGTAACAGAAGAATACAAAAATGCTGTTAAGAACCGGTCCGTCTATGTTGTAAGTAATAGCCAATGGGACATCAATTGAAAAAGTGGGGTTTCTGGTCTGTCTGCAGGTGGTGACCAGGATTTGGATTTAGAAGCCCAGTGGCACTCTACAAAAAAGGCCCTTCCCCATCTGTTTTCCCAGCAAGATATTAAGAATGGGTTACATTTTGTGGAGAAAAAAAGTAATGGCTGAGAAGCCCTACTGTTAACAATCTGTTCATGTTCAGTAGAACTCACAGATGCCACATCACCGGGAGCAATTTCATGCCTTTTTCAACAAATGTTATGTTACATCCACCAGGCAACCCCCCCCCCCATAGCGACCAACCCACCGCCTGCAACCACTATACAACCAACGTTTGAATCCTTTAGTCCAATAACACCAGGCCAATTTTTCAAACATCTATCTGCCCGCAAACCATCTGGCTCTCCGCTAGACCCTTGCCCGGCAACAACCCTCAAAGAAATGTTAGCTTCCACCTGCGCAGGAGAACATGCAAGATCCAACATAAATGACTCCCTTTCCTCAGGTATCTTTCCTGACGCATTCAAAATGGTTCATGTCAAACCTCTAATAAAAAAATCCTCCCTCGACCCTCTCGTGCCCAAAAACTACCGCCCCATCTCAAACACCAGGTTCCTTGCCAAACTCATTGACCGAACTGCCTACTCCCAACTAAATGTCTTCGTCGAAGCCAACAATCTCCTAGACCCCGCACAATCAGGTTTCAGAGCCTGTCACAGAATTGAAACCATCCTAACTTCAATCTGGGACGACCTTAAAATGACGGCAGACTCTGCAGGATGCACCACATTAATCCTTCTTGACCTATCCGCCGCCTTCGACACAATCAATCACTCAATCTTCCTTGGCCGCCTCCACTCCCTAGGAATTCGTGGAACCACTCTTAAGTGGATAGCCTCATTCCTCAAAGATAGGTACCAAATAGCGATACTCTCCTCGCATTCCTCCCAAGCCCGACCTGTCGATATGGGAGTCTCATAAGGAGCATGCCTATCTGCCCTCCTGTTCAACCTCTACTTGATCACCCTCCCACCAATAATTCGTTCACACAACATCCTGTGTTACAACTACGCTGATGACACTCAACTAATTCTAAAACTCCTGAACTCAAAACCCAACTGCTGACCTGACCTTGCCTCCTGCCTCCTTGACATAGCTCTGGATGACCCAAAGCCACCTCTTGTTAAACCTCTCCAAAACTGAAATCATGGTATGTGGCAACTCCGAGCTTCTCCCGCAACCACTACCCTGGCCATCCACCATGGGCAGCTCACCGAACCCCTGCAAGTCAGTGAAAAATCTTGGGTGCATCCTTGACTCTGACCTAACACTCTCGTGCCAAGTCAACAACGTCTCAAAGTCCTGCCACTACCACCTTAAAACCCTTAGGCGCATCTTTCCATATCTCTCCTTTCCCAACAGACTCTCTGCGTTCCATCAATTGTTATATCAAGACTGGACTACGCAAACCCCCTCTACCTCGGGGTACACGCTTACCAACTGAATAAACTTCAAAGGGCACAAAACGCCGCAGCAAAACTGCTACTTGCGCTTGGCCCAAGAGACCACATCTCCCCAGCCCTTAATACTCTGCACTGGCTTCCAGTGGCCAGAAGGGTGACTTTCAAAACCTTATGCAGCTCCCATTGAGCATTGCATAAAACCGGACCTCAATATCTTCGAGACAGGCTAAAACCCTATCACCCGCCATGCACTCTAAGATCAAGCTCAGCCGGCCTCCTAGTCGTACCTAAGACAAACTCAGCCAGGTTAGGCGGATCATCATTCTCAGCCATGGCCCCCACACTGTGGAACGCACTCCCACCCCACATCTGCCTAACTGAGGATCTAATGTCTTTCTGCAAACTATTGAAAACCTGGCTCTTCCCCTAAAAACAACCTGTACGCAAAACAGAATAACAGCATCTCAATTACACCAATTCAGCAAACTACTAGATACGAGAAATTGACATCTAACAACCACTAATCCAAAATAAAAAGACAAACCGAATAGAATGAGTAAAGTAGAACAAAGCAATGAAGTGGATAATAAGAATAAATTGTACGAAAACAGTAAGGAGATCTAAATTAATGAAATGGATGTAATGCATGATGAATGAACGAAGTGAATGGAGTGGATGAAATCTTTAGTATGGATGAAGCGTGTGGAACGGATGAGTGCGCCGAGTGGATGAGTGCGCCGAGCAGATGAGTGCATAGATCGGATGAGTGCGTAGATCGGATGAGTGCGTAGAGCGGATGAGTGTGTAGAGCGGATGACGGCGTACAAACGACTTAGTAGAGCTGATGACTGCATATATCAGAGAAATGCGTGGAAAGAACAAATGCATAGAGCGGATGGGCCGAGCAGAGGAGTGTGTAGAACAGACTAGTGTGTAGAGCCGATGAGTGTAGGGAACAGACAAGTGCATAGAGCTGACGAGTGTACGGAACAGACGAGTGCATATGAGTGAATGAGTGCCTAAGAAAGAAGGAATGCATAAGAGCGGGTGAGCGTGTGGAGCGGGTGAGCGCATAGAGCGTGCGAGTGCGTAGAGCATGAGAGTGCGCGAGTGCCTAGAGCCTGAGTGCCAAGAGCGTGAGTGCGTGAGTGCCTAGAGTGTGAGTGCACGAGTGCCTACAACGGGTGAGTTGTGTAGAGCATATAGTTCGGATGAGTGCATAGAACAAAAGAATGTGTAGAGCGGATGAGTACGTAGAGCCGCTGAATGCATAGAGAGGTTGGAACGTGTGGAGTATGTGGATGGAACGGGTAACGTATATGGATTAAACGAGTGATGTATGTGAACAGAACGGACGACGTATGTGGATGGAACGGGTGAAATATGTGGATGAAGTGCATAAAACAACTCAGAATACACGGAATGGATCGGAGTAAATAGAACAGATTTGAACGCGTGGAGCGGATTGGAGTACACGTGGAGCGGATTGGAGCACGCGTGGAGCGGATTGGAGTACGCGTGGACCGTTTGAAAGAGCATGTAACCCATCATATCACATCACCACGCTTACTCTCTTCTTTACACCACCATTCAACTAGAACACAGAGATACTATGACACCATTCGGCATAACTGTTCTCATACCAACATCTGCCACATAGTCCCCATCACTCTAAGTAAACACCGCTGGGTACACACGCCCCAGCCAGGCGTTCTCCTCAGGCCTAAGGCAGCCACTTTCGGTCTGGACAAATCCTGCCAGAACGAACACATACTCCTGATCTCTCAACCACCACACCTACCGCTAAGAAGCAGCTATTACACGAATGCCACACCAGCTGCACACATATCCGGTGCTCACACGCACCTTTGACTCTCCCTACTCTCTCTACTGACTTGAACTTCGGTTCCCAAGGGCGTTCAACCTACCAGCGCCTTCAGGCCATACCAATGGTATATAAGGCGCTATATAAATGCAAAGTAACATAACATAACATTTATAACATGCTTAATACCCATAGGTTTCTAAGCATGGACCTGGGATCGAACCTGTGTTGCTTCGCGTCGTCTTGCTTACAAGGCGAGCACATTGTGGCTGAGCTATCCTTGCAAAATGTTTTAAGAAATAGTTGTGCTAGTAACAGGGTGTGTAAAGTATAGTCCATCTATGATATTATGATTTGCTGGAGTCATAAGTTTGGCCTGTGAGCTTTGAATGTGATCTGTGTATCATGTGCAGTGTGGCTCTATCTTGTTACATCGGCAATCATTGTTTCGATACGTTTTTTTGCCTGCATTTTTTATTTAAACTCATTGAATGTTTTTTTAACATTTGGGGGGGCCCCTCAATTCCACCCTCTCCTATTATGTACTCCCTATTCCCCAAGCCCCGACCCCTTGTATTCCCTTACTCACCTCCCCTATCTTTTTCTGAGTTTTTTCATTGAAACATGTTGAGCAAATATCTCATCGAAAAATATACTGGTGATGTAACAACGTTGTTACGCCAGGGGGATTAGATGGAACCTTGGGGTCCTCCACAGCTGAGAATAGAAGGATCAGAGATGAAAGGGCCCAGGTGGATGCGTGCCTCTCTGTCGGGAAGGAATGAGGTCACCCAACTGAGCACTGTGCTACTGTATTATCCATGCCAAAGGCACATGGTTCTGGGTTGGGTAGGATGGAGGGGTTTGCAGTGTCGAAGGCAGCTGATAGGTCCAGCAAGAAGAGTCCAGCAGGGATGTTTTTTTCAGAGCATAAAGGAATTCCCTCCTCGTGTATAAAAAGGTGCACTCAGTTCCTCTGGAAGGTTGGAGCCGCAGCTGGTGACTATCCAAGAGATTATTCGATTCAGTGTATTTCATCAGTTGTTCAATAATAGCTATAGAGGCAAGATACAGAGAGGAAAGGAGTGAGAAATGATTCAGAAAGAAAGAGAGTGAAAGAGAGACAGAGAGAGAGGGATAGAGACATGGAGCAGATAGGAAAGGAGATCGAGGGAGACAGAGAGAGCGAGAAATGATTTAGAGAGGAAAAGAGAGCGAGAGGGAGAGAGAGTAATGATTCAGATGAAAGGAGAGAGGGAGGAAGAGAGAGCGCAAGAGAGAGATACATGATTCAGAGAGGAAAGGAGAAAGAGGGGAAGAGAGAGAGAGAAATGTTCAGAGAAAAGGAGAGCGAGGAAAAGAGAAGGACGTGATTCAGAGAGGAAAGAGAAAAGTGATTCAAAGAGAAACAGAGAGAGAGGGGAAGAAAGCGAGAAGGGCTTCAGAGGAAAGGAGAGAGAGAGAGAGAGAGAGAGAGAGAGAGAGAGAGAGAGAGAGAGAGAGAGAGAGAGAGAGAGAGAGAGCGAATGATTAAGAGAGAAAAGTAAAGAGGGTGCGAGAGCCAGGATTCAGAAAGGAAATGAGAGAGGGGGGAGAGAGGGAACAGTGATTCAGAGAGGATAAGAGAGAGTGATGAAGCGAGCAAGAGAACGAAGGAGAGAGAGGTATGGAGAGAGGCATGCTACAGACAGGAAAGGAGAACGAGGGAGAGAGAAAGAGAGAGAGGGGGAGAGAATGAATCAGAGAGAAAAGGAGGGCGAGGGGAAGGGAGAGAAATGATTCAGATGAAAGGAGAGAGAGAGGAACACAGGGAGCCAGACAGATACATGATTCAGAGAGGAAATGAGAAAGATGGTAAGAGAGAGGAGAGAGGCACACGATTCAGGGGAGAAAACAGAGAGGGGGAAGAGGGAGAAGTGATTCAGATAGGAAAGGAGTGCGCGACGAAGGGAGAATGTTTTAGAGAGAAAAGTAGAGCGGGTGCGAGAGGCAGGATTTGTAGAGGAAAGGAAAGAGAGGAAGAGAGAAACATGTTTCAAAGGGGAAAGGAGAGAGGGGAGAGAAAGAGAAATGATTCAGAGAAGGTGAGAGAGAGGGAGGGAGAAAAGCATGGTTCAAAGAGAAAAGGCGAGATAGAGAGGTAGAGGGAGAAATGGTTCAGGGAGGAAAGGAGGGAGAAAAAGGAAGAGGGAGAGACATTTTTCAGAGAGGAAGAGAGGGCGAAGTGATTCCCAGAGAAAAAGGAAGAGAGAGGAAACGAGAAATGATTTAGAGAGGAAAGGGGGGGGGGGAAGCGAGAGAACGAGGGCGAAAGAGGGAGAGGCATTATTCAGAGAGCAAAGGAGACATGAAGCGAGAAAGAAACTATTCAGAGAGGAAAGGAGAGCGCGGGAGAGAGATATAAAGATATGGAGAGGGTGGCGAGAAGGGGCAGAGGAGAAAGAGAGGGGGATAAGAGAGGGGGTAACCAGAGAATGAGGGGTAAAGACGATGGAGTGGGGGTATGGACATTCAGAAAGGGAGAAAGGGAGAACGTGAGGGCGAGGGATAGAGAGATGGGGAGACATTAAGGGAGGGAAGGAGCAAGTGCGAGGGCGCCAGACTCGGGCAGCTGAAAGTCAAGAGGGAGTTCAGTTCCGTCGGAGGAGGGGAGAGATGCGAAGTGCGTAATGGTGTGTGGGGAGGGGCCGTGGGGCGGAGAGAGGACCGGGGTGATAAGTGCTAAGCTCATCCTCCCCAGCGCCGCGCAGACCGGGCGCATCCTCCCCAGCGCCGCGCAGACCGGGCGCATCCTCCCAGCGCCGCGCAGACAGGAGCCCGTGAGAGGCGGCAGGCTGGGCCGGGGAGGAGGCGCTGGAGAAACCCAGGAGGCAGAACGGTCACCGCCCCTCGCCACTTCCACCACCTGCCTGACCATCTGTCTCCGGGCAGCAGCTCCCAGCCCTGTGCACCGGCCCAGGGGTGCTACTCAAAGCCCCCAGACCCTCGGGGTGTACCGCCTCCAGACCGCCGCGCCGTGCGGAACCAAGGGAGGTCAGATGCAGTGAGCTGGACCCCCGGCCCGATCTCTGCACAAGAATCCGAAGACCCTATCTCATGGACCGCAGGATGGCAGCATCAGTCCTCCGCGAGTGAGTATATTCTACCCCCTTCTGTTCAGTTTACGAGCTATCCAGCGCCAAGTGCTGGCATTATGCGCTATATACGAGGCATTCGCCGGTGGAGTCACTTTGCCGACAATGTTGGGGGGTCCATATGCCATGTAAAGGAAAGGGGCCCCTGCCAAATGAACGGGACAGCATGGTGAGCCACGAGAGTTGGGAGTCAGGGGGGCACACACACCCTTGCCCCCCCCCCCTCTAAAATCACTCCAACGCCCGGCGTTTCATTGGTTTAGTGACACTCTCACTACTTCATCCTCTCACTACGTTACTCACTCACTGAGTCTTTCTTACTGATCAAATCACTCATCCACTCACTAGCTCACTCTCCCACTCATCACATCACTCACTCGTTTCCTTGCTCGCCCAGCCACTCACCCACTCACGAACAAACTCACCCACTTCCCTGAGCAAGTCCCCGCTGTATGTCTCCTTTCCACAGTCCTTTCTCCAGAGACATTTTGGTTTTCAGGTAGCTTGGCGGGTTTAGCTCTTCCTGCAGCGTTCGCTGTGCAACCTGCAGATCACAGGTGTGAAACCCGGCAGAACTCGGCCCCCTCGTCCGTGAAGGTTACCCGTTATTTTGGTGCTGTGGGCACATACCAGTATTACAGAAACCAAGCACGAGTGCAAGTCTAATAAGCACTAGAGCAAACATTGCCATAGTGCAAAAAACATGTATTTCCAATGCACTTTTGCATGAGGGCAAAGGGGAAACATTGCCCTGGTGCAAAAATGAATTGAAAGGAAGCGTTTTTCGGAGAAGGGCAATTATTTAGCGCCAAGAGCACTTGCGGTGTACGCTAGCTCACTACCATACTTGTGGGTTTCTTTACTACACTCCATCCTTTGTGCAGCGGTCAAAGTGCACGAAAAGAAGTCGTAGAACTATGTTCCCTGCTGGCCTGTCCCCGTTCCCCACAAACTCCTCCACCACAGCCCCTCCCACATGACATACACACCCCTAAACACATGCGCCTGCTGTTTAAGGGAACGTTCAGTGCAGTGCACTGAAGTGCAAGTTTCAACTTCTTACTACGCTTTTATTTTAAAATGAAACCATCGCGGGACAGTTTCTTTTAAAAAATAAAAGTATAGGAACAGTAAAACTTAATTAAAAAAAAGTAGAGGAGTACCACTCCCAAACGCTCCCGCCCTCTTCGACCACTGCTGTTGTGCGTTTACTCTGCCACCACTTTCTCGCACTCCTGCCCTCTGCTGGCGCATTATTAATTATGCCACTTAATGGGTAATTAAGACTAAGCCGTTCATTCGTAGAATCGTCAAATTTCACACCCACCCCAGGATTCTCTGATCAGGGGCACGTATGACACATTGATGTGAAACGACCCCTGGATCATTGTGCCCAAAGCACTGGTGCAGGATCTGTCACTGCTAATTCACTAGAACCCTCTCCCCTCCCCCCATGGAAGTTCAGGAGTCATCACTATACTCGTGTCCCCCAAGGCGGTGATTCAAGAGCCATCGATGCGGTGATGCAGCGGGACCCTTGCTCCAGCCATCGCTGCAGTGATGCAGCGGGACCCTTGCTCCAGCCATCGATGCGGTGATGCAGCGGGACACTTGCCGTAGTCGATGCAGTGATGCAGGAGGACCCTTGCGCCAGCCATCGATGCAGTGATGCAGCGGGACACTTGCTGTAGTCATCGCTGCGGTGATGCAGCGGGACCCTTGCTCCAGCCATTGATGGGGTGATGTAGAGGGACCTTTGCTCCAGACATTGATGCAGTGATGCAGCGGGACCCTTGCTCCAGCCATCAATGCGGTGATGCAGCGGGACCCTTGCTCCAGCCATCGATGCAGTGATGCAGTGGGACACTTGCTGCAGTCATCACTGCAGTGATGCAGCGGGACCCTTGCTGCAGCCATTGCTGCGGTGATGCAGGGGGACCCTTGCTGCAGTCATCGCTGTGGTGATGCAGCGAGACCCTTGCTCCAGTCATCACTGCAGTGATGTAGAGGCTCCCTTGCTTCAGCCATCACTGCGGGGATGCAGCGGGACCCTTGCTCCAGCCATCACTCCAGTGATGCAGCAGATTCTTGCTAGAGCCATTGCTGCAGTGATGCAGCAGGACCCTTGCTGCAGTCATCGCTGTGGTGATGCAGCAGGACCCTTGCTGCAGTTAACGCTACAGTGATGCAGTGGGACCATAGCTCTAGCCATTGCTGCGGTAATGCAGCAGGACCCCTGCTCTAGCTATCAATGCAGTGATGCAGCAGGACCCTTTCTCCAGCCATTGCTACAGTGATGCCGCAGAAACCTTGCTCCAGCTATCGTTGCGGTGAAGCCGGGGGGACCCTTGCTCCAGCCCTGGCTGCGGTGATGCAGAGGGACCCTTGCTCTAGCCATCACTGCAGTGTTGCAGCAGGGTCCATGCTGCAGACATCGATGCAGTGATGCAGCAGGACCCTTGCTCCAGCCATCCCTGCAGTGATGCAGCAGGACCCTTGCTCTAGCCATCGCTGCAGTGATGCAGCAGGACCCTTGCTCCAGCCATCAGTGTAGTGATGCAGCAGGACCCTTGCTCCAGCCATTGCTGCGATGATTCAGCAGATCCCTGCTCCAGCCATCACTGCAGTGATGCAGCAGGAACCTTGCTCCAGCCATCGCTGCAGTGATGCAGCGGGATGCTTGCTCCAGCCATCACTGCAGTGATGCAGTGGGACCCTTGCTCCAGCCATCAGTGTGGTGATGCAGTAGGACCCTTGCTCCAGCCATCAGTGTAGTGATGCAGCAGGACCCTTGCTCCAGCCATTGCTGCGGTGATGCAGCAGATCCCTGCTCCAGCCATCACTGCAGTGATGCAGCAGGAACCTTGCTCCAGCCATCGCTGCAGTGATGCAGCGGGATGCTTGCTCCAGCCATCACTCCAGTGATGCAGTGGGACCCTTGCTCCAGCCATCAGTGTGGTGATGCAGTGGGACCCTTGCTCCAGCCATCACTGCAGTGATGCAGCAGGAGCCTTGCTCCAGCTATCGCTGCAGTGATGCAACAGGACCCTTGCTCCAGCCATCGCTGCGGTGATGCATCAGATCCTTGCTCAGCCATTGCTGCAGTAAAGCAGCGGGACCCTTGCTCCATCCATCGCTGCGCTGATGAAGCAGGACCCTTGCCCCAGCCATCACGCTGATCCACGTGCTGTGGTGCAGGCGGGCCGTCCCTGCACTAATGTTCAAAGATGCCTGTGAATGTGTGAAAATCCTCTTATGCTGGAAAACAATAGCTGCAGTAAAGTTTCTGCGCCCCCCACCCCCTTTTGATGGTGACGGAGAATCCATGTGCTACAGTTAGCCAGTACCCTCCTGGTGCAGGCCAGGCCTGTACTTGTGTACCCTGTCCCCCCTAAGTGTCCAGGATGAGCCCGCTGCTGTGGTGCAGGCCATGCCAGTACTAGTGTACCATGCCCCTCCCCCCCCCAGGTGTCCACGTTGTGCCCCCGGCTGTGGTCCAGTCCGTACCTGTACTAGTGTACCATGGTCCCCCTAGGTGTCCAGGTTGAGCCCCCCCGCTGTGGTGCAGACCATGCCAGTACTAGTGTACCATACCCCCCTTCCCCCAGGTGTCCAGGTTGAGCCCCCTGCTGTGGTGCAGGATGTGCCTGTACTAGGATGCCGCCTCCCCTCCCCGCGTCATTCGATGTCAGCTGTCCTGGTTCTACGAATGGCAATTTAAGCATCAGAACGGCTCTTCTGCCACCCAGCCCCGAGAACGTGACCAGCTGAGCTCAGTGTATGCATCTATAGAGTGCTTATTGAACAATGAGCTGACTCTAGGCGCTGCACTCCAGCCAATGCCTAGTTTGAACCTTGTTTTATGTACTTACACCCTGGGAAAGTGACTGTTATCTGCCTTGATTAGATCTCACGCCACTTGCACCAGTGAGGCTCTCTTGTCTCCCTGGAGCGTCTGTGGCCAGAAGACAGGAAACGAGGCTTTCGTATTGTTGGAAGACCATTTGTGTTGCAATGAATAATGCAACAGAATAGTCCAACAAGTTTGCAAACCGGAAAAGGATGTTATGATAAAAAGTGAAAAAGATACAGTTTTCAAAATTGCAGCAACGTGTAAGAAAAAAAGGAAGCCCTCTGTCTATCGAGAAGTCGGGAGATAAGATTACAGGAACTAGTTAAAAAAACATGGTCAGCACGGACAGCCATGAGATGACTCATTTAATGCATTACCAGTGTAGCGCTCCTCGAATAACTTCTAGGCACCGTGTGGAATAACAGAACACCATCACCGTGCTGATGTACTAGGAGCGCCGCTATCATTGTCATTGTGTCCAATATATTATAGTGCGCTCACCGCACTATAGTTAAGTTGCATGTTGAGTACCATAGGAAATTTAAAAAAATGAATTGCTAATAACTTTTGACTAGTATGATGAATTTGGCTGAAATTTTGCAGACAAAATTGTACTCGCATCACCCACACTGCCCCCCACCCCCCATCCTCCTCCCAAGACTGGACATTTTGGGAAAGATCTGTTAAAAAAAAAAAAAGTTATTAAGAAAACAAAAAACACTGTTTCGGCCTAGTCCCCATTAATTTTCCCATAGACAAGAAAGGTCAGGTTCTGCTTACATGCGCAGCGAAAACCGCTGGACGAAATTGGACCAGGTAGGAAACAACTTTGGCACAAAGCGTTGACTCGTGATCCTATGCGGGTCTAGGGTTATTGCACCAATACTTTTTAAATATTTGACGGAGAAGATGGTGCTCCCTTCTCCCAAAATTATAGAGATCTCTCCCATGGTGCATTGCAGCAGAGAGGCTTTTCAGAAATTAAAAAGACTCAATTTTTCTTTCCCGGTGCAAGGGATAACTGCCGGAATTCCCACGGTTACCCGTAAATGGAAACAAGGCAGAAAAATGCCATTGGGAGGTGGAAAAACAGTGAAATGGTATCAGGCTAGAGGTTGCGGAGAAGTGGGTAGGGAAGAGGGCACCATGTCAAATTTGGGAGTTGGAGGTGGGCTAGTGACCAAGTTAAGAGCATGAACGATTTCCCATAGCTGCAGGTAGACAGAAGGATAACCACAGCTACATAAGAAAACATGAGCGGAAATGAAAGTACGTCACATGGAAACAAGTGGGGGAATGGGAGAGTGCTGGGGAGGCGAGGATGCCTTGAGGGCAGTGTGGGAGCAGGCACAGATGGGGGAAGGCACTGGCTGAGTGCCTGGAAGGGCAGTGAAGCATTTTTTGTTATTCTTGATAACTGCAGGTATCTAACAACTACAAATAACTGCGGCTATCCGTAGTACATTGTGAATATACTCACGGTTATGGGGAAAACATCTAAAATTATTTTTACAGCTACAGTGAGGTAGGGGGTGAACAATCAGTGGTCTGGCAGTGTTTTGAACAATAGAGTGGGAACGGGTGAATGTTGGTAGTGTTGTAAAATATACTGAAGTCACAGCCAAAGGTCGTGGCCATTGGCCAGGGCTAGTGGCCTGGTAATGATCTAAAATATACAGTAGATACAGCCGAAGGCTGTGGCCACTGGCCATGGCTAGTGCCTTGGTAATGTTGTACAATATATAGTGGGCGTGGCCGAATGCCATTGCCACTGGCCATGGCCAAAGGCATGGCTAGTGGCCTGGTAATGTTGCAAAATGTACAGTGGACATGGCCAAAGGCCATCGCTAGTGGATTCATATTGTTTTGTCAAATATACAGTAGGCCCGGCCAAATGCCTTGGCTAGTGACTTGGTGGTGTTGTAAAATACACAGTGGGCACAGCCGAAGGCCATTGTTAGTGGCGTGGTAAAATTATGGTATAACAAAACACTTGAAATTCACTGGAAAAATGTTAGTTAAAGTTTAGTTAAGTTGCACAGATTTATTGCAACAAAACCCCTAAAATTCAGAGCATTTAAGAATTCATAACTGGCTTAACTCGGCACGTTCCCATTGCAAAGCCCATTAACACATACATATTCTAAGATAAGGGATTTACAATGACGTACAAAATGGTATTATGGGGGACATGGCATTATGGGGAACATCAATGGGAATGCACCTCGAGTTAAGACGGTCATGACTTCCCAAATGCGTTGAATTTCAAGGGTTTTGTTGCAATAAATATGGACAACTTAACTAAACTTTAACTACATTTTTTTCAGTGAATATATATATTCAGCAAAAGAAAATCTTGGTTAAGAGAATGTTAAGGTGATTAAATTTAACACAACAAAACCCCTGAAATTCAGCAATCACATTTCGAGCAAGTCCACTTTAACTATGCGCCCCCTGCTGCGCAGCAGAAGTGTATTATATAATTATATATATTTTTTTTATAATGAGCGTAATACTGGGGACCAGTTTCTAAGTGCGAGCCTGGGGTTCAAACCTGCGTTGCTATGCGTTGTCTTGCTTTCAAGACCCACACGTTGCACATGAGCTGTCCTCCCGGCCTCTGACCACAATGATGACATGAAAGATAACATCACTGATGACATCACTGGTGAAATCACTAATTACATCATACATGACATCACTGATGAGATCAATAATTACATCAAATTTGACATTACTGATTAAATAAGTTAGAATAGTTTTGTTGACCTCATTGATGCCTATTTTATTTAATTTAATTTAACAATAATAATAACATAACATGGAACAATAGACTGATACCGAAGTATGATATGTTTACACATGGAGCATTCATCTGTAGCACTAATCAACTTGTAAAGTTTAAAATAAAAATATGTAACATTATACAAATGGTTTGAATTTCATGTATTAGTAAACAATTACAATACTTAATTGCCTGGGAACTACATGGTAGATCTATTTCAGTCATTTCAAACATAATATTTATTTTTAAATGTCTTTATTGCCATTTTTAATGTACATTTAACATTCCGCTGCTCAATTTTCTATCATTGACGTGTAGGCACATATGAACAGATCAGCATATGCAAGCAACTGTGTAATAACAACGAACAACAAACAACAAACAGTCTTCACTTCTATTTCTCCTCGTGTTGGCGCCCTACTTTATTTCCTGAAACATTCCTGTTCTAGGGGTGTCCTAGTTGGCCTGTGACCTTGGCGTGATAGTGTAGTCTAGCGGATCTTGAGGCCCGGCTGATAACAATCTGTGTCTCATGAGGCGTCCTCTCTGCTTATTCACGGGGGTTTATCATCGGATGGGTGAAACATGTCCCGAGTTAAAGCTTTCTAGGCCTCATAAGCAGGGCTAGCGCCCCCTCTTCTTTGGTTACTCCATCACCCCATACCTCGGTTTCTGCTCCTGTCCAGTGCTCTAGGTCTCTGTGCCATCTGGCACACTGTGGGCCCCCTGCCGATTTCCACGCCATTGCAATAGTCCTCTTAGCCAGCATGCACACCATGTCCATGAATTTAATTACGTGCCTGACTTTGTTTATTCTTGGGTAGGCCCCCAGGAGACATTCCTTTGGTGTCGATTCATATCGCACCACCCCTGCCTGCCTGCCTACAAGCTTGTTCTATCTTGGCCCAGAAGCGCTGTATCTTCGGGCACCCCCAGAACATATGCATCATGCCCGCGCCCTCCGACCCGCTCTAAGGACATAATGGGTTTGTGGTGCCGCTAAATTTGGCTATTCTGCTGGGAGTCATATAGGTTCTATAGAGGACATTCAGATGGATCAACCGGTATCTAGCATTCCTGGACACTTCCCGGGGATATGCTAGTATCCTTTCCCATTCCTTCTCCGATATGCTGGTTCCCAAGTCTGTCTCCCACCACTGCTTCAGCCTGTCACTTTTAGGGTTGGGTCTATCTGCAAGCTGGTTATAAAGTCTAGACACTGGCTTCCACCCGTGCCCAAGGTTATGTAGCAGTGTTAGCATTGGGTCCCCCTCTTGTTCCTCTGGCCACCCCCTCCACTTCCGTTTGGCCACCTTTCTGATCTTGCGGTACCATAAGAATTGACCATTGGGCAGCCCTCTGTCTCTACCATGGTTTCAAATTCCCTGAAGACCCCTTCCTCGTATGTGTCCTCCCATGTGTAGATACGGTTCCTTATCCCATTGTCTAACCACTGCCGGGTCTGTCGTGTCTGCACAGACATCGGCCGTGATCAGGGTCTCAGGGGAGTAGGGATGTTCATGTCCCAATAGCTTTTGTGCCCTGCTCCAAACCCTCTTACCCAACTTTATTATCATTGGGGCCTCCCCTAAACACCTCAGCAGTACCGACGGCGCTTCCTTTAGGTGCACCGGCGCTATTAGCTGTCTTAACAATCCCGTTTTCGAGCTGGTCCCGTCCGCAAGCCATTTGGCCACAAAGCTTAGTTGTGCCGCTAGGAAATATCTTTCCAGGTCTGGTAGTTGAACTCCTCCCATTCTGTGTGGGAGTGTTAGTGTGTTGAGGGATAACCTGTGTCTGTTCCGACCCCATAGCAGCTCTCTCATTAGTTTTTCTAATAATCTGAAAAAGGAGGCTGGTATGTAGTAGTGCACATTGTGGGAAAAGTATCGGAACCTTGGTAGGACTATCATTTTAGCAATGGCAACCCTACCCATTACCGATAGTGGCAATTTGGACCAAAACTTCATGGACTTCCTGAGGCCCTGCACCGCTAATAGAGTGTTGCCCCATGCATCTGTTCGGGTGTATGCCATATATTCACCCCTAGGTACCGTAATTTGTGTAATTTCCATTTCATCCCCACCTTCGTAACGTCCTCTTCCCTCTCCCTGCCAGTCCCGCTAGTGGAAATATGCACAATTTCTCCTTGCTGAAGGAGATACCTGATACCTTTGCAAAGTTCTCCAGTACCTCTAGGATCACTGGTGTGTTGAGGTGTGGGTCCCTTAAGTACACTAGCACGTCGTCGGCATATAGTGAGATGACATGATACGCTCTCCCCACCCTGATGCCCGCATCGAAAAATTGTTTCCTAATGTATATGGCTATCAGCTCTAGCCCCAAGATGTAGAGCATTGGTGACAGCGGGCAGCCTTGTCTGGTGCCTCTTTGTATGTCCCACAGCGCTGATACTACTCTACCAGTCTTGACCCTGGCAACTGGTGCCTCGTAGAGAATCTTAATCCTCCTAATGAAGTACTCACCCAGTCCATTGTGCCTCAGGACAGAAATTAGCCATTCCCAATATATTGAGTCAAATGCCTTTATGGCATCTAGGGAGATCACTGCATATGACTCTTTCGAGTTCGTTGTTTGTGCGATGATGTGTTGCAGCCTGCGCAGGTTTGCTGCCATGCTTCGGCCTGGTATAAACCCATTCTGGACCCCATGCACTATGGCCCCTATGACCTTCGATAGACGCTTAGCCAATATGGTTGTCAGAATCTTGATGTCATAATTTAACATTGCTAGCAGCCTGTATGACCCACACTCATTTGCCGCCTTCCCCAGCTTGGGTATCGGGACCACTAGCGTCTCCCTCATGCTCTTCGGCAGAATTCCTGATTCATAGGCCTCCTTGAATACTTCATGACGGGCTGGGGCTAGCTCTGTATTGTACGCCTTATAGAACTTGGGGGGGAAACCCGTCACTCCCAGGTGTCTTGCTGGTAGCTAATGACTTAATTGCCTCTCTTATATCTTCAATTGTTAGCTCCCCACTTAACAGTTCCCGCGAGGCATCATCCAATGATGGGAGTCCTATTTCTTCCAGTGGGTCCTGTATGCCCCCTGAGGTATTAGTGTTTGGTGGCGGTACAGTTGGGAATGAAAGCTTTTAAATGTTTCATTGATCGCGGCTTGTGATGGCTGCACCAAGCCCGCTTAATCTTTGATTTCCGTAACCAGCCATGATAATAGTCTGCCTGGTTTGTCGTCCTCCGAGTGTGCTCTAGCAGACTTTGTGACATAGTCAAACTTAGCCAGCCTTGCCCAGGTGTTTTGACAGTCATCTCTGATTGCTGATAATTCTTTTTCCACCTTCCTGGTGTTCAGGGCACAAGCCTCCAGCTGCCTGATCTTCTCGTCACCCACCTCTAGGTCAATTTTTAATGACTTTCTGATGCCCCCAGCGCTGGCTAGCACTTCCCCCCCTGACTACTACTTTCAGCGCTTCCCAGACTGTGTCCCAGCCTTTTACACTCCCCACGTTGTTGTCCATGTACTCTGTTATCTTGCTCCGGAGCTCCTCCCTGAGGGAGCAATCTGTTAGCGTATCCGTCGGCATACGCCATAGTGGTATGGGTGACCTTGGGCCCCTTGTCCTCCACTCCATGATCAATGGCGAGTGGTCAGATATTGTTCTACCCAGATATGCTGCTGATTCTACTTGGGGCAGATGAATCCTATCTATCAGTAGATCTATTCTGGTATAGAGCTCATGGGGGGGACGAAAAATAAGAGAATTATTTGCTCTCTGGGTGCAACTCTCTCCACACCTCTGACAGGCCCATGTTCCCTATCATTCCATTCAGTGATGAGTGAGTTGGCCCTGCCCTTTGTGTTGGCAGGCTGTACCTATCCAGATCTGGGTCTCGAACACAATTAAAGTCCCCCCCCATAGGAAGAAGCAATCCCTGTATGGGGTTAATTTGGCACCCAGCTTGGTCAGGTACGCTGATGTCCCGCAATTAGGGAGGTAAGAGTTAACAATGCAGATTTCAGTTTGTTCGATGCTCCCCCTAAGTATCAGGTACCTCCCCTCTGTGTCCACCTCTTTTGTGAACAGCCGGAAAGTCACAGCATTGTCTATCCACGTGTACACCCCGCACATATTTAGAGTATGCTGTTCCATAGCCTTGCCCTCCCCAGTGTTCCTCCACTTTGCTGTTGCTTTCAACAGTGAGGTGGGTTTCCTGCAGCAATGCTATGGAGACTTTCTTTCTCCTCAGGTAGGACTTAATCATGTTCCTGCGCAAATAGGTGCCCATCCCCCTGACGTTCCATGTCAGCACCTTAATGTCAGCTGCCATCCTTGATCAATGGAACCTGGCTTACCCTGTCCAGCGCCATCTGCTTCAATGTCTCTACAGCTGTGAAGACTGTACAACATGTCGAACAGTAACAAAATGAACTTAACCAACTCCACCCAGCAGTTGCGCAGAGTAGGCAACGCTCGGGTGCCCCCGCTCCGTCTTGTCCCATCCAGGGCATCTTCAGCGGGTAACGGTGCTTCGGCAACAGGCCGGCACCAGGTTTTTCACAGGGGGAAGTATCGTTGGCTCATGCCAGATGGCTAGACAGTGCTCCCGTCCATCGGGTGAGCCCAGCTTAGTTGTCGTAGTTGTGGGCGTCCGTCTATGTTCTTCAGTGTGCCACCCTCTTCATCCCGGTGATTCAGCCTACTTTGTGGTTACTTTGTCCTCCGCCATGTTGTTGTGCTCCAACCAAATGTTTGGCGCCGCTAGCGTCTCCAGGAATATCGCTCTCCCTTTGTATATCACCTTCAGCCTGGAAGGGTACATCAGCATGTACTTGAGGTTTAGATGCTGCAGTCTAGCTTTGATTGGAACAAAGGAGTTTCTTGCTCTTTGTACAGCTGGGGTATAAATTGGGTATATTGCAATTCTGGCATTGTCCCTTCTTATTTCGCCCCCTTCCCGTGAGTAGCGCAGTATGATTTCCCCATCTTGAAAGTTCAAGATCCTTGTTATTATCGGGCATGGGTGTGACCCTGGCGGCGGCCTCTTCTGCAAGGTCCTGTGGGCTCTTTCATCCGCAAACCCTTGGGAAAGGTGGCCTGCACCTATTTCTTGTTGTAGCAGGGTTTCCACAAAGTTTGTTGGGTTGGTGCCCTCCATTGCATCAGGAATACCCAGTAGGTGCAACTTGTTGCACCTGGACCGGCCTTCAGCTTCTTCCGCCCTTTCCTCAAGGACTTTATTTCTTTGTTCCAGTTCCTGGACCCTGGCCTGTATGTCTTTCAACGTTTCCATGCTTTCTCACTGCCCAGACTCTGTAATGTTTACGTGCTCCGTGAGATTGCATATGTCTTGGTGCATCAGCTGCATGTCAGTTTTTACCTCCTCTATTTTCATGTCTATAAAAGAGCACAGCCCAGCAATGGCCTTCAGCACTGGCCTGTCTCTGTTGCTTGCATCCGGGGATGCCCGGTCAGTGGCAACCTCATTGTCGACCTACCTTTGTTCCCTTGGTTTTAGCTGTGGCAAAGGACTCCATGATGGTGGTCTTGTTTTTCCCTTTTGGTGGGGACATAACTGCCGGTGGAGGCTCGAGAGGGCGTTGGGCTTTGGGGTGCCGACTGGTCTAAAGGATCAAGGTGGCTGAGTCAGCTCTCCTCCCCACGTTGGACAGCACAGAGTATGGTGGGCCCTGCAAACAGGATGATGCACTAATAGCACCATGGCTACCTCCAAACTCGTAATGACCCCCAAAATCATTACCTTGAAGAAATTTATACCACAGCGTTTGCATACAACAACTTTCTATCTCATTATTTTATTTGCAGAGGTTTTGTTGCCCCAGCTTCTTTAAACGCTTACACTCTATTAAAAGATGCCTTATGTTTTCTATATTCAATTCGCCACAAATACGACAAAATCTATTTTGCATTGAATGCCAATCCGACCTCCCATAATTTCCATAGTCAGCATTAAATACATTTTGATGGCCATATATCTTCATATGGTATAACTGTGATGATAAGACCTAAGGTACTCGGGCATCACATTTCCTCCCAAATAACTTTCTAAAAACTGTCCACTATAGGACTTGCTAGCTAGATCCACTATATTTGGTTAGCCAAAAAAATCTGCAATAGAGGCGCTGCAATCGTGCCATTTCTAATACGCAACCTCTGTTTCCCAATCCTGGTGGAGATCATTTGCGTAGTCATGGCAATCTAGGTTTTTGGCATGGACACAAAATCATATATATATATATATATATATATATATATATATATATATATATATATATATATATATATATGTAGTGTTAGTGGTGTTACAATTAGTGTGGATTTCAGGCTGCCCCTGAATGTTGTTGTATGTTACTTCAGTGCTTTTAATAAAAAATGGTACACACTATAATTGCTACATTTCCCTCGATAATGGCAACAAACTACACATACAGCGACATTGAACTACCCATGCCCGTATGAGTTCCCCGGTATTCCTCCGATAATGCTATTAAATCTCAAACTGTTCCCTGTCCTCACAGGCACTCACCAAGTGCCCCCTCCTCTTTCCACGGTCTCTACATTACACTCAATTGCTTTTGTTCTCCCTGGCCCTCTCCTGGCCGTTACCTCATCACTGTTTGGTTTATATGACACATTTCTGTTTTCCAAGGTGGACTTGATTGAAATGCGACTGCTGAATTTCCGGGGTTTTGTTGCATTTAATCTGATCCCCTTAACAGTCTCTTAACAAATGGTTTTCACTCAATTTCAAGGGTTTTGCTTTAACTTAGTTTCCTTGCGGTCTTCCCCTGATAAATCATTTTCTACTTGTTAATGGCTCCTTAACTCACCCATAAATCCCCAACTTCACATGGTGTCTTCTTTCCCACTCCCAACCTCTAGCCTGAAATGATTTCTATTGCTATTGGTATTTACATAGCGCTTACGGCCAGGCTATCTAATTGCTGTCATTCAAAACAATCAGTGTTCCCAAAGGAGTGTCTCTTTCTGAAGTCGAGAACGTTATTAGACTATGTAAGGTCATGGGGGAGTTCATTCCAAAGTTTGATGGCATCCCTTTTCCTCCTCCAAATAGCGTTTTGAGTTCTTTCATTTGTGACTTCTCCCAGTCATATCGCAGGAATGACTCGCATCGAGCAAAAAGCAACTTTTCATTTCTGAAAAGCCTCTATGCTGCAAAGCACCAAGGTGAATATATATAAAGGTTTTAAGGAACATCGGGGACCCCCAAGTCTTTATCGCATATTTAAAAACGACTGGCTCAACCAGTCAAGAAAAATTAAGTTAATGCTTTGTGCCCAAATTGTTTCTTTTTTGGCCCAAATCTGCATCGCAGTTTTCGAGCTGTGGCTGTTCACAAACGGCACCTTTTCTCTATGAGAAAATTAATGCGAGTAGGCTGAAAACAGAGTTTTTATGTTTTCTTAATAACTTTTCTATTTATTAACAAATTGTTCCCAAAATGTCCAGTTTGTGGGGGCCCTTAGCAAAACATTGGTTTTGAAAATGTTATCCAAATCCATCCAACATGTCAAAAGTTATTGGCTTCTCTCTCTCAAGGTCTCTGATGTAAAACGCACCATGGCCGATATAAAGGTTTTAAGGGGCAGGGGCACCCCCGTTCTCTGTCAAATATTTTCAAATATACTGGATGGATTTCCCCAAGCCAGTCAAGATATTTAAGTCCACGCTTTGTGCCCAAGTTGTTTCTTATTTGGTCCAAATCTGCCCAGCAGTTTTTGTGCTGGGGCTGTTCAAATACTGCACTTTTTCGCAATGGGAAAATGAATGGGCTAAAAACTGTAAACGGTGGTATTTTGCTTTTGCAATAAACTTTAAGTTTTATAACTTGTTGTTGCCAAAATGTTCAGTTGCAGGTGTGAGGGGGGATCCTTGACAGACCTTTTGTTTTGAAAATGTTATCCAAATCCATCCAGCAAGTCAAAGGTTATTAGCAATAGAATTTTTGCAAACAATGGCTGCTTTTTCATTTCTGAAAAGACTCTCAGCCTCTCTACTGCAAAGCACCATGGGATATATAGCTATATTTTTTGGGAGAAGAGGCACCCCCCTTTTCTGTCAAATATTTTACCAACTACTGTACAGAATAACCCCAGATCCCCCCCCCGTGCCAAAATTGTATCCTAGCTGGCCCAATTTTTACTGTCTGTTTAGGCAACATACGTTCAAAAGTTGTACAATTATGAGCATACTTGCAAGCTTTAAATTTCGTATATTTGTTGCAACCCAAACCAGAATCCTTAATCCACTCACTCCCCAGATCATTCTTTTCTTTTTCCATAAAACTAGAAACAAGCATATCCTTCACTGAAGTAGATATGCAATAGGTAATACTAGGATATTTAGCCAGAACATTTGCTAAATTCTTATCTTATTTCAAGACATGGCAATAACGAGTGACACATTTTCCTATATTTTCCGAATGGGTGTCAAAGGTTATTATCTGGATTAATCACATTTTTTTTTTCTTAGATTCTGGAATTTGATTTTCTGTCATAAGAAGAGATTCCCTTTTCGTGTTACGTGCTTTAATATAAGCACGTGCAATCACTCGTTTTGAATATGCTTGATCTCTAAAACTAGTAGCAGTGACTTTACTTTTTTAAAATGATGGTAAAGTAGAGAAGTGTCTGCGTAATCTAAGAAACTCCCCATAAGGAATGCTCCAAATAAGGTTTTTAGGACTAGAAGCATAGCATGCAATGGTGCGTTTGACCCTGTCGGTTTTTCCAAAGAGATCTGTTTCGATTTTACCTTGTTTTTAAATATATATATTTAAAGTTTGCTATTGCAAATGTTTTGTGTATATATATATATATTATAGTGCGTCGGGTGCTGCACTATTGTTAAGGTGAGTACTGAGTACCATAGGAAATCGAATAAATGTATTGCTAATCCATTTTGACTTGGATGATTACATTTTGCAGAATGTTGTATGCACCCCCCACGCCTCCCCGACTGGACATTTTGGGAAAGATCCATTAAAAAATAAAAAACGTATTAAGAAAACAAAAAAACACATTCTGCCTAGTCCCCATTCATTTTCCTATAGACAAAAAAGATAAATCTATGGTCACCAGCACAGCAAAAACTGCTGCACCGTTTTGGACCTGGTCCGAAACAACCTGGGCATGAAGCATTGACTTGTGGTTGTTTTGTGGATTGGGGTTATTCTGTCCAGCAGTTTTTTAAATATTTGATAGGGAAGGGCGTGCTCCCTTCTCCCATGGTGCATTGCAGCAGAGAGGCTTTTCAGAAATGAAAAAGCTACCATCTTTTTCCCCCCAGTGTTAGAGACATCTGCAGCTTTACCGCAAATACCAGAAAACAAAAAGCAGAAAAATGGTATTTGGAGGAGGAACATCTATGAAATGGCATCAGGCTACAGGCGTGAGGGGGGCCAGGGAGGAGAGGGCGCCATGTTAAATTGGGGAGTTGTAAGTGGGCTATGGTCTGAATTTGTTGCACAAATGTTTTCCCTTAGCCACGATTATTCAGCTGGATAACCACGGCTACCAGTGAAGACGAGATTGGGAATTGAAGTGCATCACTCGAAACAACAAGGGTTTGAGGGGGCATGGGAGAGGGCTAGGGAGGGTGCTATAACTTTGTTGGAGTGGGGGGAACATGATAGGAGGAGAGGGGCACCTGGAGAGTGACTGGGGGGTTCATGGACATATTTATTTTCTCACTGTTTTTTCCGATAACCACGGGTATCGGACATTTACAAATAATCACAGCCAATTGTAGTTAATTTTTATTATAGCCGCGGTTATTAGGAAAACGTTTTGAAAAAAGGTGACTGCAAAAAAAAATGATTTGTACAGATACAGTAAGGTAGGGGGGTGCAAAGTGGACTTGGCCGAAAAGGCCGGGGCCACTGACCATGGGCGAAGGCCATGGACAGTGGACTGGAAGTCTTTTAAAATATATAGCCATGGCTAGTGGCCAGATAGTGCTTTAAAACATTTATTTTTAAATATACAGTGGGCATGGCCGAAGGCCTTGGCTTGTGGCCTGTTAGTGTTTTAAAGTATACAAAGGGCACGTCCAAAGGCCATGGCTAGTGGCCTTCTACTGTTTTAAAATATACAGTGGGAATGGCCAAAGCCCTCGACCACTGCCCATGGGTCCAGTTAGTGTTTAAAAATATACAGCGAGCATGGCCAAAGACTATTGCTTGTGACCCATAAGTGTTTTAAAGTGTACAGTGGGCATGGTCGAAGGTCATGGCTAGTGGCCCGTTACTGTTTTAAAACATACAGGCCAAGGCCAGCGTCGCCCAAAGCAAAAAATTATATAACAAAACCCTTTAAATTCCCTGAAAAAACCTTAGTTAAAATGGAGTTAAGTTGAGTAAATGTATTGCAACAAAACCGTTAAAAGTCAGCGCACTGGGAAAGTCATGACCGGCTTATCTCGGCGCATTCCCGTTGCGAAGCCGATAAGCACATACACATTATAAGAGAAGGGATTCACCATGACATACAGAATGGCACTATGGGGGATTTAGAATTATAAAGGAAATCAACATGAGCGCGCCAAGTTAAGCCAGTCATGACATTCCCAGTGTGCAGAAGTTCAAGGGTTTTGTTGTGATAAATGTACTCAACTGAACTCCACTTTAAAATAAATTCTGTGAAAAAGTAAATAAATAAATAATATATTTTATTTAAGGAGGTTCAGGTGGGCTTCAGATAGCCTAATTCCATCCGGTGTGCAGCGGCATATAGAGCAAGCTAGATGAGGGGAGAATGGTATCCGGTGGATCGATTTAAGATCAGAAAAGGCGGGTGCAGCAGAGGGGGCCAGGGTGCAGCAGAGGTGGCCAGGGTGCAGCAGAGGGGGCCAGGGTGCAGCAGAGGGGGCCTGTGTGCAGCAGAGGGGGCCAGGGTGCAGCAGAGGGGCCAGGGTGCAGCAGATGGGGCCAGGGTGCAGCAGAAGGGGCCAGGGTGCAGCAGATGGGGCCAGGGTGCAGAAGAAGGGGCCAGGGTGCAGCAGAGGGGGCCTGGGTGCAGCAGAGGGGGCCAGGAGAGGGGGCCAGGGTGCAGCAGAGGGGCCAGGGTGCAGCAGAGGGGCCAGGGTGCAGCAGATGGGGCCAGGGTGCAGCAGAAGGGGCCAGGGTGCAGCAGAAGGGGCCAGGGTGCAGAAGAAAGGGCCAGGGTGCAGCAGAGGGGTCCAGGGTGAGGCAGAGGGGGGCCAGGATGCAGCAGATGGGGCCAGGGTGCAGCAGAGGGGGCCTGGGTGCAGCAGTGTGGGCCAGCAGAGTGGGCCAGGGTGCAGCAGAGGGGCCAGGGTGCAGCAGAAGGGGCCGGGGTGCAGCAGATGGGGCCAGGGTGCAGCAGATGGGGCCAGGGTGCAGAAGAAGGGGCCAGGGTGCAGCAGAGGGGGCCTGGGTGCAGCAGAGGAGGCCAGCAGAGGGGGCCAGGGTGCAGCGGAGGGGCCAGGGTGCAGCGGAGGGGCCAGGGTGCAGCAGATGGGGCCAGGGTGCAGCAGAAGGGGCCAGGGTGCAGTAAAAGGGGCTAGGGTGCAGCAGAGGGGCCAGGGTGCAGCAGAGGGGCCAGGGTGCAGCAGAGGGGCCAGGGTGCAGCAGAGGGGGCCAGGGTGCAGCAGAGGGGGGCTAGCATAGCTGCTGTGAGTTGCTGTCAGGGATTCCCAGGCTTTTGTCTGCATCACCCCTCTTTGTGCAGAGGTATTCAGTATGTGTGCCGCATTTCAATTCTTTAGTTTATGCTTAAAGTACCCCTATTTTCGCCCAATTTACATGTGGACCATTCTGCCTTATTTTCCCCAAACCGTGTCCCTTTTCTCTTTTTAAATGAGATTTCTTTTAGTATTAAAATGTGTTGGCACACCCTAACCCACCCTCCAACACATAACCTCTGATTCCTGATCACATTTAAAGGTTGGTTGATTTTTTTGATCGTTTTCTCAGTTTTGCTTTTCAAATTTGTTTTTCAAACATCATTCTTTCGAACTTTTGCTTCCAAGTTTTACACCTGGCACTAGCTTGGCTTTGAGTTGCCACCCCTGTCAGGTGACTACAGGCATTGTCTTTTTGGGCTTCTGGTGCCTTGAGGTGGGCCTCCTGCCCAGGAGCAGTGTAGTTTCGGCCGAATCATCTGCTTGGCATATTTATTTGTGATGCTAGGCAAGGGTAGGGTTGCTGGGCAACAGCTGGTGTTCCCTACTGCCCACCATACACAGAAGCATCAAGGTAGAGAATAGGACTGGGAGATTCAAACTAGAGTTCTCACATGATCCCATTTGCCACGTGCAAATCAAAAGGCGCGATTGCTGGGAGGCTTTGACAATCTAAATCTCTGGCATTGCTCTGCGCATGCGTCCAGATCATCCTTCTTGAGCCTGCCAGGCCATTACCATGCACAATTCAGGTTATACACCATGAGGGGCAGTGCAGCACGAACTGCTTGATCGCATCCCTTCTGCACGAGACCACAGTGATAATGAGGATTGTGATAATGGTGTATTTCTATAGCACTTTATCCAAAGCGCTTTACGGAGGACATAGTTACACACAGTACTCCAAACACGCAAGCAACTCCAGACATGTTTCGGCCTCATTAGGTGTCATCAGTGAGTCGTAGCTGGTGAAGAAAGAATAAGGTTGCCAAGTGTTTTCATTGCTGGCTACTAGGTGCCACTTAGGTGCCACCCGTTTGCTGAAATGATTGCATTGTTGTTCAGCTTGACTGTCCATGGCCATACTAATCCCTAAGGCCCGCCTTACGCCCTACCTGCCCCATCGCCCCAACATGCATTCCTCAGGCATCTCTTTGAGCTAGCTCTCTCAAGCAGTAACATCAAACTTTGGCCTTGGCCTGACAGTGTGATTTCTAAGCAGTCTGCTGGGCGTTGATGGATTCATTGCAGTTGTAAATGCACTACTGTTCTAATACAAATGTCTTAACCAAGTGTGCCTTCAGACACTTGATTTTTTATCTGTTCCTTGAATAGAAGTCATGTTGAAAACAAATATTGGCAAAACCCCTTGTGTTCAGGGATTAGGCCTTTGCCTGGCACTGCTATCCCATGCCCTGGTAATCACACCATTTCCCAGCTCTTGCCATCTCATGGTCAGGCAGTGTGATTATGGCAGTGTTGCAACAGGACCAGCATTAGCATTAAACCTGGCCTTGAGATCTTAATTGGGAACACCTCAAATCTGCATATAGGTAAGCCTGAGTTACTCACAGTAATTTATTTGTGAATCTCTAGGAGCAAGTCAAGTGCAAGCCTGAGTTACTCACAGTAATTTATTTGTGAATCTCTAGGAGCAAGTCAAGCGCAAGCCTGAGTTACTCACAGTAATTTCTTTGTGAATCTCAGGGAGTTAAGTCTGAGTTATTCACAGTAATTTCTTTGTGAATCTCTAGGAGCAAGTCAAGCGCAAGCCTGAGTTACTCACAGTAATTTCTTTGTTAATCTCTAGGAGCAAGTCTGAGTTACTCACTGTATGTTCTTTGTGAACCAGCCTGCCTCTCGCCTGTGTTTTCCTCAGCTTGGTGCGTCATAGAGCCATGCTTTTGATAACACAAAGATATGGCACCTCCTGTTGGCGCTCGTCCTATTGTAAGTAATGTGTGTCCTTTCTTGCTTTAAAAAGTCTTAGGGCCTCATTCCAAGGTTGCCGGTATCTTACTGGCAATCTGTATTACCTTTACCGGCACTCGGGCCAGCAGAACTACTGCCGGATTCTGAATGCTGGCAACGGTGGAAAATCACCATTCCATAGAGTCCCATAGGACTCCATGGGTGGCATTTGCTGGTATTACCAGCACATGTAATACCGGTGCTGGTACTACCAACTATTTTTGCTGGTGGGTAGCGGAATTACCTCCAGCTTTTGCCTGGAGGTAATTCCGGCACCCCACCAGCAAACTTGGACTTTGCCAGTGCGATAACATGCCAGTAAATGGAATTACCGGCACGTTATTACCGAACCGGCAAACTCCTAATGAGGCCCTTAGTCTGATTTAGTCATTCCAGTACTTCTGAGTTTGATCAAATAAGTATCATAGAAATCAATGATCCAATTTTTTTATCATGATTTATCTCATGGTGCACTGTAGATTTAATATGTCACATCCCGCAGGTGGGTTTTCAATTTCCAACTGCCCAAGTGCTAATACATTCCCATTTGCCTAAATGCCAACACATGTTTTGACCTTGAACAGGTCCTTCTCCAGGCTGGGCTTGGCTGCTCACCTGTTTCCTAGACACATGCTTCTTGGGCGATATTCCCCGGCACAGGTGAAGATTTGAGCGATGCACTTAGATGCGCGACTCCGGCGGGATACACACGCGGGATGCCAATGAGGCTAGGGGTCTCTCTTTCATCAGGAGACTCGCATCTAAGTGCAGAGCTCGAACCGTCTCCCAGGAATAAGTTACACGATCAATCTCATATCTTTGCTGGGTAATATCCCCCAAGAAGAATTTGTCAATCATGTAAGAGCCCTGACCAGTTCTTACCACATGGTGTAGATCAGTGCACTTAACGGACGTCCCCTTATAGCCGTAACATAATTCTCATAGCTTACCCAGCTTTTTGGACTGTTGTACCCCACACTGGCTGCTGCACCCAACATACTGCTCCTTGACTGCGGCATCTCATATGTTGACTGTTTCATTCCATGCGCTACTCTTCGAGTGCTAAACCATATCAAGTGGATAGTTACACCCCATGCACCATTTCTGGGATACTTGAATCCCACATATTGGCGGATGAATCTCTTAAGGGATTCTTGACTCCCCTATATTTATTGTGGCATCCCATAGATATACATGCCAACAAAATCCATTCCATCTGGGAGACTGATCCAGTCCTGGTTTTAATTTTTCATTCTGGGACGTGTAGTCCTGGCTTTATAATTGGGGGACCCAGAACTACAAGCCCCAGAATGCAAAGTTTGAAAGCAGGACTTCATTCGAGCCTCCGAATGGATAATGTTGGCATCTATGCGCGGATGAATTCTCGTACACCGCTCCTTCAATATTACATTCCCTAGCTGTCCTGCTGCACCCATAGATTATCTGCTGCATCTTACATGCTAGTTCTTCATTGTTTATTTTTTTTGTTTATTTATTTTAGTTTTTAGGTGGAGCGCTACATGCCCTAAGGCCTCAGAGCGCAGCAAGTAAGAGGAAAGCAGAGCAGCAGAGGAGGCCAGATCAGAAGATTATAGGTTAATCGACCCTATTGAAGAGCAGGGTTTTAACGCATTTCTCAAGTCACTATTGAAGGCACAGTTTTAACAGCAGGAGGAGTGCTGTATCCATAGATCGAATGCTTCATCCCATGCACGATTTATCTATAATTATTGCATCCCATGTATTGCTCCTTGCATCCCATCCCACTGATTGCTGCTTCCGCAGACTTCTTGTTATATCCCAAATGATGATCCTTCAGAGTGCACCTCCCCCATCATAAACCTGATTGCTGTATCCCATACACACCTTGGATTGTTGCATACCATGTTGATGATGGCGTCCTCTATGTGATTATTTACATCTCAGTATATGTATTGTTGCACCCCATCTTTAAACATAATGATAACAGGCCGGATGTATGTTTATTCCATGCAGCCATAGCTTCACCTGCTGTCACCGCTAGAGGGAGCTGGTCCTACTGTGCTGAGGAAAGCCTGCACTTTGACCTGTGTACACGGGCCTGTACGCTAGTAGATTATATTTTGTAATATGTATATTGGTTGTTGTTTTAATTAATTAATCTTTTATTACATGCTTAATACCAGAGACCAGTCTCTAAGCATGGCACCGGGTTTCAAAGCTGTGTTGCTTTGTGTTGTCTTACTTCCAAGTCAAAGGTGTTGCCCCTGAGCTATCCTCCCGGTGTTTCTTCCCATATACTGATGGCCGCACCCCACTCACACTTACTGGAAGATACTCTATAAGAGCACCTTTCATGACATTAGTTACTGATTGGTACATCCTGAACATTGATTGTTGATCTAACCATTGATGCAATGCACCATCTGTTGTATGAATTCCATGTAATGTTTGTTGCATCTCAGGGATTCGTGTTGCAGCCCACAGATTAATTATTGCACCCTATAAACATACAGTTGCATCACATAGACTGATCTTTGCATCACTTCTAGCAGCGAAATCTCTGCATCTTCTGGACTAAGGCTCACCATTGAATGTGCTGGTTATGGAAGATGGGAGCTCTAGTCCAAAATATCTGGAGAGCCAAAGGTTTCAGGCCTCT
Organism: Ambystoma mexicanum; assembly: GCF_040938575.1. Lineage (NCBI taxonomy): Eukaryota > Metazoa > Chordata > Amphibia > Caudata > Ambystomatidae > Ambystoma > Ambystoma mexicanum. The sequence continues at coordinate 1,425,635,269 of NC_090931.1, read as the reverse complement.
GCATTACACTGGTCCTCTAATCGAAACCGATACGTTGTGTCTTAAATCTCATGTATGTCACATCCTTTTTTGCAGAATCTTACTTGCACATTGCGTTCAGTGCAGAATGATCATTGCTATGAAATTCACTGAACATATAAAAATGGAAAAACAGGTGGTTAGTTTAGGAAAGGGGATAATGAGTTTAGTGAGGTGGGGTGGTTGGGAATTTACAGGGAGCTGCAGTGGGCCCAGAGGTGACTACCTGCAAATGCAAATTGGTAAAAGAATTGGTAAACATCGGTAAAAAAAATCTCTGGTAAAAATATTGCCAGGAAACCATTTGGCGGTAAATCAATTAAACTCACTTGCTGCCCCTGGATCACTACCCACCTGATTGCTGAAATCTTATTATGGATACAAATACATATGTTTAGTGTTCTCCCTCTTTGCACCTGTCTGTGTTCTCCCTCTTTCTTCACACTGACCCGGGAATAATCACATATCATTCCTGTATATGATTCAGATAACCCACAATTATTGGAGGTTTCTGAGTAGTGCTGCGATGCTGTGTTTGGATTCGGGAGACTGGAAGCCCGCCCCGCCCATTTTTTATAAAGAGAAACTGATGTATAAGCGGTGCACTAGGTTTGAGATCAATACCACGCATTTGAACGACCATAATATAGTGGTGGTCACATTTGATATGTATGCCAAACCCCAGCCTAAGGAGAAACTTCAGGGATGGTGGTCAGCAGTGGGGGTAATAGACCTAGAAAATTTGCCGTAATGGGGCGAATTTAACAAGGAAATTAGAGGCCTTTGTTAATAACGGACGTGAAGAACTCATGCTTGAGAAGTGTACCAGTGAAGATTTTAATGAGTTCATTTGGGAAAGTGAAAAGCAAAAAAATCTTGTAAAACGGCACACTACTCATGCCCACGTATTTAACCTAGTGGAATGGGATCGTAATAAAAAGCACAGGGCAGATCTAGCCCTGTTATAGCAGCAGTCACTTAATAGTGAAACATATTGTAAAAAGAAAAAGGAATTCATAGGAGGCCATAGAAATTGGATGCAAAACCAGAAATTCCTAATGATCCAGTATGAAAGTGAAAAAATGCTGTCTGCACGCACGCAAAGACACGGCAGTAATTTTTGGTTCATAATTAATACAGATACAACTGATCAAATTGAACTACAAAGCAACTCAGTAGGGGAATGTGAATGGCAGCTGCATTGGGCTGAAATGTGTGATATGGCACTAAGACCGCTTAGGATGGGGGGTAACTATTGTTCCTGGAGGATAGACTTTTATCAGGAAGATGTTAGGCAGTTCATTATAAAACCTTCCAACTCTAATGCAGCGGAGCCCAAAGGACTTAAGAATACCATACTTAAGTCAACCGTGGAAATTTGGTCTCTGGTCCTCACGCATTTGTTTAAGGATGTTCTCAGATCATGTTCTACACCCAGTTCCTGGAAGGAATCCATAACTGTTCCAATTTTCAAGAAGGCCAATCGGTCTGATCCTAATAACTATCGGCCGATTGCCCTTTTGGATTGCGATAGTAAAATCTTTTCAGCACTAGTTCTTGAAAAGTTGAAGCTATGGATCAAGGAAAAGATATCTTACCCTGAAACCAATGTGGTTTCAGGAAGGGGGCATCAATGACACTCAATGGGCTTATTTTGGCCCGTCATTAAAGATGGAACTGGGAGTGAGGTGAAGGGACTGCCAAATCAAATATATGTAGCACTAATAGGCTTTTGATCTTGTGAATTGTGATCTGCTTTGGGGAAAGTTAAGAAAATGGGGCATCCATGTTGGCTACCTTGGAACATATACATGAGGGAACCTCCGTGAGGGTGCAAATTGATGCCAGGGGATCCCTCGCAGGCAGCTTTTCCACATCCAAAGGACTCTGCAAGGGCTGTGTGTTGGCCCCATGCCTATATAATCTATACTTGGCAGACCTGAACGATGCTTTGGGAAATGCTGCCTTGATGGGTGGGTGGGTGGATTTCCCATTAGCTGGCTGTGATATGCGGATGACGTGGCACTTACGGACGGTTCACCCAGAGGGCTACAGAGGATGTTGGTAGACTTAAACTTAAGCAAATATGCAAAGGTAATGATTTGTTTATCAACCAGAAAAAAGTAACATCATTATGTTTGGTAACACCAAAAAGAAATTTAGAAGGTTTTACTGATCCATTAATGAATCAAGGATTGAGAGCAAGGAGAGAGAAACGTATCTGGGGTTCAATTTACACAAACTCTCAAATAAATCACTCATCATTAATAATATTGAAAAGGAAGTTGACCAACTGGCCTTTCAGATGAGGCGGTTACAAAGAAAACTGTGTACATTTTCAATTAAAACTCTAATTCTTTTCTATGTAGGTAATGTTATACCAACGATAATGAATGGTATCGAGATATATTTAGCTGCATTTAACATCCGTGGGAGAGAATGGAGGGCAGACTATGGAAGAGGACCTTGGGAATGCCATCCTCTCTTCCCATGGCCCCATTAAGATTTGAATTGTGACTGTTATCATTTCAATATTGGTTTAACTGGCGGATACTGTCTTTGTTTGGGAACATTTTGTTGCCTACGAAAAAACTCCTTATACGTGAATCTCTCAAACTGTTTGAAGGAAAATGCATCACCATTTTTGAACAAGATGTTATCCTTAGCTGATAGACTTTAGGGTGATACAGATAAAGATTGCTCAGATTTGGTGGGCAACCCAATGAGTGTAAAGAAGGCCCTGAAGGAAAAGGACTGGATTGCCACTATCACTCGTACAAGAGGATATAAACTGCATTCTCCTTTTGAATATTTGATAAACCCCTTGGACATTTACCAAATTGCCTCTATCAATATCCGTGTCCTGTTACAAGAACCCAGCTCTTCATATTTAGAGTGAACCTTTTACTGACTGGGGAAATATCACATTCTCATAGAGTCCAAAAGGACGAGGGATCCAACATTTGCCCATCGTGTAATTCCATAGGAAAACTAGAAACACTCCAACATATATTGGTGGAATGTCCAACATGGGCACCAGTGAGAACAAAATATCTGGGTCGATTTTATATTTATTTTTTTATTTATATTTATTTTTGCACTGTAAATAGTTTTGTACATTTGGATGATTTGTGGAACCGCATGTCTGCAGGATCGAACGTTTTTTAACATATGCAGTTGTACAAATGCTAGATGAATTAGGCTTACTTAGATAGTGGGTATGGTATTTACTTTAGCATATTTTAGGGATGTTAACATTTTTAGACGGATATGTGTTCAGATTTTGTATGAATTTTGTATTTGTGTGTAAGATCACATTTTTTAATCAAATTTTTAAAAATAAATTAAAAAAGAAACACTATTATTTACAGCAAAGCGCACACACACACTAAAGATATATCAATCCTATATCTAGCATGGACAAACCCACACTAGAAATAGGAAACATACAATTTCTAGTGAACCGTGTATGTATTATGTTTCCAGCATGGGCTTTGATGAAGTTCTACAGACGAGGGTCTTCAAGAGCTGTCCATGGCCACTGGGCTATGACGGGCCATGGATAAATGGAACATACTCAAACTACCCACCCCCCATTAGCTACATCAAGCATGGACCAACCCACACTAGAAATAGGAAATATACTATTTCTAGTGTAGTGAACCTCGCTAGTAAGAGTATTTATTCTGAATCGAGCCTGAGTTGAGGCAGGTTATGCACAAGAAACACAAAAAATAATACTTTTATCTAGCAGAATGACCTTTCAGGGAATCCAAAACACAAGGCCCTGTTTAGGGCACTGCAGGGCAGCCTGCCTACCTTGCAGGGTCCGTTTGGTCAAACATTTTCAGTCAAATCAAGGCAAATTTCAATGATTCGGCAAAAATTGAATCAATGGAAATTGTACTGATTCTTGTTTTGGATTAATAATTTTGCCCAGGCGTACAAAGAAAGCAAGGACTGGAACAACCTTTGATCTGCAGCAAACTGACAACTATACCAGTGGCATTCAACCAAAACACAAGGGGGGGGGTGCAAGCAGAAATTTGGAACCATCTGGACCAGAGACATGCAAACTGGTAGCAGTGCTACACTTACAATAGGACAATCAGAGCTTCAGAAGGAACCTGAAAACAAACCCTTCCAGCATGCCTTAATAAATGAATAATGTGTAAAATGTTATCCTAGGACCCCTACACTAGTACGGATTGCCACAACCTTTGATCCGCAGCAAATTGCAACACAGCATCATTATCATCAGATCATGGGGAGAGGCTTGTGGTTATTATTCCCAGATGCATGGACCAAACTAATCTAACTCAATCTGCAAATAGGTAATCGCATGTTCAGAAAGAGCTGAAAACAAACTCTTCCATAAAGACTTAGTGAATGAAGAAACTATAATGGGTATGTTCTCGCAGGTTTACTATGCAAGCCAGGGCTACCACAACCTTTAATATGCAGCAAACCTCAAAAAACATGATACCAATGTAATTCTACTAAGAACACCATGGGCAGAAGCTTGAGGTCATTAAGCCCAGAGACATGGACCAAACTGGCCTAGTACAACAGGAGTATCACTGATTCAGGAAAGAGCTGAAAACAATGTCTTCCATCACGCCTTTATGAAAGAAGCAACAGGAAAGGAAAAGTTACTGTCTCCAGACTAGGAGAAGCAAATTGATTGCTAAATGTTATCAACACATGGAGATTTATTTTATTTATGTATTGTATTTATTGTTCGCTTGTATCAAGTAAATACTCTACAGGAAGTAAATACAGTTTCAAAGCACCCACAGAGCAACAGGGAGGGGACAATGGATGAGAAACAATTAAAATTCATACAAAATATGAAATACAGTGTGTGTGGGAGACGAACCTACTATGCCTTGTGAGTGTTCAGAACGTGCAAGTGCAGAAGGTAGAGGGAATGGGAAAGGTGCTGGGGCGCTCATGGGTGAGCAACAGGTCAAGTGCAATGTACGGTAAGTGGGAGCCCCCACAGGTGGAGGGTGAGCTGAGGCAAGTGCTGAGGATAGACAGAAGCTGGGGGAATTCGGTGTGGGAGGTCATGGCCCTGAGGATGCACAAGGGCCCTGAACACCAAACAAGCAAGATTGTGATTAACCTCCTCTCATCCAATCTCAATGTTTAAAATGCAGTCAATATCTACTGATATTGGCTGTATTCTGAACATTCTGTCTTCAGAAGCAGACAGAGAAACAACAATGCAATTTCTAGGCAAGATCTTTTCAACAAGACACTTTCTCAGGATGAGGGCCTTGTTTTGCTGCAACATACTATTTACAGCTTTGGAATTAATTCACATGTTAGAGCAGTTCCAGTGCAACCAAGTTGCAATTGAAATGATTAATTATGAAGAAAGCCATGTAATTTAAACACTACAAAATAGAAACACATTTAGGGCCTGATTCACAGAACGTTTTCTAATGGGATTGCACTATTAGAAAACGCGTTTGTGAATCAGGGCCTTAATGTATTAACTCAGTTTGTCTACTTACTCTACTCACTTTTAAAGTAAAATTTTTTACTTCACCACCAAATCTCCAAAACATGTATTTCTACTACCACTAGGTGGTAATAGCCTTGTATCACTTGGGATAATGGCCCTTGTCCAACTTCACCTCGCACAATAACGTGGTGGCGGGTCATTATTCTGCAATAATGCCCCCTCCATCACTCTCTAAGGCTATAGTGCAGTCTTTGCAATATGTCTACGTCCGCCTTTTGCAGCATCCTGTCTTCTGACGTCATCACTGTACATGGAATGGTATTTTCTCTGGCCACTGCCCGAGTTCTAGATCGGGAACATCTGAGGTTCTTCGGAGGCACCTCCTCCGGAAGGTGGGAGGGTGTATCCTCCTGGGCACCCAGCACACGAACCTTTCCTATCTCCTGATCTGTGCGGATTTAGAACCTTGGGAGAGGTGAGAGGCTCGCGAGCATGCGCATAGCTTGCAAACCTGCCAATCGCTTGGAAAATAAGCAGTGGAAGCTTTTCACAGACATTTCCAAATATAAATTAGTCGATTGTACGAATGTATTCCTCCAAATTTCAAGATTGTGCATAAGCAAAGGCATCTTGTCATAGCGGTACTTTGTGCGGAGTGCAATGTGCGTGAACTCCATTCCGTGGTTTCATTGCATCAAAATCACGGGAGGTGAAAGTGACATTACAAGACCTCTGATCATTTTCAGTGACAACACAGGAAGTGCCACCATACACACTTTGACCTCCGTGACAACACAGGAAGTGCCACCACACACACCTTGACCTCAGTGACAACACAGGAAGTCCCACCACACCCACCTTGACCTCAGTGACAACACAGGAAGTGCCACCCTACACACGTTGACCTCCGTGACAACACAGGAAGTGCCACCACACACACCTTAACCTCAGTGACAACACAGGAAGTGTCACCATACACACTTTGACCTCCGTGACAACACAGGAAGTGCCACCACATACACCTTGACCTCACTGACAACACAGGAAGTACCACCACACACACTTTGACCTCAGGGACAACACAGGAAATTACCCCACATGATGTTGGACCCCCCATGAAGGCTCGTTTCCTGCTAGTATGCTCCCATTCAATCTCAGTACACCCTGCCCCCCTCACCCTCCCCCCCAATTGTATTGTCCTGCGGCCATTTTAATCACCATTCATGATCTCAGATGTGACCTCGATATAGGTGGTGAGTGTTGGTTTTGCTTTTGAATAGTGCCCCTTTTTGTTTTTCTGAATAAGAGACTGTATATTGGCCCCACATGTTGATTTCATTTAACAATGTATGATCAAGGATACCTAGGCTTGCGGGCGACGGTGCCCCGCCTGCACTGAAGATAAACAGGTGCAGATTTCTGCCTGTGTGCAATTACCTGCCTGTAATGCGATAATTGAATCCTGTTTTATTGGAATGGACAATAAATGCTGGATGGCCACGCGCCATTCTCCTCTGAGATTACTGCGTTCTCTGTGTACAAACCATTTACATAAGAAAGGGCTGAATACATTTTACATTTTTTTTATTGCCCGCTTAGTGACTTTTTCCTGCCTACTTGCTGCTGGATTCCCCCGCCGCCATATCGTTTCTGCCACCACTTGGTTGCAGGAAAACGCAAGTCCTTCCTTAGAAAAACGTTTGGATCAAGACGTCTTTCTTTTATTCCAAATCACTGTTTGCTGGAGACGAGCTTCCAAGAGAAGGGCCAGAATTGGTTTCGAACCTGTATTGCTCTGCTACTGGGATTCGAACCTGTGTTGCTCTGCTGCTGGGATTCGAACCTGTGTTGCTCTGCTGCTGGGATTCGAACCTGTGTTGCGCTGCTTCCAAGACCAAATCATTGTTTCTGAGCTATTCTTTCCGACCCTTTGTCAGGGCCGTCACGAGGGGGGGGCAGGAGGGGCAAACTGCCCCGGGCCTCGCGCTTGCAGGGGGCCTCGCGGCCCCCTCTCCTAACTAACAGGCAGCACAGTCCACCTGTGTCCTTTATTCACACGGGGGACTGTGCTGTCTGCTCTCTGCCCTGCAATGATTTTGCTGTTTGTTGCAAAGCCGTTTGGCTCCGCAACAAACAGCAAAATAATGGGAGGCAGCAGGGCTCAGAAGTGAGCTCTGCTGCCTCCCGTTATTCAGCTGACAGCGTGGACATGCTGAATGACAAGAGAGGACTCCTCTCCTGTCAGTCAGTGTGTTCACGTTGCTCAGGATGACCACACTGACTGATAGGAGAGGAGGTATCTCCTGTCAGGCAGCGTGTCTACATGTCCTGTGGCTGCGCAGGGGCTTTTCAAGGGTGCATGGAGGTAAGGTAAGTGTTTTTTTTATTTAAATGTGTATATGTAGTATGTATATGTATTTAAATTAAATAAGTATGTATATGTGCATGAATGTGTGCTTGTATGTTGGGGTTTATGTTGTGCTAGGTTTGGTTTTATGTATTGTGACTGGTGGATGAATGCATGGGTGAAAGTGTTGTATGTGAGTGTGTGCGCCAGCCACCACCCCTAAATTTAGCAGACCTGCGAGCCACTTAATTAAGGGGTGGGGTCATGGCATCAGAGGTGCACCTAGGCTAAAATGTCGGGGGGCGACGGAGTGGGACTAACACTTCAAATGTTGGGAGGTGTGCTAATGTCAGAGCCTGTGGTGGAGGGGCAAACTTTCTTGTGTGCGCACATCTAACATCTTTCCACATTAGAATGAGACCATTCTGATGAAGCTTCAATGTTACAAGCAGCTAACTCTCGCCCTCATTTCTGAAACGTCACACTTAAGGACTGCTGCGAGAATGAGATTTCTCATTTCACCACTTCCCTTCTAATCATTCCCCTGGCATGCAAGTGCTAACCTCACGTCACAAGTTCGATTACCTAAAAATGTATGTTTATGAATGCAGGTGCTAACAGTGAAATATTTTATGTTAGGGACCTTGTTAACAGGGAAGCTCAGGCCCCGTTATATGTCTGTGTCTTGTTCCGTCTGGCCACGGCTCTGTTGGTCAGCCGGCAGGGGCTGGATGACAGTTTTGAAAGCGGATAGTGAGTGGGGCCAATGTGGGGCCAATAAACCCATTGCTCTGTCAGTCTCCCAGGGATGACGTCTGGGTATTTCAGCTTTTGCAGTTGAAATGGACCCCCAAGGAGCTGCTCCCATGTTGGCAGTCTTATGACACAGACACCTACTGATAATCTGCCGTTTTTAACCACCTCACTGTATTATTTTGACTTCATTTTTTATTTAAGCACTCCACAAGTGCCTTGGCCTATATTTCCAATCTATAAGGCCTGGGGTGCCCCACAAACAACGCAAACAAATGGACCCCAAACCAGCCCTGACACATCTTCAATCAGCCCTGCTCCCACTTGCCTCTCAATACCCTGAGCCCAGCCAGGAAGCTAAATAGCTAGTTCACCTTCAGTTCACCTTCCCTTTGGCTACTAGTCATACCTTTCACCCCATTTCAATGCTATGCTAATCTCTGGAGAGGTGTGCCATCTAAAAGCTGAGACCAGAAGTTAAGACTTTCGCTTCATCAAAGTTAGTCTGTTATCGCATGGATAGGTATTTTCACTCTGCATGTTGGATGCTGCTGCCGCTCGATAACGAGAGCTACGGGCTGGCGACACATCGAAAGAGGCCTTCTGCCTCAAAGTGGGAGGACTTCAGCCCTCCTTAGCCAGGGGCTGACTCCGCCCATGCAGCCAGGTCGAGTCACCAAAACACAACATTTCGGAGGGGGCTAGAGCCCGATCCACTCAATGTTGTTGCACCCTACGTGTCTTTCACTGAAGTCCTGTTAAGAACAAACATTGGCAAAGCCAACGGTTTTGGCATGTGCATAAGTATTAGGCATTTGCCAGGCACTGCTATTAGATGCTCAGGTACTCAAACCAGTTTGCACCTGCTACCATCAACGGCCAGTTAATACCGATACAGCAGTGCCTTTACCATGCCTACATTAAAGCCCAAACTGTTAACATTGCCAATGTTTATTTTGCTTTACCTATGTTGCACAGGACCATGCATCAAGGTTAAAGCAAACATATTACTTGGCTAAATTGACCCACATTGAATTTAGGACAATGTAGCCAGTAATAACACTTATGGTGCACAGTCAGCCTGGACATACTTTCTGTGGCATGGCATGTTTACTGGCTGGGAGTGCGTACATGGTAATAATGGTATATATTGGTGCAGCCTGCATGGATCACATGGGAACAACCAGCATGAATATATCTTTGTATTTATATTTTGTATTTTGTTTATTTGTACAGAGCACCTGGGCCAAAGGCATCTTGGCGCATATCTTAGGTTGCAATTATACAATTCAGAAAGAGTACATGGTTACAATTATACAATACAGAAAGAGTACATGGTAAGATAACAGTGACGAGAGTGCAAAAGGATGAAATAGGGAGCATGAGGTACAATAAATGAGTAAGTGGTCAATGTACAGTCAGGGTTACAGTTACATTTACAGTGGAGTACAAGGTACAATAACAGTGGGTAGTGAGATACTTAGCCTGTGATAAACTAGAAGAAACAATGGACTAAAAGTCAAGGTTGCATAATTACACACAGGCAATATACAATAAGACATTCACAGTGCAAGTCAAGCAATGGTAGTATCAGGGTGTTGAATCTTAGGAAGTGTGATTGTCTTGAGCAGCAAGCCACAATTTGGCTTTGCTCTTGAAGGATTGAAAGGAGGGTTCAGCTCTAAGAAGGTTGGGCAAGGTGATCCACAATTTGGTAGCTAGGACTGGAAAACTCACCCCTCCAGCTTTTTGAAGTTTGAACCTAGGCAGGGAGAGGCAATGGGCTTGGGCGGCTGTCTGCAGTCGGGTAGAGGTGTGGGGTGTGAGTCGGTTGATCACTTTATAGTAGCATATGTTGTGTGCAACGGCAGCATGAAATATATTGGAAAATGTACCTGTGCATGGTTGGCGACTTGCAACTATTGGGTTTTTCCATGTGCTTCCATACAAAACCAATTGCAAACTATGGATTTCTACCCAATTTTACAATGAAAGAGCTGTAAAATGCATAATTGTAACCCAGTGTTTCAAACATTTTCTTGGGAGTGAGAAACCTCCTCAAATAACCCTTGTTTGGTTTGGGCACCCTTACTGTGTTCTGTCGATCCTGCATAATTGGCACAAACCTTTAAGCCTCTTCAGTTCAGAAATTCACCAGCCTCCACTGTACATCATCCATCTGTCACTGTGTATGATGTGTGTTTTAATGCGCACACAAGGCAAGGGTGCTCCTTAATGCTGGCGTCATGCACCACATGGCGTCATGCCATCCTAAATATGTTTATGCCTATGATGCAAAAGTTAGTCTGACATAAACCTTTCTTCAGTAGAGAAATCTAACTTTGCTGTAGTTGATTTGCAGTTATAGTAATAAACCATATTTGGGTTCCTCCACACAAACTGAAGGGGCGATTTCTCGAGTCCCCTGTTTGCGAAGTTGCCGCCACTGGCCCAGTGCATAACATCAAAAGGGGGCCTCACCAAATGTTTTGCCCCGGGCCTCACCACATCTTGTGACAGCCCTGCCCTTTGTGCTTTCTACTACATACCAGATAGGGATCTAGTGTAATGGTACTCTAATGTGTTGCCAATCCAGTTTCGCGGTCGGGGTGGAACCTGCAGGAAATAGAATGGACGATCTGCTCCGCCTGCAGGAGTGGAGACTGTGATTAGTGGACTTATTTGCGTGAAAACGGGGATTTGCGTGCCATTCTGCCCGCAAATCCCTGTTTGACAGATGGAGATTTGCGGGCTGAAAGTGGGGGGCGGGCTGGGCTGAGGGGTGTCTCCCCTCCTCCCGCATTAAAAAAGTGCAAAAAAAAAGAAAAGGCATTTTGAAAATTCAATTAAAAAAAACAGCATTTTCGGCCTCGTTATTTTAAATTCGGTATTTCAACATAGAACCAGATAGGAAACCACCTAAATAGTCTTTGTTGGAACTATGTAAAACACCGAAATGCAGAAAACATAGTTTACTCATTGTTTCGGGAGGATAGCTCAGGGGCAACACGTTTCCCTTGGAAGCAAGTCGACACGGTACAACACAAGTTTGATCCCCGGGTCCGTGCTTAGAAACCTCTGGGTATTAAGCCTGTTTTAAATAACCTATCATATCAATAAACATGACAGTGTGCATGAAATTAGGACAACACCTATAAAGAGAAATGTCTGCAGGCCCAGATTTGGTACTCACTCCTATGTCTATGCAGAATGGGCAATTTCTGACCAACTTTCAAGTGAAATAGAGCACTTGCCCTTATGTGTAGTATAGTTCCTTACAGATCGAACAGAACCCTGCGCGTCTATGGGGGAACAGCAGGCGGCGTGCTCTTTCTGGCTTTGATGATTGATGGCAGTGGGCTACTTTTTTCTAAGTGCTAGGAGTAGGCGCTAGGAGCAGTTGCTGAATTTGAGTGCACCAAGCACTTTGTGGTAAACTGGGGCATACGTCTCTCTCCATTCACTTACACTGCTCCCTCCTGCACCCGGGAGCAGCTGCAGGCAGATGGGTTGTGTTCTGAGGCTCTAATGCATCCACTAGAAGGGCCTGTGTTTGATTTCATGGTTACAGGTTCAAATCCCAGCAGGTTCGCTCAGCCCTTTAATTTAATTGTTTTTTTATAATGCGCTTAATACCTCAGGTCGGTTTCTAAGCGCGGATCCGAGATTCAAACTTCTGTTGCTCCGCGTGGTCTTGCTTTCAAGACCAGCACTCAGCTGACTCTGCGTTGTTTTCCCCTTCCGAGGTCGATAATATGAGTACCATTAAGTTGGGTAAAAATAAACATCTGTTATCTGCCAACAGCGCCACGATGCTCCTCTGGGGGTGAATGTGTGCTCTACAAATACACATGCTATTTTACGGGTTGTATGAGGCAGAATGCAGGAGTCTGAAATGATACCCAGAGGTACCTGAGCCTCTAGGACCAAAGAGAGGCCCTCTAGGTTACACTCGATCGCACTGGGAGAGTGGCAGGGAATTGATTCTTGGGACAGATGGGTCCACGGCTTGGTTGTGAACTATGTCAGAAAGACACACATGGTGGCAGTCTCCTCTAATGTCAATGCAGTGCTGGGAGCCCTGAGTATGCACAGGCTAGAGCTGTGGACCTCCGATCCCACGACTTGCTGATCACGGCGGACCACCCTTACTTGGTGAAGTGGATCAGACCTAGGTTAGATCTCTGAGAGAATGAGGGGACCGCCTGGTACAGCATTGCGCCTTTCAATAATATCCTCTCCTTAAGCATTGGCGGACATCTCGTCCACACTATCCAAGCTGCCACAAGAGGACAGGACATTTAGTCAATTCCCCTCAGGCAAGGATCAGTGTCCCCCAGCTAGGACATTCTCAAAGGAGGCCGATTGATGCCAAATGATCAATCAAGGAAGTTGTACATTTCCTAAAATGGTGTCCAGTGTTTTCCTCAATATAATTACGTATACAAAACACTGTAAACCACACCATTTTACACATTGCACTAATTTACATGTTTCACATATTTCCAATTACTTTTACACAATTAAGCATTTTTACTTTATACTGGTGCGTTTGTGTGATTTATTTCCTTTCAGTATGACTAAGTGCTGGACATTACATAATTGGACCAACAACATACTGAGGCCATTAGTGACCCCAACATGTATGTGCGGTTACATACGTCTAATGCATATGCTATTCCTGGTTTTGTTGTGCCTTTGACATGGAACCCCTTGAATGTATGCTCAGAAGAGTAGATGGGGCCACACATGTGAACCAGTGATATATGCAAACGATTAATGAAATCTCGCAGGAAGTGCTCCTTATTCGTAAATAAAACATACAGCTTAATATCGCTAATAATAAAAGGCCAGATGTATGTTTGTCCGATGCCGTCATGCGCAGTAGAGGCTGCCTGAATGCACAGAATGCTCCACCAGAGGGAGCTGTTGCCTTAGGATATACAGTGGTCCAATTTGCATAGCTTTGCCTGTTGGCACTGCTAGAGGGAGCTGTAGGTTTAGAATCTATAGTGGTCCTACTGTGTTAATGAAAACCCTGCACTTTGGCCCATGTGCACAGGCCTGTACAGTAGTTGATATATACAGGTTTAATCAAGAATTAGAAATGACAAAAAGGCACATTTAAATAAACATAAATTAATTCACACTACTTCACGAGATGCCAATCTTGTGCATATGTTAGTACGGTGACATTCTGAGATTTGACATTTGAAATATGTTTTAGCATAAGGTATGATATGATATGATATGATATGATATGGTATTTGTAACGCGCCTATACACAAGTGTTTCAAGGCGCGACGAGGCAGGGAGGGGGGGACAAGGGGAGACAGCCAACGATCCTACTAGGCCAGATGTCATTCAGATCGCGCAAGTGCAGGGGTAGGGGAGGGGGAAAAGTGCAAGGGGAAGGGGAGGGGGGGAAGTGCAGAACAAGGTAAGTGGCGTACGTAATAAATAAATAAATAGGGCCAGCTGGTGGCAAGTGTGAGGTAAGTGCAGAACAAGTGCTGGGGGAGGGGGGGGCTGTAGGGATTCAGAGACAGTCCCTCAGTGCAAAGGGGTTCCAGGGCATCAGTGCAAGTGGAGAGTGGCAGGGCCCAGGACCGAGGCCGTTTAGAGTGGTCCAGTTGCAGGATCAGTGCAGTTTCAGTGAAAATTAATTAGCTGTTCAGCAGGGGAGAGGGAGAGAGAAAGCAGAAGCAAAGAGGAAGGTTTTGAGGTGCTTCCGGAACCGGAGATGGTTCTCCTCAAGTTTCAGGGAGGCAGGAAGGCTGTTCCAGAGGGAGGCCCCTGCCGCGGAGAGAGATCTACCCCCAGCTCGTTGCTTCGAGAAGCGGCTAACCCTGAGGGAATTGGAGGCGGATGAGCGAAGGGCTCGGGAAGGAAGATATTTGGGAAGAGAGAGTTGAAGGTATTTAGGACCCAGGCCCCAGAAGGCCTTGTGGACAATGCAGAGGGTTTTGAACGTTATCCTCGCAGCCACTGGGAGCCATTGTAGAGATTTCAGTCCTGGAGAGATACGGTCCCTGGGCTTGAGGCCAAGGACAAGTCTCGCAGTTCTGTTCTGGATGAGTTGCAGAGGGCGGAGAGTGGAGGCAGGCAGATTAAGATAGAGGCTGTTACAGTAGTCCAGCTTTGAGAGAACCAGGGCTCGGGAGACAGTGAGCTTCTGGGGGAAGGAGAGGAAGGGAAGAATACCTCTGAGGAGGTGCAGCTGGTAGTGTGACCTCTTGGCGACGTCAGAAATATGAGGAGAGAAGGAGAGTGTGGAGTCGAAGATGACCCCAAGGTTTTTTGCCTTGCAGGTAGGAGCAGGGAGGGGGCCAAGGGAGGCAGGCCAGAGAGCTACAGGGAAGGAGGGAGTGGGAGTACCGATGAGTAGAATCTCAGTCTTACTGGCATTAAGGCAGAGGTCATTGGCGGCACACCATTCTTGGATAGCAGACAGACAGTCAGAGATGAGGGAAGGAGAGGGGGAGGCTGAGGGTAGCCTGAAAATGAGCTGGGTATCGTCCGCATAGCACTGGAAATTAGGGCAGAGAGCGGCGATGCGGTGGGCAAGGAGTGCCAGATACTGGTTGAACAGCCAGGGAGAGAGATTAGATCCCTGGGGGACACCACAGGTGGAGAAAAAGATGTCGGAGAGGAAGGACCCCAGTTGGACCTGGGAGGGTCGATTTGAAAGGAAAGAGGTCAACCACGCCAGAGCCTGACCAGTGATACCCAGGTTTTCCCGGAGACGGTTGAGTAGGATGGCATGGTTGACAGTGTCAAAGGCAGAGGAGAGATCGAGCAGAATGAGAACACACGGAGTGTTGGAATCAAGGTTCAAGAGCAGGTCTTCACGGATGTTCAGGAGAGCAGTTTCCGTGCTTCTGGCAGCTCTGAAGCCAGATTGATGGTCATGAAGACTACCAACAGATTCAGCATGGAGGTTAAGCTGGGAGATGGGCAGTTTCTCCAGGAGCTTGCCCAGGAAGGGAGTGATGGAGATAGGGCGATAGTTAGCCGGGCAGGAGGGGTCGGACGTGGGTTTCTTTAGAAGAGGGTGCACAAGGGAGTGCTTGAGGGGGGAAGGGAAGACTCCAGAGGCGAAGGAGTGGTTGCAAAAGTCAGCCAGGGCATGAGCCAGGGAGTCGATGTGGTCCTTGATAGTTTTGGAGGAACAGGGGTGAACCTGTTTAGACGAGACTTTCATAGATCGGACTTGTCTGGAAACCTCGTCAGCAGAGAAAGGTGGAAAGGCAGAGAAAGAGGGAGGAGGGGTGACCGCAGAAGGGCCAGAGGAAGGGCCGGGTAGGGAGGGAGGGAGGTGAAAGGAGGAGAGCGAGGACAGGATGTCCTGAGTTTTAGAGATGAAGTGAGAGGCCAGTGCAGTGCAGAGGGCCTGGGAGGGGACAGGAGAGGTAGAGACTGCAACAGGGTTGGCCAGCTCCTTGCAGATTTTAAAGAGTTCGGCGGAGTTGTTTGATGCCGCAGAGATGCGGGCTTGGATAAGGGCTCTCTTCTTGGTGAGAACGGAGAGCCGGTACTGCCTTTGGAGCAGGCGGCAGGCCAGTTTGTCAGAGGATGAACATGAAGCACGCCATTTCCTTTCTGCAACCCTGCACTTGCGTTTTAGGGTGGCGAGATCCGAGTCATACCAGGAGTTACATTTGGCTTTGGGCTTCAGGCGGATTCTCATGACGGGGGCAAGGATATCAAGAGTAACAGATATAGCAGAGTGGAGCATGGAGAGGGCTGTGTCAGGGTGGGAGTCAGCCGAAGGGGCAGGGGGGGGCGAGAAGGTAGCAGCGAAAGCCTCAACTGACACACGCTTCATGGGTCGGATGACCGAGAAGGTGGGTGGCAGTGATGAGGGTGGCTTTACCTGAGGGGTAGGCAGGGTGAGGTGGGAGGATAGGAGAAAGTGATCACTCCAGGAGAGAGGAGTGGAGAGAGGGACGGAGAGGGGAAGGTCAGAAGAGATCAGAGCATCAAGAGTGTGCCCAGCAGAGTGAGTAGGCCCAGATGGGAGAATAGAGAGTGAGAGAGAGTCGCAGAGGTCACGAAAGAGACCAGTGGGGGGACTGGAGGCATCAAGGTGGATGTTAAAGTCGCCAAGAAAGAGGAGTTGAGTGGTTGAGGACAGGAGTGCGGAGGAGAGGTCAGCCCACTCAGAGAGGAAGGAGGAAATTTGACCAGGTGGCCGATAGATAGTAGCCACGGTAAGGGAATGGCTAGGAGAGAGAGAGAGTCGGCAGACAAGGCATTCAAAAGAGGAGTAGGTCTGCGTAGGAGTGACAGTGGCAGGAATCCACTCAGGGAAGATAAGGGCAACACCACCGCCTGCACGGTTGGGCCTGGGCACGGAGAGGATCTTGTAACCGTCAGGTAGGAGTGTGTCAAAGCTGGTGGCAGAGCTGGCTGTGAACCATGTCTCAGTGAGACAAAGGACGTCGAGGTCCAGTTCCTCGAGAAGGTGACAGATATTGGAGGAGTGCTTGATGGCAGAGCGAGTGTTTAGTGTGGCAATGTGGAGAAGGCTGCCATCCTTGAAGAACTTCCGGGGA
Organism: Ambystoma mexicanum; assembly: GCF_040938575.1. Classification (NCBI taxonomy): domain Eukaryota; kingdom Metazoa; phylum Chordata; class Amphibia; order Caudata; family Ambystomatidae; genus Ambystoma; species Ambystoma mexicanum. The sequence continues at coordinate 1,425,618,120 of NC_090931.1, read as the reverse complement.
GGGGTACAGATCAGAGGTACGCCCTGCGGAGGTATTGAAGAAGGAGGTGAAGAAGAAGGAGCACGAGCACGAGGTGAAGAAGGAGCACGAGAGGGGGCAGGGAGGGAGGGTAGAGGCAAGGTAGCCAAGGATAGAGGAGGGGGGACAGCAGGAGAGGAGAGGAAGTTGATGAGGTGTGGGAAGCATCTATCGAAGAGGTGAAGGTTGGCCTGAGGGCCTTGGACCAAGACGGTCCCGTTAGCGTAGACATTAATGATGGCCTTAGAGGAGCGGAAGGGGGCCAAGAGGACATCCCAACGGGTGCCACCATTAATGGGAGAGGAGGAGAAAGGAGAGAGCACAGAGACCATATGAAGGGTCCATAGGTCAGGCGAAGGCACGAAAAAGAGGATGTCAGTGAGAGTTTCCTTAGAGCAGGCATTAGTGTAGGTGTCAGCGATAGGGAGGCCTGGGTTGGAGACCAGGATGTCCTTTTTAAACTTTTTCCTACCAGATTTAGTGAGGAGAGCAGGATAGTCAATGGAGAAGCAGTTAGAGAAGATAGTCGAGACGGAGAGCACCATGGAGTAAGGAGGGAGGGAGGTGGGGGGGGGAGGAGACAGACGAAACGAGAGCACGCGGACAGGAAGTGAGCGGCAAGCACAAGTTACCACAATTAGAGCAAGCAAATAGTAATGCGTATTAGGTACCGGGCCACCTAAGTTTGAGAATCCTGCGAGGGGAGAAAAAGCACCCTAGTATACCACAAGTCAGAGCAAACAGTAATGCGTATTAGGTACCGGGCCACCTAAGTTTGAGAATCCTGCGAGGGGAGAAAAAGCACCATAGTATACCAAAACTGTGAATACAGTGAGGCAAGGCCCCATGTGGATGTAACCAGGAGAAGGAGGGGTGGGCCGGGGAACGTAGAACAGGTGGAACTGGCGCCTGGCGTCCCCTGCGGACACCTGCAGACACACAGGGAGCCGCAATGTAGGAGTCGCCCTTGGCCTGGGGCCCTTAGCCGCAGGGGCTGCCGGGCAGAGGGCTGCCCAGGAGGGGGGAGGTTATAGGCAGAGGGAGAGGAGGGGGGGGGGTTGGGCGGGCAGGGAGGCGGGGAGGGAGAGGAAGACCAGGAAGTGGGAGGGGGGAGCAGGCAACAAACACCGCGCTAGGAGCGCGAAGAACAATTCTACTTTTTTTTTTTTTATAAAAAACAAAACAAAACACTCACGGAGGCCCAGGCAGGGCTTCCCAGGCCTGCTGATCCCCTCAGGCCACCGGCGACCGCTCTCCACGCTCAGCTGGGGAAAAGAAGCGAGCGTGGGGAACGGCCGTCGAGTAGGCCAGAGGGGAGGCAGGCACACAACCAATCAGAGGGGGGGGTGGGCGGGCAGGGAGGCGGGGAGGGAGAGGAAGACCAGGAAGTGGGAGGGGGGAACAGGAGCTGGCAACAAACACTGCGCTAGGAGCGCGAAGAACAATTCTACTTTTTTTTTTTTTTATAAAAAACCAAACAAAACACTCACGGAGGCCCAGGAAGGCCTTCCCAGGCCTGCTGATCCCCTCAGGCCACCGGCGACCGCTCTCCACGCTCAGCTGGGGAAAAGAAGCGAGCGTGGGGAACGGCCGTCGAGTAGGCCAGAGGGGAGGCAGGCACACAACCAATCAGAGGGGGGGGGTGGGCGGGCAGGGAGGCGGGGAGGGAGAGGAAGACCAGGAAGTGGGAGGGGGGAACAGGAGCAGGCAACAAACACCGCGCTAGGAGCGCGAAGAACAATTCTTGCCGAAATGGAAATTGCCTGAAAGAGTTAAAAGTACAAGATATGCCAGAACAAAATGGAAACCATCAGGTATGCTGAAATGAAAATGGACATCTCATGGCCATCAGTTTCACCCCACTAAGGGCTTTATTAAGGCAAATTCAATATAAAATCATGCCTGAATTGAACAAAACATTAGTCTTATTTTAAGTCCGTCTTAATTTGAATCAAAATCAATTTGTCCCGTATATAGCATCCTGGATAGCTTCATAAAGTAATTCTACGATTACCTCCAAAAGACCTTCTTCAGGCAAGATAAGGCAGTAACCCAAAAAAGCACCAATTCAATGGGGTGCAGCCTTACCAAATCCTTCAAATACCCCTAATTCGGGTTGTTGTCCCTTGTAAACTTCATACTCTAATATAAAGGGTAGATAATATAAAGGGTAGATCCCTGGTAGAAGCTCATGTAACTTATGCAGTAATATATGCAGATGACCTACTTCCTTTATGCACACTACTCAGGGCTGATATCGCCTATATCCTGGAGCACATTGTGGCTCCAGGGAAGTGACCAGACTCTGGTTCAGCTGGCGCAAGTTGTGCATGTATTGCCACTGGCGGCCCTTGAGAGGGCGCAAGTGGAGGATCTGCCGAGGTTGGCACTATGATGGGCGATGAACTTGTTCAGAAGCTTCTAGAAATAAGAGAAATTCATATTTAACATATGGAGAGCCCTAGATACAATAGGAATGATCGGATTTTGGAACCAACCATCCTTCTTTCTGATACGCTGTATGGCTATCCGTTCTATGATTGCCTTGCCTACATTACTCTACTTTTTTACAATGATCCTGTAATTCATTGGACTGGTTCAGCTGCTGACTAGACTACTATGATAAACCAGTAGGGTCAAAGGAGCCCCCAGAAACCCAAAGAGATGGTACGAGAAAGAGAGATTAGTGGTTCCTGATTATAAATTGCATCATCCACAAAGCTTTGTGGGCCTGGGACCCCGCTAAATCCAACTCCCTCTCCCTAAATACTGCCCGACCAGATCACTTCGGTCCTGTAGTTCCAACTCTCTGCAGATTTAACCTTTCTCCAACCAGAGAGTGGGGGTTAGATCTCTATCTTCGGCTGTAACTTCCCTCTGGAATGGCCTCCCTGCCACCCTCAGACTTGAGCCGGATCTCCTTAAGTTTCGGAAGCAGCTCAAGACCCTGCTCTTTTCTTCTTCCTTCCCTGTCACCCTCCCTTGCTAATGCCCCCTCTGTCTGCTGAGACTGGCGGCTGAGGCTCTTATGAGTCGTACAGGGCCCCAGCCCCTCCCATCCAGTCTACCCCAGCACTCACCCAACCTAGCAACAAGCACTGCCCTTCCGGGCCCCCTCTCTGACCAGCCTGAGGGTTGGCATTCCTCCCAAGTCTGGTCTACGCCCTCCCCGAACCTGACGCTGTATGCCGTCCCCCATCACTTGCCCTCCTGGGCTCCCCTTAGCACTTGCCCATCCCTGGTACCGGCATTTCAATGCCCCCCCCACACTCCACTCCCCTCCCTCCCTCCCCTGCACTTCTTGCTGCTGCACTTGCATGATCCGAATGTCACAAGGCCTAATAGGACCGTTATTTTGTTTATCTCCTTATGCCCCCTTAACCCCTTTTTTGTCTTGTGGCGCCTGGAAACACTTGTGTATAGGCGCCCTATAAATACGCAATAAATAAGTTAAAAAATTTAGAAGTGCATTTCCAATATGAGGCACAGTGGAGTAAACAAGCACCAATGATAGAACAGTTGTCATCAGAAAGACTCATGCTCCTGACACAAACGGCTATAGAGAAACTCCTCAACAAAATAGAAGTGCGCCAGCAAAGAACTCTGCTTCCACGGAACGTTCTGGCTAAATCAGTATGAGCAACACTTTATAAAGGCACACATCGTCATTGGGGACATAAATTACATAATGTACAAATCGAAATGGCTGGTTGGTTGAGACCCTATACCTAGGCTACCTGTGTCATGAGGGATGCCAAAGCCATTGGTCCCAGCCCCTTCCGTCCATCTTCTTCCACGTGGGCTCCTCCATGCGTGTCATCAGACGTGAAGCTACAATAACTTAGTGATTATGTGAAGAAAAACAATGCAGGCTCTATCTCTAACTTGATGTGCATCTGGAACTGCAGGCAAGGGTTAAGATGATGCTTCGAGGTCATTGCATCTAACAGCCTACAGCTCGATTCCAGACATGTCGGCGCCCGTCCAAAGCTCCCCACCCTCATTTTGGCTATGTTGTTTTACCCCTCCCGGCACCTCACAGCCCAAATCATGTGCCCTATGGTGAAGGCAACTGGCCCCTGATTTCTGATCTTTCTAGATCGATAGGGGGGGGTCCAACAGTTTTGTGATCGGTGGTCTGGAACTGATGGGTACCTTGCAATGCTGGGGTTCTTGGGATGTGGGCATCTGGGTGCTATTTCTTAGAGCTGGGACAGGGAAGGTCGGAGGCTCGTGCCCTCCTTCTCGTGCAACGGCTTTTCGCAGAGAGCTCTCAACCCCTTTGTGGCCTTGCAGGGTGCATTCCTTCTGGGATAGGAATGCTGGCAACATGAGACAATGAAAGGTCTGTGAATCTCTGCAGCTGTGGCCTTTCTCACTGGTGCCCATCTTACAACCTATTCCCGCATGCATACACTTATTTCCATGTGTGTGGCTCAGGTTGCAGTGCGAATCTAGGTGTCGATTTATATATGTCCCAATGTATTTTAAAGCTAAAGCATACACCACCATCTCTGCACTATAACCCCTGGAAATACCCACCTTGCCCCTATAACCTTCCCAAAGCCCTACTGCACACTTCCAGGCCTCTGCCGCATTCCAAAGAGCTTGGGGGTTTGCGATGAACGTCCCCACTTCCAAACATACCAGGCTGCTTTGAACAGAAGAGAAGGACCATTACAGACCCCAGGTGGAGAGTTTGGAAAGGGGCACATGCATTCTGGGATCTCCGCAGCTTCAGCCAACCACAGGGCACGAAGACTCTCTTTAAACTGGCATCCTCTGCCAGTACCACCTGGCTCATGCGGCTCAAGTTGCAGCACCTTCTGGGCCCTCCCCGATTGGCCCCAGGGCAGGTTGGCTCACCTCTCAGGCCACTTCTTCTTTTTCTGTCTCAGGCTTCGCCGCTCACTGCGTCCCGGGATGTACAGATTTTCTGAACCTGCTCCTACAGGCCCCAGGGTTGGCCTTTTTGCCTCCCGGCCATTCCCGGCTTCACCAGGCATGCAGCCCGGGCTTAGCATAGGCCTGGCCACTTCTGGCGTACACGGCCCAGGCTATGGAGTACCCAAGCATCGTGAAGCTGCTTGAGTGTGAGATAGGATGAATATTATTAATATTATTAAGATATTTATTGAGCGTGAACCTAGCTTCGGGAAGCAACTGAACACTTTACCATCATAGGGGGGCAAGAACATAATGAAGGAAGCAGAGAAACAGGGATCAGGGAGCTAACAGCAGGTGAGAGAGAGGGTGGGCAATTGGTAACAAGGGACCGACAAGCAGCAGAGGGAAGAAATATAAATACATTCCATTGATTATGGAATACACAAGAGTGATCAGGTGATATGTATTTAATGTTCAGAACACAGTTCCAAATATCTAGAATAAAAGGAATGGCTTTTTTGGTCTTAGCTTGCAAAATATTTTGCAAAATCCTTTTTTAATGTCTTTTTTAATGTATTGTTTAAATAAACATTGGTTAGTGTGAGATGTTGTCTAAACAATTTCTATCGATCTGCACACTGTGTAACCTCGTGTGCCACCTTTTTAATTTGTATATACTGTATATATTGTGTGCTCTCCTCTGTTGCTCTGTACATTCCCCTATGCTATTTGGACTTTGTACACTTGTAACCAAGCTTCGCATATTCTTGTAAATGCTGCGCCCTGATACCCTTGGGTATAATTGCGCATTATAAATAATAAAACATAACAACATAACATATTACTTGGAATTCGTTTTGTAATTCTGTTTGCACATATGTAAGAATGTATATTTGATATAGGTTGCACTTAAATATAATCACTGATTGACTTTACAAACTTGTGAAATTATTGAAAGACGTGTGTGTGTAACAGCAAGCATGGTTCAGTGTATATACATTGTTATTCGATGTTAATCCTATAACATGAACAAATACCAATGATTCCAGTGTGTCCCCGTGTTTGATGATGTGAGTTAGCTGCATCATCAGCAAACATCAAACAATAGGGATTCCAGAATCTCCCTTTATTTGATGATGTCATACCTTACTCCTCAATAATGGGCAACAATAAGGATGCCCCCTTTAAAAGATGGTGTCATACCTGTATCATCAACACACACCAACCATAAGTATTTCAGAATACCCCTTTATTTGATGATGTCATACCTGACTTCTAACAAACACAACAATAAGACTGCTCCTTTATTTGATGATGTCATACTTGACTCATCAAAAATCACCAACAATAAGTATTCCAGAATATGGTTTGATGTCATACCTGCTCCTCCAGCAATCACCAAAACTGCCCCTGTATTTGGTGATGTGACCACTGCATCATCAGGAAACATCAAACAATAAGGATTCTATAAGCCCCCTATATTTGATGACGTCATACCATATTCATCAACAATAGCAAACACGAGGATTGAAGATTCCCTCTTCAAAGAATGGTGCTATAGCTACATCATCAAAACACACCAACAATACAAGTTTCAGAATGCCCTTTTAATGATGTCATACTTGCAATGTGAATATTCACCAACAATAGGGATTCCAGAATGCCCCTTTATTTGATGATGTCATATGTGACTCGTCAACAGTCACAATCAATAGGAATTCCAGAATAACCTTTTAATTGACTATGACATGCCTGTATCATCAACAATCATCACGAACCTTAAGGATTCTAGAATCCCTCATTATTTGAGGATGTCATGCTTGCATCATCAACACAGACCAACAACAAAGAGTCCAGAATCCGGTGGCAATATCCACCAGATAATCCCGTTAATCTTTTGGAATATAGCCAAAGCCCCTAGTAATATTATGTGTAGAATATTCTTTGCCCTGGTTAATCCCAGAAATGATTAATTGACTTGCAGTGCTTTACAGAAGTAAAACCTCCAACACGTTTACCATAATTGTACCCTATGTGATAGTTGGCTCCATTTTCTGACGGTGAAATACTTAAATGTAACTCCTCTAATCTTCATTTCAATATCCACATGCTGTTGATGCATACTGTTGTTTTGGTGAAAGTCTTCCATCAGCTGAAATATGTATAGCTTCTATAAGTGAAAAGTACATCTTCTATTGCTTGTAGGGACGGTGGTATAAAGGGAGATGTCTGAATAGCTTTCTGAACTCTGTGTGTGTGTGTGTGTGTGTGTGCGCGCGCGCACGCACGCGCATCAAAGGATGTGGAATGAGGAGTTGTAGTAGTGGGCCATGGGGCAGTTCTTGGACACTGAGTGTTCCATGGTTCAGAAATGAGGGCCATGAAAGTCACACTGGTGAAATCAATAGGCTGTGGGCTCTTGTGGGGGAAATGAGTATGAAACTGGGCAATGTTGGCGGCTATATGAGTGACACAGCACAAATCATGGGACCATGGGAAGTTATGGGGCAAAGAAAGTGACTTAAGGCAAACCTGTGGTAAATTAGAGGGAGAAGCAGGAACATGGGAACAACGAGGCAGTTCTGAGGCATGGGGTGAAATCAGCAGGCAATGGCCAGGTGTCCAGGAGAGTGAAAATGGGAAACCTGGTACAATGAGAATTACATGTACTGACAGCAACTCAGGGTCCAATGGGCAGTTCTGGGGCAATGACAGTGACACGGGAGAAACTGTTGGCAATGAGAGGTTATATTGGGGGGAAATCAGAAGGCAATGGGGCAGCTCTGGGATCAGTGAGATGAACAGTGGTCTAGAGTGGAGGCAAAGAGAGGAACGTGTTGACAAGTCAGCAGGAAGGGGACAGCCATGGGGCAAAGAGAGTGACACGGAGAAAGCGAGGATGGGTAGAGCAGCTCTGTGGATTCGGAGTGCAAGTTGCAAACAGGTTGCAATACAAGTGCATGGGTACATCATGTGACATCTGAAGTACTGGACCAGTTCACATATGCTCCCTTGCGGAGCTGCTTTTAAATCGTGTGGTTTATTTTTAAATCTAATTTCACCCAAAATAAAGAGGTGTAAAATACCATTGTGACCCATGTTTTCAAAAAAGTGTGTGTGTGTCGGGGGCGGGGGGAGCGGTGTACCATCCACATGCTTTCCTCTGGGGGCTGGGGCTCGAGTGCCTTTCATACTCCATCTCTTTGCCAATTTCCCAGCAGTGACTGGCAACGCACAGGGCTGGATGGCATCTGCCTGCCGCAGGGAAACCAGCCTCATGAAGGCACGCCCTTCTATCGGGACGCACTGCTGGCCTTTGCATGAACTCGTGTGACAGTGAACTCGGTGCTCTTGAGAATGCAGTCGCCAAGGTCGATTTGCAGTAAACAGGAACTGGCTGCTGTGCATGTGATGTCCGAGCAATGGAAAACCAGCATTGACAAGGCAGTAGGTCTTACCCAATTCACGACTGCCTGTTGAGTAGAAGATGAGAGCGCGCTTGTGGCAAATGTGGTGTATTTAAAAAGATCTCGGAAACCGTAACCCTGGACACAGCTATATGCTGCACAGTGTCGGTCTAGTATTTTCTTAAACAACTGCACAACGACTCTCAGGTCAAGATGTCTCTCGCAAGAGGGAAAGCTAAGCAGATTTTCCCCACAAATAGAGGCCCGAGGCAGGGCTCTGTCCTCGCTCCACTTTTATATAGCTTATATTTGTTGGTCTTCGGACCATGTCTGAATTCCGTGAATAATCGTCCACCACGCTATAGTAACGAGGATATGCATTGTCTCACTTAGGCCGATGATACAGTGATCCTCGATCGCACGGCCATTGGCCTACAACGGTCTTTTGATTTATTACTTCTATATGTGACGGAAAACGGTCTTTAGGTCAACGTTACGAAAACTAAACTTTTGACTATTGGGAGACGAGCCAATGGGGCGCCGTCTTTCACTTGGAAAAGGGGAGGTATACCGGTGGAACAGGTCAAGGAGTACAATTACCTGGGAATGAGCGTTAGTGTCTCTAAGAATATCACACATGTGGGGGAGGAAGTCACCCCTAAGGCATGGACTAAATGGTTCACACTCAGGAGGATCATCCATAGACTTGGGGGCAGATCTGTTGAGGCTAAGATCAGGGTGTACAAGTACTCCATTACTCCGGGGAGACTGTATGCCCTAGAAGTGCTGCCCGAAAATGCTATGGCCTGGCTTTCTCGTTTGGAGGCCAAAATCCTGTGCTCTCTACTAGGTATACCCAGCAGGGTTTCCGTCCAGGCCATTAACTGGGCCTTTAGTCATTAAGCTCTCTCTGGAGGGTTGCGGTTTGTATGTTGTGGGCCAGGATTAGTTACGGGGATCTTAATAAACCAACTCACTTGAACCTCACATTAGGACATTCTCGTAGGTGCACGAGGAGTGTCTGGTTTCTAGACGTTGAACTAATGGTGCTGGGACACTTCCTTGATATTGGCCTGACTGAGGTACCCAAGACCGATGTCGAATTTCATTTGGCCGGGATTGAGAAAAAAACCCAGGATCCTTGACCGCATAACATCTCTGGTTTACCTGGCGTCACGCTCTAGGTACATGCAGCATTCCCAACAAGGTATGTTCAACGATATTCCTCGTAGCTACCTAGCTAAACTGCGCATGCCTGGCTTGGTTCAATTTGCCCTTCATTTACGATTTGACATCCTGCCGGTCTATGGGTACACAGGAGCATGGGAAGGCATTCCTATGGAGAAGAGACTCTGCAGGATTTGTGGAGGAAGTGTGGAAACAGCTCCCCACATCCTTGCACAATGCCCGAATTTGCAATCCCAGTCGGCGAAACGATAGGTCAATTTCCGGAATGTGAATGCAGACCAATTCTGGAGAACGCTCTATCGAGCAAAACCTTTTGTTGTGTTATCAGCTGCTTACCTTATTTGGCAAATTGCTAAAGTTAGACTGGCAGTCCCTAAGGTCTCCTAATCGGTATTTTAAATGATGTTTAATGATGCCATGTATAATGATGAACTCTGTATTTTAAGTATTTCTTTTATGTTTGTGTTTAACGTTCTTTTCCTTTTTCTTTTGTATATATTTTAATGTGAAAGGTTGATTAACCATATGCACTCAAATGAAAACAATAAAAACAGTGTGATAAGTTACAAAATCGGTACAGACTGGCCTGTCAGTCTGGCCCTCTGGGCCTTCCCCTATTGCCCTCTAGGCCAAACCACAGGCGCAAAAAAACAAACCTTAAAAGTCAGCATGCGGGACCCCTGTCATGCAGAGAAGTCACAGCAACTTTAGGCAGTACATGCAGTACTGGTTATAACTGTAACCAGTACCTGGATGCCCAAGGGCTTTGCGCGCTTATACAAATGGAAAACTAAATAAATAAATAATGACTATGGGTATGAATGGCAGCCTGCGGAGCCGGTGGCAAGAGTGCAACCCAGGGACCACCATCATTGTAGGACTGGTCTTGCATGTGATTAAGTGAGGGAGAACTCTAGGTTTTCTCATGGGGGACATGCTGTTGAGTATGTGCACTGCCATGGCATGCAGATTAAATACGTCTTGTCCCCCACTAGACAAACCTGCATTGCTGGAGCTATTGATAGGCTGACTTTTCCTCCTGGTGAATTTCGTGATCACTTACGTGACATGTTTTGAGTTTTGTTTTGGTCAGAACATTATGGAGATTTCAAATGAGTGTCAATTCCCAGAGCAGGGCTACTTATAAACATTTACTTCCTGTGCCTCGCCCCACATTTGGTAATCTGATGCCCCCCCCCTCATTACAGGTTTGCCGTCACCATGGTGGCAATGGGATCAGAGTCCAAAGGCCATGAACAAAAGTCCAACCTTGTGGATTCCAGGCCGAGAAGGCTGCCCCCGCAAGCTCAGCCTTTTGTTCACAGCCCTTTCCTGTTCCCTTTTGGGGGGAGGGAGTCCTGCAGTACCCCTCTGCTCGCTCCCCCCCGCTGCCCCATAACTCACCTTCTATGGGCTCCAGCCTCCGCTGCTTCCTTTTGGTGGTCTGGTCCCCACCGCGATCCCCGAAGCCCGATGCACAGCACGTCACATTTTTATACACAGCTTTTGTGCCTCAGCCTTCCATAGTTGCAGTATGTAGACCGCAAATGTGATAATTTCCGTTAATGGAGAAGAAAAACCTAAGTCTAAATAAATGAAAGAGTGTGGTTTGTCCATCTTGGAAAAATGCTCTTGTACCCTAACTGATTTGATCCAAAATCCATCGGATGTGAAATTGACCAACATGAGGATAGACTGGATAAACACGATAAATACGATTCGTAGCTATGCCACAGACACATTATCCAGTCTTGAAAAACCTCGTGCTGCTTTTACCCACATATCTACGTCCATTCCCAAACCCCTATCAGCGATTTCGCTTAAATTTGCTACCAACCGGTGAGGTTATGGAAGCTCGTGCAAAGAGGCATAATCTTGAAGGCGAGTGTTCGTTTTGTAAAGGAGCACTCAAGCAAACCCTGAAACATATCTTAATCCCATGCCCTGGGCTGCAAGAACAACGAGACTCACACTTCACTCACTTCGTAAGCAACAGTAGGCTCTTGAGCATGGAAGAATTCTGGGAACGATCGGGTCATGGAAGCTTTGAGAATGCTGACTCATGTTGGTCTTTTAAAATGATAATCATTTTATCTGGAAGAATGTCTGTAGAGAATATGTAATTTTTTGCTTTAATAATTTAAATGAATTTATATGAATATTTATAATATATGTGAAAAGCCATATTTTTCTGTTTTTGACTGTAGCTCTTGCTCGCCTCACATACAGACAGGCTTCAAAAAGGTGGGCAGTGGCTGAATTTAAACACAGTTATGAATACTGGTGGGCTTCAGATAAGGAAGGGATTGTGAATATCGCCGGATGCCGGATCTAGACAGAAATGCAGAAATGTTCCCACGCCACACCTGGAATGAACGTGGAAATTTAGCACATTGCTTCCAGACAGCGATATCAATAACCAACCCACTAACAACCTCACCCCACTGCATACACCTCTCAAACTCTAACCAAACACAACCACAACCCTATAGTACAACAAACCAGACAAACTTCACTACACCACAACAAAACAAACCACATATAGACTCGCCCAACAACACACAAAGGCTGCCGACCGAAACAAAACACCCCAAGCCCAGCGAGCAGCGTTAACTGTGTTGAGGCTTGCAACGGAACATTACTGCTCTCTTGCACTTTTCCAGCTTCCTCCCACTAACTCACCCTCCCTTTTTCCCCTCTTACAGAGCCACCAGAGCGCCAGGGGACCACTCCGGTGGTGATAGTGCACGGTACAAATAGCCTTTAACATAAAAAATTAAATTAAAAATGAATGTGATAATGGCAAGGGGTTTCACAGAAATACCACTGGTATTTTAGTTAATCTGCGCCCATCCTCTAAAAGGTTACCTAGCCTCTTTTTTAATATTTCCATTCTCTTGCTGAGGATGGAAATGGTTTGCGTACACTAGCGGATCATACCATTACTGTACATTAAATCTGACCCTTTCATGCATTACAATGTGAAGGTGTGCACTGGAGATGCCACATTTTTCACCCACTCGCAATGTCCTGATAGAAAAAGTGTTTCCCTGTATTGAAGGCAAGCAGCGTTATGTTAAGGAAACTTCTTCAGCGCACGGTCACCCAAAGGTATCTTGTCGCTAGAGGGCAAGGCACGAACCATAATTACGCCAGCTAAAACAAATTGGCCTTGACGGCCTTCCTAAAGGCCAAATGATTGTACAATTTCTTTATACCCAGCGGGAGCTCGTTCCAAAGACGAGCAGCTGCTACGGAAAAGGCTCGACCGCCAATCCGCACACGCCGGAAGGAAGGTACACAGAGCTGACCAGCCCAGGCTGAGCGCAAACAGCGCCCAAGGCAGTAGCGAGTAAAGTTGGCTCTGAGCATTTCCGCGCCCCGGTCGTGCAGTGCCCGATGCACGATACATAACGCCTTAAACCTGATACGAGCGTGCTTCTCTTCTGTATAGATAGAACACATTTTAAATGTATCATGGGAGAATGCTTCCTATTGGGTGAGGGGAATGTCGGTGGTAATCCAAGGCACTATTCCACCTTGTACTACAGCGGTATTTACTGGTGGCAGCATTCGAAGGCAATAATGCCGGCACTATATACTCTCCCATGCCTGTATGGTGTGTGCTAAAACCTTGCTATAATATGCATTTAAAGCGCTCTGGGCCTCTACTACGGACAAACATAAAAGGATTACAAAAGAAAATACAAGAGTTGGCGGACTTCAGAAAGATATGGGAATTTAAATGAATATCATCTATTTTATAGGAAATTGTGCCAAACCGTAATTATGGGGCATTAGCTGCCATAGGGTGGTGCTACTTCAGCTTTTGAGAGAAAAATCTCAGTGCCTAATCTTTAAAACTGAAGACACATCGTTTTGAGTCCTATTTCGATGCTTCCAGCCTTCTCTGTCACTGGACCCATGGGTGTCACTGGCTATAGAGTACTATATAAACTACCGCACATAATATCATCTTTGAGTTTGCGTTTGATAGATAATAGCAGCGACTGGACATCTGAGGACAGCTTTGGCTCTTAAGGCCTATTAGGCAAACGTATGTCTTCTCTGGAGCCCAATACGTAATGTGAACACACAAAAAGAGGGAGGCGAAAAACCTGTTTCATTTAACCTGAGGACGTAGGTACCTGTCCTTGCAAAAGACTCTTACTGTCCCTTGGAGTGGATGCCTTATCCTAGTTTCCGTGTGTGGGCCGCCTATCTAGGAGAGGGGTAAAAAGAGAAAACTGGCCCTATCTTGGCTTTACATCATGATTTGTATGACATTAAGCACTGAAATGCTTAAAAGGTCTGTGTCTGGACTAATATACAGTTCAAAATGTATTATTTGCTGTTCAGGCATCCTGGTTAAAAAACTTTAGTCATGGAGAGCAATTGCATAACTTGCTAGATATAAGGACTCCTTACAGATGTACCCCATGATGATGTCTCTTATGAACTATATGCTTTATTTGTGCGTTTATAAAAATGAATTTCCAAAAACTGGCGAAGAAAAATAGAGTAAGTGAAAGATTATTTTCGCTTTCAATCAATGTATATCTTCATTCTGCTTGGGGATGTGCCCTTACCTTGGGCACATCCTCACTAGTCGACCGGTTTCAGTGGAACGTATCTGCTTGTGCCACCTTCTTCAGGGCGAATGGTCTAGGATAGTTGCGAACCTCCTGGTTTCTCATTCTGTTGCCAGAACGATTAACAGCTATGATAGCGTCATGCTGTTCTCAGCCCACTATCTGTAGGGACATAAAAAAGAGACACTTCGAAATGCTCTGGTAAACTCACCTTTTTGAGGTCATACAGATATCGAGATCTTATTGAAGTACATAGTGCTACTGTTTTCTCTAGGTCATCAATTTCGTGTACACTCACCGGTAAAAGCACCTCAAGTGTGGTGCTAGTGGCTTGTTCGGCTGGAAAATAGGCTTAAAAAAAACACAGAGTATGGTCAATATTTGTGTCTTGTTCTTTTGTTGCTTGCCTTCGTTTTTATTGGGAAATCAAAGGATACTTTTTTAGTAATTGTATATGGTGTCATATTTCTCCCATACATATAGCTGGATCCTTCATTTAGCCTTAGTCCATGGTAGACTGCTTGATATACCTCTGTTCATAGATAATCCAAGGTAAACTGCCTTGTGTATCTCTCTTTATCGTTCAATCTGGATTATCTGTGCGGATGTGCATTGATCATGCCTGCCACGATTTACCACTTCTTTTAAGTGAATCACAAATAGGTATCAGTAGTTTTTCTAGTATTTCTACTGGTTGTATACTAATTGACCTTTTCACAATTGACCTCGGGAGAATTGACCTCGGGAGAATTGACCTAATTTAGAAGGTCAATTAGGACATATATGCGGGGGGAAACCCCCCGCAACCCCCCACCCAATCCAAAACCCCCTGCAACCCCCCACCCAATCCCCTTATATTATTTACAATCCACAACCAACCCAATACATATATAAAATAACTAAAATAATTTAAAGGTCAATTGTGCAGAAGGTCAATTAGGACCACTATAATTAGGTCAATTGTGCAAAAGGTCAATTGTAAAAGGTCAATTTGGGTAATACCTTTCTACTTACAAACAAGCATCATATCGTGTTCCCCGTTCTCCTGCGTGTGAAACGTGCATGTTCCAAAACGGAAATATCATTGCGTTTCCCCCGTTCTCCGTCGTTATTAAAGTGTGCAATGACACACGGTTATCGCGGATCTTATAAGACCAGCGGTCCATTCAAACGAAACTGCATTGCACTTCAGTGGATAACCTATCTCTCCAGCATCATGAGTCTGCGAGGAAAGTTCGACTGGGTGTTCCTGTGTTTATACTTATGAACAAATATCATTGCATTTTCCTTAGGCACAAGGATCAATGCATTTACCTGCGGTAGTGACGTGTATCGCACCATTTCCATAAAAAACAAAAGAACGGGAACACCAGGTATGTCAGAACTCCAGTCGTACCTGGTCAGCACCAATAAATAAAGAAAAAAAAAGAGGCAGGAGTTTGTATGTCTCTGTAGTATGAAATGCAAGGTAGCACAACGCACAATCAATAACGTATGCTCATATGTCTGGTCAAATGACAGCACATTTCTCTATTGGAACATGAAATAATTCAATTAATATCCTACAAACATAATATAGAAATGTATTTCATCTTTATAAAAATCCCTGATGGGAGCTTAAAAACTTTTAATTTTGAGCATAATATAGCAAACATAAATGTGGTATAGAAAATAAAACAAAAATATATAATCACCAAAACTCAGTGATTAACAAAGTCCAAAAAATATTGAAGAACATATAAAAAGAACTGCACACACCTCAGAAACACTCTCATACAATCACCATACACTCTGCTTAACCATACCAAACCAGCACTAAGGTAAAGTATGACCCAATCAATAATGACTGGAACAATTATAAATCAAAAATGGCATCGAAAAAACATAAACTCATAACACGGTTGAACTAAATGCTCCAAAGGAGCAAAATACTGCTAAATATAAAAGTTACCCAAATGTACAAATCTGGTTGGTAACTATCACTATTAAATCATGATTCCTGAATAAAAACACATAAACCATATCCATATCCATATCACCGGGCTTATTAAACCGGCGGTTCCTACTAAAGCCACTGCATTAACCCTGTGTGCGCTTACCTCAAGGTTTTCTTTGTTGTTGTCTTCGTGTCAGTAACCGTGTGTGTACGGTAGGACTGGCTATTCGCTGAGTCGCATTATCATCAGCATATTCAATGCATGCGTGCCCGTGGCCATGGCAACGGACAGTGCAGGGCTGATGCGGGCCATTCCGGCGGCCACCTTCAGATAGTTTCTCATCGTATTTGGCTATATCATATGTCTGGGTACTAGCAATGTTATCCTGATCTTGTTAGCGTCTACATATACCATCTCTTCAGTTTATTGAAAACGATATGTCCAATCTCGCTCATGTTGTTTGTTGATAATTGTTATCTGATCTCGAGTCTGTTACTGTTATCAATGGTATTCTGGACTCATATGCATACATGCCAACCCTCCCGATTGAGGTGGGAGACTCCCGACTTTTCAGTGAGAAATAGTGCTTTTTTTCACGTTCTCCCACCTAAAATAATTCCAGAGCCAATACATTCCTATGGGGAAAACGACGTCTCCCGATTTTCTCTCCCAAAACTCCCTCTTAGGTGCATTGGAATGTTGGCATGTATGCATATTCAATGGGTCTATCTTTATAGTAAATGCTTTTCTTATATCATATGTTCCCAAAACAATAGAGTCTAAGTGCTGTGAATGCCCTTCTTGCTCAGTAGGGGCCATTGATTGTGTTATGAGCCAGACTAGTTCTATAACCTGAAGTCTATCCACATCTCTGATGACGAGCTATCAGTTGTAGCTCCTGGTGCAATTCAAGTCACTTGACGGTCTGTAAATGGACCCTGTAGTGTTGATGTGGACCCTATGTGGTATGTGGTCAACTCTTTGTGCTAGAACATGGTGAATTATCCATATCATTGTTCATTAGGAGGGACATACATGTGTCTCTCTAAATTGAACATGGATGTAGTGCTACAGAACTGCTAGTTGTTGCCACAGGATGTTCTCATTCATCCCCTTTGTGTCTGTTTTCAGTCTTAGTACCCAAGTCTGTTATCTGAGCACAGGCATTCTGCCAATGTTTCCTCCTCTCACTGGGATTTTCATCTATTCTATAATCATCCATCATAGATCGTTCTCGGAGTGTGATTTCTCCATGAAGTGTGTGACCATCGGGCCAGTTCCTTTTCTAGTTTTGATGCATGACTTGTGCTTAACTATTCTCAGCTTGATCTTCCTCACTGTCATCCCTACAGGGCCAGGTGATAATGTAGGTCACTTTCTGGGTATTACAATTAGTAAAGGATCCTTGGTACCACAGTGTCTTAAGACCAATGCCTATTGTCTGGCTGCAAGTCGTTTGTGGGCAGACTGAACAGGTACCACAGGGTGCATGGCCTAAGACCGGCGGTAGTACCCATAGTGCACTTTGTCTCCATTCCTTTTGTGGCTGTGCAGCCTGGTAGTTGTTTACCAGGACGTCACTCAGATTCTTGCGTCTCTTTATCGCAAACCTGGGATGATTGAGGTTATTGGTGCCAACATTAAGCCGAGGCCATAGTCCATGTATCTCTTTTTTTAATTTGTTTACCAGGGAAGGATTACTTAAAATAGCTATAATACTGGTCTCCCCCTCATCCCTACATGGGTGTTGTTGTAAGGTAATCCCTCGCGGGATATTCCGTGCCCTTTTACAGGCCTGACTGACCCTTTTTTATGGCATTCTCTCGCAAACGTTTCTTACTCAGTTCTTGAGATTGTTGTACATAGTCTTTATGCTTAGAACAGTTACGTCGATACCTGAGAAACTGACCAAATGGTAGGTTCTCCCTCAGACTGCGAGGGTGATAACTATCGTATTGCAATAGTGAATTCTGGTCCATAGGTTTGTGATAAACCGTGGTTGCCAGCTTTCCTTGATTTGTTGTAATCCACTAATCAACGAACTGTATGGTGGTTTTGCTTTGTGTTTTGGTAAAATGTAAATGTGATTTGTACATGTAACAATCAAAGGAGTTGAATTCTACTTCATTACCTCTCAAGATGACAAAAATGTCATCGATATAGTGATGCAAAATTTCAAGATGTTGAATGTACGAATTATTGGCGTTTGAATCTTTCACTTACTATATTTTTGTTGCCAGTTTTCGGAAATTCATTTTGAGTAATGCACAATTAAATCATATAGCTCATAAGAGACATCCTCAAAAAATCTGTTAGGAGTCCTTAGGCCTCATTACAAGTATGCCGGTCCAGAAATAGCAGATCCAGCTGCTACATCCCGCCACCTTTTTCGAGAACGGCCCACTCCGAGTTGCGATGCCGCAAACTCTGTCACCGGAAGTGCCCTACCGTGAACGGAATCTGCGTAATGATGCGTCGGCCGTGTCTGAAAAACCAGCATGGCGGCAGTATGGGCACATTCCGACTTCACGGCAACACCAGCATTAAAGTAGCATTGGCACCGTGATGACGGCGCCAGAAACAGGGCATCGCGGACCAAGCATTAAACTGTGTCAGGTGTGCAGGAACAGCCCACCGGTGGCCAAAATCAGCCCAAGTGCACCCCATGAGCACTGGAAAAGCACAAAAGGACCACTACCACACCCCTTAAAACACAACCATGCTTGCAGCAGCAATAGCAGTAATGGAGCTGGATGCCCTGCATGCAGGGATAAAACTTGAAGAGGCAGAGAGGCAGAGGAGGCAGAGGAGGCAGCGGAGGAGAAGGAGCGTCATCATGGCCATGCAAAATAACAATTGCCAGCAGGTAGCACCCTGCAGGCAGCCATCCATACCCCACATAAGGGCCACACCCTTCAACCTCAGCCAAACACAGATCCACACCCTGTACCAGCTAGATAGGGACACCATCACCTCCATAGTGGACCTGATCCACGATGACCTTGTCAGCCTCATCCAGATACGTACTGCCACCCTCCCTGGATCAAGGTAGTGACTGTGCTACATTTCCTTGCCATCGGCACCAACCAACACACTGTGGGTGAACTGCATGGGCCATCCCAACTCTGATTTTCGAGGGGGCTCTTCCAGGTCCTGGATGCCCTCCTGTGGCATGTGTATGATCACATGTCCCTACCAAAAACACTTGACCAGGTCAATGCCACCAAAGTCGCATTCCATGCCCTGGCTGGCATGCCCAATGGGATTATTGCATTGGACTGCACACATGTGGAGTTGGTGGCCAGGCATGCAATTGATTCAGTCTACAGGAACCGCAAACTTTACCACTGCGTCAATGTGCAGATGGTGTGTGATGCACACCACCTTATCACCCATTGCTGTGCACTGCGGAATTGAGGGTGTGCCTAACACACCCGAGTGGACCATGCCTGCATGCATAATAACATCAAAGCTGGACTGGAACATAAAATGTACTACAGGTACCAGAATGCATCACACCAATGTCCCAAAACCCTGCAAAAATACACTGAGCACAACCCGCACCGCCTGCAGCACAGACTAGTCATTTAAATGCAGCCCACTGCCCCACCTCCAAACCACTAGCATACCCCACAACAGGCAGCCAGTCCACCTGCCTGTTTCAAATGCACATAAACTAAATAGCTGGACATATGGATGGGTGATATGGCGATATGGACATGCAGATTTAAGCCAGATCAGAACACGCATTAGTCTGAGTTGTTGGTGACGTAGTCATAGGGTTATAGGGCAAGGTGGGTGTGAATGGGCAATGGAAAAGTGACAGCAAACCATACATCTACCAAGCACATGTGTCCCAAACAGGAGTGGTTGGCGACACAATGGTCTCAGGCAAGCGGTCAATGGAGACCATCTAGTGGTCGTTTTGCCAACACTGGTACAAAATCTTCGCTGGTGGACGAGCGAAAACCTGACTAAGGGGAAACCCTTCTACGACCCACAGATCCAGGCAGTGGTCACAACAGACGCCTCACTGGCAGGGTGTGAGGCTCACTACCTTCAACACACAGCCGAGGGTCTGTGGTCTCACCCTGCAGCTCAGAACCACATCAATGTGCTGGAACTTCTGGCAGTATTGAAAGCCTTCCAGGTGTTCAAATCCCATTTAACAAACCTGATGGTGCAGGTCCTAACGGACAGCATCATAGCAATGTTTTATATCAACAAACTGGGGTACACGCACTCCAAATCTGGGGTACACGCACTCCAAATCTATCCAGACTTGCACAGAAAATCTGGAAATGGGCATTCAGACAGAAAATGTTCCTATCATCACAACATGTTCCATGGGAGCTCACGCTCTAGCAGACTCATTGAGCAGAGATCCCCCTACCAGAGGAACAAGAGTGGCGTCTACACGAAAAAGTCATAGAACACCTTCTCTCAAAGGGGTTTTCCACTGCAGCAGAAGAGTCATTATTAGATATACTGCCTAAAAGGTATCTATAGAACTTTTCTGCCTACATGTCTGATTCTTATAATGTCCACTGGGAGCCATTCTTATCTAGACTGCCTAATGGAGAGGTGGCCCTTTACTATGTATGCTTCCTAATGGGCTCACATCTGTGCTGCTGCATTATTCTTCTATTTTATTGTGGGTTTTAAATAGTGCTCATGCAGGGCCATCTATCTTTCTTCAACTCCTTTCCATAAAACCCCACTTAAGAGGGAGAGGACAGGCCTCACCCCCCTTCAAGCTTTCCCCATAGTTTGCCCCACTTACAGAGCTCAGAGAGAGGCATCTGTGGATCAGACACATCCATACATACCAGTGGCACCTGCCCCTCATGGGCCCTGGGTAGGAGAGAACCACGAGGGGAAGGCCTCTCGCTGATCAGCCACACACTCTCATAGCAGCCGGCGTACCATGGGAGGATAGCTCACGGTCAACGTGTTCACCTTGGAAGCAATACGACACGGATCACTACAGGTTCGATCGGCGGGTCCGCGCTTAGAAACCTCTGGGTATTAAGTGCGTTATAAATAACCTATCATATCATATCATGTAAAGGAAAGTGGGGAATCTGCAGATGTGGACCCGAGTGCTTGCTCACCCTATCACACGAACCACTTAATAGCTCCCAAGCATATCTAAATATACTCCAAAACATTATTAATTTAAGGTCTCAATCCCACATTTAAATTGATCGCACTAGGTTGAAATGAGACCCGCGGTTCACGTTAGCCTGTACACAGTAAACTGCTTTTCAAACAGGCGTAGGATGCAACATGAACTGTTTATTCTGCGGTCTCCAAACCGCTTCGTCCAAACAACGACGTGCAGATGACCACGACATGTCAGCTGACGCACAGTAAGTCATCCTTCAGGGCATTGAAATGAAGACCAGATTGAAGATGGAGCGTGGACTGGAGAGGTAATTGCGGGAAGCAGGGTAATCCAGGGCAGAGCATAGTGGGAAGTGGGGCAGTGCAGTAGGAGGCAGGGTGTGCCCCCCCAAAATGGAGTTGGAGAAGTGAGGGGAGTGAAAGAGCGACCTTGCAGGGCACTGGCCTTTAATGGGCAGACTTCTGCAATGTTGCCAGGCCACGCAAAATCTGTTCGACCACTTGCATAATCGAGTAGTTTTTATGAAGGTTGAGTACCACTTGCATAGTACTCAACCTTCCTGGCAAGTACAATGAAATTATAGGATGTTTGAAACTTTTGACATTTACTGCAAACACAATATGTTAGCAATACATGCCAAATAAGGCTCATTGTGCATGGTTAGCCTCTGTATGGGAGCTGTGCACCAGACATGAAGTGAGCTTATGGTGGCATGCACCTTTTTAAAGTGCTGGTAAAAGTGTTGTTCCCTGTTGCCACCGCATTTCTATTAGACCCACCAAGTTACTCGACTTGCAGGTCTAGCAGGATCTTAAAGAATGCCAGGCCAGGTCACATTTTCAAAAAAGACATTCTGACCTAGATCTGTTTGTTCCAGATTTGTAGATTCAAAAGTGCAGAATACAAACTTTCTTTCTTTCCCCTCTTAGTGGCAAAGGTTTTGGTAAAATGTTCTCCTTTCTTCAATAGCTTTTCATTCCTTTGCATTGTCCAACACACTCTTTAGCACCCCTCACCTATTGTTCAGGCAGCCATTTATGTTGTCCCTTCCATTTTTCTGTAGTGTGCGTTTATCCCTACAATCTGCAATGTATTCTCTTGCGTTTATCTGCAATGTATTCCCTTGACTGAGGAAACAGCCCCTACTCCACCTCCATTACACTCTAGCCAATGCCCAAAGCAGTCCACAAAAAAGCGCATACCTCCACCCCTTTACCAGAGTCATTGATGAGCAGAAAATGCAGCTTTGAGCTACGAGCGCCTGTCAAAAGTATATTTTGAGCCCATGCCAAGCTTTAAGTGAAGAAAGCACATTGTTGAGTCCTTGTCACATGGTAACATAGAAACATCTGAAGCCCATGCTAGGTTCTGTATTGTCTAGCTAGGAAGTCCTATTTGGTTTGGAAAGTCGTTTCATTTTCAAATCTTATCCTAAGTCACTCTAGATCTCGTGGAGCACGTGGAAAGATACGCGGAGAGCGTATCGGACACGGGTGGATGCTGCGGTGGGATCATGGAGGTGCCGGTCCACTGGAACAGTCTTATCGCCAGTTGTTACCCGGAGTGGGTACGGAAAATTAAAGACGCGTCACCTGACCAGATAGATCAACATCTTGCTTTATTCAAATACAAACTACGAACTAACTTTCCTTCCGAAACTCCTCCCTTTCCTCCCACCTTCTATCTCCGCCCTCCAGCCGCCTGTCTCTCCCTTAAAGGGGCAAGAGACGTATAACAAGAGCCAGTCTCAGTCCCTCTCTCAGGTTCTCCCCCCCCCCCCCCCCCAACCCTTTAAAACACTGTACCGGATAACGCACACCCCTTTCATAAACAAACAAAGGCAACATGCAACAGCGGTCTGGTTTCGTTTAGACCACCTGCCTTGAATGTGAAATTGCAATTGCACCAACCTCCTGGGTCCTTCCAGCTCCCTCTCCAATGAAACACACACTGCCAACATCAGTGAAGTCCAAGGCAGCTCACATTCTTCCAGACATGGATGCTCAGTATACCGCCACAGGGCCACCTGCGGCTCTCCATTCGGTGTGGACCCCTGACGTCACCTCTGATCTGGCTCAGGGACAGCAACCATGAAATGGAGCTGATAACAGGGCTGCCTCCAGAGCTTAGCACCTGCCCAACCTCTGGCGTTTATTTATTTTACCATCAATTGTGACTTAGGGAGGAAGGCAGAAGGTCATAGGAACCTGTTCTGTCTCAGCCACGGGGTGATAAATGGGAGCAGCTACAAGGGTTACAAAAAGAACCTATCAATGAGGTAAAAATAAGCATGATGAAGTCCTCGGATTTGACATTTGAATTGAATTATTTTTCTGAATGTACACTTAAGGTTTTTCTTTTAAAGGTGCATCCTTACATGTGCATTTGCTGCGCTCATACACAAGCAATTCCTCCCAATACCTGTGTAGTGCTATCCAATATGATATGATATGTGATATTTTATCTATATCACGGCTATCCACAAGTGTTTCAAAGCGTGACAAGACATGGAAGGGGTACAAGGGGGGACAAAAACAAGGATCTTACTAGGCCCAGTGACATTGAGAACGCGCAAGTGCAGGGGAGAGGGAAGGCGGATAGTGCAAGGGCAGGGGAAGGAGTGGAAAGTGCTGAACACGTGATCAAAACAACAACAGGAAGTGCAGCCAGCAGGTGGCAAGTGCAAGAGTTAAGCGTAGACAACGTGTGTCAATAAGTGCAGGTAAGGGGGCTGTAGGGTTGCAGATACAGACCCAAGTGCGAGTATGCAGCTGGGTGGGCAGGGATCAGGGCCTGAAATCAGAGGGTAGCCCGGTGACCAGTGAAGTATCAGACAGGAAATCAGCAGGGGAGAGGAAGAGAGAAGGCACAAGCAAAGAGGAAGGTCTTCAGGTGCTTCCAGAACTGGAGATGGTTCTCAAGTTTCAGAGAGGTAGGGAGGCTGTTCCAGAGGGAAGCCCCAGCCGAAGAAAGAGATCTACCACCAATGTGTTGCTTGGAGAAGCGACTGACCCTGAGGGAGTTGGAGGAGCAAAGAGCTTGAGTAGGAAGGTATTTACGAAGAGAGAGTTGGAGGTATTGAGGACACAGGCCCCAGAAGGCCTTGTGGACAATGCAGAGGGTCTTGAACTTAATCCTTGCAGCCACTGGGAGCCAATGCAGAGATTTCAGTGCTGCAGAGATACGATCCCTGGGCTTGAGGTCGAGGACAAGTCTTGCAGTCCTGCTCTAGATGAGTTGCAGAGGGCGGAGAGTAGAAGCAGGCAGATTTAGAAAGAGGCTGTTGCATTAGTCCAGCCCAGAGAGAACCAGAGCTCTAGAGACAGTGAGATTCTGGGGGAAGGAGAGGAAAGGAAGAACACCTCTGAGGAGGTGCAGCTGGTAGTTTGACTTTTTAGAGACGTCAGATATGTGAGGAGAAAAGGAGAGTGTGGAGTCGAAGATGACCCTGAGGCTCTTAGCCTCACAGGTGGGAGCAGGAAGAGGGCGAAGAGAGGCCCACCAGAGAGTGACAGGAAAGGAGGGTACAGGTGTGCCAATGAGGAGAATCTCCGTCTTACTGGCATTAAGGCAGAGATAGTTGGTGGCACACCACTCCTGGATAGCAGACAGACAGTCAGACATGAGGGAAGGAGAAGAGGTGGCAGAGGGGATCCTCAAACAAGCTGAGTGTCATCCGCATAGCACTGAAAGTTGGAGCAGAGAGCGGCAATGCAGTGGGCGTGAGGTGGCAGGTATTGGGTGAACAGCCAGGGAGAGAGGTTAGACTCCTGGGGAACACCACAGGTAGAGAGTGAGATAGAGGAAAGGAAGGACCCAAGTTGGACATGGGAGGGTCAATCAGAGAGGAACGAGGTCAGCCAGGTCAGGGCCTTATTGGTGATACCCAGGTTATCACAGAGAAGATTGAGCAGGGTGGCATGGTTGACCGTGTCAAAGGCAGAATAGAGATAGATTAAGATGAGTACAGAGGGGAGGTTAGAAACAAGGTTAGAGAGCAGGTCTTCACGGATGTTCAGGAGAGCAGCCTGTGCTTCTGGCTGCTCTGTTCGAGACAACCAACAGATTCAGCGTGAAGATTAAGCTGGGAGATGGCCAGCTTTTCCAGGAGTTTGCCCAGGAAAGGAGTGATGGAGATCGGGTGATAGTTAACAGGGCAGGAGGGGTCGGCTGAGGTTTTCTTGAGGAGAGGATGCACAAGAGAATGCTTCAGGGGGTAGGGGAAAGCTCCAGTGGCAAAAGAGTGGTTGCAGAAGTTAGCCAGGGCAGGTGAAAGGGTGTCAATGTGGTTCTTAATGGTTTTGGAAGAAAAGGAAAGAACCAGTTTTGACAAGACTTTCATAGAACGGACCTGTCTAGAAACCTTGTCAGGGGAGAACAGAAGAAAGGAAGAGAAAGAGGGAGGAGAGGTGGCCACAGGGGGGACATAGGTAGATGTGAGAGTAGAGGGAGAGGAGGAGAGGACAAGAGGGTGGACAGGATGTCCTGGGTTTTAGAGATGAAATGAGAAGCCAGCGCCGTGCAGGGGGCCTGGGAGGGGACAGGAGAGGTAGAGACTGCAGCAGAATTGGCCAGCTCCTTGCAGGTTTTAAAGAGTTTGGCCAAGTTGTTAGATGCCGCAGAGATGCAGGCTTGGATGTGGGCTCTCTTTTTAGTGCAGACAGAGAGCCGTTATCGCCTTTGGAGCAGGCGGCTGGCCAGTTTGTCAGAGGATGTGCAAGAAGCTATCCATTTCCTCTCAACCACCCTTCACTTGCGTTTAAGGGTGACAAGGTCTGAGTCATACCAGGAGTTACACTTGGCTTTGAACTTCAAGCGGATCCTCATGACAGGGGCAAGAACATCAAGAGTATCAGAGATAGACAAGTGGGGCATAGAAAGAGCTGTGTCAGGATGTGAGTCAGCAAGAGGACGAAGAGCGGGAGAGAAAGTGGCAGCGAAAGCCTCAACTGACACTCGCTTCATGGGTCGAATGACCGAGAAGGTAGGTGGCAGTGCTGGAGTTGGCTTGGCCTGATGGGAGGAAAGGAGAACGTGATCACTCCAGGAGAGAGGAGTGGTGAGGGGGATAGAGAGGGGAAGGTTTGAGGAGATCAGACCATCCAGAGTGTGCCCTGCAGAGTGAGTCATGCCAGAGTGAACAACAGAAAGAGAGAGGGAGTCGGAGAGGTCGATAGAGTCCAGAGGAGGGACAGGAAGCATCCTGGTGGATGTTAAAGTCTCCAAGAAGGAGGAGTTGAGTGGTCGAGGCCAGGAGGGAGTAGGAGAGGTCCGCCCACTCAGAGAGGAAGGAGGTGATCTGACCATGTGCCCGATAGATAGTAGCCACAGTAAGAGAGTGGCCAGGAGAGAGAGAGAGAGCCTGCAGGCAAGGCATTCGAAAGAGGAGTAGGCCTGCATAGGAATGACAGAGGCAGGAATCCAATCCCGGAAGATCAATGCTACACCCCCTCTGGAACAGTATGATCTGGGCACGGAGAGGATCTTGTAGCCATCAGGGAGGAGAGTGTCAAAGTTCTTGACAGAGCTGGCCATGAACCATGTCTCGGTGAGACTGAGGACATCGAGATCAAGTTCTCCCAGGAGGCAGCAGATGTCAGAAGAGTGTTTGACAGCTGAGCAAGAGTTGAGAGTGGCAATATGGAGAAGGTTGCCAATCTTGAAAGACTTCCGGGTAGGGGTACAAATCAGAGGTAAGCCCTGCGTAGGTGTAGAAGGAGCCTGAGGAGGGGCAGAAGAGGAATGAGGAGATGGCAAGGTAGCCAAGGAGGAGACTGAGGGGGGAGGCAAGGAACCCAAAGAAGGGATAGAAGGGACAGCAGGAGATGAAATGGAATAGATGAGGTGCGGGAAGCGTCTATCAAAGAGGAGAAGGTTGGCCTGGGGTCTTTGACCAAGACGGTGCCATTCAGGTAAACATTAATGATGACCTTAGAGGAGTGGAAGGGGGCCAGGAGGGCCTCCCACCGGGTGTCACCATTAATGGGAGAAGAAGAGAAAGAAGAGAGCACAGAGACCATATGAAGAGTCCATAGGTCTGGCGAGGGAAAGTCAAAGAGGATGTTGGTGAGGGTCTGTCTATAGGAAGCACTTGTATAGGTGTCAGCGAAAGGGAGGCTTGGGTTGGAGACCAGGATATCCTTTTTGAACATCTTCCTAACAGACTTAGTCAGGAGAGCAGGATAGCCGATAGAGAAGCAGTTTGAAAAGATAGGAGAAACAAAGAGCACCATAGAGTAGGTGGGGGAAGAGGGGTGGAGGGCAAAGGTGGTGGGGGAGACACTAGAGGAGGACACAAGGAGGGGTGCAAGCAGACGAGACAGAAAGGGACAAAACAATAGTGGACAATTGACTAAGTAGACAAGAGCTCAGATGAAAGAGCAGGCAGAAAACAAGGAAGTCCAGTAAGCAAATCAGGTTACCAGGGCATCAGCAACAGAGCA
The DNA here is from genome assembly GCF_040938575.1 of Ambystoma mexicanum. Classification (NCBI taxonomy): domain Eukaryota; kingdom Metazoa; phylum Chordata; class Amphibia; order Caudata; family Ambystomatidae; genus Ambystoma; species Ambystoma mexicanum. Next base: position 1,425,590,520 of record NC_090931.1, on the reverse strand, counting down.
GTCATTAAAAAGAGAACCTAGAGGAGGGTGGAGCACAGCAGAACACAGAACAATATACAAAAGAACAAAGCAGAATAAATGTAAACCTAGAAGAAGGAAGAATGCAACAGAACACAAAGCAATACAATGCAAAACAGGGCCGTCAGTGAAGAAAAAACACAAAACAATATACAGGGAGCAGAGCAGTCGACAAATGTAAACCTAGAGGAGGGAAGAATACAACAGAACACAGAGCAATACAATGCAAAACAGGGCAGTCAATGAGGAAGAGAGTGGGTGCAGGAGGCTGGAGAAGGGGGGACGTGAGGCACACACGATTGCGATGGACCACGCAGTCAGGGAGGCGCTGCTATGAGCGAACTGCACACACACTCTGCAGCATTACAATAAAATCTTTACAAATGCACAATTTACTGTGCCACGGAGCACTTGTCGTCACCCCAGCACCAGAGAAGTTGATGTTGTCTGATGATGATGGGGATGGCCTGTTTGGACAGAGGGAGTAAACACATGTTGATGCATGCTTACCTGCTGTCTGAGCAGGGTCTCAGGCCCTGGATCCTCCTGGTCCTTCAAGTCCAAACAGGAATTGCCCTTTTCTTCGTGTGCCCTTCGTTTCAGATGCCCGGGCGAGCAACACCCTTGATCTAAGAGTTAAGAGCAGAAAGGAAGAGGCAGGGCTAAGATAGTGGGCGGTGCTTAGACCAGGTGACCTAGATCCACTTGCACCTGTTCCCAATCTGCAAACGAAAAGAGGCTGGAGGGCTCCTTAAGTGGGGAAAAAGAGCGGCAACCAGGACGGCACCAGGTGAGTGGGGCTTAGGCCAGGAGACCTAGATACACTTGCACCTGGTTCCCATCTGCAAGGGAAAAGAGGTTGGAGGGCTCCTTAAGTGAGTGGGGAAAAAGAGCGGCAACCATGAAGGCACAAGGTGGGCAGGGCTTAGGCCTCCTTAAGTAGGGAAAAAGAGCAGCAACCAGGAAGGCACTGGGTAGGCAGTGCTTTGGCCAGGTGACCTAGATTCACTTGCACCTGCTCCCCATCTGCAAAAGAAAAGAGGCTGGAGGGCTCCTTAAGTGGGGAAAAAGAACGGCAACCAGGAAGCCATCAGGTGGGCGGGGCTTGGGCCTCCGTAAGTGGGTAAAAAGAGCAGCAACCAGGAAGGCACCGGGTAGGCGGTGCTTTGGCCAGGTGACCTAGATCCACTTACACCTGCTCCCCATCTGCAAAGGAAAAGAGGCTGGAGGGCTCCTTAAGTGGGGAAAAATAGCAGCAACCAGGAAGGCACCAGGTGGGCGGAGTCGGGCCTCCTTAAGTGGAGTAAAAGGGCAGAAACCAGGAAGGCACCAGGTGGGTGGGGCTTAGGCCAGTTGACCTAGATCCATTTGCACCTGCTCCCCATCTGCAAAGGAAAAGAGGCCGGAGGGCTCCTTATGTGGGGGAAAAGAGCGACAACCAGGAAGGCACCAGGTCCCCATATACATTTCTCGTATAATCCTTAAAGCTGCCTTGAGGAACTTGTAAAGTCCTATAAGGAGAGAGGAAAGTAAGATGGAGGCAGGATAGTAGAGAAGGCAGGTGTGGGAAGTAGAAGGGGTGATGTCGGTAGAGAAACCGTTGGGGGGTGATATTTATTTATTTACTTTATTTCTTGTAACGCGCTACATGCCCATTGGCCTCCGGGCTCACAAATAACAGAACAAGAAGGACAGACATGCATCAAGACTGATAGGGAAAATAAACATGAAATGACAGTGACTTCGGGCTTGGAGTACACAGGGAGATAAGGACATGTACGCAGAGTGCCAGTTAACTGCAAGCACCGTCTGTCACACTGCTTCCCACTACCTCCACGAGCTCTTGCAAGGTGACAGTGCCTACGTTGATGCATGCAGGAAGAGATGGGAGCTCCAGCACTGTCTCCTGCCACTTCCCTCCATGGGCCCCACAGTACGGACTCAATGTGTCGCTACACTGCATGGGCTAATGTAAGGGAGCAGTAGAGCATAACTTTGCATAGGCCCCACAGTACGGACCCAATATGTCGCTGCACTGCATGGGCTAATGTAAGGGAGCAGTAGAGCATAACTTTGCATAGGCCCCACAGTACGGACCCAATATGTCGCTGCACTGCATGGGCTAATGTAAGGGAGCAGTAGAGCATAACTTTGCATAGGCCCCACAGTACGGACTCAATATGTCGCTGCACTGCATGGGCTAATGTAAGGGAGCAGTAGAGCATAACTTTGCATAGGCCCAACAGTACGGACTCAATATGTCGCTGCACTGCATGGGCTAAGCAGGGGAGTTGCTAGGTCTGGAAAAGACCCGGGGCTACGCTGATGTCGGAACTGTTGGGACTGGGGGCTAGCTAGTCTTTTGGCTGTAGCTCCTGAGATTCTATCCGGGGCTACAACCAAAAGATCAGGGGCTATAGCCCCCTTAGCCCCCCCCCTAGCAACGCCCCTAAGGAAGCAGTAGAGCATAACTTTGCATAGGCCCCACAGTACGGACCCAATATCTCGCTGCACTGCATGGGCTAATGTAAGGGAGCAGTAGAGCATAACTTTGCATAGGCCCCACAGTACGGACTCAATATCTCGCTGCACTGCATGGGCTAATGTAAGGGAGCAGTAGAGCATAACTTTGCATAGGCCCCACCGTACAGACTCAATATGTCGCTGCACTGCATGGGCTAATGTAAGGGAGCAGTAGAGCATAACTTTGCATAGGCCCCACAGTACGGACTCAATATGTCGCTGCACTGCATGGGCTAATGTAAGGGAGCAGTAGAGCATAACTTTGCATAGGCCCCACAGTACGGACTCAATATGTCGCTGCACTGCATGGGCTAATGTAAGGGAGCAGTAGAGCATAACTTTGCATAGGCCCCACAGTACGGACTCAATATGTCGCTGCACTGCATGGGCATATGTAAGGGAGCAGTAGAGCATAACTTTGCATAGGCCCCACAGAACGGATAGGAAATGCCAGCGGGAAGAGGAAAATAGCTCCAGTGAAGCCGCAGCAACATCTGACTCACACAGCTGGCAACTTTGAACAAGTTGCTGCTGCGATTTTGAAATGAACCAATTTTCAGCATAGAAGCGGCCACCCGCACCAGGCTTCCGCGAAGTCCAGTAACAACCTGCTGCAATTCTTCAAGATCACATCATCTATCGCACTCCACCACCCCAGGCACGCCCTACTGCCACCCCATCCCATCCAACCCAACCCCACTCCACCCCAAAATAGCAGACAGAGACTCAGACATGTGTGTGAGTCAGATGAAAACGTCCACAGTGGCATTTATTAGGCAGGAGGTAACATAGCGGTGCTCCGTGAAATTATGTCACAGTGTCAAGATTCTGTATTAATGCACACAAAATCCGTCCATTATCCAGAAATAAGAAAGTGCCCCAAGTGAAAGAAAAAACAGCTTTATTCACTGTCGGGCAGGAGTCAAGCAAAATACAAAATTAGAGAAATGAGCCCACATCGGGCTGAGGATTATAAGGCAAAAACCTGCAATGTTTGCATAGTTACAAAAATATTATACATGTGACATTTTCTAACATAATAATTAGCTTCACTAATCAAAACCCCTATATATCCCAAACATTGGAGTATACAATTGGCTAATCCGTTATCAACATCCCCACTCAAGTTCATCCCCCCAAGTATTGTTGTCATTACAATCACATCATCACTGCACAATTTGGTTGGTTGGCATGCTGCATACTGACAGTCATAAGAATACTTCCCTGCTCTTGGATGGTACCTCTTAAGGTGGCCCAGCATATTGCAACTGTCCTAGACAGTCCCATTTATTTGATTTACTGACCAGTAATAGAGAGATGAAACCCCCGCTTTCAAGAACAAAAAGATACTCCCATCTAATTTCTATGCTGGGCCAGGGAAGTAAAAAACAGGGGGTAGCCCAAGTGACATCACATGGCCCTTGACCTCTGATGATATCACAGGAAGTGATGCCATTTGACCCCACCCCCAAGTGACATCACGGAACGTGATGGCAGACGACCTTCAGATACATCTAACCCCCGTGTTTCCAGGTGCTCTCATTTCAGCCAGATATAAGAACCGAGGCACAAAGGGAGATGAGATTTGAACACAATCACACATTTGGGGAATGTCATTTTCCAGATCCAACGTGGAGCCTACATGTAAAACATACATAATGCAGTCCTTGCAACAGGGTAACCGAAATCTCTAACGCAGGCTACAGCTAATGTATGAAACATCTATAGATCAATGGACACAGAAGTACTCGTTATCTGTGGCATTGATGTGTTAAGCCAAAGAAGCACTGTCCTGGGGAGACGGGCGCTGTCTGTTTACAGAGGAGAAAAATGTTGCACAAGCAAAGCCTGCAAATTAAATCATTGACCAGGATTTAGTACCAACAACATTCCCTGGCTTTAAAAGTATCTATAAGTCAGCTACCACTATTATAGAATAAACCTATTATGCGGGTGTAAGCTGAGGCCATCTGTTTCTGTGTGCATTTATCTTTAGTTATGTTGCAAGCAACTACATGCTGTCCCCCACAACCTACGGCTGAACATAACACCTTAATGTCCTAGGCTTTGATACATTACTCCTCTTCAATCTTTTTTAACATAGTGAGGTGTGGAGAGGGGGGGAAGGACTGCGCTTCCCTCAAGAGTGAGGCACAATGCATCTATGATTTTCAGAGCACTATGTGCGAGGTGCATTATTTAATTACCCCCCCCCCCAACACTGGCATGTGAATGAAGCTTCCACAAAGCTCTTTCCAAGGAGGAGTTTGAGTGGGAAGGATTGGGTCTCTCCATGGCTCTCTCACTTCTGAGACTCTGTGTGCAATGCTTATTTTCTTAAACAGTTTTCCACCAGCAGGGTCCAGGTTGAGTTTGCGGCCTCCCTCAACCATTCACATCACGCTTAAATGCGTTCAAGGTGAGTAGAGCCCAATCAGTGACGTAGCATAAAATGTGGGGGCTCTCCTGCAAGCCTTGCTGAGGACCCCACCAGCTCCTTAACAAAGTACAGGCACCCCACACCGCGGGCCTGCCCGGTCCACCACGTGTGCGCAATGTCCCCGATGATTTTGCCGCTGCAGGGGCATGCAATACTCCAAGTAAAAGAGGTAAATCAATTTTTTAATCAAAGCTTAAATGTTTCACCTAGCGTAGAAAGAAGGGGGTGGTGCCTGGTCCCAAAATATAGCAGCCAGCAACCTGCGTGTGCACGCACGCACGCACGCACGCACGCACACACACACACACACACACACACCCACACACCCAGCCATGCATCTCCTCTCACATTCATTCACACTGCATTCACCACAGAGGCATGCACACACTCACATTCCCACTCACTCACCCACTACTCACTGACTCATACACCTTCTCTCGCTTCCACTCACACTGTATTCTTCACACAGACACATATTCATCCAGAACATTGAAATACACCATCATATTCATACTAATTCATCCACTAGTCGCTCACTCATTCTCTTACATCCACTCTGACTGTATTCTCTACACAGGCACACACCCACCCAGAACATTGAAACACACACAATATCACATTTCTTCTCATTCACTCACCACTCACTGACCCATAGCACATACATACATCTGGCACGCACTTCACACATGCAAAATACACATCACATTAAAAAAAACGTATTATCTGTTTTTCCAGTTTCAGTCCGTCACTCCAGGCCACCCTCGGCTCCTCTGTGCTGCTCACAAACAGGAACCAGGAAGCTGGGAGAGCCTCCTGGTTCCTGTATATGAGACACGAGGAAGCTGGAGGAGAAGAGGTTGGAGTTGCATGTGACATGTGCCACATGTCACAGACAGCTCCAACACCTTCTGATCGCTTTCTTCTCACGCAGTAAGCCCCGGCACAGCCTTCACCCTGATGGGTGAAAACTGCACCTGGGCATCCCCAGAACTGGTGTGGCGGACCCCCTGCAATCTCCCTTGCTACCCCTGTAAAAATAAAAAGAAAGAAAAATAATTATTTAACAGGTGTAGCAAGGGAGAACAAAAGGGTTGCGGCTGCGACCGCTGGTGACCCCCAAATAACATCCCTCTGCCAGGGCCCCATTTGTCCCAGACAGCTTCTAGTTAGCAACTCTTGTCCTGATACTCGCTGCCAATACAGGTGCATAATCTTTTAATTGGGTCATGGGATGAATAATAGTCTTTATGTGACTCTGTATGCCGGGGATACTTTTTTCTATTTTACTGTATTTCGTACAGGGTGTAGTGGCACTAATTGGCTATAGGGGGCAGCACTTTGTATACAACTTAGTTTAGTGTCTATGGCACCGCTCCATGTAACTCCACCTCGGGAACCTGACAATAAAACAAAACAGCATTAGAAACACGCAAGACAACAGACACGCCGACTCTGGTTCTTGTGTTTCTGGAGTCCTGCGGACGGCTCCAAAATGTCATTGCAAAAGCAGGGAATGCCCTTAAAGTTCCCGTGCTAGCCTAGCTATCTGCCCTCTCGGCCAACACCCCTCTTCACATCCATCCCCTGACCTAAAATGCACTTCTTCCCTTAGCAGCCCCACAATGCCTTGGCATACTGCCCTTACCCCTTACCCCTCCCCTATTCCTCCCCTCTTGCCAGAGGCGTTGCCAGGATTGTCTAACAAGTGGGGCCTGAAGCTAATGTATTTGGGGGCCATTGCAGAGACATAAATATCTGCAAATGCCCAAACATCGCTGCTGAGTGGGCTTTCGCAGATTGTGGGTGGGCCTTCCCTACTCAGGCTCTGCCCTGTCTATGTCTCTGCCTCTTCCCCCAAAGGAAGTGTGGGACCCTCCTGACGGCGGTAGGTGCCACTGCTAAGGGTGGTGCCTCCTGAAATGTCCCCCTGGTTGTTGCAGGCCCCAGCAGAGCAGGAAGCTAACAGGCTCCTTTCTCATCATACACACCGATGAAAGGAGGGCATTCTGTATGCTAATGAAGCAATAGGTAGACGTGACACGCAATGCATGGCCCTTGGGTCCCTGGCTGGCAAAGACCAATGAAAACACCAGCAAAACTCCAGCATAACTGCACAGGAGCCCCTTATTTTTTATTTTTTTATTTTATTTTGCATTTATAAAGCGCACAAACTGCCCTCGGGCATCGAGGCGCTGTTACAGAATACTCACTTTACATAGGTACAATACAGAATACTCACTTAACATAAGTACAATATTGAGAGTGCAGTTAAAAAGATTGATTTACAGACATTGCTCGTTTTCCAAGGTTACAGGGGAACAGTAGGGCAAGTGCAGGTTTTCTTGAATGAGGTGGTTTTCAGGGCTTTTCTAAAAGCCATGAGGGAGGTTTCAGATCTCGATTTAGGTGGCAGTGAGTTCCAGGATTTTGGTGCTAGTATTTCAAAACTCGATCCGCCAGCTTTGGTTCTGTTGAAGGCAGGAATGGCAAGTTGGTGTGTGTACATGTCCTATTTTGGTCTGGGTGTCTGTACTTGGTGTATTAGCTCTATTAGGTAGGTGGGAGCAGATTTGGATAGGCATCTATGGGTGATGGTGAGAGTCTTGAACAAGATGCGCTCTTTGACCGTGAGCCAGTGGGCCTTTTGTCTTGCTTGGGAAATGTGCTCCCTCATGGGGATACTGAGAGCTGCTCTCAGCGCGTTGTTCTGTGTGATTTGTAGTCTGTTGATTTTTTTGAAGGAGGTGCCCAGTAGGAGGACATTGCAATAGTCTAGTTTTGCCCCTATGGTGGCCCTGGCAATGTTGAGGCAGTTTTCAGTGGAGAGGTGGGGTTTTACAGCATTGATAATTTTAATTGTGAGTGCTGCTGCCGAGAAGATATAGCTCACTTGTCTTTCCCTGGACAAGGTTGAGTCTAGGTAAACTCCAAGAGTTTTTACAGAAGAGGAGACTGTGATTACAGAGTTCTCTATTTTGAAGTTGCAGTATTTGCTGTCTAATGTTCTGAGGATTTCCTTAGGGCCAACCAGTAGGATCTCTGTCTTGTCCCCATTGAGACAGAGGCCATTAGCTGCCATCCAGGCCTGGATGATAGGCCTTATATTTATGAGTCGGAGCATAAGGTTTGATGTTATGAGCGTATGGACGTTATTTATTTATTTACTGGTCACAAATTAGTCACTTACACAATTAGCAAAACTGTTGTAAATGAATTACAGCAAGGATACATAATTTCATTAATAGTACAATGTGTAGGGTGGATCTGTCCAGAGGGAATGGAGGATCGATCAGAAATGGAAATATTGGGGGTTGGATCAGATCCAGAGGTATCAGAGGTTGGATCGGAAATGGAGGAAGTGGGGGTTGGATCAGCACCTGAGGAATAGAAGCTGGATCAGAACTAGAATAAGAGGGTGTTGGATTAAAACTGGAATAAGTGGGGGTTCGATCAAAAACCCAGGCCCTAGAGGTTGAATCAGAGCAAGAAGAAGTAGGGGCTGGATCAGGGGATATAAATCAAGTTGCTGGAGGCACACTTTGGTAAGCTTTTTTCATTACACAGATAGCACATTTAAAGCTGCAAATAAGCCATTTCCCCTTATCAGGCTGCTTGGAATGAACAGTGGCAGGCCAAAGTTTGATCTTATGGCTTGATAGAACTAGCCCAGGAGAATGTGGGAAGCAGTGGGTGGGAATGGCCATAGTGATTAGCATGGCCAGGGGCAGCCAAAGGGTGGGTAAATAACCAGACAGCACCCACAAGCTGCGTGTCCCTCCTCACAATTAATCTCCCTACTAGCTGTTCTCTAATGCAATAGTTTGGCTTATAGGGGACACTCAAGCGCCGTCTAATATCCAATGCTAAAAGGACATACATTTAGAAATTCAGCAATCAATGACCACAAGAGACGTCCTCCCGCAGTTCCAGATGCCCACTTACCTTCGATCCAAACACGTTCATATTACAGTGATTTTATGCTTCTTAATATTAATTTATTATTTGCGTCTTCTGCTAAACGAGTAGTGGTTGTATTATCTAAGACATTCAGCATACAAACTCTCTTCTAAATTAGAAAACGAACCTGCACATGTTAGGAATGCTCTGCAGTGTTCCAACTTGCTTGTCTTTCGAGGGTTCCCCTGTTCGTCAGGAGCACATGTTTAATGGCTGGTGAAATCATTGGCAAAAGAAAGTACATTTTCTAATCTCACCCCCAACCTCAACTCCTTCTTACGTTACACGCGATCCAATGGGAACCAGAAACCTACTCTGATTAAACTACTCTAGAGCAAGTATGGAAACTACACTGGGGTTCTGGTTTCCGCCAGAGCTGATGCGCTTCACCACGAGTAGGAGAGACGGCAGTAGGAGGGTATGGATTCTGTTACCAGTAATAGCAGAAGCACATTTTACTGATTTGCACCTGATGAAGAGGCGCAAGCTTCGAAACCTCTAGGGTTTAGATGATTACTTGAAATGAAATTACAGCGTTAGAGATGGATTCCGTCAACGCACAGGCGAGTGTGACCATTGAGATGAACCTTTGGTTTGTTTGAATTTCTGGGGTCCTTGTAACTACTACAAGATAAATAGTAGAACTAAAACTATTCTTGTACATACTAGGATTCGAGCTGTTTGTTCCTGTAGGTATCCCAAGAGCTCACCTGGATACATTGTTTGGCCAGACATAATGACCTTTGTATCTGTTGCACAATGATCATATAATAATTTGAAAAACAAAATGAATTAACATCTGGAGAATAACATGCCACTGTTTTCTGTTTTAGGGTTGCTGAAGTCTTCAGTGAGAGCTTACTGGTCGCTGAGGTGTGTCGGAAGCCGTAGTCTCCAGTGCTCAAAGCCTTCGACAAGATGACTCTGGTGTCCCCGACAGTCCAGGATGGCTCCGAGTGGACCAAAGAAGGTTTCGGCGTGAAAGCCTCCACGGATGAGACCTTTCAGCGCACCCTTATTTTCTGGTTCACGGGGCCTCTGGCGGCCTTCATCATCCTAGCCAACCTCTTCATCATTGTCGGAATTGTCTTCAACCGGAAATGCTACAACACCGCCAACTACTTCTTCCTCAGCCTGCTGTCCGCCGACTTCTTCACTGGGGTGGCTCTGCCCTGCATCCCCCGGATGAGGTTCGATAAGGACCTGGGCTACCACGGATGCCTATTGGTCTACATCATGCCCAACTTTTTCTTCCTCACTTTTCTGGCCAATCTCCTGATGGTCCATTATGAGAAGTACTTGTGTATTGTGCACCCCTTACACTACAGGACCCTCTGGGTCCACCGGTGTGTACCTCTTGCACTGCTCTTGGTGTGGGCCTTGCCTTTGCTCTTTGCCTCCTTGCCGATGGTTGGGTGGAACAACTGGAACGAGAACGCAACGTGCTGTCCGCGGTATACCTTTCCAAAGGCCTACCTCTACTTGGAGATCTATGGGTTCCTCATCCCGGCCATTTTGGCGATCGCCTTCATCACCGTCAAGGTGCTTGTGGTGGCGCGGCGGACCCAGATGGACATCAAGAAGCTCCACCGGTCGGTGCAGCGAGGTGGACGCTCCGAGCTAGAGCAACAGATGGACCTGAGATACGCCAAATGCATTGCCAGCGTCTCGCTGACGTTCCTGGTGTGCTGGGTGCCCTACATAGCCTGCCTGCATGTCTCTGTGCTGGCCATGGAGCAGTACGACATTAGCTGGCTGACGCTGGCCATCCTGACCTGTCTGGGCAGCGGCAGCACGGCCGTCATCCCCGTGATGCTGGGGTTGAGCCACAAGCAGTACACGGAGCTGTGGAGGAACACTTTTGGCCGGTGCTGCCGGGTGTGGCACAGGCCTCCGCACAAACCTGCCACCACAGTGGGGCAGGCCAAACCTCAGAAGGCGGATGACCTCTTGACCTGACAAACCCAGAGGACCATTTGTGGAATTTGTAATGAAAAGCAAAGAACTGGCTCATGTGGTTGCTTGGTTCCAGGAAGCATTGTGGTCTTCTTACTAGACTTTGCAGGACAGATGCCCACCCCTTTGTTTATTTCCATGAGGTTCTGGGCTATGAGGATCTGTTACCACCCACACCCCTTGCCACTTACTGAAGCCCTGTAATGGTGATATGTTTACACCAATGTTTCTTATATCGTGCAAATACTCAGGGGTATTGCAAGCATGGTGGGATCCCAGCTCGTGGTCCAATACAGGGGGCTATTAGGGGCGATCAGCAGTGAAATTCCGGGCTTTTTACTGCACCCCTAGATGTAAACCATTGAAAAGCCTTGCAGAGGTCACAAGCCCCTGGAGTGTGGAGAACATTGTGTGTGAAGAGAGGGTCTTTCTTTTATTGTACCACTGGTGGTGAATAAGTCTGCTTCTAATTACACTTCTGGTAGCAAGGGGTCAGCAGCCTGAGCACAGCGTGGGGGGTGGGTGGGTCTCCTTATTACACTGTGGGTGCAGAAGGGTGTGTTCATATTACATTGTTAGTAGTGAGGATTCTGCACGTTATTACACTGGTGAGGGCTCTGTGCATGGGTGCACTCAAGGAGGTCGTGAAAGGACCCCAATTACACTGTGGGGGGCAGTGGGGAGATTACTGTCTTGGATCACACTTTTTTGGTGACGGGGTTTGCTCTTTATTGCACTTTGGGGGATAGGGGTTATGCCCCTTATTATTTTGTGAAAGTGACAAATGTGTCCCTGATTGCACTCTTTGCAATGAGAGTTCTGTACTGGATTTCATTGTGGGAGGTGAGCGATATATTCGCGTATAACAAACATTAAACCTGGTGTAACCACTTGGAAATGCCTGATACTCTCACTGAGCTCAATATTCTTGAGCAGAAAAAGTTCTTATTGTTATCAAATATACCGTTCCTTTAAATGCTTCTAGTCATATCCATCTATGTTTGTTTGCATTTCACTGTGTTGCATCCATATGTTTCGTGTTGTTATGAATTCAATTCTCCTCAATTTTTATAAAAGAAATTTTATTCTGAGTTTTTAAAGCCAAAATGGCTAAGTGGCAAAACTGACTCCCAAGTCAAACAGTAGCTACAAGCCAATGCATTTCGGAGTGTAATACCCCATCTTCGGGGTTTATGACTCGCATATTCTCCTTTCAGGGCTCTAAATTGCCACGTTGGAGTCTTCCCAAATGTTGCTGAATTGCCTACGTTGACTCTGTGTTTCCTAAAAGCCACCGCAGCTATCCACGGATGGGGTTTGTTTTGTTTGCTTGTTTGTTTATTGATTTGTAGCGCACACCAGACCCGAAGGTATCAGGGCGCGAACACAAGAATACTTTAAGCTTACATACAAGTTACAAGGTCACACGGCCTTCCTTTAGGGCCGTTTTAAAAACACGTATCTGGTGCAGAATCCTACACATTTCAAGGGCAAGCTTGAGGACACCTCAGTGCGCCACACAACCATGCGCTAATTCTAGTGGCAAGCAATCAACATACTCTGACCGCACAGAGAATTGTTGGTTTTCATTAGTGCTTTTCCCTCTTTTCCCGATCAACATGTGTTTGATCCACTGTGAATAATTACACACGGACCCTTTTTACCACAATCGTACACCCTCCCCCTCATCTCCTTTGTACTTTTCCAGCTGTTTTGTCTGTTCATCCCTACTCCTGCTTCTCATATCCTTTCACTTTTCCCCCTCTTCCTGTCCCCCCACAGACCATGGTCTCAATTATCTGTGCTGTGGGCAAAACATGCCACTACTTGGAGAAGCCTTGCTGCCGTAAAACCACTATGATGGTGATGGGCACAGTATAAAATCTTTTCAAAATAACTTTCACAAAACAGCACTTTGCATTCTGGTACTTGTAGTTTCAATTTCCCCATCACTATGCCTCAAAGTGTCCGACCCAGCAGACACTTTATAGCAGGAAATGGACATAGGCATGTATTGGCCACTTGCTCCTACTTTGAAGGCTCTTGTGGGGTTTATGAGCTCTGGAGATTCTTGGAAGGTAATGAGCCTTTCCCTCTGATTGACCTTTTCCCAAGATAGCAGTCCCTGGGAAGCAGGGACTGCCTGCACTCTTTCAACAACAACAAAAAAACAAGCACTATTCTGATCAAAACATAGTTTGTCTGTGCAGAGCTAGGAAGTGAAGATCTCTGAGGGACACGTTAAACGCACATGATTTCATGTATTGTAAATAACTTTGTAAAATTAGCCTGAACACTTTGGAGTTAAATACAAAGCATCCTTTCCTTTCCAGAAAATAAAGTCGTTTCTTTCCTAATGTATTTGTTTGCAAAGTGTGCTTTTGGTGCCTGGAAATGTGTATCACGTGTGCGCCTTTATGCCCTTTCTCTCTCAAAATGGCGCATGTTGGCATAGGAAACTGGTAGCTCAGCAAACCTAGTGCCTGCTGTAGACATCTGTGTAGGATACTAATTCATGATCTGGGTTCAAAGACTTGAGAATAAAACACCCTCTCCTGTCATTTCAAGCTTCATAAAATGAGTACCACTGAGTTCATTAAAACATCATTTTATCCCCAAGACGGAAAATCAGTGTTTGGCGAGTGCTGCATTATCAATGTTCTTATCACACCGTGACAATGTCAGTATCTTCTTTCAACGGTTGTTCGCCTTTTGTATGGAATAACACATGTGATGTTATGAGTGCCAGCCGTGGTGTAGCCAGGATTTCTTGGGAGGGGGGGGGGGGTTTGCACTGTATGCACATGGGCCTCGTGTTGGTGTTCCCCCACAAACTGTTGGACACATATTTATGTTACCATTTTTAAAGGGCATTGCATGCCTTTGTATTGCAGAACTTTGAATACAAAATGATAATACACAATTCATCTAAAGGACCCCTGTTACTATCTTCAATGCTGCAAAAATAGATGATTGCACCCCGTTTCTGTCTATATTTCCAAGTATTAAGATTTTTATTTAAAAAGAAAAGTTGTTTCAATTGCCTAACAACAGAACACATGATACAGAAAAGGACTCTATTCCTTAGTTTAACAGGCATAGAAAATAGTGCATGCACCAGGGATATGATAGAAACACCTAGGCATGTGAGGGCATGCCTTACCTACGGTAAGTCGACCAGTCATTAATGAAGCCTTTGAGGATGCACTTGATAGCAGCACCTGGACATGTGGGGCCGTACCTTACATATGGTGACTGTACCAGGCATGTGATGGCATTGGACTGACAATTCAGGCTCTCACTTGCAATGTAATGGCAGAACTTAGAAGGCTATTCCATATTTATGGTGCACATTCTATGGCAGCGCCTGGCAAATCAACGTGTCTGACAGTGGAATTGCCTGGAACATGGCAGATAACCGTGCCTGGCATGCCTATACAGTACCTAGAAAAGAGGTACTACTATTGGCAGTGCCAGTGCGTGTTTGTATAGTGCACACTGCTAACTAAGTAACTTTTAGGCTGTTGGATGGACCATCGTAATTATTTTAACATATATGGACAAAAATAAATAGTAACATTTATTCTACAGGATCACACAATACGTCCTCTGGTTAAACAGCAATTGTGTCAGTGCTAAGCCCATATTTCAGACAAGCGATTACAGGGTTTTTGAACTGACACCCTTGCAATGACAATACTCACAAAACCGAGAAACAGGCCTCTAATGTCAGCAAGGCCCATCGACCCTGTTGATTAAAAAAGGACCAGGAATGGTAAAGAGAGGATAACTTAATGCATCAGACTCCTGACAAGGGACAAGTAGGATAAGTGCTGACAGCATAGTGAGGATGACGTAGGTGTTCACACAGGAGCTGGACACAACAACACAGCACCCCACGCCTAACAATCAACATGCAACCAAGAGAGACGTGCAAGGGAAAACCAGGAGCAGGCTCCAAGAGGAACTCAAGGAACAGGAGCAGGGGAAAAACAATTACAACGCCAACACTTCCCCACTCAAGGAAGGAGAGTAAATGGTTGCAAAATTAGGATCTCTCTCCACAAGGGGTGTCTCAAGGATCAAGGTTACACTGTAAAATAGTGCAATGACAAAGAAATATAGAAAACAGACAAACTGAGCTTCACAGGAAAAGAAAAGCACTGGAAAGTGCTGACTCCAAAACAGAGGAAGCCAGGAAGCAGAACATACCAATACGCAAAATACATTTGAAATACAGGGGTCCAGGAACAAGAAACAGGGAAGTAAGAACCAGAAATTGATACTAAAGAACCAAAACAAAGGACTGGCCACAAAGTAGCACACTGCAACTATTACCAGTGCTGGACCGAAGCAAAACAAAGTTTTAAAGCTGGCCAACGATCACATGCCTCGGGTGGCTGCTAGCCTGCACCGGCCAGCCACCCAACCTTTTGCTGCTTGGGTGGAGATGAATCAGTGGGCCAGACATTCTGAGAAGCCTTCTGTTGGCCTGGCCTAATCTATTGAATAAAGAAGCACACTGGCTACCAAAACACCTGGAATGGATCTGGAATGGAAGTGAAATTGAAAATATGGTATTGGAGATCCCAAATCACCACAACGCTGTGTTCTAAGGTACGGAAGGTAAGTCCAATAAGGAACAGACCCCAAATGAGGCTGCCAGGTGGCGAGAATGGGAGCAAAGGGAAAAGATCATGACAGAGAGTGGTAGTCAGAGAAGCAGTTAGCACAGGACATGAAAGAAAAACAGGTGGAGCTCCTGAACAGGTTTATGGTAGAAAAAGGAAAGAGCTCAGAACTGTCGCTGTCGCGGATGTGGGAGAGAGAAGGATGGCGTGCAAGAGAGATGAAGGAGGGTGCACTGGACTGAAGAGGGGAAATTAAAGGTCCAAAATGCATCTTTTTAAACACTTTGCATTTCAAGATTAGGAAATGTTAGTTTGAAAATATGTATCTTCTTGAGGCCTTTCATTGATAATGATATGATTAAATTGCATTTCCATCTGTTATCCCCTGTTCCCCATATCTTCTTATTCATGGTCCCCACTATGTTGTCATGCATTTCATTTGTTTTACATTAAAATAGGGGCATACTCCCTGATCTTCTCTGTCTACCCTGCTGATCCTCTCTCCCCCTTTCCCAATGCTATGTGAAACTATGGGCCTCATTACGAGTTTGGAGGCAGCCATGGAGCTATTAGTGCCACGGCTGCCTCCAAACCGGGCTCCTTTACCGGGTTCCTGCAATGGGACTTACCGGGTCATTCCGACATAGGAGGACCCGGTAAGTCCTCCTTGCAGGAACCATTCCCCATTCCCATTTGAGCCCCCATAGGGCTCAATGGAATGGGAAGGGAGGTAACAACGGGCACATTACAAGTGTCCCGTTGTTACCTCCCTCTTCCCCTCGCGGGACCCGGAAAAGACGTCTGGTTTTACCAGACGTCTGGTCCGGGTCCCGCAAAGGGAACCTCGCAATACGTGCTCCCGGAATGAAGGGGGCGGCCCCGTACCCTTCATTCCGGGAGCGCAAGGGTCGTAATGAGGCCCGTCTCTTTAAGCCCTTTTTTAGGAGCAAAGCATGGCTGATGGAATTAAAGGCTGCAGCACTGTGGCATGCTAATTATGGTTGGTATCTGTGCCTGAAGAAAGGACCCTATGTGTGCCTGCTGGGTTGTTCCAAGCATTCGCTGGGTAATGGGCTTAATAGTATTGCCAGTGAGAAACAATGTGTGCTGGAGGAGGTGCTAAGTCATAGCGCTGTACACGTGTAAAAATAAAAGGGGGAGAAGAAACAAAATTCAAGCAAAGGAGGCTAATCTGGAAAATGAAATAAGGGGCATGTATATGTCAGAAAAGGAGGGTTATATTGGTATAAATAAAACAAACTAAGAACCAAAGCAGAGCAGGAATCATCTCGAGACAGAGGAGACAGAGTCTCACTTACACGGACACTGTTACAGAGCGTTACTCCTCCAATGACATTTTTTCCCCTCTCCAGGTGATCCACCTGTTCCATGGAAAAGATGGAAGAAGTCCTTTGAACACTATGCCAAGCTGTGTGTGGAAAGTTTGACGAACTTCCTGATTTATTCCCAAAGGAATTGAATGGGTCTGTACTGGATGTTATTGTCTGAGGTGAGGGCCCTGTCCCTGATTGCAGTGAGGGGTCTGTACTGGATTTCATTGTGGGAGGTGATGGGTCTAACCCCGATTACACAGTGGGCAGATCGGGGGTTTGTAATGGATGTCGCTGTGGCAGGTGAGTAGGTCTTCCCCTGATTACGGTGTGGTAGGTGAGGGAGGCCTTTCCCTGATGACATGTTGGAGGCGAGTGGTCTGTTGCTAACTATACTGATGGAGGGTTTGGGGGTCTTGGGAACTGATGCGAGAAGTGCATTGCAAAGATGGACAAATACTTTCAGACAAAGATAAGTGTAATATTGGACGGTACAAATTTGGCAAGCGAATGCAAGAAGAAGAGGAAATGGCAGAACAGTTCATAACTACTCTAAGAGGTTTTGCCATTTTGGTCCTCAAATGGAGGAAAGGTTGAGGTATCAATTTATGCTGGAGTGCAGAGATAGAAAGATAAGGATTCAATTGTGGTCAATGGTAGATCCCAAATTAGAGGAAGTACTTCGCATAGCAAAGGAAGTGGAGCATATATCAAACCTCTTCAGTACAAATGTTCTGAAATGCTGATAATAGGAAGAAGGGAGGGCAAACCGGCCGATGCCAATGATGTATGGAGAACGGTGGACATAGTACTAATAAAAACAACTCCTGACAAATCAATCCAGTTTCCAGACGGAGTGATACACAGAGTGGTAATCCAACACCACAAAGATGCTGTAGCTCTGATGCCCCTTCACTTAGTGTAACATACAGGAAGTGCAAGAGAAGGACATCTAGTGAGATGTTGTAGAACCCAGTACATCAACTTAGAAAATTGAATGTATAAAGATACAATTGAGACAATTGTAGCAAGATGAAGATTATTTGGATGGTCCAAAGTATGTCATGCATATAAATGGAAGGCGTATTAAGATGATGATATACTCAGGAATGGAATATGCGCTTCTGTTGAGGCTGATGTTTGGCGGATGGAATTTCCGCAAGGAATGACTACAAGAGGTAGAGATCAGACCAGAAGAATATGGTGGTACAACAATACGTGGTTTTCGACCAATTTTGAATTCAAAGGTAGGAAAATAACAGGTAAAGTGTATGTCACATACAAAGACAGGACTCCCTTATTAAGTTGGACACAACAAAGGAATCTGGGCATCAAATTAAATCCTAATGCTGAGTAATCTGTGTTGTACTGTGGGGAAGCGAGCTAGGTGACAATATTTAATCAAGGGGTTGGTTGTCTGAAGGGATTTGATCATCAGATAAGATTATGACCCAACTCAATACTAGTGGTGCATAAAGTAAGGAATGTTCCTCTGACAATCAGGGAACAAGTGGAGGAGGAGCTTGCTAAATTTTAAATGGATGGAATAATAGAAACAATAGAAGCAGCAGAGTGTTTATCGCCACTAGTAGTGATTTGCAAAGGCAAATGGTAAACTAAGACTGGGCCTCATTACGACCCTGGCGGAAGACCATGGTGTTATTAGCACCATGGTCCATGCCGGTAAGTTACCGACTCTGCCATGGAGAAAGGGGGAATTACCACCCCATTACAATGTTGGTGGGGCGGTAATTCCCCCTTCCTCCATGGCCCTTCCCCATTCCCAATTTTGCCCCATAGGGCTCAATGGGAATGGGGAAGGCGCTAAGTATGGTGCTGCAAATTGTGGCACCGTACTTAGCACCAAGGTCCCTTTGCGGGTTCCTACTTTAACGGCTGGTAAAACCAGCCGTTAAGGTCGGGTCCCGCAAAGGGACCTCGTAATTAGGCGCTAATAGGTTCACGGCGCCGCAGCCTTTTACGGCGCCGTTAACCCATTAGCGCCTGGGTCGTAATGAGGCCCTATGTGTCAATCTGAGAGTACTTAAGAAAGGTGTAGTGTCTGATCATAATCCGCTGCCAAACATTTCAGAGATTCTATCCACAACGGTTGAGGCCCGAGTAGTTACGTCCTCAGATCGTACATCGGCATATCGACAGAAAAGATTGTAACTCCAGTTAAAAAATGAACAGCGTTTATCACTCCAGAAGGTTTATTTCAATTTGTGCCCATGCTCTTTGTATTAATATCAGCAGCATCTGTTTTTCAGAGAATTATGCATGAGCTGTTTAAAGCAGAGCCTGGAGTAGTATGCTTTCAAGATGACATATTGGTGTATGGTCCGGACCATTAAGTCCATGACACCAATGTTGAGTAAAGACAAATGAAAATTGAACCAAGGTGCTATACAATATCTGGAATATGTGATTTCAGTGGATGGAATTGAACCAAGGAAGGACTTAGTAAATGTTTTTCAGATGACACAGGAAGCGGGAGACAAAGCTAATTTCTCACTATGGCAGAGTATTACTCTAAGTTTATCCTGAATTTTACAGACAAAATGATACATGTGAGATACCTGCTGAAATGCAAATCTAAGTCTGAATCGAATGAGGACTGCAAGAAGGAATTCGAGGGGATAAATCATCCACTGGAGCAAACATTCTCATTAAAGAACTTCAGGGTGGGGGCGAAAACAGTATTAGCTACAAATCATCCAGCAATGATGGATTGGGTGCTGTGTTGGCACAAATGGAGAATGGAGAAGAGCTGGTGATCTCATTTGCATCAAGTCTCCTTAAAGGGGCAGAAAGAGTACATTTAACAATAGGTAAGGAATTATTGCTAGTTCAATGGTATATAGAGAAATTCTAGAACATTCTTGAGGGGTTTAAAATTGCTAGACCATAAGCCGCTAAAAGAGACTTTGCTGTTGAAGGGACTGAAGAAAGTTTCTTCATGAATCGGAAGGTGGGTTGTGTGGCTCCAAGAGTACATGTTTGCCATGGAGTGTGTGCCTGGGAAGAGGAACATTCCAGCAGACTGTCTGTTGCAGTTGGTGATAGATCCTATGAGTGGACAAGATGAGAAAGCAGAGGAAGAGAGTGTGGTCCTCATCACGAGTTGGGCGGTAACGGCAGCGGTAATAGCCCTACCGCCAACCCCCCCGCGCTATTAGCGCTGGATCGCGGGTTTGGTGGAACGGTTAGTGCCCATTCCCCATTGGGCCCATTTGGGAATTCCTCATTCCCCATTAGGCCCAATGGGGACAAATCACAATATTACCGCCAGCGGATTTCCCACCGGCAGTAATAGCACCGAAAATCAGCAAATTTGCTGCGGATTTCCCCCCAGCTCAGAGACAAAATAGTGTGTCAGAGTGGATTTCTGGTGGCCGGTTTGATATCTGTCGGTAGAGAGAGTTGTTAGGAATTGTGTGATGTGTGGTATTAGTGAGAAGGGTTTAGTAGCTAGGGAAGTTCCCATGACATAGATGACCATACTCCACATGCTTTGGGAGAGGCTATTATTAGATATAGTGGGACCTGTGTACATTGGTTTTGCTATACCTATTGTCCAAATGGGTGGAAGTTCTGATCACCAGGATACCCGCTACACAAGTGGCCATACAGTTCATGGATAATGTTTTTTTTAAAAGAGAAGGGTATACAGATGACATTTTAACAGACAATGGAGTGCAGTATTCAAATAAGGAAGTATCTTGAATGTGGCATTATAGATACATTCAGTACAATCTATTATACCCAAACAAATGGGGCATTACAAAGGTTCAATGAAGTTATACAAGAGAACATCAGATGGACATCTTCATTGGAAAAATACTGTTTTGGATAGTGTTAGCTGTAGATTTTCCCCAGCATTATACAATAGGGTAGTTACCCTTTGAGATGGGTAGAGGGGGAAAAGCAAATAGCAAGCTATGTGCCCTGTGGATGAAGAAGGCTGTTTGGACAGGAGAACATAAAAAGGTGTAGGAGCAGAATAAAGGGAAAGCAGTAGCACAATAGATGGAAGTATGACGTAAGCAAAGCTTTCAAGGAAAAAGAAGTGAGTGTGGAAGAGTATGCGAGGATAAAGCTTCCAGTTGCACAATGAGGGGCGGATGAAGCGGTCGCACCCAAAAAAGGTTGTTCAGACCCTATATGGTTTGGTTCGGATGGAGGATGGAAGAGTGTGCATCGTGACTAGAGTAACAAAGAAAGAGTGGAAGGAAGAATGCAAACATACAGCTGGGATGTTGGAGTTGGAGGATGGTAAGTAAATGTTGCATCTCGGCGTCCCATCTGGTCCTTCTTTTGCTGTGGGAATAACAGTAAGCACTTGCCAAACACTCAGCAACGCATTACCATTGCCAATCCTTCAATGGCCTCCTACACTCCTCTAAGAACTGCATCAGCCAATCCCAACATGTCTACCATGTAGCATACGTTGCACGGATTGGAAGGAGAAATACAGAAATACGGAAGGAAACACTGAACCTTCGTGTTGCAACTTTGTTGCTGCTTAACATCAGTTTTTCTCTGCGCGTTCAGCTGTTTTTACCTTGCCCACTCTGATTTCCTCGGAGCACCTTCGCTCCGGTATGCTCCGCTTGCTATCCTCCGCTCTATTCTGCTCTTGTTGCTTGATGACTCCACAAGGTGGCATTTACCTCGGGAATCTGCCTTCCTCTCATTTTTGCCACGCCTGGATACTGCCTTCTTTTACCCCTTATCTGCCTTGGCACTTCTGCCTAGTTTATCTGCAAGAACCCAGCTTCTAACATTGCCTCTCGAGATCTTCAGATACACAAACACTTCTGGAAAAAGGTCTTTACCCCTTCGGGGGGTTTATCTCCTTGGGCCTCTCTGGTGGCCGGTCCACCCTGTATCCCCTTAGGGAGAACTTGCAGCCAGAGAGGACCGTCCTTACTTGCACGACACCAACAGCAAGACCGCCGGCAAGCCACGGATGAGCTCTAAGCCTAAAGGTAAAAGGATTTTCTATGATAACAGCTGAGAGGGTCAAGAGAGTTTGATGGATTATGTTGTGTATGGATGAAAGGGAGATGTGTAATATCAGATGGGTTCTGGAACTGGAATGGGAAAGAGATGTGGGGAGTGTGAGTGTCAGTCAAGGTGGAGCGGTGGAGAGAGTGAGCGAGAAGCTGGTGGGGAACAATTATGGAGAATTGACAGTAAATAAGCAATATACAAAACGTATCTGGCAGTGTCGAAGGTCATTACACTCTTTGTCAGCTGGAATTCGTCCGAATGCTTACTGAAGCCCCTAATAAGAAGCGCTCTCACCATCATTAATATCAGAAGGTCAAGAAGGAAGGGAGAGATATTTTGATGCAGGCTCATCCTCAACATTGTCATCTTCAGATTATTCTTCCTTCTCTTCATCGTTGTCATCTTACACCTCAAAAGAAAGTCACCCCAGAGGCAAGTTTCTAGACCATGTGGCAGTGGAGAATGCCCTGGGTCAATTGACAGAGGCTATGGGATTTGTGGTTCATGGCACCCCACGCCATCTTTAGAGCCAAAGAGTAGACACTATAAAGATTCTCCCAAGTCACGCCTCCCTCTGATCTCTGATATTAAGGACAACATATTGAAAGAGTGAAGGGACCCTGAGCATATCTGCATGCCGTGCTTTGTGTCCTTATTAGGCCCATAAAAGAGGAAGGAGATACACTGCCAGAACCGGTAGAAATAGACCCCATTGTCTGAAGCTTTGTAAGGAGGTCACGAATGGCATTAGAAGAAGCAGCGGTCCAAGGCTCAGAGGAACAGAATTTGACCACAGCGCCCAAGAGGTCCCATGCAGGAGGACTATCTGGCTGCAAAGGCTAACACATGTGGGCCCTACAAGGCAGAAACCATTCTAGTTCACTTTAAGAAGCTGATTAAAGCCACTGTGGATGGGTCAGACTGCACATCAATCCTAGCAGAAGCAAGTGCAGCTGTTGTAAGACTAGAAGCAGCCATCGTGATGGGGGAATCTGTGCCACATATGGGACTGGCGAATTGGGAGGATCTCAGAATTCAACTCCATGGTAGCTTCCATTAGACTGGAGTAAACTGTTCAGAGTTACCTTGGATGAGAAAGTCCATAAAGAGTTTTTGCCAGATAAGCACCCAGACAAGCTGAGAAAGAACAGCTCTTCCATCAACCACAAGTCATCAGTGATTCAGAGTCATGCTAAGACATAATTCTCACCCAGTTCCAGATTTGGCCAGCGATCAAGAGGATTTCAATGCAGCCAAGGAAAAATGAGGTCTCCACCAAAATCACAGACGTCCTGAGAAAGGTTTCCTGGTGGGCGGCGGGCACAGGCACTTTTTCGGAGCATGGGAAAAATGGTCCTCAAACGCCTCGGTCAAGAGGATGGTGACGGGGGGAGGGGTACTAGATAGTGTTCAAGGTTCCTCTTTCCTAATCAGGGACGATCATGACTCTCATTCCGAGGAAAATGTCCAAGAAAAAGCCATTAGAAGGACTTTGTGCAGGTTACTCAAGAAGAAAGCAAGCACGAGGGATCTTCAGG
The DNA here is from genome assembly GCF_040938575.1 of Ambystoma mexicanum. NCBI lineage: Eukaryota > Metazoa > Chordata > Amphibia > Caudata > Ambystomatidae > Ambystoma > Ambystoma mexicanum. The sequence goes on along the minus strand of NC_090931.1, from coordinate 1,425,567,110 downwards.
CACAGACGGGACAACCATTTAAAGGCTGCTACTGTATCAGAAGGCATTGAATCAATTTGTGGTGCAGATGAGATGTAGTATGGACCTCACAGAGAATAATGCTGTTTATTAGGAAAGGGAAGTGGTTGATCTCCAGGGCGCGTATTACCATAACAGGTTCCTCAGATTCATAGTGGAAGGGACACACTTACAGATCCTGGTGCCACCCTTCACCTAGCGCCTTTGCAAAGCTTTTAGCACCCCTGGTATCTCTTCACCTGGAGAGAATCCAAATATTCTTGTGCTTAGGTCACTGGCTGGTCAGAGCAGCTCTCTAGGAGACAACAGCATCTCATCTATTCAGGACTTCTCAGTGTCTGGCAGAATGGGAATTCCTAATGAACTGGGGGAAATCTCAGCTAGTCCCATCTAAGGAAGTGACATTTATTGTAAGACAGTTCTGCATGAGAGTGGGGACGCTGTTCTTGCCAATAGACAGGGAGCTCTATCTACAGGAACAGTTGTCCAAGATTGTACAGAAGAAGGTGGCATCAGAGAGCTATTGAATGTACAAGGGCACAAGGCTTTAGGTTTGCTCATGCTGCTGTGGGTTAGACTCCATCTGAGGGCCTTGATATCACACTGGACGAAAGGGTCCCAGGAATAAGCAGGGCACTGAAGGTCTTCTCAGAGATGTCAGCGACTGAGACAGTGTTGGTAAGAACAGCCTCAGCCGTCAGAAGCCAGCAAGGGAGGGGGAACAATACCATGACTACTGGAGGGCCTGGCGAGAGACTAGAACTTCACTAGGTTAGTAGAATGTGAGAGCAGACATTTAGAGCCGGGTATTTCCATGTTTCCAGGTGATGTAACTATATCAAAGCATTTTTCAAGAGTTGTGTCACTGGTTTGGGACTCTTCTAATTGATTTTTTGCCTCCCAAGAAAAAGAATAGGCGACCAAGTTCTGCTCGAGGTATCCGATTCATTGACCATGGTGGGTGGATGCAATGTCACTGGAATGGCCCCTGGGTTTGGTATAGTAATTTCCTCCCATCCCAGTCACATCCAATATAGAAAAATAATGGACATCCCCTCCATAGTGGTATTGGTGGTTCCATACTATTGAAGAAGGGCCTGGTGTCTGAGATAGAGGGGTTCTGGACTATTCTGAAATGGTTTCCTCCTTCAAGGGAATTTCAAGGGCCCACAGTGCAAGGACCATGCAATTTCTTTTTAACATTATTGTATTGCTTTATTGCAAACCTTATACAAAACATTCACTAATATACACACATGCACAAGTATAACATCAATAGATCCAGTAAAACATTCAAGATAAAACACCACAAGGCAGTAAAATATCATAGATTAAGAACATGTGCAACATTTCTTGTTATTATAAACAATCAATTAATTTCCACTTATCTAAAACATTCACCGTCACAATCAAAATCCTTGACCAAAATTCATCCTTTTTGAACCAATCCACATCATGTAAAAATCTAGAAAACATTAACTGTAAAGATTGCAAAGCCGACATTGAACAAATATGTGCTTCAAGGTTTCAGTGCCCAGATTACTAAACCTACAAATGCCGTTCTCACTAATGTTTCCATGGGACAGGATTTTCCTTGTGTATATCCAGTTAAACCTAAGTCCCTTAAGGTTCTAAGGTACCGACTAACTGGGCATCTATTAACATAAGAGGACATAGTTCTGCAGCTCTTGTCGTCCAGGGCTAAATCCTGGAATAACTTATAGCAACGCCTGCTGTCGCGTGTATGGATACAGGCGTGCTCATAACATTTCTTGTTGACTAGTTCTGGATTTGTCATACCTTCATAGCTGCTAATATTTATAACAGACAGAGCTTTAAGACACTTGTCTTTAACATTTGTGAGACAACCTGAATCCAATCTGCTCAATTGCAGTAGCAAGGTGTGCGATATGCTATCTTCCGTCCCACTGAGTATCTTCCGATACATGCTAATGCCTTCCAACGCACCACTGTATGCACGGAGAGCAATCCAAATTCATATCTTATCAGAGCCACCGGTGCACAATTTAGAAGATTTAGTGCCTTCCGCCAGATCTTCCCCTCCAGTTTGGCGAAGTCAAAGCCTTCCGAAAGTGAACTAACCCCTAGACCATAAAGGACAGCAGGGATTACTTTAAATTTACAGAATTTCTCAAGCGGGACTAGAGTAAATCTGCAGGACTTGCAAAGAATCAATTGCATTCGAACACCAAACTGAATGCCTTTCTCATAAATCTTATCATTTAAGACCACACGCTAGGAGACATTTGTCAAAATGAAACCTAAATATCTCACAGTCTGGACAATTTACAATTTAACCTCAGCTGGCTTCCAAGAGAAGTTAGCCAACTTGGCCCTAGGGCCCTTAAAACACATGCCATTTGTCTTGGTAGCATTAATCTTTAGGGCTTTCAAAGCTGTATAGTTATTAAAACAAGTAATACGCCTGCAACCCTATTTGTGTCCGATCTAATAGCAATATGTCATCTGAACAGCTCAACCATGCAATCTGCTCCCCAGCAATTTTTGGAGGAACGAAAGCAACACGCTTTACGTATTCTCCCAAGTCAGAGAGGTATACATTAAACAGACAAGGGGCCAACACACAACCTTGCGGGAGCCATCTGCTAGTTGGAATCTCCTCTGACATACTGCCATTCATGTCCAAGCATACCCTCAAAGATGTGTTAGCGTGCAGTTGAATCAGGATGGCCAATAACTAAACCGGAAAATCAAATTCTTTCAGTTTATCCCATAGGAGGGATCTATACACCATAGCAAAGGTCTGTGTTAAAGGATAGTTCCGGGACTTTTTTTTTTATTGTCCCTAGGGGTCGGCCATGTGTTTGTAAGCATAAATCGGTAGATCGTAGAAAACTTTCCTATGGACCTTACCCGACTTTTCGCACATTATCGCACTCGAAATCAGCCTCCATTTTGTGATAATCCTATCATTTCGCCCCATCGACCTGGCTCACCTGCCTTTGCGGCACTAAATCAAATCCCCCTCCCCTGAGCCTGACATCAGCAGACGCGTACTGCCCATTTCCCAACGCCAAAGCACGTCTCGTGTCAACAATCGCTGCGCCTCAGCTATTGACGTGTTGCCATGGAAATGGCAGGACGCCTCTTTCCCCAATAAGTATAAACAGACCGTTTCACAACACACAGCAGCAGATTTTCGATTCCATTCCTCTCTGTGTGTTACTTTGAGTATTCTGTGACTCGTTTCTGTGCTCTGTTCAGCTACCTTCGCCGCTTCTAGGCCTTGTGAACACCTGTACCATCTCTGTAAATTATTTTACTTTCTTTACCACACAATGGCTACAATAATGCCATATATGTACGAGCCCGAGTACACCGAGGAGGAACTACTGAAAAGGCAAGCATGCGAAAACGATGGGGATTCGGACGGCAGTTGGGAGGACCAGTCAACGGATGAAGAGCCTGGACCATGTCGCATGGACGGCGTCTCCACCTGGTGCACGTGCAATCGGTGCGAGCTAATGCCCACTGAGGAGGAGAACTGCTGCTGCCGTGAAAATTCCGGGTGCTTGGCCTACATTTCGGAAAGCGAGCAAAGTCTGCAGGAAGGCGAGCAAAGTCTGCAATGCATCACCGAGCTGCCAGAGTTCAGGGAAGCCTGCCTCTCACGGACCGTGTTGAGGATGATGATGGTGCTTATGCACGAACTTCGCGGCACTGTTCGTCCGCGTAATCCGAGTAACGAGTAAGTATACTCTGGTTGTGATGTCAGTGATGCCACTACTATTTCATGGTCGTCTCCCACATATAAAATTACATCTACATATCATTCGAACGCATGTAAATTGGTTCCATATTGTGCATTTTCTAGATATAATTTTTTTCAAAGCAAAATGACATGTTTTACCTGAATCGACATTGATAAGAAAGTTTTGTCAGTTTAATACAGTTTGCATCTTTCTTTTTCACAGGTGGTACAGGCTGGTGGCCTATCGTTGCTTCACTTGGTGGCTTCACGGGAGGCTCGGACACCGCGTTCGGAGAGTAATACCTGCCTGTGCGGTACTTGCCATTAGACAAAATTTCCCCAGTGACAGTGGACAATACCGCGGATTTTCCCTCGATGTGCTGCAACCTCAACTTTACAATGTGTAATGTTTATTATTTATGTTTAATTAAAATCTAAAATAAAGGCCAACATATATTTCAACAATGGTTGTTTTGATTTTTTAAATGAATCTAGTGTGTCTCTGTTGAATAGCCTTCCAGTGCCTTGTCTTGTCACACCACATGTCTCCGGCCAGCATCCTCCCTCACGCTGGCCGCACACCTTCAATCCACATAACCGTTGAACCCATATATGCAGCAGTCATACATATATTATTTTGTGGGTTGGCATCAAGCGTTGGCAATAAAATGCCGTTGGATTATATTGATACAAAACATGGTTATAGGTAAATAATAAATATGGTTGATCATAATAAATCCTCTTTTTGGGCACCGGGTACAGAGATGACCCCCATATATTCTCCTGGGAGGGTGAGGTATTTATAAACTCACCCCCCTGCCTTCCATGTAGTAGATCCTGCAGCCATCCTCTTACATTCAGTTAGATGGCCTCTCCTTGGTGAGGCCCTGCGGCAAACGGGTCTTGTCTGCACGACCACCGCCCCAATCCACCCCCCCGCCCTATCAAAGGCAGTTCGCACCAGGGTACTTGTGCTGGCAAGTGGAGCTGTCAGGGAGCGATAAAGGCCAAGAGGTGCCAAAGACCATGTACACTTCAAAGTGGTCTATAGAGCATGGGTTGTTGTTCCCATGTCTACCTCCAGACCCCGTGTCTCCTGCCAAGCATCCCCCCTCTCGCTGGACGCCCCCCTGCAATCCACATAAGTGTGTCTCCATTCACGAGTCTTCCTGTGTCTTGTCTGCACGACCACCGCCCCAATCCACCCCCCACCCTATCAAAGGCAGTTCGCACCAGGGTACTTGTGCTGGCAAGTGGAGCTGTCAGGGAGCGATAAAGGCCAAGAGGTGCCAAAGACCATGTACACTTCAAAGTGGTCTATAGAGCATGGGTTGTTGTTCCCATGTCTACCTCCAGACCCCGTGTCTCCTGCCAAGCATCCCCCCCCTCGCTGGACGCCCCCCTGCAATCCACATAAGTGTGTCTCCATTCACGAGTCTTCCTGTGTCTTGTCTGCACGACCACCGCCCCAATCCACCCCCCGCCCTATCAAAGGCAGTTCGCACCAGGGTACTTGTGCTGGCAAGTGGAGCTGTCAGGGAGCGATAAAGGCCAAGAGGTGCCAAAGACCATGTACACTTCAAAGTGGTCTATAGAGCATGGGTTGTTGTTCCCATGTCTACCTCCAGACCCCGTGTCTCCTGCCAAGCATCCCCCCTCTCGCTGGACGCCCCCCTGCAATCCACATAAGTGTGTCTCCATTCACGAGTCTTCCTGTGTCTTGTCTGCACGACCACCGCCCCAATCCACCCCCCGCCCTATCAAAGGCAGTTCGCACCAGGGTACTTGTGCTGGCAAGTGGAGCTGTCAGGGAGCGATAAAGGCCAAGAGGTGCCAAAGACCATGTACACTTCAAAGTGGTCTATAGAGCATGGGTTGTTGTTCCCATGTCTACCTCCAGACCCCGTGTCTCCTGCCAAGCATCCCCCCTCACGCTGGACGCCCCCCTGCAATCCACATAATGCCACGACATATACACGTCATTCATTCACAAACACACCCCTGTTTCGAATTCTTTATAACCCACTTCATATTTCTAATGAGAACTTCTTTGCGCTTTGCTAGTCAACCCGTGAAGGTGCTGGTTATCTGCTCTTCGTCTCTGTGAACTTCCGTGACCACTTTGAGCAAACTCGTCAGTTTGCAACCTGTGAACTGCTCCCTGTTCTACGACAAGAAACTACTCTGATCCCTGCATCTAACTGTTTGTTCGTCAAGGTAAGGCCATGTACCATAATCATTTTGCGTCCAATTTTTTAATTTATATCTATTTGCTAGTAGTCATCAAATTGCATCCATGTTTTCTTTTCGTTCACGACAGTACATGCAAGGAACTAGTCACATGTTCTGAGTTTAGTCAAATTATATTTTTCTATTTTTTTAAAGTTATTGAAATACTTATCCGCATGTGAATAACGTGTATAGTTCCAAGAACCAAAACGAACCTTGCATCGAACCTTTTATGTGTCATTTAATTTTTTAACACATTGGTATTCATAGAGAATTGTTGATCTTTACTTTTCAGAACTTTCCACAATGCCTGCCTGTTCCATTGGCGGTTGCCCTTCGAAGACCCATAATAAATCTGAAGGTACTATAATGCATGTTTTCCCTAAGACAATAGATCAGATAAGAGAATGGGTTCGATATTGCGGATATCCACCGTCTGAGCTAGAAAGTAGAGTCCTAGAAGTCTTTGCGGACAAGAGGGGTGATCGATACCGCATCTGCAGCAGGCACTTTAGCTCAGACATGTACTCCACATCATTGCTAATAAAGAAGAAAACACCGCGAGCGAGGCGAAAATTGCTCTCAACCGCTATCCCCACTCTATTCGTCCACATCCCTCCACTGGTGAGTCAAGTTTACGGATTTAGCTCTCGGCCTTGCGGTAGTGTGAGTAGCATTAGCTAACCATAATTTCCCCATTTATGTCTCCACTCAATATGAAGGCGGAAGATTCTCCATCCGTGTCGTTATTGCAGTCATCAGCCACTTCAAGCGCCTATCGGGTAATCTTACTTAGCTATTCTGCCACTGACTTGTTTTAGGCATGTAAATCAATAGTTTTAATTTATCGTGTAATTATTTTACCTAATGGTACACCACAGTACTCGTCCTCTAGTCTTTGTTTTCAGTTATAATTATTGTTATCCAAAATAATGCAAGTACTGTCTTTCAGGGAGATGCTGAGGAGTCCAACGCATTGACGACAACCGTAGATGTCACTCAGATGCTCGAGGTACGTTTCCGGACAGTTCCATCGATTGAGATCATCAGATCTTGCATTCTTGTAGCGTGATTGTTACACACAATGGGCCTCATTACGACCCTGGCGGAAATCCACAGACCGGACCGCGATGGCGTACATAGCGTTTCCGCCATTGCACGAGGGAGCAAAGTGCGGCTAATCACGACCCATCGGGCACGAGCCTCACGCCATGGCGGAATCGGAAAGTCCGCGATGGCGGAAATGACCCCAAAACGCCCCTTACCGCCGCCGTACGCTGCACCAGGTGCAATACCGCCACCCATCTTTGCGGTCACCGTAATGAGCGGTCACCGTAATGAGCGAACAACGCAAATTCCGGCCACCGTAAAAGTACGGAAACGGAAGTAAAAGCATGTAGCCGGAACGGGAAACAGCACGCCGCACACCTATAAAATGAGAATCCCAACACAACCATTAAAAATCCGACCCTGACACACACCCCAACCCGTTAGCAACCCCAGTTAAAAAAATAAATATGGGAAAGGTAGCCAAGAAAGCGTGTGATCGCAAGCGGCAGGTCCACTTCTCCCGAGAGGAACTGACCGTGCACACCGAGACCCTACAGGAGAATGCCGCCGTCGTCTTCTCCAGTCAAATGACCAGGACAGCCCTTGCCAACATGAAGGCCATATGGGCCCTGGTGGCACAGCGCGCAAGTGCGGTGGGGACAACACCCCGCACGCCACAGCAATGTCGCAAGCGGTGGGACGACTTGCGGATCCGCGTACGCAGCATACTTTCTGCAAGCAGGAACATCGGCACAGCTACCGGGGGGGATCAGAATCGCCCATCAAGTTGACCCCCTGGGAGGGAATCTGCGCCTCCACCATAGGAATGGAGAGCATAGAGGGAGTCGGAGGGATGGAGAAAGGAGTGCCGACAACCGGAGAATCAGGTAGGTTGGCCAAGAGAAACAATGCGAAATCCACAAAGCACGAACATGTGCAGTACCATGTGACCCCATAGTGCAATACATACTGTGCCCTGACAGCGCACTCTAAAAGTCTGAATAAATAAACAAATCAATCAAAAAGCCAAAAACACCCCCTACATGTGCAGCATGCACCCCCTAACTGCAGGCAGCCAAATGAATGCATCCTCAATCCACACGAAAATGAGACCACCTCCAAGGCCCAGTCCCAAATCACCCTCATGTACCACCCCAATGCATGTGATACGTTGCCATTCCAATTCCCACAGACCCATAACTAACGCTCGCCCCTCTTTACTCCACCACAGGGTCTGATACCAACGACGAGCTGCAGGACACCCCTACCAGCACGCCTGCAAAGAGGGCCAGGACCAACGTCCCAAGAGACTCCACCTCAGGTGCAAGGTTCAAGACACGGCAGCAGCAGGAATCAAGTGGCAGCACACTGGAGGGGACTGCAACAGGCACCCCAGCAGCCAGCAAGTCCACAACACCAGCACCAGAGGTCCCCCCAAAGGACGTATCTGATGGCACTGCTTCTGGTGGTAGCAGCACCATAGGTGACACAGCTGTCATGCCAGCATGCTCCGATACGGAAAACAGTGCTGGCGACGTAGGTACCATCCATGACCTTTCCCAATCCCCCTGCATGTTCCATCCCCTACACCATGACGAAACCACGCAGGGGCACCCTGAAGACGACGACTGGCCAACCCCCACAAGTCCAGTGCCAGGCAACATGTGTTGAGCAGCCCCTCTGTCACACCACCGCAAATGTCCATGGCCCAGCAGAGGCAACAGTCCCTCGACCAGCTGATCGAGCAACAGCAGGAAGTGGCCACGCTACTCAAGGACCATGCAAATGAATGCGGGGGTTCTAGGGCAGCCATGGAAACATCCACTGAGACACACAAGGCACAAATAGAGAAAAGTAGTGAGAGCCTTCATCTTCAGGTGCACGCAGTTCAGCGTCAGGGGGCATGGGCACATTCCTACGTACGCACATGTTGTGCAGCATGACACATGCCATGACCATCTTAGAATCCTTCTCATGGCTGTACATGAGTGCCCCGCCAGACCTGCTGAGGCAGCGGAAACGAGCCTTCAGTAGGCCGAATGCCTGTTCAATGACCACACGGGTACGTGAGTGGGCATGGTTGTAGTCCTCCTCATGCTGGTCCTGTGGGTTCCGGATTGGTGTCAGGAACAATCTCCTCAGCGGATACCCGGCATCACCTATATGAGACAGATAAGGGGTGTCAGTGGAATGATAGTGCTAATTGGCCCCCCCACCCCTTCCTGCAAGATAAATGACGCATCAAATGGGCCACGATGTCATGCATTGAATGAGACTCACCGAGTAGCCAGGATCTGTGCCCAGCGTGTCGCTCCATGTAGCGGGGTATTCTTGAGTTCCTTAGGACCATAGAATCATGGGTGGATCCTGGAAATCTGGCACAACAATGCGTGAAGATCTTGTTCGCGTCACACACCATTTGCACATTCATGGAATGGAACTGTTTCCGGTTGCGGTACTGGGCCTCCATGGCAAGTGGGACAACCAATTCAACATGGGTGCAATCGATGGCACCGATGCAACCCGGGATGCCGCCAAGTGCATGGAATCCAACTTCCGCGTTGGTGATCTCCTGGGCCGTGCGTGGTAGTGGCTGTGCTGGTGGCCCTTGCTGCACCTGCCTTGCCATCCTCCTCCTCCTCCTTCTCCTCCGTCTCCCCTGTGCGGCCGGTTGTTGTACCTGTTGTAGTTCGTCGTCTTCTTCCAGTTGAAGTACTTGCAGTGCTATCTGCTCCCCCAGGGCCAACATCGCTAGTGCTGCCGGTCGCATTTTGGAGTGGTAGTGGTCGTGGGAGGTGCTTGGGTCTGCTATATATGTGCTGTCGGCCTGTATGGCTTCCACCTGTGCTGATTGAATTAACTCTGTGGCAGATGCAATCCATTCTGGGCGAGCACGTCCCGCCCGTAAGGCTGCATATGGCCGCATGGCATCTTGGGATTGCAGTCATGTATCAAATCCCGATGACAGTGTGATGTACGTTGTAAGATCATTTTGCTATGCTCACATTTTTACACATGCTGTATTTACTATCGCAGGCATACTTGTGGGGACTCAGTGGTATGTAGGGCTCGATCAACGGAGGACCCTCATGCAGCACAACTACGGACTTCACCGACGGGCGTGGCCTCCCAATCGTGATAGCAGCCAGTTAGCATTATCACACACAGCCGCACTAGATTGATATATTAGTGGATGCAGGCATTCACAGACGCGTTTTCGGGCGTAATGTTGCAAATTAGGAATTCGAAGGTCAGCGTTCGTGGTCTTGTAGTAGCGGCGGGGATACGCCCACAGGTCTTGCTGGAAATGTAACGTTCTATTGTAGAATGTCCTTGGGACAGGGCCCATAACGAGCAAGCAATGAATGATATTCATTGAATGGCATGCGCAAGAGCGTAGTGGCCGATAAGGCAGGACGTTTAATAATCCATGTTGCCACACAACACTGAAGATCCTGCCAGGTGCACAGTGATTTTTGCAGACTGCATTACGCACAGACGCAATGGAAGCTTCTAATATTATGTGAGTGAATATACATGCGATTGCATGGCGGGATGAGGGAATGATGAATGGATGCAAGGAAACAGACGTTGGCAATGGTGTATTTACCCCTGTTGTCTACATAATGTTTCGCTGCTACTTTAGGGGGGTATATGTTCCGTTGGAGTGGCCGTGCATGCATATGGGTGTGTATTCTGTGTGTGTCATGAGGTGTGTGATGCATCAGGAGTCCCGTTATGCATTCGGTTGATTTGTCTTTCTTTTGGGTGTCAGGTATCTGGTGCCCTTTTGCAGATGCCATCTGTACGCCACTCCTCCAGATGGATTTTACCCTCGACACCTGCAGCTTCGGGTGAATCAGTGGAGCACCATTACGATCTTATGGGACGATCGCCAATGGGCCACATGCCCTTACGCAGTACTGGTGGCTAGGTGTGACATTTCGGCCTTTCAGCTGGACTAGTGCCTGCCTCATGGGACGGACCTGCGGTTCTTGGCCCTTCCATGTTGCCTTTTGGGACGTCGATGTAGGCCCTGTGTGACATGAAGGGACAGGGCGTCACACAAGTGGAAGCTGGTCTATTGTAGCGGATGCGGACCTCGGTGATGATGGATGTTCTGGTGTTATTGTGCATTTTTGTGCTGTGCCTTTGTCATTTGGATGTCCATTTATTATATCATTTCACTTTTACTACGTGTTGCGTAATTCATTGCAGGTGATGTATCTATTTCCTATTAGTGGCGCTATGTTTCGTGGGTTCATCTGCATTTATTGTGTTCCGCATTCTGTGTTGCGTTGCGTGGTACTGTACTGGCAGCGATTTCCTGCGTAGCACTGTATGGTGACGGATTGGGCGTGATTGTGACTGTTTACATGATGTGCTGCTCATGGGAGGGGGATTAGCTTTTTGCCAACTGGTGCCTGTCAGCCAGGTGGATTGGTGGGATGATGGGATTATCAGTATATGGATGGTCACAGGTGCCTGTGTTTGCGTGCGTTTGTTGGAGGGGACTGGGGTCATGTCCATTGGAATTGAATCTGTATTCGTGCCATCTGTGTCCTGCAGCTCCTGTCGGACCCTCTTGTGATGGCCTGGCTGCTCAGTTGCTCTGCCGACTTGTGTGGTACGTGCTTCTGCTGATGGTTGGTTTTTTAACTGGCAAGAGTACAGGGCTGGTGCAATCTCCGTCAGGATACTGCTTTGGGGGTTGCCTTGCGCTGGTGGCAAGCGATGGGGGACTACTGTTGTAGTGTGTCATGTATTCTTGCTTTTCATTTTGGTGTCCTTGTACCTTCACATGCCTGTGCTGCTTCAGTACGGCTATGGTGGCATGCCGTGCATGGATGGCCACTCACGGGGCGCTTTGAGCCCCTGCATGCATTTCTACGTTGGCATGCATGGGTGAATTGTAGTTTTCACTGGTTGCATGGTGTGAGTACATTGCGCCTGCCAGGAGTTGTGCAATGTGGCCAGGGAGTGGAGTACAGGCACTCAGTGGGCCATTTACGGTTGGTTCACGATGCCGTATTTCTCGCCATGGCGGATTGGTACTTTCCGCCGTCCTTGATGGCGTTCAGTACATGTCCGCTAAGGTCGGAATTCGCGTACCATTGCGCCATGGCGGTCATTCCGGTTTTGCAGGGCGCGCGTGCGCGTACTTGGTGCAGTTAGCGTTGCCGTTCACTGCGGTGTCGCTAATGGCATCGTACTTTACGGTGACGGGTCATAATCGCAACGAGCGGTATTCGATGGCGGTATTGCATTTCCGCCATCGTTTTTCCATTTCCGCCAGGGTCGTAATGAGGCCCAATGTTTCTTTCGTTTTTAGCCATTGGTATGTCCTTCTGTCGTCGCCCTCCTATGTGTCTTCTTTTTTCAATATTGTGTTCATTACTAATGAAAGTCCTATGTTTCAGGGAGTCGATGGAGCATTAGTCCAAGAAGAAGGGGGAGCATGCAGTTACGGGTCGGCGCAACAGCTTGCAGAAGTGTGCACCGCAGTTACAGCGTCCCTTGATGTTCTTATGCATTTCGAGGTATGGATACTGACAGATCGATCAAGCGAGATCAAATGACGTGATTACATCCGCTATACTTCCTTATTTATTAACGCAAGTACTATGTTTCAGGGAGCTGACAGAGCTTCTTCTACAAGAACATCACCCCTAGTAGTTGATGCAGATCTCTGGGTGGTGACACTTCCAACGATGGAGCAAATCGAATCATATTTAGATATCCATTCTTTATTTTAGACAACTCATCAAAGATTGTGCAGGTCTATTTAGATGAGCCGTTGACGCCTGCACAAAGTTTATGTTCTTTTTAACAAAATAGAAAACCATACTAATGCAATTACTGTGTTTTAGGGAGTTGCTGAAGCGTCATCTTCAATAATATCATCAATGGAAGTCTATGCGGAGCCCGAGGTATGGATCTTGACAGTTCCATCTAACTAGATCAACAATGCGTGAACTATTGTCGTTTGAATGTTCTACACAATGCGTTCATTCGTGTTTTGCTATTGAGATGTACGTATGGGTATTGGTCCCCAAGTACATTTTGTGTTTTCAATATTATTATACATACTAATGAAAGTTCTATGTTTCAGGGAGTCGATGGAGTGTCAGTGAGTGATGGATGTGCTTATCATGAAAATATAGTCGTTGCAGCGCGAGAGGAAGTGGAGACATGCACACACGAGTCGGAGCAACAGCGTCCAGATGTTGAAGTTCGAGGCAAGAAAGTTTCAAAGAAAAGAAAGCAAAAGAAGGTTAGTGTCCTGTTCACTATATTATGTTGTCTTTCACTGTCAATAGTTCAATACTGTAAGTTGTGTTTAAACTGAACATCCCTTTTCTATTCTGTCCTCTAGTTGCGAGTGGGTGTAAGAACTAGATCTACACAGACAGTGAAGCGAACGAGAGATGTTGCTTGTCAAACCTTTTGGCAGGGACTTGAGACTGGAGATGCATCGTGCCAATGGGAAGAATATGAAGTGATTGACAACGGAGCTATACCACCACCAGCCATTGATAGTGAATGTCCTCCTGGTAGTTTGGATGCAGTCGGAGATCAATTCACAGAATCCACACCCGCAAAAAATAAGAGCGCGAGAAAGTTGAAGACATTGTTTTTTTCTCCCATCTCCGGACAAGGAACAGTTGTTGCAGTGGAAGAGAGTGACATGGACGACAATGAAACACCATCAGTATCACTCAGCATAGCGGAAGACGATATCAGAGATTGTACCTTTCATGCGAGTGACATGTCCTCAACGTTACAGGCCGAACCAGCTGGGATGCAGAGTGACAGTATACGGAAAGAGGCCAAATTCATTGTATTCGATAGCTGTTTGATGGATATTATTATGATGATGAAATGTGGGCATTGGGTTGGTGGGGAAGTATGTGGGAAGCCATTGATTAATGTGACTCGTGCAATTCGAGGCACTAACCTTAAAATACATGCCACCTGTACACAATATCATCCGTTCGCATGGTCTGCACAACCCATGCTGGGGCAACTGCCAGCAGGCAATCTACTTTGTGCAGCGGCCGCACTTTTTAGTGGTTCAAGTTTTAAAAAGTTACAGTATTTCTTTCAGTTTGTGGGAATCCATTTCATTGCGAAAACTCAGTTCTACAAATACCAAACCGATTATCTATTTCCAGCCATCAGCGAAGCTTGGAGAATGGAAAAAATGTCAATGGAAAGTACATTCGCGGGCAAACGCTTCAGGCTAGCCGGTGATGGACAGTGCGACAGCCCAGGATTTTCAGCCAAGTACTGCACCTACCACTTTCAGGGCATGGAAAGTAAGAAAATTGTGAGTTCGGTGGTCGTGCAGGTGTCACAAAGTACATCCTCAGTGGCCATGGAGAAAGTTGGCTTTGTAGCATCATTGCAAGAACTACAATCGCGGGGAATGGTGATCGACCTGATAGCCACGGACAGACACGTTTCAATTGCCAAGACAATGGGCCTCATTACGACCCTGGCGGTCCGGAAATAACGGTGGCGGTAAACCCGCCGCCACCGTTGTTTCCGGACCGCCTGATCCCGACCCCTGCAGGCGGGAGGTGCTGTTCCCGCCAGGTCTGACCTGGCGGGTTTAACACCTCCCGCATGCAGGCGGACGTGGAAACACCGGCAGCATTACAAGATGCTGCCGGTGTTTCCATGATCCCGATTCCCATTGAGTCCCATAGGACTCAATGGGAATGGGGATTTACACCATTCCGCCTCCGTGATTCCCGGAAAACCGGGGTTGTAATGCCCCGGTAATTCCGGGAATCACGGAGGCGGAATGGTAATACGAGTCCGGCGGTAACCAGGCGGTTTTACCGCTGCGGTTACCGCCGGACTCGTAATGAGGCCCAATGAGAGAAGAGTACAAAAATATAAATCACCAATTTGACGTATGGCATCTTGCAAAAACAATCAATAAAAAATTGTCGGCTGCAGGAAAAAAAAAAGATATGCAAGGTATTTCACAGTGGTCCAAGTCAATCAGCAACCATCTTTGGTGGAGCTCAAAAACATGTGAAGGGTCGTTGGAAATTCTACTGGAAAAATGGCGGTCAGTAATGTTGCACTGCAGCAACGTACATCGATGGTCGACAAATGAACATTTCCACAAATGTGAACATGGCCATTTGTCCACAGAGGAGGCACGGAAGAAGAAGTGGTTGATTCCTTCATCACCCACTCACAAGGCCATTGAAAAGATTGTATTTGATAAAACTATAACAAGAGATTTGAGGGGACTCACGGAATTCTGCCACACAGGAGATTTGGAGGTGTTCCACAATATGTGCCTAAAGTACAGGCCCAAAAGATTGCATTTTGGCATGGAAGGCATGATAAATCGGACTCTTCTAGCGGTCTTGGCACATAACCATAATGTTGGCCGTCAACAAAGTAGGACTTTAGGGACGCTTCGCTACAATAAGGCCTTCACTAAAAGAAGTAAACAATGGGTGATCAAACCAGTGTTTGAGGATATGCAATATGAGTTTATTGAGAGACTTATCGTAGATGTCCTCGATAGGCACATACATGGAGTGGTGAACGAACCTATGCAGGGGACAACTGCATTGCCACCCAACATTGCCTCTGTTCCATGTCCACCTAAAGCAGAGCTCATTGAGAAATACACATCACGGTTTAAATGATTGTAATTTGATTGTCTGTTCTCTCGAGTCTCCTCATGTTGCAGGCCCATTGCATATGTGTAGCTATGTATTGTGTAAATAAAAGTGATTGCTCAGTGTACATGCAATGTGTCTCTCCACCCTTGCCCCTCCCTTCACCGTGCAGTAGTGCGAACCACCCGGGTGTCACCTGTGACTTTGCTCTCGAGTCTCCTCATGTTGCAGGCCCATTGCATATGTGTAGCTATGTATTGTGTAAATAAAAGTGATTGCTCAGTGTAAATGCAATGTGTCTCTCGAACCTTGTTCATTTGCGCATTAAATTAAACCAAACAGTAATATAAATCATTTTTACAAAAATTATAGAATGTTTCCGTATTACAAACACATGGCCGACCCATAGGGACAATAAAAAAAAAAGGCACGCAGACAAGATGCCCTTACACTAACTGCAGCGAACTAGAAATGTCTGCTCGCTCAAAGTGAAGGTCAGCTGCTTTGATGTTTTGCTCGGGTGGCGGAACGGCCCACGACCCAGTATAAGGTTCTATTGTGATTTGACCTTGACAGGCCGGGACCATCCCGAAAGACTAAGAAAAGATAATGAATAAAATTTCAGAAACGAAACGATGAGCCACGTTCATTAGAAGAAGTAACGTCGGCAAAGAAGGAGTGGTGTTTCGGGTCTGCCCTACACAGAGACAAAATGGAAAATGCAAATATAATGTAAGTAACTTTTGATGAGTTTATACCGCAATTTAATTACTATACAGTGGCTTTATAGACGGGTTCAGTTGTACTTGTTCGTTCTATGTGGCATATTGTTTTCTACCCTTTCTTGAGAACCATCTCCTTTTACGGAAGCACCTCAAAACCTTCGACTTTGCTTCTGCTTTCTCTCTCCCTCTCCTCTGCTACAACTGGTCCACTGTCTGCGACCTCGGTCCTGGGCCCTTCCACTCTCCACCTGCACTGCCTCCCTGTCAACCCCTGCACTGGGGGACTGTCTCAGTATCGTACAGCCCCCCCCTTCCCAGCACTTGTTCTGCACTTACCTTGCACTTGCCACCAGCTGGCCCTATTTATTTATTATTTTATGCTACTTACCTTGTACTCCCCTCCCCCCCCTCCCTGCCTCGCCACGCCTTTAAACACTTGTGTACACCCAGTAGCGCTGTCCTAGCTATGAAATGAATAATTTTAATAAGGATCTGATGGTGAGACTAATTTCATTTTTTATGTTTTTAGGTACGTCATTCACTACTGTCCATGCCACGAATACCAGACACCGGCGGACGGCTTTTTTAGCCGCCAGTTGCTTCTCCGCGTGAACAACGTTACCACCCTGACCATTTTATGGGACGATCGCCAAGTACAAGTATGCCCTTACGCGGTACTAACGGTTAGATGCAACATACCTACCGTTGTGGTGGCCTAGTGCCTCGTTGTTGGAACAGCCATGCGATTATCAGTGCGACCGAAGAGCTTATTGTTATCGTAAACCAACACCCTGTGTACTGCACACGGACATTGCTTCCCTCAAGACGAACTAATTTGGATCGAGAGCAAAGAAAAATGCAAATCGCTGAATATTCTCTAAACATTTGATGTCCAATAAATGTACTTTGCCAAATGTACAATCTTGCCGTTTGCTTTTAAACCACGGTTTCACATTCCGAATTGTGGCGCTGTATTGTGAGATGCTCTAAGACCCTGTGTACTGCACACGGACATTGCTTCCCTCAAGACGAACTAATTTGGATCGAGAGCAAATAAAAATGCAAATCGCTGAATATTCTCTAAACATTTGATGTCAAATAAATGTACTTTACCACATTTACAATCTTGCGGTTTGATTTCAAAGTACAGTTTCATATTCCGAATTGTGGCGCGCTGTATTGTGAGCTGATCTGTGTTGATTTCCGGGTTCTGTGTGGAGTCGCGTAGAAGACGCCTGGGCGCGTTTGCCTACGCAGCACAGTAACGTCACGGGGAGAGGCGGGGAATATGAATGTTTTGATGAAGTCTGTTTCAGGGGCAGGGGATTTGATTTAGTGCCGAAAAGGCAGGTGAGCCAGGTCGATGGGGCGAAATGATAGGATTATCACAAAATGGAGGCTGATTTCGAGTGCGATAATGGGCGAAAAGTCGGGTAAGGTCCATAGGAAAGTTTTCTACGATCTACCGATTTATGCTTACAAACACATGGCCGACCCCTAGGGACAATAAAAAAAAAGTCCCGGAACTATCCTTTAAGTCTATACAGGCTAGGTACAGAGGCGGAGCACCCTTCTTACAGGCATTTTCTATGAGCGCATTAGTTATAAGACCGTTAACTCCCGTACCCATGACTCTCCTGAAGCCAGTCGGGAACTTTGACAGGTGGTGCGTCTCCCTCAGCCAAACTTCAATTTCCTTACGTATGACAACGAAAAGATTGTTCATCCACATTTCAGAGGGCAATGGGACGATAGCTTGCTGGACTGGTACGGTCTCCATTTTTAAAAATGGGAAAGATGTTAGAGGTTTTCGCTGTTTTAGGGGTTTCTTTGATCTCCAAGATATTTGTGAAGCGTAAATAATTGCTGATGCCCAGAATTCTGGGGCAGCCTTCAACACTCTATTACTTAACCCATTAGGGGCAAGTGCCAGTGAATTAGAGACAGACTGCACTAGTTTTAGGATCGAATCTTCTGTCATAGTCAAGATCCAATCCCCATTGATTAAGGCCTTCAGCTGGGATTGAATACTCCCTTTAGAACGTTATCCATTGCTTCTGTGCAACCGGATTGGTTTGCGAATCAGCTTGGAACCTGTTCTTATTCTTGAGAAAAGTCCAGAAGTTCTTCCCATTGCAATTTCAGACTGCCTATAACATACACTCTCCATCTTTCTGCATCAAGAGATATCTATGGGACTTAACCCAATTTGTGTAGCTCTGTTTCAATGGGGGTCATTACGAGTGAGGTAAGGGTAAGGGGTAAGCGGTAAGGGGTTAACGGTGGCGGTAAAGGTGCTGATGCCATCAACCCCTTACCGCCCTATTACGAGGTCTCCTTGCGTAAAACCAGGCGTCCGTAGCAGGTCCCGCGAGGACTCCACCATGCTAACAACGGGCCTGTTACTAACGGGCCCGTTGTTAGCATGCTCCCCATTCCCGTTGAGCCCTATGGGGGCTCGAATGGGAATGGGGAGGTACCGGGTCTGGGTTCCTTGAATGAGGAATTACCGGGTCCTCCAAGGTTGGAATGGCACGGTAATTCCTCATTCGAGGAACCCTGACCCGGTACCCGGTAAGGGGGTAGCCATGCCGCTAATAGCGGCATGGTTACCCCTTACCTCGTAATGGCCCCCAATGTCTTAGCAGGGCCCTTCTTCAACCCAAGGTCTAGATGTCTACTATTTAATTATCTTAACTCCTGTCTCAGTTGCCTTTTTCGACTCTGCAGAATCTCATCATGTATATGCACCCGAGAGCTTACACTATTACGGTGCCCTTGACCATTGGATTTTACCACCGCACGAAGGATAAAAGTGGAAAGAAACTCAGAGGGGAAAGCAGTAGATTATTGCTTAAACGTAGACGAAGCCCAAAATCTACACATTTTTGGATTGAAGACATCAACCCATCTGGGAATCCATGTAATTCTAGTCTCATTTTGGCTAACCTCCAAATTTCTACAGGCTTAAGAGCAATTAGATCCTAAAGACAATCCAACAGTAGCCACCAACATGCAGTGATCACTGAAAGGATGGCCCCTAAATATCAACTGTGTAGATCTATGATAGAGGTGGGCGGTAAGGCACACATATTTATTTATTTATTTATTGGGCATTTGTTCCGCCTTCAGTTCAAGCTGCAGCAACCAAGTCCAATCCTCTACACTTCCCGCATGTGGCTTTAATACCTCACAGAAGCCGTACATGATATTTCCATCATTGCATCAGGGTCCATGAAAGCATTATGTCGCTGACCATGAGTCGGCTCAGGGATCCGTACATAAGGGCTATGACAAAGGGGCTGGTTTCCCACCAAGGGGTTGTGGGCCAGAATGGAAAGGGCTAGGGCGCCGGTCGTAACCCATAGTTCTTAGCACCTACTGCTCTATATGGCACCTTTATATCAGTTCTAAATCCATCAAAGTCTACAACTTTGTCTACAACTTCAATGTCCTGAGTTGAAATGAGCCTTGGCCTTGGTCGTGGACATTTGCTAAACAATGCTAAAATGTTTGAGCGATTTAACAAGAGCTGGTTGTCTGCACTCAACTTAAATGCTCAAATTAAATTAGATGAGATACCAGCTAAAACTGTGGCTTGCAGTGTATTAAGTACAGAGGTCTCAGAGGAAGGACAATTAGTCTGTTGCTGAGAAACAACCAATTGTATAGCAGGACAACTCTGTAAGCCAACTCCATTCCCTGATTCTCAATCTTGGGAGCATTGGATTGATATATTAGACTTGGTTTGGAGCACACAGATTCCTAAATTCCGGCTTATTCTTGTTTCTTCCATATTGTGCCAACAGATCTCTGTCTTCAGCTGGGGCCTCCCTCTGGAACAGCCTCCCTGCCACTCTAAAACTTGAGAAGAACCATCTCTGGTTCCGGAAGAACCTCAAGACCTTCCTCTTTGCTTCTGCATTTGCCCACCTTCACCCCTGCTGATCTGTTCTCTCTTGGCACCATGCACCTGGCCACCCTATGTTCCTCCAGGCCCAAGTACCTGCTCACCCTGCCACCCTCCTGCACTGCCTCCAGGTCACCCCTTGCACTGGAGTTTGCATCTGTTCCCATACAGACCCCCCTTTTTTCTTCCTGCACTTTTCAGGCCTACCCTGTCTGTTGCCTTAAACCCAGCACTTGCCACTTGCTGGCTGCACTACCATTGTTTGTTGCCTTTATTGTTTATTTACTATTATTTATTACTATTTATCCTTCTCCTTTGCTCTGCACTTTCCACTCCTTCCCCTTCCATGCACTTTTCCCCTCCCCCTCTTCCATGCTCTTGCCGTTCTCAATGTCACTGGGCCTTCCTAGTAAGATCGTTGTTTTGTTCTCCCCTGTTGCCCTCCGTTGCCTTGTCGCGCTCTGAAACACTTGTGTACGAGCGCGATAGAAATAAAATATAATATCATATCATATCATAACCCCCCTGTTCTGAAGTGGCAAAGAGGCCCCCTGCTTACCAGGAGCAGGAAGCCCCATTAATGATGGAAATGTAATCGCAGAGGGGCTTTAAGAGTACAACCTTTGTGAATGACGCTATCTAAGACCATAATCAGAGAGGTTTGCGTCATTTGATCCCTGTCGCTGAGCATTCTGCTGTGTATATTAGATGTTAAAGGGATTGCTGAGCCTGTACCGGTTGAAACCTTATTCTTCACTACGGTTTCTACCAGCTGAACCCTTAAGTTGCCCGAATCTGTAGATTGCCCCAAGGCTTCTGCTGCTCCGGCTTCCGTTAGAGGTAAGGATCGGAGGAACCTACGGCAGTTCCTCTCGATGTGTCCACGCTTTTTAATCCTTTTGGATTTCCTCTTCGATGACATTGCTCGAGCCTTCTGCGCGTTTGCTATTTTATCACTTGCACCCCCACTATTGACTGAACATCCTATGGTTGCAGATGCGACTACCTCGGAGCCATCCTTAACTTGCGATGGCCCACGAGCAATCAAGATTGTGGTCTCCTTTGGCACAATGTCAAATGGAGTTTGAGGAACAGAGTTTATTGTCCCCCCCATCGAGCCGAAGTATTGAGCATTTCTAACTTCAAGTTGATTTCGCTCAGAGTAATTCTATACGCTCTAACTTTGTCTCGAAAGTTGTCATACAATTCCACGAAAGCACTTAACACCGAGTTCAAGGCGGATATCGTTGGAGCCGACCGCTTGATTCTTTCATCGGCTTCTCAGAGCGTATGATATAAGAGAGCACGACCCTCCTCATTCGAAGTGACTGTAAAGATCGAGATATTGATAGGCAGCAGCTCCGTTAGCATGGAAGGAGTTCCAGAGCCCAGGTCTCCTTGCTCAGTAATTACAATATTCTGGTGGTAAATCTGTCAAAATACCATGCAATAGAAATACTGTTAACAACACTTGGTGGTGGCAGTGTTAGTCACCATTAATTTGGAGTCCATAGGATGGCATTGGGGATTTCGGCAGAATTACCGCTGGTGGAATTACCAATTCCACCAATTTTGCTGATTGTTAGTCAGAAAGTTGGAGGATTTACGGCCGGCGTGATGCTGGAGGTAAATCCACCACTCTAGGGCCAAAATCGTAGTATGGCGCAGCAGGAAAAGTGGCGGTAATTCCATTACTGCCACTTGTTTCCAGCACTGCCATACTCGTAATGAGGCCCAAAGTCTGCATGCACCAAGGCACTGCTCTCACCTCCCTGCCCATTCTGCTTGATGGTTAGCGGGGGCTATGACTCCCCTCATTTAGCTCCAGCATACTAGAATCATTGATACCTTTTCTATCCAAAACAGCATACATCGGCTGGGAAATCACAGGTCGCATCTCAGTACTGGTCCCGGTGGCAGAGAAGGAATCCATGATTTTATGCTGTGCTATGGAAGTTACTGGTGAGGCTTCTAGGTTTTTACAATCCTCGCCACAGGCTTATTTTTGACGTGGACATCCTGCTGCACGGACAAGTCTGATATAATAAAATCGTCCCCTGGAGCTCCTGGATCCCCTCGAAGGGACCTGGGCACAGACGATATAGGCGGTGCCTGCTCCCTCAAAGCTATATCATTCTGAACCATTTTATTTAGGTACTTATTTGTGTATTTATCAAGTGTTCTAAACCCAGAAGCATTAAGACCCTGGTTACAGAGTTTGCACAACAGGTAAAGCAATATGCACCTGTGTTCAAAGGAACCCGTAGGTGAGTCAGACAAGGGTTGAAAAGGAATCCGTAGGTGAGTCAGACAAGGGTTGAAAAGGAATCCCTAGGTGAGTCAGACAAGGGTTGAAAAGGAATCCGTAGGTGAGTCAGACAAGGGTTGAAAAGGAATCCCTAGGTGAGTCAGACAAGGGTTGAAAAGGAATCCATAGGTGGGTCAGACAAGGGTTGAAAAGGAATCCCTAGGTGAGTCAGACAAGTGTTGAAAAGGAATCTGTACGTGAGTCAGACAAGGGTTGAAAAGGAATCTGTAGGTGAGTCGGACAAGGGTTGAAAAGGAATCCATAGGTGGGTCAGACAAGGGTTGAAAAGGAATCCCTAGGTGAGTCAGACAAGTGTTGAAAAGGAATCTGTACGTGAGTCAGACAAGGGTTGAAAAGGAATCCGTAGGTGAGTCGGACAAGGGTTGAGTCCTGTGAGAACAGCAATGTAGTAAGCTGTTTGCGGAATGCCCAGTAAGATTGTTCTGATCTCAGTGTCAAGGGTAGAGCATTCCAGTTCCTGGAGGCAATGGCCGGGAGGCTCATCCCCCCAGATTTCTTTAGTCTGAATCATGGGGTGGTAAGTCGGTGGCTATGGGAGGGTCGAGTGGGTCTTGACTGCGCTTTTTGATATTTTGAGAAAGGTACTTGGGGGCAGTCTTAGAGAGGCATTAGTGTGATGGCTAATGTTTTAAAGATAATGCGCTCGCAAATCGGTACCCAATGCTCGCAGTGCATAGCCAATTTGATCACTAGCTGCGGACACAGAGTTGTTTTCGAAGTAGATATGAGCCCTTCCCTGCCATAATTGACTTTGCGCTGTATTGCCACCAAATGCGATGTCCGCTGCATCAAGATGCCGACAACTACCGAACTCTGCACCCCTCCACAGACCTCTGCAGCGCTCCGCAGACCTCTGCAGCGCTCCGTTTGCACTCTGAGGTTTTCAAACGTACAGTTGTCACTCGAAAAGCGGTTCTCCAACAACACCACTGCCAACAAAGTGCAAGGACCATCCAATAGTCAATGTGGAAATTGAGAGGACAGGCTACATAGGTTGGCTTGTTGAAGTCGGTTGCAGAATTAATCCTGCACTGAAGTCAGTCATCGACGCTCAGATTCAATGATGGGCACTTTCTTAATACACTTTGCTAGTATTATAGCGTGGTGTGGAAGGAATAACATTGTTGCTTTAGAGTGTGGGGGGGTACAGTGTTGCAATTTGTTCAAGATGGCTACCACAAGCGATGAGCAGTCTCATTTCTGTGGGCTCAGTGGACAACAAACACATGATTTGATGAGCATTAGAATGAGAATGCAGAGAGAGACAAGATAGCGGGATAGCTGCTTAAGTGTTCATCACTGAGTGATTCATGGCACATGCAAGTACTCCTCCCTGGTTTTGCCCTTGCTCCTCAGTTCACTTCAGGTGGCTGCCTTTGAGCTCATTGATTCTATGAGTAGAACATTTACTATGATTCTTCAGATTTTCACCAGACTGTGGGATGATTTACCTCCAGCATGATGCTGGAGGTAAATCCCGTACTCCAGGGCCATACTCGTAGTATAGCAGTGTGGGAAAAGTGGTGGTAATTCTGTTAACACCAATAATTTCCTGCACCGCCATACTTGTAATGAGACCCATAATCAGAAACATTGATCATGAGATTGGATCAACCCTTCCGAAGAGGAAACGTGTCACTGTGTAAATGTTAAAAGAGTAATGCTAGAGTGTATACGAGGAACAGGGGCCTTCATGAAGACAATTTGTTGGTGACATTTGGAGCCTCAGGTTCTGGAAAGAAGGCATCTGTGGTGTTTATTAGCCAATGTATTTGGTTGCTCATCGCCAAGGTGTTTGCAACAGCAGGCCAACAGCTCCCAGAACATCTCCACACGAGGTCAGCCAGAGGGTTGGCCACATCCTGGGTCAAGACAGAAGACAGCAAGTGGGGCGAATCACAATACATGTATTAAGCAGCATACATTAAATGTGGACATTCCATCAGTAAATTCTGTTAGGTACTGATATTTTGCGATCTATACTTACTGTGGATAATGTTTTCAGATATGTTGGTCAATAAAAATGGGGATGGGGTGTGCAGTAGCATTCTATGCGTCAGTGTATTTGTTCAGAGCCCCTAAGATTAAGAGCTTTGATATACCTCAAAGGTATGTACTCGAGCAAGGTAGCAGGATGTGGAGGTAAGGATTGGGTTACTTACTGGCAATCTTTGTTACTCCTAGTGCTAATCTTCCTCATAACAGTACATACGTCCCTACTCATCCTCCTGATGTATGAAAGGGTCTGTGATCACACTTGGAACTATAACCACGTTTTCCAGGATACAGGGCGTATTATACCGGCAAAGGGAGAAGGGGCGTGGCTAAGCAGAGTTTTAGAAATAGGCTCCTGTCATGGAGGTTGTTATCTCAAAGGTATAGTGATCAAAGTGTGCGGGAGTGGTGTTCCACTACTTTGTTTTCTCTGTTTACCATTCCTCTACTTTTTATAACCAAAGTCACCATTCTATATAGAGGATCTGTCCATTCATGTCCCTGTGCAAGTGTAAAGTTGTAATAGGATAATAGGAGCCTTAGTTACTAGTCACTATTGCAATGCCCCGGCCGCCACACCTTGTCACGCGTTGCACTATGCTTCCGCCTACTCTCTCCCCTGCTGAGACCACAGTTCCTCTACTTATTTCGGTGCACTTCTACCACTGCAAAGGTAAGTGCTGTCACAAGGAAGAATAGGACTAGGTGTAAGGAATATTACTGGTAAGTAATGCAATCATTAACATGGTGGCTTGTACAAAACATGATGGTTGCACAAAATGGCATATCTGTACAATTATGCTCCAGTTGTGCTAAATTATACAAGGACATAGAGCAATAGTGCAGGTAGTGGCAAAAAGCCCCAGGAGACAGTTGTGAATTATTTTTTGAAGGGAAGGATGATAGATTCACCGTCAGTAGGTTCCGTGGGATGGAGCAGCTGGGCGGTTCCTTGATTGGCATGATTTTGTCCACCCCCTCAATCTTCTCCGGGCACCCCAAACGTGAAGGCCCAGGATGCACTAGCCTACCGGGAAAATCGCATATATATCATATGGCCTGTTCCCATTGCGATTATGTCTGGAGGGAGTAGAGAGGAACCATATATGCTGCCTGCTGACCTCACACCTACTCCAAGCCTGGGCACACATATGCTGTGCAAAAAAATCCATACGTAGGCTTCAACACCGAAAATGGTTATAGGTGAATTGGAAACTAAGGGCCTGATTCATGGAACGTTTTCCAATGGGATTTCGCCATTATAAAACACTTCCATGAATCAGGCCCTAAGTATGATGTGTACATTGTACCAGACGAAATCCATCACCAAGCAATCCAATAAGCAACCTGAGGTAGCAAAGGTAGAGGCAAGATGTATTTCCATGGAGCTGTGGAATAAAAGACAGGTAAACTGGCATTGCACCCCTGTCCCAAAAATGCAGCCCAGGAGCACAGAAACGTCAGGGTTTGATAGGGATTTACACAATGGGCCGAGCCATACACACACAAATGCATATGATACAGTTAGTCAATTACACTAAGAATGAACTTCCTGATGGAACATCCTCTGACCTTGGAGACCATGGGCTTACAGCATCATTCAAGACCTGTATAATTCTGCTGAGCCTGCCCACGTGGCATAGACCACAGCTGCTAGCGAATCTTTCCATTACACATAATAAGACATGATCAGACACATATCAGACATATATCACCCACATGAGCCCTGTCATGGTTCTCAGGCGGCTAAACACACCTTCATGTGACGACCCCTGGGCAGAGTCAGATTGCTATTTGTTTCTTAGGTGGCAGACATTTCGAGTAGTACCGAAGAAGAAGGTTTTTTGGTATAATGAGTCGCAAATTCTGCATTTTCAAGAACATTTGTTCAGTAAGACTTGTCAAAATTACTGGCTGCACCGTGAAGTAGCTTATCAAACTGAATAATACAAGTTTGAAGTGTTAATTGCAGGCACAATGCGCTCCCCTAACTAATAATTATTTTGCAAGCCATCATTTAATTTTAAGAAAGGGCAATAGCATCATTACCCGTACATGAGACCACTATTGCAGCAACAGTGACCTGGTGGTTGATACACTGCAAACCAACCAATGTCAACAACAAGAAAAAGAAAAGGACCAGATACTTGTGCGCTGTGGTTCAAAATTATATCAAATCAAATCACACGACGAAGACCAATAGTGATATACATATCCTGATATATATATATTCCACATGGCGATATCCTACAATAACTGATTAGACAGCACGCACCAATGTTTCGCTCCCCTGGGCTTTGTCTAGGTAATGTCAGAATTAAGTCATATAGTTAAACAAACACAATAATACATATCCTACCAAAACCATATTCCTGATATAGATGTACATTTCATTTTTGTCAATCCTAAAGGTACGTATCATCCTCTAATCTCCCTGGATGTTCCATGATCTTCAATGACAATTATCTAAAAGGTAAGGGAGAAAATAACAAATAGCTTTGTGAGATATCAAAGAAGAAATGGGGCAAATCGATCAGTTTCCAAACGGTCATGTGTACCATATCTAAAGTCATAATAAAATAATAGATTGGGTTAAATTTAGTTTAGGTTCCAGGTCTGCACCCCTGGCATAGCACCCCCAAAACTAAATATTCAGCTAAATAGCAACTCATACATTCGTTCTAATTATTCTATCAAGGTGGCAAAAGTGGTAAAAACACTAGGGTTTTACCTTGACTCCCACCTCTCCCTAACCAAACAGGTGAGCGCAATGGCATCCAGTACCGCATATACCTGCAAGCTGATCAGAGCCGCAAAACCATACCTATCCACTGCCAACTGCCTAACCCTTGCCCGAGCATTAGTGCTGTCGAAATTGGACTACTGCAACGCATTATATATAGGAGCCAACAAACACACGTTGCAAAAGATTCAAACACTTCAGAACAATGCTCTTAGAGCTGCCTTAGGAATTCCAAGAAGGGAGCATATCTCAGAAGCTAGAAGACAATCCAATTGGCTCTCCACAGTGGACAAAATCAAACTTAAGACAGCTTCTCTAACCTTCAAAAGTATCAACCATCTAGCACCCAAATACCTAGCTGCTAGATTCAACAGAAAAATCTCCACTAGACCCACCAGAGAAGCATACTCCAACCAGTTAGTGATACCCCCATTTAAACTAAGTACGGCCGGAGGAAACAGCTTCCCGGTCAAAGCTGCCCAGCTTTGGAACTCCCTCCCGCCCGGCCTGAGATCCCCCCAATCCTACGCTCTCTTCAGATCTAACTGTATCAATTGGATCAAAGAAAATGACCGATAGTCCAGCCCTACACCAATATAACCACTGTTCTACAAACGTACTATGTACATAATTATATACTCTCTATCTTCCTACTGCTTATTTCCTGTATATATTATGTTATATGTATATATTATGGCCTGCATTATGTAATTTCTACTATGTTTAACCACTAACTGTAATCATGTGTAACCTGTAAAGTTTAAAGTATCCTTGAACAACGCGCCCGGTTACCCTCGGGTCTGGCGCGCGCTATAAATAATAAACAAACAAATTATGATTATAGTCGCACACAGTACTGGACTTATAGGCCATCCCTTAGGGTACTACCAAGGACTATGCACAAGCTAAGACGCAAGTGTCTGAATCTATGCCACAAAGGATCTGTCCCTATCAGTTATTGCCTTGAGGCCGACCGAATGGTCGACACACGTGTCGGCTGTGACCACAATAAATCACCATTCACACTATTGGATGGCTGTTTTTTGAGTGCTCAAAGATTTTGCAGCGATTCATCTAATGCCAAGACTAGAACATTAGAACACTGGGTCCTTTGCGCAGTATAACTGCACATCCTATACTCTTGTGCTATCCTTTAGTTATAGTTTGTCTCACCATGGTGTGAGCAAGAGTATGCCCAGACGTGGGTCCCTTGCTCGTTGGGCCATAGGGAGCCAAGCTGCACCTCACTGATGAAGCCCTACAAGGTCGAAACATGTTTAGTGTTGTTTATGTTTCTGTGCAGAGTGGGCCTGGCCTAGCAGTTTGGGCCGGGCTGCTGCCATTGGTGGCAGTATCTGACTTATTTTACAAATGGCTGGACCCCTTTTGCTGTGTCAGAGACGGGCTAAAAAACAGTGGTGTGGAAGGTTGCCCAGAGCAGTGCCAGTGGGTCACACCTATTACAAACCTTTCACTCATCACTTTCTGGTTATGAAAAAGCTTATCAGAAATGCAAATATACAAAAGGTTATCATAGTCCAGTACTGTATAGCTAGGCATGCTGAAGAATGATGGTCTGGTGGTTTGTCCTGAGCTACACCAAGTATAATTCTAAACCTTCCAGCCAACACTTCTTTTGTTTTCCTGGGCGCCCTTGTGCCTCGAATAGAAGCTAAGTGCATGCTCACACAGCCTTGTGGGCCTTCATGTACGTGCCAATGTGATGCTGGAAATGAGTCGGAGGGACAGGGCCTCAGAATCCTTCTCCCTTATTGCTTTTTATCATGTGTTCTGACGTGTTTTCTGCGCAGGAGTTCATGTGGGACTCCTGGCGGTGCGGCTCTTCCTGTATTTGTTTTGGTGAACAGACCCTTGGGATACCCTTATGGCACCACTGGGTGGAAGTACGACCCTGTACTCCTAGTGTATGTTTATGGGCACCTGTGTGTGGCCCACAGAGCAGGGTATGGGCTGGTGGCATCTCCGTGGTACATTGACAGGTGCCCCAAGCGTCCTGCATTTTGGGATGCCCAGGCCCTGTCATTGAAATCAGTGGATTCCTGATAGGAAACAAGATGGCCCCTGTGGCCTCTTGCTTTCGATTACCTGTTACCTTAATTTTCCCGAAGTCCCGGGAAGCCCTGACTTTGTCCCTTCCCCCTGACTGGCTGTTTGGTGGAAGTTCCATATATGGTGTTGGTGGGAAGTCCAGGCAAGACTGGCTGGAGCCTTCCCAATGACTGTATGTTGTGGGTGCGCCTGTGGGGTGGGACCTGGCTGAATGGAGTGTGTGACGAATATGCATTCTGTGTCATGGGTGTCTAGTATCTGGTGTTTGACACAATGACTGAGGCAGCCCTGCCCGTAACTGGTATGAATGCAGGGTGTAGTGCTGAATGGCACAGTACTTGTCCAAATACACATTCTGTGTTGTGAGTGTCTGGATGGAGACGGATGGCCTGAATGGACTGTGCGCCTGATTGGCTGCCTGACTGCCTGACTGCCTGAATGCCCTTCTGAGTGATTGGTTGCCTGCATGTCACCCAGCAGAGTGAATTGGAGATCAACAGTATATCATGGGGCCTCTCACTGTTAGAAAACGTTCAGAAGCTGAAGTTGATACTTGATGCTTATTCTCGAAGCCGAGCCGGAAGAAGAAGGTGAACTGCTGTTCTCTTCAACGCAATCTAAAAGCTGCTGTGTCTTCAAGGACTGATCCAAGTGAGGACTTGTCTAGGAGACCTCTTCCCGAGGTACGAGGGACCATTGTGTGCCAACTGATCTTTGCCAAAGCTCCCTGGTAGACAGACCTACGAAAGGCTGCCGACAGGAGAAGGGGACCGCTGAGGAGAACGAAGAAAAGCACCAGACAGCGGTCCACCGTCGACGACCACCATCGCCGACCAGAGGCGCAGTGCTCCCTTTGCCCAAAACCATTTGATCCAAGGACTCCCTTATTCACCCTTGTCGACCACTTTCATCCTGCCGGAGAAAGTCCAGGCCGTCGACGACCAAGTAAATCTGCCGGTGGGTTTCCCGCCACCCGAAGACCTCAGAGACGCTGACGAAGCTACTGAAGCCAGCCGTGGTCACGTCCTGTTCGCCGACACCAGACGCCGATGACCCGACGCCCTTGCTGGGTCAAAGTTGTTCACTGACTCTTTGTGGCAATGAACCATCGTCGTCGAGGTGCACTGCACACCTCCCCTGTTGCAAGATGTTTTTTTTTTTTTATTCAGTTTTTATTAATTTTTAAGAAAAAAAAAGCAAGCTTATGCATATAGTATACATTGGGCGTACGCCCATAACAACTTCAAAATATAATGGAGTCATAAGGCTTTAATGCTTTCAACCGCCCCTCCCCCCATTCTCGGGAATCAGTGACCACATATAAAGAGTCTTCTCTTCGGGCAGCACCGGCCGGGTCCGTGGCCAACTATATACAATCACCTCCCATGATTCCCATGCAAAGGGGTCAACACCAAAAAAATAGTTTCGGGCCGGGTGGAGAAGTTCGGCTACCCTCAGGGCTTGTCCTCTGTGTTGGCAAACGCCTCCATGAATTGCAGCCAGTCGGTTTCGATCTGCGCACTTGAGCCTTGTATTGCGGCCATTAGTTTGTTCATAAAGTAGATGTCCTTGGCCACTGCCACCCATTCCCTCTTTGTTGGAAGGGCTGGTCTTTTCCAGGTCCTGGCTCGTGCCGCTCTAGCCGCTAGCAATAGCGAGTGTGTCACGTCTGGTAACTTTTCCCAGTGCTCATCTCTGTGTTGCAGGCCGAAAATCACCAGTATGGGGTCCAAACTGTAGTCCCCCTCCCCCGCCTCCCTAATCCAACTAAGCACCTCTGACAGTAGGTCTGGACCTTGTTGCACGTCCACCACATGTGCCAGTAGTCGGCTTTCTCCCCGCATCCATGCCAACACATTGGGACTATGTCTGGGAACATCCTAGAAAGAGAGATTGGGTCATACTGCCACCTGTGGAAGAGCTTGACAGCGTGGGACTTGTATTGGCATGAAATCGACGTCTTGAAGGCCCTAGTACAGAGTTTCCCCCAAAGACCAATGGTGCAGCCTAGGTCCCTTTCCCATTTTCTCCTGGGGTTCCTGGTGGTTCCCTCGCGGGGGGTCAAAAGAGCAGTGTACAGGAGGGAGATGAGGCCCTTCATTTCCGTGTTGGAGTCCAATATTTTTTCCACCGGGGTGAGTTTCCTCTGTATGCGTTCCTTCAGTTTTGGGTTCATTAGGATTCCCTTAAGTCTGAGGTATAGGAGTGGCGAAAGTCTGCCGATACCTAAAGCCTCCTCTAGTTCCTGGATAGGTATGAAGGAGTCCACCCTCACCAGTTGGCCAACCCTGCAGAGCCCCGCTTCAAACCAGGACTGGTAATGCTCATGTCCTGGGATCTCTTCCAGAACTGGTGTGGACCATATGTGACTGAGTGGGGAGGGCCATGTTGTGACTCTTTCCTTGTGTATCTTCCCTGCTAGTGCCTTCCATATAGTTCCCATAATCGGGTGGTCCCTAATCCTTCTCGGGAGTTTTTTTAGTGGGACCCACAACCATTCACCTACGGTAACTGGGCTTATGAGGGAGTTCTCAATGTAGACCCACTGTTTGTTGAGGTCTTCTCTAAGGTGGGGGGCAAGAACTCACTCTGAGTTGGGCGGCCCTATGATATGTATTGAGATCTGGGAGTGCAACACTTCCTCTTTCTTTGGGAAGGGTGAGGGTCTCATAACTTATTCTGGGTTTCTGGCCTTGCCATACAAACCTCACTATGCGCCTCCTGGCTTCTCCGAGGTATGCCTTAGGGGCCTTCAGCGGGAGCATCTGGAAGAGGTAGAGCACTCTAGGGAGCAGGTTAATCTTTATAGCATTTATTCTACCCATCCATGAGATTTGCCCCTTCCCCCAACCCTCCATTTCCCTGAACAATTTCTCAAACAGGGGGGGATAGTTTGCCTGGGTCAGGTCTTCATTAGGTCTTACAATGTTGATCCCCAGGTATTTCATCCCACCCACGCAGACCTGGAGGCTCAGAGGGGGCAGTTCAGCTATGCACCTATCGGCGTCTGAAGCAAATGGGAAGATCATCGACTTGCCTATATTAATCTTAAAGCCTGAGAAACGACCAAACTGGTCGATTATCTGAAGGGCCGCCGGGACTGAGCGCGTGGGTTCCCTCAGGTGTAGCAGGATGTCGTCTGTGTACAGGCCGAGTTTAAAGGTGCGGTCTCCCACCACCATGCCCCGCACCATAGGGGAACCCCTGAGGTACTCTGCAAGGATCTCCATGGTCATGGCGAAGAGAAGGGGGGCGAGGGGGCAGCCCTGCCTCGTCCCTCTCTGGAGGCCGAAAGTACGTGACAGGCGACCATTGGCTGTGACTCTGGCAGATGGTGACACATATAGGGCTTTGATGGCCTGTCTGATCCCTATTCCAAACCCCAACTTTTCTAGGACCCCATGTAGGAACTCCCAGTCGACCCGATCAAATGCCTTCTCGGCGTCGATGGACACTAAGACTGGGTTCTCACCCATCGGGGCTGCGATCCGCATGAGGTGTAGAGTTTGACGCAGGGTATTAGCCCCCTGCCTCCCCTGTATGAACCCCACCTGATCCGAGTGGATCAGGTTCGGCATATGGCCCTCCAGCCTCGTTGCTATAATCCTCGTGAATAGCTTTGCGTCCACGTTGAGGAGGGAGATAGGCCTATAAGAGCGGCAGTCCGCTGGGTCCTTCCCTTCCTTCGGAATCACTGTGATCAGTGCTTTACTGAATGACGGGGGTGCCTTCCCTGTCTTCATTATGTTCGAGAATAGGAAGCCTGCCAGTAGGCCGAGAAGGTCTTGTATAAGCCTGCGGTAAATCCATCTTCCCCCGGGGCCCTTCCCACCTTCAGGCCCGAAATGGCTTTCAGCACCTTCTCCTCTGTTACGGGGGCATCGAGGGCTGCGGACTCCAGCGTTCCCAGGGTTGGCAGAGAGACCCCCTCGAGGTATACCTCCCGTGCCTCCCTCTCCACTTCCCCCTCTCTCCCATATAGGGTCTCATAGAAACTAGAAAATGTCTCTGCTATGCCTTCTGGGTCTGTACTCTCCTCCTCCGCATCGTTCCCAATTCGTTGGACCCACCGGTCCGCTCTCTGGACTCGGAGTTTGGCCGCCAGCATGGCGTCGCCTTATCCCCTTTTTCGTAGTACCTCTGGTGCAGGTGTTGGAGGCCGGCTACTATTTTGCCCAATTCTAGGTCCCTGAGTTCCTGTCTCTTCTCTCTCGCCAAATCTAGGTCTCTCTCTTTCTCTCCTTCCCCCTTCCCCTCGGATCTTTCTAGGGAGAGTATGTCTGACCTTAACCTGTGAGCTAGGAGGGTCCTTACCCTTTTTTTGGAGGCTCCTTCACTTATCAGCCTACCCCTCCAGGTTGCCTTGGCCGCCTCCCATACAATTTCCTGAGCCACTTCGCCCGTGTCATTTAGCTCAAAGAATTCTCTAATTGCTGATGACATTTCTTCTCTAAAGACAGTGTCCCTCAATAGGAAATCGTTGCACTTCCACAGGGATTCCCTGGCCCTTAAACCAGAGATGCTTAGGTCTGACCAGACCATATCGTGGTCTGACCAACTGACGGGACGAATATCACACGCGTCTATTCTACTCATGAATTGGTGACCTGTGGAGAGATAATCTATTCTTGTCCTAGTTCCGTGGGCTGCTGAATAAAATGTGTACCCCTTTGCCCTCGGGTGGCGTTCCCTCCAAATGTCCACCAGACCCTTTTCCCACATCAGGTCCCTGAGGCCCCATCCCTGACCTCCCCCCGCACTGCCTGGTCGAGTAACCCCCCCGATATGGTCTAAATCCCGGTCAGCCCACATGTTGAGGTCTCCACCCAATAACAGGATACCTTCCGCCCTGGACATCACCTCTCCCATAACCTCTTGCATGAATTCCTTCTGACCTACGTTGGGGCAGTATATGGATACTAGGGAGACCCTGGAGTTGTGGAGATTACCGGACACTACCAGAACCCTCCCATCCTCCCTCTGCCAGTGCAAAATCTCAGTCCGTTTTTGGTGCCTGTGGAGCAAGATCCCGACCCCGGCTTTCTTGGAGGAGCTAGACGCCCACAACACCTGGCCCACGTGTGACCCGGGGATGGCCCTCTCCTCACCCCTTACCCATCTGGTCTCCTGCACGAAGAGGACATCTGCCCCTGAGTTCTTCATTTCTCGCCCCAGAAGGGAGCGCTTAGTTGGGGAGTTAAGTCCTTTGACGTTGAGTGAACCAAGTTTGATCGTCTCGACCCAGCCCTTTCATTCACTGTCTGCCATTACCCCTATGCATGGAGTACATCAGTTTCCTGATTCGGCGGGGGCTGCCCTGTCCCCCATTAATGCCGGATCCGAGGAGAGCCCGAGAATTCCTTCTCCCCCCAACCCGTCCTCCCCCCCTGTTTGTGACGCCTGCCAACAGGCAAGCCGCCAGGGCAAAAGCATGATTGTGTACCGCAGTTCTCCTAGTCGAAAATGATGTCCCCCGGCCAGGGTTGCGTTGCTGGAGTCCTGATGCGTCCCAGCCACTCGTTCTCATTCCGTCAGTCACCTCCCGCTTCCGGCGGAGGGGTGTTAGGTTTTTTTAATTTTCTCCTGCCCTTCGTTTTCTTCTTTGTCGACCAGGGGTCAACCGGTCCCATATCAGTTTCTGTTCTAGGCTGTGTTCCTGCTCCTTCTCGCTCCTCCAGAGGGTCTCCCTTAAGCACCTGTAGGACTTGTGTAGCCTCCTTACTGCTAATCACTCTGTAGTCCACCCCCGCTTGTTCGAAGGATAGGGCGAACGGGAAGGACCATCTGTATCTCATGGCCTGGTTTGTTAGCCACTGTGTGAGTGGGCGGCATTCTCTCCTGCGTGTGAGCGTAAGAGCAGATAGATCTTGGTATATCTTAATGGTGTCACCTTCAAAGTCGAAGCTCCCCAGCCTTTTTGCCTTCTCCAAAACTTCCATTTTCACCCTGTAGCGGAGAAACCTCACCACGATGGACCTTGGGCCACCTCCGGCGCCTCCTCCAACTTGGTGCGCCCTTTGTAGCTGGACCTCTTTGCCCCCCTCCAGTGCGAAGAGTTGATTAATCAGGCCCTAAACTTTTCTCCCCACGTCTGCAGGTGTCTCCCCTCTTTCCTGGGACACCCCCATAATGTGCAGGTTGTTTCGACCTTCCCTGTTCTCTAAATCGTCCATCTTGAGAATCATGTCCTCCTCTCTCATTTCCAGGTCTGTTAACCTGGCCTCATACTTCATATCTAGGAGGTCCGTCTGGAGATGATTGTTTTCCATTCCCTCCATTTTGTCTTCCAGAGTTTCCACTCTCCCCTTGAGGTCTACAATGGAGGCTTGTATATCTGTGCGGATCGCCTTAATCTCTTGGAGGATGTCTTTGAGGTCATCCTTAGTGAGTGGGGTTGGGGGTGGATCCCCTACGGCAGGCATGGTGGCTCCGGGGGCCTCAGACTGGGGTGGGGGCCGACGGCGAAACTGCTCCAGGGAGCTGATCGCTCTGGGGAGTGGGGTCTGCTCTAGGATCAAGGCCAGGCCGGGCACCCGGGAGGCAGTGTCTCTGTGCCGGTTCCCCCTGTATAGACCTAAAAGCTCAGGTCGGGGCTTTAGGTGGTATTATCTCCGGGATACCAAGGGAATTCAGTGTTCAGGGCTGGGGCTTTCTTTTCAGGGGCCCTGGTGTGGTGCTAAAGACTGGGCGTCCAGTATTAAACTTCTCCCCTGCCGCCTTCACTCCTGCGCTCCCCCTCTCACCGTCTCCCCACTGGGCCCCACCGTCCGTGCGCCGTGTGAAGCTGAGCGGTTGGGTTGAGGGCGGGGGCTCAAGCCACCACGACGACAACAACTCGCTTTCCCTCCTCCGGCTCCTCACCTTATCTTGTCGTCGAGTCGGGCCCCTCCGTGAGGCTGGGGTGGGTCCCCTCACGTCTGCGGCCCTCCGGGGCCTGCTTTCTCTGGGTCCTCTGTGGTCCGGGCACCTGGGCGCTCATGCGGGGGCCGGACGAGGAGCGCCTGAAATGGCACGGAACGGGCCCATCTTCTCTGGCCAGGGGGGCCGCTGTGGGTCCTGGACGGCCTCGACTTTTCTCCCCACGTCGCAGGGTCCTACGTGCTTGATGTTGGCCCCTGGTGTCTCCCTCCAGACAACGGTAGTGGGGGTGCCTTCCCCAACGCCTGACTACCACGCTATTTTGGTAGACGCAGGGGGTGGTGATTCCTGCCCCACTGGCGGCTCCTGTGGACCTCCGGAGCGCCCGCCCGGAAAGGGCGCGAAAGTGTCTCCCCAGCCTTGAACGCCGGTCACGTTAGGCGGGCTGTGTCTCTCCCCCTCACGGTGGCTCTCTCCGGGGTTGCGCCAGGGGAGGCTGGCTTCTTGGGCTGCTGGGCGGGTGGGGCTTGGTCAGAGGACTGGGGTCTCCTCCGGGGCCGCTTAGAAATCCCGGCCGGGGATCCTAAAAGCGCACTAGGCCCTGTGGTGCAGACGGAGCGCAAGCTCACAGGTCCTTCATCCTCCGCGCCCCCTGGCGGTCTCCCCTGCAGGACGTTTTTGACCAATCGTCAACGAGCACCGCAAGGACTGAAGCTGCTGCCTCAACCACAACGTTCACCTTTCCTTCATCTCGGAAGTTCGACGACCCGTGGCTCCTGCATGAAAGGGAGTGCACTCAAGAAGGGCCTGTCGATTCCCTGACGAAGAACTCTCCAACAAAAGGTACATTTGGGTTGCAGAACTATAGAAGAAGATAAGACTTTAATAGACAATATATGGACTGGGCTTGTAGTGCATCTTCATTTACAGGTTACCCAGGTGGGGGGATCCGCATACAGACTGTGCCTAGGTAAACGGGCCAGTATTTTGCCAATTGCATAACCAACTTGTCTTCCTCCTAAATCTATGGTTGATATAATTTTGCTGTGTGGATTCGTATGCTATTTGAACTGAATACAGTTGTTGCATTTTAATGGAATCAGAGTAATTGTGGTACCACCTAGAACTGTATATATTTACCATTTTAGAATTGTCAAAGCACAAAGTGTGTTATCGTGATTGTGTATATAACCTTGAACCTTATTTATATAAAGACTGTGTTTTAACTAACATAGTGTGTGGACATTCCTTTGTGGGTGCTTGGGGACTACACTGTACTTAAGAACCAGCCTGCATCACCTCCTGAGAAGCTAGGCCTTGTCATGATGCATACTCCCGGAGAGCCAGTCCAAGACCGGCAGCCCCGGAAGCACACATCAGGTACCCAAGGGAAGGTCCAGCAACCCCAAATAGGGGCCCTTTGGACACAGTCCTGGCGCCGTAGGCGCCAGGCTCATTTTGGACATCAGTCCTGGCGCCATAGGTGCCAGGCTCATAAAGGGAGTTCTTTTGGTGGACTTACCTGATGCAGACCATGCTGCCAGATCCAGACCTCTTTGAGGCCTGAAAGGAACTACTTTACCTGTGGGACTATTTTGCCACTCGGGCGTGGTCAGGGAAGGATACATACCTGATTGGGGAAGGATACATACCTGGGACTTCTTTGGAGGCTATTTAAGCCACGCCCAGACAGCAGCTGGACGCTCACCGTGTCTGCTCCTGCATCCTGACTCCAGCCACGCCTGCTTCAGTCCTGGAACACCTAAAAGGAAGAAGGAGAGGAAGAGAAGGTGAATAAAGGACATTACCTTATATTGCATGGGATCCGGAGCCAACACGCCGACGATCCTAAAGGAAAAGACATTATTTTTGGATTCCTTGCGTTGCTCGTTGCAGCGCTGCGCTCAACTCACCTGTCCACAAGGAATTCCGTACTCCTACGACCATCCGCACGTTCCACCGCATTCCAGCACCTAGGAAGGAAAAGAGAAGAACAAAAGGTGAGCCAGAGAAAACATTGGGAAAAAACTGATTTGCCAGAAGGCTTACCTGGCGATTGGTGGGGGAGAATCCTTCCTCATCTCGGGTCGGCACGCCTTTTGGCTACTTGGCGCCATGGCCCCTATGGGGAAAAAAGAACACGCGCATTAGTGGGTGAACATACAGACATTAGAAAAACCACCCCAACAAAAGCACACCTGAATTATCCACAGCGAATTGTCTTCTCTACGTAGAATCTTCGCTCTGCACCTGCGCTAAAAGACTAAAAGCAGTCCATTGAAAATTAAGGCCAAAAAGGAAGGAAGAACAACCCTTGAACTTGATAAGTCATATACTTACGAAAGCGCCTTATTCATCCAAAAAAAACAGTGAAGCAACTGGACCTGAATGCCCGTCCGATAACCAGTGAAGTAACTGGATTCTACCGCAC
The DNA here is from genome assembly GCF_040938575.1 of Ambystoma mexicanum. Taxonomy (NCBI): domain Eukaryota; kingdom Metazoa; phylum Chordata; class Amphibia; order Caudata; family Ambystomatidae; genus Ambystoma; species Ambystoma mexicanum. Next base: position 1,425,528,368 of record NC_090931.1, on the reverse strand, counting down.
CCGTGCACCAGAAGCAGGATGGAGAGCTTGTCACTTCAAATCTTAAGGTGAGAATTAACGGGAAGGTTCAGAGGTGGTTTGAAGAGAGAGTAAAAGGGGAAAGGAGGGGTTCGACTCATCACTCCGCAGGTGATTAAAATCCTTTTCCCCATCTACAGAAAGATCTTCCTACGCATCAGACAGGCGAGGTTTGGGGGTCCGGCCCAGTCAGTGTTCCGAGTCCTGCGCATCACCTTAGAAGAGGCTGCAGCAGCCCAGGCCTGGTCAGCGTCTCCGTGGGAGTCAGGTGAGCGTTACAGGCCTTGATTGCTCGACCATAGCTACCGTAATAGAGAATCTTGGCTGGGGTCCTCTGTGCCTCTCCTCTACCATATAGAGAGCAGGAGTACAGGCACCCCCCTCCGGTCTTTCACACTGGTGGCAGTGGTGGGGTGCTTATGGTTTTAAGAGTCAGTGTGTAACCTTGTCACTTACAAAATATCTAAGTCTAGGACTGAGCTGGTGGACTACCAGACTGATTGTGAAGCTCTTGAAGTCCTCATGCAACCAATGAGGACTCTGCGCATGGGGTTGTTACTGAATCTGATTCTGGGAACGGCACCATTCCTGCTGCCTCTGTTCTGAACAACAGCAGTGCTCTTCAGGGGGAAGCCCTGAAGATTGAACTTTTGAAATTGGAACTACAATGGGAACATTTAGCCTTTCAATACAAAAAGATGGCAACAGAAGCTGAACTGAAGAAAGAGGAGTTAGAACAGCAAGTGATACTCAAAGATAGGGACACTGAGCAACAGAAAATTCAGCTGTAGAAAGCTAGAGTGGAGACTTCAGCAAAACCAGATGAGAGTGTCAGGTTCCCAGCCACCAAGTTTATGAAAGATTTGGTTGGTGTGTATGCGGAGGGTGCTGATATCCTAGAATGGATTGAAGCGTTTGAAATGGCTTGTGCAATTCATGAATGTTGATTAAAGTGATTGGGCTAAGTATTTGTTAAGCAGAGTGCCTCAGACTGGATATGACTGTATTCTGAAACTGAGTGTGGAAGAAAGGGGTCAGTATGAGTGCATGAAGTCTGCTTTGATTGCCAAGTTTCGCAAGACACCTACTCACTACCTTAAAAGGTTCAGGGAATTTAAGAAAAGAGAGAATGTGTCTTGGATTGACTGGGTGAATGCTGCGCACATGAACATGATGGGGTGGATTGATGGTTACAAAGTGAAAACGTTTGTTGAATTGTCCCACCTTTTGTTTTTTGAGCATTTTTCGGAAGCCTGTTCACCAGAGCTGCGTCAGTTGTTGCTGACCAGAACATTTTAGATCCGTTTAAGCTGGCCAGGCTGGCTGACAAGAGGGTCTCCCACCGGGTGTCCCCTAAGCACTCCAGTGTGAAGGACAAGGACAAAGAAAAGGGGACCTCTCAGGAAGCTGGGGAGTCCCAGAAGCAGTCACAGTCGGGCAAACGAAAACCTTCCTCTCCTAAAACCCAAAGATCTAGTGGGCATAAATCCTATGTAGGTGGGAGTAAAAGTGGTGGTCCACCTGCTCCAAATCAGGCTCCCAGTGGTTCCAGGACCGTACACCCGCATTCCTGGCACTTGTTGGGATTGTGGGGTTCTGGATCACAAGAAGGGTGACCCCAAGTGTAAAATTAAGGTACTTGGAGTCCGGCTGTTAGCCTGGCCTACCCTTACCCCGTACCTGAGGTGGAGGCCAATGTCCTACCCTCCTCTACTGGGATCAAATTTGGTGCTCCCGTAGAGATTTCCCTGGTGGCCCTTGGGGCCTGGGACCAGTATGCAGAAGTACTGGCAACAATTCCACAGAACACCTGTAGGTTTTTATGAAGTGTCATCTTGAATGGCCAGCCTTCTACTGGTTTGAGAGACACTGGGGCAAGCATGACACTGGTGGACAGGACCCTGCTCAAGCCAGAGGACTATGTAGGTGCTCCTCTGAGAACCACCAGGTTAGCTGGTGGGCCTCCCAAATTATCACCTGTAGCCTTAATCACCATCACGATTGGAGACAAGACATCGAAGCTTCCTGTCCTGGTTCAGGACAACATGCCAGCTAACATTTTGTTAGGAAATGATTTGCTGGAAATGGGGATGATCTCAGATGGTCTACCATGGCTGCTGCCGCAGTCATCCGATCACAGGTCAGACCGGGTCCGACTGCGAGTCCGGTACCCTTGGTGACAGGGAAACCCAAGGCACAACGATGAAGGAAGAGCAAGAAGGTTGCCTCTGCGAAAGGGACCCCTTCTCGTCCTGCTGCTCCTGCAGCACCCATTGGGATTCATGCTCCGGGCGGGCTGTATCCAGTGGGGACCCAAGACTCAACTCCTGTGGGAGCAGAGCAGAAAACTCTCCTGTGGGAGAGGTAGTCAACCGGAGGACCACCCAGACCTTCAATGCCTGCTGGCTGAAGGGGGACCCTCCCGGGCGGACTTCTGTAAGGGTCAGAGAGAGTGCCTCTCTCTCTCTCTCTCTCTCTCTCTCTCTCTCTTTTTTTTTTATTTCAAATTTGTTGAGCGCACATCAGCCCAGAAGCATCGTGGCGCTTGTTACAGACATCTTAGTTGCAAAGGAGACCGTATTTACAATCAAACACATAAATTACAGAGGAAATATATACAATAGCAAGGCAGTATATTTACATGGCTTCCAGAAATTTGCTAGTTATTTAGCAAGGAACGCGGTTTTCAGTTTCCTGCGAAAGATGGGAAGTGAGTTTTCCGTTCGGATGTCTGAAGGGAGAGCGTTCCATGTCTGTGCTGCAATGTAGGGAAAACCTAGACCTCCGGCTTTGGCTTTTTTGATGCGTGGGGTGCAGAGTAGGTTAGCGTATTGCGTCCTGGTGGGGCGTGTGGAGGAAGGTTTGAGGATGGTATCAGAAAGATAGGACGGGGCGGAGAAGGAGAGGCATTTGTGAGTGAGGGTGAGGATTTTGAGGGTGATCCGTTCTTTGACTGAGAGCCATTGGGCTGAGAGCCTGGCCTGGGTGATATGCTCTCTTCTTGGGATACTAAGAGCGGCCCGGAGAGCGTTGTTCTGTGTGATTTGTAGTCTATTTATGTTTTTGGCTGATGTGCCTGCTAGGAGAGCATTGCAGTAGTCCAGTTTGGCTCCTATGGTTGCTCTCGCTATGGAGAGGCGGTTAGGTTTAGAGAGGTAGGGCTTGATGGCGTTTATAAGTTTGGTGGTGTGTGCGGATGCGGAAGTGATAGCGCTAACTTGTCTGGTCATGGATAGTGAGGAGTCAAGGTATACTCCCAGTGTCTTGACGGCTGTGGACACGGGAATGATGGAGTTGTCAATTGAGAAGTTAGTGTACAGTTTGTCCAGTTTGTCTAAGGTGTGCTGTTGGCCTAGTATCAAGATTTCGGTCTTGTCACCATTGAGGCAGAGGCCATTAATTGCCATCCATGCCTTGATGATGGAGTAGATGGTGTGGAGTGCCTTTGCGTCTTCGTTGTATGAGCCTGAGAGGGGTAGAAGTACTTGAGTGTCGTCCGCGTAGTTCGTGTAGGTGATGCCGTATGAGTCAAGTTTGTCAAAGAGGGGCTTGGTGAACAAGTTATAGAGTGTGGGTGCAGTGCAGGAACCTTGAGGGACCCCGCAATGGATTGTTGTGGGTGTGGCGTTAGCGATGTCCGAGAAGACTTTCATGGCCCTGCCTTCGAGGAAGGAAGTGATCCAGGCGGCTGCTTTTTTAGAGAAGTTGGCTGAGTGCGTGAGGTGGAAGGTGAGAATCTTGTGATCAACCAGATCAAACGCGGCTGAGAGATCTAGAAGAAGCAGAAGAGCCGGCTTGCCTTTGTCCATGATTTGGGTGATCTGACTCTTCAGATCTACCAGGGCTGTTTCTGTGCCATGTCCTTTCCGGAAACCCGATTGTCTCGTCCCGAGGATGGAGTGGGTTTCCAGAAAGTGTTGGATTTGGCAGTGTGCGGCTTTGTCCAGTAATTTCAGCAAGAATGGCACAGTGGTTATAGGTCTATAGTTGTTGGGTTGTGAGGGGTCAAGAGTCGTTTTTTTTAGGAGAGGCCGGACCCAAGCCCCTTTGAGGTTGGCTGGGATGATACCTGTTTTGAAGGACGCATTGATAAATGCCGTGAGGAGCGGCGCAAGGCAGTCTGCGCAGTCTTTGACTAGTTTAGGTGGGCAGATGTCGCCTTTGCATGGGGAGGGTTTGAGGTTTATTAGAAGGTTGATAACTTCTGTTTCAGTGACATCTCTGAAGGAGAAGTCAGGTATGGTGGGCTTGGAGGAGGTGGGTGGGGTGTTGGTCGGTTTGGTTCCTGTCTGGTGAGGAAGTGTTTTGCAGTGGTCTTTGATTTTCCTTTGGAGAAGGTCAATTTTGTGAAGCATGGCAGCTTGAATGCTGGTACACCACGCTTCATCTTTGATTATTTCATCTGGAGTATTAGGGGGGGAGATGAGCTCATTAAAGATTGCGAAAATCTCTTTGGAGTGTGACTTGGCATTGGCGATGCGAGTGTTGAAGGCGTTGGCTTTGGCATTGGAGATAGCTCTCTTGTATTGGTGGGAGATTGAATTGAATATGTTTTTGGTATTGGTGCAGGGGTCAGATTGCCAGTTTTTTAGAGCTGCTCTTTTGTGGGATCGCATTGAGTGCAATTCTTCAGTAAACCAGGAGTTGGAGTGTAAGGATTTCTTATCTTTTTTCCATTCAAGTGGCGCTATTTCATCGATGGCTTTGGTGAGGACATCTTTGTATATGTCGGCTAGGATATTGGGATCGCTAGCGAATGGGGGGGCTAACACTGGGGTATTGAGGTATGGGCGTAGGTTCTCCTCTGTGAGTTTTTTTTTGCTTCTGACCTGTGCAGCGCTGGCAGGGGTCAGAGTCTTAAGGTTCTTGGTGATAGGAATAGAGAACTCTATGCAGTTGTGGTCAGTCCAAGGCAGTGAGGAGTTGGAGGTGATAGTGGAGAGGCAGTTGTGGTCTGCGATCCAGTCAAGTATGCGGCCTTTGGTGTGAGTAGGACTTTCTACTTTTTGGATGAAGCCCAGGTCATTGAGTTCCTTGGTGAGAGTGGCTGCAGATTTGTCCTTGGGATCATTAAATCCGAGGTTGAGGTCCCCTAGTAAAATGGTTTTGGTGGAGCTTTTGATATTGTTGCTAAGGATGTGCAAGATGTTGTCCTGGGAGTCTGGGGAATTGCCTGGGGGGCGGTATAGTAGGTGGATGTTGATGGTGCTGTTGGGAGACAATGTGAGTTTGGCCGATAAGAGGTCAGAGTTGTTAGTCGAGGGGTGACTGATAGGTCGGAGCTGTAGGTTCTCTTTGTAGATGAGGGCTACTCCGCCTCCTATTCGATCTGGCCTATCTTGTCTGAGTATGGAGAAGCCCGGTGGTAGCGCAAGTGTAACGGCAGGGCCTGATGCTTCGTGTAACCATGTTTCGGTAATGGCTAACAGGTCAATGTTATTACTGGTTATAATGTCATGGATATCAGAGGCATGAGCTGGGAGTGATCGGACATTGAGGAGGGCACATTTGATGTGAGGTGTGTGATGTTTGCTTGTGGAGGTGTGAGTGATGGTCGTGTCTGGTATGTTCTGTGGGGTAGTATTGCAGGGTGTGGCTAAGTTAGTGGGTGGTGGACTGTGGGTGTGTGGGTATTCTGTGCGGGGGCAGCGTGTGGAGGTGGTGCGAGAGCTCAGTCTATAGTTTCTGATTTCCGTGGGAAGGGCTAGTGTGCTAAGTTCAGGGGTCTGTGTGCGCGCTCTAAGTCTTTCTAGTCTGTGCAGAGTTACTACACAGGGTGCACGATCTGTCATGGTAGGTGTGATATCCTTAATAGCGAAATGCTTGAGGCAGAAGAGTGAGCTGGGTGGTGTGTGGATGAGGGGATGGATGGGAGGATAGAGTTTGAGAGTGGTGAGTGTGGAGAGGAGAGTGAGCAGCGTGGTGGCGGCAGCTGTGAGCTTGCAAGACGCTAAGGGCATGATTGTGTACTTAGTAGTGCTGTGAGTGGGGGGCCTCAATACAGCTTCAAAGGTGGTCTGTAGGCGACCATAGGGCACAACACAACTTTAAAAGTGGTCTGTAGGCGACCATCGGGCACAACACAGCTTCAAAAAAAAAAAGAAAGTGGTCTGTAGGCGACCATAGGGCACAACACAGCTTCAAAAAAGTGGTCTGTAGGCGACCAAAGGGCACAACACAACTTTAAAAGTGGTCTGTAGGCGACCATAGGGCACAACACAGCTTCAAAAAAGTGGTCTGTAGGCGACCAAAGGGCACAACACAACTTTAAAAGTGGTCTGTAGGCGACCATAGGGCACAACACAACTTTAAAAGTGGTCTGTAGGCGACCATAGGGCACAACACAACTTTAAAAGTGGTCTGTAGGCGACCATAGGGCACAACACAACTTTAAAAGTGGTCTGTAGGCGACCATAGGGCACAACACAACTTTAAGGGTGGTCTGTAGGCGACCATAGGGCACAACACAACTTTAAAAGTGGCCTGTAGGCGACCATAGGGCACAACACAACTTTAAAAGTGGTCTGTAGGCGACCATAGGGCACAACACAACTTTAAAAGTGGTCTGTAGGCGACCATAGGGCACAACACAACTTTAAAAGTGGTCTGTAGGCGACCATAGGGCACAACACAACTTTAAAAGTGGTCTGTAGGCGACCATAGGGCACAACACAACTTCAAAAGGCAGGCGGCAGCAGGCTACTATGAGTGAAAGTTGCTAATGTGGCTGCTAATCATGGCAGTTTCGAGCGATCAAGATGTAGTTAGGTAAGCAGACAGTTGAGGGCGATTAGCAAAACAGATTTGGGATAGTCCAACAATGAAGAGTTTTATGCATACTAAAAGTCATTTCCTTGAGTGCCACAGGCGAGTGTGGTAGTAGGCAGTCGTAGGTGTGTGTGACTGGGCATTACATCAAGGTGATAATGCAATATGAGCATAGAAGTTACCTGGTGAGTGACAGACAGGGGGTCTGGCAGATGGCAGATACAGGCACAAACAGGCAAAGAAACAGGAGACGGCCTTGTTGCAATGGGCCTTGGGAGAAATGGGCCGGCTTCGCCTGCCGGCGCCCAATGGGGTCTGAGGAAACAGGCCCTGTCCCAGGCACAGGGAGAAGTGCCTAGGACATTCTGAATCTATTGGGAGGGTGAGCTCCTTGTTAGTGAGCCCAGTAAGCCTGAACCTGGTGCCCTCAAGAGGTTGGTGGTACCCCAGGTTTACAGGCCCTTCCTCCTGCAGATGCAGCATGAGGTGCCCTTAGCTGGTCATCTTGGGACCAAGAAGACTAAGCAGAGGCTCTCTGCCCATTTCTACTGGCCCCGGATGGGAGTAGAAGGTGAGTCCCACTGCAGGACCTGCCCAACTTGTCAGTTGTCTGGCAAGACTGGAGGCAGTGTTATTGCCCCACTGCAGCCGATGCCAGTGTTTGGTACACCATTTGAGAGGGTGGCCATCAACATTGTCGGTCCCCTTGACCCTCCCACTTCAGCTGGGCATCGGGTCATCCTGGTCTTGGTTGATCATGCCACCAGGTACCCTGAGGCTACACCCCTTTGGACTGTTACAGCCAAGGTGGTTGCCAGGCCTCTCCTGGATTCCCTAAGGAGGTTGTCTCTGACAGAGGATCCAACTTCATGTCGAGGAACATGAAAACCATGTGGAAAGAGTGTGGGGTAACCTACAAGTTCTCCACCTCTTACCATCCCCAGATCAATGGTCTGGTCGAGAGATTTAATACAACTCTCAAGGGCATGCTGGGTGCTTTGGAAAGCCCCTAAGGAGGAAATGGGATCTCCTCCTGCCATGCTGCTATTCACATACAGAGAGATACCTCAAGAGGGTGTTGGTTTCAGCCCCTTTGAGTTACTCCTTGGCCATCCAGTGAGGGGGCCCCTTGCCTTGATCAGAGAAGGTTTGGAAGTCACCCCTCCAGGTCCTGCCAAGCAAGTGGGGGACTATGTGTTAGGTCTCAGGTGGAGGATGACACAGATGATGGGTCAGGCAACAGCGAATCTCAAGGCCAGCCAGGAATTGAACAAGTACTGGCATGACCTTAAATGATCACAAGTCGATTGGACTCCAGGACAGGAGATCCTTGTGATGGAGCCTACCAAGCCGCGAGCTTTGGCAGATAAGTGGACTGGACCCTTCAGGATAATCTCCAAGATGGCCGAAGTCAACTATCTGGTTGACATGGGAGTCCCTGGGGTAGCCCCTCAGGTATTCCATTTTAACAGGGTCAAGCCTTTCCATAGGGGAGCAGAAGCCTCATGCCTCTTGCTGGCTTCAGAGCAAGAAGAGGATGAGAGTGAGCCCCTTTCTGATTTACTGCATAGCAACCCTCAGGATGGCTCCGTGGAAGGAGTGCATCTCTCTTCCGATCTGACGACAGAGCAGCAGAGGGCCTGCAGGGCTTTGCTCCGGCAGTATGCCTCTCTGTTCTCACTGACACCAGGCCTCACACCGTGGTGTTGGCACGAAATTGACACTGGTGACATTGTGCCTGTCAAAAGCAGGTGCTACCGTATGTCAGATACAGTTAAGAACCACATCCAGGCTGAGGTTGCCAAGATGTTGGATCTGGGTGTTATTCAACCCTCAACCAATCCCTAGTCCAGTCCAGTGGTCCTTGTCCCCAAGGCAAGTTCCCAGGCAGGTACCAAGGATTGGAAGTACTGTGTGGACTACAGATGAGTCAATGCCGTCACCAAAACTGACGCGCACCCATTGGCCAGGGCAGATGAGCTTGTGGACACCATAGGTGCTGCCAAATTTGTGAGCACCTTCAACCTTACCTCAGGCTATTGGCAAATAGCTCTGACGGACCATGCCAAGGAAAAGACTGCATTCTCAACACCTGAGGGGTTCTGCCAGTTTAGAGTCACACCTTTTGGGTTGAAAAATGCACCTGCAACTCTCCAACGTTTAGTCAATCATGCACTCAGTGGGCTGGAGGCCTTTTGCATGGCCTATTTAGACGACATTGCAGTCTACAGATCCACTTGGGGGGAGCATTTGACTCACTTGGATAAAGTGTTGCAGGCCTTGAAAAGGGCTACCCTCACTATCAAGGCCACCAAGTGCCAGATAGCTCTGGGGAAAGTCATGTATCTTGGTCATGAGTTAGGAGGGGGACAAATACAACCTCTCCCCAGTAAAGTACAGGATGTACATGACTGGGAGACTCCCACTACTCACACCCAGGAGAGAGCCTTTTTGGGCCTTAGTGGGTATAATCGCAACTTCATGGTGGACTATGGAACCATAGCTGCCCCTCTGACAGCTCTGACTTCTCCCGAACAACCGAGGAAGGTTAATTGGACATAAGACTGTCAGAGGGCCTTTGTTGGCTTGAAAGAAAGTCTGTGTAGGGCACCTGTGTTGTCGGCTTCTGATTACAGCAAATCGTTGATTGTCCAGACGGATGCCTGCAACACCGGAATTGGAGCTGTCTTGTCCCAGTTAGATGACAAAGGGAGGGAACATCCAATCATATTCATCAGTAGACAACTCAAGGGTAGAGAACTTGGGTGGGCTACTATTGAGAAGGAATGTTTCAGTATAGTATGGAGCCTTAGGTGTTTTAGGACCTACCTTATAGGGTCTACCTTCAAGGTCCAAACAGACCATAAGCCCCTGAAGTGGCTTATGAAGATGAAGGGTGAAAACCCAAGCTGCTCAGGTGGTCCATTAGCAAGGGCTAGACTTCACCATAGAGCACAGACCAGGGAAGAGTCATGATAATGCAGATGGCCTTTCCAGAAGGTATGTTGACCGTCTGGATGAGGGTGTCTATCTCGTGGGAGATTAGGCACCCTAACCTCAGTCTGGGGGAGGGGGCGACTGTGATGCTGAAAATGCATCGGAGGGACAGAGCCTCCGAATCCTTATCCTTTATTGCTTTTCATCATGTGTTCTGACTTGTTTTCCATGCAGGAGTTCATGTCGGACTCCTGGCGGTGCGGCTCTTCCTGTATTTGGTTTGGTGAACAGACCCTTGGGATACCCTTATGGCACCATGGGTGGGAGTACAACCGTGTACTCCTAGTGTAGGTTTTTGGGCACCTGTGTGTGGTCCATAGAGCAGGGTTACGGGCTGGTGGCAGCTCCATGCTGAATTGACAGGTGCCCTGAGCGTCCTGCATTTTGGGATGCCCAGGCCCTGTCATTGGAATCAGTGGATTCCTGATAGGAAACAAGATGGCCCCTATGGCCTCTTGCTTTCTATTGCCTGTTACCTTACTTTTCCCGAAGTCCCGGGAAGCCCTGACTTTGCCCCTTCCCCCTGATTGGCTGTTGGGTGGAAGTTCCATATATGGTGTTGTGGGGAAGTCCAGGCCAGACTGGCTGGAGCCTTCCCAATGACTGTATGTTGTGGGTACGCCCGTGGGGTGGGACCTGGGTGAATGGAGTGTGTGACGAATATACATTCTATGTTATGGTTGTCTAGTATCTGGTGTTTGACACAATGACTGAGACAGCCCTGCCCGAAACTGGTATGAATGCAGTGTGTAGTGCTGAATGGCAGACTACTTGTCCGTATCCACATTCTGTGTTGTGAGTGTCTGGATGGAGAAGAATGGCCTAAATCCGCAGTGCCCCTGATTGGCTGCCTGACTGCCTGAATGCCCTTCTGAGTGATTGGCTGCCGGAGTGTGACCCAGCAGAGTGAATGGGAGATCAACAGTATATCTGGGGTCCTCTCACTGCTAAAAATAGTTCAGAAGCAGAAGTTGATACTTGATGCTTATTCTCGAAGCCGAGCCAGAAGAAGAAGGTGAACCGCTGTTCCCTTCAACGCAATCTGAAAGCTGCTGTGTCTTCAAGAACTGATCCAAGAGAGGACTTGGCTAGGAGACCTCTTCCCGAGCTACGAGGGACCATGGTGCACCATCTGATCTTTGCCAAAGCTCCCTAGTAGACGGACCTACGAAAGGCTGCCGACCGGAGAAGGGGACTGCCAAGGAGAATGAAGAAAAGCACCAGACAGCCGTCCACCGTCGACCGATGTCGCCGACCGGAGCCACAGTGCTCCCTTTGCCTAAGAACATTTGATCCAAGGACTCCCTTGTTCACCCTAGTCGACCACTTTCATCCTGCCGGAGAAAGTCCAGGCCGTCGACGACCAAGGAGAATCCGCCGGTAGGTTTCCCACCACCCGAAGATCTCAGAGATGCTGACGAAGCTACTGAAGCCAGCCGTGGTCATGTCCCATTCACCGATGCCAGACTCCGACCACCCGACGCCCTTGCTGGGCCAAAGTTCTTCACTGATTCTTTGCGGCAATGAACCATCATCGTCGAGGTGCACCACACGCCTCCCATGTTGTAGAACGTTTTTGACCAATCGGTAAACGAGCACCGCAAGGACCGAAGCTGCTGCCTCAATGACAATGTTCACCTTTCCTTCATCTCGGAAGTTTGACGACCCGGCGCACCTTTCTGCAAGAGAGTGCACTCAAGAAGGGACAGACGAAGAACTCTCCAACACAAGATACCTTTGGGTTGCAGAACTATAGAATAAGATAAGACTTTAATAGACAATATATGGACTGGGCTTGTAGTGCATCTTCATTTACAGGTTGCCCAGGTGAGGGGATCCTCATAGAGACTGTGCCTAGGTAAATGGGGCCAGTATTCTGCTAATTGTCTAACCTACTTGTCTTCCTCCTCAATCTATGGTTGATATCGTTTTTCTGTGTTGATTCATATGCTATTTGAACTGAATACAGTTGATGCATTTGAAAGGAATCCGAGTAATCGTGGTACCACCTAGAACTGTATATATTTACGATTTTAGAATTGTCGAAGCACAAAGTGTGTTATTGTTATTGTGTATATAACCTTGAACCTTATTTATATAAAGACTGTGTTTTAACTAACATAGTGTGTGGACATTCCTTTGTGGGTGCTTGGGGACTACACTGTACTTAGGAACCAGCCTGCATCACCTCCTGAGAAGCTAGGCCTTGATTGCTCGACCCTAGCTACGAAATAGAGAATCTTGGCTGGGGTCCTCTGTGCCTCTCCTCTACTATGTAGAGAGCAGGAGTACAGACACCCCACTACTGTCTTTCACAGCCAACAATCAAACCTCTCACTATGCCACCACCCCAATCATGGCTGTGGTTACTGCATCATCCTTCAGTTATGATATGATAGGTTATTTATAACGTGCTTAATACCCAGGGGTTTCTAAGCACGGACCCGGGGATCGAATCTGTGTTGCTCTGTGTCGTCTTGCTTCCAAGGCGAGCACGATGCCGCTGAGCTATCCTCCCGAGACTAATGGCTCGTATGCATCAGTAGCTCATCAGAAATAACCTGTTGTCAGTTTCAACAGCCTGCCAAACATTGTACAGATGTTTAGCTGAAACGGCTCCATGAGAACAGCTGCAACTAATGCCTATCTTTCCTGGCCAGAGGCTACTCACGGCAACAATGCTTTACCACACACGAAATCATAAAATTGCCTCCAGGCTGTCTTTACTTGCATTCCATAGTGCAGTTTGCAGACTTCTTTTCATGTGAGGGGCTCTTAGACTACACAGCTTGGATTCGTCCAGATATTCAGAGCTACGGTTTGGTGCAACCTTAATTGTAGTGCTACTCACTCAAACATTTACAGTTATTAAGATGAACTGTCAGAGACAAGGTTACCCATGCAATCCTTTCCCAATTCAGGCCCTGCTGCAGGTCTTGGTGTAGCAGGGTCAGCGGGGCATGGTTCACCACTGTTAGCCTCCTCGGGACTAGTCTGGCAGCAATGTGCAGCAGCACAGATGGGCAGGGTGGGGGCTAAGAAGCCCCCATGAGTGCAGAGCCTTGTGTTGCCCCCAGTGCTTGAAATGGCAACCCAGAAGTGCAGGTATTCGCTATCTCAGAGTACCTGCTTATTGTTGAGAAGTGTTGGCACTCCCCCATTAAGTGTATTGGCTTTCTGCTGAGAAGTGCTGGTGCGATGTCTGTCAAATAAAGGAAGTGCCAGTACCCAGGACCAGCAAGTACCTGCTGCCAAATTACCCAGGACCAGCAAGTACCTGCTGCCCAATTACCCAGGACCAGCAAGTACCTGCTGCCCAATTACCCAGGACCAGCAAGTACCTGCTGCCCAATTACCCAGGACCAGCAAGTACATGCTGCTCAATTAAAACAATGGATTGCCCCGCTGGCTTTCCAAGATCAGTGCCAGCCTTATTCAATGTGCATGCATCCAAAAGCTGTTTGAAGGACCTGTGGCAGGACCGGCATGGGGCACCACCAGATGGGCACATTAGGCTGGCAACATGTGAACTTAGTGAGTTGCCCACTTGCTGCTCAGATCGTTGTTAAATCCCCGTGTTGAAGGTTTGCATCTTGGCAGGAATTATTTATCATTTCATCCTTCCGAGGTCCATTAAGCGAGTATCTTTACTTACTTTTTTTTATTTACTCTTGATTTAATTGATTTTACAATTTAAATGCATATTCCACAAAAGTAAATCTCCAAATACACATTCTTTTTTTTGTTTTGTTATCTCTTTTTCCCCTTAAAATGTTTATTATGACTTCACAATCCTTTGGCCTTGTCTAGTTTAGATCTCGCCACATAGAAGCGATCTTTTCTAGTTTGTAGCCTCGTTCTTTCCCGGGTCCTTGTTTTCCAGGTCAAGGCTTCAAAGAAATGAAGGGAGTATCTTTAACTTGGGTGTTCCGTATGCCTGTTATTAACAGTAGTAGGGAAACTGCAGTATAACAAATAAAAGAAACTAATGTGGCTTCCCAGATCATGCTTCATGCTGGACTCCAGCCTCTAAGCGCTGGACCAGGACTGGGGTTCGAACCTGTGCTGCTCAGTGGAGTCTTGTTTCCAAGATGTGCGGTTGCCCCTGAACTATCCTGCAGGCGAAATACAAGTTATATACATTCTGATGTGCCCGCAACCATACCTAACAAAGGATATTGCATGTCACAGAGGAGTTTTGTGCCATACAAAGCTTGAAGGCACCCATATACTTTTGACACAAAGTTCGACCCTATTAAGAAGAGGACTATTGCAAGAAACAGAGAGGGGCCTAGGTGAGGCCCAGTGAGAGAGCAAAGAATGGGTCTCCTGTGAGCAAATGAATGCACTGCAGGTGAGTAGACGATATGGGCCTTGGTGATGAATGAAGGGTGAGGCTCAGGTTTTGAGCAGGCTTGGGCCTTGGGTGATGTGTGGGGATTGGCTACTGGAGAGGAGCATGAATGGGCCCCAGGTGAGGCGCAGGACTGCGCATTAGAGGAGGAGTCTGCAGGCCAGGTTGCAGATGTGTGGGGGCCCATTTCAACATGCCTGGCATACATTATAATGGCACAGAGAAATATAGACAGGGGTTGATAGCCATCGATTGTTGGTCAATCTCAGGGAGCTGAAACACTAAGTACCCACTGAAAAGCTGTACATCCTTCTTTATCAGCCAGTGGCTGATGTGGAAGGACTAGTGTTTAAAGGCAATGAGGTGATAACACGTCTGTATACCCCTATGAAGAACGTTTGATAATGCTACCTTTAGCTAAGGAGATCAGAGTATTGATGCCACATATCTGCTGCGTAATGACGTCAGAGTGTGACAATGTTATACTCACCCAGCCCCAACAGCACTACTGAAATATTCCACGTTGACTAGCGTGTGCGAGTTCCTTGCTATTAAATGTGTGTAGATGGGCACGGCGGCAGCAGCAGCGCGGTTCCCCGGATGCGCGCAGAGAGTGCACCTGGCTCTGTTTTTCCCCTCCTGCTCGTCACCCATCACTATGCGCCTCTCTCTCCCCCGCGTCTTCTTTACGATGATGGCCCCTGAGCTCTGGAGCGGCCTCCATTAGGCTCGTGTGGGCGCCTCGTTAAAGGCGGTCTGCAAACAGAGAGCGCCAGCCGAATGGAGCGAGAAGAGGACGGTTGTGAAATCTAATGGGTTTGGCGATGGGTTCCATTCCCGCGGGTAAACAGGTTCAAGTGGACGCCGTCACGGTGTCGCCTCTCGAGTGAAAGGCCGGCCTGACTGAAAGGTCACGCAGTTGGTCCGTTTTTGGCTGCTGGGCATCAGCGGAACCTGGTTCACGGTGGCAACTGGCATTTCGGGGCCACATGACCCAGCTGCCTGCGCCCCTCTAAGGCTTGGTATAAATACTTGCGTCCAGAGCTGGCTTTAGGGTGGGTGCAGGCAGGGTGACTGCCCGGAGCGCCACATTAGCGCCACGCCAGCTCGGGGGACGGGGGATCTTTCAAGGTCTCCCCCAAGCTGGCATTGTGGGAGAAGGCGCACAGGTGCCCTATTGTGATAAAATGTGCCCGTTCTTGTGCTGGCGCCGGGCGTTCCAGTGCGGGAGTGGGGTGCATTTCCATATAAAAGGGTGCTGATGCTTTAGAACCGGCACCCTATTGAAGCGATTACCTCCCCGTTCCGGCATGTGGGCGGAGCGGTTTTCATAACAATAAGGCGCTCATGCGTTAGCATCAGCGCCCTATTCAAGTGATTAACTCCCTGATCCACCACCGGAGCAGGGAGTTAAACACAAATTTGGACACACATCAGCCATTCAGGCCAGACACCTGAATGCAAGTTAACAACGCTATCACATCATCGCAAGACACATAAACCAAAAAACAAAATGGCGGGCCAAAACACGCCAAACACTGATTGCGGCTAGGTGTACCAAACAGGGCACCTATGACAAGAAACTACCAAGGTAAGCTAAAACAAGGATAAATAATCTTGAACTACTTAAAACGACCTCCAAGCAATACATGATCCTATGATATCATGCAAACTTTATTCTTTTGATATTTTGAGAAGCACAGTAATCATTGAAGGAAAATCACCCCCAAATAACCAACTAGAATTATACTTTCAGGGATTTACCCCCCTTTTATTTGCGTAACATCTCATGACCACAACTGTATCAAGCACACCCGGATCTCTCAGGAAATCACGGATATATTATTCATCAACAGGTGATCTTACTGGTGAGCAAACTAATTGAACAGTGAGACTATGATTATCATAATTAAAGTCAAGCTGTTATAACCAATACCATGTGTCCCTAACCTTTAGGTTCTGATAATAAGTCATTTGACAACACCTCACCAGCCTGAGGCTAATTAATACCTGTTAGCAGTAAGACAAACACAATTGGTGAGTTCTTTTTTTTTAATTTTATTTATTTATTTTTTTTCCAGATAATATAGACACTAAAGACAGGTATTTCCCCGAGTGGCACCCGGGCTTGGCGCTATACCGATATCTGATAACTATTCTCACCATAAAAAACACCAGTAACAACCTCTGACCCAATCTCACAAAGATCCCATTGGACAATAATTAAATATGTGGACATTCACACTCACCAAAGCACCCACACATTTCCAATTCCAATACTAGGGAGGCACCAATTTTATGGTGGATTTGTGCAAGGGCACTGGTATCCTGGAAGCGCGTGTGCGTCATCAATATCAATTTACCTGTGCAATGCACAATCATTGTACATACTCTTTTAGAAGGACTATCTCATTTTACCTTATCTCTTCTTTGCTCCCCTTCTTCTCCCCAATATGGTCTGAAATCTCTTTTTGATTATTTGGTGGATTGACTTATGGTCCAATTACTATTGTCTGAAACAATGTTAAGCCTTAAAAAAGACTGCATAAGGTCGAAACATGTGTTGGATTAGTTAGGGCACCGTATGGATTTGCTAGCATAGAGATACTGTATTAATTTTTTAATATTAAATATCTAACAACAATGTTGTGCTCAGCGCAGTATATTTGGTTTACCCAAGAAATGTGTTTATCAAGTGACATTATTACCCTATGTTCTTTCAGCCTGACCATTTACGAGTTAATAAACCCCGAAAGAGGTAATGCCCCCTGCATAAATATGGTGTGATTACCTCCAGGAAAATGGTGGTATTACCCTCAGTGCTATCACCGCCGACTGCAATACGGACATTCCCCAGCGAAGTCCTGTGGGATTTCAGAATGGGGAGTAACAAAACTGCCTAATAAGGTGGAGAGTCACAAGTTACCGCCGATGGTAACAGGAGTTCAGTTCGGCGGTGTTGGCACGACCTTTAACCTCCAAACTTGGAATGAGGCCCATAGTGCATCAGGAGACTATTACATGAACATACATCAAATAGAAAGGGCTGGAAACCCTCATTCTTTTAGGACAGGTGAGAATGAACAAAGGAGAACATTTTTGAAGACAGATGTGAAGTGCAATTGTTGGACATCAAGACAAGTCTTACATTCTCAGGAGCACTTAAGACACTGTTTACACCAAGAGGCAGAGAATATATGCTGTCTGGAGAGGCGCCATTACAGGTATAGAGTGAATTAAAGGAGAGGGAGTATGTTTAATGTGATTACAATCAATCCTGTTCAAGAATAGTTAAACTGCATTCAGAGTTATATTACAGTTACATGGTAAGGGATTAAGATTTGGAATTCAATGTTGTGAAAGCTGAAAAGGCGCAGTGTGAAATTAGGGCTGTTGAGGGGGTGATTTGTGCATGGGGAGGTATATTTCATTGAAGGTTTCAATTCAACATAAAAACATGCTAAAATCATGTTAGAATTGTACAAATTGGATCTTTTCGTAGACCGCGAGACCTAGCGGGCTCAGTTGCTTTGCACCGCTGTTGTGATGTGTCTCCTATGGAATCAGTAGGTTTATGGGCTCTGGGGCTGTGGAGATGGGCACCCAATGGTACGCATCGTTGGCATCACCCACGTTGTGTACCGCATATTTGTGGCGGATGCTGGCTTCAGGCACCGCTGGAGGTCAGGCAGCTCTATCTGACTTTCATGCGCATGGACCACATCCCTATACATTTCTGGGAGAGGCAAGGTGAGGTCTCCTGATTTGGGGAGCTAGTTGAGAAGGCCGCTTGTCAGCGATGGCTGTCTGCGCTGCGACGGTGAGCAACGTCTTCTGGCCCTGCACCACTGCCACGATGTGTGCATGGGATGGGGCAGAAGGCAACAGGGAAATTGACATCGACATAAGATGCAGTGTTTTGGGAAGCATTTGCTGGCTCGTGGAGACAGTGGACCACGCAATATGTTTTGAAGGGCTTGTGCTTCCTTACTTTAATTTAAAATTCAATCAATTTATTGCTAGCCATTAATATATATTGAAGAGGGGTGCCCAGATCCTACCCCCGCACCCTCTCCGACCAGACGTGTGGCACGAAAGAAGAACCATGAACGCCCTTACCATTTCAGACCAATTCCCAGCACTCCCATGACAGACAAATATGTCGAAAGGTACCCACTCAGCCAACCCTATAGCTCAGGAACAGTACAATTGTTGCCCATAGGGGATAAGGAGCACCAGGATGCAATTAAGGATACTTCCATTGACAGTCTTGGCACCCGCGAGCAGAGCATGTCGGATGCACCGGCACCATTCACGAATGGTGCCGGTGCATCCAGCTTCGCCATTCCCATTGAGCCCTATAGGGCTCAAATGGGAATGGGGAAGAATATTTTCTGGCGGCCAGGAATGGGCAATTACCGGGTATGCCAGGGTTGTAATACCCCGGTAATTGCCAATTCCTGGGTGCCGGAAAAATTCGCAAGTGTGGCGGCAGCCTGCTGGTTTTACCAGCAAGGCTACCGCCAAACTTGTAATGAGGCCCACTGTCTGTCTGGGCCTGCGTTCCTTTTGGGGAAGGGAAGGAGTTGAGCCTTCCATGAGTTCTGGGTCCGCGAACTCCTGGTAGCCCGAACCTACCATGGGGTTTTTAACTCAACAATATCTATTCTACTTCTCTTCTGGTTATCACAGGACACCCTGGTGAGCATACAGGTAAAACATCCTTAATGTTGATACTTTGGGTACAATGGCATGTAGAGGAGGTGACTACGCTTTAGATTGGTTAGTTTTGGTCCACTGAAAGGAGGCTACATTCTTTCTAAAGCATTTTCATTAACTTGGTGATATGGTAATAAGGCTGTGCTTTCCCAGACAATGTTATTGTTATAGGCCCTGAACTCTTGTGTAACTATTTGGGGGACTTGTTTGGCGGGTGCAGTTCATTTGTACATCTTTTCCTTCTTTCCTTCTCTTTCACTTCCTTTTCGATTTGTTCTTCATAGTCTTAGAACGTTACTATTGATTGTTTTTTGTGTGTGCTCTTTCAGAGAGAATAAAGTGGCAGGACCGGTAAAAATGACATAGAGGAATGTAAATTGACTTAATAATGTGGTGTAAAGGAGAATAGGACAGGCATTCCTTATAAAAAATGGGGCATACATTTTGCTTCTTCAGGAAAAATATTTGGCACATGAGGAGTTAAAGCTGTGGAAGGCAAGGGTCGCCACCGGGTCTGCATTGTGCTCTATAACAACACAGACCATTCAACTCTTATAAGACCAGACAGAATCTGTGGGTAATTACATTTCTTTTACAGAAAAGTGCTCCCAAAGAGGCCCACCCTCTTCTCCCACTAAAACTCTTCTTTTTTTAGACAAGTTTGCGTTGTATGTCACTTGTAACCAATGCTGTGCAAAAAAGAAAAGAAACAGAAATTAAAAAGATCTTCTACCAAAATAATTTGCTCAATCTAATTTTCTAAAAGTACATTCTTCTCATTTTAACAATATACATGTTATACAATTATTCGCTCAGTTGGACCTACTATATGCATTTAGCTATATCACAAAAGAACCTATATCATTCTCACTCATTCACTAAATTCATTAGAAAACATATATACAATAGAATGAAGTGAATCCTTTACTATTTAAAATCAATGCAACATGACTCCCTTAAACATTATTTTATATTCTATCAATAAAACACACACATATATATATATATATATATATATATATGTTTGAATCATATGGACTGGACCCCATTTTACACGCATTGGCCTCCACCGTAGTTTGGGTGCTACCTGGGAATTTGCAAGATAAACTCTTCGGAAATAAAGTTGGCAAAGACCAAGATAATGAGCTCCTGTAACAAAAAGAAAGGGGTGTCCATTTACATGACATTTAGGTGCTGTGAAGCTAGAGGACTTCTTCTCTTTTGGGGTATGGGTCCGATCAACGAGTTTGATTCCTGGATAAAGGTTAGCATAGTCTGTCTGTAAGTGGCTTTGAGTGGAGGAAGAGGGCTTTTTTTTTGGAAACCTCATCTAGAGGCATACAAATTAAAAGCAACCCCAACAATATCATACGTCATTGAGACTCGATATGACTTCATTTTAAATTGGTCTTTTATAGGGTCCTCTGTAGAGACATGCTCTTGGTTTGTCGGGGTCAATTCCTATCCACTAGACCAGGGTAGGACTGCGTTTGACGTTTCTTGAAATTCTGTCTTTGTTCAGAATCGTCATATTATACTTAAAGATCCAGATGTCAGAACGCTGCTCAATTCTATAGGATATGAAAGAAATGGCAGATCACATAGGTGATGGTTTATGGATTGCTATGTGTTGGGTTGTAAGGAATGGGTAAAAGCTATTGGTTAGAGTTGGATGGAGGGTATAGTACCACCTTTAGGAAACATCTCAAAACGTTATTGTTCGTCTGAATTGTAAGCTGCTTGCATTGTCTGTTATATATGTTTTGCCCTCATGCCTGCAGGTTCTGGCGCATTATAAACAAATAAACATAAACATATAATGTGGTCTTATGATGCAGGAAAACTAATCAAAAGTGTGTACATGGGAGAATATCAGGAATTTTCCAGCATCTTGAGGATAAGGTGCTACCCAGGGAATATCTAAAGTCTTTTCCGTTAATAAGAGAACCCCATAAAGGCCAAAAATGTTTTCCGAGTAGAGAGCAGCGCTCTATTTATTTGAAATACAGGGTTTCTTTCTGGGTAATTTAGAAGTTTTAGGTTCTCAAATGCATCTTGAGAAAGAGGATAAATACGCTGACTATGCAACAGGACATCTACTGATGAAATCTTACATCGCTTATTAATCAATGATGACTATACTAAATTACTAAATCTATCGGATATGACGAGTTTGGGCATTTGATAAATGAGAGCTTTTAGATTCAACTTTTAAATGGGAACCACATTTCATACAATGTTGCAAGTGGTGAAGGCAGGGCACACAATTAATGAACTATTATTAGTGATCAAAGGGAAATAATCACATGTGTGCTTTTATTGTTTTTAAGCATTTATGTTTTTTCTGTAAATATGTGTTTTTTATTCCTTAACTAAATTAGACGGTAGCAGCCGTGTAGTTATGGTTAAGTTGCTCAAATCATAGAAAGAGCACTTTTTGGGTGGCTTACAACTTTGCCCGCCCTGTACAAATCCTGATGAAACTTTGCAAAAAAAGTATATGGCCCCCTTGGGATGATTCTGCGAATTTTGGGGCAGTTTTTCTCCAGAGGGGGCAAGGTTATAGGGGGGTCCCAATATGTGTGGAAATCCCCATAGATGCAATAGAAAAAAAAATTGCTCATGCCTAGAGCCCAAACCGCTGGATGGATTGTCCTCAAATTTGCAGCAGGAGCGGCGGTTTGGTCCCGAAAGTGTGCTTTTGTAAATTTGGTGTCAATATGATTGGTGTTTTTTTTTTTTAAAGGGCCAAAAATTAAGTACTCAAAAATAGTGATATCTTGGTCCGGTCCACAGACTCACTTCCCTATTTCGTCTGCGGACAACCCCTTGGACCAATCAGGGTCTAGCATGATGTCCGCGGACATTGGACATACCTGCTGATTGGATGGTGAAAAGCGTGAGGTGCATCATATTTTTTGGAACTGTCGCCATGTTGGATCCACGGACAGAGGCTGGTGTCCGCGGATAGCGCAGTGGGGCAAAAGTCTGGAAAACACATTTGGGATTATTTGGTGGTCGAAAGTCAGGATGGAAAGGGTGGGGGAGTGGAATAAATATGATATTGAGCTGTTTTTCTATGTGAAAAAAGTGGGCATGGGTGCCGCTTGTGCTGCGCACTGTGGTAGTCCGCGGACAGAGCAGTGAACAAACGGTTTGGAAAACACATGTGCAGTTATTTGATGTCTGAAAGAGGGCCTGCAAAGGGTAGGGGAGTGGAATAAAGATGATATGGAGAGTAGTTTTATGGGTTCAAAAAGGGTTTGCAGATGCTGCAGAGTCCGTTGGCAATTTTAGTGTCTGCAGACATTATTTCAATTGCAGGGGGTTCAGGGTGACTTTTGTTATTTGAAGGTGCATTGTGTGTACTGGTTACATGGTTTAATTTGATTGTGGGTGGTTGTGGCCAGTGGGCAGATCTGAAAAAAAAACTACTAGATATTACCACCATGCCTCCCCGGCCTTTGACTATTTCCACCACTCCTGATGTACCACAAGTTACCACTGATCAGGTCCTCAAAACAATAGCATCACTGAAGCCCTCTAATTGCAAAGGCGACAGCACCCCAGCTAAAATAATCAAAGACTGCACCACCATACTAGCATCCACTATCACCAATTTTGTGAATGAATCCTTCAATTCCAGCGAAATACCAGCTTCCATCAAAGCAGCTTGGGTCACACCACTACTCAAAAAACCCTCACTAGACCCTACAATCCCCACCAACTACCGGCCAGTAACAACAGTTCCTTTCCTCCTCAAAATCATTGACAAAATAGCCTATACCCAAGTCCAATCCCATCTTGAACACCATCACCTACTAGGGGAAAGACAATTAGGTTTCTGCCACAACCACAGTACAGAGACTGCCCTACTGGCCCTAAAAAACCAGATGGACGCTATTAGGGACTCTCGCAAACTGTGCATCCTACTACTCCTAGACCTGTCAGCAGTGTTTGACTTGGTCGACCATGACAAACTATGCCAAACCCTATCTACCAACTTCCACTTCTCACAAAAGGCTACCACATGGATGCCTCTCTCCTACCCTGTACAATGCCTACACTAAGTTGCTTTTCACAGCAGATGGTATGGGAGTAATCTACACAAACTTTGCTGACGACACACAGATCCTTATTCCCATCACAGGCAACTTGGATCAAGACACGGCCACCATCAACATTATATACTCTCACATCCAAAACTGGATGGCATATAACAGCCTCTGTCTTAATGGAGATAAAACTGAGGTTCTTATAGTTGGCTCCCCTAATAGACTCAGCAAACTCCACTGAGACTACACCACCATAGTGATTGATGGTACACCCATCAACGTCTCCCATAAAGTCAAAACACTAGGAGTATATCTTGACTCTAATCTCACCATGAATAGTCACATCAGTGCCCTCGCCTCTTAAACGACCTGTACTGCCAAACTCATCCCACTAAGCAGGCCTCTCCTATCACCTGTCAATTGCCTGACACTCCCTAGAGCCCTCATCCTAACAAAAATAGACTACTGTAACATCTTACTGCTAGGTACCTCACATTTATTTTTAACCAACCTCCAACTCCTACAAAACAAAGACCTCAGTGAAGCCTTGGGCATTAAGAAAAGAGAACACATCACACAACACAGAAGACACTCACACTGGCTCCCAGTCCAGACCGGAATCCTCCACAAAACACCCACCATCACCCACAAATGCCTAGCTGACACTGCTCCTACCTACCTCAACAGATGCACGCAAAGCATCACTTAGATCTCTCAGATCCAATGCTAATACCCAACCGCACATCCCCCGCTTCACTACCACCAGAGCAGGCAACGCCAGCTTCGCCATTGCAGCCCCCCGCATCTGGAACTCTCTTCCACCCCATCTGTCCAATGAAACCTCGCTACCTAAATTAAAAAAACAACTAAAAACCTGGTTGTTCAACAAGTACTAAAACTCTTTCATAAACGCCTCCCTCCAAGCCTGTAACCCCTAGTACCACTTGATTACTTCTACACCATATGATTGCCTATATGTATATGTGACTGTTTTGTTTCTGCAACTTAAAATGTATGTAACACTGATTTGAAAACGAAGATATATGTTAACTACGCCGTGATACCCGAGGGTTTGGGTGTATAATCAAATGCAATAAATAAATAAATAAACACATAGTATAGTAATATATGTATAGTAATTGCAGGTACTGTAGGGGAAGTATACAATATTTGTAATATGGTGGAATTACATAATTAAATTAAAGTATATATGGTTTTTATAATTGTAGTAAGATTGAAGAAAGTGCTCCTTGATGTCTCCTCCAACTTTCACACGGTCAACCATTGCATCCTCATTAAACGGTTACATGATATCTTTAGCATCATGGACCGAGCACTAAACTGGCTGATCTGTTTTCTTAACTAACTGCCCTTCCCAGCTGAAACTGGGCTGTTTGTACTCCACCACCTCACTGTGTACCTGCAGAGTACCCCAGAGTACCTCATTGTGGCTATTACATATCTGTTTCGTCCCTCGGACTCACCTGATGTCTTTCTTCTTTTCTTATTTCCAATGTTATGTTAATGAAACACAGCTTTGTTTAAACATTCCTGAACTCATTTTTTTCTCCTCGTTTTTTATCCGTAATTGTCTCACCGCCATTGAGGCATTATGTGCGGCTAACAATCTCTGTCTCAATGCTAGTAAAATTGAGATCTTTCTTATTGTAACACCTGCGCCCAGATTTCCTCATACCCTCTGCCCGCTGTCTTTGGGCCCTCTACTCTCACCATTCTGTGAGGCCAAAAACCTTGGGGTTATCTTTAAGTCCTTTCTCTCCTTTGCTCCTCACTTTTTGGAGTTTGTAAAAAAAGCCCATGGTCTGAGCTTGACCTCCTTACAGGCATTGCACCGTTCCTTACCTTCCCCCAGAAGCTCAACGTCTGTAGAGCCCTGGTCCTGTGTTGGCTGAACTACTGCAACAACCTCTTCCTTAACCTCCTTTTTTGTTGTCTATACCCCCTTCGGCTAATCTAGAATAGGCCTGCTAGACCTACGCTTGGCCTCCAACCCAGGTGATGGTTTCGCCGCAGCCCTTAAATGTGTATATTGGCTCCTGCTAATTGCAAGGAGCACAATATGTCCAACTTTGCTGAAATACTGCCCTGCTAGAGCCCTGCGCTGTTGTAACTCCAATACTCTGTTTTTTTAAACAGAGAGCGGGCGACATGTCTCTGTCTTCGGCCGGTGCCTCTCTTTGGATCAGCCTTCCTGCTCCTTTTATACTTGAGCTGAACTTTTTAAGTTCTGAAAACCTCTGAAAACTCTGCTCTGCTGTAAAGTCCCTTTCCTGCTAACTGATACCAAAGCCACTGAGACTGGTGGCCTGGCCCCTCATAAACCTCGAGGTTCCAGGCCCTATATCTAGTTGACACCAGTACACCCCTACACCATTCAGCACTGCCCTTCAGGGTGTACCGCCTGGTGGCTGTGCACCACACCCTTGAGACTTCTTTGCCCCAGCAGGTAGTTAGTTGCCTCTCAGTTAGGCATGTCTTGAAACTTTACTTCTGGGCTTCTATGAGCCCTTGGTATTCCCTCTCCTCTTTCCATTCATGCACTTCTTTAACTGCACAATGCATATGTGCATTTATAGCAGCCGTGGGTACAATATTTTTGGATAAGCAAGGGTAATGCATATGGATACGATTTGTAAAACACTTTTAAGTGGCTGCTGGTGTGTAGAAGTTTAATATGTTAATAGGGTTATTTTTTATTTTTTTTTATTTTTTTTGATGCTGTAGTTTATTTGAAAACTTTTTCATCATTTGCTTGAGTTGGATTGGCCTTTTTACTTTTGTTTGTTTAGTTCGAGTATAGAAGATAGGAAGAGGGCAATTGTGTAAGTGTACTTGTTGTTGTGGCCGCTGAGGAGAGCGGTCCATCTTTCTTGCGTACACATTTGTGTCGATGAGAGTTGAAAAAATGCACCGAATTCTTTGCGTTGTGAGGCGAGTTCATTACATTCCATAACGAGGTGGAATATGGTTTCTTCGATTTTTTGGTCTTTGCAGAACCTGCAGTAGTTGTCTTCGTGCTTGATCTGTCTTTTTGTGAATAGGTATGCTTTTGTAGGAAGAATGTTTAGGCGAATTTTTAGAAATGTTGTTCGAATGGTTTGGTCTGGGAAGGTTTGCAGGTAGGCTGGTGGTTCGTGGATTCTCCTATTGTCTTTTGTGCATTGTAGATTCTGTTTGTAGGTATTTTTTTGTTGGATGGTCTTTATCCAGTCGTTGTGCAGCAGTTTTGTTTTTGCGTGTTGTGGACGAAGTGTAAGCAGTTCTTCTGTGATATTTTCACTATCCATTTCTTTTCTCATTGTATCTTTCCATTTTTTCAATATTGTCATGTTGAAGGTGTTTTCTTTATGTCGCAGTATTTGAATTGCTGGAGTTTTCCCATCTGTCAATATTTTCCGAAAAATATCTAGTCTTTTCCATTGTACGACTGATTCGATTGATTGAGTTGCCAATTCGTAGCGTATTCTTGGCATTGGAAAGGTTTGCGGGAGTCGAAGGACTTTGCGCCAGAAAGTCGCTTCATATTTTGTCCAGTTGACTCTCTGAGCGTTCAACATTGCTTCAGTACCGTAGGTCAGAAACGGAATGTACTTGTGTCTGTAGTAGGAGATAATTGGCTTGAAGGAGAACTTGCCGTATTTTCTGTGAAGGAGGCAGCCTTGTCTTGATAGAGTTTGAGATGTTTGTTCGATTTTGTCTATCCACTGCTCTTCTGATTTTGACTGGTTTATTGTGATCCCTAGGTATTTGAACGATGTAACATTTTCTATTTCTGCATTGTCGATCGTAAAGATACATTGGTTTGTTCTTTTTTTTGATGGTTTGGTGAGGGTCATTGTCTTTGTTTTTTCCGTGTTGATCGTTAGTTCGTTTTTTTTCATGTAATGGCTTAGGTCTGCCAGTGTCGTTTGTAACCCAGTCGGTGTTTTGTCTAATAACACAATGTCATCAGCGTATGCCATGACTGGGACTGGGATCGAGTTGATTTTGGGGGGATTGGTTTTATGTGATTTTAGATGTTCTTCGATATCGGCAGTGAACAAGTTGTAGAGTGTCGCTGCGAGAGGACAGCCTTGTTTGAGTCCATTTTCTGTTGGTATGGCAGATGTTGTAGCTCCTTGTCTCGACAATCTGACTTTTATCGTGTTTTTTTAATACAGCAGGATAATCGGTTCTAGGATATCAGGTGGACAGTTCCATGTTCTAAGTTTCGACCATAGTTTTTCGCGTGAGATTGCGTCAAAAGCCATTTTTAGGTCAATAAATGCTGCGTAGATTGTCGAGTTGGAGTTGATGGCTTCATGTTTAATTACTTGTAGTAATATCAGGTTGAGGTTTGTTCCAACATTGGCCGTGAATCCTGTTTGTCTGGTCGAGAATTTATTGTTTTTTATGGCCCACGCGGTGAGTTGGTTTAGAAGTACTGCTGCAAATAGTTTTCCTAGCGGATCGAGCAAAGCGATCGGTCGGAAGTTTTGGGGGTCTTCTCTAGGGCCTTGTTTGTGGATTGGTACGATTACTGCTGTTCTCCAGGAGTTTGGTATTCTGTGCAGTTTATTGATCAGTTTTGTGATGTGGCACAGGAGGCTTGCCCAAGCGTTAGGATCTTCTTTGATTATGGCATTGGATAGTCCATCAGGGCCTGGTGCTCTGGAAGTGTTGAGTTTGTTAATCAGGAGGATGAAATCTTCAAATTCTGCGTGTACTTTCCATGTTGGGTCTGTTGTGGGTTGTGTGTTCTGTTGATCTGTTTCTCGTGATGCATAGATGGTAGTAAAGTGCGTTATCCATTTTTCTTGGGTTACATTAGCTGTAAGCTTCTGCTGTTTTTGTTGATTGTCATTGAGTAAGTTCCAAAGTTCTTTTGTATTGTGGGATTTGTGGATTTTCAATATGTTCTCTGCATCTGCTTGCTGAATGAGACTTTTTTGTTATTTAGTCCAGTTTCGATGGTTGTTTTTCAGAGTTTTGATCTGGTTTGGGATATCGAGAGCTGGAGTTTTCTTTATCTGTCTTATTGTTCGGTTTAAGGCTTTTTTCCTTTCGGCAATTTCTTGGTTGTAAGAATGTCGATGGTCTTTCTGCGGGCGATTTTTACTGGTTTGTCGGAACGGAATTAGGATCCATTCGTAGTCAATTTTTAGAGCATTTGTCAGACTTGCCTGTAGGAATTTTTCCGGTAATGAGGCTAAGGATGCTTGTGGGATTCTCAGTCTTGTTGTTGTTCCGTTTAGTTCTAATAGAGGACATGGTAACCCTGGCTCTATTTTTTCCAGTGCCGCTTCAGAGTGGGCGGTAAGTTGATTATGGTCGCTCCTATCTGTTGATATCGTCTGCACGTTTGTGACTGATTGGTGAAATTTTTCAGATAGAAATATATAATCGATGATTGCATGGGATGAACCTCTGCTCCATGTTGGTGTATAGGATTTCGAAGTGTTCCCTTGACTTAGAAGGAGTAGGTTGCGTATCGTGGTTTCTTTTATCCATCTCTTTGCGTTTGCCGATAAATCTGAGTGCTTTAAGAGGCCACCGTTCTTATCGTATAGTTTGATGTTCAGATCGCCACATATTATTATTTCCGATGACGGATGTTTAGTTGTGGCCTCATCGATTGAGATGAAAACTCCATCTAGGAACGTATCTGTTGATATTGCTAGTGGGTTCCAATAGAGATTTAGGATTAGGATTGTTGAGTTGTTTTTCTCTTCTCGCTTTTGCTGGTTTTTTGTACATATTATTGTGGTCAGTTGAGTCCAAGGGTTTATGTTTTCGGAGAGTATTACTGTGCTGTGAGGGTTTATCTTGATTAGGGTGAGTAAGCCTGAAGCAGGTCTTCCTTGTTTTTGTACGATAGCTGGGTTTAGAAGTGTGATTAAACCATCACATGCCGGTGGATTGCTGAGCCAGGTTTCTTGGAGGCATATGAATTGGTATTGCTCTAGTTCAGCGGCTGTGTCCGTGAATAGATGGAGATTTCCTCTGGTGTTCCACGAGCACAGTGACCACGTAAATCCATTGTTCGTTAATTGTTATGAGTTTGAGTTCATTGAGTATTCTGTAGATTCTGTTTCTGAGAAGGTGGTTTCGAAGTCATAGATTCTTCTAATTGCATGGGCATCTTTGTCTGGTCGTTGGCTTCTTATTGAGTCTTCTATAGATGCAATGTCTGATGAAGGAGTTTCAAAGCTTGTTCTGTTAGGTTTGTTATTTCTGTTTGAGTATGCTTCTTCTGAGGCACGATTTGAGTTTCTGTCGTCAGTTGCCTGTTTTTGTTTCCTTTGGTCGATGTTTTTTCTTTCGTAACTTGCTGTTGCTTTATATTTTGGTTTGCTTGGTATTCTTGTGGATGTTGAGGCCCAGCATGAGAAGCCCAATTTGTGCAATTGTCTTCGTGTTGATATGATGAGTTCTTGGTTATTGGGGTCCGAGAGCTCTATGACGATCTTGTCCAAGTTTCGATCGTCTTTAAAGGTTATCAGATCAAGGTCTTTTGTTGTGAGTTTATTCAGGCGAGGTATTACGCCAAAAAGGCGTAGTAGATTTGTTCTATTTAGGATTACCGGTTCCAGGTTTTTATTTGCATTTTCAATGTGGATTTCATATATTTCATTTTGTCGTAGTGGATTAACAAATGTTGGTCGGATCTGGCTGTGTTGACTGGAGTCTTGTGGTGTTGTTGTTATCGAGATCGACGAGATGGGGTCGTAAGCTTCGTCTCTGGTTGTGGTTGTTGAGATGTTTTCCATTGATATCATCGAGATTTCTTCTAGGGAGAGTTCAGTAGAATTGTCTTGATTTTGTTTCGAATGTTGGTCAAGGATTGTGGTATATTCATCGATTATTATGTAACTCGTCTGGATTATTGGTTGCGAAGACTGTTGATTGTTTTCTGATGGTTGTTCTTCGTGGGTGGTCATGTTGAGCAGTTCCTCATCGATCGGCGATTGTGGCGGGATAGGTTCCGCTAATTTCGGTTTGGGCTGGGCTAGATGAACTTGAATGCTTTGTGTGTTGGCAACTGGTAGTTTCTTCTTTGATTGTTGAGCAGTTTGGGTGTTCTGGTTTATATTTCTTAGAAACGCTCGAGAGCCCGTTTGTTGTTTTTTGTTATTTTTCTGTTGGGTGGGTTTTATTTCATTTGTTGTTTTTTCTTTTTCGAAAATCTGAAAGTTTTCATTTGGGTTCTTTGTTATGTTGCTTGGGGTGATGGTTTCTGTTTTTTTGTTAATACTATTTTGACTCGGTTCTTTTGGTACTTGTTGGGCGAGGTCCGAGGTGATTTCAGGTAGTTGTTGTGTCTGAATTGGACATTGTGGCGATTTTAGAAACAGCGGGCTTTGTAGCCGTTGGTCGTTTGGTCTGGTTGCTTGCTGGTGATGGTGTTCTTTGAGCATCTGTACTAGTTCTCCTGTAAGTTTTGTTTTCTCTTGTCGGTCTCCTCTCGCGATCTCGGCTAGTCTTTGTTGCCACCGGTGTGTCTCGTCTGCTTCTATTGTCAGTCTTGATTCCACTGTCGAGACAAAGTGTTCGATGTGTATCTGTTTTGAATGAATTAGCGCTAGAAGGGTCGCTTGATCTTTTATTGCATCTTTCATATCTTCATGTAGTTTCAAGAAGGGGATCATCGTCTGGGAGAGTGTTGCGATGAGCATGTTTTGCAAATCTAGCATTGTTGTTGGGATTCTTGGGTGTGTATCTTCTTCAGCTTGTTCGTGGTTGTCGTTTTTCTGTTGGGGGTCTTTTGGTTTTTGGTTCTTGATTATTGGGTCTGGGGTATAGTAAGATTCATCCGAGTCATAGTTGAATCGTGATGGGGCAGTTTTACGTTCATCCAATTCTGGTTGTCGTTCTTTTTTCATCAGCTTGTTTTGGTTGCCATGGGGGATACATGGTGTTGATGTTAGTTGCATTGGGTTTGCTTCTGTTAGGTCTCCAAATACTTCTTTTCTTTTTTCTGCAGTAGTCATGATTGACTCAATTTCGGTAATGTCCAGTGATAGTTTTGCCAGTTTGTTACTTGTTTTTGATGTTGTTGGTTCCACTGGGCTGGTGGATTTGACGGAGTTGTGGGTTTTAAGCCACGCAAGTCATGCTAATCTTGCTTTTTCTTTTTGCTTCTGTTGTTCTGGTGTTGGAACTGCTGGTTTTGTAATTTGGTCTTGTGTTCGTTCAATTTGTTGGCAGTTTGAGGTAGGCTTGAAGCCGACATGGTGAGCTGTGCGTTTTGGTTCTTGATTATTAGCAATTTCCTGAGGATTGCTGTCTATTTCGTGTGGTTTCTTCGATTCCATGGATTGCTGATTTCGGATTTGTTTGTCCGGTGTTAAATCCTGTTTTGTGGTTGTCCGCAACTGTTTGGTTGTAAGTTCCATGGGTTCTTTGTTGCTGGTTATAAGATTTGTCAGGGTGTCTTGTGTCATATTGTTTGGAGGATCTTGTTTTGTGGGCTGGTGGTTTGTGTTCAGAGCAATTGAAGGATTGATCAGTTGCTGTTCAGGTTCGAGTTGAAGAGCCGGTAATGATGATACGGACATGGTGGTTTGTCCAGTTGTTGTGGTTGGATTCTGAGCTTGAGGTTTAATGTCCGGTCTATTCATCCCGATTGAGGTAAGTTGCTGATTTTCTACTGTACTGTGTGATTCCACTAATAGTCGGGGGGATGTCACAATGGGATTAGCAGATTCTAGGTTTCCTTCTCTGAAGTCTTCTGAGTTCTGTTTAGAATGTGAATTCTGTGTCAGGGACTTTGGAATTTCTTTGTACAATGTCACTTTCTTGAAGGATTGCTCCAGTGTTAGCTGCAGGGAATTTTGGTCCGTGGTATTAGCGATCACAGTCTTGGCTGTTTGTCTTGTTTTTGGACGTTGAGTTGGGTGTTGTTTATTGGTGCGAATTATTGTCATTGTTTCCAGGTTGTAGTTTGCGAAGCTTAGGTTTTGGGAGGTTCCTATTTGGTTTCTTAGAATACTGGCCCCCTGGTTACGGCTTGCTACTGTTGTCTTTGTCTAATTCAAACGATTTGGTATTTGGTGCAGTCAGGATCCAATGGTCGAACCCTTTCGGTCTCCTGATCAGCGAGTCTGCGCAGGTGTATCTTCGTTCCGCTTTTCTGTAGAGGATCAAGTTGCGCTTTCAGGATCCAAGGGCCGAACCCTTTCGGTCTCCTGATCAGTGAGGCTGCGCAGGTGTATCTTCGTTTCGCTTTTCTGTAGATGATCAAGTTGCGCTTTCAGGATCCAAGGGCGGAACCCTTTCGGTTTCCTGATCGGTCAATGGTACGGGGTTGTGTGATCGTTTTGTTCCTCTGGGGCGGTTAGGGCTAAGTTTTCAGGATCCAAGGGACGAACCCTTTCGGTCTCCTGATCAGCGAAGGTAGGCAGATGTTTGCTCTTTACGATTTTCTGCGGTAGGTAGAGTTGGAGGTAGTCTGTTGCAGCCTTCAGTTAGTCGGTATGGATCAGATCAGGATCCAAGGGTCGAACCTTTTCGGTCTCCTGATCGGTAGGCGTAGACGGATATTTGTTCTTCACGGTTTTCTGCAGTAGGTCGATTTACAGTTTGTCTGTTGTAGATTTCGATTAGTCGACAGGGGCGTTGACGTATATTCTTTCTGTTCTGTTTGAACTGTTCTTTTGGTGTTGTAATGTTCAGGGTCTAGGGCGTGAGGCGTGGAGATTTTTTTTTTTTTTTTTATATAGTTAAAAGAAGGAGGTTTTGAATAAAAGCATTTTTAGGGCAGCATTTACTGCGAAATTGGGTAGGAGGACAATTATCTGCTGCGCCGCGCGTTTGCCTGTTTGCTGGGCCGGGTGCTGCTTTCAGATTGCTGTTCGTGGCGTTCAGCCGAGATCGGTTGTGCTGTTTCTTTCTTCGTCGGAGTCCTGACGGGCTGGTATAGGGCGTTAAGGGGGCTGCTGTACAGCTGCGGGTGCCGGGAGTCAGCACGTTGAGTGGCAGGGGCGGGGCCGCAAAAGCACAAGCAGCAGAGGACCCTGTTCGGTGTTAGGTGGAGTGGAGGCACGAGTACGCCAGGCACAGGCAGGCTCCGGTGTCAGAGGGGAGTCAGAGGGGAGTCGTTCAGCTCCAGGCCAGCCGATGCGGACACACGAGGGGACAGCGCAGCTGTCAGCGGTGAGAGGCAGGTCACCTGCAAGGTTTTGAATGTCTTTGAATGACTCAGTAGGCGGATTTTCTGGGGGGGCGCCGCGGAGCCTGCAGAGCCTAAAGACCAAAAGACTCTGCAGCAGACTCCGCGGCCGCTCCGCGGTCTTCTGGGTATTTTAAAGGCACCAGGTGGAAGCAGGTGAAAGCAGGTGAAACAAAAAAAGGACAAGAAGCAGGTCCTCACAGGGTTCAGGAGCAAAAGCTGTAGAGTCCTCTAGCAACCGCAACCAAAAGACTCTGCAGCAGACTTAATAGGGTTATATGTAGAGTTTTTCTAACTGATTGGTGGATATATGTATGACTGTTTCAAAGCAGTGAGGGAGTGCTACAAACATAACAGTAAAAAGGGTAGATGAGCTGTCTTTTGCGATGGTGTGCACATGCAATCCAGATGATTTAATAAAGCATGACCTAGTGAGGGGACTGCGGAGACCACAGATAGTCATGAAGGGCCATGGATTATCGTCCTTATTGTATGCTAGAGAAAAGTAATTGGGACAGAAAATTATTTCTTTGCTTTTTTCTGCAATTGTCCATTATTGCAATTAGCATATTAGAACATTCTAATGGTAATGTTGGAGAGTCTTATTGAATCTAATTATTTTACAGACAATTGTAAAGCAGATGGAGTCTATAAGCTTCTTTTTTTAACCTCAATATTTGAACTGTGAAAGGTGGTTCCTAAAGGAACCTTTTTTTGGTGTTTTTTTTATTTTAAATGTTTTCTTTTGTTTGCAGGAGAGGCCAGGAAGTAAGGTGGGGAGGGAAATAAGTGAAGGGACAGCAAGCACAGATATGGAGGGCCAGGTGAACAGGGGAAGATGTTGGACATGCATTAAATCTAATGTTTGGTGCATTGTTTCTCATGCTCTTTGATTGCAGCCTCAAAAGCACTTCGAAACTGATGCCTGCTTCAGAGTGGGTGTTGCAATATATACAGAGTACTGTTGTCTTCAAAAGATATGGGTGCACAGCCTCTTTTATGGCTTGCAAGGTAGCTGGTGGAATCATGTGCCCCACAGGAGTAGCCTGTGTGGTGGCAGTATTGGTTGAGGAAGATGAGGGAGAGGAAGACAGCCTACTGCTTCCCGAGAAAGGAACAGCCTTTCTCAGAGCATCCCGGTGGGTGGATTTGGTTGGCGGTGCATGGAGGTGGTCCCGTAGGAGTACTGAAATACAATATAAAGTTCCCACGGTGAGGGAACTCCCGTCCCCTGCACACTCTCAAGGCTGATAATCAGCCAAACGATTGTCGGTTATGGTGATAGGTTGTACAGTTTCCAAGTTGCTTATATAATGTGAATGTTACAATAAGCATTACTCCAAAAAAATTAATACATTTATACATTTAAAAAAAAACATTTTTTTCATCACAGTTGTAACTTTAATTGGAAACCCTACGTGTTTTGCACTTAAAATCTCTTCATCAGGGATATTTTACTATAAAGCGTGCTGCAATTTAACAAAAAGAGAAAACATGAATATACATTTTAAATTACACTAATCGTAGAACACAATTTATGATAAGGTCAAGATCACCTAAAGCTTAATTAATCACCTTTATGGTAAAAAAAATCTCCAGAGGTTCTCTGTTCTCTGTTCGTGTATATGGTACATATGACAGTGTCCAACTGTATCCCATGTGGTATTTATCTGGAAGAAACCAGAGCAAAGCGTGTTTAGACCTCTAATTAAAAGAATCAAGTAAGTCACCATGAAAATTGGTAAGTGCGGGTCTTTAAAAAATGTGAAAATTTTACCGCTATATAGCTAGTGTCCTAGAAAGGAGGGCTGTGTGACTCAATTCTTTACAATGCATCGTTCATGTAAGGCACAGTTCTGAAATAAGAAACCATACCCTATAAGTATTTAGATTCATAGATTCAAAAATGAAAGAAAGAAAACACTGTCCAATATATCTTACCCAAATGATCTAGTGCTGATGCGGCGACCGACTCTGGTCTGTCCAAAAATGGATAAATCTTCTCAATCCATTAGTGCGTGTTAAGCCATCAAAGCCACACGATTAGTGTCTGGTGATAGAAATAAATAAAATGCTAATGGGTATTCTGATGATGTCATATTGATATCCAGGCCAAAATGTCTCTCACCTGGTTGTCAGGCGATGATCAAGAAACAACGAAGGAAGATGGAGCTGTGATATGCTTGACGCACTCTCCGTCTAAAAGGTGCAGATGATCAAAGGTATGAGTGAAATGACTGTGGGTCTAAAAAAGGGGGGCATCTCAAGCTGCTAAGAATGTAAAAGGATCCAGTGTCCCAAACCTGTTTCAAAGTAGTATGCTCGTAATATTTTGCTACTGAGCGATTCGCAGTAAAAAAGATGGCCACCGATGTAAATAAGATTTACGCGAGACATTATGACGTCATCGCGTATGTTGCCTTGATGAATAATTGATGAATAATTCAATGTCATGTTGCAGTGTAAAGGAATCAAGACTGGAAATTCTCCAAACGAGATTCGGATTGCAAAGGAGAAGTGTATGGAATCAGTGCTCCGTGGAAAAATGTTGGAAAAGAAAGGAGCTCCAGTCTGACATATAAATCTGTGAGATAACTGAAATGTCCCAGGAAGTCTGCAGACTTAATAATGATGAGATAGGTGTAAACCAACCATGCGGTCATTGAGAAAGCTTTAGGTGTTACAGCACATGCAATAAATAACAATTTATATCAATATATCCCAATTACCAGTCCTGGTGTGTATTCCTAGTCCTGGTTTAGTTTAGTTAATTATTTATAGAGCACGCCTAACTCTGAGGTATCTGGGCGCTTGAGCATGTAACAATTGATACAGTAACAGATGCAATATATTACATGGAACTTGTGACCAGGTTACAGGTGGTCAAATGTACATGGCAATCAACAGCAGACAAGTTATGGGACAAATTACAGATTTAAATACATAGTGAACAGTATAAGGCCTGGTTCAGTCGAAGACCAGAAGGAAGGTATGGCTCTAATAGCTGATGGGAGGGAGTTCCAACATTTGGCTGCAAGTACTGGGAAGCTTGTCCCCCCTGCCGTTTTCAGTTTATACTTGGGTATATTGAGGCAGTGTAGGTAAGTAGATCTAGTAGGTCTGGAAGTTTGAAGTTTTGTTTATTTATAAAGCGCTAACCAGGCCCAGGGGCAACCAGGTGCATACTCTTGAAAACGGGTTACAATAATCAGTAAATACACAAAACAATTTACACAAATATACAACAATATACAGAGAAAAATACCATTAGCACATTATCATACAAATACAATAAGAGGTGTATATACACAAAACCTATATTACACATGGAGGCAGGAATGAGTGAGGGCCCTCATAAATCATGAGAGAACAGCCAAGATTTAGCGTTGGTCTTGAAGGTTAGGAACGAAGATTCAGTTCTGATAGGAGTAGGAAGAGTGTTCCAAAGTTTGGAAGCTAGGACAGGGAAGCTCACACCGCCCGCTTTTTGGAGTTTGAATCTCGGCAGGGTGAGGCTGTGAGTTTGGGCTGATCTAGTGTGTCGAGAGGAGGGGTGGAGTGTAAGGTGAGAGGAGAGGTAGGGTGGGGCATTGTTATTCAGGCATTTGTGGGTCAAGGCTAGAGTTTTCAGGGCAATTCTTTGTTTTACCGGGAGCCAACGTAAGTCAGATCTGATGGTGGAGATATGGGAATGTCTCGGGATGTTTAAGGCTGCCCTTAAGGCATTATTTTGTACCGTTTGCAATTTATTGAGGTTGGACTGGCTGGTCCCTAGGTAGAGAACACTACAGTAGTCAATTTTGGCCATAATGAGTGTTCTGGCGAGGGTGATGCAGTTGATAGAGTTTAGAAAGGGTCTACAGGCAGTGATAAGTTTACATGTATAGGCAGATGATGACCTTACTGCATTTGTTTGTCTATTCAAGGAGAGCGTGGAATCGAGATAGACGCCTAAAGTTTTAGTGTCTTTGGAGACCTTGATATCATTGCCGTTGATGGTGAAGGACTTGTAAGTTTGATCTAATTTGTTAAGACGATGGCTTGATCCTAGTAGTAAGAGCTTGGTCTTATCATCGTTAAGGCAAAGTTTGTGATGTGCCATCCAGGCCTGAATGACCAGGTAGACATCATTCAAGGCTTTGGTGTCGACTGTGTAATCACCCGTGATAGGAATGAGTATCTGGGTGTCGTCCGCGTAGTTGGTGTAGGAGGCACCCAGATAGTCAAGCACATCGAAGAGGGGCTTGGTGAATACGTTATACAACATAGGGGACACACAAGAGCCTTGAGGGACGCCACAATGAATGGGGGAGGGGTCTGCCGATGCTGTAGGTGAGAAGACCCTCATGGATCTGTTGCTCAGGAATGAATGGATCCAGGCATTGGCAGAATCAGAGAAGTGGGCCGCAGATTTAAGATGTTGGCAGAGTATTTGGTGATTGACCAAATCGAAAGCCGCGGAGAGGTCAAGGAGAAGGAGTAGAGCTAACTTCCCATTGTCCTTTAATGTCGCCATCTGAGTTTTCAGGTCAATCAGGGCTGATTCAGTGCTGTGTTTAGGACGGAATCCTGATTGTCTTAACCCCAGAAGATTGTTGGATTCAAGGTAGTCTTGAATCTGCAGGTTGTTGTAGGAATCTTTTTTAGCCTGGAGTAAGGCTTCTTTATAGTTAAGGGTGGCTAGCAGAAGACTGTCCTTATGGGCGTCAGAATGGTGGCTTTTCCAACGTGACTCTGCAATACGTTTCTCTTTGCGTAACACTCTGAGCTGGGGAGTGAACCACGAGTTGAGGTGAGCGCGTTGTTTAGGTCTCCTCAGTTTGAGCGGGGCAATAGAGTTGATGGCTGCAAGCACTGACTGGTTGTACATGTCGGCTAGGATGGTAAGGTCCGAACAAGTGTCAGGAGCATTATTAAGGGTGGGAAGGATGAGGGGGAGTAGTTTTTCCGTGGTTATGTTCTTTTTATTTCTAGTGAGGGTGGCTGGGGCGACAGGAGGTGTGGGTAGAGAGGCTGCTTTAATACTGAAGGTAATGATGTGGTGATCAGACCAGATGCAAGGGGCGTTCGAGAGTACGCGGATATTACAGTTGGTGTCACTGAGCGAATCAAGGGACCGCGCTTTGATGTGGGTGGGTTCCTGTATATGGTGTAAGAATCCTAGATCTGTTAGGGTGTTGGCGAGGTCGAGGGCTGCGGGATCATTAGGGTCTTGGTAGCCTACATTAAGGTCACCAAGAATGATGGTTTGAGAGTTAGATTTCGCTTTATCAAGTACTAAGGCAGAGATGTCATCCACAAAGGATGTGGGTGGGCCAGGGGGTCTGTATATTAGGCGGATGGTGACCGTTTGGTTGGCTGAAAGTTGGAGTTTGACAGAGAGTAACTCTGCGGATTCCACCTTAATGCTTGGGATGGTTCTGAGTCCTAGTGAATTTCTATAGATAAATGCAATTCCTCCACCTCTCGAGGTGCGGTCACATCTGATGATGGAGTAATCTGTGGGGATGGCCAGAGAGAGTGCAGGGCCAGATGCAGCATGTAGCCAAGTCTCAGAGATGGCAATGAGGTCAACTTCTTGAGTCGTGGTGCCTTGAGAATTTATCTGACAGATATTGGGGGGCTATGCTGGCCAGACATTTGTGCGTAATGAGGAGTGTGAGAAGTTTAATTCTGTCACGTACTGGAAGCTAGTGCAAGTCACGTCTGGTTGATGAGATATGGCTGGAACAAGGTATGTTCAAGGCACAGTGGAGGCCGTTGTTCTGGAGAAGTTGTAATCTATTCAGGTTGTACTCAGAGGAACCTAGGAATAGGGTGTTATAATAGTCTGATTTAGACAATATCAAAGCCCTGGCTAGTGTGAGGCTGCTGTTTGTGGATAGAAAGGGTTTGCAGGCGTTAATTAGTTTATTCGTGTAGGCAGTATTGGAAGCTGCGGATTTTACTTGTTTTTTGAGTGAAAGGGTAGAATCTAAGTAAACGCCAAGGGTTTTAACCTCTTTGGCAACATTGATGATATTGCCATCAATGTTAAAGGATTTGTACCTGGGGTCGAGTTTGTTAAGTCGGGATTGGGTTGTGGAAACAGAGAAATTGATATGAGGCCGGGAAGCCCAAAAGGAAACACACCAACACAGGTTACAAAGGACATACAAAGCGCTTTATTTCAAAGTTACAAAGTTACCAAAGTCAATTGACATACGGATAGCTATTCGGCCCTCTGACTAACACGCGAACCTTCAACGTAAGGTTCGCACTGAAAGTGGGAGAGACCGATCATCGGGATGCTTGGGTTTTTATACATTTTGTCCTGCATTGGCCAGCCCTCTCGCAAGTTAACCATTCTTGGAACCGTGGCTAGGGTTCGTAGCCAGGTCGAACACACAATTTACATAATTTGATCAGTTCCGCTAATACAGTTACATATTTACACACAGGTTAAAGAGAGGACAAGGTCTTAGTTCGTGACCCTAACAAGTGGCCTGCGGACATATTATTTATTCACGTGTGCGGAGGTCACCACGGCCGGAGTCGTACTCGAAATGTCATTCGGCCTCCATTTTGTGATTCAGGGTGACTTGCACACTGCAAGAGTACCTAAAATGGCGGCTAGATCCAAGATGGCGGTTTACACAATACATTAAGGTCAAGACCTTGCCGCGGAACCTATGTACATGGTATTCTTTAGACAGCTTGGCGTAGGCCAACATACATTTAAACAATGCGATTGGGGTCACAATATTATATCGATTTCCACAGACCCTCCTTTTGGCCTATGCCAAGTGCTAATACATCATTTCCTAATACTTTCGAAAATAACTGAAGGCATTATCATCCATAGGTTCCGCATCATTGTCTGAGACGTCAATAGCCATAAGGTCGTTCATAAGAACCTCTTGTAACATGAACTCTTTAGATGCTGTCTTCGGGGTGTATATCTTATGCCCTATTGCGCTCACTACCTGAGCACCACATCCCCGCATCATTCCACATATACTCGGGAGTATGCCGGTCGTTCCCCATCTATTCTAATCAGATTTACCCATGTATCCCCTAACCCCGGCACATCATCTATTGTCCGTACCTGTTTCCATATATCAACTGGCAAAAGCACTGGAAACAATAAGTCCATGTCACTCAAGGTGAACACAGAAGACTGTAAGACGGATTCTATTTCTTTATAAAACCCTGTCGGGTTTTTCCTAATATCAGGGACTGATTGTCTAATCGTGTTCACTTCCTGTCGAGAGAACGGGACGTGAACAAACTGCGATACGTAATGTGCAGGGATATCCACCGCGGGAGCACCAGTCGCCGCGTCGGCGGGGATTTCTATTTTCGGGACAAGGGTCGGAGGGACCTCTCTCATAGGCAACTGAGATATAGGGACCTCCGACCGCTTACTGAGCAATAAGGCCAAATCGAGCGCTAAAGCGGCTGTAGAAGTGTCGGGCGAAAAAGCTCTTTTACAAATACCCAATAATTCTATGGGGCAACCAACCTTCTTCCTTATATATTCCTCTTGCAAGTGCTGAACCATCACTTGGATTACCTTTCTTTGCATCTCTACCGTCTATTGACTATATGTGTCATACACCTCATCTGGCGGTATCGATGAATCCGAGATCCATCGAATCGCTTCTTTGGTACAAATTCGTACTTCCTCAGGTGCTGATCTTCGGCACGAAAGGAACCGTTTCTGTACATATATCCTATCGTCCTCATCATCCTCGTTTTGTAACCTTTCAAAATCGCTTCTAAACTCAAACAACCTATCAACATGTCCATTTACTTTCTGCTCTGTATCCCTCGAAAGTGCCAAAGCATTCAGATCCCTCACCCCTTGTGGGAGATCCGAAGTTTGCAATCTACCCCACATCACACATAAGTGAATCCCCAGTCCTTCAATAAAAACATTTTTCTCGGGAAAATCGTGCAAATTAGATAATGTTGAGAATACATCAGTTTGATCACCTTTTTCCATGCAGTGTTTAGCCCAGGCAAATAGTTCCTGTTTCCTGCCCGCAGGAACAGTACTACGAGTCACAATTTTCGACCCTGCACCGGGATCTGTTTTTGTGAACACGGGACTCCCCGGAATCGAAAGTGTAGGTGAGCTTAACAAGGGTGCAGGGGAAAGAGGCAATGTAATAGACGGAGGAGCGACAACCAAAGAACTAGGAGCAGTAGGCTGCGCAGGGGGAGTAGGAATAGCAACGGGAACAATAGCAGGAACGGGCAAAGTGTCCACAACAGGAGCATACGGAGGTGGCGCTGAAGAATCAGGCCTCCGTTCATTCAATATTTTCTCGATAAACTCCTCGGAAACATGGAAATCTTTAGAGGGGTAAATTTTCTGTACCCCGAGCGAGAAAGCTCTATCCATTTTCTGGGCTTCTTCTAATCGTTTTTCCTTGTCATACAAAAATGCTTTTTCGGCATTTGTTTTATGACGACGTGCATGTTTATCCCTACTTTTAAGCTGCTGCAATGCTTCCTTTTTCCAATTTTGTAACACATCAAAGGCTGCTGGCCTAGCCTTTTTCTTAAGCAAGATCGATTCTAAGTATTCAATACGGGGGATCTCAAAACTACCATTGATTGGCCACTGAAATTCGGAGGCATTTCTGGTCTGTCTGTGCCAAATGTCATTAAATACAATACTACCAATGCCATGCTTACAGTACATAGTACACGCCGGCGACCCCTCCTGTGGTGCCGGACGGCTAAATTCCAAAGATTGTCGATCGCTGCGGAACAGAGCCCTAAAGCAGCTATACAATTTCCCAGGCATTTCTCAAAGAATTGGTGTTACCTGGTCCAATAATTGTGTCTGCAGATACAATACGCCAAATTCAAATTGTCAGGGTTAAATTAAGAGCCGGGTCACGACTGCACCTGACCAAACCTAAGGAGGACCGTACGGTTTACAAAGGACTTCAACTAACGAATTTTACCTGCGTTCGGTGGTTTCGGCAAATCTGCCCGCCTCAGAATTGGACCCTCGTCAAGATGCCGTGTCAGACCGCACGACTATCGCCCAAGGATCGGATCGTGCAGCGCTGCCGAGGTATCGCGTCTCGATCGGTCGGGCCCGCAGAATCACACCGTCCGATCCCGATTCGATAGTCTGCGTCAACCTTCAATGATCCGGCATCAATCTTGAGGGTCCCTATTCGGGCGCCAACTGTGGAAACAGAGAAATTGATATGAGGCCGGGAAGCCCAAAAGGAAACACACCAACACAGGTTTCAAAGGACATACAAAGCGCTTTATTTCAAAGTTACAAAGTTACCAAAGTCAATTGACATACGGATAGCTATTCGGCCCTCTGACTAACACGCAAACCTTCAACGTAAGGTTCGCACTGAAAGTGGGAGAGACCGATCATCGGGATGCTTGGGTTTTTATACATTTTGTCCTGCATTGGCCAGCCCTCTCGCAAGTTAACCATTCTTGGAACCGTGGCTAGGGTTCGTAGCCAGGTCGAACACACAATTTACATAATTTGATCAGTTCCGCTGATACAGTTACATATTTACACACAGGTTAAAGAGAGGACAAGGTCTTAGTTCGTGACCCTAACAAGTGGCCTGCGGACATATTATTTATTCACGTGTGCGGAGGTCACCACGGCCGGAGTCTTACTCGAAATGTCATTCGGCCTCCATTTTGTGATTCAGGGTGACTTCCACACTGCAAGAGTACCTAAAATGGCGGCTAGATCCAAGATGGCGGTTTACACAATACATTAAGGTCAAGACCTTGCTGCGGAACCTATGTTCATGGTATTCTTTAGACAGCTTGGCGTAGGCCAACATACATTTAAACAATGCGATTGGGGTCACAATATTATATCGATTTCCACAGACCCTCCTTTTGGCCTATGCCAAGTGCTAATACATCATTTCCAAATACTTTCGAAAATAACTGAAGGCATTATCATCCATAGGTTCCGCATCATTGTCTGAGACGTCAATAGCCATAAGGTCGTTCATAAGAACCTCTTGTAACATGAACTCTTTAGATGCTGTCTTCGGGGTGTATATCTTATGCCCTATTGCGCTCACTACCTGAGCACCACATCCCCCCATCATTCCACATATACTCGGGAGGCATTGAAAACAACAGCAAAGAAATAACAGTATCCCTAAAATACCTAAAATGACAGAAAGCACTTTCCACCCCCAAGATCGTAAAGAATCCCAAAACCAAGTACTAAGGTTCCAGTCTCCTACTAGGGATGTGGACTTCAGAACTGAGAGTGTGTAAATTCTGGATTGCTTTAAAAATTGTTGGCGAAGAATCTGGTACGAAAACACAACAAGCGGACCCCACTAATTTACATACTCCACCTCGTTCTGCCAGAATGACATCTAATGCCATTCGATTTTGAAGCGCTACCAATCTTATCGCCTTTTGCTCTAAGGTCATATTGTAAAGTATGTCCGTGGTCCGGTTGATCGTTTTCTCCAACACCCTCGCTAATCCCCTAATGTTTTCTGAATTTGCTATTTGTCCCCAAAAGGGCACTACTGATTTGGCTATATCCCCGAACACTTGTCCAGGGGTATCTCCATTACTATCCCGTCGCGGGCGAGCCTTAGATACCTCTAAGGTACTGGCTATAAATACTCCTGGTAACAATATCCCTAAATAACAAGTCCCCTGCCAATCCTTGGGCAACCAGGGAAAAGCTAAACTACCACAAACAAAATAAACGGGTCCCCCTACATACAAAGGCCTATTTTCCCCAGTCAAGTTTACAGTATTTACACAAGGCTCGAAGTCTCCCATTGGCCTAGTGCCATTTCTTTGTACACAGAAAGGAACAGAATCAGGACTATGATTCACAGAATAAGAAGGAGGCATGGCATCCTTATTGCCTATCGGAGCCATCTTAAAAGAAACTAGATTTTGAAAAGGAAAAGATAGTTTATCAGACGGCCTAATAGAAGCGACGTTAGGTTTACTTCTATTTGCGAAAAGCGAGCATCCCAGGGGAGTCAAT
The DNA here is from genome assembly GCF_040938575.1 of Ambystoma mexicanum. Classification (NCBI taxonomy): domain Eukaryota; kingdom Metazoa; phylum Chordata; class Amphibia; order Caudata; family Ambystomatidae; genus Ambystoma; species Ambystoma mexicanum. The sequence goes on along the minus strand of NC_090931.1, from coordinate 1,425,484,272 downwards.
TCACGTTTTTCAAATTCATTCAAATTAGTCCCATCGAAGTTCCCTGAGATGCTATCATTCCATCGGCCAAAGAAGAGTGCTCTAAGAGAGGCATAGCAAGAAGTCGTTAGAGGTAAGGGATGTATATACCATCCCAGTCCCTTGTTCCCATGTTGCGGTAAGTGAGTGCAAATCCAACAGTTACTCTTATTAAAAATAGCATGCGTAGCATTCATCACTATCATCAAGGTGTTATTATGATATTTCTGTCTATGCCGAGAGTCCCTAGGGGACAGAGTGTGAAGGTGTACAGAGGGAGTCAAAACAGTTGGTACGATTTTGGTCGGTAACAGAGGCTTCAAAGGATAAATTTCTTCGAAATACCAAAGTCCCACGGCAGCAGTTGCAAAAATAACAATAATCAAAACGAGAACACAACAGTACGTTTTCGGGGCCCAGGCACATTGTTCATTGTTCGATTTGGTCACCTCCTTATCTAATAGTTCAATACGGGGAGCAGCGGTGAAGGCGGCAGGCATCATGGTCATCCCGATCGACGGCCCCAATGTTCGTTGCTGGCGACACTTCGGCCGCGCGATTTCTTAGTCCTTCCCAACCCTAGCCAACAGAACCCTCCTTTTCTTTGTTCGATAAAGAGAAAAAAACAGTACTTCAATCACTCTTTTCCTTCCGGATGCACGACACTCGTGCAGTAATTCTATTTCCGTGGTCGAAGGTTGTACCTGATGGTACCCAAGTTTGTTGAATCCAAAAGCAAAGTATCGTCGCTCCCTGAGGGGAGCGTCGTGTCGGTGGCGACGGAAGTCGCAGAGCTCGAAACAAGATTTTCCGGAAGTGATTGATCAAGAGAGTGCGGAGACAAAATGGACGGCTCCCCAAGCTCCTCAGGCTCAGAGAACTTCTCCGGCGCACTCACAACACTGCCTGCTACTCCGAGATCAGAGATTGTAGCATCAGCGAGGGGTTCTGTTTCTTCTGTAGCGTGTGGCGTCAGGTGAGGAAGCTTCTTAATATGCGTTGCATGTATCCAATTCTTCTTTCCTGCCACCCACACTGCCGTCCTGGTGACCAACAATACCTGGTAGGGTCCGCGCCAGCGAGGCGCAAGACAGGAAGACCTCTCGTAGGCCTTCACCAGGACCCAGCTACCGGGCAGTATATCGTGTCCTGGGCCCGTAAACCGTACAGGTAAGGCAGCATTCACCTGGTGGTAAATGAAATACAGATTTTTAGTCAATTGGTTACAGTAATCTATGAGCAATACATTATCCACGTCCCTCAGGGCTTTAGGTTTAGGGAGACCCCAGATATTAGCAGGCCTTCCCATTACCACCTCGAACGGAGAGAGCCCAGTTCTAGTCTGGGGTGTGGTGCGCATAGCTAACAACACAATAGGTAAAGCGTCGGGCCATTTTAGTTTAGTGTCAGCACATGTTTTTGCAAGTTTGTTTTTCAAAATACCGTTGTGTCTCTCTACCAACCCAGCACTTTGAGGGTGCCTAGCTGAATGAAAACGTTTCTCAATCCCTAAGGCAACACATATTTGCAACATTACGGCTGCGATGAAATGGGGGCCGTTATCCGACCACATTATCCTCGGGAGCCCAAATCGAGGGAAGTATTCTTTCACCAGGATCTTTGCGGTGGTCATGGCGGTAGCATCTTTGACAGGGAAAGCCTCGACCCATTTGCTAAAAGCACAAATGATGACAAGAACATATTTCAAGTTATTACATCGCTCCATTTCAATAAAATCAAGGTGAATGGTTTCAAAGGGGACAGAGGGGGCCCCGAAACTTCCCCTTGGAGTCACTGTCCCTTTACCCACATTGTGCTGCAGGCAAATCATGCAATTCTGAACATGTCTCTTTGCAGTTTCCAAAATGTTATCATTCACCCATACCTGCTGTAATATCTTCGTAATTTGCTGGGCACACACATGCGTTGGACCGTGTGCCATTGTAACCATTGCTAACACATAAGAATCAGGAAGCAACCATTTCCCGTCGGATGCGTCCACCCAACACCCTTCATCATCCAATTTTCCCATACCTTCAGCCCACTTCCTAGATTCTTCAACAGAGGCATCAGTCTGAATATCTCGCACAGACCCAATGCCTTCATCTATTATACAAACATCTCTCACTTCCCTCGAGGTATACATGTATGTGCTAAGGTCTGTGGCTGTTTGTCTAGCTATCAAATCTGCAAAAGCATTTCCTCTGCCCACATTGTCTATGACCTTGCGATGTGCTGCACATTTCATGATCGCTAATTGTTCAGGGAGTGAGAGCGCTGAAAGTAGGTGTACTATTAAGGGACCATGCTGAATCTTGGTCCCATGTGAGGTCAGAAACCCTCTTTCCGACCACAGTTTTCCGAAGTTGTGAGCCACCCCAAAGGCGTACTGGCTATCCGTATAAATATTGACTCTATGCCCTTGGGAGAGCTCACAAGCGCGGGTCAACGCTATAATCTCCACGGCCTGCGCGGAGTTATGCGGAATCCTTTTAGTTTCAACAATCTTATTCAAAGTAGTAACTGCATAAGCAGCCGTAGATGTGCCATTCGGAAGTTTGAAGCAGGAGCCATCACAAAACAGCTCCCCTTCCGCATTCTCCAAAGGAGTATCTGAAAGGTCTATCCTGCCCTTTGTTTCTTGCTCGGTGGCATACAGGCAGTCATGTGATCCTCCATCACCGCAAACAATATTTTGCGGGAGAGGTAGGAGTTCAGCCGGATTGAGAACACAACACCTTTTAATTTGGATATGAGGAGCAAATAGGACTAATTCATACCTTGTCAACCGGGCAGAGGTAAGGTGTTGCGTTTGAGTTTTATTCAATAGAATATCAACAGAGTGAGGTACCATCAAAATTAAATCGTGGCCTAGGACCATCCCCTCACTCTGTTTTACAGACGCAGCGGCAGCAGCAACAGCGCGCAGACATTGCGGCAAAGCGCATGCAACAGGATCGAGGGCGGAGGAATAATAGCCGCACGGCCTATTCTTCCCTCCATGTTCCTGTGTTAACACAGACAAAGCACATCCATCACATTCATGCACAAACAACACAAAGGCCTTATCGTAATTTGGTGTACCCAGAACCGGTGCTGAACATAGCGCGGTTTTGAGAAGCTCAAATGATCGTTGATGTTCCGATTCCCATGGCAGTGGCAGAGAAATGCCCTTCTTCGTCAAAGCCAACATCGGTTTTACCACTAGTGCAAAGTTCGGGATCCACAGTCTACAGTAGGACGCCATCCCTATCAGGGCTCTGACTTCCTTCTGCGTTTTTGGGACAGACATGCCAGAAATGTGTTTTATCCGTTCAGGTGTCAATCTTCTCCCCTCCTTTGACAGGAGGTAGCCTAAATAGGCAATCTCCTGGCAACAATATTGAAATTTTTTAAGCGAAGCTTTGTGACCATTTTTAGCTAGATGAACAAGCAACAATATAGTGCCTTCTTTACAAGCTTTCTCAGAGTCTGCAGCCAGGAGCAAATTGTCTACATATTGAAGCAGCGTGCAAGTAGGTGGCAATTGAAGGGTGTCGAGCTGCTCCTTCAAGGCTCTACTATAGATACTAGGACTTTCAGTATACCCTTGAGGTGCCCTCGTGAATGTAAACGAGCGTCCCCCCAAGGTGAACGCAAACAAATACCTGCTCTCCTCATGTATCGGAATACTAAAGAAGGCGTTTTTCAACTCTACGACACTAAAGTGTGTAGCCGTAGCAGGGATCATTGTTAAGATCGTCGTTACATCAGGCACGATTGGAAATTGTGGAGCTACCACTCGGTTAATAGCACGAAGATCTATTATAAACCGGTACGGAATTGCATTGTCGCCTTTCTTATATACTGGCAAGATCGGGCTATTACATAAGCTACCTGTAATCTCTTCGATCACTCCACGATGTACAAAATCGGAGCCAATGCATTTCAGAGCACGTTCACCTTCAGTTGATATTTTATATTGCGGAATGCGCGGTAGTTTAACCCCATGTTTCAAGACTATCTTAACAGGCTCGATGTGCAATATCCCGACATCATTGTCGTCTATTGCCCACAAACATTCCGGGACAATGTCAAACTCGGGAGGTAGAGGTCGGGTCAAGTACTGTGAGTTAAAGGGTTGCTGTGGTGAAACTGTTAATCTTATTCCGTGAGGGGAACAATGAATCACTGCATTCAGTTTCTTTAACAAATTCAACCCTAGCAAATTTTCTCCACAGTTTGAAGTAAGAAGAAAAGGGCACTGGTCTGTGAAAGGACCCAAAGAAACGGATACCGGCACAGAGACCGGACAAACAGTTGGTATACCAGAGAACCCTATAGAGACGTTTGTTTGCCCTGACAGTGGAATGTTTGGAACCCTAGAATGGTCAATGGAGCACTTTTGTGCGCCAGTGTCAATCAAGAACTGATGTTTCCTATTCCCCACCAATAATTCAACGTAGGGGCCCTTCTGAATAACGGGAATAGGTAAAGGTTCCAAACACTGCTTCGGGCAATCCTAATAAGCCAGAACTTCGTCAAAAGGAAGTTCTTCAGAGAGATAGGCAGCAGAAGGGTGATCAAATATATTTCTCGAGTCCATACTCGGAGTCTGATTTTCCCGTGAAAAAGGTTGCTGTGGATCTTGTAGAAGCTGACCCCTATCAGGGCCCCCTGCTCCGGGGCGGCCCCTTGGTCGCCTACCCATACCTCCAAATGTGCCGCCTGACCTCTGACGAAGGGCAGGGCACTGTGCTCGCCAGTGACCTTCCTGGCGGCAATAAGCGCACTGATTTATACTTATAGAATTTAGAGGAGTATTTCCTTTTGGAATGTACTGACCTCTAGTCTGTGTCGCACCTCCTCTGGGGTTTCTAACAATTTGCTGTAACAATACCTTAGTCTTTAAGTCACCCTTTCTCTTTTTGATTTTCTCTTTTTCATTGTTAACCCGATTCTCATAATACTGAGCCATATGCAAAACCTCTGACTGAGATTTTGCCTGCCAAGCGCTCTCTGAGGACACAATTTGTGACTGGATGTCAGGCAACAATCCACGTACAAATTTGTCCACAAACAACCTCTTCCCCGACTCTGTGCCTAAATCCTGTCCACTGAAGTCAGAAAACACCTGTTCGAATCTATTAAAGAATTCAGTAGTACCTTCAGTTTTCCCTTGGACGCAGGCCGTAAGCTTGTCCCAAATAATCCTTTTTTCTGGGATTATAGTTTTTAGTTTAGCAACTATTCTATCGGGTAAGGTAAGTATTACCTGGGGTGGTTTCTCACCAGCCGGTCGTTCCCCATCTATTCTAATCAGATTTACCCATGTATCCCCTAACCCCGGCACATCATCTATTGTCCGTACCTGTTTCCATATATCAACTGGCAAAAGCACTGGAAACAATAAGTCCATGTCACTCAAGGTGAACACAGAAGGCTGTAAGTCGGATTCTATTTCTTTATAAAACCCTGTCGGGTTTTTCCTAATATCAGGGACTGATTGTCTAATCGTGTTCACTTCCTGTCGAGAGAACGGGATGTGAACAAACTGCGATACGTAATGTGCAGGGATATCCACCGCGGGAGCACCAGTCGCCGCGTCGGCAGGGATTTCTATTTTCGGGACAAGGGTCGGAGGGACCTCTCTCATAGGCAACTGAGATATAGGGACCTCCGACCGCTTACTGAGCAATAAGGCCAAATCGAGCGCTAAAGCGGCTGTAGAAGTGTCGGGCGAAAAAGCTCTTTTACAAATACCCAATAATTCTATGGGGCAACCAACCTTCTTCCTTATATATTCCTCTTGCAAGTGCTGAACCATCACTTGGATTACCTTTCTTTGCATCTCTACCGTGTATTGACTATATGTGTCATACACCTCATCTGGCGGTATCGATGAATCCGAGATCCATCGAATCGCTTCTTTGGTACAAATTCGTACTTCCTCAGGTGCTGATCTTCGGCACGAAAGGAACCGTTTCTGTACATATATCCTATCGTCCTCATCATCCTCGTTTTGTAACCTTTCAAAATCTCTTCTAAACTCAAACAACCTATCAACATGTCCATATACTTTCTGCTCTGTATCCCTCGAAAGTGCCAAAGCATTCAGATCCCTCACCCCTTGTGGGAGATCCGAAGTTTGCAATCTACCCCACATCACACATAAGTGAATCCCCAGTCCTTCAATAAAAACATTTTTCTCGGGAAAATCGTGCAAATTAGATAATGTTGAGAATACATCAGTTTGATCACCTTTTTCCATGCAGTGTTTAGCCCAGGCAAATAGTTCCTGTTTCCTGCCCGCAGGAACAGTACTACGAGTCACAATTTTCGACCCTGCACCGGGATCTGTTTTTGTGAACACGGGACTCCCCGGAATCGAAAGTGTAGGCGAGCTTAACAAGGGTGCAGGGGAAAGAGGCAATGTAATAGACGGAGGAGCGACAACCAAAGAACTAGGCGCAGTAGGCTGCGCAGGGGGAGTAGGAATAGCAACGGGAACAATAGCAGGAACGGGCAAAGTGCCCACAACAGGAGCATACGGAGGTGGCGCTGAAGAATCAGGCCTCCGTTCATTCAATATTTTCTCGATAAACTCCTCGGAAACATGGAAATCTTTAGAGGGGTAAATTTTCTGGACCCCGAGCGAGAAAGCTCTATCCATTTTCTGGGCTTCTTCTAATCGTTTTTCCTTGTCATACAACAATGCTTTTTCGGCATTTGTTTTATGACGACGTGCATGTTTATCCCTACTTTTAAGCTGCTGCAATGCTTCCTTTTTTCCAATTTTGTAACACATCAAAGGCTGCTGGCCTAGCCTTTTTCTTAAGCAAGATCGATTCTAAGTATTCAATACGGGGGATCTCAAAACTACCATTGATTGGCCACTGAAATTCGGAGGCATTTCTGGTCTGTCTGTGCCAAATGTCATTAAATACAATACTACCAATGCCATGCTTACAGTACATAGTACACGCCAGCGACCCCTCCTGTGGTGCCGGACGGCTAAATTCCAAAGATTGTCGATCGCTGCGGAACAGAGCCCTAAAGCAGCTAGACAATTTCCCAGGCATTTCTCAAAGAATTGGTGTTACCTGGTCCAATAATTGTGTCTGCAGATACAATACGCCAAATTCAAATTGTCAGGGTTAAATTAAGAGCCGGGTCACGAATGCACCTGACCAAACCTAAGGAGGACCGTACGGTTTACAAAGGACTTCAACTAACGAATTTTACCTGCGTTCGGTGGTTTCGGCAAATCTGCCCGCCTCAGAATTGGACCCTCGTCAAGATGCCGTGTCAGACCGCACGACTATCGCCCAAGGATCGGATCGTGCAGCGCTGCCGAGGTATCGCGTCTCGATCGGTCGGGCCCGCAGAATCACACCGTCCGATCCCGATTCGATAGTCTGCGTCAACCTTCAATGATCCGGCATCAATCTTGAGGGTCCCTATTCGGGCGCCAACTGTGGAAACAGAGAAATTGATATGAGGCCGGGAAGCCCAAAAGGAAACACACCAACACAGGTTTCAAAGGACATACAAAGCGCTTTATTTCAAAGTTACAAAGTTACCAAAGTCAATTGACATACGGATAGCTATTCGGCCCTCTGACTAACACGCAAACCTTCAACGTAAGGTTCGCACTGAAAGTGGGAGAGACCGATCATCGGGATGCTTGGGTTTTTATACATTTTGTCCTGCATTGGCCAGCCCTCTCGCAAGTTAACCATTCTTGGAACCGTGGCTAGGGTTCGTAGCCAGGTCGAACACACAATTTACATAATTTGATCAGTTCCGCTGATACAGTTACATATTTACACACAGGTTAAAGAGAGGACAAGGTCTTAGTTCGTGACCCTAACAAGTGGCCTGCGGACATATTATTTATTCACGTGTGCGGAGGTCACCACAGCCGGAGTCTTACTCGAAATGTCATTCGGCCTCCATTTTGTGATTCAGGGTGACTTCCACACTGCAAGAGTACCTAAAATGGCGGCTAGATCCAAGATGGCGGTTTACACAATACATTAAGGTCAAGACCTTGCAGCGGAACCTATGTACATGGTATTCTTTAGACAGCTTGGCGTAGGCCAACATACATTTAAACAATGCGATTGGGGTCACAATATTATATCGATTTCCACAGGGTGTCGACGTCAAGAGCTCCGTCTTGTTGTCATTTAAACAGAGGCTGTATGTGGCCATCCACGCCTATATTTCACGATCGATTCCATTAATCTTTTCAGCATCTTTCTCATAGCAACCAGTGAGGGTAATGAGGACCTGAGTGTCATCTGCTTAGTTTGTGTAGGAGACTCCCAGGTTATCAAGACGATCAAAAAGGAGCCTAGAAAAATATATTATAAAGTGCAGGTGGTACACAGGAACCTTGAGGGACTCTACAGTGGATGAGTACTGGTTCGGCAGCTGCAGTAGGTGTAAAGACTCTGGTTGTTCTATTAGTGAGGAAGGATTGGATCCAACTGGCTGCATTTGGTGAGAATGCAGCCGCAGAGGAGAGGTGTTCAGTCAAGATTCGGTGGTCCACCAGGTCAAATGCTCCAGCAGGAGCAGGATGGCCAGATTCCCCTTGTCAAAGAAAAGGGCTGTTTTCCGTTCCATGTCTGGGTCTGAAGCCAGACTGATGTAAGCCTAGAAGGTTGTTATCTTCCAAATGCTTTTGAATTTGGAGATATGCTACTCTGTCTCTTATCTTTAGCAGGAATGGGACTGTTGTTATTGGTCTATAGTTTGTCGGTATGTTTGGATCTAGGTTGGGTTTTTTGAGGAGAGGCATGACCCATGCTTCTTTGAGGTTTTTGGGGACTATGTAGCTGTTAAAGGATGAGTTAATCAAAGCCATGATAAAAGGTGCTAATTCTTTTGCACCTTCCTTGATGATTGAGGCGGGGCAGGTGCCACCTTGGCAGTTCGAAGGTTTGAGGCCTGAAATTATATTAGTCACTTATTCACTGGATACTGGGGAGAAGTGGAAGGGAGGGCAAGGGGCTGTTGTGGTATAGGCAGATTGGGTGCGTCGGTGTTGGAGGCGAGACTGTTCTTCTTTATCTCAATCTTGCTTTGAAGTAGGACTAGTTTGTCTGATAAAGCTTTGTGGATGCTCTCACACCAGACTTTGTCTTTAGTTCACTCCTCTGTGGGAGGTGCTGGAGACTCCAGTCCTCTAAGGTTTAAGAAGAGCTCTTTGGTGCCAGATTTGGCATTGTGGAATCTGCTGTTATCGAACTCTCTTTTAGTGTTGGTGATGGCAGTTTTGTAAGTAGCTGCCACAGAGGTGAATCTTTCCTTGTTAGGGGTTGACAGGGAATTTCTCTAATTGGCTTCATTTAGTCCTTTGACATTGTGAAGAGCTTTTAGTTCATCTGTAAAACATTTATTTAGATGGACAGCCGGTTTTGCATTTCTAAGTTTCAAAAGTGCAATTTGATTTAGGGCCTGTTCAATGATACTTTTGTACAGGTCGACCAAGGAAGAGGGATTCACGTTTGAGGAGAGAGGCGGGTCAGTGATAGGCTGTAGCAAAGGTAGGAGATTATCTAGTGTTATATTGTGTTTGTTCCTGGATAGAGATTGAGGGGCAAGGATGGCCTGTGTAGAAGGGTGAGTGTCTTTCAGGATAGAGAAGGCCTTGCAGTGGTGGTTCGACCATGCACATGGTACATTGTTGAGAATAGTTGTGGAACAGTTAAGGTCAGCCATCCATTCCAACGTTCTACCTTTGGAGTGGGTTGGTTCGGTAATGCGCTGTTTGAATCCTAATCGTGTAATGGCGATGTCTAAAGTGGTGGCATTAGAATCATTAGTATCGTATAGCCCTAGATTAAGGTCTCCCATGAGAATGATTTGCGACCCCAGTTTGGTGTTTTCGGTAAGGAGATGGGAGATGTCTTCCTCAAAGGAGAAGATAGCACCTGGGGGGTCCATAGGTGAGGTGAAATAGGAGGGTGCGGGTGTTCGAGGGTGGTAGTTTCACTGACAGGAGTTCCGCTTAGGGTAGGCCAGAACTCGCAACGTCTCTAAGGTTCAGATGGAATTTGGCTATAAATGCCACTCCGCCACTTTTACCCGAACCTCTGTCTGTGTGGATGAATGTGCAGTTGTCTGGAATGGCCAGAGGTAGGGATGGACCAGCTGCCGGGTGAAGCCACGTTTTTGTTACAGCAAGGAAGTCCAGGTTGTTAGATGTGTTGAGGTCGGCAATGTCCAGTGCATGGTGACCAGAGAGCATGCATTGACTAGGGAACCTTTAAGGGAAGGGATGTCAGTGGGTGCGTCATCACGAATATGACTAGGTTGAGCCATGGGGCAGGCATTTTTGCTTGGGTTGTCACTTGAGAGCTATTAGTCCTATCATTGTCTGGAGAGGCTAATATTTTATAAAATATCTTACGTAGTGGAAAGCGAGAGCCTAATCTTGTGTTTCTCATGCTTAGCGAACAAGGAACCAAGAGTGTAGGAGGTGTGGCAAAGCGTGTGATCCATTCAGCTGGGGAGATGGACATTGCATTGGTGGTGGGGGCTTGGCTGGAAGGTGGGTAGGAAATTAGTAGGAGCTATGAAGTGGAATAGTGGTAGGAGGGTGGCCATGGTGAGTGTAACTCTCCGTAGGGAAGCCTTGGGTGTAGTATGAGGCCAGCCTCAGATTCAGAGGTTACTCAGCGCAATGGCACAGGAAATCTGACGATCCCAGATATGCTAGGAGCAGAACAGTGGGTTGTGTGCCCAAAAACGAGAGGTCTAGGCAGTGCACCAGTAGTGCAGAGGCTAGGCTAGCAAAGGGCAACACAGTAATGCCTAAGATTAGGTACAGGTACTGGCTAACATTGGGCAACACAATAATGCCCACAATTAGGTACAGGAACACAATTGGGCAAGAGGCTAGGCTAGCATTGGGTAGCACAGTAATGCCCAAGATTATGAACAGGTACAGGGTAGCATTGGGCAGCACAGCAATGCCTAATATTAGGTACATGTACAGGCTAGCATTGGGAAGCACAGTAATGCCTAATATTAGGTACATGTACAGGCTAGCATTGGGAAGCACAGTAATGCCTAAGATTAGGTACAGGTAACACAATTGGGCAAGAGGCTAGGATAGCAAAGGGCAATACAGTAATGCCCAAGAGTTGGTACAGGTACAGGTTTGCATTGGGAAGCACAGTAAGGCCTAAAACTAGGTACAGGTAACACAATTGGGCAAGAGGCTAGGCTAGCAATGGGCAATACAGTAATTCGTAAGATTAGGTACAGGTACAGGCTAGCATTGGGCAGCACAGTAATGTCTAAGAGTAGGTACAGGTAACACAATTAGCATTGGGTAGCATAGTTTAAGCAGAGGCTTCAGACACATAGAAGCTAGTGAACATTGCTATGCTAATGGCAGTGAAGTGGGCTGTATACACAGTATAGGAGGATTTGAGCATCACAATTGAGCAAGGGATGCACACGGTGCAGGCAGCACATTAGACCAGGTAGGCTAAATGCAGGATGTAATACAACACAGGTTATGTATTCTCAGTATTGTAGTTGTACTAGAGATGTATGCAACTGGTAAGGTGGTCTTGGAAGAGAGCACAGAGAGAGAAGTAGGCTAGAGGTAGGGCTTGCAGACACGCTGTACCAAGAGCGAGGACTTGTATTGACAGGATAATGCGAGGCTGTGTCGGTACACTCATAATAGTGTATTACGAATAGTGTATTACGTTGAACAAATAATTGTGTGGTTGTCACAGAGGGCTCATGAGCGCGCTGCTAGTGGGCATAAGCTCTCCTTCAGTCAGGAAGTAAGGGTCCTTGTAGTGTACTTGTACAATGGGCGCGTGAATAACGCGGCCAGCTCTGGAGTGTAGACAGCTGATAGATGAATAAGGGCTCATAGGCTGTAATGTGGACAAGGTGGCGATGAGTCCATAGTGTAGATGTTCTACCTTATAGGAATGGAACAGAAGGTGGTGCCGAACCGGACCTGTGTGACAAAGTGTGAACAGGCGCAAACAGTGACTTTTCCTCACAGGCCTTTCCAGATGCGTGCCAGCTTCTGCCAGCCAGCGGATGTATCGATTTCAAGTACAAGCCACGTTGCTTAGCAACGCAACGCCTTCCTCACACAAAGGCAAGCGGGCAACTTGAAAACAGGCAGCCACTTAAAAAAAAAAAATGAATGGAAGGCTGCTAAATGATTATCCACATCTGTGAATCACAGTGCCAGAATGTGGGCAACATGACGCACATGCATGCTCACCTTATTCATATATGCAAGGTGCACAGGACGGTGCACGCAGTGACCCTGCTGCTCCTGCAGCATACAAAAGGGTCACTGCATGCACCCGGTATACTTACAATCTATCCAATATAGGCAATCTATCTCAAAAATTGATGTTTGACTGGACTTAACCTCCATTTACTCTATATGTATCACACAGAATTTTGAGTCATTCTCATCCAATTGACTGAGTATACAGAAATCAACAATGATGATCTAATGGTAATAACTTGTTCTCCTCACTGAGTTTGGATTAATAATATGAACATTGCAATCCATTTGACGGTATGATTCATTTGATCTGTCATGAACTATATTTCACAAGAGGACATATAACTGGATATAAACCTCTAACTCTTCTGTGTGAAAAACAGGGTCTAAAATCCATTCTCATCCCAGCAATAGTAAAAACATGAATCAACAATGATGACATAATGTACATTAATGCATTCCTACATAGATTAGCATTTAGTGATATGAACATTAAAGTGCATTTTGACCTCACTGTAAGAGTCTAGAGATACAGACCCAGATAGAATTCCTCGTTCATCCCAAGGAGACTAATTGCATCCAAATGATAGATCCAATGTAGCTTGCTTTGTGCCAGTTTTCTTCTGTAGGTCTCCTCCCCTTGGTAAGGGATGGATTACCTCTAGTATCACACATCCCATTTGGCCCACTGTGTGCCTAGCTTCTTTAAAGTGTCTCTTTACAGGAGATTTCATGTTGGCTGTCCTTATGCTTGACTTATGTTTAGTCCAACGATCATTGTCTGTCCCACATAGTATTTGCCACATGGGCATTTGAGAGCATAAATTAAATTTCTTGTGTAACAAGTTGCAAAGTGGCATAGTGTAACCTTCCAGCCCGTGCTGCAGTGGCGGATGTGGTCACGCTTGATGATATTGAACAGTGTTGGCAGTTGAGGCAGGGTGATGTCCCTAACTTGGATTTCTGTAGTACCCTCTGTGCCAGTTTTCTGGTATGTTCTACTTTAATCAGTGTGTCTCTGAGGTTTCTGGCTCTCTTGTGTGCCATCATAGGGGCTCTGGGAATAACTTAATGAGAAATGGTTCTAGTCTAATGAAATTCCAGTTTTCTTTAATGGTCCTGACAATCTGATGACTCTGTAGAATATTTCAATGTGGGAATCATTCTGGGGTTTTCATTTTCATGGTTTGGCCTCATGAGGTCTTCCCTTTTGTGGCTCTCCACTCTCACAATGGCCTTATCTAGGATCTCAGATGGATTATCTCTTTTCTGAAACCTGTCTGACATCTGGTTGTATTCCTCCTGTAGTGTATTAGTGTTGGAGACTATTTTCTTCGGCCTAACAAATGGACTATAAGGAAGGCTTTCCCTGAGATTTTTCAGATTAAAGCTTCCAAAGTGCAAAGTGTTGTTGACATCTGTTTGTTTATGGTAGCTGGTAGTTGACAATTCATTGTTATTAAGAGTGACCATAACGTCAAGGAAGTGTAAATGGGGTTCTCTCCCACCTCGAGTGTAAACTTAATGTGATCATGGCATTGGTTGAGATATTCAAAAATGTTGATAATTCTGCCCAGCTCCCCTTCCAAATTGCAAACACGTCATCAATGTATCACTTCCAACAGAAAACCTTGGATAACCAAGGTTCTTTGTTCAAAATGTGTGTCATCTCACAATGGAACATAAAAATGTTTGCATATGTAGGTGCCACTGCAGACCCCATTGAGATTCCTGAGATTTGTAGGTAGTATTTGCCTTCATACCTAAATCAATTAGTGTACAGGATGATATTGATTAGTTTAATAGCTAGTACCTTGTGTACGCTTATATTCTCAAGGTTTAGCAGGAACCACTCCATGGCTTCAATTCCTTCGCCATGGGGGATTGAGGTATACAAGCTACTCACGTCTAGTGAGAACAAAATCAAATCTGTGCCAGGACTGTTTATTATCTCCTGCACCTTAAGTTTTACACTGAACTAGCAAAGACGACAGATATCATATCATAAATATACCATCTACAAATAAGTGTGCGTTGCCAACTGTGTTGGTTTCCAGTAAGAGTACTGCTCAGGTTGTCTGCGACTGAGTACAACATTGCACTCAGTGCATTTTACTTAGCTAGCCTTAGCCTTTGGTACATCCCAAATGGTGGCAAAGAACAGCCACACCCATGATTCTCTCTGGGTGCTAGAGGTAGGCACTTCCTCTACCTCATCTTCCTGGTCCTCTGGATTGTTTTCTGAACTACTGCGCTTGTTTCATTGTCTATCCCGTCCAGCTGGTGGTGGATCCTGGAGAGGAGGGATGGCGATAGCTGATGCCATTTTTTAAGATAAATAGCAGTTGTGCTAATATTCCTCCAAGCATGTGCTGTGTCCTAGATTGCAAATGGATAATCAGTAAGAATAGGTGTAGGAGCTGTGCAAGGGTCCATTTGCAGCTTGAAACTTCCTAGATCAGCTGAAAATTAAGTTTCAAACTTCGCGAAGCACAGACTCGTTCACGAAGTGTGGACACATTTGCGAACATGTATTCATGCCGCACACATGCGAGGTCACATGACACTATTCAAAATTTCTGCGGTGAAATCAGACGTTTGCGAACATCTGCGAAAACAAAAACTGTGGAAAAAGTTTCACAAAGTTTATAGAAATGTTAAAAATATTGCTAGGAGGTGGGGAATGGCACCGTTTTAAGTTAAAACCTTCTGCATCGGCCAAAAATGTGGCTATATTGGGGGTAAGTATGATATTAGGAAGTTGTAGCAAATTAGGGTCACTGGTAAAATCCCCTGAAATTCTGTGAAAAAACGTTGTTTAAGGGATCTTAAGCTTAAGTTGCACTAAAAAAAACCTATCAAATTCATTAAAAAAACTTTGTTGAAAGACATTATGGTTAAGTTGCACTAATAAAAGCCTATAAAATTCAGTGAAAGAACTTTGTTAAATGGACGTTATGGTTACAAGTACAACCCAAACCCCCCAGAACTTTACCAGTCAATGTAAGCTAAGCAACCATAACCATAACTCGCACCACCTCCGTGCACTGCTAACACTAACACCCAGGACATCAAAGGTGACATCACAAATGTGTCTCTGCGAAACGCACCATTTAACTACCACCAAGACGAGGAAGAATAGGGACTACCCAAGAGATACACCCGTGGCTCATACTGGGATGAAGAAGAGCAAGGACTACCCAGAACGAATACAATGGGCAAGAACTGAGATGAGGAGGAGGTGCAGAGCCCTACCAATTGCTCCTAAAACCTCCAATGAGCCTTCTAGTCATTCTCTGACTCCCATTGGAGAAGCACACATAGAACAAGAGGCAGGACTACAGCAGAGGGAGAGAAGCCCTCCCTGGAGGACCGTGAGATTCAAAACCGGTGAGTAAGGACAAGCAGGGAGAACCAGAGCCCAGACGCTTGCCTGCGGGCAGAGGCGGTCCTGACAGGTTTGCTGTGGACGGACCGGCGACACAGGAGGAAGAACGGGCATCCAGCCAATCGAGGGAGCTGGAACGCACAGTCTGCTGGAGAAGTGCTGCCCAAGAAGGAGAAGACGCGGCGGAGCTACAGCAGCCACTGGAGAATCAGCCCGAAGCCTGAGAGAGAACGCAGAGAGGCTCACAACTGACTGGAAAGCACTGGTAAGTGCCCTGTGGGTACCTGGGATGCTGGGGTGGTTGGTGGGACACCAGAAGGTCTGAAGAGTGATGAAAGACGGGTGTGGGACCTGCCCCCAATCATGAATAGCCTTCTGGGTCATCTTCTTCGTGGCAGTACCAGACAGGGTAGTGAACCTGGTCTGCCAAAGCGGGTAGGAGAGCAAAACTGGGTTTGGGATCTGCACAGAACAAAGAAAGCTTTATACAATATTCTTCATGGCAGTACCTGGGAGGGTAGTGAACCAGGTCTGCCAGAGCAGGAAAGAAAATAAAAGCCAGGAGAAGGGAGTCATTCCCCCGGTATTGTTGAACTGTGTTGTCAAAGCCTGAGAAAGGTCAGTGAAAGGGAGAAATCCCACTCGGTGTTATGAACTGTGAAACAAGGCATGAGAAAGATAAGGGGAGGGGACATCCTCCCCTGGGGTTATGAACTGTGAAACAAAGGCTGAGAAAGGTCAGGGGAAGGGAGTCATTCCCCCGGTGTTGTGAATTGTAAACTAAAGCCAAGAAAGGCCAGGGGAACGGAGTCATTCCCCCTGGTGTTGGGAACTGTAAAAGTAAAAGCTAAGAGAGTGTGAGAATAAAGCCAAGGAAGGTCAGGGTTAGGGATTCATTCCCCTGGCATTGTGAGATCGTCGAAACAAGTGAAAACAGAGTCCATGGGAAGGGAGTCATTCCCCTTGGCTTTGTGTCAAGATACCTGCAGAAGGGAGACATTCTCCAGGAACCCAATAGTGAAGAAGCAACTATGGGCAATATGGAATGTTGATGTTTGAACTGGAATTTTATCTTTTGAATTTGAATTGGGAACTTTACTACTTTTGGCATCGCAACCTGGAACTTTGTTTTGTGCCTTGGAAAGGGATTGAGACCTGGGGAATAGAGTCATTCCTTCAAGTAGAGATCCCACCAAGCAACTGAAACTTTGATCTGCTGTCCAGCAGAAGGGAGCCATTCTTCAGGACTAAGAAGATCCACTACCTCCTTAAGTTAGTTATAAGTGTAAGGGACCGAAGTAGGCTTTTTGCCACAGGACAGTGGACAAATGATTAACACGGACAGTCTGACAGAACCCTTAGTATTTTAGTTTAGGAAGGGAAACCCCTCTTAGAGTTAGGGAAGGTTAGGATTTCTCTTCATTTTCATTGCTAATAAAAGTCTATAGCAATCACTATGCCACCTATGTGTTAGTCTCCTCCTTCTGCATCCTTACATAGTGGAAAGCTTTGAAAACAGTCATACTTGAATACAAAATGCAAATTCAAACATGGATAAGAGTATCACGTAGTATTTGTATGATAAAATAAAACTAAATTAATTAATTAAAACACACACACACACACACACACACATATCAGGTGCACCTCCAGGGTATTATCAGGTAAAGTAGGGGGGATCCTCCTCTTACTCCAAGAGCCAGAAAAGTAGCTCAACAACTCAATGTTAAGTATAGGAGAACAACAGGTGGCAGAAAGAATGGTTTGGAACATGAGCATTCCATTTGAGGGGACAAACAAGCAAACACAGGCCAACTATGGGGCCTGGGGAGTTTTGATAGCACTAAGGTAGTTCAGAGATGAGGAAATGTACAGCTCTGCTGAATCATTGCCCATTGAAACATATTGCAGCCCATCATTCAAAGAGACAAAGACATGACTATACATATATAGGTCAATGTACATTTAAAGCACACCGTTTATCATCATTATTCTAATGTGAAAACCCATCTGTTACTGACCACATAAATGGTTCCTTTGTCAGCTTCTCTTAGAGCAGGCCTTGCTTGACTGCACTTTCAGACTCTCTGTACTGGAACATGGCAGTATGTCCAGCCTGTGTGAATCTGAGGGCCCACAGACGACTGCTTCTGTGTTGCTGATGTACTGTTCGTACCACCTGTATTTTGCAGGGGGTATTGGGAAGCGCCCATGATATCGAAGGCTTCCACAATGTTAGGCACGGATGCCCCCATGTAGTCTCGGGACTCGCGCCCGTGCCTGAGCGGCGTCCTCATTCATTGGCCCAGTGATGTAGGGCGCCACCTGAAAGGGGTGACGTCCCACATCACAACATCCAATCCAACCATCATAAACCAATAACAGAACAATAGCACCTCCTTACAGCCATGACATCACCAGCCCTCTAGTTAGCACCCCTTTCTCCCACATTCGAGTGCAAAGTCTTGCAACCTTCAAGGGGGTGTCTGTTCCATTCCTCATGGGTATCGGGACGGTGGTCCTTCTAGTGGATTACAATCTATGATCTCCTCTTGACCCCTTCTCTGTTGCTCCACCTCCACATGAGGCACCTGGGCAAGCCTGTCTCCCTCAGGTACTGTAAATAAAGTGCATTATTGACGGCTTCGTGTCAGGGTTGTGATTGCTCCCCTGCACCTGAATTGCTTTTTTCTTATACATGCTTTTGAATATCTGCTGTGCACTGTTGACTATTTCTTTCAACTCCCTCAGGTAGTGAACAGTCATCCGATCCCGACTGCTCGTCCTCGCCGCTCCCTTGGAGCTGCCTAAACTACCTGCAGTTCCTGGTAAGTGATTCCCGACCTCTCACAGCTGTGATCATGGACCCCTGCTTGATGGCAACCTTCCAGGGACTGGTGTCATGGGGCAGACACAACTTTTGCCCTGGATTTCACATCCATGCCAAGACTGTAAACCCCCCATCCTGGCTGTTTCTCTGGCTTTGGTCTTCTCCTGGCTTTCCCTTATCTTTGGTGGATCTGGCACCTCAAGACTTCTGGACTAGTGCTCTGAGAGGAGGGATCATACCTTATGTCCCATGAAAGCTTCTGCGGGTGCGACACTGATGGAGGAATGTGATGATGTCTGGTACGTCATCAGAAGCAATGTCAGGGTCTGTCCCAAGTGTTGCTCCTTGTCGCCGGCAATGCGGAACGCTTTGGTCAGCATACGCATAAACCGCTCCACATCTCCATTCGCCCGCAGCCAGCAGGGCATGATGCGCCGGTGCGAGAACACATAGAATTGTATGAACTGCGCAAACTCATTGCTCTGGAATGCCAGTCCATTGCCCAACCTGACGGACTCTGGGATTGTGTGAGCTGCAAATAGCTCCTCAAGTATCAGAATTACAGCTCTGGCCGCTGTTGACTTGACAAACCGCACCACCGTGTAATGTGAAAATTCATCAAGAACGACCAGGAAGTGCCTTGATTGGAGTACTGTGCCGAAGTCCACAATGAGTGCCCATCACAGCATTGTAGTCCTCTCCAGAGAGGCAATGAAGGGTTCTTTAGCCTGCGGTCTGGCCGCCTGGCACCACACACAGCATCCAAGTGCTTCCTCCTGTACCCTAAGCCCCCCGGCCGGCCCATAGAGCTGAGGTTTGCTCAGAAGTACTTTAAGATGAGATAGCTGCACCCTTGAGATGGATGGGGGTGCAGATGTATTACTCCAACACCAATCAATAAGGACAACTCAATGGTTTGGCAAAGGGAGTCCGTTTAATGACAAGTACAAAAAACAGGGAGTCATGGATATCAGCAGTGATGCAATCGTCCTTCTCGCTTCAAACTCCAATGAACTTCATACAAGTTGTAACATTTATATTCAAAACTCATCATAATTGACGTGTAACACTCAAAAGTTAACATGCAATTCTATTGCTTGGGAAAAGGTAACTTTAGTATAGGTACTATATCTCTATATGGTAATGGAGTGAGGAGATTGGGTAAGCACTGTCAGGTGGCCATCTAAGCCCTTCCTTCAAAATGACTACTGTAGACGTCACTAAAAGTACGACGTCTCATTGGTTCTACTAACTATAGGACCCTAGATTATTGGGTCCATTGTGATTGGGTTGACACCAACCCCATGCCTAATTTTCTACTTAGCTTAGCAGCACGCAGAACGGTCAGCCAGGTGCAAGGTGCCCCTTAGTTACCAGGCCTTCCTCCAGCCCTTGTTACAATCAATCATAACTGTAATAGCCATGTGTCAATTAGTTCACTGTGGTTGGCCTCGAAACTGCATCATCTGACTGAAAAGGGTCTGATATCTCTGCTTGGTCCGGTGCCAAGTGTAGGTGTGACCTCTTGCTTCTTCTTGCTCCGCTGGTCACGTGATTCCCACACCGTGAATTTGTCTATTTTCTCTCAAATTTAGCATAGCAAGCCGCACTGGTTGCTTAGCTTTCTTGCAGTTCCAAGCATATTTACAGGTGTAAACTAGTTGAATATCTTCATCTTGCTTACAGCTTGAACTTCTTTGTATTTCAACATTGTTCTCCGCTTTTAGGTTCGTGATATCTTTATTCATGGCGTTGCGTCTCTGTGTGTCATTCTTTGGTTGTCATTTCATCTATCTGCACGTCAGTCCGGGCCCTCGTGACATCACCATTCGTCTTCCATTAAGGCTTTTTTGGTTAATTCCGGGACAGTACTTAGGCAATCTTCATTTTGCTTCATTTGCTGGTAGGGTTTCCTTAATGGATACCTTACTGCCCATGGTTTTCTGGGTATCAGTACTTCAATAGGTATTGCTCTTCTAATAGACACTGGGCAGAGGCCCACTGCGGCTCTCTGCTGGTTTATCTGCTCCTCATATGTCACATATTTTCTTGTGAACGTTCCTGGAACTTCAAAATGGGTGACTGGAGTGCAGGCTTTATTTGGGACCTCCTCTACACTCCCCCCTCTGGGCAATTCATCGACCACTATTACTTCCGTCTTTGGATTAATATTACTTTGTTCTTCTGTGTTCATCTTCACTCCATCATCTGGGTTCATTCCTTCTTCATCCTCCGGATCTGTACATGATGGTTTGTAGAAGTATCTTTTGGAGTCCAGATTTTCACCACACCTTTCAATCTTCCTGCTGTCCTTACATGTTCATCTTTATTCCATGTCATCAGTTGACATTGTCCATTTGGGCTGCAGTAAACCCATCTTCCCACATAATTTCTGTGCTTCCTGGGATAGAGAAACTTTGTTCCTTCTGGTGCGTGAATGCTGGCCTTCACAAAGTCTCTTATTTCTTCATCAGTCAGGTCTTTGGGCTTCCATCCTGTCTTGACATCAATCATGATCTTCATCCCTATGGCTTTTTTAGCAGTCTTCTGGCACTGAGAGATTATTATCTTGATAACACAAACTCCTAGTAATATCACCAGTAGCAGGGCTCCCAAGAACTTGAATGCATCTTCCATCCACTGTGGGACCCATGAAAACAGTGATCCAAACCAGCTGTCATCATCAACTTTGTCAATTTCATCGATCATCTGGTTCTGCAGATTTGTCAGTATACTTATAGCTTCTGTAAAGGTTCCATTTTCCTCATCGTGAGAGGGTATGAATGTGCAACATGATTCTCCGATTTTTGCACAAACTCTTCCATCCATAGCTGTGATCATGTCAAGGACATATCTGTTCTGGAAAGTCAACAGTCGGATGGCTCTTAGCTCTTCCTTGATTGCATTGAATCCTTTTATGGTCGTGTTGATGGTCTGCAGTAACTCCCATCTGGTTATCTGTAACCATTTAGTATTTACTCCAACTTGGGTTTTCAGCACGAAAATCGGTGTGAACACTGATGAGGTGAGGCTGAACAGCCTGTGTTAATATGGGATTGCATGAAAGGCTTCTTCTGATTTAGCAGACAAGTAATTTTCTATCTTCATTCAAGTTAGCAGTTCCACAGATCTCTTCTTCCTCAGGTGAGCATCAGCTTTCGGGAAACTGTCAATATAAAGGTCACTCTTGGGGATCACTAATGCTGGAACGTGGACATTCACTATTGTGCATATACCTCCCCAGTCTCTTGGCAGTCTGAGGTATGCTTTGGATTCACATGCCCAGTAATCTTCCATAATTACGGCAGTGCCATGACCCATTCCTGGAGCGTCAAAGACTCGTCCACAGTTCTGATTCTCTCCCATTTTCCTTGTGCCATTATTCCTGAAGCACAATTTTGAGCTTTCCAATGATACTATCTGTAGGGGTCCTCCTCTGTCTTTGACCCATGTCAGTAGTTTTGCAAGCTTTGGCCATAATGGCTTGTATCCGTTCTGTACAATGTCAATGGTACCTTGGTAACGACCAGTGACAAATCAGGCTCTACAGATTACTACTCCTTTCTCCCATCCGTCTGGTGAAAGCACTGTTCCCCAAATCTGCATTTGGCCTCAGTTCTTCCAACTTCAAGCCTCTTCTGGAGTTTCTCCTTGGACATTTAGTTTCTGGTTCACTTCCCATCTATTTCTGTTCCTTTCACTCCAGGTTTCTCGTACCAGATTACATGGTTGCTAGTATGAGCTCTGTTTCTTGTCTTTATGTCTTGAACATAATCATCTTCATCGGGATAGGCTGTTTCAGATGCCCATATTAGGGAAGCGTCACTTCCCATGAACTGGCCTCTATTTTTCAACATGGCTAGGTGTGAAAGACATTGTGCTATCTGGACATCAATTTCTACAGCTACGAAGATCTTGGACTTCCCCATGCTGTATGGTAGGAGTGCACAAACGAAGCATTCTCCTTCTGAATTTCGTCTTCCAACTTCTTTCATGTGCTGGTACCAAATGTTGTTTCCCAGATGTGCTGTGCTATCCAGGTAGTCGTTTAGTTCATTGTCATCTCCATGCAAGGTTATCTTGATTCTGAATGTTTTCCTGTAATTGGCTATAACTGCATCTCTGAACGCATCTGTATGGCTCATACTTACTGGAGGATTCTCATGTATCCCGGTCCATGGTGCAGGCCTCCTCATCTGCGCCATTTGAGTAGACCAAATTCGGTCTGTTCTTTCCTGGTCCTCTTACAGTTCTTTCTTTCTGGCTAGGAACATTCCTATCCATACTGGCATTGGTCCAGTGTATGGTCGTACTGTGGAGCTTGTACTTGTCCCTCTCATTGGAGCATATATGTTTGTTACTGCTGTTTCCGGGTGTTTATTCTTCAGCTCCTCTAGTCTTTTCCTTTCTCTGGCTAATGATGGCCATACTGCATCTACTATTAGTTGTGCTTGTGCGATCTTCTTTGAGTTTGTCTTTGCCTCCATCAGTGTTGTCTCAGGAGTGTTTATCTTATCATTTCTGTTGGTTTCTTCTCCAATTCCTCTTGTCTTTCCACAGTGTCTGTTATGGAGTTTCTCATAGTATACAGTCTTTTCTTCTCTAATGCTGTGGATTGCGGTTCTGTAGTCATTGACACTAGTCCTGTTGCGTGTGCATTCAGTATTTGCAAGGGATGTGGTTGTCAGTAATCTTACTTCATTCATTCCTCGCCGACCCTGTATCTGGCTTTTCTTTTTGTTTGTTACCACAAGTGTTTGTGTGTCATTGCTAATCACATCCATTTCAAGCTCATTCATTCCACCATCAGCTTTTCTAGGGACCGGAATCACTATGTAAGGTCTGGGTGCCTTTGGGGGTTTCATGCGTTCATCATTAGGTGGGTGCACTGGAATTGGAATGCTTTGTGCACTGATAAGAAAAAATGCAGTTCTGATCATTAATGACAGCAAAACAATGATGAATATGATACACAAATACATTATGCCCCTGTAGGTCAGGCGACAGCATTTACTTCCAGAGAAACGTGGACATCTCTCCTCCTTTGGGAGGACAAGATTGCTACTCTGGATCCCCACCTCGATCATTTGCAAAATGTCTACCTTTTATTATACTTCTTTAAACCATGTAGTCTTTTGGATTCTGTGCTTAAGAGGTTCAGGTGTCCTACAAGTATCCCCCCTCTTGCGGGCGGTGAATTGTCTCTTATCTCAAGATACAGTTCCTTTGCTAAACTATGGGAAAATCGAATCAAATAACACTTCAGCAAGTCCTTTTACCATGCATGTTCAAAGTAGGTCAGCTCCCAGTACACGCCTCGGATTTGCTTCAGTCCTGAAGACATGTTGTATCCTGGTTAGTATGAAGAATAGAGATAAAATAACAACAAATGGAAGAATGTGAAACCCTTGACACTGCTTCCTCGATCTGTCCTTCGGCGGAAAGCTTTTAGAATCTCCTCAGATAGTTCTGTTGATGGTTAGAGAGTTCTGTTTGTAGTACGATTCCATGCAAGAGCATGCCCATCTGTGCAACATTAGCTGGATCTCTGATAAATGTGACGACGTCAAAATCGATCGGTCTCCCCACTAGCTCTGGAAAGTCAGTGACTAGACGAAAGAGGACTTTGTGGGCCAACCTGCTGTCTTCTAGTCACAGGGACATCCGTTCTGTCTTGCAGAGTTTCAGGATTGTATGCTTTCTTCTTCAATGTAAACAATGTCTGCACTGTCCATTTGCGTGGAGTGCAACTAAGATCACAATTTTATTTAGGTGGTGGCTTAAATGTTCTGTATTCGCTGGATCTCAAAGAAATGTAAGTGTGTCTGTTAGTCTTCCAACAAGATTTGGACAGTCTTCGATAATGCAAAAGAACAATGTATTGACAAGCTCATTTATTTCCTTCTCTGCTTGAGACATTTGGCTTCTCCTCCCTGGATTCAGGAAGTAGAAGAAATTGTTCGGCAATCACAGTAAGCAATCTTCTTATTGTCTTTTCGTTTTCAGGATCTTGAAGAAAGTCAGTGACACTGGTAAGTCTCCCCACCAATGAAGGTTATGATCTTAGCACTAGGTTAAAGTACATTACCACATCGTTGGTGATGTCACTACTGCGGGACACCATAAATGATTCTGAATAGGGTCTTGGTGTGGAATGAGTCTGGATATTGTATTTTCTTCCAATGTATGTGTCCTCAATCAAAATGTGCCATGTTATTTTTTATCAAGGCCATAAGTGTGCCTCAGTCCAAAGTTCAAAGTCAACAGACTATGTTGTGGCTTATATGTGCAATTTCTTCTTCACCCTGCAACTAGAATGCACAGAGTGTCCGTTTTTATGTCCTTATCCCCTTTTTTGCTTAGAGGAAGTGTCCAGTTTAAGCCACAATTTACAAAAAGTTTTTTATCTTTGTCTGGCTGGTCATGCGTCCTTTTTCTTCGTCATGGATCTCGTCTACACGTGCTGTGGTTCTTCCCCGTCGCTCGGAGACTCCTCTCGTTGGGGTGCAGGTAGGGGGCCTTCTCCGATGTAGGGTTTGATAGTGCCCAGAAAAATCCAAGCTCTCCTGCCTTGTAGTTTCACTGCAGAGAGAGTGCAGTCCTCCACTGTGAAGGGACCATTAAATCTTGGGTCATCCCACTTTTTCCTCGTATGGTTCCTTACAAGGACGGTGTCTCCAGGGAAAATGGATGGTACACAAAGTCCTTGCGCTGTGTCTGTAATAGTATCTCCTCCTGTGTTCCGTGCTGCTCTGCACCCCTTTCGTCGGCGCTGCAGCTGGTCTGAAATTACAGAAAGGTAAGGTGTCATGCAATTCAGGTAAATTTGCATTTCAGACCCTAACTTTCTCCTGTTGACTGGGCATCACATCTAGCTCTATCTCGGGGTGTCAGAGGAGTACGCATTCTTCTTCCTGTGGCTATCTCGTGTGGCGTAAGATGATGGTCAGAACTGGGTTGGTCCCTAAGTGCATACAGTGCCAAAGGAGGCAGTGCAACCATCTCTTTCTTAGAGTAAGCTTCAACTTGGCAATCCTTTCCTTTAATAAGCCGTTGAGCTTCTCACAGATGCTGTTACCTTGCGGATGCGGATGATACGCCGACGAGAACTTGTGCTTTATACCAAGCAGTAAGCTGATCTGTTCAAATGTCTCGTTTACAAAGTGAGCTCCGTTATCTGATCTCATGACTGCGCACACCCCCAACCTAGGGAACACTTCTCTCACAAAACATTTGGCCACACAGGTAGAGTCTGGGTGTGTACAGGGACCTGCCTCAATCCATCTAGAGAATGGACACACCACAACAATTAAGTATCTGTACCCGTTACATACTTGATTCATGTCGACGTAATCGACATGCAAGTGCTGAAAAGACCCATTTGGCCTGGGGATAACTCCTCTCATTACCTTTAATGTGTGCCCAGCTTTGAATTGTTGGAAGATTATACAGTTTACTATAAAGAATGCAATGTGCTCGGTTTTAATTTGGTATGAATCAGTCTTCCGCGAGTGTTGCTGCTAAATTTTCTTTTGTCATGTGTGCCGGATAATGCAACTGTTCCAGTGCTATCTTTAATAGGGCTACAGGCATTACTGGTTTACCAGTGCTGTCTTGTCGCCACAAGCTGTCAGAGTGGTTTAAAGAACATCCTTGTCGTTTCCAAAGATTCTTCTCTTCCTGTGGTGCCTCCCCTTGGAGTTCCATTAGCTGTGTTTGCCCCAAGCTACTGTAACCTTCGGGTGTAATCCGTGCAACCATCATTCTCTCATTGGTATGGGTGACTTCCACTTCCATGATCATCTCACTTTTGGATGCCATACGCTTGACTTCTGTGTCTGCTGCTTGATTTCCACGCAAGATAAAATCTGTTCCCTTCGTGTGGGTGACGCATTTTATGACAGCTATGCCCGCTGTAGTGCCTTAATGAGCCTGTCCAATAAGGCTGCATGTTGCACTGGCGTGCCGTCTGCTCGGAGGTAGCCCCTCCTTTTACAGCGCGCTAAGCCTGTGTGCACTGTTGATGTCACATAGGCGGAGTCACCGTACACCATTACTTCCTGGTCTGCATGAATCTCAATGGCGAGTATCAACGCGAATAATTCTGCAGCCTGCGCCGAATAATGAGATGGCATTCACGCACTAATAAGTACTCAGAATTCTCCATTTGTTGTGTGCGTCATCACAGCAACGCCTGTATATCTTTGTCCATCACTTTGATCGATCCTCGATGAACCGTCAATAAAGACACTTTCTCCTTCCGCCAAGGCATTTTTTTCACTCTGGGAAATTCATCATAGAATTCTTCATAGTTTGCACAGTCATGTATTAGTTCTCCTTCAGTGACTGGCTCTGCTATAAACATAGCTGGGTTCACTATTTTACATCGGCTACCTTAATCAATGGATTTGATATGATCACTGCATAAGCAGAGGTTCTCTGAGATGTCAATGTGCCCTTTTGATTCTCTAGAATGGCAAAAAGCGAGTGCTCGACATACAACGTCATTGAGCAACCCATCACAATGGTTGTCGCTTTCTCTATGGCGAACGCTGTGGCAGCTAAACTTTGTTCGCACGGAAAATGACCTTTCATTACTGAGTACAAATTTCCACTATAGTATGCCAGGGGCTTGTACCCCAGTGTGGTTCTCTGAGTGAGCCCTGCCGTCATGACGCTGCCATTGGTGTGTGAAAACAGGTAAAATTCCTCTGCATAAGCCGGAATCCCTAGAACTGGTGCTGTGAAAATAGCTTTCTTGAGTTCAGCAAATCCTTCCTCCATGGTCTCAGATCATTCAATCTTTTCTTTCTTCACTTGGACCTTCTTTAGGGCCTGAAGTAAAGGCTTAGTATAAGAGCTATAGTCGAAGACCCATGCTCTGACATAGTTGCATAGGCCTAAAAAGCTCTGCATCTGTTTTATCGTGTGCGGCTTAGCTGTGTTCAGTATGGCTTCAGCCCTTTCTGGGGTCACTCTCTTTCCCTCATGTGAGATCAGCTGGCCTATGTACAGAACTTCCTGTTGACAATATTTTAGCTTTTCCTTGTCAACCTTATATCCTTTCTCAGCCAGTATAGTCAATAGCTGAACAGAATCGTGCCTGCATTCCTCTTCTGTCGTGCTGCAAATCAAGATGCCATCCACATATTGCAGGACAACACTTTTTAATGCAATATTGCTAAAGTCCACCTGCAGGACTCTATTGAAAATAGAAGGAGACTCACAGTACCCCTGAGGTAGCCTCGTTCTTTTCAGACGCATCTGTCTGAACATGAATGACGTCAGATCTTGTGAGTCATGGTGTAACGGATTGAGAAAAATTGTAGCCGGGTTAGGAACTAAAGGGAACTCGGCCTCAACAATATCATTTATTGGGCGTAAATCCTGAATTAGCCTCCAAGACCCTCTCTTTGATTTCTTGATCGGATAAACCGCAGTATTAGTATTGCATGACGACTCTGACGTCACTAAAATGCCTTGCTCCATCATAGCCGAAATTGTCTTAAAAATCCCTTCATCTGCCTCTCTGGACATGGGATATTGTCGTGCTTTAGGTAAAATTGCTCCGAGTGGTCCATACTGAGACAGGCACCTGGGCCATGTTGTCATCAAAACATTCAGGACGGTTTTGTGCCAACATCATTCTTTGAGGCACTTCTCTTTTGATAATTTTCACCCAAAAGGTGAGACTCACTTCCACCATTGTCTCTTCCATATCTGCTTGTTCTTCAAACACATCGTCATCAGTGACGTCAGTCAATCGATATCCTTCTTCAATGGCGATTACTGCGCACCATTGTCGGCCTTCGTCGTCATAACCATCTATCAATGCCATTCTCCCTCGTAGTGCAACTGTGTGTATCATCAAGGGAAATACTTGTCCCTTCTCCTCGTGCATCAGTATTCTTGGTCTAAATAGAAATTCATCTTGGGTTCTTATGAGTCTGTCTGCAAGGCCTGGTAGCCCTGCCATAAGTATGCGCATACCATACGCGAATATTTCTGGCTCTAATGGTATGACCCTCATAGCTGTGTGTCCTGCGTCTGCTCTGATCATTTTGCATACATTTGAATAGTGCATTCCTGGAGTCGAACATACTATGCCCTCCTCCGTGAATGAGATTGTCATGTTTAACTTCATCATTAAATCTCGACCCAGAATGTTTACTGGGGTCTGATGTGAATATAATAAAGGCACATTCGTTTCACATTCTCCTATGGAGACTGGAAGTACATTTGTGAAGGGAACACGACTTGTGGCTCCTGTGAAACTCTGAGTATTTTTGGCCTCGCTGGACAAGGAAAACTTGCCTTCACGTATGCATGAGTGTGTTGCACCCGTGTCAACTAAGAAGGAATATTCTTTATCCCCTATAACAACATCCACCCAAGGTTCCCGGTGAGGGTCTGGTGTCACTGATAGGACAGAACACATCAGGGTTCCATGTGAGCTGTCCCAGTCCATATATAGTTTTGTCCCACCTTGTGCGACTGGACTTCCCCCCCATTACCAGTGTTACACCTCATTCCAGGGTTCATGGTCTGTCCTGAGCTCTTTGCTTGTGACAGTTGCAGCAGTGACTGTTGGGACTGCCCTTGTGGAAAACTCACTACATTTTGGGGCTGTGGGTTTTGCTGAGCTCTTGGTGCTTGCTGTTGAACAGTGTGATTCTGTGCAACTCCCTGCTGTAAAACTGCAGGTGGATTCACCATGCCTGCTCCCATACCTTGGCCATTTTGCATCATGCCTTGGTTTCTGCATGTGCGCGCTAAATGTCCCGTCATCCCACACAACCAACATACTGGCGGTGGTCGGATCATTTGCCAATTTGACATATCATGGTTGCCATGCTGCACATTTTGGAAACCTCCTTGATTATTCTGAAAGCCTCCCTGATTACTCTGCCATCCCCTTCCTCTAAATCCTCTTCACCTGGGATAAAACCGGTTTATAGACATAATTTCGAAATCAAAAATTTAGAAAGTCAAAAAGTCGAAAAAAAAATGTAGAAAAAAATAATGTCGAATGTATTTTTTATGACGTTTTTTTTCGAAATGGGGGGTTCCCCCCCCAACCCCCGTTTTTTTTTTTTTTTTTTTTTTTTTTACCTTTTTTTAAAATATAAACTAGAACCCAAAAAAAAATATCGAAAAAAAAAATAATTCGCCATTTTTTTTTCGACATTTTTGATTCGACTTTTTTGACATTCGAAATTTTGTTTTCGATATTATGACTGGATACCGATAAAAACCCAGTACTGCCCTGATTAGTCAGCTGCGGGTTATTGACCTGCTGCATGCTCGAGTTAGCTGTGCTAGTTATCATGGCTCCCTCAAGAGCATATTTTGACAATTTCTTCTGCACCAATTTAGCTTCCTCACCCTTTCGTGTAGCTTCCTTTTTGCGATTCTTCTCTTGCAATAGTGTGCGATGGACAGCTGTATTTCTGCCCAAGGTTTAGCCTTGATTCCTAGCAATTTCTTGAGCTGTTTCTGTACTGGCTCTAGCAGCCCTTGGCACAATATATGGTAGAACACAGGTATAGATTTCGTCCAAGATTCATGAGTCTCGAGTACCCACGGGTCTTGAAAATTATGTATGTAAATTAATGGATCCTCAGACTCCTTCATTTTGCGCGTCATTATAGCTCCCATATCAGAAGTGTCTGGGTAAAGCACTCGTAGTGCCTTCCATGTCACGGCTCTGCAATTGTTAAATGGAGCTCCGTCATGTGCGGTATTAATTGTGGTCACTCCAGGATAACCTGCTCGTGTCCACACATCGTCTGCTCTCTCACCAAGTGTGGCGATTAGGAGAACCTTGATATCCCCTATAGCTAATGTGTTTCCTCCTGTCATTTTTTCTAACTCGTGTATCCACTTTCCGGCTCCCGATGTCAGCACTGGAAGCTTGTTTTTCAAGTTTTCCCAATCCATGTGTGGCCATGGAATATATTGTGGTGTCACTCCTCCTTTCTCGAGTAACGGAAATTGGGATGCATAGCCCTCTCTCTCTTCTCTCATTGTTCTCCTGTCAATTGCAGGGGTAATATTCCTGCATCGCCGTCTGCCTGGCAATGTCCTGAGCATGTCCAAATAGGGTGTTGATGACACCCCCCTCTGACCGTGAGATACTCCTTTGTGTCGGTTTGACTGTGTAGCTGACTCTGATGCCCTTGGTGCAGACTCGCTAGTGTCTGACCATCGTATCCCTTTCTCCCTTGGAAATCATCTTTCACTCTTCTTCCTTTTACTCATGCTTCTCCCTTTCTGAGTCGGACATTGTCTGCCCCCAACTAGTGCCACTTCTCGTGTCTTCTTTATTCCTACTTATTTGTAGTCTATCCAGGGATAGTTCTCTATTCCCACTACTTCAGGAGACATCCTCAGTGTCGTACAGCTGAGTGCTCTCCCGGCACTCGTCTTCCCCCTCCCCTTAGGGTATTTGTTCTATCCCCATTTCATCATATAGTCTATCGATTGTTTCTCTGATGCTTCTGGTGTTGAAGGCATCTTCCATATTTGCCCTAGACCTGCCTGGTACTGAATCATACGCAGGAAAGAGTTCTTCTATATCTTCCAAATCTAATACAGGATCAGGTTTTTTAACCTCTCTCTCCAGATGTTCAAGATCGCGTGCTCTCTGCCTTCGCTTACGTTCTACATCATCATCGAATTCTCTGCAATTCCTCGCCTCTTCTCTGACCCTATCTTCTTCCTTTTTCTTTTCATTTCTACATTCATCGCCCTTTGGATTTCTTCATCCCTTCATCTCTTTATTCTCTTCTCTCAGATTCTTTGATCTCCCTCTGTCCTTTGCTGCTTCTGTCTGTCTTGATCATTGGCTGCTCTCTGTTTGCGATCAAGCTGTCTTTCTTGCTCTTCGCGATATAGCTGTTCTCGCCTTTGTCTATCTTTTTTCCTTATTATTTCGTCTCTCAATTCCTTCTCGTTCTCCTTTCTCTGTACATTGTCTAGTCTCTCCTTTTGTTTCGCATCATCAATGCCTTTGCCATCGAGTTTCAATAAAATTTGCCCTCCCATCCATTCATTTTTTGTGACTGCTATCTCATCAGTTCTATCTTCGTTTCCCTTCCATCTTTTCCCCTTCTCTCTTTATCGAGAGATGCACTTGTCTGTGTTTGATGCCTTCTCTCATCATCGCGTCTCTCCTTGTCCCTTGGGACTGTGGAGGCAATATCCTTATCCTTTTCTCTCCCTTGATTTTCATCACTACCTTGCATAGGTGACGCATATGCTGGGTTACTATACCCTGTAGCTGCTTTAAGTTCTCTCAGCGGGTATAACCTCTCATCCTTGTTTTCTTCAACCTTCATTTCGGATGGGGTGGGTGGCGCGGTAGGCGTCTCACCCCCCCTCTGTGCATACATTAAGTATCCAATCTGTTGGTGGCTCCTCTTCCTTTCCCTGTTCATACATTTTCCAAAGTTCTAGAACAGCAAGGCGCGTGTCTAACTTTTTGCCAGTGTATGTGGCGTGCAAATATGTGTTGCAAGACAGCTTTAGATAAGGACCCCCCTTGTGGCCATGGCATAAACATTTTGTGGGCGGTCACCTTCACCCACTCTGAACTGTATTTTTTTTACTTAGGTGCATGTTTCGGCAACTGTTTGCATAGGTGTGCCAATGGAGTTATGCCTTCCATGCTTAAATCTGTTCTCTTTCTCCTTATATAACACTTGTCAATGCTTTACGTGACTTAAACAACTTCCAACAATATGAGAGAGCACCAAACACTGCAAGCTCCAATCCTGTTTTTTTACACAAAATTATTATATCTTCTATTTTTCTCAAAAAACATCGATTTGCATGCGATATTATCTCAGCTATTCAATTGTGTAAAATTAAAGTCAGTTTTCTCAACGAAAATGTTTTGACTTGTTACGTCACAACAAACAGCATGTAAGACAGACGTTTAACAGACTTGACGAACACCAGCTGGTCACACGTATCTCTGCCTCTAAATATTACCCCGACATGGAGTTTAAACGTACCCCTTTCACAGCATCTTTAATTGCTGTGGTAGTCTATTTGTTCCCATTTAATTGGGACTATGAGTACACGTTTCTTCTAGCCGCTTATGTTAAAAGCGTAGGAATAAGGTGAATCCTCTCACTTCTCGGGTGTCCTCCCCGGTAACGTCTCTTTTTGTTTAATTATTCTCGAGTCATTATTCCCTTCCTCTTAGATATATACATTCGTCTCTACTTCTAACTATATTTTGTTTTTTCTCCTGCCTCCCTCCTTTACCTTTTCTCTTTACTTGTTCTAAAGCATGCACTTTTACCAAAACACTCAGTATTTTTCACTCACCGTATGCATTTTTTTTCCCTCTCTGGACCCTCGGGATCACCGCCTTCGTTACCGCCTTCTTCGGCTTTTGGCCTGCTCAGCTGCCCGTAGGAATGGGAAGGGGTTGCGTGGGGAAACACGGGTTCCTTCAGACCCTGGTCTGCAGATTTCTATTACACTACCACTGTCCACGGGGAGCTTCATAGTCTACTCAGCCGAATGGCAAAGGACTTGTGATATTGCCGAAGACCTAGAGTTACTTTATGTCGACGGTCAATGGGTGTCTTATTCTAATCAATAATCGATAATCGAGAACCACCTTCTGTGCTACCAAGTGTACCCCGAGACCCCAGGCCGGCCCATAGAGCCGAGGTTTGCTCAGAAGTACTTTAAGACGAGATAGCTGCATCCTTGAGATGGATGGGGGTGCAGATTTATTACTCCAACACCAATCAATAAGGACAACTCAATGGTTTGGCAAAGGGAGTCCGTTTAATGACATGTACAAAAAACGGGGAGTCACGGATATCAGCAGTGATGCGATCGTCCTTCTTGCTTCAACTCCAATGAACTTCATACAAGTTGTAACATTTATACTCAAAACTCGTCATAATTGATGTGTAACACTCAAAAGTTAACATGCAATTCTATTGGTTAGGAAAAGGTAACTTTACTATAGGTACTATGTCTCTATATGGTAACGGAGTGAGGGGATTTGGTAAGCACTGTCAGGTGGGTATCTAAGCCCTTCCTTCAAAATGACTACTGTAGACATCACTAAAACTATGACATCTCATTGGTTCGACTAACTATAGGACCCTAGATTATTTGGTCCATTCGGATTGGGTTGTGTCAGGAACTCACGGGCTGTATTACGCCCACATGGTAGGAATGGAGGTAGGGTGGTTACTGGGACTGTGGGTGGAACATTTCTGAGTCGCTGCCACCTTTGTCCCCATTGCAGATGTGCTTGGTGTAGGGGTACAAGGTGTGCAGGACAAAGAAAACCGGAAAAACTACGTTTCCCAGCAGCCCCGGGCCTACAACTACAGCTCCGGCACCCCAGGAAATGCCCAGGACAACGCCCGACACAACGCGCATGCGCGAAGACGCTACCGCGCATGCGCGATCCCCAAAAGCTCGTCCGTGCTCGACTCTGCTGCCGAGAGGACGCATCTCACGGAGCTCCGGTGAAACCTCTTGCGGGGCCGCCCTCGCCACTGGACTCATCTTCAGGCCCCTCGATGTCAAAGATAAGTACATTGCCTGCCATTAAAAGTTAACCAGAGGGAAGTGTGCACTGGAAAGGGACATCGCTTACCAGTGACTTTGGAGAAACTTACGGGGGAGTTACGCGGAAGCTCGCAAACTAACTAACCTACTAAACTTTGCATGTGACATGCATTCGCCTGTTGCGGGTGCAAACGTAGTAGTAAGCTCGCCAGTTGCGGGCCATTTATGCCGTACTCGTAGTAGCGAACATTTGTGAAAGGCCATAAGGAGTGAAAGGGAAAGGCTAATTTTCTCCCTTTTTGTCAGGAGTGAGCCGCTATCGACAACGACCAGATCGTTGCGCAACGCACAGTCTGCGGAGCCGGCGGGCGGAAGAAGCGCACTGGGAAACTCAGAACACTAGAGCTAAGTACATGATGTGACCAAAAGCATAGTATTTGAATATATGTTCTGCTTGTGAAAAATTCAACAGGAGGGGGGACATGATATGTATGTAGAAACCCGATAGAATATTGTGTTTCTACAGAAAAAAGCCAATACTGGGCAAACTTGTGAGTGTGGTGAACAAGTGCTGGGTTCCAGTCTGAGGGTAAAGCATGCATGTGGTAAGAATGCATAACTGAATGAATGCCCAAGGAGGCATAAAGACAACTACCAAGGAGCAGTAGCCCAGACTCAGAAGGTCAGAGTCTGGGAATAACTTGACCCTAAAACCCCTTCCCCATCCATAACATCTCCCTAACCCTCAATCCGGTTATCCTATCACCCCGAAACCTATCCAATCCGTGGACCCTAACCCTCTTTCCCCGTGGGGGTCGCGGTGACCTGAGTTTTAACTAATCCAGGCGCCAAGACCGTCAAGGGGAGGTAGGAGTTCTTGCTACTTCCGCGTTGGGACGGACTTCGCCTTGACAGAAGCACGGACCCATGTATTTTTACGCGCCCAAGTAGCACGAACTCCGGCACCATGGAGGACATAGCTCGCGTCCTACATGAACTAAAAGATGCTTTAGAAGCGACTAGGCAGGATTATGCTACGTTAGCTCACCGTGTACAGGAAATCACGGCACAAGGTAGACCCCTGCCAGATGGGCCTCCTCCTACTCCGGTACAGGTTCAAGTGACCACGGAGCCGCCCATGCCCTTAGCCACCCCAGAAAGGTACGGGGGAGACCCACAAAAGTTCTCCATATTTATGACCCAATGCCAGTTGCATTTCTTGACTAAGCCAACAATCTTTTGTTCGGCCCAGTCCCGCACAGCCTTCCTGATTTCCTATCTCACGGGGGATGCCGCGGCATGGGCTACCCCTCTAGTACAAAAAGACGATGCTTTACTGTATGATTGGGGGGAATTTCAGGAGGAGTTCGGGAAAATGTTTGATAGGAAGGCGGCCTCCTTGATCCGGGACCGAGAGTTACTCACTTTACGGCAGGGAAGTAGGGAACTCATTTGGTATGTGACAACATTCAATAGATTAGTGGTAGAAGCAGACTGGCCCTTTTTTATCAAGGCCTTAGGGAGGAGTTGAAAGACCTAATAGTGCAGGTGGACCCACAACCAACCACCTGCACGGGAATGATTGAGTTGGCTCTACGTTTAGATCACAGGCAAGGAGAAAGGAAGCAAGACAGACGTAAATGGGAGACCAAACAGTATTCATCAAGAGCGGATTATCCAAGAGCTGCACCTGGTTCAAAAGCAACTGAGAGGACTTCGGAAGTTGAACCCATGCAAATCGGAACGATCCGAGGACCGCTCTCCAAAGAAGAAAAAGAGAAACGCAGAAGAGAAAAGCTGTGTATGTACTGTGGCAAGTCAGGACACTTTGTGAAGGAATGTGGGGCTAAACCAAAGAACACCATTTCGTCGGGAAATGCCAATGCTCGCCAGTAAGAAGGGGGGATCTGCCGAGCCAAAATCATCACAGTACCCCCAAGCATTTATTGGGTAACGTGACACAAGTACACAAAACTCATGTTACCGTTACTGGAATTCTTCAGACACGCCAAAGGGATCAAGCCATCACGTTAATGGTGGATTCAGGAGCAACCGGTAACTTTGTGGACTCGGATTATGCTGTTAAATTGGGTTTACCAGTTGCCACTAAGAACATACATGAAGAGGTTCGATCAGTCGATGGATCTCTGTTGATATCCGGACCAGTGACACAGCAAACGGGGGAGATGATTTTGAACATCCAAGGGCATAAAGAGCGCATTCAATTCGACGTCATCGCCGCCCCCCAGTTCGGTTTCATCCTGGGGCTGCCTTGGCTGGCGTTACATAACCCGGCGATAGACTGGGCACGTGGAACAGTGTGCTTCTCTTCTAGTCTCTGCCGCACACAGTGCACGAAAGAATTAGGACATATGGTGCAGGTCCTAGGGGCCACACAGGAAAGCAGGGGAGAGCCGCTAGCAGGACTACCACAAGAATACCAAGATTTTCAGGATGTTTTCAGTAAAAAGGCGGCAGAAACTTTACCACCACACAGGTCGTTTGACTGTAGAATAGATCTGGAACCAGGAGCCGCCCTGCCATGCAGCCGAATTTACGCCTTGACGGAATCCGAGAACCAACATCTCAAAGAGTATATAGACACCAATCTCCAGAATGGGTTTATCCGTCATTCCACTTCTCCTGTTTCTTCACCGTTGTTTTTTGTTCCGAAGAAAACTGGAGATCTCAGGACGTGTATCGACTATCGTGCGATAAACCGCATAACTATCAAAAATCGATACCCCCTACCATTGATACCGGTCCTGTTGGATCAAGTACGAGGAGCCACAATTTACACTAAGTTGGACTTACGAGGTGCTTACCACCTGGTGCGGGTGCGTGAAGGGGACGAATGGAAGACCGCCTTCAGAACGAAATTTGGACTGTATGAGTACCAGGTCATGCCATTCGGTCTCTGTAACGCACCCGCCGCCTTTCAACACTTCTTGGATGAAGTCCTACGTGGTTTCCTAGACATTTTCGTCGTTGTTTATATCGACGACATACTGATTTACTCAAGGAATAAGGAAGAACATGTACAACATGTCAGATCCGTTCTGCAACGTTTGCGAGAGCACCATCTGTTCGCGAAATTAGAAAAATGTACGTTTCATTGCACCACAGTGGAATTCTTGGGCTTTATACTCTCTCCCGAAGGCGTTAAGATGGATACGCATAAGGTACAAGCAATTCTGGATTGGCCAGCCCCGCAGAATGTCAAGGAGCTACAGTCAGTACTAGGATTTGCAAACTTCTACCGACGGTTTATCCAGGGGTTTGCAGAGAAAAGCTTAGCCATTACCCGTCTGCTCAAGAAAGGGAAAAAATTTGTGTGGGATACGGAGGCAGAACACAGTTTCAAGTTACTAAAGGAGGCGTTCACTACAGCCCCCGTCCTGTTACATCCGGATCCAACGTTACCATTTCTAGTGGAAACGGATGCTTCAAGTTATGCGTTGGGAGCGATATTATCACAACGAGACCAATCAGGGCATTTACACCCAGTCGCTTATTACTCAAGAAAACTTAACCCTGCAGAACAAAACTACACCATTGCAGATCGCGAGTTACTAGCCATAAAGGCGGCTTTTGCAGAATGGAGGCACTACTTGCTGGGAGCAAGACACACCATAACGGTGCTGACGGATCACCGTAATCTCCAGTTCTTAAAATCAGCAAGAGCTCTCACTCCACGGCAATTACGATGGGCAATGTATTTTGCAGACTTCGATTTCCTGGTAACATACCGACCCGGACAGGAGAACAAAAAGGCAGACATACTTTCCAGATATCCGGAATCATCAGTTTCTCCTAGACCTGAGGAAGCGGCAAAACCCATTGTGCCCTTAACCAAGATCGTAGGAAGCGTAATCAATACCTTACTGGAACAAGTGGGGAATGCCATGACAGCCAAAGAGTTACTGCAATGGGAAAACCCACAGTTAAGACGCTCGTTACAAGAAGGCATACCATTCCAAGGCAAAGAAGTGTATTTACCAACTAAGAGTCTACAAGCTCAACCCCTCAAATGGTGCCATGATTCCCCACTGGCTGGCCATCCGGGGGTGCACAAAACACAAGAACTACTTCAGCGACACTATTGGTGGCCCAATTTACACAAAGACGTGCGAGAATATGTGGAAAATTGTGAAATATGTGCTCGAAATAAAACAGATCATAAAAAGCCAGCAGGACTATTGAGACCTTTACCCACTCCTTCACAGCCGTGGCATACCATATCATTGGACTTCATTGTGGAATTGCCCCCGGATCAAGGTCAAACCACGATATTAGTAGTGATAGATTCATTTACTAAACTTGCTCACTTCATACCCAGCAGCGGCCAGCCGACAGCGGAGGAATTTGCGAATCTTTTCTTACAACATGTCGTTCGCCTGCATGGAATACCACAACACATAGTCTCGGACCGGGGAACGCAGTTTACGTCAAGGTTTTGGAGGCATTTCTGTAAGAAAATAGGAATACAGTTGCAGATGTCTAGTAGTTACCACCCCGAGACCGACGGACAGACCGAGCGACTAAATCAGACGCTAGAACAATACCTTCGCTGTTTTACACATGGCACTGAAGGGGGTTGGGTTGAGCTCTTGTGGTTAGCAGAACTAGCCTATAACAATTCTCAACATGCCTCCACAGGATATTCTCCTTTTTTCATGACTTACGGATATAACCCATTGGTACAGCCAAGTGGAGAACGAATTCCAGATGCATTGCCCTCAGTACAAACCAAAGTGGCCCAGTTAAAGCAGGTCTGGAAAAAGGCCCGACTAAACCTGATCACAGCCAAGAACACAACCAAGAAGTATGCTGACAGAAAGCGCCGTGCTAACCCAGAATATAAAGTGGGCGATAAAGTTTGGCTCTCAACACGACATTTGCACCTCTCAGGTTCCCGAAAATTGAAGCCCCGCTTCATAGGCCCATTTCGCATTACACAAGTAGTTAACCCAGTAGCGATGCGACTTTGCCTTCCAGACCACATGAGGGTTCACTCTGTATTTCACGTAGCGCTCCTAAAACCAGCAAAGCCCCATATGCGCATGGAAAGACCACCACCAGTCTTCATAGAAGGGTACCCAGAGTACGAAGTTAAGGCCATACTGAACTCACGAGTGAGGCGAGGTAGATTACATTACTTGATTGATTGGGTGGGATTTGGCCCTGAAGATAGGTCCTGGGAACCTGCCACTAATGTGCATGCCCCAAGATTGGTGCGTTTGTTTCATCACAATCATCCCACAAAACCTGGCCCTTCTGCGGGGAGGGGATGTACTGTCAGGAACTCACGGGCTGTATTACGCCCACATGGTAGGAATGGAGGTAGGGTGGTTACTGGGACTGTGGGTGGAACATTTCTGAGTCGCTGCCACCTTTGTCCCCATTGCAGATGTGCTTGGTGTAGGGGTACAAGGTGTGCAGGACAAAGAAAACCGGAAAAACTACGTTTCCCAGCAGCCCCGGGCCTACAACTACAGCTCCGGCACCCCAGGAAACGCCCAGGACAACGCCCGACACAACGCGCATGCGCGAAGACGCTACCGCGCATGCGCGATCCCCAAAAGCTCGTCCGTGCTCGACTCTGCTGCCGAGAGGACGCATCTCACGGAGCTCCGGTGAAACCTCTTGCGGGTCCGCCCTCGCCACTGGACTCATCTTCAGGCCCCGCGATGTCAAAGATAAGTACATTGCCTGCCATTAAAAGTTAACCAGAGGGAAGTGTGCACTGGAAAGGGACATCGCTTACCAGTGACTTTGGAGAAACTTACGGGGGAGTTACGCGGAAGCTCGCAAACTAACTAACCTACTAAACTTTGCATGTGACATGCATTCGCCTGTTGCGGGTGCAAACGTAGTAGTAAGCTCGCCAGTTGCGGGCCATTTATGCCGTACTCGTAGTAGCGAACATTTGTGAAAGGCCATAAGGAGTGAAAGGGAAAGGCTAATTTTCTCCCTTTTTGTCAGGAGTGAGCCGCTATCGACAACGACCAGATCGTTGCGCAACGCACAGTCTGCGGAGCCGGCGGGCGGAAGAAGCGCACTGGGAAACTCAGAACACTAGAGCTAAGTACATGATGTGACCAAAAGCATAGTATTTGAATATATGTTCTGCTTGTGAAAAATTCAACAGGAGGGGGGACATGATATGTATGTAGAAACCCGATAGAATATTGTGTTTCTACAGAAAAAAGCCAATACTGGGCAAACTTGTGAGTGTGGTGAACAAGTGCTGGGTTCCAGTCTGAGGGTAAAGCATGCATGTGGTAAGAATGCATAACTGAATGAATGCCCAAGGAGGCATAAAGACAACTACCAAGGAGCAGTAGCCCAGACTCAGAAGGTCAGAGTCTGGGAATAACTTGACCCTAAAACCCCTTCCCCATCCATAACATCTCCCTAACCCTCAATCCGGTTATCCTATCACCCCGAAACCTATCCAATCCGTGGACCCTAACCCTCTTTCCCCGTGGGGGTCGCGGTGACCTGAGTTTTAACTAATCCAGGCGCCAAGACCGTCAAGGGGAGGTAGGAGTTCTTGCTACTTCCGCGTTGGGACGGACTTCGCCTTGACAGGTTGGCACCAACCCCATGCATAATTTTCTACTTTGCTTAGCAGCACGCAGAACGGTCAGCCAGGTGCAAGGTGCCCCTTAGTTACCCGGCCTTCCTCCAGCCCTTGTTACAATCAATCATAAATTTAATAGCCATGTGTCAATTAGTTCACTGTGGTTGGCCTCGAAACTGCATCTTTTGTCTGGAAAGGTTCTGATATCTCTGCTTGGTCCGGTGCCAAGCGTAGGTGTGAACCCGTGCTTCTTCTTGCTTGGCTGGTCACGTGATTCCCACACCATGAATTTTACTTGTTTCTCTCAATTTGTGTATTTGATTTTCGTTTCACCAGCCCTTGTTACAATCAATCCAAGATTTAATAGCCATGTGTCAATTAGTTCACTGTGGTTGGCCTCGAAACTGCATCTTCTGTCTGGAAAGGTTCTGATATCTCCGTTTGGTCCGGTGCCAAGCATAGGTGTGAACCCATGCTTCTTCTTGCTCGGCTGGTCACGTGATTCCCACACCATGAATTTTACTTGTTTATCTCAATTTATGTATTTTCGTTTCACCCGCCACCTGTCTTCGCCTTCTTATCTCGATCCTTCAGAGGCAGGATATTCTGTTTCAATTAAAAGTAGCTACTGTTCATAGCTTCTATTGGTATGACCTTGGCTTTCCTGGCACGAGCTGCCTCTGCTGAGTTTCGATTCAGCCATCTCTCCTCGTGTTGCTAGAATGTGAATCTTCTTGTGTTTGGCCTTTAGTAACCTGGGTTGGTTCTGCTTTTGTGTAAAGTAGAAATACACTTCTAATATGCTTTATTTTGAGGTAGATTGTGGATAATGGCGCTTGCCACACTACTCTTCTGCTAATCATAGCAAGCTGCACTGGTTCCTTAGCTTTCTTGCAGTTCCAAGCATATTTACAGGTGTAAACTAGTTGAATATCTTCATCT
Organism: Ambystoma mexicanum; assembly: GCF_040938575.1. Taxonomy (NCBI): domain Eukaryota; kingdom Metazoa; phylum Chordata; class Amphibia; order Caudata; family Ambystomatidae; genus Ambystoma; species Ambystoma mexicanum. The sequence goes on along the minus strand of NC_090931.1, from coordinate 1,425,442,694 downwards.
TGCTTACCGCTTGAATTTCTTTGTATTTCAACATTGTTCTCCGCTTTTAGGTTCACGATATCTTTATTCATGGCGTTTCGTCTCTGTGTGTCATTCTTTGGTTGTCATTTCATATATCTGCACGTCAGTCCGGGCCCTCATGACGTCACCATTCTTCTTCCATTAAGGCCATTTTGGTTTCTTCTGGGCCAGTACTTAGGCAATCTTCATTTCGCTTTATTTGCTGGTAGGGTTTCCTTAATGGATGCCTTACTGTCCATGGTTTTCTGGATATTGGTGCTTCAATAGGTGTTGCTCTTCTAAAAGGCACTGGGCAGCGCCCCACTGCGGCTCTCTGCTGGTTTATCTGCTCATCATATGTCACATATTTGGGTGTGAACGTTCCTGGAACTTCAAAATGGGCGACTGGTGTGCAGGCTTTATTTGGGATCTCCTCTACACTCCACCTTGGCTTTGAGATCCAGGAACCATACCTTCTCGCAGAGGCATGTTTTGTTTTTACTGGCCCCCTAGTGACCTACATGGGCCAGATCCAGAATCTGTTCCTGCATTTCGAGAGGAATGACCAGTTGAGTGCCACGGTGGAGTACCCCTCCATTGTCCTGATTAGAGCTCTCCTTTGACCATCCATAGGCTCTGGATAAATGACTGGGCCTCAGGTGTCCTGTGCTGCGTTGCTGACAAGAATGATTTCCACTGGCCAAACTGCAGCTGGGCCACCAGTTCTTGGAGACCGGCTGTGTAGAATCTGAAATGTTTGATAGAGACATGGACCATAGGACTGCATCCCGGGTGACCATGGCAATTAACTCCTCTGTGTCCTCTTCAGCCTCCTCTGATTCCATGTCCTGCCTTGTGGCATGTCTCAACAAATAGTCAGCAGGTTTTCTGGCTCTGGCCCTGAACAGCAGGCTGTGTTCATGCTGGTGGAGAGTTTCCCAGACCACCCTCTGTTTTGCATACCAAGTAACTTTGGGTCTCACCCTAAGTTACCAGTGGAATCCAGACGTGGACCCCTTGCTCACTGCTCTTAGAGAGGCACAGTTTCACCTCACTGATGATGCCCAATTAGGCTGAAACACGTGCATGGGGTTGCTGGGGTACTCTTGTTCAGAGGAGAATTGTGTAGGGATTTGGTATTATCCTGCATCCTAATGGAACCTTGGGTCAGTGTCTTGATTGACAATGGAGTGCTGAGGGTTAGAATGTTTATGTGTGACTGGGGTTCTATGTGAGTCAGTTGGGAGATGTGAGCCTACCTGGGAGGATGCAGGTGTATGTTGCCCTGAACCCAGATGTACCTGACATTACATGACCATCATAATGTACTGGAACTAAATAAAGAAGTTACTGGAACTTCACCTGAAGTCATGGTCATCTGTGGGGAACAAGGAGTTCTACATTGGTTCCAAAATAGTCCTCACAGCCGTGGGACACAATTACAATCAATGCGCCTTCCTCTTTCTACCAAGTGAGGAAAAGGCACCCAACTGCTCAAACATCCTTACTAAAACCTTTACAAATAGAGGCACCCATACCTCTCTTCCTAAACTTGACTTAAACGTCCCACAAAAGAACACACACACATCTCCCTCACACCCAACAATGCAAACCGGTATGTACCTAAATACACACCACCTCCAACTAGACTGAGTATCCCAGATACCCGGGTAAATACTTCACTTCTTGTGACACCATTACCCCTAAATTGCCCATGTTGAAAGTATTCCTAAATACAATACAGCTCCTATTAGGGAAAACCACACTTCATTCACACCAGCATCATACTAACCTCAATAACTCTACTATAGTCTTTGCTGTATCATCATGAAACTCTGCATGGTTTCTAAACAAAACAACCAAACAAAAAACTTTGTTTGACACTTAGCACTCTAAACTTTAGCAATAAATAAGATCTTAATACATCTGCGTTACAAAAGTCCCACCTATGGAAATAAAACATTAGTGCACATAACTATACTTCAGATTTCACATACCAAACTCTAGCAATGTTGTAAATGCAACCTATTTTCCATTAAATGTCCATCTGTGGAAGGAAAAGCGTGTTAGTTAAACATGACTGTACCACAAAAATTTTCTTTGCATCATAACATTACCAAGTATTTGTTGACAGAGGTAACAGAGGCCACAACTTTTACACACCATACGTGCACACCTATCAAACATGCTAACTACCACTTGCAAGATACCTCTCATACCAATGTACCTACAACATAAATACCAAATAACATTTCAGAAAACACTATTACTACGCATGTCTTAATCACTTCCTTCTAATATGCCACTTTAAACCTACTTAATAAAACCTCACATTTGAATCGCTTAATCCCTTGGTTGACTAAATACAAACACCCTTTAGACCTAAATCCAATATAAAAACTATAAGCTTTGTTCTCTGCTCTTAAACTTCAACAACTTTAATGAAGTACCCATATTACAGGACAACCTATCCCACAAGCAACTACACCTGACAACATACAGGTTCACGCTCTCATGCACTCACGCTGTCCAAATGCCATTCAGGCCTCACATGACAACAGATTCTGAATCAATAACTAATTATAACTACTTAACCAATTCAATGAAGGCAAGACCAAATTGCTTCCTTTACTTATGCTCGTGAAAGCATCATCTCTTAACTTAAAAGTACCTCTGTTATTCATTTCAGCAATTAAGATCATTCACAACTTAAGCTTTTTGAAAAAGAAAAAAGATTCCAACGGGCGGAAATGCAGCCGCCCGCAACAGAAATGGATTTACCAATCCATCTGCCACACTTCCTTTTGTAAATATCACCTCCCGAAGCGTTCCTTTCCTGGTATGTTCATAATGCTGCTTTTCATTGCTGCCAGCCGCCTGCTATAAAAATTGTACTCCCTTTGCCTCCGACCGCATCTCTCAGTTCTTAAGTAGGCTCCAAGCCCCTCAGGAACTACTGACAACATGCCCTCAAAGATCCTCATCACCTCATATAAGTGATAGCTCCTACATGCACCTCCTTAGCGCTGCTGCAAATGGGCCCTTGCCCCTCCAGGCACTACACATGTTGTCTTGGGCAATATTCTTTCATCTCTGCACATGGGCTCTAAACCCCTAAGGTGCAGCCACGGCTACAAGTCTCTTAGGTGCAGGTATGGGCTCCAAGCCCCCTCAAACGCTGGAATGGCCTCCCAGGACCCTCCTCTGCTCCAGGCGCTTTTCACATTAGTCACCAATTTCACATATAGGCGCAGTTTAGGTTCCCAACCTCTTCTATTGCTGCTGCCCCAACTCCAGGCCTCAAGCTGCACAACATGCCTCCTCATTGCTTAATTTCCAGGCGCAGCTTAGGCTCCAAGCCTCTCCTGTTGCTACTGCCTTGGGCTTATAGTCCTCAGTTGCACAGCATGCCTCCTCATTGCTTAATTTCCAGGCGCAGCTTAGGCTCCAAGCCTCTCCTGTTGCTACTGCCTTGGCTATATCCCTCAGCTGCCCAGCATGGCTTCCTCATAATTTCCAGACGTAACTAGACCCCAGGCCTCTTCAAATTGCTACTGCCATGGGCACCAAACCCTCCATGCTGCAGCTAGTGGTCCCAGACCACTTAAGCCATCAGTCTCTGGGCCCTCAGCCCCTCCTCAGTCTCTTGCTTTCCTCTTTGCCTGACCTGTCCTGCTAGTGACAGGCCAGCTGGCCCCTGGCTCTGGCGCAGCCCCTTACATTCTGCCCCTGAGCTCCATGCGCTGGGCCCTTCTGCGCCTACAGCTTTAAGCGCTCGCCCTACCTGGGAGGTCTTCTTCTTGGGTTGGGGGGAGGTGTATGTGCCATCTTCAATGCTGTCCCCCCAGCACAGCCAGCATCCTCGTCGCCAATGTAGAACTCCTTGTTCCCCACAGATGACCATGACCTCAGGTGAAGTTCCAGTAACTTCTTTATTTAGTTCCAGTACATTATGATAGTCATATAATGTCAGGTACATCTGGGTTCAGGGCAACATACACCTGCATCCTCCCAGGTAGGCTCACATCTCCCAACTGACTCACATAGAACCCCAGTCACACATAAACATTCTAACCCTCAACACTCCGTTGTCAATCAAGACACTGACCCAAGGTTCCATTAGGATGCAGGATAATACCAAATCCCTACAAATTGCCTGGTATTTCGGTGCTGGACTGCCCCTGGGCAGGACAAAGACTGATATGTGGGGACATTTCTTCTCTGTGAAAAGAACAGTGAGCTAAATACTTGGTTGAGACTCTCCCAGGGGCCACCCACCCAAGAACAAGTCAGTGGGCTGTGTTCGTGTTGGTAGAGAGTTTCCCAGACCCCCCTCTGTTTTGCAGAGTGGCGCTTTATTCCTGGAGTTGCAGCAACCAGCGCTCTAGGCTGATGGGCGGGTGAGGAGCTGAACCCATCATGATGGGGATGAGATGTTCATCGGGTGACCATAAATAGTATGAAATGTCTTCATCCCCACAGAACTGCAAACACTTCTCTCTCTATCTGAGATTTCCAGTGCTCCTTGCTCATGAGAGAACAATCATACTGGGTGTTTAGGAGATAACTAAAAACACTGCTGTTTTCAGAAAACGCCTTGCTAGAGTGGTCTTGGGATCCAAGAACAATGTTCTGTACTTGCTATAAGAAACCATACCGATTGTTCTATGAACTCTCGCTTGCTAAGTACAGCGTCGACATTATTTACTATGTCTGCCTTAAATGTATGCATTAGTGCCTTGAAGCCTAAGTGTTTAGTGCACTGTACAAATCTTTAAATAAATAAAAAAAGAACCTTGCTGGAATACGCCACTGGCCCTCTGTCCCCTTGGATATCTACCTGAAGGAGAATGGCACCTAGACCCACTGGACTGGCAGGAACCTCAAGTTATGTTGCATTGGCTGTATCAAAATATGGCATAGATGTGTCAGCCACCAGCACTGCCTTGATGGCCATAAAAGCATCTTGCTCCTGTTGACTCGAACACCAGTCCTGATCATTTTTGTAGAGAATCTATAGTGGCTCCATCAAGGTGGCCAAATTGGGGAGCAAACAGCCACATAAATTCACCATCCCCAGGAAATGTCTTACTTCAGAGGGGGGTACTGGAGGAGCCGCATCCTTGATTATCCCAGGCTTTCCGTGGGTCAGGAGACATTCCATGTGTAGAGGTGGTCCCAAATATGGCCTGCACTCCAGCCACCCATTTCAAGATACCTGAAGCATACTCGCCAAGATACGTGACGTATAAGGAGCAAATGAACCAACAGAGAGCCACAGTGGGGCTCTGGCCAGCACCCATCAGAAGGACTTGTATACCTATTGAAGCCCCAATAACCAGACAACCATGGACTGAAAGGTACCCATTAAGACAACCATACCAGCAGCTGATGCGAAATGAAGACCACTTACAAACTGTCCCTGGAGAGACCCAAAGGGCTCTTATTGGAGGCGAATGGACGACACAATGGCCCGGACAGAGGGTCAGATGAAAGAAATGACAACCAAAAAGGAGATTAAACAAAGACGATATGTTGCGAACCATGATGTGATGGACATAGAAGAAGAAACAATGCTGAACTTTAAAGAAACGTAACCATTGAGAGCAGGATGGAAATGTGTAACTGGCTAAATGCTTGTAAATAGGCTTGGAACGCAAGAAGCGAAGGAAACGGTACTGCTTGCAATGCTTAGTAGGAGGATAGAACGGCAAGCGCCAACTATATGTCTACCCCAAGAAGCACATTATACAAGTGTGACTCCATTTTATGAAAGCAGAATTAAGCCCAGGATGGTAGGGGCCTAACAGGGCAGGATTCATGTACCAGCACAAAGCCGGACGAAAGAGCGGAATCGAAACTTAGCAAGAAGCAGCTCATGGCTAGGAAATTGAGGTCAACCCAAGGAAGGGAGGAGAGCAGCAACTCTGAAGAACTGAAACCTAAGAGCATAGAAGCCTGCCCCATGAAGGTCGAGATAAGGAGGCCCAGGCAGGTGGCGAGGCTGAACAAAGAATCAAATACGCAAATAGATGGAAAATGAAGCAGCTTCGCAGTGTACTGACACGTGGCCAGCCAAGCGCGAAGAGGTACCAACGTCTGATGTCACCCAAAACCGGACGATGCCATTACTTTCCCCGATAAGAAGCTACAGTTTCGAGGCCATCCTCAGCCAACTAATTGACACATGGGCCTGAGGGTAGAGATTGATGGAAGGGAGGCAGGGTGAATCATGGGCCATCCCGCACCTGGGCGACCATTCTGCATGCTGCTAATTAAAGTGAAGATTTATGCCGGGGGGTGTAACCCACCCAATCACAATGGACCAAATAATCTAGGGTCCTATAGCTAGTAAAACCAATGAGACGTCAAACTTTTAGTGACGTCTATCACGAGTGATGTAGAGGGATGGGCATAGACGCCCACCCGATAAGAGTTATCCAGTCCCCACACTCTGTTACCATATACAGATATAGTGCCTATACTTAAGTTACCTTTTCCAACCAATAGAATTGCATGTCAAACCTATGAGATGACGAGAATTTGCTATAAAAGTTACTGTTTGCATGAAGAATTTGGAAGTTGAAGTGAGACAGGCGATCGCAACTCTGATGATTTCCATTTGTTTCCCTGTTTTTTGTACTTGTCATTAAACTGACTTCCCTTTGCCAGACCATTGACTTGTCCTTATTGAGTGGTGTTGGAGTAAGAGAATCCTGCACCCCATCCTCCTCAAGGTGCAGCTATCTTGACTTAAGGTGCCGGAGGGCGAGCTCTGAATCTCATGGGCCCGTTCAGAGGTCGCTCCGCCCTCCAGTACACTTGGTAGCAGAGGATGGTTATGACCATCAACTATTGAATTTTGATTATTGATATGACACCTATTGACCGTCGACACGAAGTAACTCTAAGTTTTCGGCAATATCACTAGTCCTTCACCATTTTGGCTGAGTAGACTGAGAAGCTTCCCGTGGACAATGATAGCGTAATACTGTCCAAAAAAAAAAACTGCAGTGGGTTGAAGGCACCCGCTTTAAAAACATAAACCCTTCCATTCCTACGGGCAGTGAATCAGAAGAAAGACCAAAAGAAGGCGGTAAAGAAGGTGGTGATCCCAAAGACACAGAGAGGAACAATGCGAGCGGTGAGTGAAATGAAAATTGATGCTTTGGAAAATGTCCTTAAGTAATAGAACAAGTAAGGGGAAAGGTAACGGAGGGAGGTGGAGAAAACAAAATAATCAGAAGCAGAGAAGACTGTATATATATATAGGGGATAATGACTTGATAATAACTAAATAAATAAATAAAGAGAGAGGATACCAAAGAGGACACCTGAGATAAAGAGAGAGCATACCGGGGAGGACATCCGAGGTAAAGGATACACCTTGTTCCTGAGCTTTAATATAGCTGTCAGAAGAAACATGAACTCATAGTCCCACATAATAGGGAAAGTTTAGGCTACTACGACGATTAAAGACGTTGTAAAAGGAGTTCGTTTAAACTCCATGTCGGGGTATTGATTAGAAGGCAGAGATATCTGTGTCCAGCTGGTGTCTGTCTAGTCTGTTTAACGTTTGTCATACATGTTCTGTTGATGTGTCACATGTAAGGACATTTGTCTCCTTGCTGTTTGAAATTGATCAAGTGATTTTACGCGATTCTATAGTTGAGAGGGAATCACACATGAATTGATGTTCTTGAGTAAATTGGTGATATAAAATTTGGCGGGAAAAGATTGGATTGGAGCTTGCGATATTTGGTGCTCGCTCATATTGTTGGGTGTGGTGAAGTTGCATGAAAGTATTGCTAGAACAGATTTAAGCATGGAAGATATTACTCCGCTAGCACACGTATGTAAACAATTGCCTACACATGCACCTAAGCTTAAGAAATACAGTACAGAGTGGGCAAGATGTTTATGCCGTGGCCATAGAACGGGTCCTTATCTAAAGACGTCTTACAACATATGACGACTTATTTGCATGCCACATATACAGGCAAGAAACTAGAGAAACGCCTCGCTGTTCTAGAACTTTGGAAAATGTTCAAACAGTCGAAGGATGAAGAGCCACCTGCAGACTGGATATTAAATGTATGCACGGAGGGGGGTGAGACGCCTACCGCGCCACCTGCCCTGCCTGAAACAGAAACCGAGGGAAGTAAGTCAGAGGGACTCTACCCTTTAAGAGAACTCAAGGCAGCTATGGGGTACAGCAACCCTGCATGAGTCACCTACGTACAGCAGTGATGAAATTAAGCGGAAGGATCAGGATGAAAATATGACCTCTGCAGTCCCGAGGGACAAGGAGAGACGTGATGATGAGAGGAAGGATCAGGTCTAGACAAGCGCACCTCTCGATAAGGAGAGAGAGGGAACGAAATGGAAAGGAAGTAAAGACAGAACTGATGAGATAGCATTCGCGAAAGACGAATAGATGGGAGGACAGATATTGTTGAAACTCAATTGTAAAGGAAGTGATGATGTGAGACCGAGAGAAAAGTCTGATGAGACACAGAGAAGGGAGAAGGAGAAGGAAAGGGAAATAAGGGACGAAAGAATAAGAAGGAAAGATAGGCTAAGGCGAGGACATAGCTGTCCTCGCCTTAGCCTATCTTTCCTTCTTTCCTATCTTTCCTATCACGAAGAGCAAGGAAAGCAGCTCAGTCACAAACAGAGCGCAGCCTATGACCAGTTCAGGCAGAACCAGGAAAAACTGGAAGAAGAGCAAAGAGCATGTGAAAAAAGGATAAAGAGGTGAACAGATGATGAAGTTAGAAGGGCAAGTGAACGTAGAAATGAAAGGAGAGGGGAAGAAGACATGGTCAGAGAAGAAGCGAGGAAGCGCAAATAATTTGATGATGATATTGAACGTAAGCGCAGACAGAGGGCACGCAATCTCGAATATCTGGAGCGGGAAGTTAAAAAACCCAATACTGTTGTAGAATGGGAAGAGATTGAAGAATTTTTCCCTGCGTACGATTCAGTACCAGGCAATAGTGGGACGAATATTGAGGATGACTTCGACACCAGAAGCATCGGGGAAACGATCAATAAAATATATGATGAAATGCGGTTAGAACCAATATCCAAAGGGGAAGACGAGTGCTTGGAAAGCACTCAGCTGTATGACACTGAGGATGTCACCCGAAGTAGTGGGAGCAGGAGACTGTCCCTGGATAGGCTAGAAATCAGTAAGAATGATGATGATGCAAGGAGTTGCATTAATTGGGAACAATCACTGTCAGACTCCGGAGAGGAGACGGAGTGTGAGACAAATGAAGAAGGGAGGCAGCGCGAAAAGCGGCTCCCAAGGGACAAAGGGGAAAGATGGTCAGACGCTAGCGAGTCTGCACCAAGGGCATCTGAATCTACATCAAAGTCTGACCAACACGAAGGAACACCCCATGGTCACAGGGGGGTGCCGGCGCCCGCCTATGTGGACAGGTTGAGGACGTTGCCAGGCAGACGGCGATGCAGGAATGTTACCCCAGCGATAGACAGAAGACCTATGGGGAAGGAGAAAGAAGGCTGCACATTCCAATTTCCGCTGCTAGAAAAGGAAGGGGGGAGCAAGGCCGCAATATATTCCATGGATCGAGAAAACCTGAAGAATACGCTTCCAATGCTGACATCGGGACCTGGGAAGTGTATACACGAGTTAGAAAAGATGACAGGGGGTGTCACGTTAGCTATAGGGGACATTAAAAGTCTCCTGATTGCCATACTCGGTGAGAGAGCAGACGATGTATGGGCACGGGCTGGGTACCCTGGTGTTACCATAATTAACACTGCTCATGACGGAGCACCTTCAACAATTGTAGAGCAGCAGTATAGAAAGCGCTACGAGTGCTTTACCCAGACACTTCCGATATGGGAGCTATAATGACTCATAAAATGAAGGAATCAGAAGATCCGTTAATCTATATACAGAATTTCCAAGATGGATGGGTGCTCGAAACGCATGAATCTTGGACAAAATCCATACCTGTGTTTTACCACATTTTATGCCAATGGTTACCAGAACCTGTACAGAAACAACTCAAGAAATTGGTAGGAGTTGAGGCCAAACCTTGGGCTGAAATACAACTAACTATCGCACATTACTGTAGACTGTTGCATGAAAAGAATCAGAAAAAGGAGGCAACTCGAAAAGGTGAGGAAGCAAAGCTAGTGCAAAAGAAATTTTCAAAGTATGCTCTGGAAGGAGCCATGCTAACTAGCCCAGCTGAACAGAACGTACAACAGGTGGCTAGCCCACATCAGAACACCCAGGGTATCGTAGGACAATAGCAAAGGGGAAGGGGATTTAGAGGAAGAGGTTGGCAGAGTAATCAGGGAGGTTTCCAAGGGAATCAAGGAGGTTTTCAAAATGTGCAAATAGGCAACACAGATATGGCAAATGGACAAATAGCCCAACCACCACCGGTGCGCTGGCTGTGTGTTGTGACGTGGCATCTGGGGCGCTTGTGCAGAAGCCTAGGCGCATGGCAAAATAGCCAAGGAATGGGAGCAGGCACAGTGAATCTGCCTGCCATCTCCCAACAGGGCGGTGCACATAATCACACAGTGCAGCAGCAAGCACCAGGCATGCAACAGGGTGCGCCACAGCAGGGGGGTCAACCCCTGAGCATGGGGAACTTGCCGCAAGGGCAATTCCAACAGGCACCACCGCAAATGTCTCAGGGCACAAACTCTGGAAGGGGAGGCAACCCTGGAAATGGATTGAATCCACAAGTGTACAGTGGGCCGAACTTATATATGAACTAGGACATCTCACTGGGAACCCTGATGTGCTCTATCCTATCAGTGACACCAGACCCTAATAGGGAACATAGGGGGAATGTCGCCATGGGGTAAAGAATATTCCTTCTTAGTTGACACAGGGGCAACACGCTCGTGCATACGTGAAGGCAGGTTTTCCTTGTACGGCGAGGCTATAGATACTCAGAGTTTTACAGGAGCTCATAGGCGAATTCCCTTTACAGACGCACTCCAAGTCTCCATAGGGGAATGGGAAATGAATGTACCTTTGTTGTATTTGCATCAGACCCCAGTAAACATTCTGGGTCGAGATTTAATGACAAAATTGAATATGACCATCTTGTTTACAGAGGAGGGCATAGTATGCTCTACTCCGGGAATGCATTATTAGAACGTGTGCGATATGATCAGGGCCTATTCAGGGAACAGAGCCATAAGAGCTATTCCGCTGGAACCTGAGGTTTTCATATATGGCATACGTGTACTTATGGCAGGATTACCAGGCCTTGCAGACAAGGCCAGGAGAACCCCTGACGAATTTCTATTCAGGCCTAGAATACCAATGCATGAAGAGGAGGGACACATATTTCCCTTGATGATACATGCTGCAGCAGTGCGAGGTAGGATAGCACTAGTTGAAGGCTACGATGATGAAGGCAGACAATGGTGTGCGATTATCGCCATTGAAGAAGGGTATCTAGAGACTGACGTCACCGATGACGATCTGTTTGACCAGACTCAGAAGAGACAAGGGTGGAAGTGAGTCTCCTATTTTGGGTAAAAGTGATTAAAAGAGAAGTGCCTCAGAGAATGATGTTGGCACTGGTACGTCCAGAATACTTTGATGATGACATGGCCCAAGTGCCTTTCTCAGTATGGACTACAGGACCTTATGACGTATGCCTCCTGAAGGGGGTGGGAGAAGTGAAAATTAAGCTGAAACCAGGAGCAATTTTACCAAGAGCATGACAATATCCCATGTCCAGAGAGGCGGATGAAGGGATCGCGAAGACTATTTCCACCATGATGGAAAAGGGCATCCTAGTGACATCAGAGTCACCATGTAATACAGGGATTTATCCTGTCAAGAAATCAAAGGGAGGGTCTTGGCGTCTAATCCAAGATTTAAGAGCATTAAACGATATTGTTGAAGCTGAGTTCCCTCTTGGCCCTAATCCATCTACAATTTCATGTAATATACCAGTCGAGGCAACGTATTTCATGGTGATTGACTTGAAAAATGCCTTTTTCTCAATCCCATTGCACCGTGATCCACAAGATCTGACGTCGTTCACATTCAGACAAATGCGTCTGAAAAGCACGAGGTTGCCACAGGGGTACTGTGAGTCCCCATCCATCCTTAACAGAGTCCTCCAGATGGACCTGAGCAATATTGCAATAGAAAGCGTTGTCTTGCAGTATGTTGATGACATTCTAATCTGCAGCACAACAGAGGAACAATGCAGGCGCGATTCAGTTCAGCTACTAACTATATTGGCTGAGAAAGGTTATAAGATTGACAAAGAAAAACTGCAATATTGTCAACAAGAGGTGCTGTACATAGGCCAGCTAATTTCGCATGAGGGGAAAAAGGTAACCCCAGAAAGAGCTGAAGGTATCTTGAACCCGGCAGAGCCACTCACGATAAAGCAAATGCAGAGCTTTTTAGGCCTGTGCAATTATGTCAGAGCATGGGTCTTCGGTTACAGCTCATTGAACAAGCCCTTGCTCCAGGCCCTAAAGAAGGCCCGGGTGACAAAAGAAAAGATTGAATAGACTGAGACAATGGAAAAGGGGTTTACAGAACTTAAGAGATCGATTTGTATGGCTCCAGTTCTCGGAATTCCTAATTATGCAGAGTAATTCTACCTGTTCTCTCACACACAGATGGCAGCGTTATGATGGCAGTGCTCGCTCAGAGAACCTCGTTAGGGTACAAGTAGGGTGCCCGGTTTTCGGGGATAACCGGAAAGTGCCTGATATGTGACCCCCGTTAAAATTTTAAAATTCTCGGGGTTATCCGATAAACCCCGTATTTCATAGTGCTTGGAGCGGGATTCGAAACCATGGTGTCTTGTTTCCAAGACACACACGTTGCCAGTGAGCTATCCTAGCAGCTCTGTTAAAGCATTGTCCATTGGAACTGACATTGCTACTGACGCTGCAATTATCATTTTTTATTATCGCATATTGCCACCTTGTGGCCAAATGCCGATTTGACTGCTTGGTCATAAGGACCTCACATTGCAAACTTTGGGCTTGTTTTTGAAGCAAGTCGCGTGTTTTTTTCATAGGTCGCTTGTCGAGGGTTTTGTCCGCTTATCGTGTGTTTTAGTCGCTTATTGTTGTGCTTATTTCTTCATAAGCACAACAATAAGAACACTTCAGTTCTCCCTGCACCTAAGATCAGCCCCTCCCATTACAATGCCAGCACCAAACTGCTAATGATGGGCCATTAGTCACTGAATGGTTTCGTGCTGTTATTGTAATGGTAGGGGAGGTGTGCCGGTGCATGGGGAGTGGGCCTGCATTCTAGGCAGCTTTACCTCTCTGCAGGTGTGCAACTGTCCTCAGTTAACACTCTGTGACTCATTCATACCAGCACCAGTTTGCCCACGTAAAAAGCGCTTAAAAACACCCCAGTGTGACTAACAGAGCAGAGAGCACTGACAGCAGCCACTTGCCACTCGTCTGCCGTCTCCAGTGAGCCTGAGCCAGGTTCTTCTTTGTTTTGCTCCTGCCCGGCATCACCGTCAGTCCCCAGAGGATCCAGCCTGCAGCCTGCCCGGGAGTCGCGACACGCTCCCCTCCCCCCCATTCAGTATCTTCAGTAAGGTAAGTGAGTCATGTGTGTTCCGCTTTTTACCACTTTGTGCCCCAAGCTCCCCAGCACCCTTCCATGCGTTTTTCCTCAAAGTGCCCCCAGGCCCCCATGTGCCCGAGATCCCCAGCCCCCTCCCATGCGTTTTTCCACCAAAAGTGCCCCCAGGCCCCCGTGTGCCCCAAGCTCCCCAGCCCCCTTCCATGCGTTTTTCCTCAAAGTGCCCCCAGGCCCCCATGCGCCCCGAGCTCCCCAGCCCCCTCCTTTCAGTGACTTTGGTCCAGTAACATGTGCACTTTTGGAATGTCTGCCACTTGGAAAACAAAGGACTGTTGAGGAAAATGTTAGGATATTCTACGCAACAATGCATGTAAAATGGCAAGCAATGCTGTGTCGAAACTTTCCATCAGCCACCATGTCATTCGAAGTGAGTGAAGCCTCTTTGCGTTATGCCGTGCAAGTACTAGATCCCTTCCGCAAAAAAGAATTTAGTCAAAACTTTGAAAAATATGCATTTATTTTTAACCATTTTAAAGACACTGAGACTGTGTGCAGCCAGTTTAACGCCTATTTGGCAGAGCCTGTGCCTGAGAATCTGCAGCTTCGGGTGCATGAGTATTGGGTGGGAAAGCACCAACAGTGGCCAGATTTATCAGCTTGTGTGTTGGATATTTTGGCCCTGCCCGTGTCCAGTGCCAATGTGGAAAGGTCGTTTTCCCAAATAAAAGTCTTTATGGGAAGAAAAGAAAGGGCACGGATGGGCAAAGAGTCCTTGAAGAAATATTGTATGATTTATTACAATCATTTTGACTTGTAGGAATGCAATATTACTTGATTAACATGAAATTGCTTAGAACATCTTGCACTGAGAGATTACCCTACATATGCACGCAACGAAGCAATAAAAGAAAATGTCTGTGTGTACACCTGAAAAAACAGTTGTCTGCGATTTTTTGAAAGGGGCAAACGGGAAAACACTGATAAACACAGATTCCCAAAGTTTTTGAAAACACTGGAAAAACACCCCCGGAAGTAAAAAAAAATAAACCCCTAAAACAGGAAACCCTAGGTACAAGCCACTGGCGTATTACAGTGGGAATCTGGACCCAGTAATGAGAGGCCAGTTCCCATGCGAACAAAGCTTAGCTGCCGCAGCGTTTGCCATAGAGAAGGCGACAACCATTGTAATGGGATGTTGCATGACGTTATACGTCGAGCACTCATTATTTGCCATCTTAGAGAAACCAAAGGGTACGTTGACATCTCAAAGAGCTTCTGCCTATGAGGTGATATATATCTAATCCCTCGATCAAAATAGTTTGATGTAAAACAGTAGACCCAGCTATGTTCATAGCCGAGCCAGTCACTGAAGGAGAACCGATACATGACTGTGCAAACTATGAGTAATTCTATGATGAAATCCCCAGGGTGAAAGAAAATGCCCTAACAGGAGGAGAGATCGTTTTCATTGACGGTTCTTCGAGAATTGACTAAGAAGATGGACACAGATACACAGGCGTAGCTGTGATGAAACACATAGCAAATGGAGAATTTCGAGTACTCGTCAGTGCACGAATACCATCTCATTACTCAGCACAGGCTGCAGAGTTATTGGCGTTGATACTCGGCATCGAGAATCACGCAGACCAGGAAGTAACAGTGTACAGTGACTCCGCCTATGTGACATCCACAGTACATGCAGGCCTAGTGCGCTGGAAAAGGAGGGGCTACCTCCGAGCGGACGGCACGCCAGTGCAGCATGCAGCCTTATTGGACAGGCTGATTAGGGCTCTACAGCTCCCAGTGGGTCTAGTGGTCATGAAATGCGCTGCCCATACCCACGGGACAGATTTTGTGTCGCGCAGAAATCACGCAGTAGACACAGAAGCCAAGCGTATGGCATCCAAAAATGAGACAATCATGGAAGTGGAAGTAGAGTACACCCATGAAAGGATGATGGTAGCACGAACCGCACAAGAAGCCTATAGTAATATGGGGCAGATGCAACTAATGGAACTTCAAGGGGAGGCACCTCAAGATGAAAAGAACCTTTGGAAACATTGAGGGTGTTCTTTAAACACCTCTGACAGATTGTGGTGGCAAGACAGCACTGGTAAACCAGCCATGCCTCTAGCCCTACTAAAAATAGCATTGGAGCAATTACATTACCCCATACATATGACAAAGGAAAACTTAGCAGCAACGCTTGCGGAAGACTGGTTTATACCGTATTTAGCAGAGCAAGTTGCATTCTTTATTGTGACCTGCATAATCTGCCAGCACTTCACCGCTGGGCACACATTAAAAGTAGTGAGAGGAGTTCTCTCCCGGCCAAATGGGCCTTTTCAGCACTTACATATCGACTATGTCGACATGATCCAAGTGTGTAACGGGTACAGGTACTTAATTGTAGTGGTGTGTCCATTCTGTAGATGGATAGAAGCAGGACCATGTACACACGCAGACTCTAACTGTGCAGCCAAATTCCTGGTGAGGAAAGTGTTCCCTAGATGGGGGGTATGCAAGGTGATGAGGTCAGACAACGGGGCTCATTTTCTTAACGCAGTTTTTGAGCAGATCAGCTTGTTACTTGGTATAAAGCACAAGTTCTCGTCGGCGTATCATCCAGAAGGTAATGGTTTTGCGAGAGGCTCAACGGCTTGTTAAAGGAAAGGATAGCCAAGTTGAAGCTTACTCTAAAGAGGGGATGGTTGCATTGCCTTTCACTGGCATTGTATGCTCTTCGGAACTAACCAGGCTCCGACCATCATCTTACGCCGCACGAGATAGTCACAGGAAGGAGAATGAATACCCCACTTACCACACGGAATAGAGCTAGATGCGATGCCCAGCCAACCCAAGAGGTCCTGGGAACCGAGTGTTAGGAAAGATTTCTTAATTGTGGGTAATTTTCCTTCCATGTGGCAACCCCTAAACTTTTTGCTGTTGTTTTCACCAGGATCTAGACTTTGCCAGAGAAGTGCAGCCCTCAGCTGCACTCCTCTGGGCTTTCGCTCCATTCTTACGGGGAAACTGACATGCCCTTAAGACAGTCAGTACCGGGAAACGTTGTTTTCCGTAGTTTCTTTATCATGTTGCAGCTTTCGTGCAACATGACACAAGAGGGCACTGTAAGCTAAGTTACTGCTCTCTTGGGTCTCTAGTCTTCTACAGGCCATAGATACTCTTTTTGGATTGTAAATGATCGGTGCAAGTGAATCACGGACGGGACTGGTGGCAGCGATCGTTTCTTGTGTTTTTGAGCTCCTTTTGGCGTTTTAAGCGCGCTTCTCGCGCTTAGCCCAAAATGGTGGCCTGGCTCCCAAAATGGCCAGACCACGAGGCTCTTTGTCCTGTCCGCTGACCGTCTTGCCCCCTTCACCTTCCCCAGGTCGAGCCGAACCGGGGCCTTCCTTATTTGGGCATGTACTTTCCCGCAAAACACAGATGCTTTCGCGGGCTTCTACAGGCCTTGTGTGTGCCTCCAGGATGTGGGCTGGGATGTCTGGTCCCAATGCACATCCTGGGTGCCAGAGAGTCTAGCGTGGTATGAATGCCTGGGACCAATGTGGTCCGTGATAGGTCCACGTATGGTGTGAGTGTTTTGTGAGCAGATCTCCCATTGGGTCCTCTCCGTTTTGGCGCGAAGGGAACCGTGGATAAGAGGAGGCTGGAAACACCACTTGCATGTCGATCTCCTGAGTTCTCACGAACAAAGGGATACAGGAGCCAAGTATCCTGCAACCACGAGGCTGAACCAAGGAATCACTGGTGACCCGCTGAAGGACTGCTCCTCTGCACTGCTGTCGCTTTGTGAAACCCTTTCTACCTCAGATCGAACAAGAAGGCCTGTACTGGTACTTCGACCCTTGGAATAGCGGGGACAGCTATTCCCGGCACCTTCACCATTTCCTGCACGTAAGCCTTCGGAAGTGTCTCTGGGCCATCCAGCAGACTGACCAGCCTACCCATGAGTCTTGCTCTCTAACCGCCGCCAGGTTGTGTTGTATTTCGAGCCCTTGTCACTCTTACACAATTCGTACACTTGGCATTCCCAGATCTGAAGTGAGTAGTGTACATTTGGCTGAGATACACACGGCCGCTCCGTTGCCCTGCTGTGGTAACAAATTGTGCGGGTTCACTGTGTTTGGGACGCCCTCAACTCAACTCTGCTGCTGCGGAATCTACACGACGACGAGACGTCCCCTGCGCCTATCTGAACCTGCCAGCACTGAATCTGACGCGGAGAAGCCCGGGTCTGCCTGCATCGGGGACCGGTGAGTATCATAGCTAGGAACTGGTCGCCCTCCTGCAGTAGCCCATAGCATATCCTCGCTGTGTCAAACAGCATGCCTTTCCGTACTCGCGCTCTGCTTCTGCCCACAGTGGAGGATGCACTTGAGTCGCGGAGCTCTGTTCATCTTCATTTGTTCACCGAACTGAACTGCCTGATTCCCTCGAAGAGACTCCCCTTTTTGCCCGTTGGCACCAGCGTGTGCAGGTACTTTTGAGCACAAGGCTCCACTCTTCGTAGGGTTTGGACTTTCTTTTAGTTAGGTGCCTCTGAAGACAGACTGGGTCTGATTATTATTCGCACTGCCTGTTTTCCTCCCCATCTAGGTGGTCTACACATTTCATGCGTCTAACGCGTTAGACTCGTTTGTATTTGTATATATATTGTATTGGTTTGGTATGTGTTGGTTTACTTGAGTTTTATTGGGATTTCTCGCTGCGGTCATTGTTGCAAAGGCCTTGGAATAAATGTGTCTATATTTTTAATGTAACACATGTTTGGAGTAATCTGTAAGTGTCCTTGCTGTGTGTGCTCATTGCAGGCTTTCAGTCACCCTCACCTCTCTTGAGACCTAGGGCCTCATTACACGGAATGCGGTAATGGTTAACGGCCACCGTTAATGGTAACGGTGGCCGTTAACCATTACCGCCTTACTACGAGGTCCCTTAGCGGGTTGGTGTTTTAACGCCTGCTTTTTGCAGGCGTTAAAAACCAACCCGCTAAGGGACCTCAGAGCTAATTACGGCACCGCAAAATTGCGGTGCCGTAATTAGCACCTTCCCCATAGAGCCCTATGGGGCAGAAATGGGAATGGGGAAGGGCAATGGCGGAAGGGGGATTTACCGCCCCACATACCTTGGAATGGGGTGGTAAATCCCCTTTCCGCCAAGGCGGTGCCGGTATTTTACCGGCATGAGCCATGGCGCTAATAGCGCCATGGCTCACCGCCTTCCGTGTAATGAGGCCCCTAGTCTTGACCGCCGCGATCGCTACCCTGATGGGTCTGGCTTGTCCAGAGGTTACCCTGTTCCAAGAAACTGGGCTGGCCTTCTGAACCTCTGCCCCTCTCGGACAGAGTTCAGAAATCCTTCTTAACACTGAGTTACAAGAATACCTGAACTGCATGACATCCAGCCTTACTGTAATTTCACACCAACTGCAGCGACGACGAAAAGGGTGCAGCACAGCACAAAGCATTGCAGAGACACTGCAACAGTCCCAGCTCACGGTCTTTGTATTCCACTCGTTTTCCCTGAAGACGCAGTCCTAATCAAGAACCACACGAGGAAAAGGTGGGACGAACCGAGATTCAATGGTCCTTTCATCATAGAAGACTGCACTCCATCAGCAGTAAAATTGAAGGGCAGGAGAGCATGGATTTTTCTCAATGACATTAAGCCCTGAATCGGAGAAAGCCCTCAAGATGCACTCCACCGCAAAAAAAATACAGACAACGGGGAAGAACCTCAGCACGTGCAGACGAGATCCATGACGAGGAAGAAGGATGCATGAGCAGCAAAGACAAGACAAAGAACTCTTTTGCAAGTTGTGGCAAACTAGGCAGTTCCTCTAAGCAAAAAAGGGGATCAGGACATAACGCACACTGTATGCATCTCAGTTGTAGGGTGAAGAAGACAATTGCGCATCTAAGCCACAACACGTTTGTTGACACAAACTTGTAAATCAAACACACTGAAGTGTCGATGAAAACAAGACTGAAATAAATCATGATCAAAGACTTTGCCAAGAGCTAAACACAGCATTCTGACTCATCAAAGAGCAAGACGTCGCCTTGCAGCATTTACGGTGTCACCCAGCAGAAATATCACAAGGGATGTGCTGTCCTGTTTCCAATTAGTGCTGGAGACATATCCATCACTTGTAGGGAGAGTCACCAGCGTCACAGACTTCATCCAAGATCCTGCCAACAAGAAAGTAATTTGGCAACTGCTCACTGTCATCGAGGAAGCCTTCATTGCGTTGCCAGAATACAGTGATAAGGACACAAATGCTTCCACCACAGGCGATTCTAGATGAATTCATCAATACACTTTTCTTTCGCATAATCGAAGATTGCCCAGGTCTGATCGGGAGAACCACAGACACTCTTACATTCATCAGAGATCCAATGAACACTGAACATTTGAACCAACTGTGGACTAAGCTGAACTATTTGGTCGCAATCCATGCGGCTGCAAAGTGTAAGGACTGTGCACGTCAAAAAAAGGGCTTGTGATCTTGAATCCAACAAAGCAAGACAAATGTCCCTGTCGCCCGAGGACAGCCAACTGGCACACAATGTCCTGTTTCGCCTAGTCACTGACTTTCCGGAAATGGTGGGGAGAGCTGTCGAGGTTGACGTCCTCACTTTCATCAGAGATCCAGCTAACGTCATACAGATGGGAACGCTCCTCCATGGAATCATGCTGCAAGTGGAGCTGTCCAACTTTCAGAGAGACTACATGAGGAGATTCCAGTGAAACCGTCCGCTGTGGGACAGATCCAGGAGACAGAGTCAAAGCACTTCATCTTTCCGCCGTGGGACAGGTCCAGGAGGCAGAGTCAAAGCACTTCATCTTTCCGCCGTGGGACAGATCGAGGGAGCAGAGACAAGAACTTCACCTGTTATTTTTTTTTTTTTATTTTGATTTGATTTTTGATTCTCCATGTTTTCTATTTTTCACATTGAACAGGTTCCAGCATGTTCTCAGGACCGAAGCAGATTCGGGGGGTGGACTGGGAGCTCACATATTTTGAATATATACAGTAAAAGTGATTTATCTAAGTGTTAGTCTAACCTAGTCTTCATAGTCTAACAAGGATACTGAATCCTGTACCAAGAGACAATTCATCACCTACAAGAGGGGGGACACTTGTGAAGCACCAGACACTTTACGATACAAACTGTTCAAAAACAAGGGAATTGGGAAAAAAAGAATAAACATTGACATTTTGTGATGATTGAAATGGGGGCCCAGAACAGTAACCTGGTCATCCCACCAGCAGAGGGGTGCCCCCACTTCCCTGGAAGGAAATGCTGCCACCTTTCATACCGCGCGATTATATGTATATGCATAGTGATTATCATTGTCTTTTTGTCCTTAACACTCAGAACTGCATTCGTTATTGGTGCACGAAACAGTCCAATTGCAGTGCATCCACCTGATGATGTACGCATGAGTCCCACAAAGGCACCCAGACCCTATATAGTCATTCCAGTCCCAAGAAAATCTGATGGTATGGTAAATGAACTAAAATTGAATGTAATTAGCAGTAATATACACACACGCGAGGCAACGAATGAAGAGAAAAGCTGGAGACAGGGGCAGCACGGAATGAATGAAAACATAGCACTAACTACTACACGCACCCATACACCGAATGCACACGTACTAGGGCATGTATCAATGGCGGAAGAACCTCAAGCAAAGGCAGCAGAGAGCACGAGAATGCCTACCGAACAATCAGCCCCAGAAAACAAGGAGAGAGACCGAAAGGAATCTAATGGAAGGCCGACTAATGCAAACATAGCAAAAGCCCTCGAGAAGACAGAAGGCTAATAAAGAAACTGATAGAGGCCAGGAAAAGGATGCAAGAAGAGAAGGAGAGAATTGCAAAACCTCCACCTACCACATCGATGCAGAAAAGGAAACCTGCTCCATCGACCAGAAAGCCCTCTGTTTTTTTGCTGTAGGCTTCTTGAAAAACCTCCTCTTCCTTGTGGTATTAATTGTGCTATGAAATTAAGACTGCCTGCTAAGGATTGTAGTTCCTTCACTGTTCCTTTGTTTTTCTGTTTGAAAACCTTGATTGCTTTTAGTAGGCTTTCTATTTTCTCCTTGGGGATTCTGCATTCCCCCATTGCTGTGTCTACCTCAATTCCTAAAAAGGATAATGTAGTTGTTGGTCCGGCTGTCTTTTCATGTGCTGATGGGAGCCCCCATCCTTCTGTGAATGTTATAAACTTCTCCAGGGCCTGCTTGCAGGTGTCTAAAGCCTTGTGTCCTATGAATAGTGTAATGCATCATGGATGCCTCTGGCATGCGCCTTTGGAAGGTTCATTGAATGAAAGAACTACATTTTTCTAAGAACGCACATGAGATGGCGCACCCCATGGGCAGGCACCTGTCAACATATATTTTGTTTTCAAATTGAAAGTACAGCCATGGGTGTGACTTAGGGTGCACAGGTAATAGCCTAAAAGCAGCTTCTATGTTCACCTTGGCCCTGCTTTTCTGGCCAATCTAATTGCTTCTTAGAAGCTGGTATAGGACACTGCTGTGTCCAGTTCTGATATGCCGTCCTTTACTTACTTGCCTGGGGGAACTGACAGATGATGTAGGAGGTGGTATTCTCCTGGCTCTTTCTTGGGAAGCAGCCCCAAAGGAGAGGAGATGAAATCTCTGAAGGGATGTGTCCCCCAGGGGCCACATATCCTCCCCAACGCCAATTCTTTCTTGATTTTACTCCTCACTTCTTCTGGATTTTCCCTGGCTGATTTAAGGTTCTGTCGGATGTCCCTTGAGCTGCTACCTTTGAATGGTATGATGAAACCCTTTATGAAACCCTCTTTCAGGCATTTGCTTGTTTGTCTGTCTGGATATGTGTTCAGCCAGCCCTTCATTGCCTGTGTATTTATTGGTGATTGGCTGATGCTTGTATTAAGGGTCCTCATGTTTGAGGTTTTGGGGGAGATTTCTTGTACATTTCCTAGCACTGTGCTCCCCCCCCCACATCTGCTCCACAGTTTTTCCCCATGAGCAAAACCCTTTGTCATAGTTCCTACACAAGGTGTTGCTCCCCTTGGCTGTGCGTGTTTTTGGTGCACTTGTGCTGCGGGTATGTAACCTAGCTCCTCGGGCTGTCTCTTCCAAAAGGGCTGTCCTCCTTTATTTTGGTTCTGGTAACTCTCATTCCTTCTGTTTGCTGCCCCGTGTGTGTGTGGCATATGCGAGTGGCCTCACTTTTAATCCTACGGTATAGGTTAGTCTCGATTTCATCCCAACCTAGTTTGGGGTATTTTTCCATACATAACCTAAATTCCCGATCGTAATGTAGACATGCTTTTCCCCCAAAGGTGTAATTGACCTCCTTTTATTTGTCCAGGCGTGCCATATGTGCTATCCCGTCCTCGGGGAATTTTTTCATTATAGTAGTTGCCAAAACGTTAAATGTCCTTGACCAGTTTTTAAAGCTTTGCTCTACTTGCGTTCTTTTTGTGTTTCTATCATCCTCTTTCCTGTCCTCTGTTACCACATCATATCCCCTCTGCTTGAATTCTAGCAATATAAACATTTCCATAAATGATTTCCTCCAAATGTTCTCTTTCACCTTTATATCTGAACCTCCTTTGCGCTCCATGCTCTGCTGTGGGTCTACCACGCTTCGTCATGTAAGCCCCAATAATTGCTGGGGTCGTTGTAGTGCCTTGATTATTAATGGCTGTGCTTTCAAGGGCGCTTGTTCCTGTGCCACTAGTAAGCACAGCCCCTACTGGAGTGTTTGTGCTTGCTAAGCTGGGTGCTGGTGCCATAGTTGGGGTAATCTGCATGGTCGCCTCCCCTGCATCCCCCGTTATGCAGCTAGTCGATGCTTTCGCACTCAGATTGCTTTCTCCACCATTTGTCGGGTACCCCTGTGTGCTAGTAGGGTGCCCCTGTCCATTACTGGTCTGGCCTTGCGCCTGATTTCCTGCGGCTAGTGCACTGGTGGCAGGGTTGTCTGCCTCCCCCTAACGCACTCTGTGTCCCTTTCACTTCTCTTAGTGCCTGTGTTGGTCGCGCTTGCATCCTTGGGGTTGGCTCTCTCCCTATTGGCTCCTAAATCTGACATAATTATCTCAATTTTTTTCTATTTTCCTTAACAGTTACAAATCTTGCATAGATTTATGTTCAAAAGGCATTTTCTTAAGCATCTTCCCCATTCTTTTTGCCTGACCTTTGTTGTTCCTTTTTCCGGTATGCCTCTTCCCCTGGCTGGCCTGGGTTGTTCCTGCGTTCATCTCTGTTTCTTGCTTCCCCTTTTTCTTCTTGGTAGCTGTGCTCCTCTCTTCCTGACTATCTTTGCTGTGTTCCTCCTCTGATAAGTCCCCTCCAAGCCTTTTCCTCACATGTGCCCATCCATGTTCTTTCTTCGGCTGCTGCACCCCATTCCAGTAGCTTGGAGTCTCTTTTTGCCATTAGACCTTCTTTCTGTGGGCTTGCCAGCTTTCTTCCAATGCCATTTGCTTTTGGTCTATATTCAAATGATGCTACTTACCAATGCGTACGACTTTAGGTTCTCTATGTAACCCCCCCCCTTTTGCTGGGAAGTTCTTTCCTCGTGCTTGCTAGGTTTTACCAGAAAGCTTTTTCTGCTGCTATGTTAGGCCGTGCTTCTATTTTGAGAATAGCAGCTTCTGTGGCCTGTGTGTTCATTCCGGCTTGGTAAATGCAGCAGTGTGTTATCAGGGTTCCATGTGTTACAAATGCGTCAAAAATGGCCGTTTACACAAATAATTGCAGCAAAAAGGCAGTGATTTTCCCGCCGCAATCCATGAAAAGGATGCAGGGGCATTGCAGCAACCCCCAGACCCATTATACCATTGAAGGGGATGGGGAAACCCATGCAACCCCCCACTCCCTTTAAATGATATAATGGGGTACACCTTTATCAGGTCAAGGCAACATTTTTGCTGCAATTTTATTACTGCATACCGTTATCAGGGGTGGATGGTGCGAGGTGGGTGGTGCAGGGTGGGTGTGAGTATTGGGTAGGGTGACCAGATTTTTTTAAAAACGGGACAACCCATAGACATAGACGTAGGACTAACCCTACTTCTATGTCGCTGGACGGTTGCGGAGGGGGTGAGGGGGGGTCTGGGGCCTGAGCCCCCCTTGGCAAAATCAAATCGGGGCTGAGTCCCCCCGTCCGGAGAGAAGTAATGCAGCATCGATGGCCCTTTCCATCGAAACTGCATCACTTCTCTCCGGCCGGGTAAAAGTGCGAACATGTCCGATTAAGCCCTCCCCTCTAGGACTCATATTGGTGTCCTGGAGGGGAGGGTTTAGGGCAGCGGTATTCAAACTGTGGGGCGCGCCCCTCTGGTGGGCCGCAGCCTCATGCCCAGGGGGGCGCGCATCCACATTTTGAAAAGAAAAATAATAAATTACCAAAGGATCGGGCTGTTGCTTCATCAACAAGCAGCAGCCCGATCCACGGCCCCTGCCACACATGCTAAGTGCGACAGGGGCCAGGCCTTTGTGAGGCCTCAGGCCCCATTAACAGCCTATTTATGAAGACAAATGAAGGTGTATGCTTTTTATTTTCTTCTTGAATAGGCTCCTATTGGAGCCTGAGGCCCCACAAAGGCCCGGCCTCTGTCGCACTATGGGTGGTGGCAGCAGGGTAGTTTCTAGCCCATTTGGTGCCCAGGGTGAAACACTAGGAATGCGCCCCCCCACCTCGCGCCCCACTCCCACCGCACCCCACTCCCACTGCACCCCACACGCCACTCCCAAACTCAATATAACACTGCACAACATTGGGACACGGGGACCAGTGGGGGCTCACATTGGGACACAGGGACCAGTGGGGGCACACATTGGGACACGGGGACCAGTGGGCAGTGCTTTAAGTGGGCCGGGGCCTGCCGGGGCCGGGCCCTGTCAGTCTCCAAAAAATGGGGCTGAGCCGGGACCCTGCCGGGGCCCCCCGCACCCCCCCACGCCATGGCAGGACTCATTATCCCGCCACGGCCGCAGCCGCGACGGGAGATGCGCCCGCCAGTGTAAGTTAGGCAAGTGGACAGAAGTGCCAGCCAGCCACAGCGTCTGAGGCTGGCTGGCACTTCTGTCAGTCACTGTAACTTCCCTGATGACCCCCCCATCTGAGGGGTCATCAGGGAAGTTACAGTTCCTTTGTTTGCCCTCGCCAGGTCACTGACCCTCTGTGAACCTGCAGGCTCCATGATTTAATATGTAGATTAAATCACAGAGCCCGCGGGTTCCCAGAGGGTGAAAGACACCTTGGGCTCTGTGATCTCTGCTCAGAGCAGCGATCACTGAGCCCGAGGTGCCTGTCTCCTTTGGCAAATCTTTATAAAAGATGCCTTGAAATGTGTACGTTTCAAGCCATCTTTTATAAACGTAGAAATATTTCTACGTTTATAACAGACGGCTTGAAACGTACACAATTCAAGGCATCTTTAATAAAGCTTTGTCGACGGACAAAACCACCTTGGGTTTTTGTCCGTCCTCAACGCTTCATAAAAGATGGCTTGTACGTTTCAAGCCATCTTTTATGAACAAAGAAAAATATGTTACAAATGTCTATGTTTATAAAAGGTGCCTTGAAAAGTACACAAACCATAGTAAGGTAAGCACACAAGTGTGCGTAACTTACTATGGTTTGTACACTTTCAAGCCACCTTTTATAAACATAGAAATATGTAACATTGCTATGTTTATAAAAGAAGGCTTGAAAAATACACAAACCATACTAGTACGCATACAAATATATAAATGCTCTACTACATTTATATATTTGTTTGCGCACCCTACTATGATTTGTGCACTTTTAGTCCACGCCCACAGCGGATGCCACGCCCCCAAACGAGGGCCCCCCCTCAGTTTCTTACCCCACTTAAAGCACTGCCAGTGGGGGCACACATTGTGGCACGGGGACCAGTGGGGGCACACATTGGGACACGGGGACCAGTGGGGGCACACATTGGGACACATTGGAGGCACACATTGGGACACAGTGGGACATGGGGACCAGTGGGGGCACACATTGTGGCACGGGAACCAGTGGGGACAAACATTGTGACACAGGGACCAGTGGGGGCACACAGTGTGAAAAGGGGGCCAGTGGGGTAGGGGGCCAGTGGGGGCACACATTGGGACACAGTGGGGGTACAGTGGGGGCACACAGTGGGAAAAGGGGACCAGTGAAAACACACTCTCATACTTTCATGCTGAAACATACTTAGTACACGCACACGAGAGCAATCATGCATAGTACGGCTCCGACAGGGAAAACACAAACAAAGGTGTCAAGGACTTAGAAGAACAAAGCATAATAAAATAAACATGGCACCTACCTTCTTTCTGATGAAGCGGTGCACCGTGCACACAAACAAGCCCGAGCTGCAAAGAAATGTTTCTGCCAGGAACGCTGCAAGGAAAGCAGTGAAGTCTTTGAATCTCAAGGTCCAACACCGGGAAGCCAGGAACGCAGAAAGGGTAGCCGTCTGGAGCACAGGATACAGCCAGCAGCAAAGGTGGGCAGCCATCAGGAAAGGCGCGTTTTTATGCCCCCAGCCCACCCCCACCCCAAGTGGCGCGAAAGTCAAGAGAGGGGGTGGGCTGGGAGCATGCTCTGACTTCAGTAATGTCACGTAGTACTTATGTACTACGTGACATTACAGTTAGATGAGGCAGCGCCAGCACCTGCTACGGCGCTGCCGAACTCTCTGCCCTCGACAATCGCCGCCACAAACCCAGACATGTGAACCCCTCCAGCCAGGGGCAGGGACCGGGGCAATTGCGCCTTGGGCAGCTGCCCGCCTCGCCCGGGCCAAGAAACTGGCCTGGGTGGCAGCAGTGGTGTGGAACTGCCCAAGTGTTCGCAATTTGGAATATTTCGGTGAATGCCGTTTTTTATTTTGCACACTTTAATTCTCTCTTCATCCGTCTACAGTAACCTCAAACAAGCATTGGCAATGCCAAGCGTTTGGGCTTTTGTGCAGGCAGGGGAAAGGCACTTGCCAGGCACAGCCATAGTGGCATTAACTGGCCATTGATTGTAGCAGGTGCAAAATGGTGCGAGTACCAGGGCCCAGGGCCGGTGCAAGGAGTTTTTACCACCCTAGGCAAACTGTAAGATTGCCGCCCCCACTCCAGGTTCTAACTGTTTTCAATCAACCGTCCTCCCACCAACCACCGCACCCTACAGCCTTGTGTTCACGAGATGCGTATTGCCCTGCAGGAGGGGGTGACTTCTAGGCCAGCATGCATAAAAAGAAATCAACAAACGAATGTGGGAAAGCTCAAAACAGCAGCTCCAGGTGCCATGACAGATTTGGCACCATAACACAGATGCAGAGTCGATATCACCTTTGAAGGAGGTGGCAGGCCAGTTTGTCAGAGGGTTTGCCTGACAAATTCCATTTCCGTTCAGGCTCAGCTGCTCTACACTTGCGTTTTAGGGCTGCCAGATCGGAGTCGCACCAAGAGTTGCACTTTTTGGGAGACTTCAGACGGACCCTCATGACATGACATGACATTTTGTAAAGCTCAGGCAATATTATGTTACCACAGTTTGACAGAGCCTTTGAGCCACACATGAAAGTACTGTGGTTTAGGCGGACCTGGAGCGCTCTCTCCTGGGAAGCAAGCAGTAGAGCCACCCATACTGAGTGAGGACTGCAGTCTGCAGGGGGGGCCGTAGGCTCCATGCTGGCCACTGCCCCCCATAGTAGTTCCACTCTCAGCCCCTGAAGCCCTGCGCCCCCAGCCATGGAGCCCCGGGGAAGGGTGACGGCGCTGAGCCTGGCACTGGGCCTCGTCTCGCTGGCGGCGGCGCTGCTCGTCACCGACACACTGCCATCTTCAGCAACCACACCCCAGTACCCCAGTCCCCCACCCCCAATCTTGCTGAGATATCTCGCATGCACTGACTCTGCCTTTGTTGATTTGAATAGTCTGCTTGGGGCTTGATGTGGATCCCATTCTTGAGCCGACACATAGCCCTTCAATGCAGTTTTTCAGCATGTGTGTTCTGCAAGTAAGTAAGCATGTTTAACGTGGGTTTGCACACTGGTACTTCTACTTACTTTGTTGGCAGTGTAGACGGCACAGCACCTCGTTCCAGGGGTCCTCCTCACCTGTCCTGACTCCTGCGTCGTGGTCCTCACACTGCACTGCAGCATTCATACCATTGAGTTGACGATCGGATCGGTCAAGGGGGCAATTGTGGTGCTTGGTGGCGTGCTAATGCACATGGCACAGGTGCCGGCGCTGCCACCACGCCCATTCACCCATCGTGACCCTAACCCGGCCCCAAGTCCCAACCTTCACTGCGCCACCTGGTCTGCTGCTGCAGCCAGCCTTACTGCAGACAGTAACTAACAACAGGACCGGTGCTATCACCAGGCAAGGCAGTAGTGTGGGGGTGTTAAAAAAAGCATTTTGCAGCTCTAACATTTCCAACATATAGGCAAGCGCCTAACCTTGCCTAGTGATAGCACCGGCCCTGCCAGGGCCTCTAATAGCAGTCCCTGACAAATGAGGTGTATGCTCGTTTCTTGGAAGGTAAGACGCTATTAAGCATAAGTGGGATGTACTTTTTTTACTGACTCCTTCATTTTTTGAATAAGGGGTGTTTCAAATGAATGTTGAAAACCAGGAAAGTGGGAGTTTTTAAAACATGGAGACAACCATGGCTACAACATTTAGACGCGAGTGCTTCCATCAGTCCCAAACATCACCTGGGTGCAGGGTGAGCCTGGGTAACTGCTTTTTAACATTGTACACTACTTTACCAGAATTTCTGGTAAACTACAATGTTAAAAGCAGTTAACACTCTTCCCCCCAAGTCTGAAACCACACTTGATTGCATTATACTTCAGCCAGGATTGCATTATACTTCAGCAGCACGTCTGATGTGTCCACTGAAAGGTTTAAGATTAAGCTACATCCATAACTCTATCTGGTTACCCAGAGGAACAATCTTAGCAAATGACACTTGTGACTGGCCAATCTACAGCAGCACTATTGTAAGTTTGAATTGTTGATGTTTTACTGAACTATGGCACCACAAACGTCTTGCTTGGTAGTTTTTAATCGGGAAACGTCTTTACTTCTTGTTTCCCTTGAATTGGGAACTTTTTTTTGGTGGTGGTGGTGGTACTCCACCGTGCAGCTGTACCTTCTGGTTAGCAAGCATTTCATTCTACCATCCTAGTTGTGTTGCTCTGCCTTTTGAGGGAGGGCTACTACAACCTGGACGATTATAGCGCGGTGGAGTAGGGGCAGTGATGGCCTACTGGAATGCAACTCAATGGCTTAAATCTCCTTCTTACTTGTCTTTAGTATATGCAGTGTGCGCGCTCCCCCACCCCCCACGCGCCGTTGCACCAGGTGGGCGACTACATGCAAATTTTCGGTCATATAAGTGCCAGTGATGTCACTTCCTGTATTTGGGCCCCCCCACACCCCCCTCGAAATTCATAGTCGGCTCCCCTGCTCACAGGCACACTCCTCTCATTGGAGGAGAGCAGCCGGGGAGGGGAAGGGGGAGGAAATGGGGTCGCCCCCATTCACGCATGAAGAGTTGCGCCGGGACCCAATTTTGGGGTTACGAAATCGGGTCCTGGCAAAAACCGGGACCCTAGCCACCCACCCTTGCAAACCTGGGACAGGATTTACAAAACTTAAAAACTCCCAGGACCCCAAGACAGAGGGCGATTTCCCGGGACTGTCCTAGGAAAACCGGGACGTCTGGCCACCCTGGGATTGGGGCGCTGCCTGTGCCTGCAAGTTGTTTTTGTAGCCCCTCTTCTCACCCTATTTTCTGATGCTGCTGTGTCCCTCCACTCTCGTCACGTTGCGTGAACGGCTTCCCGCTCCATTTGTATTCCTGCTGCTGCTGCCGAATTCTCTTCTCCGTGCTCCTGCTTCCGTGGGATTACGGCGGTGAACTTTGTCCGATTGCACTCCTCCCCACCCCCGGAGAGGGTGTAAGGTGCTTTCGGAGTCTAGCTCCCATCGAACCACGATATATCTCAATGGTATTATAAGTGTAACGGCTTACTCTCTTCAGTTCTCCCGCCCCGAACGGGGTGTAAAGTACTTTGAAATTAACTGCGCATCAACAACAGAAGCCCGCTGACTTCCTATCACGGTACCCGCTCCCAGCTCAAGATGAGCGCCAATCACATAAAGCAAATCAATATCTAAGATACCTGATCAGCAGTTGCGCCGCGGTGATGTATTTAGGTAGCGCACTGCTGATCAGGTATCTTAGATATTGATTTGCTTTATGTGATTGGCGCTCATCTTGAGCTGGGAGCGGGTACCGTGATAGGAAGTCAGCGGGGTTGTTGTCTTTGCCTGGTCGGTGTATTATCTTGAATGAATACTCTTGTAACCTTAGATCCCATCCTCGTCGCCATTGTTATGGGTTAGGCAGGCATTACGGATTGCAGGCAATAAATCAATATAGTCGTCAGAGACCGGCACAGGCAATAAACAGGAACGGAGGCGCTGCGTGGTTAACAGGTTTCTTTATTTCTACGAACTGACTCTCGAGGCGGTAACCCCGCCTCCTCCCACGTGGGACGCAGCCCACCTTCCACCGTAATAGATAGAGGACTATTCCTCTGCACATGTGATGGCAATGGAGGTAGGACATTACATCAGAGTCCAGTACACACAGGCAGAGTGTTCGTTCTGCAGGGCTGCTCCAACAGCCATACTTTATGGGGCAACTATGCCCTGAGGCCTTCACATACCGCTGGCGCCCTGGGGCTGACAACCACTTAGCACCTAGGTGCGTGCTCTCTGCTTTTCCACCCTTATCTTGTGTTTTATTGTTCTCTCCCCTTTATAGCAGAGGGGGAGAGAACACTTGTTGCCTGGCTGCCAGAGCCTACCATTAGCACCCTGGCCGTCTGGGTCCCTTTTCTGACAGGTTTCCCTTAGAGATTCCTGTGTTATTATATCTACATATGGGGATGGAAAAAGGAAACGGGAGGGGAGGCGCACCCTATGTCTGCCTTTTATTCCTCCAGTCTCCCCTCCCCCCACTCTTTGTTAATTGCAACCGCTCCCACGCTTAAGGGCCATTTAACTTCATGGGGGATGATCCCCTCATTCCGCGGCACTAGACATTTGCGCCGGGCAGGCGCTCTCCAACAATGCTGGGTCGACCAGCACCACCTCAGCAGTCACGCTCCTTATTACCACCCATGTAGCTTCCAGCTAGCGGTCGGCCGGCGAGGGCGAGGAACAAGGATCAGCTCTGACCCATCTCGTCACCACACCTCAGAGTAACGCTCCGTATAACCACCGGTGTAGCTTCCAGCTAGCGGTCGGCCGGCGAGGGCGAGGAACAAGGATCATCTCCAGACCCACCTCGTCACCACACCTGAGCAGTAACGCTCCGTATAACCACCGATGTAGCTTCCAGCTAGCGGTCGGCCGGCAAGGAACAAGGATCATCTCCAGACCCACCTCGTCACCACACCTGAGCAGTAACGCTCCGTATAACCACCGATGTAGCTTCCAGCTAGCGGTTGGCCGGCGAGGGCGAGGAACAAGGATCCGCTCCTGACCCACCTCATCACCACACCTGAGCAATAACGCTCTGTATAACCACCGATGTAGCTTCCAGCTAGCGGTCGGCCGGCGAGGAACAAGGATCATCTCCAGACCCACCTCGTCACCACACCTGAGCAGTAACGCTCTGTATAACCACTGATGTAGCTTCCAGCTAGCGGTCGGCCGGCGAGGAACAAGGATCATCTCCAGACCCACCTCGTCACCACACCTGAGCAGTAACGCTCCGTATAACCACCGATGTAGCTTCCAGCTAGCGGTCGGCCGGCGAGGGCGAGGAACAAGGATCAGCTCTGACCCATCTCGTCACCACACCTGAGCAGTAACGCTCCGTATACCCACCGATGTAGCTTCCAGCTAGCGGTCGGCTGGCGAGGAACAAGGATCATCTCCAGACCCACCTCGTCACCACACCTGAGCAGTAACGCTCCGTATAACCACCGATGTAGCTTCCAGCTAGCGGTCGGCCGGCGAGGAACAAGGATCATCTCCAGACCCACCTCGTCACCACACCTGAGCAGTAACGCTCCGTATAACCACTGATGTAGCTTCCAGCTAGCGGTTGGCCGGCGAGGGCGAGGAACAAGGGTCAGCTCCTGACTCTCCTCGTCACCACACCTGAGTAGTAACGCTCTGTATAACCACCGATGTAGCTTCCAGCTAGTGGTCAGCCAGTGAGGGCAAGGAACAAGGATCAGCTCCTGACCCACCTTGTCACCACACCTGAGTAGTAACGCTCTGTATAACCACCGATGTAGCTTCCAGCTAGTGGTCAGCCAGTGAGGGCAAGGAACAAGGATCAGCTCCTGACCCACCTTGTCACCACACCTGAGTAGTAACGCTCTGTATAACCACCGATGTAGCTTCCAGCTAGCGGTCGGCCGGCGAGGGCGAGGAACAAAGATCCGCTCCTGACCCACCTCGTCACCACACCTAAGCAGTAACGCTCCGTATAACCACCGATGTAGCTTCCAGCTAGCAGTCAGCCGGCGAGGGCGAGGAACAAGGATCCGCTCCTGACCCACCTCATCACCACACCTGAGCAGTAACGCTCCGTATAACCACTGATGAAGCTTCCAGCTAGCGGTCGGCCTGCGTCGGGGAGGAACAAGGATCTGCTCCTGACCCACCTCGTCACCACACCTGAGCAGTAACGCTCCGTATAACCACCGATGTAGCTTCCAGCTACCGGTCAGCCGGCGAGGGCGAGGAACAAGGATCCGCTCCTGACCCACCTCATCACCACACCTGAGCAGTAACGCTCCGTATAACCACTGATGAAGCTTCCAGCTAGCGGTCGGCCTGCGTCGGGGAGGAACAAGGATCAGCTCCTGTCCCACCTCGTCACCAGTTGTTACGAAGGGCCCAGGGTTAATGGAGTCTTCCGCAATGATAGACATGGACACCAGCTTATAGGTCTCGAGATTCGCGCCTGTGCCTGGGTGAGGGTCCCATTTATTGGCC
This sequence comes from Ambystoma mexicanum, assembly GCF_040938575.1. Lineage (NCBI taxonomy): Eukaryota > Metazoa > Chordata > Amphibia > Caudata > Ambystomatidae > Ambystoma > Ambystoma mexicanum. Next base: position 1,425,409,030 of record NC_090931.1, on the reverse strand, counting down.
CTGTGACATTGGGCATGCTATTCCACATTACAACATGGGGCTACACATACCTTGGTGTCAGATGCATGTGTTACACCAACGTATGTATTGACCCACTGACTCCATGCATGTGGGGAGCTGTGGTCGACCACTTACACAAGTGAGGTAGGTAACTAGATTCACAGTGACAGATTTTAAAGGGCACATCTCTGTAAATTACATTCCCGATCTCTCTTTGGGTGTTAGAAATGTACAAATAAGTGGAAGCACTCCTGCACATCCTTAGAGTGTTACTCTGCACGTGGCTTCCAACAGGGTAGACCAGGCACAGGAGAGTGAGTGCAGGAACTGCTGCAGATGTAGGTGCGTCTATCAAGGTATCAGGGAAGTGTTTGCCACCGGACCAGTCCCACGCCTGACACGCCCCCTACTTGCATTTTGACTTTGAACTGCTTCACAGCCATGCGCATAGTGCATGTCCACTCTTGAGAATCAGAGCACCCGCAGAATACTGATGCTTTCTCCACTTGCATCTGAGGCCAGGCTCTCTGGTTTTATTTCTGTCAGACCACATGTACCATCCACTGGATAAAATACATGTGCCAGTACGCCGTGATCTCCTCCTGCACGCATGGCACCCAGCTAGCCCCAAGGACTGGGTGATGTGGTTGTACTTCCCGTTGAGCAAACATGAAACAGCTGGAGCTGTTAGAAAGAGTTAACGTGGTAGCAGAGATGATTTAAGAGCTGTTTCCTACTTGTTGTTTTGACGAGGATTTGTCTCAGGTCCCAAACCTGATATAGGACCTCATCACCAAGTTGGCGGTAATTCTTGAGACATTATCGCCAAACTCCATTACCATACTGCCACTTGTAATTGGACAAATATTAAAGGTGGCATAAGGGAGGTGTTCACAGGGACGTCATTTGGGTTTCGCATGGGGTCGCACCTGTGACCCGTGAGGTCTCCCTTGCTATCCCTGTGGTCGCACTTTTTACCCTTATTTTCTTTTTTATCTGGAAGCTCCTGGGCTATCGCCAGTGCCATGTTGCTCTTTATTTCTAGGGTGGCTGGCTTTCTTGTTCAGGCCTCTTCTTAAAAAAAAACACAGGGTTCCACAAGTGTAACACTTTGAGCAGTGACCCTAAATAAGAAAGAATAGGAATAACAAATAATTTGTCTTTCTGGAATTCTATACAATAATTGCTAGACTGATTAAAGGTTTATTTCAGGCACACTTCAGGGAGTCACTGATTTAGTCTGTTCTTAAACTCCTCAAATTCACAATGCAGAAACAATTTTCCAAAAAGCATTTAGAGTAGAATAAGCATCCATTTCGGAATATGTATTTTGCTTTTCGCAAGTTGCAGTTATAGCGTGTTTTTTTGTGCCGTTGTCTCTGTTACGATCATCACAAGACATTCTATCTCGGTGTCCTCGGTCACTTGACAAAATTCTTGTGCCTAAAAGCTTGTGTACAGTGTAGAAATGTAGAAATGTTTGACCGTAGCACATAAAGTGGCCCTTGGTTTCAGTGTGCCACAATGAATGCGTTGTTGCAACGTGCCTACCTTTCCCATCTCCGTGGCATGCTGTTCAGGATGTTTGTTTGCATGTATGAGGTAACAAGTGCCCAGAGTACAGGATGCCGCGTGAGTGAGCTGCTTTCCCTGCGCTACTTTAAATTCTTTAATATACAGTTATGAACCCTCCCAATGGTATGTTTTTTGCCAAACTCTGAAGCCTGAAATGTAGATCCACGCAGTCTTGACATGTGACCAACTTTGCACCAGACCTGCAGATGAACTAACCCGCTGTTAAATCTCAGTTACCAGTTTAAAGGTATCCACTGCAGAGTGTAATTTGCTTTCTGACTTTGAGAACATTCAGACATGCAATTGCTAATTTTACTATAGCCAGTAAGTTAGCGATAGCCGGTAAGTCTGTTCAGTGGGTTGAGCGCTCGCTGCTGCGATGTGTGTGTGATCTGCAGCCTTCTCAGGTTGATAAATGAGTACCAACACAAGTTGGGTGATATTGGATGCATATTTGTTCTATATAAAATGCTTGCGCGTAAGTGCTATATAATAAAACATCATTATCATTTGGCCTTGGACATCTGCTTGCATTCACAGTAATTTGGTAATATGGGCCTATACACACTGATATTAACGATACATATGATGATCCATTCTTGTATGAAATGTAAATCAGTTTACAGTGATATCATAACCATATTATTCGTAGTGTACCTAGGAACAATGCTATGTGATACCACTTCCTGTTTTGTCAAGGGGTCAACAGTCGTGTTCCATTGCTTCCCATGATGTCACTTTGGGGTAGGGTCAAATGACATCACTTCCTGTACGGTATGTATTGGTTTATGGTATTGTTACTGGATGGTATACATTACATTGATGTACAATTATAATGGGCATGTGTAATGGGCAATACAGCGGTGATGCAGAACCAAATAGGGCGACGTTAGCAAAACAAAAAGGTGATGGCCGGAAGGCTTTGAATGAATCATAACCACAGACAAAGCTCTGGGCAACCCTCCAGACCATCATTTTTCAGTCTGCCAAGCCATTACAGAAGGGGAAAAACCATATGCAAATCAGGCATGGTCCTGCCCCAAAAGGGGCAGTCCAGCCCGAACTGCTAGGTCACATCCCTTCTGCACGAGACCACAAGCATCCCCAGACATGTTTGAGCCTTGTTGGGCGTCATCAGTGAGGAGTAGCTTCGGTCTCTAGGTCCGGCAGACTCGGGACCCAGGTCTGGGCATACCCGTTCCACTCGGGGTGACGTTAGCAAAACAAAAAGGTGATGGCTGGAAGGCTTTGAATGAATCATAACCACAGGCAAAGCTCTGGGCAACCCTCCAGACCATCATTTTTCAGTCTGCCAAGCCATTACAGAAGGGGAAAAACCATATGCAAATCAGGCATGGTCCTGCCCCAAAAGGGGCAGTCCAGCCCGAACTGCTAGGTCACATCCCTTCTGCATGAGACCACAAGCATCCCCAGACATGTTTCAGCCTTGTTGGGCGTCATCAGTGAGGAGTAGCTTGGGTCTCTAGGTCCGGCAGACTCGGGACCCACGTCTGGGCATACCCGTTCCACTCGGGGTGACGTTAGCAAAACAAAAAGGTGATGGGTATGCCCAGACGTGGGTCCCTTGCTCGCTGCGCCACAGGGAACCAGGCTGCACCTCACTGAGGAGGTCCAACAAGGCCGAAACATGTCTGGGGTTGCTTGGTTTTCTGTGCAGAGGGGACCTGGCCTAGCAGTTCGGGCTGGGCTGCTACCTTCGGTGGCGGCAGCTGCTGACTGATTTGCACATGGCTGGTCCCCTTTTTCAATGGCGCAGACGGGCTAAAAAACGGTGGTGTGGAACATTGCCCAGAGCAATTGCCAGTGGTTTAGATTAATTCGAAACCTTCCACCCATCACTTTTGTGGTCAGAACCAAATAGGGCACCATATGGCACATCAGCATACCCACACTCCCATTTGTCCCGGGGCACCCATAGAGGCCCCACACCAGCTCTGGGAATGCATGCATACCAATATAACTCCTTTTCATATACCTGGCCCCTGAAATGGGCTTTGAGAAAAGAGCACTGGGATAATGATTGGGCTGGTCAAACCAACCATATTCTGCACACGGAAAAACTTGAATGGCACACGGTGAAGGCAGTTTAAAGTGCTTTGAATCCTGCCACCACCATTTACCAGAGCGCCAGAGAAGGCACTACCACCGGTGTAGGAATAACACAATCTTACACCACTTTATTACTTTTAGAGCCAACATGAAAAACTGTAATCAAAGTTGTCTTTCAAGAGCTATGTTACGTGTTCGGTAAGGCTGGCATGCAAAACACTAATTTACACAATGAATGACCCTCGAGATAGGCTAGAATATATTTCAGCCAAAACAAGAAACATTAACCATTCAATGGGTCCATATTAGAAGACATTCAGTGAATAAGAAATAGGAAGCAAGTGGGGAGGAAAGTGGTCTATCTTGGTTCTCCCAGAGTGTTTTTTCCATTTTCACTCACGTTGCTGGTGTGGAGGAGGAGCCTGCTTTCCCTGCGGTCCCTCACTATTTAAACTCCTTTCCAGCATGGAATGTGGCTGAGGAAGCAAGTGGGGAGGAAAGTTGTCCGTTGAAGTCTGATGAGGTGAGGAGTCTGTGTCCTGAAGTTCTACAGCTCCGGTAAGCAAGCTGCCTGAACATTGACTGAGGGTAGAGTGAGGGGACCTTGAATGAATTGAGCAGCTCTGGAGGCACGTTGGAGGAGGATGGCGACCCGCAGCCTAATTGCTTACTGTGTTCGAAAAACACTTCTAAACGGCCCGGGCAACTGAATGTTTGACTGCTTGTTTACTTCGGGCTGTGTAACAGCGCAGCAACCTGATAACCCGGATAATTAGAAAACTTGGAACGTTGGTTGTCCCGTAATCGAATATTACAATGGAGTAGCTTTCGGTAATCGAGAGCCTGTCCCTGACTGAAAATAATATTTAAGAATCCGGGAAAACTATAACCCCTGTAACTGGAGCGAGTGAGTGAGAACGGCCTGAGGAGTTTGGTCATGTTCTCGAGGCAATTGGTGTTTCTGTTACCCAACTCCAGTATCTGCTCTTCCTTTGACTGTCAGGCGGCCCCGGGGTGGGGAGACGGACTAGGGCAGCCCTTTAAGCCAGTCTGGTGTTCCCTGGGTCACCTTCACAGTTCTTTTTCTCTCCCCTTCTCTGCCTCGATCTTGCTCTCTGCTATTGCACAGCATTTACGGCACTGGGACATACATTATTGAAACACTTATGAATACTCACAAAATCTAAACGTTGCAGCAACTATCAATGGGGTCGGTTGACCTGTATTGGACCACACTGCACTGTATCACTTTTATGTTTTTTTGTTGCCTTGATCTAATACAATCTCATCATTTATATTTCATTGCAGGAAAAGCAACATTGACCACTCTTTTTAGTATGCAAAGCTTTTATGAATTTTATGAATTTTAATGAACTTTTATGAATTTTGCTTTATTTCTAGCAGCGAAGTGATTTCTGCAAACAAGGCATTAAAGAAGTGGTCTCCATTGTCAGATTTTAGAATTTCACAAATTCCCCACCTTGGAAATACCTCTGTCACCAGAAATCTCACCACCGATTTAGCATCAGGGTGTACGCAGGGTCCAACTTCAAGCCACCGGGAAAATGGACAAGCCACCACAATAAGATATCTGAAATTACTGCACCTCGCTATCATGTCCACAACATCGATGTGGAGATCCTAGAATGAACCAGAGGGCCTGGGCAGGACCCCCCTCACCAACCTAATGGTATTTCTGGGATTGGACTCCTTGCATACTACACAATTCCCTACAAATCTATTTACCTCCTCTTGTAAGTTAGGGATAAACCAATCCTCCTGGAGCACTGCTGCAATTTGTCGTCGAGAAGTATGTGACGGGTAATGCAGTGTCTCCAGGACCAAAAGTAACAGCTCTATAGGCATTACTACCTTCCCATCACTTCCTGTCTCCAAAGCAAATCTGTGGGTGAGAGAATACATCCTCTCTTTTTCCAGAGCTCATATTCTTCTCTAGGGGCTTTCCCTTGTATTTCTATTATCTGGAGCACCAGGACTATGGTGTATGGGGTTGGTAACTGTACCAGATGGGACTCGGTTTCCTTTTTCTGGGAATCTGTGAAAGGAAAATATGCAGCTTCCTTCGCCGCCTTGTCTGCGGCATCATTTCCAAGAGCTATTGAATTAGTGCAGTTAGAATCAGCAGCCCTCTTCACTAGACACATCTCTGCTAGCAAGGTGAACACTTCAATCAGCTGGGATTACAGTGCAGCATGCTGGACAGGGCACCGTCGGACCTCGTAAATACTCTTCCCTGCCATCTTGATAACCCAGAATGGACGGTGGAGGTGACGTATGCAGAGTCAGAATAAACAGTGACTGCCTTCCCCTTACACAGTTCTAGTACCTCTCTAAGTGTCACCAGTTTTGCCGCTTGTGCAGAGTAATGAGAAGGGAACCGTCTCTTGGGTCTGACCCAGTGCTCCCCAACCACAAGACCCACGACAGCTGCACCGTATGCCTCTCACCCGTCTCTTGGTCCATGGTCGAAGACCCATCAACAAAAATCATCTCACCCACTCCAGGGCAGCCTCTTTCACATTTACCCTCTCTTCCTCCACTCCCTCATATGTGGTATAATCATGAACAATATCGTTAGGCTGCACCGTCTTTGCTACAAATATCGAAGGATTTACTAGGTGACATTTCACTGGATGAATTGATGAATTTGATAAAATGACCTCATACCCTGACACTCTCTGAATCTGAATGTAGATTTAGATTTTTCTAGAATCGCAAAGACTGCATACTCTATGTACAATGTCACCGGGCAACCCATAGTAATGCTTGAAGACTTTTGAATTGCAAAAGCTGCTGCCGCCAGAACTTGTCCAAAAGTAAACTGTCCCTGCATCACTGGCTCTAGGAGTCCACTGTAATATGCTGAAGGTTTGTGGCCTACAGATGTTTGCTGGGTCAGGACCACTGTCATCACCTGCCCATTTGAGTAGAAAAACAAAAAGAATAGCTTCTTGGAATTTGGGGTTGCCAGGACCAGAACATGGCTGATCACAGCTTTGAGTTCCCAAAAGCAAGTCCCCATTTTCTCAGACCACTCTATAGGACTTTTTGCCTTCTGTGCTTCCTTTAGACCCTGCAATATGTACCAGGAGTAGGTCAGCCCACAGTCCTGTCCATTATCACTGATGTGCTTCCTTTAGACCCTGCAATAAGGGACTCACATAACTAGAGTAATCAAAAATAAATGATCTACAATAGTTACAGAGCCCCAATAACTGCTTCATTTGTTTCACTGTGACTGGCTGAGGTGTATTTTTAACTGTGGTAGCTTTCTCTGCATTACCTTCCTTCCTACAGGTGCTATTGCTTGCCTCAATAAATTACCTCTTTCTGACAGTATCTCTTTGTCCACTTTGTACCCCTTCCCCGGAAACAGGGTGAGGAGCGTTATGGAGTTGAATTGAATTGAATTGATTGTTTATTTGTATAGCGCCTATACACAATGTGTTTCAAAGCGCTTCAAGGAGGGAGGGAACATGGGAGAATACAGTTACATTCTTACAGGTCCTTGAAAGAAATCATAATGTGAGAATAACTATCACAACATAACAGATAGTACAAGTGCATGGAACAATAAGTGAGAGGTGAGGAAGGGAAAAAAGGAGACAAGACTAGCAGTAACATTACTATGCCTGACGACACTGTTCCTCTGAAGTGCTGCAGACTAATAAATCGTCCACTTACTGAATTACAGTACTGGACACATGTATGATATGATATGATATGATAAGATAAGTTATTTATAACGTGAAGACAGAGGAAGGACAAGACAAAGGATCTTACTAGGCCTTGTGTCATTCATATCGTGCAAGTGCAACAACGCAAAGTGCAGGGGAAGGAAGAAGGGGAAGTGTCAGGGAGAGGGAAGGAGGAAGTGTAATCAGGGCAGCAATGCTCTGAATAAGAGCAGCCAGGGCAGCGCAGCTCTGGGTAAGGGCAGGGAGGCAGGGGACAGTAGAGGGACAGTTACAGCCCCGAAGTGCGCAGTAGGCCACAGGAAGTGCAGGGCAGACTGATCATGGACGAGCCTGGTACCCAGTGAGACTCTGAGGGTAGCCAAGCAACCAGTCAGCACCATGGACAGTTGGTCAGCAAGGGAGGGAAAGAGAGAAAGCAGAGGAGAAAAGGAAAGTCTTGAGATGCTACTGGAACTTCAGGTGGTCCGGCTGAAGTTTGAGAGGGGCAGGGAGGCCATTCCAGAAGGCAGAATGTAAATTCCGCGAATCCATCTGAACCACCCTGTCAAAAATACTCAGAGATTCACAATACCCCTGGACAAGCTTGTGTGTTCAAATCTCTGACCACGATACGTAATCACTGTAAGGTACTGAGAATCGGAATGTAAGGGAACATAGATAAATTCATTTTTTAAATCCATTACTGTGAAGTTAGTCGACCCAGTAGGGATCTTACAGAGAATGGTGGCAGGATTCCATACCACCGGAAATGCTGCCTCAAAAATATTATTGAGGGGTTGCAAATCCTGGACCATCCTCAAACTGGACCCCCTCGTATTCTTCACAGGATAGATAGCCCTATTGTATGGGTACACAGAGGGTTGTATTATGCCTTGCTTTATCAACACCATATGGTCTCATAAATCTGGTCAAGTGGCACAGCGAGTAGAGTGCTCGCTTTGACATCCATGCAAAACCTGCTAAATGCAGGTTCGAATCCCAGCGGGGCCAAACTCAATAAATGAGCACCACACACCGTCGGTAATAATAAGCAGCGCTCAGATACCTGAGGGTTCGTAGCGCTATATAAGTGCCAAATTATTATTATTATAAATCCCTTTGTCTGCTTCCTTGGACATTTCAATTTTATCCTCACTGACCCAACACTTTTTTAGCAGCCCCACATCATGAGGATTGCTGATCCAAAAATGGTATGTCACTTTTTCCAAATCCTCCTTCTAAAATGACGATGTGTTCTTAAGGATAAGCATGGTCTGTGATACTTCCCTTTGCTCTATCGCTATCTGCCAAGGCACCCCAAATTCAAAAACCATCTCTCCTGTGTCTTCAGTGTCTTGGAACAATTGCTTGTCAGACATGTCCCTTAGCGATAAGGTTGGATCGATGCACAGAACTGTGGCCCACTCTGCATCTTCCTCATCTGTGCCTGAGAGAACCACCCTGTTGTTGTTAATCACAACAGCCTCTAAGGGAATTGTAACAATGGCGCTTGGTGTTACTTCCTGCAGCACATCAGGCCAAAATAAAAACTCAAATGGTACTCGCTAGGCCTGATTTCTGATTCCCGGGACCCAACTCGACAAAACCATCAACACATAGAGAAGCAATGCTGTATGCATGGGAACCCCCTTAATCGCACTGTCGCTACAAAAGACAAAAGCTACAAAAAAACATGCTGCTTCCCTGACCGGATACAACCCTGGGGTCGACCCTGGTGTCCTCTGTGAGAGCAATCGACATCCACAACTTGCTCAGGAGGTCCCTTCCCAAAAGATTTGCTGGGGTATCTTTACAATGCAACAAAGGGGCTGATACATTTTGATTACCCACCTTGATACGAAGATCCTCAGTACAAGGAACCAATAGGACAGCCCCAGAGAATCGATGTGTGTCGCTGTGTGTCACTGTGAGCAGACCGTCCTTAATACAAGACTTGTTAACTCCTGTGTCAACCATGAATAAAAATGTTTGGTCACCTACATGCACACCTATCTGGGGTTACTCTTCTGGATCAGTGGTAATGGATGGGACTGCACACATCAGAAAGCCCTGTGGGCTGTGCTACTCCTGGTACATGTTAGCACATGGGTTAGAAAAAGGATTTCCTCCCCGAAAACACTCGTTCCAGTGTAGTGCACAACTGTTCCTTGGTGTAAAGGATTCTTGTCCCATGTCTGCACTGATGCTTGTGCTGGCATTGGCGGTGGGATCCCAAAGGTCTGTCCAGCAACCAGTGCCTGCTGCAATTGCACAGAGCCTGGGGCATGTGGCAGGTCGGGGCCTGCATCTGTTGAGTTCCCATGCTAAAGTACTGTGGCTGTGCACGACAATCCTGTGACATGTGCCCCAACCTTCCACACGACCAACAGTGAATCCCATAAAGTCCTCCATAATTATTTCTTGTTGGACGATTAAACTGGGAACCCATTCGTCTAACCTTGCCAAATGAACTACTTCCCATGGAAACCCTCCTCTGCTCCTCAGAAACCCTATCATTGGCCTTGGACAGGGAACATACCTGTCCACCCAACCCTGCATCATACCCGGTTCACTGTGTCCCTGTCATCCTGGTTGCCCCTGCTGTGCCTCCATAGAATTTGTAATTGCTGCCCCTTCTAAACAAATCTTTGGCAATTTCTTTTGAATTAGCTTAGCCTATGCTTTTTGTGCATGCTCTACAGTCTCGCTCTCTTTTTCCTGTCTGCTCTTGCAGAAATGTACAATGTATGCCTGAATTTATGGCCAACTTTGGCCTCCATCGCTACTACTTTATCTAAATTGTGCTGGACTTCTTTTGAAAGTCCTTTCTTCGAAATGTGGTAAAAAAAAGCCACATTCTTGTCCCATGCTTCTCCCATTTCTGCCCATCACATCTCCTGAATAATCTGGATGTGTGTGGCAGGGTCATCATCCAATATCATAAACCGCAAGGCCCCCCATACCTGTGCCCTTAGATTATTAAAAGCTGCTCCATCATGGGTATTTGTATCCAACTGAGCTCCTGGATACCCGATTTCATGGTCCCGATCCATGGTCACACATGGATTCCAGTCCATGTGTGACCATGGGACATAATACACCCTTCCCAGAAACTTCTGGAGCAATGAAAACGGAGCTATAACTGTTTTTACTGGGGCTTCCCCATCTCTCCCCTACCACTTACTACAGCCATGCGAATACCCTGGTGTGTTCTATGGATCCAAGGTGTGCTTTCTATTGCTGCTACTGGAGCGGGAGGTAGGGTGCCTACACCCTGCTCTCCTTGCGGGACATCCCATTCTTCTCCCTCTTCATCGTCTACTACATCCCCTAACCCTTCTACAGACACGTAAGCATAATCAGCATTACCATAAGGTGCCATCTCCTGTCCTCCCCGCTCAGCCTCTGTACCCATAGCAGCATCCCAGTTCTCCATGTCTAGCTCAACCCTTCTGATAACTGAGCTGTCCAATCTAGCAAGAACCTGCCCATGTCTCCACATTCCTCCTTATACATCCCTTACTTGTCTTCTCACTTCCTCCCACTCTTCATCTCTCTGTAACCGTAACAGAATTACCTCTTCCTCCACTAGCTGCACTGCTTCCTTCATCTTTTCCCGTTCTTGCACATCTAATACTCTTCACGGCCTATCCTCTATCCTCGCCGGAAGAGGCCTAACCTCTTCTTTCTCTCTCATTTTCAATCTTTCCTCTGCTCTTGTAGCTATCGGCCTCCCTCTTTCTTGCTCCTCCACCCTTCATCTATCTGTTAACCTAGCAGTTGGGTGAGTTATCCCCTTCATGCTCTCCATTTTCAATCTCTCTTCAGCCCTAACGATTGAAGGGGTTACCCTTCCACTTTCCTCAAACTCCCAGTTCTTAGAAATCGTAACTGATGGAGGCGTTACCTGTGTCCATCTTGCAACCACTGGAGTAGCTGCGGGGGAAAATAATGGTACAAACTCAGGGAATGTGTACCCCTCTGTGGGTGATAAAGGATAGCACCCATATGGGATGGTACAGAAGAAATTCCAAAATGGCTTCCACAGACCTCTTTTTCACCATGCACGGAAGACTGGTCCCTGTCATGAGGTGCCATAGCTGCGAGGTATGGACAGAAGACCACAAATGTCTCGGAATGCCTGGGCTCCTACCCTGGTTTACCAAATGTGGGGATGGACCTTTTATCACCTTAACCCAAAACAGGCCCACCACTTAAGAAGCAAGTACACGGTTGTACATAAATCAAGTTTATTGTGCAACGCTCCAGGGAGCGGTTATATGGTGTTGCAGAACCAACAATACAACATCAATTGGAATCTTATATACTTTTTGTAACAATTTAAAACACTCCCAGATACTTTATTACAACCCAGCCCCCAAATATGATTGGACAAAACCTCCTTAAAGAAATTCCATCTTTTCCCAATTCTTCCATTTTCATTGGCCAGTCTTATCTTCATTATCATCTTCAGATCATATTCAAAACACACCTCTTCTTGGGATTCGTCCATAGTGGGTCATGACGTCAGTACATGGTTCAACATTGGTATTGAAAACATAATTCATTGCTAGCAATAACTGGTATAAGTCCTTTACCTTTAAGTGTGATTGCCCATGGTCCGCTTATGTATTTTAATAAATAGAGGAAGGTCTGCATAAACAGGATTTTTTTTTTAACTACTGATTGCGATCTCAACTCCCCAGACTCCAGGGGCCTCTAAAATACCTTCTAATTTATGTGGCCAGAGACAACCTCTGATGACCTGGAAAAACACTTAACTGCCGGAACATGGCCGTGGGCCTCATGTTTATTAGCACCAAACAAATGACTAACCTCCTCTAAAGATTTTCAGGCCAATTCATGGAATTAATGTGCGCCAAAAATTTCTGCGCAAGCGTGCGAAAACGTGCTATTCGCAGTGGAAGAGCGAAAATCGCAGTGCAAGTGCGAAAATCGCAGGGAAACCAGCGCACATCGATTCATGGAAGTCCGTGCGCGAGAAAAATATTGGATGTGTGCTGAAAAAGTGCGCGGCGCACGCCGGCGCACAGGTCGTCTAACGGCATGCGCCACGGCCACAGCGAAATCGCACATAGCGTGGCGCACATAACAAAAGTAGGCGGAACATGGGGCGTAACACTCGGAATGGGGAACAACGCGTGAAAATATGGGCATCACAGGGGAAGTACAGGAGGCAAGTGCGCGGAACGCCCACACGCTCGCCTACAGCACGTATTCATGGAATCGAATAGGGCAAACTAGCGCGCGGGCAAAGACGCGCACAGGCCCAAACACGTCCGCCACAAGAATGCAGGCGGTAGCGTCCCTGCACCTGAAATAAATGTGCGCCAAAATGTGCGCTAACAAAAAGCACCTATATACAGCTATGATGAATGTCCCATACTGTAGCCCTCTAGGACAAATGACGTGCAAAGGGGTACGCGACAAACACGGACACCCGCTGTGTGAAAAATAGCGTGTGCATGCATTTTGGGGTGCGCGGGAAGTACCACACGTGATTGGCCTGGGTACGTGTATTTCGGGGTGCGTGTGAAGTGTCACACGTGAATGCAGCAGGGTATATGTATCTGAAGGTGCGCGTGAAGTGTCACACACGAATTCAGTAGGCTCCGTGTATTCCAGGGTGCGCGGGAAGTTCCACACGCGATTACAGCAAGGTACGTGTACTTTGGGGTGCGCGGGAAGTTTCACACGCGATCACAGCAGGCTACGTGTATTCCAGGGTGCGCGGGAAGTTCCACACGCGAATACAGCAGGCTACGTGTATTCCGGGGTGCGCGGGAAGTTCCACACGCGATTACAGCAGGGTACGTGTACTTCGGGGCGCGCGGGAAGTTTCACACACGATCACAGCAGGCTACGTGTATTCCAGGGTGCGCGGGAAGTTCCACACGCGATTACAGCAGAGTACGTGTACTTCGGGGTGCGCGGGAAGTTTCACACGCAATCACAGCAGGCTACGTGTATTCCTCCAAGGTGTTCCCTCTACACTCTCCACGGCCCCTGCAGGCAGCCCACACCACAGGGGACTACCCTGCACCCCTGGTCATGTCCCGCAGGCATCAAATCCACCATGGCCATGCCCCCCAGCCAACCCACATGTCACCTTGCACTACTGATCACCAACGCACGTCTCCCAGCACCCCCACCCCCCAGCATCCAGGGGCACCCTCCACCAGGCCCCCACTCATGTCCCACACATGTCCCCCTGCACCCCCACCCCCCAGCAGTGCAGGGCACCCTCCACCAGGCCCCCACTCATGTCCCACACATGTCCCCCTGCACCCCCACCCCCCAGCAGTGCAGGGCACCTGCCAGCAGGCCCCCACTCATGTCCCACACATGTCCCCCTGCACCCCCACCCCCCAGCATCCAGGGGCACCCTCCACCAGGCCCCCACTCATGTCCCACACATGTCTCCCAGCACCCCCACCCCCCAGCAGTGCAGGGCACCTGCCAGCAGGCCCCCACTCATGTCACTCTGCACCCCCACCCCCCAGCAGTCAGGGGCACCCTACACCAGGCCCCCACTCATGTCCCCCTGCACCCCCACCCCCCAGCAGTCAGGGGCACCCTCCACCAGGCCCCCACTCATGTCCCACACATGTCCCCCTGCACCCCTACCCCCCAGTAGTGCAGGGCACCTGCCAGCAGGCCCCCACTCATGTCCCACACATGTCCCCCTGCACCCACACCCCCCAGCATCCAGGGGCACCCTCCACCAGGCCCCCACTCATGTCCCACACATGTCCCCCTGCACCCCCACCCCCCAGCAGTGCAGGGCACCCTCCACCAGGCCCCCACTCATGTCCCACACATGTCCCCCTGCACCCCCACCCCCCAGCAGTGCAGGGCACCTGCCAGCAGGCCCCCACTCATGTCCCACACATGTTCCCCTGCACCCACACCGCCCAGCAGTGCAGGGCACCTGCCAGCAGGCCCCCACTCATGTCCCACACATGTCTCCCAGCACCCCCACCCCGAGCAGTGCAGGGCACCTGCCAGCAGGCCCCCACTCATGTCCCCCTGCACCCCCACCCCCCGCAGTCAGGAGCACCCTCCACCAGGCCCCCACTCATGTCCCCCTGCACCCCTACCCACCAGCAGTCAGGGGCACCCTCCACCAGGCCTCCACTCATGCCCCACACATGTCCCCCTGCACCCCCACCCCCCAGCAGTGCAGGGCACCTGCCAGCAGGCCCCCACTCATGTCCCACACATGGCCCCCTGCACCCCCACCCCCCAGCATCCAGGGGCACCCTCCACCAGGCCCCCACTCATGTCTCCCAGCACCCCAACCCCCCAGCAGTCAGGGACACCTGCCAGCAGGCCCCCACTCATGTCCCACACATGTCCCCCTGCACCCCCACCTCCCAGCAGTGCAGGGCACCTGCCAGCAAGCCCCCACACATGTCCCACACATGTTCCCCTGCACCCACACCCCCCAACAGTGCAGGGCACCTGCCAGCAGGCCCCCACTCATGTCCCACGCATGCCCCCCTGCACCCCCACCCCCCAGCAGTGCAGGGCACCTGCCAGCAGGCCCCCACTCATGTCCCCCTGCACCCCCACGCCCCTAGCAGTCAGGGGCACCCTCCACCAGGCCCCCACTCATGTCCCACACATGTCCCCCTGCACCCCCACCCCCCAGCAGTCAGGGGCACCCTCCACCAGGCCCCCACTCATGTCCCACACATGTCCCCCTGCACCCCCACCCCCAGCAGTGCAGGGCACCTGCCAGCAGGCCCCCACTCATGTCCCACACATGTCCCCCTGCACCCCCACCCCCCAGCAGTCAGGGGCACCCTCCACAAGGCCCCCACTCATGTCCCACACATGTCCCCCTGCACCCCCACCCCACAGCAGTGCAGGGCACCTGCCAGCAGGCCCCCACTCATGTCCCACACATGTCCCCTTGCACCCCCACCCCCCAGCAGTGCAGGGCAACTGCCAGCAGGCCACCACTCATGTCCCCCTGTACCCCCACCCCCCAGCAGTGCAGGGCACCTGCCAGCAGGCCCCCACACATGTCCCACACATGTCCCCCTGCACCCACACCCCCCAGCATCCAGGGGCACCCTCCACCAGGCCCCCACTCATGTCCCACACATGTCCCCCTGCACCCCCACCCCCAGCAGTGCAGGGCACCCTCCACCAGGCCCCCACTCATGTCCCACACATGTCCCCCTGCACCCCCACCCCCCAGCAGTGCAGGGCACCTGCCAGCAGGCCCCCACTCATGTCCCACACATGTTCCCCTGCACCCACACCGCCCAGCAGTGCAGGGCACCTGCCAGCAGGCCCCCACTCATGTCCCACACATGTCTCCCAGCACCCCCACCCCGAGCAGTGCAGGGCACCTGCCAGCAGGCCCCCACTCATGTCCCCCTGCACCCCCACCCCCCCGCAGTCAGGAGCACCCTCCACCAGGCCCCCACTCATGTCCCCCTGCACCCCTACCCACCAGCAGTCAGGGGCACCCTCCACCAGGCCTCCACTCATGTCCCACACATGTCCCCCTGCACCCCCACCCCCCAGCAGTGCAGGGCACCTGCCAGCAGGCCCCCACTCATGTCCCACACATGGCCCCCTGCACCCCCACCCCCCAGCATCCAGGGGCACCCTCCACCAGGCCCCCACTCATGTCTCCCAGCACCCCAACCCCCCAGCAGTCAGGGACACCTGCCAGCAGGCCCCCACTCATGTCCCCCTGCACCCCCACCCCCCAGCAGTCAGGGGCACCCTCCACCAGGTCCCCACTCATGTCCCACACATGTCCCCCTGCGCCCCCACCCCCCAGCAGTGCAGGGCACCTGCCAGCAGTCCCCCACTCATGTCCCACACATGTCCCCCTGCACCCCCACCTCCCAGCAGTGCAGGGCACCTGCCAGCAAGCCCCCACACATGTCCCACACATGTTCCCCTGCACCCACACCCCCCAACAGTGCAGGGCACCTGCCAGCAGGCCCCCACTCATGTCCCACGCATGCCCCCCTGCACCCCCACCCCCCAGCAGTGCAGGGCACCTGCCAGCAGGCCCCCACTCATGTCCCCCTGCACCCCCACGCCCCCAGCAGTCAGGGGCACCCTCCACCAGGCCCCCACTCATGTCCCACACATGTCCCCCTGCACCCCCACCCCCCAGCAGTCAGGGGCACCCTCCACCAGGCCCCCACTCATGTCCCACACATGTCCCCCTGCACCCCCACCCCCAGCAGTGCAGGGCACCTGCCAGCAGGCCCCCACTCATGTCCCACACATGTCCCCCTGCACCCCCACCCCCCAGCAGTCAGGGGCACCCTCCACAAGGCCCCCACTCATGTCCCACACATGTCCCCCTGCACCCCCACCCCACAGCAGTGCAGGGCACCTGCCAGCAGGCCCCCACTCATGTCCCACACATGTCCCCTTGCACCCCCACCCCCCAGCAGTGCAGGGCAACTGCCAGCAGGCCACCACTCATGTCCCCCTGTACCCCCACCCCCCAGCAGTGCAGGGCACCTGCCAGCAGGCCCCCACACATGTCCCCCCAGCACCTCATGACGATCCACAATCATAGTCCCCATGCCCCCTCAATACACCCCCCACGCCACCCCAGTCCGAACACACCACCAGGTATGACATCCACCCCACCAAGAAATCACCACCACATGATGCATCCCAAATGGCTAGTCTGCACATCCACATATATCCGTCAAACCCACACAATGAGAGCATGTGAATGATAAAACACACATTGTGAAATGCATGAAACCAAAGAGAGAATACCACACATTGAAGTACCAAATGGTAATGTATTAAACAGAAAAACAAGGGAATGAAATGGAACAGAAGAAAATGGAAAGAAGAAATGAAATCCTGCATGTCCAATAAATGAAAAAGATGCATGAAATCCAAATGAAAAGCAATCCAAAAGCAAGTCTCCAAAGTGTTAGTCTGAGAAAATAAATCCAAGGTGCAAAAGTAATAAAAAACCATTGACCCATGGAAAAAAAAATCAATAATCCAAATCCATTGTCAAACTATTTACAAAGTGAACATCCAGGGTCCATGTGCCCAATCCTTAAAATGAAACCTATGAAATAAAACCCTACCTAATGAACAACTATATACAAGAAGTTTGGGCATTGTCCAACCGCCCCAAAAAAAAAAAAAAAAAAAAAAAAAAAGGATACTTAACCCTAAAGAACTATTTACAAGGGCAGCGGGCTAGTCCGACGGCTCACTTCTGGATGTTCCGGGCCAGGGCATCATCGAACTCCTGCTCAATGTCCCGGAGGCGGTCCTCTTCCATGACCCCGAGGGTCCGCAGGGACGACGACATGTTCTGCTCCAACTCCCTGCGGATGCCCCGAGGCACTCGGCCCGCCTCAGGGCCCTCCGCATGGAGTTCTCCGCCCTGACCATTGTGAGCCGTGCCTCTTCCGCCCGCTGCCGCTCCGCATCTATGGCATGGGCCAACCGCTGGCACACGGAAGACACTTCCCGTCCTGGGTCCTCCTGCCCTCCGGCCGATGCCTGCCCCTCCGATGCCGAAGGCCCTGAGCCATCATGGCTCCCACCTCATTGCTGCTGCTGCTGTGCCTGTGTCCGTGCCCGTGCTCCTGCTGCCTGCACATCCTCCTCCGGCTGGGGTGCAGTCATTGATGTGGCTACCCCTGCTGGACGTCCGACTCCCGACTGTGGCAGGGATGTGTCCTCCACCAGCCTGGCCGCACGGTCAGAGGCAGCTCCACAGGGCACCCAGGTGACAAATGGGTGGAAAGATGGCACGGAGGACGACTGGCGCATAGGGTGTTCAGTTGGTGAGGGGGTCGGAACAAGGTCCAGCAAACGGAGGAATCTGGCCTGGGTGACCTGTCCCAGTAGGCCAACGCGGTCAACGAGCTATTCGAGATGACGTGCAGTCTCCTCACGAAAAGACTGCAGGTCACCTCGCATGGCCCGTTGACGCAACGCCACACCAGTCAGGACAGGCTCAACCCGTACCTGGATAGCCACGTCCGCAGGCAGAGGAAGGCCAGTTGTTGTAAGCTCATCCCCTGCCTGAAAACGGGTCTGGACGTAGGCATCCCTGTTGGTGCAAGATAATGCAGTGACAGGATCAGGGACAGGATTGCACACAGGCACCTCCACGGCGGCCTGTGCTGCCTCCTGTCCCTGGTCCTGCACTGCACCACTAGCACCAGTGGAATCCCCACCTCCAGACCCCGTCTCTGTCGCTTGCACGGCCTCCTCCTCCACCAAACCCCCCACCAACCTGGATGACTCCGTGCCATCTTCCCCCGTCGGGCCCTGTGGGGTCCCAGCTGTCCCTTCTGCTGCCGAGGAGTCCAACTCCGACCTCCGCCTCTTGGACCTCCCCTCAGCAGCAGCTGCGGCCTGGGATGCGGCACCGGACTCCTCACTCCCCGATGAGATGACAACCTGGGAGAGGAGCCGGGGCCTGTGCTCCAAAGCACCTTCTCCGCCCTCTTCATCAGTTGACGCTGCAGACAGGGAGAAATAAAACACAGGCATCAGGGCACTGTACAATGGACTCATACACACATGACAGTGGTACATGAGTGGCATTGGCAAACCTCAGACATGGCATCACAATCACCAACACACATATCATTTCAACTCGCACACATGAGCTATACCACAGCCATATCGCAACACCCAGCACCATTCATACACATACAACAGCGTGAGCAGGCAAAGGTGAGCCAGACATCACATTGCAACACAGTGAGTGGACTATACATGCACACACACCACCACACTTGCATGCATGTGTACACCTCCGCCAACTGTCGCAGTGTTGCGATCGGCATCCATGTCACATCTGCTAATCAGTCTTCCACATCCCAGTGTCACATGCATCCATGTTGCATCACTGTTGCACCCTTGTCAAATACACACACATGCACATGTACACGGTGCAGATACATACAGCTGAAACCAACATCCATGTGTGACATCACCACCATGCCTACTTACATACACATTCATTCAAACATGTGTGCACACACAGCTGCATTTGGCATGCAAGCCTACACACACAAGCACCATCCATGTCTCACACATGAGAGCCCTCGCATGTGTTAGCCTCACGGCCCTGTACACACACACCCATAATTGGCCCCATAAAACCACCTGTGCAACCTGCACACTACTGGCACACCACCACACGCACAGCTTACAATCAGTATGCATGTACACTTACCGCTCGACTCCAGACGGGTCTGCCTCTCAAGGACCTGGACGTGGAGCGCTGGGGATATGCGTTCCAGGACCCTCATCTGATCTTCCGACAAGTGGCCCCGGCGCCCCTTAGCATCCGCTGCCTTCAAGAGGCGCCGGGCCTTGTTCAGGGTCCTGGACCTGAAGTCTTCCCAGCGCTTCTTGACATGATGGAATTGTCAGACTGCCACCCCCTCCGTGTTGATGGCAGTCACGATGTCCGTCCAGATCCGAGTCCGTCCTTCCTTGTCGGCGCGCAACCTTCCGAAGAGGGCATCATACTGCCCCAGGGCTAGCTCCACCAGGACACCAACTTCGGTGGCAGTGAAGCTGGTGCCCCTCTGCCTCTCTGGCTGGGGGTTGCCAGTGGTGCCAGATGGTGTAGTGCCCGACATGGCAACCCCAGAGGCAGGAGTGGGTGGGCAACTGGGTCCTAGGGCTGGGCTGTGGAGTGATGGAATCCCAGTCGGGAGTCTTCGGTTCCAGCAGGGGTGGTCACAGCAACAGCACCCCTGGCTCATGTGCAGGCAGCAAATGACAGGGCACGTGGGCAGCAGGCAGTCAGGCAGCAGCAGATGGCAGGTGGGAGCGTGCTCGGGGCTCTGGGGGGCAGTGATTTGGCCTTCTGGGCAGGAGCGTGGTCTTCCATGTGCTTACGCGTGGCCAGCTTGATACGGAGTGATTTGGCACGTGAAAATCCAGCACGTCTGCGTGTAATTCGAGGAAAGGCCCTTAGCGCGTAAGCGCGTCAGCACACGTACGCGAATTCATTGGCACAAAGGCCCCCAGCGTGTAGGCGCGTCTATGATGTTACACGCACGGGCGTTTTCAATGGCGTGTGGAAAAAATAAGCACGTCCGAGTGTCAAAGCGTGTAATTGGTGGAAAGGGCCTCAGCGCGTATGCGCGTCTGTGACGTGCGTGCGTGGGCGTTACCCTGTACACGGGTGCATGTTACACGTCCTATGACTGCACGTCAGAGTGTCAGCTCGTGTAATTGGAGGATAGGGCCTTAGTGCGTACACGCGGAAGTGACACTGGACGTGTGGGCATGTTTAAAAGGTACGTGTAGGACGCCATTTCCTTGTACGGGCTTTTCGTGGAGAGCGAGTGGGTGAAATCTGTACTTCTTGTCGGTTCACACGCGATTTACTTCACAGCGTTTCAAGTTCGTAATCCCTGTTACCTCTGACAGCTTTTTCTATTTTTGTCTTTTTTCTGGGCCTGTTTCCTCAAACAGCGTACACTTCTTCTGTTGTCCTGTCTCCTCAGACAGCGTACAATTCTTCTTTTGGCGGGGGTGTTGCCAGCGCGTGTCTTTTTCACGCTATTTTTCCGGGCAGACAGTGAGTCGCGCACGTATTTAACATCTGTGCTTGCCCCGTGTGTCACGTACCCCTTCAGAGGTCATTCTAGGCTGCGTGTGACATGCATACGTTCATTTTTGTGTTTCTGGGTGCCACAGCGTAGTGCAGGTTTATTTTTCCACGCACGTGGTCTAGGAGGGGTTGCGTGCACGTTATCTCCCTTTTTTGGGGTGCCTGTGCATTGTGTGACCCGTCATCTTTCCCCAGGGGTCACATACAGCCTTGCTAGAGCACTGGGGTATGAATTCCATCTAGTACCCTACCCCTATAACCCCCAATTGCCCAGAACAATAGTTTACTGCAACTCCCATACGCACAACAACATCAGTGCCATGGTTGGGAGGCGAGCACGCGGTAAGGGTGGCAAAGGTGGCCGAGCCTCAAGAGGTGGGCGTGGTGGATACGGTAGGGGACGTGGCTGGGACTTGCAGGGTGCCCCTAGCCCCCCATGTGTGGAGGACCAGTCAGGGACACCCATGCCCCCCCCCCTGGTTGAGGGTAACGTGGCTGACACCATCCCTGCTCAGCCCTTGTTGGACCAGCCCATTGTGGCACCAGACCTGGCACAGGGTGACTCCCAGGCTGACTTCCAGGTCAGCAGGTCTAGGCCACGTGTGGCGGTGCACGTTGGTGTCACCAGGCCACGTGGATCAGGGGAAGCTATGTCATCTGCTGCCCCAAGTAGGCAGGGTGTGGAGGCTGCAGGGGCAGCTGCGGCTCCATCTACCCCAGCTCTCACTCACCCAGCCAGGACAGTGTCGGTCCCAGTCCATCCTGCTGACGTTCCCCCTGACTACATCACACTTCAGCTAATGCCTGCACCATGTCCCATGCTCAGTGTTTATTCCCACACTCCTAGTACACAGTCCACCGGGGCTCCTGCCCCTACTGTCCAGAGCGGCGTAGGACACTCAGGATCCCCACCACCTTCCAAGCAGAAGAGGAAGAGTGCTCGTCCAGTACAGGCTGATGCCCCAGACACGGCTACACAGTCCGGCACCTCGAGGAAGCCTAGCTTCAGTGAGGCCGAACGTGATGCACTTGTGGAGTATGTGTCCACACATGACCGGGAAATGTTGATTACTGCAGGGTGCAAGACGACACCTGCTCAACGTCAGGCACACTGGCAGACAATCGCGGACATCATAAGTGCCCTTGGAATCGTGAGGCGCACAGCTAATGATTGCTACAAGCGCTGGAATGACCTGAAGCGCAGGGCAAAGAAAAAGCTGGCCTCAAGTCATGCCGCTACTCTAGTGACTGGAGGTGGGTCTCCAGCAGAGGACATTGAACTCACTCCACATGAGTATGTTGCTGGGACCTACGTAACGGAGGAACAGATCCAAGGCATGGGAGACCTGCTAGATTACGAGGCATTGTCCGGTGAGTGCACATGCATGTGTGTGTCATCCATGTGCATGGTGTGTGTGTGAGGGCTTCTGATTGAGTGCCAGGTGAGGGTGTGTATGCCTGAGTGGTTTGGGTCACCCATGTGCTTCATCCAATACATTTTGCGCACCAGGATTTGGGTATTGCAGTATCCCTTCTGGCAACAGTAGACATTTAGCCCAACATCACGCCAGTTGCCCTTGGAGTGTCATCTTGCCACAACATTGTTGCATATTTTTCTGTGTTCATTCAGGCTGATTGTTTGCATTCCACCACTTTCACTAGGCATTTCTCAGGCCTATTGTCACATGTGTGACATGGCTATGGTACTTGCCATCTGTGTGATGGCATGTGTAATGTATGTGTATTGGACATGCCAATCACAGGCCAATGTGTGATGGCACTGCTAGCCAGCATGCAGCAAATGTGTTGATCTTCCATCTTGGTGTCATCAATGTGTGCCATTTGCCTCCCCTTCATACGCAGTGACGGTGCATGCATGGGAGGGTTATAGTCATGTGGGACATGTGTCAATGAAGTACTGGTTCTGTTGCTTCTCAGCCCTAATTGTGTGCCATGGTGCTAATGTCTGTTCCCATTTCTTTTCTTTCATGTCTTTGAAGGGGATGACGCACTTGATACTGCTGGGGTTGTGGAGATGGTGCAGACCCAGGAGGGGTCTCAGGGCCGACCCGGCACCAGTGAGGGACGTGGTGTGGTGGTGGGTGAGAACCCATACTTGCTGCAGACCATTCTCTCAAGGGGTGACTCTGGGTGCACCTCCCGCGAGATCTATTCCGGTGTCGATTCAGATGATGAGACATATGTGCGGTCGCAGGTAAGTGTTTCTGTGAGGTATTCTGTTCTGTCCGACTCACCTGCACCAGGGGTAGAACCCTCAATGGGGATGTCAGTGTTGGTAGGTCCGCCTTTGGTGGTTACGGATGCAGGGTCACACTCCGCAACATCTGATCCTGTTCCTAGGCCAGCAGATCAGAGGGGGAATGCAGTCCTGCAGCCTCAGGCAGTGCCTGCACAGCAAGGCGCAGTTCGCCTTGCCCCAGACAGGTGTGGTGCCCGCCGACGCGGTGGCCGTACGCCACCTGGCAATACCGCATGGGAGCAATCCATATACTGTATGGCAAACCAACAGGCAGCATCAGCTGAGATGATGGCTCAGGCCATGGATAGGGTGGCCACTTCCATTGTCCCCCAAGAAAGGCTGATGGAGCAACTACAGCAGGCAACAGATTCCATTTGCCAGTCACACAGGGAGGACATGTTGGCGTCCAACAGGGACAGACGGGCGGCACTGGAGACTCTGCGGGAAGCCATTTCTATAGAGTCCCAGGGCCACAGGGAAGCCCTGAGGGTGGAACTCCGTCACCTCAGGGTGACTCTTGTTGAGCTTGAGGCTTCAACTGACACGAGGACAGAACAGCATCTGGGGCGTCTCACACGTACGCTCTCAGCTGAGATGCAGGCAACTTGGGAGGAGGTCCGGGCATCCTGTGAGTTGTTGCATGGGGACCTGCGCACGATTATCCTCCAGAACCAGACCTTCCACACCCACATGCTTGCTGCCATGGAGGACCAGACTAGGACTTTGCGTGGGCTGCCTCCCATAGTGCCACCACCTACTCATGCAGCTGCAGAGGGTGGGGAGAGCGACAGCAGCGATTCTCCAACAATAGGGTAGCCGTGCAGGCCATGAGCCCATGGAGGTGTTTTTTTTCTCGCAGAATCCACACAGGTGGGTTTTGGTGTGCACCCTGTCCTCGGACCTCCAAGGGTGCCCCCCCCCCCCTTGGCCCATACATGGCCATTTTTGATTTTTGATTTTTGATTTTTGATTTTTGATTTTATTTTTAGTGTGTTGCCTTGTGTGGCTCCCGTGGGCATCCGCTGTATTGTGGCTGGGCACATGCAGGCTTGTCCTGAATTTGGGTTAGATGCTTGGGTTTGTGAGACACACACCCCTCCTGCTTCCCGTTTCCATGGGCTTGCAAAGGGTGAACCCAAGTGACATTGACTTACACAGTGACGTTGGACTCCCATGTGCTGTGTGGTCAGTCTGTAGTCAATGCTGTGTATACATTCCTAGTGCATATTGTTGTTGTATTGTACACTGCATGGTGTATTGATATGTGCCTCTGCATCCATCTCATCCTCCTGATTTGCAGGTCCATTCCTCATTTCTTCACAAGGCCGTCTACTTTGGAGATGGAGTCCATGTTGTAAGCAGTGCACCTACACTTTTGCGTGGCGCCAACACAGTACAGTTGGAAGTGGTCGAAGTGCTGGCATTATCAGGTAGTGAGACTACACATTTTTTGAAATTCGTACTGTCATGTTTATGGGAGGCTTGAGGTTGTGTAGCTGATTTGTATTATTGCTAAATATTTGCTCATGTGTGTTGTTGGTCCTGCATTACTGTGAGCATTTCATGTGTGGCCAGTTTCCATTAGGGACACTGAACTTTGTGACACTTGTGTCATGTTGTGGGGATTACTTTGTTTGATCTCACATTGCATGACATGCCATGGTGTGTTGTGTGGTGGTGCCGGGGAGGGGTTGGGTGACATGGCACTGTTCTCATGTTGTATTTTGCAAGTGGGTATTCATTTTTGCTGCATAGAAGTGTGTCTTTTGATGACACGGCATTGGTGGTGTTTGTGTAGGTAGGGATGCACACATTGTAACACTTCCAGGTGAACAATCTCAGGCTGCTATGGTTGTGACAGTTGACTGTCCCTTCATTCATCATCATTGTCTGATTGAGGCATCATTGATTGTCAGATGGTATGTGCCAGGGCTGTGTGTACTCCACAGGGGTGTGATTTCTATGTGAAGTAATTAGCCACCAGCTGCGTACGGGCTGCCTCACCCCATGCCCTTTCCCCTCCCATGCGCAGCAGGCGTGCATGTGGTTGGGGATGTGGGGGCACCACCATGTCCACAGCCAGGCCCCGGCGTGTTGCAACATTGTGCAGGACACATGCTGCCACTATGATCCTGCACACTACTGGGGGAGAGTATAACAGCTGCCCGCCAGAACGGTCAATGGAGCGAAAGCGTGACTTGAGCACTCCGAATGTGCGCTTCACTATGCCCCGGGTTGCAATATGGGCTGTGTTGTATCTTACCTCGGGAGGCGTGATGGGGTTCTGAATTGGCGTCATCATGTGGGTGCTCAGAGGGTAGGCACTGTCCCCTGGGGAGGTGGTGATGGGTATCATTAGTGGGGTAGTGACATTACTCTTTATCTGACATGCATGCATGTGCAGTGGCATTTATACTCACCAAGCAACCATGCATCACCATGCCGCCCAGCTTCCATGTCCCGGTTTAGGGTTGACATTCTGTAAATGAAGCTGTCGTGGGTGGACCCTGGATAGTTGGCATATACTGAGGTGATGATTCCCTTGGCATCACATACTACCTGGACGTTGATGGAATGCCAGTGCTTGCGGTTTCTATAGATGTGCTCAGATGCCCTGGGGGGACGTAGAGCCACATGGGTGCAATCAATGGCACCTAGCACTTTGGGGAATTGTGCCACCCCATAGAAATCCTGGGCGGCAGCCTGCCTTTCTGCAGGTGTTCTGGGCAGGTATATGTGCCTGCGGACTGATGGGTGTGCAGTGATGATGGCCAACACCTGGTGTAGGCACTGTGACTGCGTGGCCTGTGACACCCCCCCCACTATGGCACTTGTCCGCTGAAATTATCCGGTAGCCAAGAAATGCAGTACATTGAGGACCTTCTCCAGGGGGGTGAGTGCTTGGGAGCAGAGGGTGGGTGATGTGAGGTCATCCTCCCACTCACTGACCAGGTCGAGTATTATGTGAGGTGGAAACCTGTACCTCCCATACACCTGGTCATCAGGCATCCCAAAAAGGCTGGTTCTGGGTGTGAAGATTCTGGCCCTGACTATCCTCCTCCTCCTCCTGCGGTATCCCACGGCCACTGCTGCTAGGAACGGTATATTCATCCTGGCGTATGAGCTTGTTTGTTGTTTGCGCGTACTTTTATGCTGCGCGTGTCGACGTACGCCTGCTTCCTGTGAGTCGACTTACGCCGGCTTCATGCTGGCGTACGTGTTTCCGGATTGGACCGTCTTTTTTGGCGTGTTGTAGGCGACCGTGTAAATCTTCCCGCCCACCACAGGAATACACGTAGCCCACTCTCCCAGGCCCAGTCGCGTGTGAAACTTCCCGCACACCCCTGAAATACACGTACCCAGCCCAATCGCGCGTGAAACTTCCCGCGCACCCCGAAATACACTTACCCTGCTGGAATCGCGTGTGAAACTTCCCGCGCACCCCGAAATACACTTACCCTGCTGGAATCGCGTGTGGCACTTCCCGCGCACCCCTGAAATACACGTACCCAGCCCAATCGTGTGTGGCACTTCCCGCGCACCCCCGAAATGCACGTACCCTGCTGAAATTGCATGTGGCACTTCCCGCGCACCCCTGAAATACACGTACCCAGCACAATCGCGTGTGGAACTTCCCGCGCACCCTGAAATGCACGTACCCTGCTGAAATCGCATGTGGCACTTCCCGTGCACCCCTGAAATACACGTGCCCGGCACAATCGCATGTGAAACCTCCCGTGCACCCCTGAAATACACGTACCCAGCACAATCGCGTGTGAAAATTCCCGCGCACCCCTGAAATACACGTACCCAGCACAATCGCGTGTGAAACTTCCCGCGCACCCCTGAAATACACGTACCCAGCCCAATCGCGTGTGGAACTTCCCGCACACCCCAAAATGCACGTACCCTGCTGAAATCGCGTGTGGCACTTCCCACGCACCCCTGAAATACACGTGCCCAGCACAATCGTGTGTGGTACTTCCCACGCACCCCTGAAATACACGTACCCGGCACAATCACGTGTGAAACTTCCCGCGCACCCCTGAAATACACGTACCCAGCACAATCGCGTGTGGAACTTCCCGCGCACCACGAAATGCACGTACCCTGCTGAAATCGCGTGTGGCACTTCCCGCGCACCCCTGAAATACACGTACCCAGCACATTCGTGCGTGAAACTTCCCGCGCACCCATGAAATACACATACCCGCCGCGCACCCCTGAAATACACGTACCCAGCACAATCGCGTGTGCAACTTCCCGCGCACCCCTGAAACACACGTTCCCCGCTTGGCGTTTGCTGTTTGGCAACCCTGTAAACTCGTCCAGGGTTAGCGCAGCCCTTTGTGCTGAATTGGGACTTTTGATGGATTTTCCTTGCGCAAGGGTGTTCTTGGGGGCGTACCTGGCGCTGCTGCAGGATCGCTGCACCACTCTGCGCCACGGCTGGTTTTGAAGGCTAAAATCCATGAATACGCCAGCTGCGTGCACCACTTTTGTGCGAAACTCCATGAATTACCCCCCTAATTACAAAGGGCGTGATAACATCTGTTCCCTTGCAGGACTGTAAACCTAGTACTGTTCATACGCTGACCTTCTTACTAGGTAACTCATTCTTCTTTCCGTCAAGAATGTCCCTGCTACTTAGAATTCATGTGCAACAGTTAACTGTGGAGCAAAGCTCCCCATTGTGTGGATTGTGTTGGTGCTGCATTGGCAGTTTTAATATTGTATCTTTCTACGTGCGTGAAGATCTAATATGTATAAATTCTAAATGATTGTCACACTAAAATTAACATGTAATTACCTCCATTCGATTCATATGGGTTTGCAACACTGCCCCAGTTCGCTGCCATCCCCCCGTCATCAATATGGTGTGCGCAGCATGAATCCCTAGTAATAATGGGGACCCTCCTTCACCACCCCAGCAGAATGTAGGGATTATGATGAAATGTTATATTCAAACTTTGGGGATCATTATGAGTGTGGCAGTCTGGTAAAAATACTGGAAAAAAGCAGGCCAAACCAGCTCTGGTATTTTTACTGGACTGGCACACTGCAAATTTGCCAGTACGGGCTCTGATCCACCGGCAGGCCTGATCAGCCGGTAGTTCAGGCTCCTACTGACAAATAATTACCGCAATCACCGGCACCGGTAGTACCAGTGTTGGTGATTGCGACAAACCCATTCCATGGAGTCCCACTGGACTCCATGGAATCAGATTTTACCGCAGTTGCCAGCACCCATACTATCCCAGTAATACTGGGATATCGTGTGCCAGTAACGGTAAGGCGATATTGCCAATAACCTACCGAAATAACTGGTGGGTTACCAACAAACCCGTTATGAGCCCCTATATTTGTGATAGTGATTCAACCATAAAATCCTTCTGGGCGTGTAATGCACACTGGGCTCTTTGCTAATTTCTTTGCCACCATACACACCCTAGCAGTACAATGTCTGCACATTTTAGACTGCCAGGTGTGAGGCTTTGGTTGTTACATTTGAAAAGAGAAGCATGTCTGATTTCCCTAATTGCTTCATAGCGATTGTTCAATCATTCAGTCCCCTAAGCTTCTCCCAAAGCACAGAGAGAAATAATGGCCCTCATTATGAGTGTGGCGGAAAGGCAACAACAGCGTTGTTACCTCTCCACCACATTATGAGTTCTGCTCTCGGGTGCCGGACTGCATGCCTGGTTTGACCAGGTGTGCAGACCGGTGCCCGCGAGCAGAACTAATGATTGCACCGGCACCGTTATTAACGGTGCCGGTGCAACCATGCTCCCGACCCCCATTCTGCCATCTGAGGCAGAATGGGGATCGGGAGGCCGGCCATAATGGCACCTGCAAATGGCCAATTACCGGGCCCGCCAAACTCGGCATGACCGGTTCTTGCCCATTCACGGGTGCCGGAAAAAATGCAACTCCGGTGGCAGTCATGCCCTTAATAAGGGCACGGCTACTGCCGGAGTTGTAATGAGGGCCAATATCTCTCTTTCTTATCACTCATTCCCCTCGTTTAATCTCCTGAAGCGTTATGGCGGAACAGCTCAGCACTGATTGTTGCCAGGCAAAATGAATAATAGTAGAGCTCTGTGTTTCCCAAACAGCACAAGCAGTTCTTCCTGTGTTGTATGTTTGGCAATTAGGTCCAAGTGTATGCCGAGCCCTCTCACTTTGGGCTGCTTGGTCAGGAAGGAGCAATCACTGAGCAGCCTGGGACCAGAATGCCCAGATACACATTTTCATGCAATAGAACACCTAATTGGCCCGAATGTTTTTTAAAAACTCCTAATTGGCGGATATGCGAAAAGAGACAAGAAATAGCAGTGAGCCGGTAAAAAATGATGCCACGAGTATTGCCAGTTGTCATGCTAACCGGATATTCTGCTTCCAACACCCGTTTGCTCTCTTTTCTCTCTTTTCTCTGTAACACTGCCACCACCAAAATACGCCAAAACCAAACATGTGATGGGTGGAAGGTTATGAATGAATCTTAACCACTGACATTGCTCTGAGCAACCTTGCACACCACCATTTTGTAGCCCCTTTGCACCATTTCAGAAGGCCATATCTGATCACTCTTGGTACTGTCACCATTGGGAGCCGTCTAAACCAAAGTGCTAGGACATATCCCCACTCCACAGAAACACAAACAACCCCAGACATGGTTCGGCCTTATTGCTACTCATCTGAGGGGCAAGTTTGTTTCTTAGGTTGGAACCAGCAAAGGGCCCACATCTGGGCATACCTTTTCTCACTTAGGGATCCACACACTAACCAAACAAAGGAATGTGATGGGTGGAAGGTTATGAATCAATCTTAACCACTGGCATTGTTCTGGGCAACCCTCCACACCAGCGTGGTTAGCCATTCTGTGCCATTGGACGGTCACCAGTAGCAGCAGCTGCTACCCCTGGCTTCCTCTTTGGTACACATGGATCTGTTCCTGTCACACCTTGGTCATGCAGAGGGTGCAGGAACAGTCCTATGGAGAGAAAGCAAAAGACAGCTTTCAGAGCTGTATTTACTTTCTGTAATTGGGTTGTGTATCAAGACCTCTGGAGACCAGCCAGACGTTAGGGCGGCATGTGTTTTACCATATTGCATGTGGCTGATAATACAGCACTGGTATAGCATGAGAACAAAATGTTTAGTGTGAACAATGCTATGTATTTGCTTCTTGCAAGATCTTTTGTTTTTAATCATGTGCTGTTTATATTTGGCTAAAGGATTGCTGTAACAACCATGAAGAAGTTCTTCAGGAAGTGTGCGTTCAATCAGATCTACTAAATGACCCCACGATCACACATATTAGTACCCCGCAAGGGACAATCAGATTATTACAAACGATCTGATCGGCCCTTCCCGGGTCCCAACCAGCCTGACAAAGGCGCACCTGCCAAAGTTAACGGCAACGCGTCCCTCAGAGTTCCATCCCTTTCTTCGTCAGGCTGCCATGGACAGGGAGAAGGGACTACATGCAGGCCCTTCACCCCTTTCCATGGTGGCCATTTTATTTTTTATTTTTTTTATTTTTATTTAATGGCCGCCATGGAAAGGGAGAAGGGACTACAAGTAGTGTGACTGAGACACGATTTTGTGGAAGGACATTGGGGTAGCAGAGTGTTACTCACCCCCATATAGGCCCAGCGGCACAAGCACCCTCCCTCTTCGTGGAGGGCTGCGGCTGGGTGAGTGCACGCATGATGGTTGGCCAGCCGGCAGGGTGGTTGGCATTGGTGGTCTCCCCCATGCAGGAGTATATCTACTAAGCAGGAAGTTGTAGCAGACGGTGGCTCATGGGCTGTGCCATGTCTAGGCTCCCCCCAGGCAGGAATGTATCCCCGAGGCAGGAGGTTTAACCAGCCACAGACATTTTAGTTGTTGAGGTGGGGCGGTAGGCCCAGGTTTGCCCCAGGAGTCTTTTGTGTCGCACAGGTGGCTGTTCCTCAGGTGGGAGTGATGGGGGCCACAGGCTGGGTGCCCTCCCCTGGCAGGAGAACGCCTTCGGTTGGTGCTTGCTTTTTTTTTTTTTTAAATAATTTTTATTAATTTATTCAAACCAACAACAATACTGTTGTGGGCGAGCCCGTGCCTCGGGCCGCCCGGGATGAGCGCACACGCACACGCACTCGCACAAGGAGACATAGGAAACACGTGTGTGTCGTCCGGAGTCCCGGCGGCAACTGCCGTACGGACGTTCTTTATTACTAAGGCGCATGCGCGACCCAGAGCGAGGCTCCGCATGCGTCGTTCGTGGCTGCGACATCACATCCCTTTTTTTCTTTAATCAAAAACAACACAAACATGAATAATGCAAAAACAGTGCAAACAGGTAATACAGAACATGTGACCCAACGTGGGTTTTGGAATGGCTGTAACTTCGGCTCAGTCTCCAGAGTCCAGTACGTAGTCCTTGAAACGAGCGGGCAGTCTGCAGTCTTGTCGCGCGGGTTACCGCGGGGTACTTGAGGAGACTGCGCTGGGACCCTCTACTAGCGGAGCGTCGTCCCGCACTGCATCCTCCACGGGATTCTCTTGGACGGTTTCAGAGGATGCGCCTTCGGCAGGATCACTCACGTCAGTTGATGTCAGGAATAAGGGCAAACATGTGTACACTGGGCTCAGAGGGCTAAAACACTGAAAAAGTCCAACAAAACTACAATTCCCGGCAGTACTTGGGAAGCTGGGTAGTTTACTGCTGGGCGCGCGTGGGGCCAGCTGATCTTGATTGCTAACAGTTTATGAGCGGCTCACGGCGTGTGGCAGGTGTGGCTTATTTTGTTTGGAGGTCAAAGCTGCGTCGGTCGGAGCAGCATCGGAAGAGTCAGGAGCCGCCCGCGATGAAATTGGCATGAAACACGGAGGCGGCAGGCGGGAGCACTTTGCAGCGGGGAGACGAGAGATCTTCACGGCTGCTACGGGCAACAGCATTCAACGTCCGGGAAGGCTCAGGAGCTTCCCGGACACAAGATAAGTGCGGGAAGGGCTTATTGGTCATTGATGAAATGCACATGTGATTACGAGCATGCTCACAAAAGTACTCAGTGTTTGTTAGGCGTATGGGGACAACGACCTACTTAGAGACTGTGGATATTCTTCTGTTATGCTGCAAGAAAGCATTTGACAAATCTTTATGTTCTACACGTTACGTACTTGTTGTGCTCGTTGTACTTGTTAGTTGCTTAAGTGTTGCATATACCAGCCCAAGGGGCCATGTGTCATGTCTTCACCTTGGGAGTATTCCCATTGTATGTTTCATTTGCTAATCATGCTTGTTTGTTTAATGTCAATGACATCTAGTGTGTGAGATACATGTATTAAGATGTTCTCAAGGTAGGGGTTATCAGGTAACAGGCATATATGAAATCAAGTAATCAAGGTATTGCAGATTATGGTGTTACAAGTATTATTAAGTGTAGGATTTTTCCCTGTACTTCCCCAGTCCTATCCAAACTAGGTTTCTCCTCTACCCTCTATCCGGTGTTCCTAAAATCCCTCACCCTATCCACAACCTCTCCCTAACCCTCTTCCCCCCACTGGCTGCCACGTGGTGTCCTGTCTATATATATATCAGGTACCTGTGCCAACCACGGTGGGAGGGTCGACTTCATTCGGCTTCTGTGGTTCGGGGGAGAGTGTCGACCTCTCCTCCTATTATTGTGTATTGTGACAGTTGACGTGTCCACCTTCTTAAAGAAGGACCTGTTGCGAGTGACCGTCCCTCGTGCACAGGCCGCCGTGACCATCGTTCCCTTCACATGCGTGACTGTCCACGGGTGAGGTTTATAGGGAAGGGACAGTTTGCCTTCCGGTTGGCGGTTCTGTACTAGCACGGAATCACCCCCGGCTACTTCCTTGTCTTGTTGGCCCCTATGTTCGCTCTCCCGCTGGTTGTGTGCTGCTCGCTCTTCCCTTACTTTATCGTTGTCAATGACCCCCGGTCCCCAGCCTTCTATTTCAGGTATCATACCGCGGGGACAGCGCCCGAAGAGCGCTTCTGCGTGAGCGACACCAGTTGACTGATGAGGCGTGGTCATATACTCTCTCAGGAACTCCACTAGCTCCTTCTGTAGGTCCTCCCCTCCACTTTCAGATATCGTCAGCACCTTGTTCAAAGTGCGCATGAGCCTCTCGGCTTCCCCATTTGCCCGAGGCCACAGAGGCGACACCCTCCTGTGCTTGATGCCCCTCTCGGTTAGGTATTTGGCAAATTGACTACCCGTAAATGGAGGGCCATTGTCCGAGCACAGTAGTTCGGGGAAACCATGTGTTGAGAACATTCTGTCCAGGGCCCTGGTGGTGTACACAGTAGCTGTGCCTTCCACTACCTCCACCTCGGGGTATCTTGACCATTGGTATACCACAGCCAAAAAATACATGCAGCGCCCCGTCGACCCAAAGTCCACATGGACAGTTCCCCAGGGTTTTTCGCTCCATTCCATCGAGCTGATAGGCGGGGCTTTCTCCCCCGGACTCGCTGTTTGGCAAGGTAGACACCTTCTCACGAAGAGCTCAACCATTCCCTCTAGGCCGGGGAACCAAACTTTGGGTCGGAGTCTCGCCTTGGTCTTGGCGACCCCTTGATGCCCTATGTGGGCTAGTTCCATTACATGAGTTCTCAGCACCTGTGTGACCACGATTTGCCTCCCTCTCAGCAGTAATCCGTCGTCTGAAATGGACAGTTCGTCCCTCACCCTCCAAAGTGCCTGAAGATCTCTTTGGGCATCCGCCTGCCGCCTCGAGTTGTTCTGAAGCACCTCTCTCCAGTCACCGCTTCTCACTGCCGTTCTGATGATGTTGCTATGGTGAGCCTGGACAGTGCCACCGGCAACGCACCCTCCACCACGTGACACAGCAGCCCTTGACAGTCAGAAGCCTCCTTGGTCGGTTCTGCCTCCTCCTGGTTTGGGTGGCGAGACAGATAGTCCGCCGGATTATTGGTCCCCGGTCTGTACACGAGCTTGACCCCATATTCCATGAGAGCCAACATCTATCGTTCAATTCTGGGCGGTGGCTTTGATGACACTCCCGCCAGGATGGGCAGCAGGGACTTGTGACCCGTCACGACCACAACGGGCTTGACCAAGATGTATAGGCGAAAGTGACGACAGCCCCAAAGAATCGCCAAGGCCTCTCTTTCTATTTGCGAATACCGCCTTTCCGTGTTCGTGAGCGCTTTGCTCGCATAAGCGATGGGTCGCATATCCCCTCTGTTGTCCGCCTGCATCAGGACCGCCCCTACACCCACCGGGCTGGCGTCAACAACAATTTCGGATTCTGCAGTGGGATCAAAGTACGCCATAGTATCCCCATCCGACAGGGCATTTTTGATGGCCTGAAAGGCCTCCTGCTCCTTCCTGTCCCACACCCATGCAGCGTCATTCTTGGTTAGCGCCCTCAGGGGTTCCGACAAGGAAGCTAGGCCCCTAATAAAGCACCCACAATAGTTGACCATCCCCAAGAAGCTCCTTACCTCCATGGGGAACTGGGGTGCTGTGGCCTCACGGATGTCCTTGACCTTTGCAGGATCGGGTGACACGCCGCTGGCATGAAAGATGAAACCAAAAAAGCAAATCTTGTCCTTGAAAAACTCACACTTTTCACGGTGTAGGGTAAGACCCAACTCCTCCAGCCTCTTCAGGGTGTGTTCCAATCTTCGCATGTGTTCTGCTTCAGATTCGGCAAAGACCAAGATGTCATTGCTCATATTTAATACACCTTTCAGTCCGCTAGCGCCCCTTTGATTGTGTTTTGGAAAACTTCCGCAGCAGATGAAATGCCGAAGCTCAGGCGCTTAAACTGATATAGTCCATCATGCGTCGTAAACGTTGTGATATAACGTGAATCTGGGTGGAGCTCAAGCTGGTGATAGCCCGACCTCAGATCCAACTTCGAGAACACTCTTGCCCCTTGCAGCTCTCCAATAATGTCATCCAGAGTGGGCGTTATATGCCTCTCCCTTTTGATAGCCGCATTTGGGAGGCACATATCGACACAAATGCGCACCGCTCCCGGCTGTTTTGGCTTGGGAACTACCACTATGGGCGAGACCCAGGGCGTCGGACCTTCCACCCTTTCAATTATGTCCATTTGGATCAATGAGCAGAGCTCTTCCTCCACCTGATTCCGGAGATGGAACGGGATCCGTCGATGTTTGAGAGCTGTAGGCCTGATGGTCCCGTCAATGTGCAGCCGTACAGGAGGAGCCTTCAACTTTCCCACTCCCTTGAAAATGCCTGAGAATCTGGTCAACAACTGCTCAATGTCTACTTGATAAACTTCAAACGCAAAGTGTACAAGGTCCAATGCCTCTGACGCCGCACAACTGAGTAGAGAGTGGGGGCTAACGTCGGTGAATAAAAACCGGGCTTTTATGGTCCTGTTGCCCCTGGAAACAGGCGCCACGAACACACCTTGAATGGGGAGTGGTGTGTCACCGCCAAAAGTGAAAATCTTCGCCCTGGAAGTGTCCAGTGGAGGTGGCCCCGGGATTGACTGATAGTGATCTGCAGCAAGCAAGCACACTGATGCTCCCGTGTCAATCAGCATTTGTGTCGGCACCCCTTGAATGTCCACAACACACTTGGGCTGTCTCTTCTTCTTTGTCCCTGTCTCTATATTCGAAATGAAGAATACTTCATCTTCCTCCTCTTCCTCTTCGGCAATATTTAGGTCTTGCACATCCTGTTCCAATGTCACAATGCTCCTTTGCCTCCTGGAACCGGCACCTACCAGCCTGCCCAGTCCCCTCTGTATAGCTATACACATAGTGCCCTGGACCGTTGCACCTGCCACAGGATCTTGATTTGGCGGGACAGTCCTCAGAGTGCGGTAAATCATACCCGCAGTATTGATATATGGACTCGGCCCCATGCGTTGGACCCACCTCCTGGCGTTTCTGGCTCCACCTCGCCTTCGACGACGACTGCTTCCCAATTGCGAATGCCTCTTCTGACCTGCCGGGACGCACCGCCGCATCCATTTTGGCACCCCTTGATTCAGCCAGTTCATATGTTCTCCCACTGTCCAGGATCTGTAGCAGAGTCCAACCCGGCTCCCTCAACACCTGCCTGCGAAGCTTGCCTGAGCTGCAACCCTGGATTACTTGATGTCTAATCATGGCCTCATCGTTGTCCCATCTACATGTCGTGGCCATTTGTCGGAGGCGCGCACAGAATTGATCAAGAGACTCCTCTTCCCGCTGTTTTTCGCCACTGAAAAGGAACCTCTCATAGTCTACGTTGGACAAAGGAATTAAATGATTCTTTAAAGCAGTTTTGACTGCGTCATAGGTTGCCACTTGCAGGTTGAGAGATTCATACATTCGTAGAACTTCCATATCTGCAGAGTATAGCAGGGTCGCCCTTTTTGCGTCGTCGTCGGTTTCTCCTGTTGCAGTAAAGTACATGTCCAATTTCTTTATCCACAACAGCCATTTCGGGCCTAGCTTCGAGGGGGGGCCCGATGTGTCGAATTCTTGCATGGGTAACAAAGACCCCTGTTGTCTACGCACCACCACCTGCGCTGCCTCTGCTTCTCCTTCACTTTCCGCCATGTTCACAGGTCGCACAGGCACCTCCTACCTGGGTCAGAGGCCGCAAACCTGACTTGGACACACGAATGGACGTACCTCGACCCACTGCACCGTAAGGATTAGCGTAGCCGTCGGACCTTCCGGTTTGTTTGGTGTTCCTCCAAAATGTGGGCAGCGCACGAGCACCTTTCCAGGCCGCTACTGCCACACACTATTCCTGGAAACACATCCGTTTTGCTTGCGTTGGATTCCTGGAATGCAACGGTATCACGATGCCACGGTTGGCACGTAGCGTTTTGTGAAGGAAACGCTCCGTTCGCATCCCGCTTCGTCGCCAGATGTTGTGGGCGAGCCCGTGCCTCGGGCCGCCCAAGATGAGCGCACACGCACTCGCACAAGGAGACACAGGATACGCGTGTGTGTCGTCCGGAGTCCCGGCGGCAACTGCCGCACGGATGTTCTTTATTACTAACGCACATGCGTGACCCAGAGCGAGGCTCCGCATGCGTCGTTCGTGGCTGCGACATGACAAATACTTCGGTTGGTGCTTACTTCTTCTCCCCCATTCAGGATGATCTTTGTAGCTGTCGAGGGCTGGAGCGGCAGCAGACAGCATGCTACCCCCATGCAAGAGCACGCTGAAATCACCACTTTGTCAGTGAAACCGTGCCACACACCTTCTCCCTGAGGCTGGCAGGCTTTCTTCTTTGCCTGGCAGGGGGCCACGCTGCGATTGCGCTTGCCAAGCTACTGGAAGCAGTGCTGGGTGGCGTTCCCCCACCGCGCTCCTCTTCTGGCGAGGTTCGGGCTGCGGAGGAGGCTCCCCCTCCTTCCCATGCGGTAGTGGTGATCGTGCCACAGTTCCACTTCCCTAAGCAGGGAGTTACGTCCAATTGACGCGGTGGCAGTGAAGTCACACAGCGTACCGTCTCCTCCAGTTGGGAGGCTAGGGCCTTGTGCCGAGCCGCAAAACTCCAAGCAAGAGCGAGTTTTTCCACGCGCCAGCGGTGCAGCAGGAGCAAGCTGTGCCCCTGTTCATGGGATCGGCAGGGGCCCTATCCCGACATCCTTGTCGACAGTTGTTATTTTGTTACGGGCTCTGGCAGAGGACGGGCCAGGAGTAGGGTGGCTAACTCTTTGATAGTATTTTGCGGGACACTTGCCCACAAGGCGGCGATGACGTCACAACATCATTCACGTTTGGCCCGCACCTTTTTTCATTTGCATTTTTTTAATGGCACCTTTAGAGCCTGCAGGTCGAGCTGTAATGCTCTGACACCTGGCTTAATTGAAATGCAAATGGTTTGTCCTTGGGAGGTGATGGTCACGTTTTTTAACAGCAAACATGACCATCACGACCCAGGAACAAACCATTAGCATTGGAATAAAGCCAGATGTCGAGCATTACAACTCGACCTGCAGGCTCTAAAGGAGCCAGGGCTGCAGAGCCGCCAGGGAAAGAAAGTAGCAGGCGGCAGCGCCTGCTGTTTAAATGGCCACTTCAATTCGCAGAGTGGCTGTGATGGATGCAGGTTGTCCTGACGAAAGTCCGGACAACCTGCGTCCCGCACAGCCACTCTGCAAATGGCGGGACAGAGTGATTAATTGCGGGAAAGTCCCGCGAAAAGCAGGACAGTTGGCCACCCTAGCCAGGAGTCAAACCCAGGAGCCCACACACAACACCGGTCCGGGACACATTGCTGGGTATTAACTGGTGCTTTTCATTAACTTGGTGACACGTGGCCCACATGTCACCACACACGTGACTTTGGCACGAGCCCAGGAAGTGCTTCAGTCACAACAGGAGCAGTGGTCCGCTATTTTTTATTATTCGGTTTTACTGTTCCCATACTTTTATTTTCAAAAGAAACCGTTCCGGAAAGGTTTCAGTTTAAAAAAAAGTGTAGGCGGAAGTCTAAGCGGGGTCACGCTGCCAGAGCTACAACGTTTCCTTAATCAGCCGAACCCGTGCCCTACTGGATCAGTTCCAACCTCATATCATGGTGAGCTATCAAAGAACTGTCGGCTTGCACTTACTTTTATAGTATCCTGATTAAGCTCATTCCCAAGCCCCATCAGAATGTTGCTTTTGCATTTAAGCAACTTATCGTGAAAACGCTGCAGACAAAGCTGCAAGTGCAGTTAGTGGATGGGGGAGGGGTGGCTTTTATCTCTAGCACGCCCCTTCAGAGGTGTGAATGGTGGGTGATTAGAAAGGGGAGCCTGGGTGAAGCTGCATGCTGTGGCGGGGGAGAGGGAAGGCAATGCATAAAGGTAATGGGGATTGTTTGCAATGCATTGTGCATTTTCCTTCACCGTGCTTCTTTCCGCCTTTACACAGAGGTTCTGTGGTGGGGGTGGGATGGAGGAAGAGCCAGACGATGGTAAGGGTTTTGTTTTGCGCGAGGAAAGGGCAGTGGCATGGGATTTGTGGGGAGCGGGGGGCGGGCCAGCAGGGAACATAGTTCCACTAATTCTTTTCGTACTCTTGGACCACTGAAGACCGGGTTTGGTGGAGGCCACCTGTCAGCAGGGTGGGAAGATCCCAGAGGATAAGGGAGAGGTTGAAGTGAGGGGAGAGGTAGCTGCAGTGTCGCTTAACTATTTGGGGGGGGCAAAAGGGTTGAGGAATTCTACTAGGTTTTCTTCGTTCCGCACAAGGTTCCCCCCAGAGTACCTGCTGCCTTTCGGTTTTTTGGCCAGTGGGACGCCGTGCCCCAGACTCCCACTAACAACCTGTTCTCTCTCTCCACACCCGCTTCTTTCCCGATGCCCTTTAACCTGCTACCCCCCTTTGACCCCTTCTCTCTTCTCATCTCTTATATTATCATGCTCTCTGCCTTCCTTTGCTACTCACATTTCCTGCCTCTCCTTTTTCCATCCACCTCTCCTCAGTTTCTGTGCACCCCACCACCACCCATCCACCTCTCCTCGGTTTCTGTGCACCCTATACCACCTCACCACCACCCATCCACCTCTCCTCGGTTTCTGTGCACCCTATACCACCCCACCACCACCCATCCCCCTCTCCTCGGTTTCTGTGCACCCTATACCACCCCACCACCACCCATCCACCTCTCCTCGGTTTCTGTGCACCCTATACCACCCCACCACCACCCATCCACCTCTCCTCGGTTTCTGTGCACCCTATACCACCCCATCACCACCCATCCACCTCTCCTCGGTTTCTGTGCACCCTATACCACCCCATCACCACCCATCCACCTCTCCTCGGTTTCTGTGACCCTATACCACCCCACCACCACCGATCCACCTCTCCTCGGTTTCTGTGCACCCTATACCACCCCACCACCACCCATCCACCTCTCCTCAGTTTCTGTGCACCCTATACCGCCCCACCACCACCCATCCACCTCTCCTCCGTTTCTGTGCACCCTATACACCCACCACCACCCATCTACCTCTCCTCAGTTTCTGTGCACCCTATACCACCCCATCACCACCCATCCACCTCTTCTCAGTTTCTGTGCACCCTATATCACCCCACCACCACCCATCCACCTCTCCTCAGTTTCTGGGCACTCTATACCACCCCATCACCACCCATCCAGCTCTCCTCAGTTTCTGTGCACCCTATACCACCCATCCACCTCTCCTCAGTTTCTGTGACCCTATACCACCCCACCACCACCCATCCACCTCTCCTCAGTTTCTGTGCACCCTATACCACCCCATCACCACCCATCCACCTCTCCTCAGTTTCTGTGATGCTATACCACCCCATCACCACCCATCCACCTCTCTTCAGTTTCTGTGACCCTATACCACCCCACCACCACCCATCCACCTCCTCAGTTTCTGTGCACCCTATACCACCCCCCACCACTCATCCACCTCTCCTCAGTTTCTGTGCACCCTATACCACCCCACCACCACCCATCCACCTCTCCTCAGTTTCTGTGCACCCTATACCACCCCATCACCACCCATCCACCTCTCCTCAGTTTCTGTGCACCCTATACCACCCCATCACCACCCATCCACATCTCCTCAGTTTCCGTGCACCCTATACCACCCCATCACCACCCATCCACCTCTCCTCAGTTTCTGTGCACCCTATACCACCCCATCACCACCCATCCACCTCTCCTCAGTTTCTGTGCACCCTATACCACCCCATCACCACCCATCCACCTCTCCTCAGCTTCTATGTACCCTATACCACCCCATCACCACCCATCCACCTCTCCTCAGTTTCTGGGCACTCTATACCACCCCATCACCACCCATCCAGCTCTCCTCAGTTTCTGTGCACCCTATACCACCCCATTACCACCCATCCACCTCTCCTCAGTTTCTGTGACCCTATACCACCCCACCACCACCCATCCACCTCTCCTCAGTTTCTGTGCACCCTATACCACCCCATCACCACCCATCCACCTCTCCTCAGTTTCTGTGATGCTATACCACCCCATCACCACCCATCCACCTCTCTTCAGTTTCTGTGACCCTATACCACCCCACCACCACCCATCCACCTCCTCAGTTTCTGTGCACCCTATACCACCCCCCACCACTCATCCACCTCTCCTCAGTTTCTGTGCACCCTATACCACCCCACCACCACCCATCCACCTCTCCTCAGTTTCTGTGCACCCTATACCACCCCATCACCACCCATCCACCTCTCCTCAGTTTCTGTGCACCCTATACCACCCCATCACCACCCATCCACATCTCCTCAGTTTCCGTGCACCCTATACCACCCCATCACCACCCATCCACCTCTCCTCAGTTTCCGTGCACCCTATACCACCCCATCACCACCCATCCACCTCTCCTCAGTTTCCGTGCACCCTATACCACCCCATCACCACCCATCCACCTCTCCTCAGCTTCTATGTACCCTATACCACCCCATCACCACCCATCCACCTCTCCTCAGCTTCTATGCACCCTATACCACCCCACCACCACCCATCCGCCTCTCCTCAGATTGTATGCACCCTATCCCAACCCACCCCTCTGGCCTTGCTTTCCCATGGTCTCATGTGCCATTCCAAGCCTCTGGTCCAAGAGCCAACCTGATTCTAACAATCCTCTATTCAACTCTTGACATCCCCACGCGCTTCCCCATCTCGCCTTCAAATGCACATAGAACTTGACCCTAACCGGGAAATAGCCAGGTGTTGCAGCCTACCCGCGCTTACATGTCTGTCGCCTCCACGTGATAAAACGAGGGGATGCAAAATGCCCCCACGTCCCCTTCCCCCTGTTTAGCTCTGCTACTGGCAGTGGGCGCTTATCTCATGTGTTTACTGTACATCTTCCTGCGGGCAGTGTGTTGTGAAACTTTCCATCACTGTGTGTGTCATCCAGTGTTCCTTTCAGAAATAGAACGCGCGTTAACTCTCCAGGGCCCACTTCCTTCCCCCACTCCGCCCATTCCCAGCTCTCCGCACTAATGGCTGCTGTCTGCTTTATCTCCGTTTCGCGTCCCTTTTCCCCTTGCTCTCACCCCAACCCATTTTGATACGTCTCCACTTCCCCGGGCTCATTTTCACCCTTCCAATAAGACAAGGGCCGTCTACAGCTGCCAATGGGATCACTTTGACAGCATGAGTCCCATCCCAGGCCAAGACCATCCATAGACTTCAGTGGGACCGTCGTCCTCCAGCAAACCTACATCGCCCTGCAAATCAAATGTTCGTTTCCATTGACTTCAATGGGTTCACCTCTCCACCAGCATTTCATGCCCCCTGCCTTGGAGATGAAACAGATTGAGAGCATGTTAAAGCATTGATCACATTTTAAACGAAAATAGAGGGATCCCTGTTTAATGAAATTGAACAGTCCAGGTACCAAACCTACAAAACAATGCCTAGCACCTCCCTTTGTTATGACATATGTGGCACATTTAAGGTCTGAAACAACACCCTTGTGTTTTTCTCAAGAAACATTTGAATTTCTTCCACAATCACTGATGGTTTGTATTCAATTGATAGTTGCCATTCAGTAACACCATATCACACATAGCCACCTAGCGGCATCTTTCACATCTCTCAAACCACATGTGGGTGCCACCGTGGTCTATCAAATGCATGAGATAACAACACAAATCTCATGGACATTGGAAAACAATTCAGTCAAAAGTATAGATTCATCCCCAGTGTACGGGCTGTTGCGGTAGAGAATGTCTTTATTTCAACGTGTTTCATTCCCGTTATAGATATGGGACCTTCTTCATGGGGTAAAAGGTGGGTCATACGTAATTGATCAAACTCACTTTTCTATACACTTTATTAAGTCTCCACATCCTGGCTTTCCCATAATTTACTTCACTGAAAAAGTCCCGTGTCTTAAAGGGACTGTAAGTGTGTTGATTTATACATTAAAAGCATCATCTATGCCATGACAAAGAGGGCTTGTGATGTCGTTTGGTTTGAAAACATTGAACATATGCACTGACATTTTAAAGCATCTGACTTGACCCCCCCCCCCCCCCTTGGATACTCTACAGGTGAAAACAATGTCTTAGTGAAGAGAGGGCTACAGGTTCCATCCGTTCCCTCGCTCGGAGAGGGCTCCAGGTTCCAGTCCGTTCCCTCTCTCGGAGGGGGGTTCAGGTCCCACTCCGTTCCCTCACTCGGAGAGGGCTACAGGTTCCACTCTGTTCCCTCACTCGGAGAGGGCTCCAGGTTCCAGTCTG
Source organism: Ambystoma mexicanum (assembly GCF_040938575.1). Taxonomy (NCBI): domain Eukaryota; kingdom Metazoa; phylum Chordata; class Amphibia; order Caudata; family Ambystomatidae; genus Ambystoma; species Ambystoma mexicanum. The sequence continues at coordinate 1,425,365,578 of NC_090931.1, read as the reverse complement.
TTCCCTCACTCGGAGGGGGGGCCAGGTTCCACTCTGTTCCCTCACTCGGAGAGGGCTCCAGGTTCCACTCCGTTCCCTCACTCGGAGAGGGCTCCAGGTTCCTCTCTGTTCCCTCACTCGGAGAGGGCTTCAGATTCCATTCTGTTCCCTCACTCCCTCACTCGGAGAGGGCTCCAGGTTCCACTCCGTTCCCTCACTCGGAGAGGGTGTTGTCGATGTTATGGTACGTTCCAGTGTGTACTGGCTTTTAGCCCTTCCCTTTGGCTGACTCATATTTTGGTTAAAGATAGCGCCAGTCCCTGCAGGCACCCCTCCTGGGAAGCCTTCAAGTGTGTCCAAATAAAATGGCGGCCAGAGTGGTTGTCTCCCCTCTTCTTCTATAGGTTTCCCTGGAAGTGGGTATACGATCACAATCTCTGCAAGTTACTCCTCCAGCCTCCAGCCTTGGGGAGCACAGCGACAGGCCTCAGGTTCCCACCATGACCCTGGACCCTACTTGGACTGAGAAATGGGGCTCACCTCACTCTCAAAGCATCAACCCCTCCAAAAGAAATACTCAGTGACAATTTCTACTCCTAAAGCAAGGCATGGTCCACATCTCCCATGATGTGCAAGATGTGGTGGACTTCAACTGCCAGGATCACTAGCCAGCATAGTCAGTGTCAAAGGGTCATGGGGTTTGTAGTCCCAAATATCTGGAAGGCAGACTGAGTTGAGCAGGCAACTTCTCGCAAGAAGTCAAATGAAAATAACCCTCTGTGAACGAAGGATAGCTCAGGGGCAACGTGCTGGTCTTGGAAGCAAGACCACTGAGAGCAACAGAGGTATTTATAAATAAAACATTAAAATTTAATAGAGGATGGGTCAATTAATGAAACACCAAATGGATTCACGAATAAAACAAATACATTTTGGCACAAAAAGAATCACTTTGCAATTCTCAAAATGGAACCTGAGAAAATAGCATCATGCATTGGAAGGTTGTCTGGATCATGCATTGGAAGGTTGCCTGGATCATGCATTGGAAGGTTGCCTGGATCATGCATTGGAAGGTTGTCTGGATCATGCATTGGAAGGTGGTCTGGATCATGCATTGGAAGGTGGTCTGGATCATGCATTGGAAGTTTGCCTGGATCATGCATAGGAAGGTGGTCTGGATCATGCATTGGAAGGTTGTCTGGATCATGCATTGGAAGGTTGTCTGGATCATGCTTTGGAAGGTGGTCTGGATCATGCATAGAAAGGTGGTCTGGATCATGCATTGGAAGTTTGCCTGGGTCATGCATTAGAAGTTTGCCTGGATCATGCTTTGGAAGGTGGTCTGGATCATGCATAGGAAGGTGGTCTGGATCATGCATTGGAAGGTGGTCTGGATCATGCTTTGGAAGGTGGTCTGGATCATGCATAGGAAGGTTGCCTGGATCATGCATTGGAAGGTGGTCTGGATCATGCATTGGAAGGTTGCCTGGATCATGCATTGGAAGGTGGTCTGGATAATGCATTGGAAGGTGGTCTGGATCATGGATTGGAAGGTGGTCTGGATCATGCATTGGAAGGTTGTCTGGATCATGCATTGGAAGGTTGTCTGGATCATGCATTGGAAGGTTGCCTGGATCATGCTTTGGAAGGATGTCTGGATCATGCTTTGGAAGGATGTCTGGATCATGCATTGGAAGGTTGTCTTGATCATGCATTGGAAGGTTGCCTGGATCATGCTTTGGAAGGTTGTCTGGATCATGCATTGGAAGGTGTTCTGGATCATGGATTGGAAGGTTGTCTGGATGTTACTTATGTGCAGCGTTGGTGAAATCTAACAGACGTTTTCCTAAGGACCAAAAAACATTTATAAAAAATAAGTTTTCAGCTCTAGTGAAATGACTTCAATAAGGAATGAAGGCTGCCTTTAGCAACACACAAAGAGTCAGACTTTGGAGGAAATATACTCTGAGTTGATCCTTTTTCATTCCTTGAGAGCATTTTGTCCTTTAGGGGTGGAGGGACGGGGGCAGTCCAAACCTTCATGTGCTAATTCACTGCACTTTGTAAACACTCATTTAATAAACGTCACAAATCTTATCTTCAGTCTTAAATTCTTGGCCATTTCCTTGGATTTGGAAGTAATTCTCATTCTCTCTTCCCAGCGGTCGCTCCCTATGACTGGTGCACTGCTCGAGGGTGTTCTTGGAGGGCGTATGCCATCCAAGTCCCTGATCTCATGTCACTCCAGACCTTCAACTGCTGCAGAGGGTGCAAGATGGATTGGATTCTGGGTATGCCAGATTTTTAGGGTACCGGGAGAGAGGGATCTTGGCGCATCTTGTCCAGTGCCCGCTGGGAGTTTTCTCCATGAGACCTGTCATAACAAAAATGAAAGCCTTCCTGGGTGAACAAGGAAGCCCTCAGTATTACTAAAAATGTTTATCCAGCAGTGGGTCCTCCCTGAAACCTACTGGAAAAGTGGCTTCTCACGTAGGCAGGAACGGAGCTTGAAGGGCTGTGAAATGGTGGCACGAGAACTTTAAATCTGACCTTCCCATAGACATGTAGCTAGTGCTGATGATTTGATTGGATCTCTTTGGAAAGGTCATGACCTACCAACCCAGCTTCACCTTTCTTGAGGATTGAAATTAAATACATTTCTATATGGCCAGCTACCTTCTGCAAAGGCACAGACATGCTAAATATTGATGGGATGCTATCCTACCGATGTACAAAAAACACCTTTAGTGGTTAAAAACTAGCCACGTTTCACTAGTGAAAGTCGATTCATAGTGCTTCAAATAAAGTGCTCCCGGACACCTGAGTCACCTATTCGGCCCAGAGTAAGGAAGGGCGTTTAGCCGGGGTATTCTACAATCAGTATTGACCGATCTCCCTTGAAAACTGAATAACGTGACCCTCTCCCAGGATCACACTTTTCCTCCGTGAAAATGTTTACAGCTTTTAGTTTCAGACTTTCCGTCAGCTGATCCTGCTACTAGTAGAACACTGGAGCGTTCCAAATCATTGCCGCCGACATTGCAGCCGAAATCCACGCTCCACGTCGTGCCCAGTAACCTTAAAATGGCAGCCGTCGCTGTCCTGGTGACCCCCAACAACATCGAAGTGCCCGGAGTTATCACCGCCAGGAGCCCGGGCCCGGATTGGCCTCCCCTGCCTGCCTACCCCTCCCCTCCTGCCTTAGAGGGATTGGGAGGAGGCCGGCAGGAGAAGCCGAGAAGACCAAAGGAAAAGGCCACCAGAGCTCTCTGCAGCTCTCCTCTTCAAGGAGATGCTGCATGCTGTGAGCCCTGCTGCCTCAGAGATAGAGGAAGGCAAGCGTCCTCCTTCTTGCCCCCCTGCTAAGCAATGTTCAGTAAAATAGTGTAGGAAATCCCTACTAGCTCGCATCCTGCAATCATTTCTCATCATGAGGGCCAAGCGACACAGCTCCCGCACAGGTATCCTACCCTTTTCCACCTCCACCCCGTCAATCCAAGCTAGGAACCAGCGGCTGGGTGCGCGGCTCTTCTACCCGCCGTTCGCCCTCCTGAAGTGGTCCCGCTATGCTTCCCACCACTCCAAGGGCCCGCCGCCAGATCGTACCAGAGCGCTGCTCACCTGTTCCCTTCACATACGAGGGCTGGTGTTCTCTCCTGCGCAGTGAGCGCACAGCACTGGGAGAGTTGGGCTGCTCGGCGCCCATGCTAATGCAGCATGTAGATCTCTCAAGCCACCGGTCACCATGCAGGGCTGGCCTGCCTCGAGAGCACACCCAAAGGCCTCACCCCGCCTCACATGTCTCACCGGCCCTACTGTCCCGCCTGCTACGAAGACACCCCCTGACGTTTACTCGCCTGCAGCACATCGGCCAGAAGCTCATTCCAGATTGTCGACTACTGCACCTCCTATTTTGGGACACCTTACTGACACTCTGCCAGTGACCTCTCTCAGTTTGCTAGGGTCCAATATACCAGCCATATGTCCCATTGACCCTACCTACATGCCTGGCGCTAATGTACCTGTGATTGTGCCATCTGCCTCCACCAATGTGCCTATGTCCAATGTGCCTGTGCCTAGGTCCTATGTGCCTGTGAATGTGCCCTCTGCCACCATTGTGCCTAGCTCCAAAGTTTCTGTGACTGTTCCCCCTTGCTATCAATGTTCCTAGGTCAAATGTGCATGTGATTGTACCCACTGCCACCAATGTGCCTAGGTCCAATGTGATTGTGCCCTCTGCCTATATTTCAGGGCCCTTGCCAGAGACCCCTTCAACTAAACCTAGGAAAGGGCCCACTGCTAACTCTAAACCCTTGAACACTCCATCACTCCCCCTCTCCTGCGCACTTATAAATGCCCGCTCACTCTCTGCCCATGCCCTAGACAGTCATGACCTCATTACTGACCAGGACCTCGACCTATTAATCATCAGTGAAACATGGCTTCACAAAGCTTCAGGGCCTGCTCTATCACTAGCCCTCCCACAAGGCTGCACCATTTTCAGGCAGTATCACCCCTTTAGAAAGGAGGAGGGGTAGCTCTTATAGCGAGAGAGACCATCCCTATTTGAAAGGTGCAAGGCAGAGACTTTGGCTCCAACAGCGACTACCTGCCCCTTAAAATTCAGCCGTCTCCCAGTTGCACTATCACCCTCCACATAGTATATTGACCTCCAGGACCAGCCACAGAATTCCAAGACGGTCTCCTTCATGTCTTATCCAACATCCTAAAGAAAACATCCAAAGACCTCCTGCTTGGGGACCTCAATCTAAGCCTGTATGACCCGGCAGACTCCCAAGCCACTGCCCTTAACAAATCCTTATACTCCCTAGGATTCCAACAAGCGGTGAAACTCCCCACGCATTGCAAATGTTGCATCCTAGACTGGGGCATCCATCTTAACTACTCCCCCATCATCTCAACCATCTCTCCCATCCCTTGGTCTGACCATCATTCTATCTCCTTCAAGCTGAGCACCAACAAAGAACCACTGCGTCCAGTTCAACCACTTCAGCCAGCCTTCTGCAGGAGTTCTCAACAGCTACCCAAAGAAAGGTTCCTGCCCTATCTCCAATCCCCTGCCCCCAAGGCACCTTTTCCCAAAGACCGAGATACCTTGGATGTTACCTACAACACCATCATCACCAATGCAGTCGATGCCATTGCCCCTCTGACTCTCAGAAAAGCCAAAACGTAAAGAAAAAACACACTAATGCTTGGTTCTCCTCTGATCTACTAGAAATGCGGCCCAGAAAGAGAGCCTCCAACTCTGCTTGGGGAGCCAATTCGTGTCACGCCACCGAAGCATCATTTAAGTCCATAGCCAAAGAATACAAAAAAGCCATCATCACAGCCAAGAGTAACTCGTTCAATACAAGGATAGCAAATTCTAAATCAGGGTCCAGAGACATTTTCTCTATCTTCAGAGAACTGGAATCACAAGCACCCGCTCCACCCTCTACCCCAAAAATGTAGACTGGTGTAATAGTATCCAGTCTGCCATGCTTGACAAACTGAACCTACGCCAAAGCTTCCATCTCTATTTTGTTATTATTACATTTGTTACTCGCCCAGACCCTTAGGTATCATGGCGAGGTTACACACAGCTTAAACATGCATACATTAAATGAGCCGATGTGGCAAAGTTACATTGACAATAGTTATAAGAGATAGACGCAGGGTGATCAAAGCAGAATTACAATAAAAGGAACAGAGAAGCACAGGGGAACATATTAGCAGGGTAATATATGTACATAGTAGAAGGAAGGTATAACTTTTATTTACAGTGTGTTGAACTGGCTATATTTATTGTTCTTGGTTGAATAGCGAAGTTGTCAGCAGTTTTTCTAAAGCATGTAAGGGTTTGCTCATTTTTGATGGTGAGTGCAAGGGAGTTCCAGTGTTTTGGGACAAGGTGATGGAAGCCAGTGCCACTTGCTCTAGTCTTCTTAAATCGAGGTAAAGCCAGTAGTGCCTGGTTGTTGGATCTTAGGGGTCTGGTATTCGTTTTTCTAGACATTACCTGATTAAGGTAGATGGGAACATTTTCATGGAGGCATTTGAAGGTAATGCATAATGTTTTGAATATGACTCTGGCTTTGATGGGTAGCCGATGGTGCTGTCTTCTAGTTTTGGATATGTGATCCGATTTACGTATTCCGATGGCAGCCCTTAATGCTTTATTTTGTATCAGTTGCAGTTTATTAAGGTTGGTGGTGGAGGTGCCAAGGAGTAGTACATTGCAATAATCAAGTCTTGATAGGATCAATGCCCTGGCTAAAGTGATGCAATTGTTGGGTGTCAAAAATTGACGGCTGAGACAGATACGTTTTGAAGTGTAAGAAGTGGATTATGACAATGCGGTGATGTGTTGGGTTAGTGTGAGGTTAGAGTCCAGATAGACTCCTAAAGTTTTTACCTGTTTGAGCACTGGAATAATGGTTCCGTCTATATTGATGGCAGCGTAGTCGGGATGAAGAATATTTATTTTGGGTTGGGGCCCACAATGAGAATCTCTGTCTTGTCATCTTTAAGACAGAGGTTGTTAAAGGCCATCCAATTTTGGATTATGGAGGAGATTTTCTTTATGGCTAGTGTGTCTTGTACATAGTTCCCCGATAGAGCGATCAGGATCTGGGTGTCATCTACAAAGTTGGTGTAGTTGACACCCATGTTATCCAATGCTGAGAATAGCAGCTTGGTGTAAGCGTTATAGAGTGTGGGTGATAGACAGGACCCTTGCAGGACGCCTATTGGGACTGGTATGGGGTCGGCGGCTTCTTTGCCTATGGACACTCTAGATGTGCGTTCGGCCAGGAAAGATTTGATCCACATAGTGGCGTTTTTGGAAAAATTGAAATCTTTGTCTAGGGTTGCACAGAGTTTATTGTGGTCCGCCAAATCGAACGCTGCCAATAAGTCTAATCGGAGTAGAATACAGAGCTTTCCTGAATCTCTGATGGCGTTCATTTGCATTTTGAGATCCAGGAGGGCTGTTTCCGTGCTGTGGTTGGGGCGGAAGCGCGATTGTCTGGTGCCAAGGAGTTGATTCTGTTCTAGGTGTGCTTGGACTTGGTTATTCGATATTTTGTCCAGGATTTTCAAATAAAAAAGGGACCATGGTTATAGGTCTGTAATTAGTGGGTATGGCGGGGCCAAGGTTAGTTTTTTTTAGTAGTAGTGTCCCACCCTCTACAACATTTTCATGAATCCCCTGTTCAGATATTTGGACGAGCTAGGTATATCATATACCAACTACGCGGATGACACGCAGGTAATCATTCCCCTCACCGGTGACTACGATATTGACTTGGAACAGCTAAACTCCATTTACTCTAAAATTCAAACATGGATGGCAGAAAATTGGCTCTGCCTCAACGGGGAAAAACAGAACTGCTTCTTATTGGATCCCTAGCAACACTGAAGAAACTGGAGGAAAGATACAACTCCTTCACCATTGACAGCACGCCTATCCCGGTGCTGCAGGCGGTAAAAACGCTGGGGGTCTACCTAGACTCTAATCTCACCATGGACAGACAAGTTAATGCAATTACATCCGCAATGTCATATCACGCCAAATTAATCAATGCAGCGAGACCGTTCTTATTCAAAGAGAACTGCCTCACTATAGCAAGAGCTATAATTGGATCAAGGCTAGATTACTGCAATGGCATCCTGGCTGGCACCTCTGGAAAAAACATCAGAAAACTTCAAACCATACAGAATGACGCCCTTTGTGAAGCCACTGGCATATCTAAAAGGGAACATATCTCTGCCACCAGGAAACAAGTTCACTGGCTCCCCATCAAGGAACGCATCACCTACAAAATTCTCACCTTTTCACACAAATGTCTCAACAACAAGGCACCCTTATATCTGTCCCAGAGATTTGCCAAACCCATCTCGGACAGGCCTACCAGATTGGCCTACTCTAACATGGTCACAGTTCGCACAATCTTCAGGTCTCGCGCAGGTGGCTCGAGCATCCCCTTCATTGCCACCTCTCAATGGAAGGCACTACCCGCAAACGTAAGGAGCATTGAGTCATACACAGCTTTCAGGAAGGCCGTCAAAACCTGGCTTTTCGTATAAATTGCCCCTGGTCTTAGTTGGCCACTGGCTCACTGCAAATTGCTTTCCAGTACTGTTACATTACTGTATATGTTGTTCGCTATTTCTCCTACACATGTAATCAGTCTCATGCTCTTTATGACAGGCTTGGCTCCCTGTAACCCTTGAGCGATCCTCCATAAAACTGTAACTAAGTCATTTGCTTACAACAGCGCCTCGATGCCTATGGGCTGCAGTGCGCTTTACAAATTCAAAAAATAAAATAAAGGCGCTGGAAATCAAACACTATTAACTTGTAAGTCATGTACATGAACTGAACCATTCCTAAGGCAGTGATTTTATTTTTGGCAGTATCAGGGATTCACATCCGAGAAGGATTCTTTAGAGCTGCATAGGTAGCTCAGTAGGTTTAGTGAATGTTGTTGAGATGATATATAGTCAATGGTTAAAAACTAGGGATAGTTGAGCATTCGAATTATTGACTTTAATGAAGCATTCGAGTCCAGAGCAGAGGGCTCTATTGTTCAGGAGGTGATCTCCACCAAAGTAAGTGTTCCCGATCCAAAGCCGAGGGCCTCTAATGAGGAAGAAGGTCACCTTGCACACACTAGAGCCCTCTGCCTTCTGGTAAGGGCTTTAACACCATTACTGTGCAGGGGGAATAAAGGGAAGCCTCGCCTGAGACTGACTGTGTGACACAGCTTGTCCATGTCTCTTTGACCACTGCCAGTGTGAAAACATCACAACGGGAAGCTTGAAATGCAGCCTTTACAGGTGATTAGTGCCCCCATTTCAAGCTTCCTGATTGGGTAGAGCACTGGAAGCTTTCAGAAGACCAAAGGAAAGCATGAGCTCAAGGTTTCTACTGTGGTTAGTGTCTGGAAACCACACTTTCTGATTGTATAAATAGAGGAAAATATCTTTTAATAATGGTTTGACTCTTTCAAATAATGTTGAAATACATTTGAATCAGTTGAGCCCCTGTTAAGTCTGACTCTTGATTGGATTAGCACCAAGCCTCAAAATGCCCAATTTACCAAGTTCATGGTTAGAATTGATTCAACTGAATTCGATCAATAAGCAGGCATTGGTTCAAATCAAATTGAATCGATTGCACCTGATTAAATGCACCCTAATTGATTAATAGTCTAATAAACCAGATACAAACGATAGAAAGTCAAATTAAATGAAAACATACACATGGGACAAAAGTTCCAGCTGGGTGGAGAGCAAACGTACTCTTGTCTACTAAAACTTCTGAAATTGATGGGAACATGTTTTACATCATTGCAAGTTCCAGCTCCAAATGACTAGAGAAACTAATTTGAACGCCCATTGTCCAGACAGGTCTGAACTAGATTCAAGAGGGTTTGTCCATCTTTATTAAGAAGCACTGGCTCATGGTTTTACCATCACCTTTGTCTTCTCTCATTTATCATTTCAAAGCAAAGTTGAGCCATCTTGCAAGATATTCAATGTAGGGTTTGGGTGTGCTGAAGGACCTTCAAATAAAGCCAAGTCTCAAGCTTGCCCAAAGTTGCAGTGCTAGAGGAAGATCTTTGGGGAGATGAGCCGCTTCCTTGTAACAGGGAGTGGAGCAAACAGCTTCAAGAGAGGCAAATAAAAATGCTGATGAAAAGAAATATGATTATGTTGAGGAACAGGAAAACTCCTAGACCTGTGAATAGTCAGGAAAGAGGATTTCTCCGTTACATGGTTATAAACTCAATTCTTTGAATATTGAAGGAGAGCTGGCTATCATTCTGATATAATGTTAAGGAAACCCACCTGCACAACAAAGGGCAACTTAATTGTTTAGATGGAAAACATCCATTGATTGGCCCTGGCCATGGACTGGAAACTATGTACCCCTGGGGACTGAGCTCAGCCGCGAACACACTGAAAATGTGTACAATTCTGTAGGCCTTTGCTGGGAAGGCTTTGGTCCTCTCTAGTGCCGGCACAGATACCGAGTATCTTCTAGGTGGAAGCATGGTAGCAACTTAATTAGGGGGCATGGCCAGCTGTCCTACTGCAGGCCACTGTGCTATCCACTCAGCAAGGTGTGAGATCTGCATACGTTGCATGTACGCTGTTGTGCACGAAGAGCTGAAGCGAGAAGGGTAACTCTTGGCCCCCTTCTCTGCTTGTACATTGATCTTGGTATAAAAAAGTGAGGCTGGCAGGACTCTTACAGGAATCCTTCAGGTAACTGGATGGAATAATGATAAAGATCGGATTTGGTGTGTACTGTATGGAATGCATCTGTACCCGGCAAGCAAGTATGAATAACCTGCTCCCACAAGACTCACTCTGAAGTACATTGGGCTGTCTGGAATAGCCAATCAGAGGTCAGAGTCCCGTGCGAGCCCCTATAGCACCAGGTCCCCTATGTGAGTGGGTTGTTGACCCCTCCCCCCATAGAAAGAAAAAGGATTTGGCTATTATGAAAGGGCAGACAGATGGTGAGTTGCTAAATCTCCAGGCTACTAGCCAGCAGACGGTAGATGCCACATGTGTGTCACTCTGACCGTTTCATTGTGCCAACGGGCAAATAATGCACTGAGGGGGGCAACCTTCTCAGCGTGCCTCTGGTCACAATGTTAGGACAAGAGGAGTCTAAGCCAGTGATTTGAGCATGTCACTAGGCAACCATCTCCGGATTTCCTGTTACCTGGTCTAATGCCCACATTTCTGGCTTTGACTCCACTTTGCTTGACATGGTGACGAGAGGCACGCTGAGAAGGTTGCAGGCTAGTGTGGTCAAAAACCATTTCCAGATTACCTGGTGGCACTCTGTTGCGACATGTGGGTGGCAATTTGTAGGCATACGATTTTACTTAGTAAGGTAGGCTGGTAAGCTCTCCAATCACGTGGCCAGAAATACTAGCATACTTCAAAGCTAGTGAGCCAGCCATTGGCACAACTGTGAAGGTCGTTGCCCCCCCCCCCAGAAAACTCTTGGAGACGTAAGTCTCAAGGTCAAAAGAAGCTGATCAACTGGCAATGACCTTGTGGAGTTATGGGTCCATTACCAGAGCTTGGAGTGTCAGTCTCCTGATTGCTGAGGCCTCCTGTAACTGACCTGTGTGGAGGCTTCACATTTAAATCCACTGGAATCCACTTGGACCTGGAAACCCTGTGTGTGCCATTTCCTTTAAGAAGGGAAGAATTTAGGATTTCAAACGTGAGACCTGAAAAACACTGTCCTTCTGTCTGGCGATGGGGGTGAGCAGATCAAATGGTGCTGGAAAGCACTGCTGCACCACTTTGTGGGTGCACAGGAAGCATTGCCTGGCTCCATCCCATGGAAGATGAAGAACCTATGAGTAGCATTACCCTGGAAAGAAAGCCAGTGACCTCAAGACTGTGTGCAAGACAAGAACAAGCATCAACGCAGCAGCATGTTGCTGCACTTCAAGCCTTACCTTGAGGCTACAGAGATCAATGATGTTAAAGGGCAATGTACAATGTGCATGCCAGATCCAGCTCTTTGCTGGGAGCACAAATCATAATGGAACGGGTGCCTCTGCATTCACACCCAGTGCCACAACCTCCGCCACAATCTGCCTGATGCTGCTTCCAGCGAGCCCAGGCGACATCCACTGACCTGTACTGGCAGAGTAGGGAAGACCTGGGAGCAAAGAGAGCTACACGGGGCAAATCAATGGGATGTGACACAGGGCAGTTGTAGGGACAATGTGAGGGCCCTGAGGCAATTCAGAGGGCAAGGAGACACGATATCGGGCTATTGTTGTGATGAGAGTGACATGGGTGATTCAGAGGCAATGAGATACGACATGCAGCAATTCTGGCCACAATATAGATGCTGTCTTGTCAATGTGCTTAACAGTGGCACTGCAGGCATAATATTAATGTGGTTGGCTTTACCGTTTCATGGGACAATGCAGCTGTTCCTAGATTGCCCCCACAGAATTGTGGTGCCTATTCAAAACAATGCCATGCCAGTGTTGTCCCGGTAAAACACATGATCATGCTAGCATGAACATAGGTTTTACTGTGGTAACATTGCCATAGCTTTGTTTAGACTGCTGTCACATCTATATTTGGGCAATGTATTTGAGAGCAGGTTAATACATTTTACTTAGGAAACAATGCCATGTTTCCTCAGCCACGTGGGTTAGTAAACCTATGCATACTTAGGTGCCAGGAGCAAGCCCAGCACTTGGTTACAAAAAGAAAATGGCGCAAGCACCGATTTAGCTACTCCATCAAGGTACATCATTTTCTGTAAAAAAAAGACGATATAGTCAGGTGGGAGGGATGGCAATTATAAGTAAGAAGGAACTTGGACTTTTTGAATCCAGTATCGAGTACACAGGCTGTGAAATTCTTCATGTAAAAATTACTCCGACTAGTAATACCTGGGTGCATTTTGTCCTAATTTACCGCCCAAACATCTGACATGCCGTCCTCTAGCCCCATTGAATCGACCTAAAACTTCCACCATTTTCTAGGGAATTTAAAACGATGGAAAGGAGACTTAAAGGATAAAGATGCCCTTGAACTGGAACTTCAATTGGATAACAAAGAACCTACACACATAAAGGGACCTACTTTGGACTGGGTGTAACGTGTAACATTTACATAAGTGACATCAGATCACTCCATTCTAGACTGTACTGGGAGCCTTCCAGAGACGACTGGTCCTGAACCTGCCCCTACAAAAAAAGTCGTAAGCAGAAACTTTAACAAGCTGAAGGCTATAGACTTAGAAATCTGCCTCAAGTCTATCATAACATCTTCTTCTGATGTGGATCACCCATGTCAATTAGTAGAAGCTTATTCGCAGCACTTTTCCACATTACTGGACAAAAATAGGCCTCTGAGACCTCTATCAGTCCGGGGTCGTCCAAATCAGCAAAACTGGGTTACCCCCTGAACTAAGCTTTCTAAAGAAAGAGAAAAGACAGGCTGAACGTACTTGGGGCAAAGGTAAAACAGCAGGAAACAGAGAGAGATGGAAATGCTGGCAAAAAATCTATAAAGCTAGAATCTTAGACACAAAAAAACATTTCTGGGATGAGCAAAAAATAAGGCAGGCAACTGCACCAGGAAGCTGTTCGAAATGTACAGGAATTGAGGAAAAACCAATGTCCCTAACCCAGTCTTTTGCTCCAGAGACAATAGACTGTGAAAATGTTCAAAAAGCGTTCCAGGATAAAGTCGTATTGGCACGCGATAAGATTCAAAGCTGGCAGAGTAAGGTAGCAATATCACCCGAACAAGACCCCCTGGCTAACTTCAGGAAGGAAGGCATACGCCCAGGTTTCCTCTTTCAGCCCATCACTATTAAAAAAATGGAAGCAATTGTATCCAAATTAAGACCCACTTCTTGCCCTGGAGACATACTACCATCTAAAATAGTTTTAGCCAACGAGAAACTTTTTGCCCCTTTCTTGACTAGATTTGTCAATGCCTCCTTTACACATAACATTGTACCAACAGCTGGTAAGGAAGTGGCAGTCACCCCACTGGTAAAGAAACACATTCTAAATCCTAAGGATCCGGGAAACTTGAGACCAATTACAAACACACCATTGCTATTGAAAATCTTAGATAAAGTCGCTGCCTTACAATTGCAGTCCCATTTTGAGGCATCAGCGATTTTTCACCCTAAACAGTCAGGTTTTAGGAGCTATCACGGGACAGAAAGTACCTTGATTAATGTACAATCCCAGATGCTGTAAAGGGTGGAGGAACGCAAAAATGGGCTGTTGATCCTTGTGGGCCTCTCAGCTGCTTTTGATTTGCTGGACCACCACCACTTGTTCAGAGCATTAGCATCTACAGGTAACTGTACAGGGATGCCATTGAGTGGATAGAATCCTTCCTGAGTGAGAGATGCTCTAAAATGTGTTGGGGAAGTGCTCGCTCCAAGTCAGTCCCTATCAAATACGGAGTTCCTCGGGGGGGAGTGCATCTGACCAGCCCATTTTAATATATATTTCTAGAACCACTATGTGAATAACTGGAAACATAGGGCATACATTTCACCAACTATGCCGATGACTTCCAGCGGATAATGGACCTCTGTGGAGATTACTTGACCGACTTCGCCAACCTCAATTCCATTTACTCACATATCTGAGAATGGATGGTTAAAAACTAGATGTGCCTCAATTTATCAAAAACGGATCTTTGGCATAAAATAAGCAAGGGACAAACTAAGCATAGCATACTTTGAAGTAGACAGCGGCCTCATCTCACTGGCGGAAAAAGTCAAGACCCTGGGCACAGTGGTGGAAGCAGCATGGGGCTCCGATGCACATGTCAACAATGTCATTAAAAACCCTCAATAGCACCTTAAAGTGTTGCATCAAATAAATCAAATAAATCCCCTGGTCTCATGTATGAATTGTGAAACTCTGGTCAGAGCAATTATCATGACTCGCCTGGACTATTACAACGCTCTTCTTGGTGGGGCTAGTAAGGAGAATGTACGTAGACTCCAGATAATTCAAAATAACGCAGTCAAAGTAATACACAAGATCCCCAGGAAAAAGCATGTTACCAGCTATCGAAGGGACCGCCACTGGCGGCCCGTTGAAAAAAGGAATCAACATAAAATCATCTCCCTGACCCATAAATGCCTATATGGCAAGGCCCCGGAATGTCTAATAGATTCGCTAACTAGGCACAAACCAAGCGCAACATTATGATCCAGCACAGCACACCTACTCACAGCTGCTATGGCATGGAACGCCCTCTGGAGAGCCTTTGTAAGGAGGAAATGCTGAATGTTTTCAGGAAAAAGCTAAAAACGGAACTGTTTAGTTAGTCCTCCTGCGAGGAATTCAACCATCTGCATGAGGAGTGTGCGCTTGCCTGGGCTTTTTTTAAATGTTTTTTTAGGAAATGGAATGATAGGAGATCAACCTCTGACAATGTGTGGGGCTAATCCACACACATTTTCTTTTTTTTTTAATAACTTATTTTATTGATTTTTAAACAAATAAATTCATAACATATAGCAATTCATACTCCTTCGTAATTCATTCCCCTTTTCTTTTCCCAGTGCATCTTTTAATTTCATAAAACATATCAGATATTCCCAAAGTTCATTATTCAACCACAATTGACGAAAGGAAGAATTAATTAATTGGCAAAAAGTATTGAAAGAGAAGGGATACGACCAGGAGAAAAGAAAAAGGAGAAAGGGAGAAAAAAAACCAAAAAAAAATAAACCCATATGCTCTATGTGCGAAATATAATCCAAAAATGGGCTCCGAGTTTCCATAAACTTTGGGAGTTTTCCCTCCGGCATAGCTATTAGTTTTCCTAGGCCTTGTAGATCCCATACTTTTCCAGCCAACTTTATTTATTCAATGGAGAAGAAACAGAAAGAAGGAAAGAAAGAAGATACCCTCTTTTCAGGCGTTATCTTAGGCCAGTGGTATGTCTTAGTGCAAGTCAATTATTGTGGCCCAATCTCCATTTTAGGAATTACAATTTTGGTATAGCTTCAGAAAATAACTTAACCGTAACTGCAACCGTACAACCCCTCCCCTAACCCCCTCTCCCCTCCCAGTTCCCATTGGCATGGATCAGTTCCTCTGACGTCGGTAAGAGTCGTTGTGTTCTGAGTGGGGGACCACTGCGTAGCATCGCAGCTCCTGTGCTTAGTTTGTCCATCTTCAGTTGTGAATTGCTCTCAGCAGGTTTGGCCTGAAGAAGTATGCTTCTCTGTCTCTAACATAGTCGAAGAAGGGCTCCCAGATAGCTCTGAATTTTAGGTACTTGCCGTCTCTCAGGGCCCCCACCTTCTCCATGGCCATTACATTCCATGACTTTACCCACCAACATGCTGTTATTGGGCCTTCAGGGTTTTTCCATGCCTGTGCCAGAGTCATCTTAGCTGCCATTAGCAGGTGGGTAATGAGCGTAGCGTTGTTACCTGTTGCCGCATATATGTCTTCCACTGTTGTGCCCAAGAGTATAGTTTTGGGTGCTGCTGGCAGCTGCTTCCCTGTGATATCTTTTATATGGCCCAGGATTTCCTTCCAGTACATTGCCGCCTTCGGGCAGCACCACCACATGTGGTATAGATCTCCATTGCCTCCACAGTTTCTCCAGCATGTGGGAGGGTAATCGGGGTTCATTTTGTGCAGCCTGTGGGGGGGTCAAGTACCACCTAAAGCAAATCTTGTGTGCAGTTTCTCTAACCGCTGTGCATGTGGAGGCTTTTCGTGCTCTTGTCCATATTTGGGACCATTCCTCCTCAGAGATGGGTTCGCCTATGTCTTTCGCCCAGTTATCCAAATATGGGAAGGTGTCACTCAACTGAGCTTTGTCAAGCAACTTGTATAGTTCATCCCCGCTTCATCCCCTTCATGTAGCGTTAGTTCCAGCCCTACTGGTTCCCTTGTAGCTGCTTTCTGGATTTTTTGCTCGCCTAACAACAAACACATAGTCCAGTGTACTCTTGGAGACACAGCCTACATGCGCAGTCCTCCCTGTCACATTTATTTGACAGGTGACAGCGAGGGTTGCATGAAGAAGGGCAGCACCTTCCTCCTCCCATGGCAAGCCTAATTAAATATCAAAGGCTCCATGGATCCGCCCTGTTCTGTTGTCAATTGTCTAAGTTCTGTGTGGTGGCAGCGCATACTGATGAGAGTTAATTGAAGCAGGCCTGTGAATAGGCCTGGCCACAGAACTTAAGAATGTGCAGGAAAACTAACACCTCTTTGATATGCCTTGAAGCTAGCTCCCACCCCCTGCACAAAGGGCAGTGAATGCCATGTCTGGGACAACTGTATACTGTAGGCAAACTCTCTTTCAGAGGGACGAAGTATGGGATTTGAGGGAGACAGAAGTATGTTCTCACCACAAACGTCAAGGGAGATCTGTGCTTTAATCAAGAGCCACAGAGGGCTTAGTTAACCAGAGAGACATTTTGATCTACAACAGACAGGAAGATGGGTGGGACTTAGGAATACATGTTGTCACCTCTTACCTTTCCTGTTGCAAAGCACTCTGGTGCTGACCTCACGCATAACAGAAGATTGTTGGTGGGGACAACAGATCCGTTCCTTAAGGTAGGCTTAGCCTGCACCAATCACTGGGGCCCATTTGGCTTTAAAAGAGGGCTGAGCCCCTCACTTAGCAGATCATCTGACAACTTTGAAAGGAGTTAGAAGAAGGACTCATATGGACCCTGGCTGAAGGTACAGTCTGTCTTACAGCTTCCATCAGTGAAGGAAAGCCAAGATTTCCAAGAGGGAAGCAAAATCCCTCCCCTAAACATCTCCCGGGGAAAATAGGGAGATACCGGACTCAGAGAACCCATCCAGCAGCTCTACAACCGGTACCCAGCCAGCCCACAAGGCGCCCTGCTAGGTTCTGCAGCAAACTTCCTAGCTGGGAAGTGCCAGAGAGTCTCTGAACAAAGGACAAGTCCAGTGCCTGCAAACACTCTCCTCAGCTTTGGGCCAGTCACCTTGAAAGAACACCAGGCGCACTGCAAAGAAGATAGGAGGAGTGCCACACAAGTATCAACCAGAGTCCATCTTTTAAGGACATTTTCAAGGCAGTCGAGCCCTCGAACCCCGACCGGCTGCACCACTGACTGTTGTTACACTGAAGTCACTAAAGCCGCCAACCAGCACAGAGACAGCGATTGTTAATCTCAAGCCGCTGTGTAGGCCAGCCTGCAGCCATCCATCCAGCCTCGCTTGCCAAACTACCTGCTGCTTGATACCCACAGCTGTCTCCCATTAAAGCGATTTGAATTAAAATGCTATATAAATAAAATAAATACAAATACAAATCTTGAACTCTGTTGCAGAAGCTGCAAAGTGTCCTGGAACTGACTCAACGCTGTCGAGCATCAAGAACATCTCAAGCACCAAGTACTTTGTAGTTCTGTCCCCCTGGTACTTCTCCGAAGGCCCCTAGTGACACTTGCTACCCCTTGCTCCCTTGGCACTGAAACCAAATAACCTTGAACAGGTAACACTGATTGCTTTACCGACTCATGTCAGTATCCAGAGTGCATCCCTTTTCTTCGTGAAACTGTCTGTCCTCTGGGTTCCTTTGCAGGGTTGGTTGTATTTTGTAGTGTGTTAGAACTGTCTGTTGTATTAATAATAAAGTAGATATTTTTATAAAACCTTGTTTGGACAGCCCATTTTATCATTGTGTAATAATTGTATGTTTGTTGTATTGCAGCTAACCAACGATCCACCACCTTGCAGAGATAAGCCTGCCATTCCATCTGCGCTACCAAAAATCGGACAAGGGGGTTTATAATTCACTTTCATTCCAATCTGTTCGGATCCCTTCTGGTGTACGAGAGGTGTTGGCTGATTGATATTTTAGAAACCGATTTTCATCTCTGGACCACTGGTGCCCCGGAAGTTGATTCCTCTCACCTCCTGGCCCTGATTTTTCTGTCTTGTCTCTGATTCGTCCTTGAGTAAATGTTGCACCCTGATGCCTGTGGGCTATGGCGAAATTAGCAATAATTGAAGAATAATAATAAGATGCCTGAAGTGGTTGGCTGAGGGTCCCTTGTATACACAGCCATGCCCCCTTTCACCTTGAAAGTCTACTACGTGCATTGGAGACACGTCCATAAAATTCTATGGGTGGGAAGACGCGACAGTAAAGTACCTTTGTATCTCTGTGCCAAAGGGTTTTCATAAATGTCCCCTGAGTGTTTTTTTTTCTTTCTCATCTTTCAGCCTAAATGTTTTCTCATTATATGCATTTTTGTGACAATTGTTATATGTTTCAAATGATGTGTTTTGTATTGTAATATTTGTAAATATATAAATTTAAAAAAATGTCCCCTTTTGTGTTCACACTGGGGTACTTCAAGTGGCATTTATTCTACAGAACCTCTTACCCAGTGAACATGTGTTCATTACAAAACATTCTTAAATGCATGTTAACTGCCTTCCTTATAGTACTGGAACTGACTTCAGGGGTCAAACCGCTGAGACGTGGCTAATGCAGCCCAGTGACGTAGACAAAGCCTTGGAATGCCCTAGAATACTATTTTAAAGCAACATCATACTAATGGCGAACCCGACAACTGCATCTTCCACAACAGATTCGAGTGTGCTTTTAGAAAATGCACAATTTTAATAAAATTGACTTCCAACACTTTACATCAACTGTTTATTGTGCATTTTAACATATAGGGAAATTCGAAATTTTTGAATACAAAATGATTAAGTCGATATATATATCTTGAACATTTTGCAGCCGAAATGAAGGCATAGAAGACACTTTTGTCACCACCAATCACATCACCTAATTACACAAAGAGCCACTGGTGGTTGAGTGGCTCACCGCCTTACCTCCTCTTGCCCTGACTCCATTACAAAAACAGTCTGGGGCATCCGGTGATGGCACCTTCACAATCACAGGTGCCTCATCCTTTGGCTCCGTTAGATGAAACATTCCATTTCAAAACACTTTCACAAAAAGAACCGTTTTTTGTTGTAAGTTATGGCAGTTGTACGTGAAAGAATTCTTGCAGTTTGCCAATCAAAGGCACTACCTGCATCGCTGGCCATCTTACTGATCCCTCAAACATACTTCCATACTTCTGCTGGAGTTCTGGGAGAGAGAGCAGGCACTCTCTAGCTGGACCTAAAATAGCTCCATGTGTGCATTTGCGTACTATCTTACTATACGTAAGGGGGTCTGGCCTACACCAAGACAGCAGAATGGAGACTGCATTAGAGGATACTGAGGGTGTATGCTGGCGTCTATTCTTCAAATGTTGGGACTTGGAGATAATGAATGGGCGAACCCAGAGTGATAGACCAGGAAAGAGTACCTGGCATCAGGGATTGTACCAGAGTACAATCGACTATATTTACACCAGTACCGAAGTGGCAAATAAGGTCCTCGATATGTCAGTAACCCAGAGCCCTTGGAGTGATCATAATCCGCTTATTTTGACCATAGAAACTATTCTTTCCATTCCTCAGAATATCCATAGCGGTGAATTAATTGTAAACTATCCAGCAAACCGAATTATCTGGTCTGACAATAATATTATTAAGGCCTCTAGGGTTACTGACCAGTGGAACTTAGACTATGCAACAAAACTAGGTGCCATGTCGCCCGATGAAAATGAAAACTGGATAACCAGTTTCTCGGGGGAACATGCGATATGCAGACGCCCATTGGCACTGAAGGAAATGTCCTCGAATCCCCCATTTGATAAGATAATTCGCAATGCAAAACGTAAACTTAGGGGAGATATAAGGAAACTCAGAACCACTAACCATTCTTTAAATCTAATTGCCCTCAATACTCGAAAATTAAAAAATAAATACCATACGTGGTTAAAACACTATAAAAAAAATCTGAAATTGGGCAACTGGTGTAAAACAGTAAGTGTGCTTTGCTCCAGAAATTCCCGTAATATATGGGCAATCCTAGGGGGAGCAAAGAGTAAAGGGAGAATCCCAATGCTGAACCCAATAGGTGCCCAGGAATGGGTTTCCTTTCTTGAAATGCGTAATGGAAGTGGCGCTGGGTTCGAAGAGTCATCTGGTTATATCTCCCTAATACCTTCCCCCTTTACAGTCACTATTAATGATCTATTAAGTAACATCAAAAACTTAAAAGCTTCTCGTGCCCCGGGACCCAATGGACTTTCCAACGCAGTCTTAAAGAGTAATCCCCTATTTTGGGCACACTTAATGAAGTTACTGTTTGAGAAAGTCTTAGCTGACGGTAGAGTGCCGACCACATGGCAAAGGGCCATTCTGATACCAGTTTTTAAAAAGGGTAACAGACTGGACCCTTCTAATTATCGACTCCTCTCAATGCTAGATAGCACTGGAAAATTATTTGCTTCGTTCCTACTAAAAAAGCTACAAGCATGGGTGGAAAAAACGGGGATCTTAGACCATTTTCAGAGTGGCTTTAGACCTGGTTACTCAACGTCACACAATTTGTTAGTCATGGATTCATTTAGGAACAAGGCATTACAGCCCAATAGTCCACCTTTATATGCTCTTTATGTCGACTTTAGGGCAGCTTTCGACACAGTCAATAGAGCTCTACTCTGGCACAAACTTAAAAGTTGGTCTTGTCCTCCAGCTCTCATTTACTATTTAGAGCTACTTCCCACAAACACCTTGGTACAGCTACGCTTAGATAATACAGGTAATTTAACACGCCCAGTTACACAGTTAAGGGGTGTTAAGCAGGGCTGCATTACTGCTCCCCTGCTTTACAACCTCTTTGTCTCAGACATACCTGAATACCTTCGGGGCATACAGAATTGTCCTCCATAAGTGGGTAAGACCCAGTGTACCATCTTGGCCTACGCCGACGATGTTGTGATTTTTTATCACACATTCAGTGGACTTCAGTGATCAGCGGTTAGGCTGTGGCAATACGCAGAGGCGAATGAATTGACCATCAATCAGAATAAAATCGAAGTACTTCTATACACTGCAGGTAAAGTTGCACGCCCCACTATGTATGTTGGCAGGCTTGAAATTAATTACACAAACTCCTATAAATATCTAGGAGTGGAGTTTGATAATAGAGGTAACTATACACTCTGTATCCAGGCAAGAAAGATAAAAGCAGCTCAACTTACAGCTTTAATATGTAGGTTTACCCAGGATCAGAGTGGCTATTCAATCTGGGGTGCAAGACAACTTTATGTGCAGTGTTTCCTACCTATGGTCACCTATGGGCTAGAATCATTGACTAACATGCATCTAGACTGGCTTCAGCTCTTGGAGGGGAAATTCTGGAGACGTATACTTGGTCTCCCCCAATGCATCCCGGTGGCAATATTACGTTTAGAACTAGGGCTTCTTTCCCTTAAATCTGTTGTATTGCGTAAGAGAGCTGAGCTTTACATTAAGATTAAGAACAATCCAACTAACCCCTTATTGAAATGTGTAAAAGATCATATGGGAGGCTGTAAACAGTTTAAATTGGAGCAAGATATGTTGGCGCTGAGTGAGGGAAGCGGCTGGTCCCCGTGTTGGGGCCAAGATAACCAAAAGATGTATTACTGCCTGCAGAAGTCCATCGCACTTTGGGACTGGCAGGAGAATTATGTGCATTTGGCTACCCTGAAAAGTTATAGTTTTGTGACTTATGTCCTCTATACTTTCAAGAAGAGTCAATTATATCTCAATCTCTGCCCTTCCCCGGCGTTGAGACGTTTCATCTTGCTCCTGCGCATCAATTATCTACCCACATTAGTAAATAGACCTTGGGTTCATGTGTCTCGACAATCTATAAAAAACTGCAGAGTTTGTGGTATTTCATCCAACTCTGAAACAGCAAGACATGTGTTAACACAGTGCCCATCGATGAGTCACCATTATTCCAAGTATTTCAGAACCTATGTACATAAAATGGATCATCTGGGATCTCATGAGTTCTGGAATTATTGTATTAACACTCTAAACTCTAGGCTCCATATCGCACTATTTAACATCTGGTTAATTGCCGAAAAACAAATGAGTAGTTGTGATCAGTAAGAGGTATCATTCTTCGCTCTGATCTTAATGACCTGACCTAAGATCTGATTAATTTGAACACCCCCTTCAGGGAAATTTGCTTATTAAGTGTTTTACTAAGGTTTTCTTCTGTCAATATACATATTAAGTATATGTATTTATACGAGAAAGTCCAATGAATTGATTGACATTTGATGTACTGATGTATTCATTATTAAGTAAGTATTCTAATTTCTTGTGCCTTCCTGTAAATTTGTGTTAAATGCGTAAAGTTTTAATTTTTTTAAAACTGTATCACATTACAATAAATAAATAAATAAATAACTAAGGGGGTCAGTGCGTCCATAAGATGCCTGTACTTCCGGGTTCCAGGATATACAAGGTATTTCTGACGTTGTCCAGGCCAAGAGCTTGAACTAGAAAATGTGTGCTTTTTACTCGCTTTCCTCGTGGCTGTAGTAAGGCGGAAGGCGATTATGATCTCCACTACCAGCAAAAAACCTAGAAAGCGCCCACGCTGCTATCTGCCTGTTCATGACCGCATGGTTTCCGTTGATACTGTGTGTCACGTGAAGCAAAGGGACGCTTCACACAAACAGAATGCAGGCAGAAGGCCAATTTTACTCCATAAACCTATAGATAGCCCAGCTCCAGCATCCTCGTAATGCTCAGCAGCTGCCTATGTTTACACTGACATTAACCTTTCTTACATGCACGGCTACTAGCCGTACTTACATAGTAAACTGCCCTGACAGGAGTCGAGGCACTTTACAAAGATTCCACAGCAGAAGTGCAATTACTCAACATAGGGGTCACGAGAGCCCCACGTGCAGGCTCTTTTTTGGTTCCATGTTCAAAGGTCAACCTCTCAAAATGGGACTGTACACAACTAGAGTGATGACGCTCAACTGTGCTTCAAATGCCCCAAATGACGACACGTTCAACCAAACCATTGTAAAACCCACCCTACAGCAAATAACCTTCGATTAAAGCCAATTTAAAAGTCAGCCTAAAATGAGCTGGTTTGTTTTAATGTTATTGAATCTATGCACTGCACTACTTTAAATAGAATAAAAGAACTTACGCCTCCATGGGTGGTCTGGGAACCAAAAGGGGACATGGAAATAATGTTCAAAAGTGGCCCCATATTACACATGTTCAGCAAGCCCAACCCCTTTCCTGTGAGATCATTTGGAAATAAAAGAGGTTACCACACAAAAGAGTCCTAGTGTGCAGAGGCCTACCATGAAATCTCCAGAGTTCCCTACTGGCCAGCCAACCCCTGGACACCTCTTCCTGTGCACTTCTCTCTTACTTTTTTGCACAGCTGCAAGAAACATGTGAATTTTTCCCAAAGTAACTCTCCCACGAAACCACCCTAGTGTCTCTAGTCCTTTGCCCAGTTCACGTTACGACATAGTCCATTGTCACTCTCTAAATTAAACACTAAACACCCGATTCATGGAATTGTCTGTGCAGAAAATAGGGACTTTGCGCGCCAAACCATGTGCGAAATCCCATTTGTCGATTCATGGAATCGACTTCACTGTACTTTTTCGTACTTTTCGGGGACTTCACGCAGGGTCGACATGTCACGGCGAGAGGCTGAGTGCCTTGCACGAGACCCAACACAGAGCATGGGAGTAGTTTGCGCAGAGGGCAGGGTAGGGGGCGGAACTTGGAAAATGAGGAAGAACAAGGGAAAATGTGGCCTTTATGAGGGGCGGCCCGTGGGCAGTCCATCGCTCGCCCACTATTGCATGGAACGATATGTGTTCATGGATCCGACCGCGCAAACTCTTTGTGGGGAAATGCCCATGCAAAGCCCTCATTCTATCCGATCCCTGAAGGCAGGCGTACAGACACTTGCGCATAGGATTCACTGTGCAGAGGTAAGATTAAGTGTCAGATTTAGGGGTGCGTGTACGCAGCCAGGGTTCCCCTCTAACTTAGGGGTGCACGTTTGCACTATAGTGGGGTGCAGGAATGGTTTACGGGGGCTCGCATGCAGATTTTCAGAGTTTTACCCGAGTTACGATAAATCATATGCATGTTGTCGGGGTGCCAGTAACGGTTATGGGGGACCCCAGCCAGGGTCCCCGAGATGCAGTCCTGCTTGTGGGGGTCCCCATGCACTGTTTAAAGGGTGCATGTATTTGCGCCTGCGGGAGCACGCAAAGGTAGCTGTTTCTGTCTGTTTTTGCTTTGCGTGGGGGCGTGTCAGGGCATTCCAGCAGCGACTTGCATATACAGTTACTTTGCATGAACAATTCCATGATTACGCAGAGCGTGCAGAAAGACCTCTGCGCTCAGAGACGTTCTCGGTGAACGGGCTTTGTGGAATCTCTGTGCACCTTTCCCTTAATCGGGCCCCAAGTCCTCTGTTCTTATTAATCCTTCCTAAATATAAGTATAACCTCCTCTTTTGTACTGGAACTGTTATGATTACAGCATAAGGACCTAAGTCCACAACCTCGGCTCCCCCGGTTCCCTGCCCTGGTTGATTTTAGACCCATTGCTGACAAATTGCCTGCTACCCACCCTGTAAGCTCCCTGCTCCCTTACATCTCTGCCTCCCTGGCTGTGTCCTACCACCCATGATTTGTAATGGTCTCTGTTTGTTCCCGAAGCTAGGTGGGCCAGTCCAGTCCGTCATCTCGGCCCTACCCGTCACATTGGGGGAGACCGCAGCAGTCCAGTCCAGATCGATGCCTCTGTGGGAGCCAGGTGAGCGTAACACTAGGTCTAGGCTCAATAAATACCCTAATAATAGAACAAAAAAATTATAATAATTAAAAAAACAATAATAAGGATTTAATGTACGGGTTGACCTATAATCTTGCTTGTGCTATAGACCTAGGATGTCAAATCAGATTGGCATTAATGTTAGTGATTGCGCTAATTTCCTAGCTACTGTGACCACCTGCTTTGGGAAGGGAATCAGATAGGCCCAGGTGTACTTTTCCCATGTTCTAGAGAGACTTGAATCAGGTTGCTGTGTGAAGAGCTGCAGGGCTAGAGAAAAGCCCTTAGCTCATTGCGTACCACACCCGACTGCGCAGTTCAGAAAGCGAACAAGACAAGGGGGCGCCCTGAAAGGTTGGAGGAAAGCCTCCAGCGCTTCGCTTTTCTTAGCTCATACAAGCTGTTCGCAGCCTCACTGGAGAATCAGACCAAACTAGGACAGGGATGAAGATCCCCTTTCTTCAGCGGCTGAAGGCTATTTTAGTTGGTTTGCAGTAGGACAAAATCAGGACATCAATTTTCGATACACCCATGGAAACAATTGCTCTGCACGAGCCAGTAGTCCATCCATGGGACTCCAATTTAGAACCTGAATCTGATAGATGGGGTGGCAGGGAGAATTGGTTTGGTTCATAGAGGTCTCCAATTCTCAAGTGGGCATTACAACTTGTTCATCAAAAAGTTCTTCTGTTTCCTATTCCTTCAACACAGCAACAACTACACTTTGTCACAAAGGAATACCCATAATCCTCTGCCCCAATTGCAGGCCAGGGCTCAAGGAGGCGACGCGGGGTGCGCGTCCGCAGGAAAGAAAGCCCCATTAAAAAAGGAAACATCCAGTGCAGAATGTGGATAATTGCAGTACATTTCCTCAGCCCAGTTACCCCTGGACGTAGACAGTGCTGGGACCGTCCATGATTGAGTTGCTATGGGTACTCCTTAGACCCTCTTGCCTTGAGTATAGAGAAAAGAAGGCTAGGAGAGCAGAGGGTGCAGTGGCTCTGGGCACATTGCCCAGAGGTCCCGTCATGGATACTCTTCCCTTATTCCTAGAGGATGATTATGATGACAGCGCAAAGCCCATTTTTATTGATGATGACCCCCTAGGCAAACCGGGCTAAGGACCCATCTGGATTATTTGATGCTAATCACAAGCCAATCATTTGACCGGAGTCCACGGCTCTTCCTAATTGTAGTGACCGAGTGTAATAAAGCGCAACTATTATTTGAGGTGAGGAGGAGCTTTTATTTAAGGCCCCCGGAAGGTGGAGCAGTCAGGAAGGGAATGAGGAAAAACGTTCCGTGGTGGAACGAACGGAGATGGGGGTTCTCCGTTCTGGAATGAGCAAGGTGTACATCAACATATGTACATATAACATCTCCTTTTCCGAAAAGAGAAAAAAAAACAAAAAAACGGGAAGGATGGGATGGATGGGGAAAAACAGGAAAAGTGGAGGGAAGGATGGGTGAACAATATAAAGATCAATAGTAAACAAATTCATTCTTGAAATTCTGGATGATGGTGCGGTTCCTTCTCGACAGACTTCTGGTGGTGGAGCTCTCATCATTGGAACGGTGCTCGCTGTGCCCTTTTGTGCCGACGTGTGGGTCTATGGAAGTACTGGGTCTGTAACTGTCAGTGATTGTTCTTTTCACCTCTCCTCTTGTCTGGTTACCAATGTGGTTGTTGTGGTTGTTTTTGGAAGTGCTTGCTCTGTGGTTGTCATTCGTTATTTTCACAAGATCATCGTGGGACCATTTCTTTCCATCCTCTAATGTGACTGACTTTCCATGGCAGCGCGCATTCTTTTGTGGGGATCTAAATTTTGACTCGCCCTTGAGTGTCTTTTTGGGTTCTCTGACACAGACCCAGTCACCTTCCTGCAGTGTCATTTCTCTTGTTCCATTCTTCTGGTCGTAGTAGTCTTTGTACTTCCCTTGTTTCTCTTTTATGTTTCTATGGATTTGTTCCATATCCACCTTCTGCTCTGTGTTTATTCTTGCCTCGCCAGTATCTAGGAAAATCCATGCTGGTCTCAGTTGGTTGGTTGCTGTTCTTCCACGCATCAAGGTGAATGGTTCTAAGTTGGTGGTGGAATGTGGCGTTGTTCTGTAGGCAAGCAGGGACTCCTTGAGGGTTTCCCTCCATGGCATGCCATTGGCTGTGGCTAGTTGGATGACTCTTTTTATTAGTCTGTTCATTCTCTCCACCAATCCATTGGACATTGGGTGGTAGAGCGATGTGGTGATGTGGTTGATGGATTTCTTCGTAAGAAATTAGTGGAATTCCGACAAAGTGAACTGGCACCCGTTGTCTGACACTATGTCTCTGGGGTCACCTTCCCTGTTGAATATTTCTGTAAGGAAGTCAATGACTTTTTTCGTGGTCGCGCTGTTCTCTACCACACCCCATTCGGTCCATTTGGATGTGTAGTCCACGATCACGATGATGAATATTTTTTCGGCTTCCAGATTTTCAAAAGGGCCCATGATGTCTATGGCCAGCTTTGACCATACGTGTTTGGGAGCTTCTACCAGCTGAAGAGGTGTTTTTCTTAAGATCTTCGATTTGTCGCTGGAAGCGCAGGCACCACAGTTTTTTACTGTTTCTTCTGCTTCCTTCCACATGTTAGGCCACCAGTAGTTGCTCCTTATCCTGTTCTTTGTCATACTCCTTCCCAGATGTCCTTCATGAGCTAGTTCAAGTAATTTTTTCCCGAGTGCGACAGCTGGAATAATTCTGTTACCTCTCAAGATAAGGTTGTCTTTAATGGATATTTCGTCTTTAAATGGTGTGAATTTTGCCAAGTCTTGCCCGACATGTTCCCAGTCATTCATTACGGCTTTTCTGATTTCTTGCTGCTCCGTGTCGGCTTTGGTGGTGTGTGTCCACTCCTTGGAGGGGATGTTAGAATGGATGGTGGCTATGATATCTTCATCTTGAACTTCATTTTCAGTGCCTGTTTTGTCTTGATTGGTGGTTAGTCTGGAAAGGCAATCTGCCACTTGGTTTAGTGGGCCTGGATTATAAAGAACTTGAAGATTATATTGCATCACATCCAGGAACCAGCGCCTTATTCTAGGGGATATCAAGTGCGGCGTTTTGGATTGAAGGATGTTGACAAGAGGCTTGTGATCAGTCTTTAAGAGGATGGGTAGACCCCAAATTAGATTTCTGAAGTGCTGTAGAGCCCACTTGACAGCCAAGGCTTCTCTCTCAATGGTAGAATAATTCAATTCTGCATCTCTGAGCACTCTCGATGCGAATGCGATGGTCACGATGTTGCCCTTCTGTTGTTGTTCTAGTACTGCAACAAGGCCGATCTTACTGGCATCCACTGACACTATTGTCTTGGCCTTGTAATCAAACATACTTAAAGCTGGAGCTTGGTTGATGTCAGACTTGAGACTCTCAAACTCTTTTTTGCAATCCATGGACCATTGAAATCTGCTACTTTTTTTCATGAGCTTCCTCATGTTCTCTGTCTTATTAGCGTAATTACTGACGAATTTGGAGTAGTACTCCGTCATTCCTAAAAAACTTTTCAACTGATCTTTGTTGGTGGGATCGGTCAGGTTCAATATTGTGTCTAGGAGTTTTTTCTTTGGACGGATGCCTCTGGCATCGATGGAATGGCCAAGATAGGAGACTTGATTGCATTTTATGTTGCATTTCTCTAACTTGAGAGTGAGTCCACTCTTTTGGATTATCCGTAGTACGCCCATCAGTTTGGCATCATGATCTTCCTCGGTTCTGGCTGATATAAGAATATCGTCTTGGAAGCACTGTACTCCATCAAGACCCCCAAAGAGATGTGACATGAGTCTCTGGAACACTGCCGCAGCCGAAGCAAGCCTGAACAGCATTCTATTGAACATGTAAGCTCCCAAAGGCGTGACAAAGGAAGTGAGGGCCTTCGAGTTGTCATCTAATGCAATTTGGTGGTATGCCGATGAGAGGTCCAAAGTGCTAAAAAAACTTGCCGGTTCCATGGTTGAAAGAAGTTCCGATATATTGGGAAGTGGGTGTCTGTCGACCCATATGTTTTTGTTCAGATCTCTTAGGTCAACGCACATGCGTATGGAATTGTCGGGTTTCTTTACAAGGACGATGGGTGCAAGCCATTCAGAACTTTCTATGGGTTGTATTATGTTCTCATTGCACAAACGTGTGAGTTCATCTTTGAGTGCCGCCTTGGTCCCAAAAGGCACTCCACGCACCCGATGGACCACAGGGACAGCACCCTTTTTTAATATTATTCTGTGTTGGAAGCCCTTGAGTAACCCGATCTTATCACAGAACACCTTGGGAAATTGTTCGGCCAAGTTGCTTTTGATGTTGGTATCGTTTTTTAGCACACTCAGTATGGGGACATCTTCCCCGGGATGGATCCTCACTTGGAGAGCCGCTTGTTCTTCCCATCCTACTGTGGAAATCGATATAATATTGTGACCCCAATCGCATTGTTTAAATGTATGTTGGCCTACGCCAAGCTGTCTAAAAGGATACTGTATACATAGGTTCCGCGGCAAGGTCTTGACCTTAAAGAATCGTGTAAGCCGCCATCTTAGATTTAGCCGCCATTTTAGGTATTCTTGCAGTGTGGAAGTCACCCCGAATCACAAAATGGAGGCCGAATGACATTGCGAGTAAGACTTCGGCCATGGTGACCTCCGCACACGTGAATGAATAATATGTCCGCGGGCTACCTGTCCGGGTCATGAACTAAGACCCTGTCCTCTGTTTCACCTATGTGTAAATATGTAACTGTATCAGCGAAACTGATCTAACATATGTAAATTGAGTATTCGACCTGGCTACGAACCCTAGCCATGGTTCCAAGAATGGTTAACTTGAAAGAGGGCTGGCCAATGTAGTACAAACTGTATAAAAACCCGAGCATCCCGATGTTCGGTCTCTCCCACTTTCAATGCGAACCTTACGTTGAAGGTTCGTGTGACAGTCAGAGGGCCGAATAGCTATTCGCATGTCAATTGACTTTGATAACTTGGTAACTTTGTAACTTTGAAATAAAGCGCTTTGTATGGTCCTTTGTAACCTGTGTTGGAGTGTTTCCGTTTGGGCTTCCCGGCCTCATGTCAATTTCTCTGTTTCCACAGTTGGCGCCCGAATAGGGACCCTCAAGATTGATGCCAGATCATTGAAGGTTGACGCAGACTATCGAATCGGGATCGGACGGTGTGATTCTGCGGGTCCGACCGATCGAGACGCGATACCTCGGCAGCGCTGCACGATCCGATCCTTGGGTGATAGTCGTGCGGTCTGACACGGCATCTTGACGAGGGTCCAAATCCGAGGCGGGCAGATTTGCCGAAACCACTGAACGCAGGTAAAATTTGTTAGTTGAAGTCCTTTGTAAACCGTACGGTCCTCCTTAGGTTTGGTCAGGTGCAGTCGTGACCCGGCTCTTAATTTAACCCTGACAATTTGAATTTGGCGTATTGTATCTGCAGACACAATTATTGGACCAGGTAACACCAATTCTTTGAGAAATGCCTGGGAAATTGTCTAGCTGCTTTAGGGCTCTGTTCCGCAGCGATCGACAATCTTTGGAATTTAGCCGTCCGGCACCACAGGAGGGGTCGCCGGCGTGTACTATGTACTGTAAGTATGGCATTGGTAGTATTGTATTTAATGACATTTGGCACAGACAGACCTGAAATGCCTCCGAATTTCAGTGGCCAATCAATGGTAGTTTTGAGATCCCCCGTATTGAATACTTAGAGTCGATCTTGCTTAAAAAGAAGGCTAGGCCAGCAGCCTTCGATGTGTTACAAAATTGGAAAAAGGAAGCATTACAGCAGCTTAAAAGTAGGGATAAACATGCACGACGTCATAAAACAAATGCCGAAAAGGCATTGTTGTATGACAAGGAAAGACGATTAGATGAGACCCAGAAGATGGATAGAGCTTTCTCGCTTGGAGTCCAGAAAATTTACCCCTCTAAAGATTTTCATGTTTCCGAGGAGTTTATTGAGAAAATATTAAACGAACGGAGGCCTGATTCTTCAGCGCCACCTCCGTATGCTCCCGTTGTGGGTGCTTTACCCATTCCTGCTATTGCTCCTATCGCTATTCCTACTCCTCTTGCGCAGCCTACTGCCCCTAGTTCTTTGGTTGCCGCTCCTCTGTCTATTCCGTCCGTTACGTTTCCTCTTTCCCCTGCACCCTTGTTAGGTTCACCTATACTTTCGATTCCGGGGAGCCCTGTGTTCACTAAATCAGATCCCGGTGCAGGGTCTAAAATTGTCACTCGTAGTACTGTTCCTGCAGACAGGAAACAGGAACTATTTGCTTGGGCTAAACATTGCATGGAAAAAGGTGATCAAACTGATGTACTTTCAACATTATCTAATTTGCACGATTTTCCTGAGAAAAACGTTTTTATTGAAGGACTGGGGATTCATTTAGGTGTAATGTGGGGTAGACTGCAGACTTCGGATCTCCCGCAAGGGGTGAGAGATCTGAACGCTTTGGCACTCTCAAGGGATACCGAGCAGAAAGTATATGGGCATGTTGATAGATTGTTTGAGTTTAGAAGGGATTTTGAAAGGTTACAAAATGAGGATGATGAGGACGATAGGATATATATGCAGAAACGGTTCCTTTCGTGCCGAAGATCAGCACCTGAGGAAGTACGGATTTGTACTAGAGATGCGATTCGATGGATCTCGGATCCATCGATACCGCCGGATGAGGTATACAACACATATAGTCAATACACGGTGGAGATGCAAAGGAAGGTGATCCAAGTGATGGTACAGCACTTACAGGAAGAATGTATAAGGAGGAAGGTTGGTTGCCCCACAGAGTTATTAGGTATTTGTAAAAGAGCCTTTTCGCCCGACACTTCTACAGCTGCTTTAGCGCTCGATTTGGCCTTATTACTCAGTAAGCGGTCGGAGGTCCCTATATCTCAGTTGCCTATGAGAGAGGTCCCTCCGACCCTTGTCCCAAAAGTAGAAATCCCCGCCAACGCGGTGGCTGGTACTCCCGCGGTGGATATCCCTGCACATTACGTATCACAGTTTGTTCCGTCCCGTTCTCTCGACAGGAAGTGAACACGATTAGACAATCAGTCCCTGATATCAGGAAGAACCCAACAGGGTTTTACAAAGAAATAGAATCCGTTTTGCAGTCTTCTGTGTTCACCTTAAGTGACATGGATTTATTGTTTCCAGTGCTTTTACCTGTTGATATATGGAAACAGGTACGAACAATAGATGATGTGCCGGGGTTAGGGGATACATGGGTAAACCTAATTAGAATAGATGGGGAACGACCAGCTGGTGAGAAACCACCCCAGGTAATACTCACTTTACCCGATAGAATAGTTGCCAAATTAAAAACTATAATCCCAGAGAAAAGGATTATTTGGGACAAGCTTACGGCCTGTGTCCAAGGGAAAACTGAAGGTACTACTGAATTCTTTAACAGATTCGAACAGGTGTTCTCCGACTTTAGTGGACAGGATTTAGGTACAGAGTCGGGGAAGAGGTTGTTTGTGGATAAATTTGTGCGTGGACTGTTGCCCGACATCCAGTCACAAATTATGTCCTCAGAGAGCGCTTGGCAGGCAAAATCTCAGTCAGAGGTCTTGCATATGGCTCAGTATTACGAGAATCGGGTTAATAATGAAAAGGAGAAAATAGAGAAAAGAAGGGGTGACCTAAAAACTAAGGTATTGTTGCAGCAAATTGTTAGAAACCCCAGAGGAGGTACGACACAAACTAGAGGTCAGTACATCCCAAGAGGAAATACTCCTCCAAATTCTATAAATATTAATCAGTGTGCTTATTGCCGCCAGGAAGGTCACTGGCGAGCACAGTGCCCTGCCCTCCGTCAGAGGTCAGGAGGCACATTCGGAGGTATGGGTAGGCGACCACAGGGCCGCCCTGGAGCAGGGGGCCCTGATAGGGGCCAGCTTCCACAAGATCCCCAGCAACCTTTTTCACAGGAAAATCAGACTCCGAGTATGGACTCGAGAAATATATTTGATCACCCTTCCGCTGCCTACCTTTCTGAAGAGCTTCCCTTTGATGAAGTTCTGCCTTATTAGGATTGCCCGAAGCAGCGTTTGGAACCTCTACCTATTCCCGTTATTCAGAAGGGCCCCTATGTTGAACTATTGGTGGGGAATAGGAAACATCAGTTCTTGATCGACACTGGAGCACAGAAGTGCTCCATCGACCATTCTCGGGTTCCAAACATCCCCCTGTCAGGGCAAACAAATGTTTCTATAGGGTTCTCTGGTATACCAACTGTTTGTCCGGTTTCTGAGCCGGTATCCGTTTCTTTGGGTCCTTTTACAGACCAGTGCCCTTTTCTTCTTACTTCGAACTGTGGAGAAAACTTGCTGGGGTTGAATTTGTTGAAGAAACTGAATGCAGTGATCCATTGTTCCCTTGACGGAATAAGATTAACAGTTTCACCACAGCAACCCCTTAACTCCCAGTACTTGACCCGACCTCTACCTCCCGAATTTGACATTGTCCCAGAATGTTTGTGGGCAATAGACGACAATGATGTCGGGATATTGCACATCGACCCTGTTAAGATAGTATTGAAACATGGGGTTAAGCTACCGTGCATTCCGCAATATAAAATTTCGATTGAAGGTGAGCGCGCCCTGAAATGCATTGTCTCTGATTTTGTACATCGTGGAGTGATCGAAGAGATTACAGGTAGCTTATGTAATAGTCCGATCTTACCGGTATATAAGAAAGGCGACAATGCAATTCCGTACCGGTTTATTATAGATCTTCGTGCTATTAACAGGGTAGTGGCCCCACAATTTCCAATCGTGCCTGATGTAACAACAATATTGACAATGATTCCTGCTACGGCTACACACTTTAGTGTCGTGGATTTGAAAAATGCCTTCTTTAGTATTCCGATACATAAGGAGAGCAGGTATTTGTTTGCGTTCACCTTGGGGGGACGCTCATTTACATTCACAAGGGCACCTCAAGGGTATACTGAAAGTCCTAGTATTTATAGTAGAGCTTTAAAAGAGCAGCTCGATACCCTTGAATTGCCACCTACTTGCACGCTGCTTCAATATGTAGACGATTTGCTCCTGGCCGCAGACTCTGAGAAAGCTTGTAAGGAAGGCACTATATTGTTGCTTGTTCATTTAGCTGAGAATGGTCACAAAGCTTCTCTTAAGAAATTTCAATATTGTTGCCAGGAGGTCGCCTATTTAGGCTACCTCCTGTCAAAGGAGGGGAGAAGATTGACACCTGAACGAATCAAACACATTTCTGGCATGTCTGTCCCAAAAACGCAGAAGGAAGTCAGAGCCCTGATAGGGATGGCATCCTACTGTAGAATGTGGATCCCGAACTTCGCCCTAGTGGTAAAACCGATGTTGGCTTTGACGAAAAAGGGCATTTCTCTGCCACTGCCATGGGAATCGGAACATCAACGATCATTTGAGCTTCTCAAAGCCGCGCTGTGTTCAGCACCGGTTCTGGGTACACCAAATTACGATAAGGCCTTTGTGTTGTTTGTGCATGAATGTAATGGATGTGCTTTGTCTGTGTTAACGCAGGAACATGGAGGGAAGAATAGGCCGTGCGGCTATTATTCCTCCGCCCTCGATCCTGTTGCATGCGCTTTGCCGCGATGTCTGCGCGCTGTTGCTGCTGCCGCTGCGTCTGTAAAACAGAGTGAGGGGATGGTCCTAGGCCACGATTTGATTTTGATGGTACCTCACTCTGTTGATATTCTATTGAATAAAACTCAAACACAACACCTTACTTCTGCCCGGTTGACCAGGTATGAATTAGTTCTATTTGCTCCTCATATCCAAATTAAAAGGTGTTGTGTTCTCAATCCGGCCGAACTTTTGCCTCTCCCGCAAACTACAGCTTGCGGTGATGATGGATCACATGACTGCCTGTATGCCACCGAACAAGAAACGAAGGGCAGAATAGACCTCTCAGATACTCCTTTGGAGACTGCGGAAGGGGAGCTGTTTTGTGATGGCTCCTGCTTTAAACTTCCGAATGGCACATCTACAGCTGCTTATGCAGTTACTACTTTGAACAAGATTGTAGAAACTAAAAGGATTCTGCATAACTCTGCGCAGGCCGCAGAGATTATAGCGTTGACCCGTGCTTGTGAGCTCTCCCAAGGGCATAGAGTTAACACTTATACGGACAGTCAGTACGCCTTTGGGGTGGCTCACAATTTCGGAAAACTATGGTCGGAAAGAGGGTTTCTGACCTCACACGGGACCAAGATTCAGCATGGCCCCTTAATAGTACAACTACTCTCAGCACTCTCACTCCCTGAACAACTAGCGATCATGAAATGTGCAGCACATCGGAAGGTCATAGACGATGTGGGCAAGGGCAACGCTTTTGCAGATTCAATAGCTAGACAAACAGCCACAGACCTTAGCACAGACATGTATACCTCGAGGGAAGTGAGAGATGGTTGTATAATAGATGAAGGCATTGGGTCTGTGCGAGATATTCAGACTGATGCCTCTGTTGAAGAATCTAGGAAATGGGCTGAAGGCATGGGGAAATTGGATAACGAAGGGTGTTGGGTGGACGCATCTGACGGGAAATGGTTGCTTCCTGATTCTTATGTATTAGCAATGGTCACGATGGCACACGGTCCAACACACGTGTGTGCCCAGCAAATTGCGAAGATATTACAACAGGTTTGGGTGAATGACAAAATTTTGGAAACTGCGAAAAGATACGTTCAGAATTGTATGATTTGCCTGCAACACAATGTGGGTAAAGGGGCGGTGACTCCAAGGGGAAGTTTCGGGCCCCCCTCTGTCCCCTTTGAAATCATTCACCTTGATTTTATTGAAATGGAACGATGTAGTAACTTGAAATATGTTCTTGTTATCATTTGTGCTTTTAGCAAATGGGTCGAGGCTTTCCCTGTCAAAGATGCTACCGCCATGACGACCGCAAAGATCTTGGTAAAAGAGTTCTTTCCTCGATTTGGGCTCCCGAGGATAATCTGGTCGGACAATGGTGCCCACTTCATCGCAGCCGTAATGTTGCAAATATGTGTTGCCTTAGGAATAGAAAAGCGTTTTCATTCAGCTAGGCACCCTCAAAGTGCGGGGTTGGTAGAAAGACACAACGGTATTTTGAAAAACAAACTTGCAAAAACATGTGCCGATACTAAATTAAAATGGCCAGATGCTTTACCTATTGTACGGTTAGCCATGCGCACCACACCCCAGACTAGAACTGGGCTCTCTCCATTTGAGGTAGTGATGGGAAGGCCTGCTAATATTTGGGGTCTCCCTAAACCTAAAGCCCTGAGGGATGTGGAGAATGTATTGCTCATAGATTATTGTTATCAATTGACTAAAAACCTGTATTCCATTTACCACCAGGTGAATGCCGCCTTACCTGTACGGTTTACGGGCCCAGGACACAATATATTGGCAGGCAGCTGGATCCTGATAAAGGCCTACGAAAGGTCTTCCTGTCTCGCGCCTCGCTGGCGGGGACCCTATCAGGTTCTGTTGGTCACCAGGACGGCGGTACGGGTAGCAGGCAAGAAGAGTTGGGTACATGCAACACATGTAAAGAAGATCCCTCACCCGACGCCACACGTTACAGAAGAAACAGAACCCCTTGCTGATGCTACGATCTCTGACCTCGGAGTAGCAGGCAGCACTGTGAGTGTGTCGGAGAAGTTCTCTGAGCCCGAGGAGCTTGGGGAGCCGTCCATTTTGTCTCCACACTCTCTTGATCAATCACTTCCGGAAACTCTTGCTTCAAGTTCTGCGACTTCCGTCGCCACCGACGCGACGCTCCCCTTAGGGAGCGACGATACTTTGTTTTTGGATTCAGCAAACTTGGGTACCATCAGGTACAACCTTCGACCACGAAAGTAGAATCGCCGCACGAGTATCGTGCATCTGGAATAAAAAGAGGAGTGATTGAAATACTATTGTCTTTTCCTTTTTTCGAACAAAGAAAAGGAGGGTTCTGTTGGCTAGGGTTGAGAAGGACTAAGAAGTCGCGCGGCCGAAGTGCCGCCAGCAACTAACATTGGGGTCGTCGATCGGGATAACTATGACGCCTGCCGCCTTCACCGCTACTCCTTGTAATGAACTATTAGATAAGGAGGTGACCAATTCGAACAATGGACAATGTGCCTGGGCCCTGAAAACGTACTGTTGTGTTCTTGTTTTGATTATTATTAGTTTTGCAACTGCTGCCGTGGGACTTTGGTACTTTGAAGAAATTTATCCTATGAAGCCTTTATTACCGACCGAAATTGTACCAACTGTTTTAACTCCCTCTGTACACCTACACACTCTGTCCCCTAGGGACTCTCGGCATAGACAGAAATATCATAATAACACTCTGATGATAGTGATGAATGCTACGCATGCTATTTTTAATAAGAGTAATTGTTGGGTTTGTACTCATTTACCTCAGCATGGGAACAAGGGACTGGGATGGTATATACATCCCTTACCTCTAATGACTTCCTGCTATGCCTCTCTTAGAGCACTCTTCTTTGGCCGATGGAATGATAGCATCTCAGGGAACTTCGATGGCACTAATCTGAATGAGTTTGAGAAACGTGAATTGACTCCCCTGGGATGCTCGCTTTTCGCAAATAGGAGTAGACCAAATGTCGCTTCTATTAGGCCGTCTGATAAACTTTCTTTTCCTTTTCAAAATCTAGTTTCTTTCAAGATGGCTCCGATAGGCAATAAGGATGCCATGCCTCCTTCTTATTCTGTAAATCACAGTCCTGATTCTGTCCCTTTCTGTGTACAAAGAAATGGCACTAGGCCAATGGGGGATTTTGAGCCTTGTGTGAATATTGTAAATTTGACTGGGGAAAATAGGCCTTTGTATGTAGGGGGACCCGTTTATTTTGTTTGTGGAAATTTAGCTTTTCCCTGGTTGCCCAAGGATTGGCAGGGGACTTGTTATTTAGGGATCTTGTTACCAGGTGTATCTATAGCCAGTACCTTAGAGGTATCTAAGGCTCGCCCGCGACGAGATAATGATGGGGATACCCCTGGACAAGTATTCGGGGATATAGCCAAATCAGTAGTCCCCTTCTGGGGACAAATAGCAAATTCAGAAAACATTAGGGGATTAGCGAGGGTATTGGAGAAAACGATCAACCGGACCACGGACATACTCTACAATATGACCTTAGAGCAAAAGGCGATAAGATTGGTAGCACTTCAAAATCGAATGGCATTAGATGTCATTTTAGCTGAACGAGGTGGAGTATGTAAATTAGTAGGGTCCGCTTGCTGTGTTTTCGTACCAGATTCTTCACCAACCATATTTAAAGCAATTCAGAATTTACACACTCTTAGTTCTGAAGTTCATATCCCTGTAGGAGACTGGAACCTTAGTACTTGGTTTTGGGATTCTCTACGATCTTGGGGGTGGAAGGTGCTTTCTGTCATTTTAGGAATTTTAGGGATTATGTTATTTCTTTGTTGTTGTTTTCAATGCCTCCCGAGTATATGCGGAATGATGGGGGGTTGTTGTGCCCAGGTAATGAGCGCAATAGGGCGTAAAATATACGCCCCGAAGACAGTATCTAAAGAGTTCATGTTGCAAGAAGTTCTCATGAATAAATTTATGGCTATTGACATTTCAGATAATGATGCGGAACCTACGGATGATAATGCCTTTGTGTATTTTCAAAAGTATTAGGAAATTATGTTTTAGCACTTGGCATAGGCCAAAAGGAGGGTCTGTGGAAATCGATATAATATTGTGACCCCAATCGCATTGTTTAAATGTATGTTGGCCTACGCCAAGCTGTCTAAAAGGATACTGTATACATAGGTTCCGTGGCAAGGTCTTGACCTTAAAGAATCGTGTAAGCCGCCATCTTAGATTTAGCCGCCATTTTAGGTATTCTTGCAGTGTGGAAGTCACCCCGAATCACAAAATGGAGGCCGAATGACATTGCGAGTAAGACTTCGGCCATGGTGACCTCCGCACACGTGAATGAATAATATGTCCGCGGGCTACCTGTCCGGGTCGTGAACTAAGACCCTGTCCTCTGTTTCACCTATGTGTAAATATGTAACTGTATCATTGACACACATGTTAACCCATGGACCATTCGCCTCATGTAATGAAGTGACTGTGAGGATCTGCACCTGCGGATGCGTTTGATTGACGGATAGCATACTGTCTGGCGTTTGCTCATAATCTACTGTTTTCACTGACCCATATCTGTTGATGGCTGGTCTGCTGCCTTTGCCAGATCCATGTGGTCTCCCGCGGGTGTTTCGGCAGAGTTTGGCAAAGTGACCTAATTGACCACACTTGTAGCACACAACATTATTGGCAGGGCACATCCTCCCAGGAATATGGCGTTTGTACCATCCACACTTTTGACAACTCGTAGGATTTTGATTATCGTACACTGATGTCCCCCCCCTCCTGGTCCTTGAACTTCTCCCGATGCTTTGGGGGGCATTTTTTGCTTGGTGAGTTTTGTTAGTGCTGTGTCAAACTTCCTGGTGCCATCTCCACTTGCGCCGTCTGGCTCTGGGAGCGCCCTGAATATCCTGAGGCCTTCGGTTCCTAAACAGTTTAAGAGGGTCGCTTCCTTAAGGTCGTTGTTAAATTTACTTCCGCCAATTGCCCTGAGGTATATTTGGAAACTGTCCAGCCATTGCTCCCAGGGGCAACTTGGGGTTCCGGGGCAAGGAAGAAATTTGGTGGGGTGCGGCACATTCTGCATGTTTGGGGAATGGAAGTAACTGGATTCTGTTTTGCAGGGTTTGTAATGAGTACGATGTTAAAGCTTAGCTGAGAGTGATGTTCACTGCTTTATGAGATTGGAGTGTTGGGGTAGTGAAATTTTGCGGTTGTCAATTTCAATAGGTGGAAGAACTTTTTGTGGTTGTCACACACATCTTGTGTGCTTTTCCAGAATGGAAAAAACATTTTTTTTTAAAAGTATTGTGTACCTAGCACCAGTGGGGGCGCTGTAGGACACGGCCTTGCTCTGTATGACGCGGCCTTGAGGCGGCGACTGGAACAGCTGATGAGTTATGTAATGCCTCGTGCGGCCTGCGGGGCGTTATGATGAGTGGCCTTGTGGAGGTTGCCAGGATACGAAAAGCTACAGCTGGCCTGGGTAATATGGCCGCACGCAGGGCACGTTGCGAGGTCCTTTCCTCGAACGGCCGTTAGTTTGTACTCAAAGAATGCACTCTAACGCTGTTGGCATGCGTCAGTTTGTAAGTAATGAAAATAAATCTGTACCTTTTTCTGGCGATCTGGTACCTGGTGTCAGCCGGGTGGCATGCCGGATGGGCCCCCTCCCCACTGATGGCAATAATGGGGTGGCGGGGGCGGCGGCAGAAAGGGAACAAACTGCCGAGCCGTCGCTGTCGCCAGAGAGGGGCTGTGGCACCGGGAAAGGAGTTCCGGGGGCCAGGTGTCGAGGAAGGGGAAACCTCGTCGCCAATTGTAATAAAGCGCGACTATTATTTGAGGTGAGGAGGAGCTTTTATTTAAGGCCCCCGGAAGGTGGAGCAGTCAGGAAGGGAATGAGGAAAAACGTTCCGTAGTGGAACGAACGGAGATGGGGGTTCTCCGTTCTGGAATGAGCAAGGTGTACATCAACATATGTACCTATAACACCGAGGTCCTCTATCTACAAAGGGTGAGCATGCAGATATAATAAGAGGGAGGCAGAATGTCCCAGGCACCTTCGCCCATAAGCGTCTGCTCTTACTCCTCCTGTAGAACCCAAATCGCTGCTTTCTTGACATGTTATGGCAGAGATATCAAGAGAGGCATTGATAAAGCCTTTCAAGTTTTTCTGAACAGTCTTTAACACAACAGACCCATTGGAGAAGAGCATGAACTTGGCCAGAGAGGCCAATTTTACTGGTCCAAGAGGAAGGGACTAGCTTTGCCCAGATGGCATTGTACTTCTTGGGGGATGCCAATATGTCTATCTCGCATGAAGGTTGTAAAGATATAGATAGATTTGCGAA
Source organism: Ambystoma mexicanum (assembly GCF_040938575.1). Lineage (NCBI taxonomy): Eukaryota > Metazoa > Chordata > Amphibia > Caudata > Ambystomatidae > Ambystoma > Ambystoma mexicanum. Next base: position 1,425,324,288 of record NC_090931.1, on the reverse strand, counting down.
GTTTGGCCTGCGTCGGACCCAGACAGATTCATCAATGATAGCAACTACCTCTTAAGACTGTGTCATAACCAGATAGAGCTCTGAAAGTTATACTGTGTTGTACTCTGCACATCCAGAAAGTGCGCTCAAAGAATATTAGAAAGTTTAATGTGTAGCATTCTCCCGCTTTAGACTGTGTCACATCTAGATAGTACACTCAAAGATTATTATGTTGTACCCCTCCTCTTAAGACTGTGTCACATCCAGATAGTGCACCCAAAGACTACTGAAAGTCTAATGAGTGCTATTCTACTCTGACTGTGTCACAGCTAGATATTGTGCCCAGGAGATATTGGCCCTGTTATTTCCGGACCGCCCAACCTGTAATGAGGCCATTGTGTTGCATTCCATCATCTTACCCTATCTGAAATCTCGAAAGTTTACTGTGTTGTACTCTGCCTCTTAAGACTGTGTCACTTCTAGATAGTGTGCTGAAAGTTTACTGTGTTGTACTCTGCCTCTTAATACTTTTCACATCCAGAGAGAGCGCTGAAAGTTTTACTGAGTTGTACTCTGCCTCTTAAGACTGTGTCACATCCAGATAGTGCGCCCAAAGACTACTGAAAGTCTAATGAGTGCTATTCTACTGTGACTGTGTCACATCTAGATATTGTGCCCAAGAGATATTGGCCCTCATTACGATACTGGCGCTAAACCATTGTGCTATTAGCACCATGGTTGGTGCCGGTATGGTAACGAGTCCGCCAATGTTCAATGGGGAATTACCACCCCATTCCAAGGTTGGCGGGGCGGTAATTACCCATTGAACATTGGCCCTTCCCCATTCCCATTTTTGTCCCATAGGGCTCAATGGGACTGGGGAAGGCAGTAAGTACGGTGCCGCAAATTGTGGTACCGTGCTTACCTCGAGAGTCCCTTTGCGGGTCCCTACTTTAACGGCTGGTCTAGACCAGCCGTTCAGGTCGGGTTCTGCAAAGGGACCTCGTAGTAAGGCGCTAAGTGTTTAAGGCGCTGCAGCCTTTTACGGCGCCGTTAAAAAACTTAGCGCCAGGGTCCTAATGAGGGCCATTGTGTTGCATTCCACCCTCTTAGCCTCAAATCTCGAAAGTTTACTGAGTTTTACTCTGCCTCTTAAGACTGTGTCACTTCTAGATAGTGCGCTCAAAGATTACTGTGTTGTACTCTGCCTCTTAATACTTTTCACATCCAGAGAGAGCGCTGAAAGTTTTACTGAGTTGTACTCTGCCTCTTAAGACTGTGGGCCTCATTACACGGATGGCGGTAAGGATTTACCGGTACCGGTAAAATACCGGTACCGGTAAATCCTTACCGCCTTACTACGAGGTCCCTTTGCGGGTTGGGGGATTTAACGCCTGCTTTTTACCGCTTAGGGACCTCGGAGCTAATTACGGCACCGCAAAATTGCGGTGCCGTAATTAGCGCCTTCCCCATTCCCATAGAGCATGGGGCAGAAATGGGGAAGGGCAATGGTGGAAGGGGGATTTACCGCCCCTCCAACCTTGGAATGGGGCAGTAAATCCCCTTTCCGCCAAGGCGGTGCCGGTATTTTACCGGCATGAGCCATGGCGCTAATAGCGCCATGACTCACCGCCTACCGGGTAATGAGGCCCTGTGTCACATCCAGATAGTGCGCCCAAAGACTACTGAAAGTCTAATGAGTGCTATTCTACTGTGACTGTGTCACATCTAGATATTGTGCCCAAGAGATATTGGCCCTCATTACGATACTGGCGCTAAACCATGGTGCTATTAGCACCATGGTTGGTGCCGGTATCGTAACGAGTCCGCCAATGTTCAATGGGGAATTACCACCCCATTCCAAGGTTGGCGGGGCGGTAATTACCCATTGAACATTGGCCCTTCCCCATTCCCATTTTTGTCCCATAGGGCTCAATGGGACTGGGGAAGGCAGTAAGTACGGTACCGCAAATTGTGGTACCGTGCTTACCTCGAGAGTCCCTTTGCGGGTCCCTACTTTAACGGCTGGTCTAGACCAGCCGTTCAGGTCGGGTCCCGCAAAGGGACCTCGTAGTAAGGCGCTGAGTGTTTAAGGCGCCGCAGCCTTTTACGGCGCTGTTAAACACTTAGCGCCAGGGTCCTAATGAGGGCCATTGTGTTGCATTCCACCCTCTTAGCCTCAAATCTCGAAAGTTTACTGAGTTTTACTCTGCCTCTTAAGACTTTCACAACTAGATAGTGCGCTGAAAGTTTACTGTGTTGTACTCTGCCTCTTAAGACTTTGTCACTTCTAGATTGTGCGCTAAAAGTTTATTGTGTTGTACTCTGCCTCTTAAGACTGTATCACATCTAGATTGTGTGCTGAAATTTGACTGTGTTGTGCTCTGCTTCTTAAGACTGTGTCAGATCCAGGCAGTGCACCCAAAGACACTGAAAGTCTAATGAATAGTATTCTACTGTGACTGTGTCACATCTAGATATTGTGCCCAAGAGATATTGTGTTGCACTCCACCCTCTTAGCCTTATCTCAAACATAGATAGCACACTGAAAGCTTACTCTGTTGAATTCTATCTAGTAAGACTCTGTCACATCTAGATGGCGAACCCGTCTTGCAAATATCCACCTCTCACACCCGTCCAGATTCCTAGTACCCTGCGCTCCCTTGCTCCCGTCCACACTCAGTCCCCGCGGTTCGCCACCCGCGCTCTAGCTCGCACCTTCTCGATCCCCCCACCATTCCTTCCCGAGCACACCCGCCGAAATCCCCCCATCCACCTCACTTCAGCATAACGCTACTCGCCTAATCTCCTACCACCACCCCCTATAAAACTCGAAAATCAGAGCCACACTCTGGTGCGCCAACCACCTTCCTCCCATGAACCCCATTGAACCCCTCCATTCCCACCCAAACTCTTCACTCCCCACACTCCCCCTGACCGCTATTGAGAACTCCCTAATACCACTCGCCATGACACCCCACCCCCTATCGAACACCCAAGCCAGAGGATCCTGCTGGCGCTCCAAACACCTCAAACCCTCACCCTCTTCAACCCCTACCTCCCACCCAACAGCAATCATCCCTCCCCTTTTTCCCCCATACCTCAGAGACCCTATCCCCTATCCCATCAGAGAAATGCGCAGCACCCCCCATAACCCCGTCCACCGCCCCCCGCTAACCTCTCCTCGACACCTGCCAACAGCACCCCCATCATATCCCTTCCCCTCTTTAAAAGCAGCACGTCTTGCCCTCACAAGAACAGTAGCTGCATCTTCTTCACCCTACGACCCCCCCACCCTCTCTCACACCCCTACCACACAGAAACCCACGAAAAGTAGAAAACGACCCTGGTCCGCCTCCATGACTGTCTACTCCTCACCACTTCTACCCAGCCTCCCAATCTCTCCATCCCCATCCCCGCTACTCACCCCTGCTTCCACCCCCTCTCTCTTGACTTCTCGCCCTTCACACCAGACCCCCCCAATCCTTCAAGGCTCTCCCGAGACTCTCCCCCCCAAATGTCCCTTCACCCAATGACCATCTGTCCACTCTCCTGTGCCCCCTAATCTCTACCCACACCCCTCACATATCCTTCTCCTCCTGTCTACTCTTCCCAGCCGCCATGGACTTGATCTCCAGCCTTCATCACCCAGAACCCACTGACACCCTTCCTCCCCACCACCCCTCATCTCCCTGCCTCACGGACCTTGAGCACCACCCCTCTTCTCTCTGCCTTACGGACCGTGAGAACCACACCACTCCCCTCCCCCCATAACCCTCATGCACCCCTTACTCACACCCCAACAACCTCCATGACCACCACCCACTCCGATGTCAAGTGCATCCTTTTTAATGCCCGCTCTGTAGCGAAAAACAGACACAGCATCTTCAACCTCCTCTCCTCTGACAAACCTGATCTAGTCTTCATCACTGAAACGTGGTTCTCGAACGACTTTGCCCCTGTTGCACACAAGGCACCCCCCCCCAGCTACTCCCTCATCGCACTCAACAGACCCTCAAGAGGAGGCGGCGTGGCAATCCTTTTCAAATATCACTTCTCTGCCTCACTCATTGATTCTGAGACATGCATTCCATCATGCAAATCCCTCCTTGTTAATCTCTCACTACCTCTGACCTTCTCCCATAGCTGCCTAATCATTTACAGACCTCCAGGTTACGACAGACACTTCGCAACCAACCTCTATGACTCTGTAGCCACCATTCAAGTGAATCACCCCTCCCTGACTCTCCTAGGAGACTTCAATATCTGGTTGGACATTCCCACCAACCCCATGACCCATTCACTGGTCGACAATCTTGATGCGCTCAACCTCTCCCTTCACATCAACGGTCCAACCCATTCTAAAGGGCACACCCTAGATGCTATCTTCAGCTCCCGTGACCTGGTACATCTAGCCCCCCCCTCCCTTACCACTCATCTGGTCCGACCGCTTTGTTGTCCCTTTCTCCATCCTCTCCTCTCCCCTGACCCTGCCCCCACACCCCACCCCGCCTCCGCCCTTCACCGCAAATGCTGTAACAAACTAAAAATCATCCCTGATCTAGCCGAAGCCCTGCTTCTCAGACCCCCCACAACACCCGCCCTGACAGATCTTTAACCATCGACTCTTTCGACTCATGGCTTAATGACTCACTAATTCCGCTCACCCCCTCGTGCCCCCGTTCCTCACGCCTCGGACCATTTCCCAATTGGTTTACTCCTGAACTGAGGAATGCCAAAAAACTAAATAACACCTTGGAATGGAAATGGTGAGCAGAAAAAAACAGTCTCAGCAGATCCACCTTCGCCCTGCACCATCGCAACTACAAAGCAGAAATCCGGGAAGCCAAAAAAGCCCACTACAACAATCGCATCCTCAATTGTGGAAACCGCAGCAAAGAACACAGAATCATATCTGAATTCATCAAACGCACCTCTGCCAAATGTACCCCATCACAATCGCTCTGCGACTCGCTCTCCCTCAGTTCTACACCACTGCTCTCGAGAGAATTACTTTCCTTACCAACAAACTGTCCCTCCCCTCCCCGCCCCAAACACTGACCAATCCAACAACCAACCCCCCGCTGCCGCAACCCCACCTTAGCCACTTTTGACTCCTTCAAACTCATCACCAGAGAATAATTTCTTGACCTCCTATCTGCTCGCAAGCCTTCTGGTTCCCCCCTAGACCCCTGCCCCGCCTCAGTCCTCAAAGAAATATTCTCATCCACCAGCGCAGGAGAACATGCAAGAACCATTCTAAATGACTCCCTCAGCTCTGGAATATTTCCCGATACCTTCATAATTGCACATGTCAAGCCTCTTCTAAAAATAAATCCCTTGACCCCCTTGATCCCAAAAGTTACCGTCCCGTCTCGAACACCAGATTCCTTGCAAAACTCCTCAACTGAACAGCACACTCTCAACTAAATGCCTTTGTCGAATCCAACAACCTCCTTGACAGCGCCCAATCAGGCTTCAGACCGTGACATGGAACCGAAACCACTCTGGCCTCAATCTGGGACGATCTTAAAATGTCTGCAGACTCTGCAGGGTGCGTTGCTCTAATTCTCCTCGACCTATCTTCAGCTTTCGACACAATTAACCACTCAATACTCCTTGACCGCCTCCACTCCCTAGGAATCCGTGGAACCACTCTCAAATGGATCGCCTCCTTCCTTAACAACAGGAAACAAATAACCCTCCTCTCCCCTTTTGTCTCGGCTGCTCGCCCAGTTAATACTGGAGTACCGCAAGACGCATGTCTATCAGCTCTCCTATTCAACCTCTATATGTCCACCCTCCCTGGAATCATCCGCCTGCACAAAATCCTGTGCTACAACTATGCCGACGTTACCCAAATCATCCTTAAACTCCACAACTCAGATTCCAACTCTCAGCCCAACCTCGCAGCCTGCTTCCTAGATATCGACCGTTGGATGACTATAAACCACCTCCTTTTAAACCCACTAAAACCGAAATCATGGTGTGCGGCAACAGTGAGCTTCTACCTCGTCCACTTCTATGGCCCCCTTCCATGGGTGACCCACCCACCCCCTCCGTCACGGTAAAAAACCTTGGATGCACTGTGGACTCTGGCCTAACCCTCTCCCGACAGATCAACAAGGTATCCAAATCTTGTCACTAGCATCTCAAAATTCTCAGGCACATTTTTTCCTACCTCTCCTTCCCCAACAGACTTGCTGCTGCTATGTCTATTGTGATGTCGAGACTGGAATATGCCAACTCCCTTTACCTAGGAGTCCCGGCATACCACCTTAATAAACTCCAAATAGCACAAATCGCAGCTGCTAAAATGCTCCTAGCCCTGGGTCCAAGAGACCACACCTCTCCAGCTCACAGAACCCTCCACTAGCTCCCAGTTGGACAAAAAGCCACTTTCAAGACCCTGTGCATCATTCATCGTGCAGTGCACAAGACCGGCCCTCTATACCTGCAAGATCATTTAAAACCTTACCTCCCACCTCGCACCCTAAGGTCAAGCTCTGCCCTCCTTTTAGTGATCCCAACCACTAACTCCGTCAGGATCGGAGGATCGTCTTTCTCAGCATTGGCCCTGACACTGTGGAACTCACTTCCACCTCACATCCGAGACACCCAAGACTATATGACATTCTGCAAATGACTAAAAACATGGCTCTTTCCATAACAGCAAGAAACAGCCCTAAACATATGTCTGAACTCCCAACAACCCAATGACTAAATACATAATGGGACTCTCTACCATGTCTCCAATAACCTCTGATCCTACCCACAGGATAGGATGGTTGGATGGAATGGATTGAGGGAATGGATTGAGGGAATGGATGGATGGAATGATGGAGGGAATGGATTGACGGAATGGATGGATGGAATAGACGATGTGGATGGATGGAAGAGATAGATGTATGGAATTACAGATGGAATGAACGGATGGCATAGATGGAAAGGATGGAATGAATGGAACGGATGGACACATGTGAAATGAATGGATCTAATGTATGGCACAGATGCATGTAGAATTAATGGAAGGTATGTATATGGAATGGATAGAATGGATGAAATAGAGAGAAGAGATGAAATTAATAGAACTCAATACAAATACAGTAGAGCAGGAGGAAGTAGCTTCAAAGGCCTAGCCCCATCACACTGGAAAGCACTACCCCTTAGTATCAAAAATGAGGACTCCCTACTAAGATTCAAAAAAGCACTGAAAACTTGGTTATTTAATAAATATTAACCTCAACTAGTCCTATTCCACCTTAGTACTAGAATGCTTCTGGTTTACCGCCTTTCTTTGAATCTAAACAGTAAATGTAGTCCCCATGGCCCTCATGCACTTCCAGGGGTCACCTCTAGATCTGCAACTAGTGTTTAAACAAAATTTGACCTCCTACTTCAACCGATTGAAACTTTGTATAACAAATGTGATCACATGATTTATTTGCAATTCAGTATAAAATATGTTCTATGTGATGGTAACTGTAACCCTGCATAAAAATGCTACAATTTATTGAATCTTCGCCGTGATACCCGCGGGTCTGGGCGAGTAACAAATGTAATAAATAAATGAAAATAAACTAAATAAACAGGTGGATGGGTGGATGTAATGGATAGATGGAACGGATGAATAGAATGATGAATTAATGGATGGAAGGAACAGATGGAAGGGATAGACGGAATAAATGATGGATGGAATGGATGGACAGAATAGATGAAAAAAACGGACAGATATAAGGGATAGATGAAATGGTTCAAATGGACCGACACATATGGAATAAATGGAGAGAATAGATGGTGTTGAAGCATGTGGAATGATTGAAAGATAAGTATAGGAAATTGATGAATGCAATGGATGGAATGGACGGAATATGTGTAGATGGAATTTATAGACAGAATGGATGGAATGGACGGAGTGGATGGAATTGATGGATGGATGCGGATAGATAAAACAGATGGATGGATGGGATGAATGGATGGAACGGATGGAATGGATAGAATGGATGGAACAGACGGATATGGAATCAAACTATTGATGGAGTAGACGGAATGGATTGAATAGATGGATGAAATGGATGGAGTAGATGGAATGGACTGAATAGATGGATAAAACAGATGGAGTAGAGGGAATGGATCGAATAGATGGGTGAAACTGATGGATAGATAAAAGAGATTGAATGGATGAAATGAATGGAGTGGATGGATACAATAGATGGAATAGACTAAATGGATGGGGTGGATGGATAAAATAGATAGAATGGATGAAATAAATGGGGTGGATGTAATAGAGGGAATATATGGATATGGAATAGATCGATGGAGGGAGTGGATGGAGTAGACGCAATGGATTGAATGGAAGAAATTGATAAAATGGACAGATGGAATCGATAGATGGATGGAATGGAAGGATGGAATGGATACAATGGATAGAATGGATGAAATGGACGGAATAGAGGAAATGGATGGAATTAAGGAAATGGATAGAATGCAAGAAATGGACGCGATGGTTGAAATTGATAGAATGGAAGAAATTGATGGAATGGATTAAACGGATGGAATGGATGGAACGGATAGATGTAATGTAAGGATGGAATGTATCAATAGATGGAATGGAAGGATGGAATGGATCAAAAAGATAGAATAGATAGAATGGGTGAAATGGATGGAATAGATAGAATAGATAGAATGGATAGAATAGATGACATGGGTAAAATAGAAAAAATTGAAAGAATGGAAGGAATGGATGAAATGGATGGAATGGATGGAATAGATGGATTGAATAGTTGGATGGAACGGATGATCGAATCAATGGATGGATGGAATGGAAGGATCGAATGGATAGAATGGATAGAATGGGTGAAATGGATGGAATAGCTGAAATGGATAGAATGGAAGAAATGGATGGAATGGATGAATGGATAGAACGAATGTCAGGATGGAATGAAAGAAAAGGATGGAATGGATGAAATGGATGAAATGGATGGAATGGATGGAACCGATGGATGATGGGTAGAATGGGTAGAATGGGTCGAATGGGTAGAATGGATGAAATTGATGGAATGGATAGAATGGATAGAATGGATGAAATGGATGAAATGGAAGGAAAGGATAGAATGGATGAAATGCATAGCACTGGAAGAAATTGATGGAACGGATGGATAGGTGGAATAGAGGGATGGAATAGATGGATGGAACGCATGGATGGAATCAATGGATAGAATGGAAGCATGGAATGGATGGAATGGATGAAATTGATGGAATAGATGGAATGGATGGATAGAATGGATGGAATAGATAGAATGATGAAATGGATGGAATGGATGGATGGAATGGATGGAATGGATGGAATGGATGGATGGAATGGATGGAATTGATGGATGGATGGAATCAAAAGATGGAATGGATCAAATCGATGGATGGATGAAATGGAAGGATGGAATGAATCGAATGGATAGAATGGATGAAATGGATGGAATAGATGAAATAGATGGAACAGATGAAATGGATGGAATAGATGGATGGAATAGACGGTTGGAATGGATGGATGGAATGAATGGATGGAATCGATGGATGGATAGAATGGAAGGAGGGCATTAACCGAATGGTTAGAATGGATAGACTGGATGAAATGGATGGAATAGATGGAATGGATAGAACTGATGGAATAGATAGAATGGATAGAATGGGTGAAATGGAAAGAATGGATGAAATGGATAGAATCAAATAAATGGATGGAATGGATAGAATGGATGGAATAGATGGATGGAACAGATTGAATCGATCGATCGATGGATGGAATGGAAGGATGGAATCGATCGAATGGATAGAATGGATGAAATTAATGGAAGAAATTGATGGAATGGAGGAAATAGATGAAATGGATGGAATAGATGGAATAGATGGATGGAATAGATGGTTGGAACGGATGGAATCGATGGATGGATGGAATGGAAGGATGGAATGGACCGAATGGATAAAATAGATGGAATAGATATAATGGATAGAATGTATGGAATAGATAGAATGGATTGAATGGATAGAATGGGTAAAATTATAAGAATGGATGAAATGGATAGAATGGAAGAAATGGAAAGAATGAATAGAATGGATGTAATGGTTGGAATAGATGGATGAAACGGATGGAATCGATAGATGGATGAATGGAATGGAAGGATGGAATAGATCAAATGGATAGAATGGATAGAATAGATGGAATGGTTAGAATGGATGAAGTGGATAGAATGGATGAAATAGATATAATGGAAGAATCGGATGAAATGGAATGGATGGAGGGGATGGATAAGATTGACGGATGAAACAGATGGATGGACAGAACGGATGGATGAAATGGACAGATCGATAGAACGGATGGACGCATGTGGAATAAATTGATGAAATGGAGGGCATGGATGCATGCAGAATTAATGGAATGTATGTATATGGAATTGATTGATGAAATGGATGGAATGATTGGAATGTATGTTTATGGAATTGACAGATGGAATGGACGAAATTAATGGAAGGGATGGAATGGATGGATTAGATGCATGGGACGGATAGAATGGAAGAGAAAGAACTGATGGAAGTGATCGAAGGCATCAGATGGATTGGATGGAATGAGTGGATGATGAAATGGAAGAAACAGATGGATGCACTGACTGAATGGATAAATTGAATGAAGAAAAGAAGAAAAGAAAGAAATGGATTAATGCATCAAGTGAATGGATAGTTGCTGGAATTAATTGATGAAGACATAGAAGAAATGGATGGACGCAGTGATGGAATAAGTGGATAGATGGATTGGATGGAATAGAGGAAATTACCCTACCCTCTAGCTCCCATGTGCCCCACAGGGTCTCTGTGTACCCTGCTTTCCTACCCCCATGCGGTTGTTGTATACCCCTGTGTCCTACCCTATCGCTGTAATCCCAGCCCACTGTCACTGTGTGTCCATGTATTGCTGCGCGCTCTGCCATCCGTGTTCCCGTGATATTGTTATGTATCCCAATTTATCACCCAACCCCACCGTGCCCATGTGTCACTGTTATACTCTACTTTCCTGTCCCCCACGCTGTTATATATTCATATGCCCCCCATCACCATAATACCTACCCACTGTCACTGTGTGTCCATGTGTCAATGTGCTCTCTGCCATCCTGTTCACGTGCCTGGCCTTGGGTGCTTTAAGGATGAACCATCACTCTTATCACATCACTAGACCTACTCTCTTCTATACACCATCACACAACTAGAACACAGCTATACCCTGATTCATTCGGCCTAGCGGTTCACAAATACGAACACTACCCCCACAAACACCTCATCACCCTAATAAAACTCAGCTATCCCATGATACTCCGGCCTATCTGCTCACATAAGCGTCCTTCAGGCCTAACGCAGCCAAACCCAGTCTGGATGGCCAACCACAAGACTTGTAGGGTATTTTGTGTAGATTTGGGGCCTGGCGGTATTTTCTTACCGCCAAAAATAATGGTAATTTGGCAATGACTATTCCTTGCATTTAGATTGGGTTTGACTTTATAGTGGTAACCATTTTGTTGGTGGTATTTTGGTGAACATAATTTCCTGTTTTATTTATGGCCCCAATATACAAACCCCCTTCTTTTTGCTTAGACTGTTCGTGTGATCACTAGAGGCCTCAGACCTACATTCATAGATACCATAATATTCACATATAGCATTCTCAATCCCCTGTGGTATTATCATTTATTTATTTACATTAGTGAGATTATGTTTCCATAGGCCTCTTTTTGCTGATTCAAGTACGCTCAGCAAGAACTATTGTATTATATTCCACTCAGAAATCACACACACATACACTGAGTGGAATCACGCACACAGCTATTTATAATTGCTAATGACATTGCTTCATCTGTATAGGAAACTTGGCACATGTATTACTTAAACATCATTTCCTTTCTTGCAGGGTATTATGTTTAGATGCACCAAAGGAAAAAAAAAAAAGAAAAAAAAGAAAAAACACTCTTACACAGATTGTGTGTTATAACAATTTCATTTCAAAATGGTACATTACCATTCTTGTGAGACAGTCCTTTTTGAAATAAACAGAAGAGAAACAAATGCAATAATACAACGAATTTCACTTTACAATTGCAACAAGAAAAATAAAAGTTACATCAATATGACAGCATTTGCATTGCAACATTATAATGTGGCAGTTAAACACAGGGATTCCCTATCGCTATCTTTCCTGCCTGAAAAATACTTCATCCACGCGGCACACCCTCAATTTTATGTGATAATTACCAGTTGTCTGAAGCTCTCTGGCACGCAAAATTCTTTGACTTGCCACCTCCGAGAAGTGACCCAGGGTTGCCCTTGTAAGCTTGCAACTTGAAGGACACGGCAAAAACACACCGTTTTCAAGCCTGCGCCAAGTGACCAGGAATCGCCAATCTCTGAAGGTCAGCAGTGCAGCTGGAACGACTCCTCCCAGCAGCCCAGCAAAGGCGACCTCACAGAAGCTCCGCAAAAGTGAACTGATCATAATTCTGTCAGAGCTCGTCCAGCAAAGCTCTGTTGATTACGCAGCCTGTCTTCAAATATACTTCCCTCCAATCATATTAACAGAAATTGTATTAGGTTGCCGCCCCTGTTTCACAAAAATGGGATCTTCATACTGTAATAACTGTTTCTGTTTGATTTCCTGTTGCCTTTCCGTCCTTCACATTTCAGCACAGCCAGAGAAAAATGCACGTTTAAACTGAATCTCAGAACAGGTCATTCCTGCCTCCTTTTTCTACATGGAGAGCACATTATAATGTTATTTAGTTAGAGCTAGTGTTAGTATTGGTTAATTAAGTCAGTCAATTAGATAGATAATGTGTTCTCCTGTGAATGAGGCATTTCAAATAAGAAAGAAAAAAAAAAATCTATTATGCTTTTAAATCTGTAACCTGTCTCCATTTGCATACCCATATGTTACACTGGCGACATATGGCTGGCTATATGTGTGCCACATTATAGCAATAATGTGACCATATGCAGTGGCGCTGTACTCCAAAACACAATAAATTATACTACATACCCTCCTTTTTCTGAGAATTTGGCCATGGTCCAAGCCACAATTGGAAGAAACCCAACTTGCTCCTTTTCTTCTTTTAAATCATAGCAATCCGACAAAATGAATATTCACATATTAAAAATGAAAAATAAAAAAATCACTGTTCAACCATCGTAATATTAACATTCATCTCTGAGTCCATCAGTTCTTATAACATATTTTACATATTCCTTCCCAACAGAATTGTCCATAGTTCAATGTCTTGCTTTTATACTTGAAGTCAATCATAAAACAATAAAATAAAATAAATAATTAAAATAAATAATTAACATAACAGATTTAAATAATTAATTAAAGTAATAAACATGTGGAACTCCATACTCCAGGACACTTGTCTGCCTTTGATATGTCCCGACCAGCAACGTCACATCACTTGGTTCATTTGGGGCACTCCTCCATCCTGGCACTCTTGGATGATTTTTCCATAGGAGTCATCTCTTTTGGCATCCCGGTTACTTTGTCTTCACCTCCACCCAGAGGCAGGCATCATTCTTCATCCAGGGGACTCCAGGACTCCCGCGTCCTCCGGTCCCGTGACCTCTGACCCAAAATGTGTTAATCAATTGTCTAAATCAAATAGAAAAGAAACCAATTAAGTACATAGCATAATACTAACTTCACCCTTTTGCCAAAAATAAAAATATATACATTCGCCTTTTTCCTTTCGCCTTCTGAAATTAAACACATGTTAGAGAGAAAACAAACATATAAAACAGCATTCAACATTTAACACCTTTTAATTCTGTAAAATAACTCATTAGTATCAGCCCCCATTTTTTTATGTATTCATATAATATATATGTCACAGTATTTGTGTTCCATCACAATAATCAAACACATCTATTTTTATTTATCTGTCACTGCTCTATGACTAACCTCATTTTTTTTTCTTTTTATGTATTTAAGGGACTATATCTGTTTCTACACGTTCAAGCCTCCTTACCTCATGTTTGGGTGCCATGGCTTGATTTGAATTACATGAACAAACTGTTCCGTTGCTGTTTTACCTTCATTTTTCAAAATTTTGTACACTACGGGAGATATCTTATCTATAATTCGAAATGGCCCCTGCCAGGCTGCCAGAAATTTGGAATTGTTCTGTTTACTTTTTCCAAAATGAAATTTGTATACCTGATCCCCCACACAATACTCTTTCACTGATGTCTTTTTTTATCATAATATGACTTTGCACTGTCAGCAGCTCTTTCTAGATTTTGCTGTACAAAAGCAAATGCATGTTGTAAATGCTTCCTCAGCTCATCCATGTATTCATGAACTGTAGATGCGCTCACAAGTATCTGCTCATGTGTTCTGTATAGCAGGTGTTGCAGTAACACCATTTTCCTACCTGTCAAAACCTCATGGGCGCTAATACCTGTTGCTTTGGCATTAGAAGCAAAGGTAAATGTAAATCCCAGCTGGAACCTGCTTCGGCCACAAACTTCTTTAATATGTCCACAACAGACCTATTACAGCGTTCAACTCCCCCAGAGGAAGCAGCTCGATATGCAATGTGTAATTTTCTTTCCACTCCCAGTATTTGCCATACCTTACTCATTAGAGCGCTTGTGAAATGACTTCCTCTGTCTGATTCTATTGTTTGTGGTAACCCAAATCTTGAAAGCACATGATTCACCAGTAATGTAGCTGCTGTTTGCGCGCTACAATCTGGTGCAGGAATACACTCAATCCATTTTGACATTAAACACACCACACTCAAAATATAACGGTTCCCCCTGCTCGACCTCTTTACAGGCCCTACATAGTCTATTTGCAAATCTGACCATGGAAGAGTCAAGCCTCTTTTCATTAATGGGGCTCTATGCATTGGTGAAGCAGGTTTAAATTGGGCACATACTAGACATCCTCTAGTATATAATTCCACATATTGGGACATATGTGGCCAGTAAGCATAATCTTTCAGTATCTCCAATGTTTTTTGTGAACCTCTGTGGCCTGCAGTTATCGCATCATGTGCATTGTGCAGCATTAGCTCTCTGAATGAAAGGGGCACCACCCACTGTATCTGTCCTGTTATGGACCCTCTAATCATGAGCCCATCCTGTAGTCTAATTCATTTTTTATTCTTTAATAGCACCCTCATCTCTTCTTTTCCCATACAATCATTTTCTGTTAAAGGGTTTTGTTCAGGATCTATCAAATGATTATAATAGATTCCCAAAATTGGATCATCCTTTTGTGCCTTAATCAGATCTTGATCTGGTGTATCATAACTCTACTGTACCACTGGTTGTTCTACCTCCTTTGGTGCTTTAGAATGTGTTACTGCATCAATTTGTATTTCACCCATTAGATAATCAATAGGTAGCAATTCACCCATCACAGCCCCAATCTTAGCCAGGTGGTCTGCCTTATCATTCCCTTCCTTATCCTCTCCTGGAGTTTTTAAATGTCCACAAATTTTTCTCCAGTATATTGTCAAATCATTCCCTGACACCAATTTGTCTATGTCTTGTGTATCATTTTTCCATGTTTAAGGGGCTTCCTGTTGTATGTAACCATGCCTCTTGCTTTCCACCCAAGTAAATATTCCACAAAGCTATTTCATGCATAATCAGAATCAGTCACCAGGACAATCTCATTAAATGTATTATCAACTGCAGTAGCAATTGCTTTATAAATGGCTGCCAATTCCGCTACTTGACTGCTCCTAGCGCCAATCCTCATCCCTATACTGGGGATGCCTTCACATTTCAACCAGACATTTCCTATCCCTGATACTAATTATTTATCACTGTCATTTTCAATGTGAAAAGCGCAACCATCAACATATATAGTTGGTAAATCCTTGCATGTCTTTTCATCAAAAGCTTTGTGTGGTGATTGCCCAAAATCCTGTAAACTAGATTCCACTTCTACTTCGCTTGATACATGTTCAGCTGCACAGTCATGTAGATCTGCCAAAGCTTGAGCAACTGGGCTTTTTTTTATTTTGGCCATATCTCACTTCTACAGGAAAACCCTGTAATGCCAGCGTCCATTAAGTGATTCTGGACTGTGCTAGATTACCTGACCTAATTCTTTTATTCTTTAAAAACTGCAAAGGTTGATGATTTCTCTCAATAATCACCTTTTCTCCCTGAACAATGGGGCGGAAATGTTGTAGCGCCCACACAGTGGTCAATAGGGCCTTTTCACATTCATTGAATTTAATTTCAACTTGAGAAAACGCCTTACTTGCATAGACAATGGTTTTGTGATTCAAATCATGTTTTTGTGATAACACTGCTGACATACAATGTTCAGAGAAACCTATTTGTATAAAGAAATCCCTATCCTTTATGGGGTATGCTAAACATGGTGCCTTTACAAGACATTCCTTTAATTTAGCCACTGCCTCAGACTGCTCGTTTTCCCACTTCCAGGGTGTATTCAGCTTTAGCAGTTTAATCAATGGTTGAGTAATTTCAGCATAATTTTCAATGAACTTCCTTTTATAGCCTGTCATTCCTAATAAACTTTTTACCCCTTTCACATTTTTAGGGTCTCTTAGTTTTTGTATGGCCTCTATTTTCTTCTTTTGTGGGTTTAGTCCATGTTCAGTCACTTCATGGCCTAGAAAATTCACTTTTTTCTTGCACCATTGTGCTTTCTGTAAAGATACTTTGGCACCTGTTTTCTGCAATTGTCCAAGAACATGTCTTATTTCATCAAAATGGTTTTTCAAGCTCTCATTTTATATGAGTACATCATCCACATAAACTATGGTACCTCTTTTCGCTGCATCAGGCATGGCCTTTCTCAAACATATTCCAAATTCACTCCCACTATTGACATACCCAAATGGAACTCTAACCCATGCGTATTGGGTCTTGTCAAATGAAAATGAATATAAATTCTGAATCTCCTCTGCCAATGGCACGCACCAATATCCAGAGGTGAGATCTAACGTGGTAAACACTTTTGAACAATGTACCTGAGCGAGGCCTTGATCCATGAATGGCAGTGGCCATCTGGATACTGGCACTCTTTTATTTAACTCCCTCAAATCTGCACATAGCCGCCATTGACCATTTGGCTTCAACACACCTAAAATAGGTGTGTTGGATGTGCTATGAATAGGCCTGATAATTCCCTGAGACCCCAAATTTTTAATAATATCTGCCAATGCCTCTAAACATGCCAGTGGTAATCTATACTGGCGCACAAAAACTGGGCTTCTACTACACCCTTCTGGTAGTGTGGCCGCATGTAAATCAGTTAAACCGCAATCATAAGCATCTTTTGCAAATACATCTTTAAACTCCATAAAATTCTTCCTCAGTTAATTTCTATCCTCATCGCTGTCACATGCATCCGCTGATAAAATCTGCTCCTCTACCATTTTGGAAAATTCTGGAAAATCTTCCAGTAGAGGAATCTCTGTGCTTTCCTCTAACTGTGTGGGTGTGTCTCTCTGTAAAGCTGCCATTTTTAAATATTTTGGCATATCAGCTTCCACTTCAATGGGCTGATTTTCTGTTTCATTTTCATTTAAGTTAAATGTTATGCAATCCTCTTGATGACAGCACACTGTCTCATTTGAATCAGAAGGGTACACAGAATGAATTCTAAATATTCCTTTGGGCTGAGAGTCCAGGTATTCTGGCAACTCACCCCTGGCATACACATACTTTTCAGGGATATTTCCAATCACCATGTTATTTAGATCTGCAGTATAATGTGATTTTTGTATGGCCATTCCTAATGAGGAGTTTTCCTCTAAATGAATATCTTGACAACCTTTATTATTCACCATAATTTTTACAGACCCTTCACCAATATCTATCAATGGAATATATTCATAATCCAGGCCTTGCTGTTTTATGGATTCATTTAAGCACACAAATGCATCAGAATCTTTCATCTGCTGTCCATTTCTGCATTTCAGTGTTATTGCAACCTGTTTGGTGAATGCAGGGATAATAGTGTCCTTCCTCAGCTGTAATTCAATTGTATATGAGACCAGCTGTGAGCAATGATAAGCTCTTCTTTTATCTTCAAATTCAGGTGCCGGCCCACCTAGGCGTGACCATATTTTTTGATTAAGGAAATCTAACACCATACACATTCTGTGCATTATATCATTGCCCATGTAAAAGTCATTTTGTGTCCCACTCACTATCCAAACATTATGGTGAATTGTCTTTTGTCCAATACTAATTTTCAGCATGCATCTTCCTGCAATTCGGTTTTCAAACTGTCCAAACCAGAGACATATTGGTTTTTAATTCTAAATTTCGGGATCTCCTCCCTCTCCATCATTTTTTGCAACAGTCTCTCATTAATGAAACTCCTTTCCTGTTCAAGTGCTAAAGTGGCTTTTGTTGTTTTAGAATAATAATTTATACCAATGTGAACCCATGGTTGCTCATCTTCCATGTGTATTTCAGCAAGAGTGGTGATGTGTTTTTCTGAATCTGCTTTAGGAGCAGTATTCTGTTTACATGTCTTCTCTTTTAAATAAAAACGTAATGTGTGCTCATCTATGGCAGTTTGCCATTTTTTCCTTGGGTCCAAGTATATTTGTACAGGTAGTTTTTCATTTTCACTCTGCATTTTGTCTTGACACATTAATATAACAGTGACGCTAGGGATGCAGCTATTCTGGAGATATACCTCCACTGCATCATTTGTTTTGGCAACGGTGTGGCATTCATTTATATTGCTGTTTTGTGATTTTAGTTTCTTAGGTCTCAATGGTTTTTTGGTGAAGGACCACAGTACTCCATTCACCCCATCTATGAGAGGAGGCAATCTTTTCAGGCAATCTGTTCCCATCAGAAATGGAATTTCACAAGTGGATGTGACCAATACCTCCTGTTTCATCCTGTGTTTTCCTATCTTTATGTCAACCTCGGTGACACCTATAATGGGCACCTCCTCCCCATTAAAATTATGCACTGGACCTTGATTTTCCTTCACTGTGATCTGATTCTGTGCGGATCTCCCTTCATTGATACTCTTTACCAATTCTTTAGACATAATTGTGGCCTGTGTGCCAGTGTCAATCATTGCAAATGTATTGCATTTTTCTTCTACAGTGATGGGAGCATAATACCTGTCTTCAACTTCCTCTATCACACATAAGAAGTGCGAATTCTTACTGATTTCAGGGCTCACCTTTCTCAGGCCTTTTTCACTTTTGGCTAAACACATTGGTAAATAGAAAGACATTTTTCCCTCCTTTTTGCCCATTTCTGTGTGAGAGACTTTATTCATTTCCCCATGTTCAGAGGTTTTTTGGAGCGTGGCCACCGTTCGCCCATTCATCCAGGTATCATCAGAGGTCACATTACAACCCTCCAACTGAACATGTGTAACAACATCACTTGGCAATTTGTCATTGTCTAACTCTGTGCGTTTGTGGTTATTTAATATGGTACCAGTCCTTTTAACTTCTTCAAAAATATGTGGCTCAAAGAATTCTTCAGGTGATTGACCTGTACCCTCCTTTTGAGTATTTCTTTTTTCTGCCTGTGTTTGGTTATTGCTCTGATTGCCCAGGGAAGGAGTTATAGCATTCCCATTTACTCCCTGTTCACTGGTATTCCCCATGCATGAGTCGTTTTTCTTAAATGTGTCTCTTTGTTCTTTTGGAATTTCAGGTTTTCCTGTTTCATTTGTACAGATCTCCATTGTTTGATTTAGCTCTAGGTTAAACCGAACTTCTTTCATAAGGGTCTTTGTACTTTCTGTCACAGGTTTATTTACTGGTATCTTTATTTTTGAATCCTTATACATCTCAAAGTCATTATGGAAAATCACATCAGAGCAATCTGTTTTCTTGGCACTGCAGGTATCACAAGTACTTTTCAGAAACCCCCTGGTCATTGCTATGGCCTTCTGCCCCGTCCTTTGATGACTGTTTTTGTGCTG
This sequence comes from Ambystoma mexicanum, assembly GCF_040938575.1. Taxonomy (NCBI): domain Eukaryota; kingdom Metazoa; phylum Chordata; class Amphibia; order Caudata; family Ambystomatidae; genus Ambystoma; species Ambystoma mexicanum. The sequence goes on along the minus strand of NC_090931.1, from coordinate 1,425,304,325 downwards.
TACAGAGCTTTCCGATTTGCTCAGCTAACATTTTCACTTGGGCCTCGAGACACTGGAATCTTTCCATCTCCCTAGAATCTTCTCTCAGTGGCCTAGATCGATATTGGTTGTTTTCCCCCTGATTGGATCTATTCTGGTACCTCTCAGGTGAATGATTTCTATTGGGGTTGTTCCTGAACTCTTGATTCATATGTGGAGGGGTTCAGGGTGCACCCATCCTTTGGTTGTAGTCCCCTGGTGGGGAATCATTGTACTGAAGTGGAGTGTAGTTCATTTTCTGCCTCATGTCCTATCTCTCATGTTGTGGGTACTAGCCCCTATGTTGATTCCCATTATCAGCAAATCGATCCACATATCGGGGTCTATCCTGATTACCATATATCATGGTGTTGGGATCAAATCTGCTTTGTGTCCCCAATGTCTGGTAGGGACCATTATTTCTTTGATCCTGATTTTGTCTCTGGTTATTGTTAATACCTGAAATATCAGGCCGATAGCCTGTCCGGGGCCTATCTCCTAAGTACCTGGGCTAATGTAGCTCTCCCTATCACTAGGATCATGTGATTGAAACACTGGTACAGGAAGTGATGATCTTTGTTGATGACCCCTTTGTTCAGGTGTCAAATTATTTTTACCTGGACTTTGAGCAGACTCAAGGGACATTTTGGCTGACATGATTTCCATCACTGTTGCTGAGGGTTTTTTAGATTTTGGTCTAGTAGCTTTCATTGTATCACTTTCTCTACCCTGACAATAGAGTACTTTTATATAGTTTTGTACTGTGGTGTACAATCCACTCAAGGGACTTGTCACGATCAAATTCCCGGACCAGTTGTGATATAATGTCTTTCTGTAGCCCATAGAAGTAGGCAGTTTTAAACTCATTAGAATTGGGGTCAAAAGATACATCAAAACGAGAAAATGCCCTTTTTAAGTCTTGTAAAAACGGACAAGGGGATGTATTAGGCTCAGCAGTGATTGTGTACGCGACTTTCTTTGCCTCCTGCAATGACTGGAAAGGAGAAAAATGACGCCTAATCTCTTTTTCAAACTCTGCCCATGTGATATTCTGCTACTCATTCAATCCCCTTATGATACTAGCCGTGGGAGCATCTAAAGTTAAATGAAAATACTGCCTGTATTGTTCCTTAGGTATCTGGGGGGCTTTAAAAATGTCATGAACCGCTTCTAAGTGATCCTCTATGCAGCATTCCCCTCCCTTTTTAAATGGATTGATCAGGGCTTTGATGGATTTCGTTATCTTTATGGGGCTACTTGTTGCAATGCATGGAATTGCACTACTTGGTGACTCAACCCTGGTTCCAGGTGTATGGGATTGGTGGCAGCCCCCAATGGGAGTATCAAATCCTGCAAGGGCGCTGCAACCAAGATCAGTCACCGGCCCAGCCACTGGGGCACTAGCTCTTTGGGTAGAAATAGAATTCACCTCAACTCCATTGAATGTGGTCCCTGCCGTCTATCCTGGGACCTGGGAATGCACATTTGTTGTTCCAAATCCTTACACTTCTTAAGGAGCCTGTCTGCCTCGTTTTGCAAGTAATTGTTTTCATCACTCATTTTATTAATTACCTCCTGCATGTCGCACATATGCATTTGGCATTCATTGAATTCTTTGTTTCTCTTGTCTCTTTCTTGAAGCATTTTAACCATTTCCTGTTCTGCATTTTGGAGATCACTTTCTTTTTCATAATGTTCTTTTTGTAAAATCTGCATTTCTGAGACAACCTCATCTTTATCTTGTCTAATGTGGTCCACCAATGCCTTTAAGTGTACCAATTCTTGTTCACTGTCCTCAAACTGTTTCTTGCTTTTGGACAATTGAATATCAAAATCTCTGCATTTTAACTGTATGTCTTTTTGACATCCTTCTAATTCTGCTCTTAACATTTCCTCCTTTTTACTTGCCCCATCTAGGTCAGCTTTTAACTTGTTAATCAGCTTAGCATCATTTTCTTGCATTCGCAGGGACCTATTCAAAATAAACCAGATCTGGGGGGCGCTGTTGAGCAGCCGACAAAATGGCTGCCTAGCCTTTCAGCTCCGTGTGCTGCCGCTTTGCATCTGCTTCCATCTGCGGTTTGCTACTCTGCCCCGTCTCCAGATTTGGCTCCCACATTGCTGACACTCGGGGCCACCTGCCCGTGAAATCTGGCCCCGAATCGGACCTTCTGACCCCGTATTCGGCCGCTGGCGCTGCCCCCGTGTTGGGCCGAGCTGTGCCCTCGCACTGCCGGTGGACGCCGCGAGGCCGCTGGCGGCCCAGCAGTTCACCCCCCTATCTGGCTCTCTATCTGGCCTTCCGCGCCCGGCTGCCTTGTGGCTGGGACCGGGGTCGGTGCGCGGGGGCCGCCTGTGCTGCCTACGCTGACGCACGTGGACGGATCCAGCGTGGAAGTCCGGCTCCTGACATCTGTTACTCCTGGCGGCCGACCGCGGCTCATGTGCCGCCTTTGCCTGGCTCTCCCCCTGCTGCCTCTGTGATACCGCAGCACGCCCCGGAGACAACGCTCCCTCCGCACCTAACGGTCCGGAGGCCTTTCTGGCCACTGCTGGGGGCTAGATCATCGGTTGCGTGTGATGCCGCTGAAGACTCCGCTGAAGACGCCACTAGCCTGATCCTGCTAACGGTTGTGAACCGAGACTGAGGTGAGGAGTTGGGGAGGCCATTGTGTGCGGTATTTTTCTGCAAACCCCCCTGGTACAATCTGACTGCGGCCCTAAGAACCGCGTTGTGCTCCATTAGGGTGAACTTTTTGGCCACCACCCCCGGCACTTGGATTTCTGGCCCAGGGACATTTATTATCCTTGCCGGCCGGTTCTGCAGGCCGCTGCTACGCCACCAACAAGAGAGCAGCCTTTTCTATCCTGTTAATGCATCGCCCCGCTTCAGGGTACACGATACCCACACGAGACTAACCCCTTTGAACACTCTGTACCACACGCCACACACGATGTCCAACAGGTCCAGGAACACTGGTAAGTCAGGGGCCATGGACAAATTTGCGAATGCCACCCCGAGGCCCGATTCGGCCCATATATCATGCAACCAGATCGAAGTACCACTCTCTGCAGAGGGCCCCCCCACGGACCTGACGGTCGTCATGGAATCAATGGCTAGAAACTTTGCAGCTTTTCACGAGAAGCTAGATGACATCAATGCAAATGTGGCATCTCTCAGGACCAAACTAGACCAACAAGGGACGCGAATCACCAAAACTGAAAACAGGATCAGTTCCAACGAGGACAATATAACCACACTGCAGAGCACGGTATCCACCCTTGTCATGGACATGAAATTAGTGAGGCCCAAATGTGATGACCTCGAATCTAGATCACGGAGGAACAATATACGCATTATTGGGGTCCCGGAAAATGCACTGAAGGGTCGACTCGAACTGGCTGTCGAGAACCTCCTGAAAGACCTGCTAGGCAACCCGGAAATGTCCCCCTTCTTCACCATCGAAAGGGCCCACAGGGCACTGGCCCCACGTCCCAAACCGGGAGACTTTCCGAGGCCCATCATTGCAAAAATTCTGAGTTTTAGAGATCGGGATCAAATCCTCCGCCTCGCACGTGAGAAGGGTGAGCTCAGATTGGACTCGCAGGTGATCCGAATCTTCCCTGACTTCGCGATCGCAGTTCAGCAGGAGCGTCGTCAATTTCTTGGAGTCAAGAAACTGCTCAGGGAGAGAAGCATTCCATACGCCATCCTATTCCCTGCCCGTCTAAAGTTCACATTTAACAACAAACTTTACTTCTTTACGGTGCCCTCGGAAGCGGTGAAATTCATAGAGGCACACATTCCCCCTCATCCACCTGCTGAAGATGTGGTGGAGAATGACTGAACGTAGTCCGGAACTTGCTCTCCTTGATCGTCGTTTGCTCAAGCGGTCTGACGGCTCCATCATCCATCGGCCTCCCCCACAACTACCCTGCTGTTATATTTCTATTTTCCATGCCCTCCGGGCTGTACTCACTGTACCTAAACTCTCAGATACGCACTGTTAATCTTTCATGTTGTTGGACTACTCATCGTGACCATGCTGACTTCCTGTCTTCATCGAATGTAACGTTTCTCTGTTTCACACTTAGGCCCGACACGGCTACATATAGATGCTGTGACATGCATTACTAAACCGCGAACACTGTTTAATTTCTCACGGACACCTTAGGGTCCCAAGCGTGCTAGCACACGGCAATAGCGCACCCCACTGCGATTGCACTGCTTCTTATACCTTTGTTCTGGGTTTGCCCCTGTTGGGCTCTTGCACAGGCTGGATCATGTTGGGGTCGATCCGACTGTGCGCTGTTGGGGATGGGTGGGATGTACACTGCTAATCATGGGTTGGTGGTGAGGGTGGGGGGGGGGAAACTGGGTGTTATCTACAAAAGGCACACGAGGTTACATGAGGCGAGCACTAATGGGCCGCGATAGCGAGTTTATCTTCAAGCTTTGGGGCATACACTATTGTTGGATCCGAGACGTTCATTGAGAATACGTGTTGCATAATGGGGTATCTGTCACTGCAATGGCTACCGTCATAATGTCATGGAATGTCCATGGGGTAAGCAATCACACCAAGGCACGTAAAATCATGGCCTATGCCAACAGACATAGCTGCAAAATACTGCTCCTACAGGAGACACACTCCAATGGCCACATTCCTAGAACCATGGCCCCGGCATGGGGACCTACTAGATTTTTTACCTCCTACTCCACTCAATCCAGGGGGGTTCTGACCATGATCCATAAATCCATTAAGTTTACATTGCACAAAAATTACACTGACCCCGAGGGACGTTATGTAATACTACATTGTACTTTGGCCAACAAAGAATATCTACTTGTCAATACCTATTGCCCCAATGTGGACTCTCCCGATTTTTTTGATAAAATCACCACCATACTGCTGGGATATGTGGGCACACTGATCCTTTGGGGGGGAGATTTAAATCTTATCCTTGATACGGCCCTAGATAGAACTGGAACTACTCCCCGGCCTTTGTCCAGCGCTGCACGCAGACTGCACTCTCACATTAAGATCCTCGACATTTGCGATGCCTGGAGAACGCTACACCCCCATGTTAGGGATTACACTTACTATTCATCAGTGCACGATAGCTCTTATAGGATAGACCTGTTTTTTGTCTCAAAAGGAGTCATGGGAGGTGTGGTGGACTCCCAGATCCTGCCCCGCACGCTGTCTGATCATGCCCCGATTACACTCTCAGCCAGACTGGGAATACCTGTTCCGACGTTTAGCACCTGGCGTTTCAAATCCGACGCCCTGCGAGATGTTGTATTTAAGGCTGAAATACTTGCTGACATTCTGTCTTTCTTCGAACAAAACACTCTCCGGGACACTTCTGCTGCTGTGAGATGGGACGCCTTCAAGGTATATAACAGGGGAATGTCCATCTCCCGGGAAGCTGGGGTGTTGAAATCAATTAGAACAGCATTGGGTCGTTCAGAAAGCAAACTGAAGCAATTGGAACTGCAAGGTGCCTCTGGTGCCGACCCTGCCACACTTGCCCAGATCTCCGATGAACTCCAGGCATTCAACATACTCGCCGTCAGCGAGATACAATTCCTTGGCCACCCTCAAGCGGCCAGGAAATATGGTGAGGGAGATAGGCCCGGGAAAACGTTAGCGACACTAATCAAATGGGAATCTGGTCGAACGCAAATCACCTCTCTTAAAGATGAACAGGGCAATGTTCAATGGGCTGACCAACAAATCCTAGACACATTCACCGAGTTCTACAGGTCCCTCTACTCTCAGCCGGCTGAGCACACTGAACAACATATGCGAGAACTCCTCGACCGGATCCCCACCACAGAGATCTCCTCCACCACTCGAGACGGACTAGACTCTCCAATCATACTTGTTGAGATAGTAACAGCCATCTCCGACCTACCCAAAGGCAAAGCCCCGGGGCCTGACGGCCTAACCGCCGATTTCTATCAAGAACACGTCGCCATACTCGCCCCCAAGCTACTTGAGGTCTGGGATGAATCGCTCCGAGTCTCTATCCTCCCCCTTTCCATGCGCGAGGCAGCCATTACAGTGCTGCTCAAGCCTGACAAACCGGATGATGAATGAAGGTCCTATAGACCCCTCTCCCTTATGAACCTTGACACAAAGATCTTTGCAAAAATTATAGCGAACCGATTTCTGCCCATTATGACGTATTTGGTCCATGAGGATCAGGCCGGCTTTGTACCTGGAAGGTCCACCTCCCACAACATCAGAACACTATTTAACGTAATGTCCCGCATTGATCAGGATGTACAAGTGGTGGCGGTCACACTGGACGCCCAAAAGGCCTTTGATATGGTCTCCTGGAGATACACTTGGCTGGTTCTGGAGACTACGGGCATTGGCCCAAACATGATTAGGTTCATTAAATTGCTATACACCTCTCCTGTGGCGCGGGTTAGAACCAATACACTAACATCTGACCTTTTCACACTGTTCAGAGGTACCCGACAGGGATGCCCCTTTTCTCCAATACTGTTCGCTTTAGCAATTGAACCAATGGCAGACTATGTCCGTGCTCATCACGCCCGCAAGGGAATAAGATTGAAAGACAGCCCCGAAATTATATCTCTATACGCGGACGATGTTCTGTTATATATCAAAGACCCCGCAACACACCTTGACTCAATACTGAGGGATATTACCCGCATTGGCACTCACTCCGGCTTCACTATTAATTATTCCAAATCAGAGATCTTCCCGCTCACTAAATCCACCCAGCAACCTACCTCTGAATACCCCCTCCGTTGGTCACCGAATGGTGTTAGATATCTGGGCGTACACATATCCTTAGCTAAATCCACCCTTCTCGCTGACAATTACTCTGCGGTAGCACGAATAGTCGAAACTAAAGTCCTCAGGTGGCGTACCCTCCCACTATCCATTGCTGGACGGCTCTCCCTCATTAAAATGATCCTGCTCCCCAAACTTCTTTACACGTTTAGCAACGTACCCGTGTGGCCTGGGAAGGATTATTTTGCCAGGCTGCACACATTATTTGCGCAGTTCCTTTGGCACTCGGGCGCAGTATGCAAAAAATGGATGGACATGACACTTCCATACAAACTAGGGGGACTCACGGCTCCGGATCTATCACTTTACTGGCACGCAGCTCAGGCCCAACATGCTACTCACTGGTATCCTGGTACACCGGTGCGTCCCCATGTCAAACTGGAAAAACTGGCAACTACTGGTACCGATCTAATGTCCATCATATTGCATCATCAATACATACCCGACTCTCCCATTGACCCTCTCAACACGACTCTTTTATCCTGGGCTCGCCTGCTATTCCAGACACCTGGAGCCTCCCCGTACTACAAGTGGCTTCCTGTGTGGGCCTTTCCCGGCCTGGAACCCACTCACGATGCAGCGCTGGCCCGACACTGGGGGAAGCTGGGATACCAAGCACTGACGGACTTCTATCCCGAAGGCAGGTTCATTGACCCCCGATCTTGGAAACCGGGACACACCGGGACCGCCTTAGAAACCCTCCAATATTATAGATTGCGGGCCGCGTTTCGCTCCAAATGGCCCACATTCCCGGACGAGCCCCCAGACAACCCGGCCATCGCATACATTGCCAACTCAGGAGGTGCCCGTGGAGTGGTCTCCTCACTTTACAAGATATTTCAGGCTGCTTCCCCTACTCCCACTCTCAAGGCACGAGATGAATGGGCCGGCGACCTGGGCCTGGAAATATCAGATGGGGCCTGGGAGGGTATGTGCCTACACACCCAAAGAGTCTCCCTCAATTTCCGTTTTCGCGCCATGCAGTACAAACTTCTAAATAGACTTTATTATACTCCGTATAGAACCTCGAGGTTCACCCGTACTGCGGCGCACCCCTGCCCCCGCTGCGGGGCGACAGAGGCTGATCACCTACACATGTTCTGGTCTTGTAACAAACTGCTTGGTTTTTGGGAGGGTATCCTAGAAACACTCTCTGCTATCACTGAAACGGTAATTGACCCGGATCCTCTAGCCGTCCTGTTTGGTGCCTGGAGGACCGATGACACTAGATGTTCAGCTAGATTCCTTAATATTGGTTGTATGATAGCCAAAAAATGCATTCTTCAGAATTGGAAAAGTCCCTTCCCTCCGGCCCACTGGAAGTGGCTCCATATGCTTACGTGGTCACGCAATTGTGAGGAAGAATTCATATCCATGCTCCCTGCCACCTCTCGCCCCAAGAACATCTGGACGGAATTCAACTCATACCTTAACAGTAGAAGCGCGAGCACTTCCAGCTCTGGCTTATCCCCCACTCCTTCCGTAACCACCCCTACTATATGAACACATACTTGTATAAATCTCATGTGACCAATGCCTGACACTACTGTTACCATTGTACTATGCTTTATGTATTGCTTCACCTTGTAACGTTTGCCCATGCTTGTGGCCTTGCTGTCTGTACCATGTAACCTTTTGCCGCCAAAAATAAAAGTTTAAAAAAAACTAAAAAATAAAAATAAAAAATAAAAAAATAAACCAGATCTTGGTGCATAGCCGTATCAGACAATCTTTCTCTGCATGTTTATCAGCTGCATTTAATAACCTCAGAAGGCAGACCTGAATTATGCTGCCTTCTGCAAAAATATTGTCTAATTTTTCTTTCTGCACTTCACCATGAATGCGCTCATGCCATTCTGTGGCACTGTTCGATGACCACGTCCCATGTGCATATAACTTTACCTCTGAATATTGCACTAGCTCTGGGAATGTGGCTTCCATTTGAGACATTCTGAAATTCGTTTTTAGTGACACACTGCTATTATGAAATGGGTTCCCTTTAATGTACAGATGGCAGCGTGAGACACACTTGCCACGCCCAGTAGGTGCTCTATGATCACTTTCCCAGCCTGCAACGCACCATAAATATGTAGCGTATATTGTGTAGATTTGGGGCCTGGCGGTATTTTCTTACCGCCAAAAATAATGGTAATTTGGCAATGACTATTCCTCGCATTTAGATTGGGTTTGGCTTTATAGTGGTATACATTTTGTTGGTGGTATTTTGGTGAGCATAATTTCCTGTTTTATTTATGGCCCCAATATACAAACCCCCTTCTTTTTGCTTAGACTGTTTGTGTGATCACTAGAGGCCTCGGACCTACATTCATAGATACCGTAATATTCACATATAGCATTCTCAATCCCCTGTGGTATTATCATTAGTTTATTTACATTAGTGAGATTATGTTTCCATAGGCCTCTTTTTGCTGATTCATGTTGTATTGTATTCCACTCAGAAATCACACACACATACAATGAGTGGAATCACGCACACATCTATTTATAATTGCTAATGACATTGCTTTATCTGTATAGGAAACTTGGCACATGTATTACTTAAACATCATTCCCTTTCTTGCAGGGTATTTTTTTTAGATGCACCAAAGGAAAAAAAAAAAGCAAAAACACTCTTACACAGACTGTGTGTTATAACAATTTCATTTCAAAATGATACATTACCATTCTGGCGAGACAGTCCTCTCTGAAATAAACAGAAGAGAAACAAATGCAATAATACAACGAATTTCACTTTACATTTGCAACAAGAAAAATAAAAGTTACATCAATATGACAGCATTTGCATTGAAAACATTATAATGTGGCAGTTGAACACAGGGATTCCCTATCGCTATCTTTCCTGCCTGAAAAATACTTCATCCACGCGGCACACCCTCAACTTTACGTGATAATTGCCAGTTATCTGTAGCTCTCTGGCACGCAAAATCCTTTGGCTTGCCGCCTCCGAGAAGTGACCCAGGGTTGCCCTCGTAAGCTTGCAACTTGAAGGACACGGGGAAAACACACAGTTTTCAAGCCTGCGCCAAGTGACCAGGAATCCCCAGTCTCTGAAGGTCAGCAGTGCAGCTGGAATGACTCCTCCCAGCAGCTCAGCAAAGGCGACCTCACAGCAGCTCTGCAAAAGTGAACTGATCATAATTCTGTCAGAGCTCGTCCAGCAAAGCGCTGTTGCTTACGCAGCCTGTCATCAGATATACTTCCCTCCAATCATATTAACAGAAATTGTATTAGGTTGCCACCCCTGTTTCACAAACAATGGGATCTTCATACTGTAATAACTGGTTCTGTTTGATTTCCTGTTGCCTTTCCGTCCTTCACAGTTCAGCGCAGCCAGAGAAAATGAGAGAAAAATGCACATTTAACCTGAATCTCAGAACAGGTCATTCCTGCCTCCTTTTTCTACATGGAGAGCACATTATAATGTTATTTAGTTAGAGCTGGTGTTAGTATTGGGTAATTAAGTCAGTCAATTAGATAGCTCATGTGTTCTCCTGTGAATGAGGCATTTCAAATAAGAAAGAAAAAAGAAATTCTATTATGCTTTTAAATCTGTAACCTGTCTCCATTTGCATACCCATATGTTACACTGGCGATAAATGGCTGGCTATATGTGTGCCACATTATAGCAATAATGTGATCATATGCAGTGGCGCTGTACTCCAAAACACAAGAAATTATACTACAGACTGCAAACACATCCAACTATTATCTTCAACATCACACCTAACGCTAGGATGCAGCTACCATCCGACAACTACACGAGCTGCACACATAACTGTTGCACCCATGCACCCTATGACACCATCTATCTCTACTGACCTGAACTGTGGTTCCCGAGGGCGTTCAACCTACCAGCGCTTTGAGGTCATACCAATGATATATAGACTGCTATATAAATGGCAAGTAACATAACATATACTGATAACAATCAATACTAAATTGAGGGCCTTGGATCAAAGAATTGACAGATGGAATGGACGAAATGAATGGAAGGGATGGAATGGATGGATTAGATGCATGGGACGGATAGAATGGAAGAGAAAGAACTGATGGAAGTGATCGAAGGCATCGGATGGATTGGATGGAATGAGTGGATGATGAAATGGAAGAAACGGATGGATGCACTGACTGAATGGATAAATTGAATGAAGAAAAGAAGAAAAGAAAGGCATGGGTTAATGCATCAAGTGAATGGATAGTTGCTGGAATTAATTGAAGAAATAGAAGAAATGGATGGACACAATGATGGAATAAGTGGATAGATGGAATGGATGGAATAGAGGAAATTACCCTACCCTCTAGCTCCCATGTGCCCCACACGGTCTCTGTGTACCCTGCATTCCTACCCCCCATGTGGTTGTTGTACACCCCTGTGTCCTACCCTATCGCTGTAATCCCAGCCCCCTGTCACTGTGTGTCCATGTATCGCTGCGCGCTCTGCCATCCGTGTTCCCGTGATGTTGCTATGTATCCCAATTTATCACCCAACCCCACCGTGCCCATGTTTCACTGTTATACTCTACTTTCCTGTCCCCCACGCTGTTATATATTCGTATGCCCCCCCCGTCACCATAAGACCTACCCACTCTTTGAAGATGAGTTAATCATGTGTTGGGTGGGTATGTAAATGCTTTCACCTCATTGGATAGGGTACAGTCTTCTCTGAGGAAGATGTTTGTCCTGCAGGTGTCTGCTATGGGTGGCTATAGTCAAGGTAGTTTGGCCTGCCGTTATACATATAGCACAGGCCCGTCGGTCCAAAGAACCAATGAACTTCAGCTCTTCCAACAATCAAGACCATCTTTCCTTCCCCATAGGACAAGCAACTATAGATCCATAGAAGCAAAAGGTTCAGGTGGCAGGACAGAATTTAATCAATGTAGGTACATTTCTTTTTATATATCATGCTATGCCTATTGGGTGTTATTTAATAAAAATTGCTCCCAATCTTATCTTGACCCTTGGCTCCTTCAGACAGTACAGTCTCTCAATTGGAATTTGTAAATCCACTGATTCAATCTCCTGAAAGAAGGGGTGCCTTTTTCCAGGGCCAATCATTCACACATTACATTGGAGGTTACGGAACGCAAGTAGGAAAGGGCTTTAGGGGAAGTCTAGAGACAGTCAAAGGATTTCTTCAGTGCAATATTCCTGGTTAGTACGAAGGACAAGGGGTACCGCCTCATGATAAAGCTCAGAGATTTTAACACACAACAGATCACTATCCAAAACATTTTGGGAATGTCGCTGTACCCACCATATGAAAGGGCAGGCAGAATACGTTCCGGGATCAGTGAATTTAGTCGCAGAGTGGGGCTCGCATCATTGGCCAGATGCAAGCAACTGGAGACTACAAATCTTTCTCTTTCAAATCCTTCAGACAAAGTAGGCTTCCTTTCCTAATAGACCTATTTGCATCTCACCTAAATTCCCATCTTGCAGTGTTTTTCAGCTTGTGACCGGATCCTTTCGCCGGGGTCACATACCTTTTTTTCAGAATTGTGGCAAAAACAATCCATTAAGACATTCCCCCATATCCCGTCACAGTAAGAAAGTCTAAATGTTTAAACCTCTATGTAGCTTTGCACATTTGGATTTGTACAAGCACTTGGCCCTTTGTTCTAATCATGTGTAATGTTCAGTAGATTGTATGTGGTTTTAGATAATTGATGGATCTTTATTAATAAAATTGATTATATTTTGAAATTTGAAGGTGTTGATTGCACAGTCTTTTATTTGTTTTGTGACTGTGTTAAGTAGGGGTTGTTAACACTACAAGAAGAGACAACACAAAGGCAGTGGGGTTCCTTAGTTGGTAAGCATGTACGCTAGCCTGTTTTGGGGATGAATCCCATTGCCGTAAAGCTCCCCCCGTTTCCATTTAGTTTTTTCGGTTATAGTGCAGACTTGCATCCATGAGACCTATCAGGTGGGACTATTATCGGTTGTGAAGACACTTTTGGGGCAGGTGGTAGGTACCACGCCCATATTTTAGGAGGTATATTAAATATTGAAAAGCATTGGGTTCATCTAGTTCTGTAGCATTGTTAACGGTGCTAAGAATTAGTGTAGGTTTCTAATAATGGCAGCCGAACACACAAAGAGTTACGACGATAAATATGTGTCAGAGCTACTGGCTCGTAGCTCATTATTTTGAGATGAGGGTGAAGGCTCCTTAGTAACGAACCTGAGCAATTGGGATGAGCTTTTGCAATTTAAGAAAAGACTAATTCGTACAGAATTACACGGCTCTATTATGATAGAGTATTTACGCTCAGGTACTCTCCCTCAAGGCCTCGTGGTGCGCAATGAGCCACGTTTCTTCTTAGATAATAAGGACTTTGTAGTCTAATGGAGCTGCATAGCGAACGAATGTGGCAGAGATTGGGTCATACTTGTCATCGACACCGCACGTAACATGACAATTAAAATCTACGGTCACCATTGATAAGATGGAAGATGAAATTAAAAACTTGTACCACCTGAGACCTATACAAAAAGGTTAGAGGAGATAACAAAAGAAATAGTTGAGTTCAAGGTGTTCTGCACCAAAGACCAAATCATCAGAAAGAAGAAGAATCTATTGCAGTTCACCCATGAGAAGGCATTCCGTTGTAGCAAAGAAGGATTGTATCCCTTTGGAGCGAACCAACATGGAGCACCTAATAGACAGAGACAGGTGAGATTCGGAAATACCTCCTATAGTTCAGATAGCTCAAGTGATAACAGCTTTTCTTACCAAAGAAGGTCAAAAGGAGTATGAAATAGAGGTCGAAGCAAAAGAGGCAGTGGGAGAAAGATGTGCAATTGAAGAAATGCCATTTCTATGCCCTGAGTTTAATGCTCAGCAATCAACCCTACTTGTTAACTTGCCATCTTATACCCCAAATGTTGAGGAAGTGGCTGTACTCAACAAAGGATTGGGTTTTGTACCAACCGTAAAGCATGATCAATTTAGGATCAGAGTGGAGATAGAACAATCACTTTGTAAAATCCATGTACAGCAATTTTTCTTTCATACTGAGTTTGATCAGCAGAAGAACGAAAGTGGGTTACGTAATCGATCTACGTATAATCCACCAATTGCTAGTCACACTCCAGAGGCCATAGTGTTTACTAAGAGAGTATGGCACGACGTGCACCAGTTAAAACAGAAGACATCAGAACGTTTTTTTCAAAATTTGAGCAATTCAGGCAGATGTGCAGTCAAAAGTCTAGCTACCAACAAGAACATTATTTTACGCAAAGCTGATACAGGCCGAGCAATTGTCATGTTAAATAGACATTCTTATATTATCAAATGTGACCGCCAATTAAATAACACCACATTCTACAAACTTATTATGGAAGATCCACAAAAAAACGTTCCGCCTTGATCCTAAATAAGGTTGATAAGGTGCTTTCTAGAGGTTGGATATGCCAGCAAGAACGGGATTTCCTGATTGTGCAGAATCCTACAACACCTACATTTTACAATCTCCCAAAAATACACAAATCTTTCCAGAATCCTCCCGGTCGTCTTATTATGTTGGGGACTGGGTCATTATTGGAACCTTTGTCTAATTTGCCGATCGTAATCTGAAACCATTTGTATCAATGATGTATTCCTTTGTACAGGATAAAACTGAAACAATTAACATGGTTGAGGACTTGCAATTCGATCCTACTAGACAGTTAATGATTAATTTAGACATTGTATCCCTCTACACATGTATACCTCAGCAAGAGACCTTGAGTGTCTTGGAGGAAGTATTACTTTCCAAAAGAAAAAAGGGCACCACTCATAACAGTTTTGTTCTCTGGTGCGCAGAGATGGCTTTAACTGAAAATGATTGCAGTTTTAATGGCAAACTATACCACCAGGTCCATGGTACTGCAATGGGTTCATCAGTCGCTCCACCAGCTGTGAACCTTTTATGTTGAATCATTCAAGCTTCAGACAATTTATAGCACTTCCAATCCTTTTGTTTCTAAGATTGGGTTGTGAAGGCGCTATATTTATGACATTTTGGTCATTTGGGAAGGTTGAGTGGTTTCTTTCCTGGAGTTTATGGCCTAAATAAATCAGCAAAACCAGTTCTTGAAATTTATCTCAACACATAGTAATTCTGAGGTCAATTTCTTAGACGTAAGGATCTGGGTTGATTCAACCGGGAATGTTCTTCAGGCTAAACCTTTTCATAGACCGACTGACCGTAATGCCTTTCTGTCTTGTGACAGTTGTCATCCCCGACATACCAGGTAAAACTTGCCCTTTTGGCAATTTTTACAGTTAAAACGGAATAGCTCATCAAATGCAACCTTTTTGTCTGAAGCCAAAACACTAAGTCAGAAATTAAGCATGCGACAGTACCCTAAGACGATTGTAAAACGAGCCACCAACAACAATCGAAGTGCGCTCCTTGAATATCGTGACAAATCAACAGATAGTAGAGGAATAGTGTTTGTGAGCACATATACTCCGCTGTCCAATAAAATAACGAAGATTATCAGGAAGAACTGGCACATTTTGGCAGGTGGTGAATGTCCCCTGAAGCCACCACTATGTGCCTTTAAGAGAGGCGCAAACCTTAAAGACCTGTTGATTAAAAATGATGTATTTAGATCAAAACAATCACAGAGAAGTGTTGGAGAAATGTGGGGTGCACCACGTTTGGTAGGACATTTCCCATGTGGACTTTGCGTCAACGGCAGTTTTACAAGCACTACTACAGAAGTTGACTTAGGGTTAGATAAACCCTGGATTCAACAGCAATTCACCAATTGTAACTCCAGTAATGTGGTGTATGCAATCTGGTGCCCTTGTATTAAAATCTATATTGGTATGACTGAGCAAAAGATTAAAACGAGAATTTCTAAGCATACAAGCTGTATCAAGAATAAGGTATTAACTGCCCCCCTTGTGAACCACTTTTTAATAATGGATCACAAGAGTGAAGAACTGAAATGGACAGTCCTTTTACAGATTACACCAACGCAAAATGGAGAACCGATGGCCAAGAGGCTGTACGCGAAAGAGCAATGGCTGATTTATGTATGTAATTCATCTGATACCGGGTTGAATGAGCAGTTAGAATGGCAGAATTTATAATAGCAGACTGTCTGTTTGGGTAGAATATCTTGCACTTTTTCCTGCCTGCACATAGTTGTCGATGTGTTGCTAATCGACTAACCAGAAGCTTTTTTCGGTAATACTTGAGGCCAGTTAAATCGGTATTCAGACACAGCAGAATGCAACAGAGCTCCAAGCGTGCCTTTAATCTAGTTACAATATAAAGCAGGTTCCCAATTCGTTGAGTAATAAAAGATCAATATAGTATCCAAATGAAGTGAGTTTCATTCCAATGTGGATACACCACAGCAGGGAGTAATTATATTCTTAATTATGGTAGATATCAGTTTGCCTTTAAAAGTGCACATTGTAGCATCAGAGCGTAACGTCAGTTAGGTGATTTTCAGCATGTTACTGAGACGTTCGAGGGTGGAGGAATCAGATGGTTCGGCACAAAGTAATTCCTCAATGACCATAGCCGCCGGCTGTAACCGATACAGCAATGTTGAGCCCGTGTTTGTTAACACGCTGTTGAAGTTTAGAGTGAGTGAAAAACAGTAATGCGTGCTCCCTTTTCTTGCTAGATTTTCAGTTAATTTTATGGTGAGTGAAAAGTTCCAAAACAAATGCCCTTGAAATGTAAACAATCGGTGGTTGGAGTTACGCGTTGTAAATGACGATTTGAAAATACGCGATCAGGATATTTGATCGACACGCAGAAAGGTATGAAGAGTTTTATATTCATTTTCTACTTACAAGACAGTGTTTGCTTCCATATAACCAACTGATAGCATAGGGCATTGTAATATTTGTTTGTTTGTTTGTTTGTTTATTTTATTTGTATGGCGCTCCAAACCCAGAGGTAGAAGGGCGCTTAAGAGTTTGGTTACATAGTTCAGAAGTATCTGTGTGTTGCATACTTCGTACAGGTTTATAATATATACATATATATACAGAGGTCAATAAATAGAACATGTGTGGTACGTACAATATACAATTTACAGAATAAGTACAGTGTCTAAGCCAGTAATCGCGCGAGTCTAGAGTTAGTGGTGTTGTTCTTTGTTTAGCAGCCAGCTGATGACCTGCGTCCTAAAGATCTGGAAGGATTCGATAGTTTTGATGTTAAGCGGTAGGGAGTTCCAGAGTTGGGGGGCAAGCACTGTGAAGCTTGCCCCTCCAGCTCTTTTTAGGTGGAACCTGGGCACTAGTAGGCAAAGAGTGTTGGAGGATCTGGTGAGTCTGGTGGCAGGTTTCAGGGTGAGTTTATTGGTTAGATAGGGTGGTGCTAGGTGGTTGAGGGCTTTGTACGTGAGGCAGATGATTTTTAGATCAATTTTTTGGCGTATGGAGAGCCATTTGCAGGCTTTCCTAGTGGCAGAGATCTGCTCTTGTCTTGGAATGTTGAGGGCTGCGTGCAAGGCGTTATTTTGTATTACCTGCAATTTATTGAGTACGGATTGATTAGCGCCAAGGAACAGGCTTTTGCAGTAATCCAGTTTGGATTGTATTAGGGCCCTATATATGAGAAGCTCACTTTGGATGAGACAAAAATATGAAGGTGCTTTACTTGACAGTATAACGTGTGTATACGAGTGAGATCATAAGTTAGAATACCATATGTAATTCTTGCATGTACGCCAGGTTACAAGCAGTACTGACTACATGTTATACGAAGTGAGGAAATAAACAAAATAGCCATTTATATAGTAGCTTTTATTAGGCAAGGTCTAAAACAGACAGTGCCGCTGCCTAGGACGTGAGAAGCACAAAGTAAAAAGTGATATGGCCGCCTGAATATCATTATATTTTCCTAAGAAGTGTGTTGTTGTGAAACACTAAGGCAGAGTGATTGAATAGTATGCAAATGAAAGATGACTCCAGCTAGAGAAGGGGTTCGTTGGCATTAGTATCCTATTGGTTAATAGATTACAAACCTACAGGTTTTATTTAATTTTAAAGATTGGATGGGCCCGGTGTGACTGGCTGGCTCATGACGTGTGTTGCTTCAACAGATTGGAGTCTAGTAGGAAGACGTTCCCACCAAGCCGCGATCGTTAAAAAAGAAATCCTTTCACGGTGAGCCGACAATAGGGGTCAAGTGCTCCTATATGATATGGCATTTATAATAATTAACAGCATTAATGATAGCTGTTTATTTGTGTTGTCTTTTGTAGTTGTTGGGAAGAACGCCTGCACATACATTTTAAAGTATTGCTGAAGAAATAAGTGCACACAATTGTACTTGTACGTTGGGTTCCCCTGAAGAAGTTCTTGCAATGTTCATGTTAACGATAAAAAAGAACGAAACATGTTAGGTTATATGATGTTGAACTGATGATCAGCACTTACAAATAAGATATTAATTTCGTTAGAACCTTTTACCTGAATGTAAGAAGGATTCGCCCATTTGTCGGCGAGCAAGAGCAAACAATCATAAACAGCAGGAGTTCTCTAGCAATTAGTATGTACTTTAATTGACTCATTCGAGTCTTAGATTCTAAAGCAGAAATGTTTGAACTTCTATGTAGCTTTGCACATTTGGATTTCTACTAGCACTTGGCACTTTGTTCTAATCATGTGTGATGGTCATTAGATTTTATGTGGTTTTTACATAATTGATGGATGTTTATTAATAAAATTGATTATATTTTGAAATTTGAAGGTGTTGATTGCACAGATTTTTATTTGTTTGGTGACTCTGTTAAGTAGGGGTTGTTACCACCACAAGAAGAGACAACACAAAGGCAGTGGGGTTCCTTAGTTGGTAAGATGTATGCTAGCCTGTTTTGGGGATGAATCCCATTGCCGTAAAACCCCCCGACCCCCGTCTCCATTTTGTTTCTTCCACTTTTCTTGGACTCATTAATGCATGTTTACTGTGAGTGTGAGTACGATTTCAGGAGAGTCACCTGCGGCGTGATCGCTCTGAGCAGTCTTGGGTGGCAACATTTAGACCCAATGACGTGCTTACTCAGTGTTAATGTATCTGCTGCCTGCTTTTCAGTTTCTCCCATTTCCTGTCATCCTGACACTCCCATAAATGTGGAATTATACAGACAGGATGTGAGTATGTTGGGGAAAGGGGAATAAAGAGCATGTGAGGGAGGGAAAGTGAAAGAGAGGCACAGCGAGAGAGAGAGACAGAGTCAAAGAGACAGAGATGGAGAGAGAAAGACAGAGAAAGAGTGAGGAACAGTGAGAGAGACGTAGAGAGAGTGAGATAGAGAGAGACATAGAGGGAGCAAGAGAACGAGAGAGAAAGAAAGAGAGAGAGAGAGAGAGAGAGAGAGAGAGAGGGGGAGAGCAAAAAAGAGTGTTTGTGAGAGAGAGATGGAGAGGGAAAGATGGAGAAAGAGTGAGGAAGAGTGAGAAAGACGGGGAGACTTGTGGAGAGAGGGAGAGAGTTAGAGACAGAGAGAGAGAGCAAGAAAATGGGAGCAAAGGAGAAGGAGATTGAGAGAGGGGGAGAGAAAAAGATGTATAGAGAGAACGATTTAGGGAGAGATAGGGAGAGGTGAGCGAGAGACAGAGAAATATGGAGACAGAGATAGGTAGAGAAAGAGGGAGAGTTAGATAAGGAAAGAGATAGGCGACAGAGGAAAAGTGGGAGGGAGACAGAGAGAGGGCAGGTAGAGAAAGAGGGAGAGAAAGAGACAGAGGGGGGTAGAGAGATAGAGAAACAGAGATGTAGGGAGAGAGAGAGGCAGAGAGAAATGGAGATAGATATAGAAAGGGAGAGAGAGAGAGAATGCAAGAGAGTGGGAATGAGAGACATGGAGGAGAGAGAACGATGGAAAGAGAGAAAGAGGGAGAGGGGCAGAGACGGAGGGATAGAGAGAGGGAGATGAATAAAGCGGAAGAGAGAGCGAGAGAGACAGATAGAGAGAGAGAGAGAGAGCAAATGTTCAAGGTCAGATTATAAAGATTATCCGGCCAATTGACGACCCACATAAGGCAGCTTCTATAGGTCTACCAAATGGCTTTTTCATGACCCACACGTTCCCCCTAGATGGACTCTGCAGTACTCCTTCCGAAACTATGTTGTCTCCTAAAGAGCCTGCCAAATTCTAAATAAAGTAACATTTAATAAGAGTGGCATTCCCCACATGGCACACAAATAAGGATGAGTACTTCATATATCTCTATTAAAGAAAATGTGGCCTGGTGAAATCCAGCTGGGATTTGAAGATTGAACCTCTCTCTTATTCAGCCCTGAAGAAGAGTTTGTAAGATGCGAAACACGTGTTGGCACTGTGCAATAATGAATCATTAATTGGATACTGTAGTGATTACTGTATTAAACTTGAATTAAAACAGTTCACACATATTGACTGACCTTTGCATGTAACTGTTAATTTTCTGGTAAGAATTAACAGTTTGATCGCGTTGAGCGCAGTTTAGGAAATCAGCGAAAAACCAATAGCTATATCTGTCCATGGTTGCATGGGGAGTACTGCATTATATTGCTGCCCACTGCAGCATTATACACTGCCTAATGCTAATCTTACATGACTTTCCCTGGTTCAGATAACCAATATCTAATTCTCCCTACAGTATTTCTAGTTCAGAAGCTCCGCTGGGCCCTTCCATACCATGAAAGAGGTGTGGCAAATCCATCTAGGTTTTCTAATGCTTGGGTGGGAGGTATTGTTTGGAAAATCCCTGTTTTTCTTAGCTGTTGACATTCTCGCTGTATTAATATTAATAGTCAGTTCCTGGTGTTACTAAATACCAGGGAGAAAGTTGCCTGAGTGGGGTAATGTGACCATTAAGTTTATGCCTCTGATCGCCCAGTATTCAGTCATACGGTTCATTCGGCCTAGCATGACTATACGCCACTTCATAAACTGTCTCTAAATATGTCAGAGCCATATTGGATGGCAGGTCCTAAATAGCCTTCTGCATATGGGAATATCTGACAGCCCCACAGAGAACAACAAAGGTCAAGCCCAACTAGCTGCAGTCGTAATGGGTTTTAAAGAGACATAGGCCCTCATTCCGAGGTTGGTGGTATGGGGACTTACGGGAGCTTTGCGGGACCGGTAAGTCCCCATTTAAAAAGCCATTCCCCATTCCCATTTGAGCCCCCATAGGGCTCAATGGGAAGGGGGAAGGCGGCAATAACGGTATCGCAAATTGCGGTACCGTTATTGACCCTGGTATCCCTTTGCGGGTCCCGTCCTTAACGCCTGCTAAAAGCAGGCGTTAAGGAAAGGACCTGCAAAGGGACCTCGGAATAGGGCGCAAAGGGATTACCGGCACCAGTGTCATTACTGGTGCCCGGTATCCCTTTGCGCCCGGGTCGTAACGACCCCCATCGATTGCGGGTTTGGCAGTGCGGTAAAAAAGTGTCAGTATTTAGGTTGCCTCTGCATGCATAGAAATGTATCAAGCCGGCACACAATAAGAATGCAATACATTAGTAATGTTTATAATCAAACAGATACCAGACAATAAAAACAAGTAATACATAGAAATGATGGGATGAGAATATAAAGCACTGCAAAGGCTGCCACAGTTATACAAAAATGAAGAGCACAATTAAAACTTCATGACAAATTACCTTCATGACAAACTCAAACCCATCACCCACACAAACACCAGACAAACCAACCAACACCTTCTACATATTCCAGTCTGCAAACTCACAGGCACACAAAAACCAGCATGAACCCAGTGGGCACCCATGGCATGGCCACCCTACATCTTCACGTATGCACGGTATGCTCCATAATCACTTTGAGAAAGAGACTAAATACATCCCTGTTTCCCCGCACATAACCCTGCCCTCCTCCACTGCTTTCACTTGTCTATCCACATCTTCCTATCCTTTCCTGAAAACATTTTGTCATTTCTTTTTTCAACTCCCACCTTTTCAATATTTGAACCATGTATGAAGCTCCGAGACCCTCCGGGTAGGGCCAGGCTAAACAAGTATTCAAATAAATAAATGAACTAAAATAAAATCATATCACTCACATATATACAAGGGTAACTCCATTCTGTAATTTAGTAATGTCCTAGTAATGCCCCACATGACCGGTTTCGAACACCTACACGTGCATGGTAACTTTGCGAAAAAATAGGCATGTCAGTTCCCTTTGGCCCTGCAATAACAATACCAGCTCTTTGAGAAGCCCCACATTGTCTCATTCATTTTCCTCTCTCCTTATTTGAACACAGGAATCTGTACAAGTCCAAGCATGAAGCCAGACTCTACAAAATTAACATTACAATGACATTGATCACCTATGAATTTGGACCCTGAAGAAGACCACCTATGCAAAGGACTACTCATCTATAGGGGGTCGAAACATGTCATGTCGGACATTAGTAGGACATTTTTAAATTAAATATAAGTAAACAAATTCTTTGAGTTCTGCAACTCATTTTGGGGGACCACTTTCTCATTTGGCTTCACATTTATTGTGACTGGATACATTTTTGAACAACACATAACTATGTTTCCATTCCTTTCTTAATAAAGGCCAAAGAGAATCATCGCTTTACCTCCAGAAATCGGCAGATTTCCAGTGTAGTATTTCTGTTTGTGGTACATCTGCCAGAAATGCCAAGGAGCCATGCGGACTCCAAAAATGGGGATTTACACTGCCAAATCAGCACTCGCAATCCCATGGCAACACCTCGGGACTGAGTGGCGATAATGGCAAATGATTTTGGATGTAAATCCGCAGATTTACTGTCAGTCTACTGCCAAACCTGGAAAGAGGCTCAAATTCCGCTCCTCTTGCTTCTTGAACAAGACCGCTTCAATCCTGAGAGCGATCATGTGATTGAGTAAAGACTTTGGCAGAAGATTTTGCATTAAGGACAGAAGGAGATAACCAGTTTTAGATTTCCCTGTCACGAGCCTCTCAGCAGGTGAGCAATTCAATCTGATTTCCTATCCTATGCATTAGATCTGTCCCCGATATAAATATGCAGCATTAAAGAAAGGACTTTGCAACATATGTTGGGTTGACAGTGGAACGTTCTGTAAAAAAGAACTTTTGCCAACTCTCCCAATTTAAAAAGTAACAAGATCCTCTTTTTGCTTTTATTTCATGTACTTCAGCCATTCTCAGCTCAACAAACCCATTTTTAATTTTGGCTCATAGGAGTGGGGCTAGCAACCTGCATGAGCAAAACACTGTTGGTGTAGAAAGGATTGGTGGGCTTGGCACTGTTTCCGGGAATTGTAGAGAGATATATGTATGCCAGTAGGTTGAGCAGTGGCCCAGTTTTATTTATTTATTTATTTACTTATTCACATTTATTAAACCCGCAGGCATCAAGGCGCTGTTTACAGATTGAAACAGAAAGGTTACCGGCATCTCAAATTCTTAGGGCCTCATTACGAGAATGGAGGTAATGAAAAAAGGAAGGCGGAATGGTAATGGCGGCATCGTTAACGGGTCTGGGTCATTACGACCCGACAACCCGCCAATACCGGCACCACCCATACCATGCCCCCTCATACCGGCATGGGCGCGTACACGCGCCCATTTGGGGAGCAAATAGCGGCATGCCGGTAATTGGAGGACATCACAACCCACGCGGGCATGCAAATACCAGCATCTCGATTGCGGTAATTAGCGGCTGCACGATGGCGGCCATACAGGCATCACTGACCACCCATAAACAGCAATCAGCAATCAAGGCAACTGCCACAGGTGCACACAATCACCACAGGTGGACTCAATGGAGTCTGGCCCAGTATAAAAAGAGTACACCCACACACCACACCCCTACCTACACCAAAATGCTACCACTAACTGTTGCAATCATGGCGCTGGAGGACATGCCTATACTGCTACAACTACAGCAACAACAGCAACTGCAACAACAACTACAGCAGCAACAACAGGCAGCACAGAGGAGACGCAGGAGGAGAAGGAGGGTGAGACAGGCCCAGCAATTACCACCATTGCAGCCAGTAGTTCCTCGTAGGCAGCCGCCAATCCCTCGCATCAGACCCAGTCCATTCAATCTAACCCCTGAGCAGATCCACACCCTGTACCGGTTGGACCGGGACACCATCACCACCATAGTGGACATGATACACAACGACATTGTCAGCCTGATAGAAATACGCACTGCCATCTCCCTACTACTAAAGGTGGTGTCTGTGCTCCACTTCCAGGCCACATGCACCTACCAGCGCACAGTGGGCCAGCTGCATGGCATTTCGCAACCACTATTTTCACGCATGCTGAACCAAGTGCTGGATGCACTCCTAAAGCACACTAGCACCTACACATCTCTACCACGGACTGCCCAGGAGATAGCCGACACCAAAGTAGGCTTCCATGCACTGGCAGGCATACCCAATTGTGTTGGTGCCCTGGACTGTACCCATGTAGAATTGATAGTCCCCCATGCCGTCGAGGCGGTGTACCGCAATCACAAGCTATACCACTCCATCAATGTGCAGATGGTATGTGACTCCAGCAAGATTGTCGCACATTGCTGCGCCTGATTTCCCAGATCAACACATGATGCAATGTTGATGCGTAACTCCACGCTACCCCGTCACATGGAGCAACATGCTGGACCACGTGCCTGGCTGCTTGGTGAGTTGCCTGAGTGGCCCATGGCAGTGAATCGGGGTAGGGATGTGGATGTCAAGACCTGTGTGATGGCCCCCAGACAGTCTCTCATCAGCACTGCCGAGGCATTGACTGCGGCTCTGTTGGCTGTTATGGTGGCTGTGGTCCCCGCTATGGCTGTGGCTATCTCCCGCCTGGTGTCCTCGCCATCCGTGATGTATTGGCGCAGCAGCTCCAACATCGACTCCTGTCGGGCCTCCACGCTCACCAGCCGTACCTTAAGGCTGTTGGTGGGAGCAGGAGTGGTGGGGGGTGCTGTCACGGGGCCTGCATTATCAGTGCTGTCCACAGGGAAGGGGCTCAGGTCGGAATCATGCAGGCAGGGATCAGCACTGCTGTAGGTGGGTGAGGGCTGAGTTTGGGGCGGGCCGGTGGACACAGGCCTGAGGTGCGTGGACATGCCACATCCGTGACTCCTTCCTGGTCCACATACTCCTCCAAGTCATTTTCGGTGGGGGCCAGTGCTTCTAGGGCCTCGCCTTCCACTGGTGTGGGCAGCTGGATGTCGACAGTGTCAGGCACACTGGCTGTAGTTGTTGGCAGCTGGGTGTCGACAGTGTCAGGTGCACTGGATGTAGGTGTTGGCAGCTGGGTGTCGACAGTGTCAGGCACACTGGCTGTAGGTGTGCGCTGCGAGGCTGCCCCGGAGGTGGTGGTGGTGTCAGTTGCCCTTTTCTGTGGCCGGGATGTGGATGCCCTCGTGGTGGTATCCTGGCTGGCATCTTCTCCATCGGTGCCTGGGGGGGTAGGAGAGATGCAGGGCATCAGTGATGGTGTTACATGCCAGATGCATACTATGGTGCTGTGGAGTATTTCATTAATCATGCATTCATGTCTCACAGGTGTGTCACACAGGGTGGTCTGAGGGGGCATTTTGGCATTTGCTGCATGGCAGGTGGCATGCCGTTGTATTGGGGTTTGTGTGATGTATTACATGGGCACGGTCCATGTGTGTTGGCTGTGTGTTGGTAATGGGATTGGCACTCAGCATGCATTTCTGTGTGGCAGGGTTTGACCCTCCATCTGGACTTGAATATGTTCATGTGGGTGTTGGGACATGCATTGCCTTGCCTAGACTCTCTTCCACATCACTTGTGCTACGTCATGGTTTCCCCTACAGGGATCTGCAGGGTCACTCACCTCCTTCTGGTGATGTTGCCGCACCCGTCTCCATCTCCCCAAATCCCTCGATGGACTCCGGATTGATGAAGGTGCTTGCCGTCTCCTCCCAGGTGGTCAGTTTGGCAGGAGAGTGGGGACCCCCACCTGTGGCCATGGCCTCTCTCCTGTTGCTTGCAAGGATGTTACGGACCCTGAGGCGGAGGTCATCCCACCTCTTCTTGCAATCCTTGACACTCTGTGGGGTGGTTCCAACAGCAGAGACCTTGAGGGCTACCTTCTGCCAGATGTCCTTCTTGCGCTGCTGCACCCCACGCTTCAGGTTCTGATCTTTAATCACATCGACATGTGCAGCAAAGGGTGTCCGCAAGCATGTTTAATTCTGCATCAGGAAAGCGTTGTTTCCGCATGCGGGGGGTGGTCTTCCGGGTTGCCTTGGACATGGTGTATGTTTTGCCACTGATCACTCCTGTAGACAACTGTTGGTTTGTGAGTATTGCAATGGATTGTGTTTTTAAAGATGGCCACCGGCGCATTTCCCGTCCGACGTGATGACGTTACTTCCGGGTCTGGTATTACGAGCCCGGTATTTGCATGTTGTTATTACAGGGTCGGTATTTAGGGGTTCCTCCTAGCCGGAGGCGGTATCGGCGGGTCCTGTGATGGCGCTATCGGGGGGTTGGAGGGCCTTTAGCGGCATGCCGGTATGGCCATTACCGCATGGGGGTTCGCTCGTGCTCGCGCACTCATAATCACCCGCTATTAGCGGCATCATACGAGCACGGACCCGCTCTTATCTCCATGCCGGTAAAGGCCCCGTTTTTACCGTGCTACTCATAATGAGGCCCTTAGTCTTGAACAGGCCAACTTAGGTGGTGAATATTAAGGTTGTGAGGTGTTTTCTGGAGGCCCAGTACGATTCTTCCGATCTAAGGGGGAGGGTGTTCCTGTTCTTAGCAGGAGATACTGGGAAGCTAGAGCCCCCTGATTTGTTTCTTCTGAATCCAGGGATGGATAACAGATCAGTGTAGGCTGAGCGCATAGGTCTGGTCAATTGGGATTTGGAGAACCTTTGTGACAAATACTTAGGTGCTTTGTTGGAATGACACGTGTGCATGATGGCAATTGACTTCAAGATGATACGCTCCCAGATAGGAAGCCAATTAGCATCTTTTCTTACTGTTGAGATGCGATCACGCTTGGCGATATTGAGAGCTGCTCTGAATAATTTGTAGTTTTTTGTTGTTG
This sequence comes from Ambystoma mexicanum, assembly GCF_040938575.1. Taxonomy (NCBI): domain Eukaryota; kingdom Metazoa; phylum Chordata; class Amphibia; order Caudata; family Ambystomatidae; genus Ambystoma; species Ambystoma mexicanum. Next base: position 1,425,277,419 of record NC_090931.1, on the reverse strand, counting down.
TGTGAGGACGTCCCAGCAAATAGGGCATTTGCTGTAGTCTAGCCTGGCTCCTATAAGTGTTCTGGCGATGGAGACACAGTTGACTGTTGTCCGGAATGGTTTACAAGCGTTGATTAATTTTGAAGTATGAGCGGCAGGAGAGGCAACAGCATTAACCTGTCTTGTGAGAGAGAGAGTGGCATCCAAGTAAACACACAAGGTTTTCACGGTCCTGGAGACCTGGATGCAGATTCCCTCGATGGTCAACGATTTCTAGGCAGGGCAGAGTTTCTTGAGCGTGGAGTGAGATCCTACCAACAAGATCTCTGTCTGCTCATAATTTTTTCAATGGGTTGTTGCCATTTTTTGTCTCTCTAAAAAAACAAATTGATATTTGTTTTTCTTTTTGGGGTGGGGGCTCCCCCCAAACCTCCCTTTCCCTATTAATTTAACCATATTCCCGGCCCCCCACCCCTCATAAAGCCTTCCCCACACCACCATGTTTTCTGATGGTTTTTTCGAGAAAACAAATTTGGCAAAAAGCCCATTGAAAAAATCACATGTGAAAACTGAACCTTGTAGCCATAGTCCCCTGTAAGGGGGAGCAGGACCTGCGTATCATCTGCGTAGTTTTGTCCTTTGTCATCAAGCAGGTCAAATAGTGGCTTAGTGAATACATTGTAAAGTGTTGGTGAAACACAAGAGCCTTGCGGGACCCTGCACGTGATTGGTGCTGGAGAGGCTGCTGCACTGGTTGACAACACCCTCATGGTTCTCTCAGACAAGAAGGATGCTATCCAAGCGATGGCATCAGGTGTGAAGTGTGCTGCTGAGACCAGATGTTGACACAAAATTTGGTGATCCACCAGATCAAAGGTTGCGGACAAGTCAAGTAGCAAGAGGAGTGCTGGCTTGCCAGCATCTTTCATGTTGTCTAGTAGAATCTTTATATATATATATATATATATATATATATATATATATATATATATATATATATATATATATACGTTATTGTGATTAGTTCAATTAAGAACTTTACACAAATCAACAATTAACAAATAAATTAGAAACTATACACAAAGAACAATTAACAATTCAAATGTCATTATCATGTCACATTTCACACTTCTCATATAGCAAGTGTATCACATGTATGAAATATGTCAGACCTATCATATATCATATATCATCTTCATCAAAATTAGTTGGACAGACAGTCTCTAATCATAAAAAGTGTTAAAACTGATCCATATAAAATGATAAAAGGGTTGACAATAATAAGCATGATACTAGTTATATCCCATCGTAATTGGGACGTACTGACCAAGTTCTAGTGCTAACAATTGCTAAACGGTATATGATCTAAAATCTCTAAAACTCCAAAACTCCAAATTAAAATTAAAATACTACTGCCTTTCATTCACACCAGAGCTCCCTGATAGGGTCCTAATACACAATTACATAATGTTCCCGTCACTTATCATATCATCTTCTTACACAGCACACAATAGGCTCTGATTAATAACAGGCATATTTAACTAGTTTGTACAATACCATTATGTCTGCATACGATTAAGCCATATAATAGTAGAATCTTTATGTTCTTTAAGGCCGATTCCGTGCCATGGCCCGCGCAGACACCAGATTGGCGTAAACCCAGTAGATTGTGTAATTCCAGGAAGCCCTGGATATGATATGATATATTATGTGATAGATTATTTATTACACGCTTAATAACGAGAGGTTTCTAAGCGCGGACCATGGGATCGAACCTGTGTTGCTCTGTGTCGTCTTGCTTCCAAGGTGAGCACTTTGCTCCTGAGCTATCCTCCCGGATCTGAAGATATGCAGCTCTGTCAAGGATTTTTAGCAGGAAGGGGATGGTGGTGATGGGTCAGTAATTGGTACGAATGTTGGGATCCATAGTGGGCTATTTTAGAAATGGGAGGATACAGGAGCTCTTGAGGTTAGAGGGTACTGTGCATGAGGCAAAGGGGAGTTGATCAGGGTTGCTATGAAGGGAGCCAGATCTTCAGTCCTTGATGACAGTTGCTGGAAAGATGCCGCCCTTGTACAGGGATGGTTTAAGGCCTTTGATGATTTGAGTGGTTGCTAAATCAGATAGGTTCAAAGCTGAAGGGGGTGCATCAGGCGGGAGGGCTGGTGTTAATGTAGCGTAAGCAGTGGTTCCTGAGGCGTTTATTTTGTCAGTACCCTTCTTTTAGACTGTGTCAAGTTTGTGAAAGAAGGCATTTTGGATATTACAGCAGCAGGTGCTATCTTGGATGCAGATGGAAGGCACAGGGACTGTGGAGCCGAGTTCGCGCAGGATGGCAAAGAGCTCCCTCGAACTGGACTTAGCTTTCTCAATCCTGGAGTTGTAGGCAGATTCTTTCTCTAGAATGATCGCTTTCTTGTAGGCTTTGACTGCCAGGGTGAAGTGGGCTTTGCTCAGCTCAGTGGGATAGTGGTCCCACTTGGATTCTGCCTGACATTTAAGGAGGTGCAGAGGTTTGATCTCGAATGAGATTCAAGACTTGCGATGCAGGATCGCTTTCATTTTTCTCTCACTAAGGGGAGCTACCATATTCATGGCGCAAGTGACAATAGTGTTGTAATTGCCCGCTGGGATGGCTGGTTCAAGATCACCAGTGGGGGCGTGGACTAGCTCCTCCAGCAAAGGCAGGATGCAAGCTTTAGTAATGTTGTTTGAGCTGCGGGTCTCTGTTTGGGGTTAGCTGTAGGAGGGGAGTTGAGGATAGGTAGAGAAAAGGAGATAATATTGTGGTCGGTCCATTGGTAGGCCTGATTGCCAGTGACCGTAATGTTACAGTTCATGTCGGCCTGCCAGTCCAAGATTCTTTCCTTAGCATGTGTGGGGTGGAGTATGCGCTGCGCGAAGCCAAGTTCTGTAAGTGAGTTGGCAAAGGATAGCAGACTTGGGTCACCTAGGTTATTTAGTCCAAGTTTAAGGTCACCCAGCAGTAATGTTGTTGAAGGTGGGTTTGGAATCGGAGAGAAGATGGAGGATATCCTCTTTGAAGGAGAGGATGAGGCTGGTGGCTCAGTACAGCAAGTGGATGGTCACTGTAGTGGCATGTGTGGTGTTGAACTTAGTGGTCAGGAGTTTGCAGGTGGGGTGAGGAGGTGGTGTAAATCTCTCTGGGAGAGAGAGCATTTTTAGCTATAAGGGCAACCCCGCCGCCACTCTTGTCTACCCTCTCTTTGCAAAAGATGGTGTAGTTGGGTGGGATAGCTAGTGAGAGGGAGGGGCCTGGGGCCGCATGGAGCCAGCATTGTGAGATAGCTAGCAAATCAAGCTTGTTACTTGTGATGAGATCGTCAATATCAAGTGAGTGGCCCGCGACAGATCTGGTGTTCACTCAGGCTCTTTTAAAATGTGTGCTCCCAGAGTCAATTGTAGGAGTGTTGAGTTTGAGTTGTATGTTGGCATATGGGTAGTTGGTAGAGTAGGTCAGGGTAACATGGCATTGTGTCCAAGGATGGTGCACGGGGCACATATGGTGACCTGGTGTGGGGTGTCGATTGAATTCGAGTGATAAGGAGTTCTGTGCTGCTTTGTGGTAACCGGAGAGACGGTCATTAGAGGGTATGTGGAGAGCGCCTCCTGAAGTACCGCAGGGGAGTTAGAGAGGAATATCTGGCCGTTAGGTGATGTGTTACCAGTCTTGGCTAACCAGGAGTCTCATTGGAGATGAGATTTGTCAATGACTTGGGATTGCTGTTTTGGGTTAGAGCAGTGCTTGGGTCCAAAGCCATAGGGCTCAATTTGTGCTGGCCACAAGGTTTGTGAATGGGTGATGGGGTGTTCCGGTGCAATTGCACACAATCCAGTCTGACCGGGGCAACGCAGCAGTGTGGGTTTTGCAATTTGCGGGTTCAGAGGCGTCGGAGTCTTTTGTGACCTAAGCACGGCAGCGAAATGTACGGCCACCGGTTTTTTGGCCCTAGGATACTGCAAGGTGAGTGAATGTGCAGCGGTGCAGGGTGTGGGAAGAACGTGCAGGTAGACAGGCGGCTGCGCTGTGCAACAGTTTCTCTGCAGGGCTTCGAGGGGAATAATGGGCAAGGTGTTTGCCGCGCCTGGGCAAGAGAGTGCAGGGGAGATCCATACTGTGGGTTTGGTTGTCGGGTTGCCATATGTAAGGGCCGGCGCATGGCACGGTTGGGGAGGCATAACTTTAGGATCAGTATCAGGCAGGAGAGGGGGTGCATGGTGGTGGGGGCTGCACATTTGTGCACAGTAGGAATGTTAAAGTCCAAGCCTGGTTGGGGCACTTACAATGCACAAGGAAAGGGGTGCTTTTTTAAGGTGCAGAACACAAAGGTCTGCTTCTTCAAATCCTAACAAAAGGGATATTTTTTGCACACTGCAGGTTAGCACTAAAGAGGGCTTTGAGGTATGAAGGCATGAAGGCACAGCTATGGTAAAAGCCATACCTGGCCTTCACAGACCCCAGGTCGTTCCCCAAGTCTGTTTCTTTGATCTCTCATCTTTTATTATTGGGCTGGGGCAGACACAGGTGAATTGTGGAGTGCTAATGACCCCTTTCCCTGACAAGTCACAGCTCACTGGGAAGAGGTCATAAGCCTTCCAAAGCCCCTCGTTCTGCCTGTTCTCCACAGTAAATGCCTGCACCACAGAAGCCTGAGACAGTGTAATACATGCACACTTGCACATTTTATTCAAAAGGTGCTTGTGTTAAACAATTCTGTGACGTGAAGACAAGTCGGGCAATACACAGAGATGTCTGGTTGTCTTGTGCAGGTAAGACATTTTCAAGCATCAGTGTGTTGATACTGTTTGCAGACTCCTTGATTTCGAGACTAAGGGGTGTTTAAAATACATTTTGAAAACAAGGAAAGGGGGTGTTTTCAAATATTCGAGACGAGCATGGGTACAACTTTAAACTGAGAGTGCCCCCGCCGGGCATCAAAGAGATTAGGGATCGCTGAGGGTGGGTGAATGCAATCATGGGGAGGTAGGCAGCGTGACATACTCAGCTTAGTTATGATATTATGTGACCTTGAACTTACGTACCATGCACAGTGCAGCTCCAGCTGACCATCCATGGCCAGACAGGGCCAGACACAGTATCTGAGATCCTTAAAGGGGGTGTTTGAAGTGGGGCCGGCTTCACCTGCCCGCTCCCAGGCACTCTCTTATTTGTGGTCTGGCAAGGCCAATCAGGAGACAGGCGAGGTGGGACAGTAGGCCGGCAAGGCCCTGTTGAAATCATTGCTGCAGCGGCGGCCATTTTATCAGGGAGCCGATGTTCCGTTGTGATGCAGTCACCCCTGTTGGGGGCTGCTCCGGGACACCGGGCAGCCCCATACTCAGGTCGGGTGGCACCCGACAAAAGACACAGTGATGCGGCGCCCATGCCGCCGACTCAAGGGTGGGGTTTCCGCCCACCCACTCCGGATCACCGGAGCGCCGCACATGTGGCCGGGGGCACCCGGCTCACCGCGGCCCCGGCTCTGGGGGCACCCAGGCCGGGGTCGCCTCCCCCAACCCGCCTCACATGGTCAGGGGGGACCCACAAGGACGGCGTTGCCCGGCAGGGGCACCGTCCTCAAGCTGGGCCCCGTCCTTGGGCCCAGCACGCACAAAGCGCAGCACCAGCATGGTGCTCCAAGAACAACGCTGGAGTCTCGTGATGGAGTGACTGGCGAGCCGGAAGCGGCTTGCTTCTTTTATTAGGTTGGTCACGTGGCCACTGCCACGTGACCCATTACAACATCCTGGGAGCTACCATGCTCCCAGGAGGGGTTAACATGCAACAACCCCCAACAGGCCTTGGCTCAACGAGGCTGCGGCTGGGGTGGCACGATGGTGGAGCGGGCATCATGTTGTCATCACAGTCTTAATGTTATACAAATCCTTGTCCCATTACAGTTATTTGAAACAGCAATTTCTGCCTGAAACACTAGCATGTAAATGGTGAAGTTTTCATCGCAGCGATTAAGGTGCTCAGAATCTGCATTCTTGCTATGTAAATGTATGCATATCAACCATGTCTGCCTGCACACACAGCAGCCTGAATGGTAATTGTGTAATTGCTTCCATTAAACAGCTCATTGTGCGAAAAAACGGTTTTACTCAAGGTAGAGCGCTTGCAGCCACTAGATTTGTAAGCAATAGAAAATCCCAGAACACAGCCTTGAATTGAAGTAATTCATTTGCCTATATCTATTTTTATTTTTTATTTTAGAAACGGTATGATATGTTTCGGTTTTTATTTTGCAATGCAAGTTTAAAGACAAGCAATAACATGGTGTTTGTTTAATTGAGATGGTTTATACAGATTAGTTAAAAATAACGTTTTTAATATTCAAAATATACGAGGAGAGGGGAACATGCCTTCCTATGAAGAAAAAAGCCATAACTGTTAACCTTGTCAATGCCTGCTCATTCTTGTGTGTGAAGCAAGGAGGGGGTGATACTGTCCACCTCGTGTCAAAAGCCCTTTGCTTTGCCAGGGCTCTGAACTGTGAGTGGACCTCCCCGAGCTCGCGGTTTAGGGAAGGGCGGTTACTCAGATGTTCGCCAGAGTGAGGCTCATGAGAAGGCAGATCTGGGATGGCACAGGGCCAGCATGTCTTGCTGCTAGATGCCCAACTGGGAAAGTCGAGGAAGAATCTATTTATACCAGGAAAAATGGAAGACCCCTAAGGGAGGAGATTGGTCTCAGCCTTGCTGACATCTCCTGGTCAACAGCTCTGTGCACTATGTCAATCACGGAGCTGGGGGGAGGTGGGGGCTGCTGTGTCTGCTGCCTTCTGTGTAATCTCATTTGAAGTACACAAATACAGTTTCTCAGGAAATAACATGCTCTCGCTTTCCAGGCTGTGAGTCGAAATCCATTAATATTTCTTTATTCTTTCTTGGCTTGTGTCCAGGTGAGGGCATGCTGCGAGTGTAACCGCATTGCCTCTACTTGTTCCAGTCCTCCTTATTAGGAGTTGCATTCTCGTATGGAGGCTGTACCTCCAGTACATGCACGGTGCTATTACCCCCAGAAACATTGAGGGGTGACCTACATCCAGAGGCAATGCCTCCATTCCCCAATGAAGTACTATGGCACTTCCGAATGTGAACTAAACACAACCCATAATCAGGACGAGATCTACCGGTTGGCGCACTTGTTAACTGGAACTCTGCTCTGAGGAATTAACACAGCAAACAATGACTACGAGCCGGTGCCCACATCACAAAGTTTAGTTTGGTGTGTGTCTTGAAAGTACACTAGTACATCTTAGTGAGCTTCCAGCACTTTACATTCTGCTACAATATAAGGAGTGTTTTGGTTAAATGCACCATTTATCTCTTTAGTTAAACCATTTAAATAAAACAGATTTGTTCAAACCTTGCCTGGTCTGTAGGTGCATGCTAAAGGGAACGAGAATGTATTTTCTTTAGCTGCATGGACACTTGCCCTAGCCCACATGTACACTGCACAGCCAAGAAATCCTGGCTACACCACAATCACCCAGTGCTCTTGTTTCCCTGTCTATGCCATGCAGTTTTCAGGATGGTGTGATTTGTGGCGGAGCATTCACATAAGACAGAAACACTTTGACCTTTGGACCTTAGGATCTTTAAGTGTACTATTGGTCACACCTCTGACAGTTATAATGCATGCTTCCCACCTAGAACCTCATGGCTGAGCATTCTGTAGGTATTTGCCTTCATATCTGATACTCTGCAAGCAATGTGCAATGGGACTTAGGGCCATTCGCCACAATTCTCAAACATGTGCACTGCAGAAAATGAGGAGAAATCTTGCACAACTTAGATTTGCGCATCATGACTTATGCCCAAGTCACAAACCTTAGAACCGAAGCAGATCCGGAGCAGTCTGGTGCATCTTTGAGATGCTCATGTGCAAATGCGATTCACAAAGATTTGCTCAAGTGCATCTCAAGTGCCTGCTCCAGATTCGCTCTAGTTTTAGATTGTCTGAAGAAGGTCTACAGTAGTAGGAGCAAATCTGACATGCTCAGGGCATCGCCTGATTTGCTTCATTACAGGTCTTTGTGAATCAGACCCTGTGTCTGTAGATCTATGTGTCATTGGGGAATACCATGAATATCATATCATACATTAGTCCATGCCGGATTTTCAGGATACCCCTCATTAATATTCATGAGACACATTTGCATACAATGATTCTGACTGTATGCTCATTTTTGCTCATAAATATTAACGAGGGATAGCCTGAAAACCCGTCAGGCTTTCGGGCCTGGAAACCTGGAGTTGGACAACCCTGGGGCTACAAAGATTATCAATGATTGGGGCAGACTCAGTACAGATTGAGAGAACGGTAAGGCTGGAGAATTTAGAGCTCCAAGAGGGGGTGGATCATTACAGAGATACCAATCTTTTCACATCATGCAATAGGATTAATTCCTTTCCATAAAGGACAGAAGACTTTTCTAATGCACTAGTTTCACGTCTACGCCACCGCACAGGGCCACCATGCTCAGAAACGTCCATTTGGACAACTTCTACGGTCGGGCATCAAAATTCACCAGGGCACTTTAGCGTGAGGGATTGGCAGGGATTTAGAGGATTTCATCAAGGGATTTGATGAGCTTAAGGGATTTGCAGCGGGATAGAGAACCTTTCACCGCCAGTGCTGTGTAGCTAATGCGATTAGCGGGAGGACACAAGCACATTTCATTCACCGCTCAGACCTTACTCAAGGGATACAGGTGCTGTGATTCTATATCTGTTTTTTGCCTGAAAGTTTTCTTTTGGTATTAAATTGTTACCTCTCTGTAAAACAGTATATTTTCTCATCAACTACAGCGTATATTTTGGTCCTCGCTCTATAAAATTGTGCACTGGCGTATCATGTACCCTGCATGTGATGGAACTCTGCCTTGGTAACATGTCTGCGTGACAGCGTCCGAAAATTGGGGCACTTTGATATCAGTAACATAGTAACAATATTTAATTAAATGCAACAGAAAAAAACACAAACAAAAAATACATTGAAAAAAGTGGTCGGCGTTTGCAAAAGGACTAAGGATTCGAAAGAAGAGCGGGTTATGAGGTCTTCAGCAATTTAAAAAATAAATAAATAACAAAGACACTCCCATAGACATCGATACAAATATCACAGCGACAATAGCTGCCGATATCAAGACATCAAGCAACTGTGTATCTCGGGCAGCCAGCACACCACCAGAAGCCAGGGCATGTGCATACTTGAACTCTGTCACTGCAAAAAGGAAAGGAACAGAAAATAAGCCTTCTCTGTGTACACCCCAAGACTATGGAACATCCTTCCAGAGAGAATCAGACTCGCTCCCACGCTCCTACAATTCAGAAACGAGCTCAAGACCCACAACTTCAAGGAGTCTCTCCTCCTCAACACCTAAGCCATCATGTCACCCCTCACGCCACCTGACTCGCTAGACACCGCCCGCCCGCTCCTCCCTGCCACCCGGTACAGCTGTATCCCTCATCTGTGTCCCTCAGTATCTTACCCCCCCCCCCCGCTGTATATCTGTTCTGTTGTTACCTCTTCAAAGTGCTGCGTTATGCATCTGTATTGTTGTATACCTCTGTAAAGTCCTCTATTCCTTTTCTCAAAGCTAGGTCCACGCTGAATAAATCTATATATATATATATATTTGTGAAAGTGTGTTTGCATGTTCAGGGTTGACTCCAGACCCACAACAGTTAGTGGACTGAGATTTTGGCCCACGGTCGGCATCCCAGTCTGGCGATAGTGAAATTTCACCAACCCCATCCATTCGCCCTGCACAGGCCGTGGTCCGGCCCTGTGCTATCAGTATAGGCGATTTCAGGAGATGGACAATTTTGCGACTTTTCCAGAAATAGGAAGTTAGGACACAAGGTCGGCATAACAGTCCAGGGTGTACTGGCGATGGTGAAATTTGACCAACGCCACCCATTCGCCCTGCACATGGGTGGAGCGGGGTCCGGTCCTGTGCTATCAGAATAGGCGATTTCGGGAGATTGCTGATTTTGTGATTTTTCAATAATTGCAAGTTATGACACAATAAAACATACACAAGGCTATAGCAGACCCCCCACCCGCATATCAACTACAGACCCGGGCAATGCTAGGTGGTACCTCTAGTATAATAATAATAATAATAATAATAATAATAATAATAATAATAATAATAATCAATGCCCCTGTGGTAAGATCTTGTTTTGTAATGTTAATGTCTGTCTAGGCCTCAGTTATTCGATCATTTTTAAGAATTTCAAGAATGAGATGTGATGTACAGTACAGAGGGTAGCACTTATATCAAAAGTCTCTTTTTAAAAGAAGGCATGACTTTGAGATTCCTATAAGGGAGGGGTGTGCAACTAGCAGCCCCCCTGAGGTTTCGGACCACGTCTCCCATTATACCATATTAGTGACGATTCAGGCTATTGCTGTTGCAAGGCATAAAATAAGCAGGATCGCATAGCAATTTGGTATGCAATTCTATAGGTTTGCTAATCAAATGGACACTTGTGTAGCAAAGCTAGCTATTTAAGTTGCCCTCTTCAATGAAAGCCCAACTCTCCCTGCATTCCTCTCCTCTGTGCTCTCTTCACCCTCCTTTCACTTCAAGTGCTAATAGAGAGAAAGTGCAGCAGTAATCATCTCCTCCACTCTTAGTGCCAAAGGCATGTGTGGGAGTACTAGCCAAGAATATCTTTTTCAAATAATTGCAAACCAGAAGTAATCTGGATGATACTTTTATTAAGCTGTCTATATATTTTGTCTGGCTTTTTTTTAAAAGACAGTCATGCAATTCCATTCCTAAAATGTAAGTTGTTACATAATGCAAAATTACAGTATTGATACCCTAACACACTGCATCTTCATGCTTAACAGTAAAGTTTAGGTTAAATGTATCTACATTTCATAGTGTCAACTATAGTTCATGTTGTTGGGGAAGATACATCATATTGACGAGTAAGCTCTTTTGAAAATGTACACAATCAAATGCTTTTGATGGCAAACCTAGTTCTGTAACCTGCAGGTTTCATACATCTTGCAACTGGTGCTCAACCCATGACCGAACCCATACTCCTTGACATTATATCACCATGTTGCTTTATACCAGCTAGCGTGAAAGTGAGATGACAGCAAACTATAATGTTCCACCTAGTTTGCAGAGTTCTCCGCTTGCTATGCCAAAGACTCCATTTAGTCCCTTACTTTCTTTCCTCTTACATAATGAATACACAAAGAGAACTAGAGGCTTACGCAAAGTAGTGATCAATAGTTCCATCCAGTCTGGATACCCACAGATCTACTGCAATACCAAACACTGTAGTAGGCCTCTAGAGCTCACTTTGGTTTATGATTATGATTGTATTATATATTACCACCTGCAGGAGACAGGAGGCTTTTTCATCATATTTATCTGTGCCCATTCATGCAGCTAACCCTTTACATTTTACAGCCCCTCATCTATGGCTCGCAAAGGCTTTTCACCCACTCGCATAGTCAGGTAGATTATATCGAGGACAAATAGCATTTGCAAGAGATGTTTAACATTTTTATTTAGAATTTATTTTATTTGCAGTCAATGTCAAATGAAAGTTTCATTGTGCATGGCTGGCCTCTGGGTGGCAGCATTGTGTCAAACATAAAGAGGGTTTGTAGTGACATGCACCATTTTACAGAGATGCTATGGGTCAAGTGCATTTCTCTTTGGTTGAATAGGTAAACTAAGTTACCCGACCTGCAGGCCTAGCGGAATTTTAAAGAATTTGCAAGGCCTGACTCCTCTCACTAGTGTCTTATTTCAGTGGTACGCAAAACAGCGTTTCTCATTTCATGTCTTGGGTACAAATAATGGGCCTCATTACGAGGTTGGAGGAAGCCATGGTGCTATTAGCACCATGGCTACCCCCTTAACACATACCAGGTCCGGGTTCCCTGAATGGGGACTTACCGGGTCATTCCAACCTTGGAGGACCCGGTATTTCCCCATTCAGGGAACCCATCCCCATTCGAGCCCCCATAGGGCTCAATGGGAATGGGGAGGGAGCTAATAACGGGCCCGTTAATAACGGGCCCGTTATTAGCTCCCTGGTCCTTTAGCGGGTCCCGCTAAGGGCGGCTGGTTTTACCAGCCGCCCTTAGCGGGACCCGCTAAAGGACCTCGGAATGCAGCGGTAAGGGGTTAACGGCACCGGCATCCTTACCGGTGCCGTTAACCCCTTACTGCCGCACTCGGAATGAGGCCCAATTTCTGTTAACATTAACAATATTAGTGCACATTTGCTAATAAAATGGGTCTGTTTGCTAATCAAACTATATTTAATTATCCAACTCTGCTAATCAATTTTTGAAAACTAATTTATGCCTTGTGTTGGAGGTTGTAGTCCAAAACACCTATAACACTTTAAGACTATTGTTAGGCAAGAATATATTGGAAGATCATGTCTTTGCAATCCTTGTTTCCAAAATGCCCTGAAGGCAAGAGTCAGGATATTGAACTCTTGTCATTTTTGTGTTGGTAGTCAATGCAGCCCTGCTACTTCAGGTCAGATACAACTATGGTGATGCTTTCTTCTGAACGCCAACTTGGCAGGTCAAGATAATACAATTCATAGCCACACAATGAAGCTGAACTCGTTTAATATCCAAGCTGATGCGCGTTTCACACATTAGATGGGCAGAAAACTGGCCCCCGCCCCACCAAATGCCTTAGAGGATCTGGCTGGAGTATGAGCAGGACCTAGATAGGTATTGAACCCAACTTGACAATTCAATCTTCTCTGCTGGAAAACATACTATTTGGTGAAGGGGAATCTATCTGCCCCAGGCCGTCCTCCTGCGCTCTGCATTTGCTAGACTCTAAGAAGATGGCCGGTTCTGTGTCCCTTCATCGCGGGATTATTTTTTGATGAGTTGCACCAGGTGGCCATCAGAAGTGAAGTTCTCTCTGACCCATTCTTTATGTTTCCATGTGTTAATATCCCTACAAAAATATCGCCATACAAGAATGGCGCAGTTTTTTTGCCGCAATATTAACCCATGCAACCTGCGGGGGACACCACTGCAACACCCGCTCCCATTTACCCCATAAATGATCCCCACTAATAATATCGCTTACAGCGTTTCTCCACGACCATATATTTGCCAATACTATTGGTGGGGATAATATTACCTGATACTGATAATATCACAAACAATGTTTCCAATGTTTAAATGTATACGTTTGCAATTAGAGAGATCTCAATTCTCCTGTGCTAAAATGCCCAAGGGTTCCACGGACGACTTGAGACTGTTTACAAGTTCACTATCAATTTTATTTTGGTCACCCAAAGCAGGGATTATGTTAGACCGAGCACACCGGATGGAGCTACAGGTAGTACAATCAACTCTCAGGGTCTTCCCTAGCATCACCTTAGGACTGTGGTCCACTGTCCTTCACTCTCTACCCTGATCCAGGACCATCTCCTTGGTGGCAAAATAGCACTCACAGTCTCTGGGAGTTATAGGGCCTGAAACATTTCTTTCTTGGCCCATGTCTATCTCAGTTATGGTCGATGTCACCAGGGTCATGAACTGGTCTACCTTGACACTCCTACAAGGAACCCTCAACTAGTATCCTTGGATCTTCAGATGGTGCTGGGCAGAGGGCAACATGTAAAGCTGGTTGGACTCTAGGGTACCATCAGATCTCCCTTCCTGAATGGACTAAGCAAAGATTACTCTCAAACTGGTCCTGATTGAGTCTCTTTGATTCTTATTTGGGCCCTTAATGTGGCCCCTCCTGCACCGCTTCAGGTACAGCCTTCTAAGCAATATTGTGAAGGACTTCAAGGTCTTCACCTTCCGCCCTGGGTTTAGTTCTACTCCCTCCTCCAATGCCTTGACCTCCCTCCTCTTGATCTGGGTCAGACACCTGTCCAGCTCCCTCTCCTTCCCATTCCTCACCTTGAATTCCTCTACTTTCTTCTGTCTGTGGTCCTCCTTCTTCTTTTTTTCTTCCTTTGTTGTCAATGCCTCTTCCTTCCTTGCTTCTTCTCTCTTCTGATGTTCCTACTCCTCCTCTTTTCCCCTTGCTGCCTCTGTCTGATTCACATCCTCCTTCCCATATGTGCTCCCCTTATGATCTGCTCTGTACTCTATTTCTGTTCATGTCTTTGGCCCTCTTCATCCTCTCCTTCCACATTCCTTATTTTCTCCTCCCCCTCTCTACTCTCTCTCCTATTACTATCCTTCTCTCTCCTCTCTATCTCTTCTTTTACTCTTCACCTTTGCTGCTCTGTCTTCTTCTCTTCTCCTCCTCTCTCCTTTTACTCTGCTGCTCACTACTCTCTCTCTTCCTTTACACTTCACCTTTGCTGCTCTGTCTTCTCCTCGTCTCCTCCTCCTCTTTCCTCTCTCCCCTTCCCCTTCTCTCTCACCTTCCCCTCTCCAATTCCTCCTTTTTGCTCTTTCACCCCACCTTCCCCACCTCCACGCCTCTCCACAGTGCTCTAATGTGCATTCTCCATATCTGCTGCACCTCAGGAGTGCAGCTTCTAGAACCCACACCTCCCTTCTGCAGCACTTTCCTTGTATAATCTTGTGATCCTGGGGATGGGTCTTGTAAATGTGAGATTGATGCCAGTTCTCTGAAAATTGAGAGAGGATCTGATGAATTGGAATTTCCACAGGTGGTTTGAGCTGTGCAGTGCACCATCCAACAGCTCCACACTCCCACTCGGTCAAGCATCAAGTCTGCCATCTTGGAATGAGTCTGCTCGCATCTTCCGGTCGGCTGGTTCCCCATGCTGGCTGCCGAGCTTTCCATCTGAATTCCCTCAACAGTTTGGGTTCTGGCTCGGGTTCAGGGACCGAGGCAATATCTGTAAACAGTGCTTGTAATCATGTGTTAATTTAACAAACAGGATTCATGTTGGCCACCAAGCTGCTTCCGGGCTCTCAGATATGCTGGTCCATGATCAGATTGTTTAATGTTCTCCCAGCTTTCCAGTTCAACATCTCTCATATGATTCATGACTCTTAACAGGGTTCTATGAGCAGTAATAAACTTCCTACAATATAATCCCCTTCTTCATAGAAATGAGTTGAAAATTATACAAAGCCCACAATAAACCATCCTGACAAATATATAAATATTTGTTTTATGCAAAAAGTGCATGATTGTAGCTTTATTTTCAGCATCCTGAATGGGACAAAGTGCCAAAATGCAAAGTCATATCAGCCTAACAAGTCCCTTCGAATTTCGCAACTGTTCTTTCCGGACTTAAAGACAATCAATATCAACAAAAGAAAAACTTTGTGACAGGGTCACCTGCTTGTAGTCACTGCTTGACATAGGACTTCAGTATAGTATTGTGGATGATGTAACAAACAATTTGAGATTGTGTGAAGCCAGAAGGCAGTTTTGAATAAACGATATAGTTTAAAAAGTATGTGTGTTTGTGTGTGTGGGGGTGGGGGGTTATTTTGTGACTCGTTTTCATTATCTTGGAAGAATGCAATTTGTTTTTCCATGACCAATGATTTACTTCCTTGAAGAGGGGAAGCCAAGTGTGGCCTTCATGACCTCCACCCAACTCGCAGCCGGAAGACAAAGAAACAAGAGATGAACATCACTCCTGGGCCCTTCCTCGCCATTGTTGATGTACCGCAGATGTGAGAAATGCTATTCACACAGACAGCCATTTAAGCCATAACCAATTGACAACATGGAGGAAATGCAGTTGTCTTCGATCAAACAAGTTGTCTGACTATAACCTCAAAGAAGATTCTGTCATCACTGATATCACTGACACCATGACATAGGCGCGTTCGACATGAAGCATATAGGCATCCGTGCACAAAGCTACACAAACAAAATAGTTCATTGCGGATAGACAGGAACCAAATGCTTATGACTCATATAGGTAGAGGCTGACACACACACATATCCTTTGCTAGGCAGAAGCAGCAAGGCGCCTAACACTACATATACCCAGCTTGCTCATGCTTAATTGCGTCTAATGTGGACGGCCATAAGAATAAAGATGGAAGCCATAGGTGTATTGAAATGAATGGGGAAAGGATGACAGACTGATCCAGTTGCAACACAGACAGGCTTCCAGCACACACACTGTCCACAGCCTTGCCAAGGATGAGTGGAGACGGAAAGGTTTCAGTTAGCCAAGGCGATAAAGCACATGTGAGGGATACAGCATAACATCCTCATAATTGCAAGCAGAAGAGTTTCATTTCGTGATCCCTACACACTTGACCTGAAAGCACAGGACAGAGCCTATTCATTCAAGATGGATGGGGGAAAGCTGTTCCTATCGAAACAGAGGTGGAAAGTCCCACAGGTGAGAAGACCTGTTCTGCCCATTCCCTGGCTACCTTTCACGTTAAGCATACTATGTTGCATAAGCCAATTACCTTTATGGTAACCTGCAACTTTGTATTTCTGACACTTCGAGGTGGCCCACGAGGTGCCACCAGATATCGCAATCCAATACCCAGATTAACCCATATAGATTTTATACATATTTTTTACTCGACTAACCAATTCCTTTCCCTGATCGATTTTTGGGATTTAACTTGGGTAGTGACGTCACTGGCAGTTAAAACCCAGTGACTCATGTTTGAAGAAGGAGAGCTTGTGGAACGTTGTGCTTTTTTAGAGTTGCAATCCCTGTTATTTTTTTTAAAATTCAAGATTTATTGATTTTGTACAAGTTCAACAGTCACTTACATACAAAATTCGTCAGTAAATAAGTAGAGAGAGCATGTAAGGCAAGTACCATCCTCATATAGCATGTGCAATAGTTCCTGAAAATCAAACAGTATAACGAATAAAATCAACAAAACCCAATCTCGCTCCCTCCCTCCCCCCTTCCCCCCTCTCTAATATCTCCAAGTACGGGATTGAGACACACCATTAAACAATGAGACAACACCAGAAAGCTTCGAGTATAATTATGATATCCGACCAGGACACATTACATGACCCAGGGAGCCGCCACAACGAAAATCTTTGTTCGTTATCATTATTGGCACAAATCGCAACAATATACTGCACACATTGTCTTCACAAGGCATGTTTGGCTCTGAACTCAGACCAGGCACTTTCGACATCAGTAAGATCTCAGCGTAAAGCGGCGGTCAGGCATTCCATTCTATAGAGAGTTTGGGCAACCCCAAGCCATTCGGTTTTACTAGGGAGCTTGGGCCTCTTCCACACCATAGTGAGGCAGGCTCGTGCAGCCATCAGGAGACCTTGTACCATCCTAGGTGCTTTTACAACTTTGTCCCCTGTTTCGATCAGACCAAACAGGATAAACATTGGCTGCTTCACCCTTTCTTCATTGTCCAGATCCCTGATCCAGCTAAGAACCTCCGACCAGTAAGTCTGAACCATGGCGCACCCCCACCACATATGCCAGTAACCAGCCCGCTTCCCACAGCCCCTCCAACAATATGGGCTAACCCCTGATACATTTTGGCAAGCCTGATCGGGTCGTACTGCCATCTATACAAAAGTTTTATGGCATGCAGATTATACTGGCAGGATATAGAGGATTTCGCAGTGCGTCTGCAGATGTTTAGCCACAGCTTTTCGGAAATTTGTCTGCCCATATCTGCTTCCCATCTGCCCTTGAGCACCAAAGAGGGGGAGATATCGTTCTAGATCAGAGCCGAATACATAGCACTTATCAGACCACTGGAGCCCGTACATCGATCAAGGATCGTTTCAAATGGGGTAAGATCCCTCTGCAGTTGGTCCTTCCAGATTGACCTTGTCATTACCCATTTGAGTCTCAAATACAGGAAGACCGAAAGCGTGCCTATGCCAAGCGCCTCCTGGAGCTCTTGTATGGTTATAAAGGTTCCGTCGCGCCATAATTGGCCCGCTCTTTCCAGCCCCGCTTGATACCATGTTTCATAGCTTCCCGGTTCTGGGATTGCGTCTCGGATCCCTGGTGACCAAAGGTGACCCAAGGGAGATGGCCATGTCGTGACTCCCATCATTTTCCTGCCTGGTTTCCAAATTGCCCACAATGTACCTAAGATAGGATGAGATCTGACTCTTTCACGCAACTGAGATCTGGGGACCCATAACCATTCGGACACAATAAAGGGACGAAGGTGATAATTATCCAGCGCTATCCACTGGGGTTCCGAACGTTGCCTAAAGTGTGGGACAAGAACTCTAAGTTGCACTGTCCTATAATATGTCTCCATGTCCGGGAGGCCTACTCCTGCGTTGTCTTTGCGGAGCTGGAGTAAGGGTCTCGGAATCCTAGGCCTCTGGCCCTGCCACAGAAAGGTCAAAAACATTTTTCTCACATCCGTGAAGTATTCCGGGGGCATCCTAACGGGGAGCATCTGGAACAAATATAATATCTTAGGGAGAAAGACCATCTTTATGGCATTTAAACGGCCCATCCAGGAGATTGTGAGCTTGGACCACCGTTGGCTATCTTTCTGTAGAGCGAGTGACAGTGGTGGGAAGTTAGCTCCATATAAGGAGTCAAGGTCGCGGGTGACATTAATGCCCAAGTAACGGAGGGTAGTAAGGCTGACTTGGACTCCTAGCGGGGCAAAGCGTACGATCTCGGAATCCCTACTCCTATCAATCGGGAGGAGGACTGACTTCCCTGTGTTGATTTTTAAGCCGGCCAATGCACCGTATTCCTCAATTATATCAAGCGCAGCTGGGATCGAGTCTAAGGGGTCGGTCAGGTGAAGCAAGATATCATCCACGTATAGCCCCAATTTGTACTCCCTGTCTCCCACCGTGATGCCCTTAACTCTACCGTCACTCCTTAGTTTCTGCGCCAATGGTTCGAGGGACATCACAAACAATATTGCTGACAGTGGGCAACCCTGTCTCGTTCCTCTTTCAAGGGGAAACTAGCGTGAATATCCTCCATTCACCGCCACCGACGTCGTGGGGGAGGTGTACAATGCTTTAATGGCGCGGCAGAGTTTCGGTCCCAACCCATTTGACACCAACACTCTTTCTAAAAAGTCCCATGACACTCTATCAAAAGCCTTCTCAGCATCCAACGACAAAAGAGATGGGTCCCCCTTCATTCCCTGTGCCTCGTGTAGTAAGTGGAGTGTTTTCCTCATGGTATCTGCGTCCTGCCTGCCAAGAACAAAGCCAACTTGGTCAGAGTGTATCAATCTAGGAAGATATGTTTCGAGCCGAGCCGCAATGACTCTAGCATACACCTTAGCGTCGATGTTAAGAAGCGAGATGGGTCGATAAGAACTACAGTATTTGGGGTCACGACCTTCCTTAGGAATTACAGCCAGGAGGGCCTGAGAGAAGGACGGGGGGGCCTGACCTGTATTGAAAATATGGTTAAACAAGGATGCCAGGAAAGGGGCAAGAAGGGTGGAGAATGCTTTATAGAAACCTGGTGTAAATCCGTCATCCCCTGGGGCTTTCCCTATCTTCAGCCTCTTAATGGCACTCTCCACTTCTTCCTCAGTGACCGGAGTATCTAGGGATTCGGCCTCCGCACCTGTGAGGGTGGGAAGACGCGCTCCCTCAAGATATGCATCTACGCTTCCTATAGGGGGAGGAAGGTCACACATATATAGATCTTCATAGAAGTAGGCAAATGCCTCCTGTATGTCCTTCGGGGACGTGACCGTCGTATCTATAAGAGTGCCATCAGTCCTCTCAATTTGATCGACCCATCTTTCCGCTCTCTGCGCACGGAGGCGAGCTGCTAACAGAGCATCTGCTTTGTCCCCTTTCTCATAATATTTTTGCTTAAGGCACTGCAAGGTCTGGGCTGTTTTACCAGCAATAAGAATCCTCAATTCTTCTCTGAGTTGTTTAGCTTCCGTTAAATACCTAGGTCTATCAGACGGGGTGGACTGCGCCAGGTTCTGAGCCACGTCAAGCCTCTCCCTAATGCCCCTTTCTATCAAGGCACGTTCCCTTTTCTTTCGGGCCCCTTCCCCTATAAGGATTCCCCTCCAAGTAGCCTTGGCTGCTTCCCACACAGCCACCTTCCCTACTTCCCCTGTATCATTAGTGGAAAAGAATTGCTCGATCTCATTTTCAAAGGTTTCCTTAAAGACCGGGTCAGCCCAGAGGGATTTGTTACACCTCCATTTGGTATTCCGGGGTGACAACTCATCCCAAGATATATCAATTGCAACCATGTCATGGTCTGACCATGCAGAGGGATATATAGTGGCAGCTTGCAGCACACGTAGAAGATCGTTGGAGAGAAAGATATAGTCGATGCGTGTGAGTGTGTCGTGGGGGAGGGAGTGAAAGGTAAAGCCTCTGTCCAACGGGTGTAGATGTCGCCAGCTATCTACAAGGCCATAAAGATCAAGGGTATACTTAATGTCAGCCTCAGTTCGAGTGTTGGGCGGATCTAATGCGTCGGCCCTGGTCTGCCTGTCAATAGAGCTGTCCATCCATGTATTAAAGTCCACGCCCAGGACCGTGTGCCCCTTAGCCATATTAAAGACCTTTTCAGAGATTTTATGAAGGAACCGATTCTGCCCTTGATTGGGTGCATAGAGCGTAGCCAGAGTGATTGTTGTGCCCCCTATATTACCCACAACCGTGATCGCCCTACCCTCAGTGTCCGTCCATATGTCAAGAATTGTCATTCGGAGGCATTTGCGAACCAGAATCCCCACCCCTGACTTTTTCAATATACCCGAGCTCCAGTAGGCGAGCCCAATCTCCCGTGATGGGATGGCTCTCTCCTCACCCCTCCTATATCTCGTTTCTTGAAGGAACAAGATGTCTACATTCGATCTTCTGAATTCCCTGGCCACCATTGATCGTTTTGTGGGAGAGTACAAGCCTTTGACATTAAGTGTGCAAATGCGTAATGTGTCCCTACGGGGTGTAAGTGCCATCGTAAGTATAGTTAGTGATCGTAGGCGGCCATTCCGCCTGTGCCACGGCACATATCCTGCCGGCCATCGCAATGCATGGGTCGTCGTTATAAGAGTGGGTCCCAGAAAATCCCACGGAGGCCGACGACCAAATCGTCTGGCGCATACCATAGACCTCAGTGTGTCCAAGGTGCGTCTGCGTATCTATTGGATCAAGATTGATGCAAAATGTGTGTTCCTCAACCACCCCCTCCCCCAGCCCCCACCCCATCCCCAACGCATTCGGCGCCCGATTCGCCCAGGTTGACATCACCCAGTCGAACTCGGACCACCAGTGGAGACCGCAAAACAGGCGGTCCTACCATATTAAAGTCACATATATCAGTGAGCCCCCAACTTTTGTATGCACCTATCGTTAACAATAATTCAATAACAGAGTCATCAACCCTCCCCCAGGAGCCAGCGCAATGTGAGTATTACGCCATATCACATTCCGAGCGTCTGAGACACACAGGGCTAAGGATACCTTACACGTGGAGAAAGTGACCTTTCACAATTTGGCCTGCAGGCCATCTATGGAAGTCGCATAGCAGGAGGTTGACTCTTATGCATGAGTTCATAACCTCCTCGGCGGAGTAATTTGCCCAATTTTCCTTTTACCCTAGGGTATGCCAAAGCACTTCAGGCACCTTGTCAGTGTTCCATGTCCTGGGAGGTGTTCATCTTTCTAAATTTCCTAGAACCTGGAATCTTCCTCCGCCGTGAAGCCTTGAGTTTCCATTCGCCACCGGATTTTCCTTGATCCTCATGAGAGGGGGCACCTTCCGGTGAACCTATCAGATCTGACGTACAGTCAACAATGTCTTTCTCCGAGACAAGTCTCAGTGTCGAGCCTTCCCATTCAAAGGTGAGGGAGAATGGGTATCCCCATCGGTACCTGACGCCCTTGTCCTTCAACATTTTCGTGATCGGAGAGCACTTTTTCCTCATTGCTAGTGTGAGGGATGACAGGTCCTGGTAGAGAGAAATGGCGGAGTTCTCCAAGGACAATTGTGGGGCGTTTCTGGCCTTGTCCAAGATTCGTGCTCTGTCCGCATAGTTATGAAATCGAGCCAGGACCGATCTCGGGGCCCCCGGTCTACCTCCAGCCCTATGGATTTGGTCAATTTTAGGTGCATCAATTGAGTCATCGTTGTAGAGGAGCTTCAAGATAGTGTGTAACGATTGCTTCAGGTCCAGTTCCGTTTCACCCTCTTTCTCAGGAAGACCAAAGACTCGAATATTGTTACGACGCTCCCTGTTTTCGAGGTCGTCGACCTTAAGACGCAATTCGTCTTCTCTGTTCGATATGTCTGCAATGCGGTGATCCATCTTTGCTTCCAGTACATTCAGAGATGTTTGGTTGTGCTCAACCTGCTCGAGCCTGTCGTCCATTTTGTCCATCCTCTGTGTGATCTTATCTATCCTGTTACCAATATCTCCTCGCATGCCCCTCAGTTCGGCAAGCAAATCAGCTACGTCCGCCTTGGTCGCGGCAGCCCCGGATCCTGCTGTTGACATCGTAGAAATTGAGGAGGGCCCTGGGGATCTGGCAATTGGTGAAAACGTGTATTTCGCCAACTTGGTCTTAGGGTCCATGGAGGGCGGCACCCCGAAGCACTCGGCGGGGTAAAAAACGTCCTAGCGGTCTCCTATCAATGTAACGTTAGCACCCGTTCAGTCGTGGGATAGCGCAAAGGACCTTCGGCGTTTAATACTCCTGATACGGACACAAGCCACCAGGGCCTCCCGAGTCTTGTTCCAATATGTACTTGTAGAGTCCTCTTCCACCCTTCTCACCGGTTGTGCAACCAAAGCGTGTCACCTCTCAGGCAGCGAGTGCCGTTCCCGCAACACCGGAGAGGGCCCCCCTGGAGGGTAGGTAGGGGGGAGGATGAGGCCCCACCGTGCCATCAGGCCGAGGACAGGCCGGCAAAGACCGGCAGCGGAGGGATCCGCTTACCGTGCCGCGGTGGGGGTGTCGGCGAGCCCCAAGAGGGGGCTCCCAGCCGCACAGAGCAGTAGTGCACAGCAGGTTCCTCACGGAGCTCCAAGAACTGCGCCGGGTCAGTCACAGAAGGCGGCTCTTCCCGCGTATACTCGGGCCTGGACTGGAAGTTCCGCGGGACGCACGCCGCGCCGAGGGCCTCAGAGCGCCGATGTTGATTTCACCACGATGCCGCTTCCGATTTTCTCCGGGTTTTCTCTCAGGTGGGGGGGACACCGTCCCACGTCTCTCGCTCAAGAACCAGCTCTGGAGGGGGTCTCGAAGTGGGGGCTCACTGCCACTTTCCGGACCCTGTGTAGAGCGCTCACACGGAGAGGCGACTCATCCGTGCGCCCCCTGGTGGCCTCACGCCACCTCAATCCCTGTTATTTTGATTGAAAATAAAGACGGCAAACGTTGCCCTATGGTTGAGTCTTCTGTTCTTGCGACGGGGGGTTTTGTTGTTGCCCAAGCACCCTCTTGCTGGTAATTGGGGTAGCTGCTAAGAGTGACCCTACCGCTCCTTTACATCCTGGTTACCTATCTCAATTCATACATATGCTCAGCTTCTCGTAGAAATGTTTGCTGGCATGAGAAACTTTCAAAGGATTTGCAGGCAACATTCAGCAGGATTCCTGTCCCCATTACCCTGGAGGCAGTGAAGGAAGATTGCAGGCAGGATCCCAGAAGCAAGGCACTGTGCTGGGGGCAGGACTTAAAGTCAGGCAGATGCCACATGCCATGGTCCGAACAAGAGCTAGTGGAACGTGGCTCATGGCTAGAAACTCTGACCGAGCTTAAGCCAGCCGCTTGGCCAGAGCGGCCCAAGCCCAGCAAGTCTTGCCTACGTATACTCTCCTCCAAACACACTGCTTATAGTCCCAACCTAGCCACAGGGAGTAGAGGAAGGACTCAAGAACACTTCTGAGGATCCCTAACTGAAAGTCCTACCCAAAAAAACTTACAATATATGGAAAGACTCCAGCTCTCTTGTTGTACCTATTTTTTTATGGGTTTGGGCTCATTTTGCACTGTAAAATGCTGCAAAAAAGGGCTTAACTGAAGCAGTGCATCATGAGTTGGTTCTATGTCATTTCATTGACGGTTGTTATTTTCATCGTTTTTTTACTGAAAAAACTCAACATTTTTTATTTTCTTTATTTTTGGGGGGGTTCCAAGCCCCCAGCACCCTATCCCCTATTGTTTTTAACTATTCCCAACCCCCCACCCCTTATATACACTTTCCCAACCCCCCCCCCCTATATATTTCAATGAGTTTTTTCGGTAAAAAATTAAATAAATAACCCATCGAAATTATGACTGTTGATGCAAGAACGTTATACCCATGAGTTGTGTGCCCTGGCACAGACGCTGAGGCTGGCAGCATGTCTGTATCAATCCTACCCCAGGTAAACATCCCATCCGAAGGTTAGACTCCATTCTTAATTCCATGTTTTCAGTCCTGTGAAAGGGGCGATCCTCGTCTACATCTGCAGTGCACGTGCTGCACGGCTGGAACTGTGCGTGTCAAGCATGTGACAGGATCTCCATGGGTGCTTCCTGGTAAGAGGGGAAGTCGAGACCTACAAGCAGTAGCAACAATAAAGAAAAAGTACAAGTGACAAGAAGAAGCCATGGAGTGAAGAAATGGGGGTCCCCATTCATCGCAGTGGCCTCTGCCTTACTTGTTGAATTGTAAATTCGCTCTAACGCTGCTGCAACTGCATAGAGGGGAAGATGGCAGCATCTCTGAGCATCATTGAAAGGCTTTAGCCAATTAGTGCCCTCTCTGGAACAAATGCGCCCTGTTGTGGCTGTTAGTGCCCGAGACGTTTCATAATTCACTCTAAATAAATAAATAAATCCGGAGGAATAGCTGGGGGAGTGAGTGAGAGTGAGTGAGTGGGTGAGTGAGCTTCTGAGTAAGTTACTGAGCTCTGGTTTACCACCAGTGCAGACCACCGTTGTTGGGCTTACAGTTCATATATCTGCACTACAAAGCTTGTCAGGAACTAAAGAGGTGCTTAGCTGGAGATGTCCTCTCTGTAGCTTTATTCATCGCATTTATGTCACACTATCTTTTATGAACGGAACTGTGAATGTGTGCTTATTTACCAGTTAGAGGGGAGGGCATCGGCTGAGAAAATAGGCCTGGGTTTCAAAATAGACTGGGCGTGTTTGCAAATTGTAATGTGTGCCTTTATTCGGCTGTAACAGCACAGTTTTGGGAAAAGGTGTGGGACTTGTGTGATTTCAAACACATTGGGACAGCAACACTGGTCAAAACTACTAGTTGCATGGTGCTCTAAGTCATTGAACTGGCCCATAATGGCTCAAAAACAGCCCACGCTCATTCTGGCCTGTCAAGATGATCGTTTGGGTATACTTCCTGTTGCCTATAGGCCAGTCCGACCCTGGAGGGGGCTATGATCCAGGTTTCGGTCATGGGGTTCCTTGTTTTTCTATCTTTCGTATTTTGCTCTAATGAAGCTGTTTCCTACTTAGAAAATCAAGCCAATTTGTTGCTTTTGTCGAGGGGTTGGGTGAATGTCTGACCTGCTGTCACTCTGATAGTTCCAATCCCTTCTTCCCCACATGTTCTCAAGGTTTTCAAGAGAAACCCAGTTTTTGCTGGTTGCTCATTACAATCACTCCATTTTATGCAGTAAGTCTTTTCATTCTGCTATGACCTTTCGCCTTGTACTATACCTTTGCCTTGTTTAATAAGGGGCGGTAATGGTTTTTTGGGGTGCTCTCTAGATTAGTATAAAAGCACAGGCCTTTTCGCAGCACTCTGCAGCTGAGGGTTCGATTGTGTTGCCATTGCTTCTGCCCCTAATGCATGTAAAACATTTGCCATTAGTGACTTCTGCCGCTTTTTCTATGGCACAATTTAATAATTTCGATGTGTTCGGATATAGGGCCTCATTACACGGTAGGCGGTGGACCAAGGTGCTATTAGCACCTTGGTCCATGCCGGTAAAATACCGGCACCGCCTTGGAGGAAAGGGGAATTACCGCCCTATTCCAAGGTTGGCGGGGCGGTAATTCCCCCTTCCCCCATTGCCCTTCCCCATTCCCATTTTTTTCCCATAGGGGCCCCAAAGCTTTTACATTTCTTGGTGAACATGTCAAATTTACGCTTTAGGCCCAAAGGTGATATTGACAGGATAACTGCATCATTGGTGAAGAACAACACTGGTAGCCTGTTATCACCACACCTAGTAGGATCAAGGCAATGATTCATGAGTTCCCTTATAATCGCATTGATATACATGGTGATAAGCAGGGGGGCTAACACACAGCCCTGCCGTACGTCCTTCACAACTGGTAATGGCTCACTTAGTTCCCCCCATCTCATTGAAACTGTATGACTGGCGTACAGGGCATGAATGTTATTTATGAGGTGAACTGGTAGGCCCATCTTAGTTAAGGACTCACACAACAAATCGCCTTGGACACAATCGAAAGCTGTGCTAAGTCTATGAAAATTGCATAGATTCGAACCCTATTGAGCGTGATGTATTTTGACAAGATCAGACCCAATCTCATGCTCTGGTCTGTCGTACTAACACCGTGGCGAAAGCCTGCCTGCAGATGGCTTATTGCCTCCTCTTCGTCTGCCCATGCCTGCAGTCGACCCAAAAGCATCTTTGCGTAGAACTTTCCTGAAGCGTTGAGGAGTGAAATAGGCCTATAATTCCCCGGGACATGCCTATCCCCCTGCTTGTAGATAATGGCTATTTCCACCTCCTCAGGTGTTATTAACACAGCGGGCCTCCGTACAAGTCTGGATTGCCGGCAACAGCGAGGGATTCTAACCCTGCCGGTCCGGAAAGTTAGGCGCCAGTAAAATGGTATTCCCCATTCCCATAGAGTCCCACAGCGTTGCCAGGTGCCGCTGCGGGCCGGCTTCCTCTTCCTCTCTTCTCCAGGCACCAAACACCTGCGCCCTTGCCTGCGGGCTTCAACCAGGTGGATTCTTGGATGCCAGGTATAGTGTTGGGAGCATGGCCAAGTGCCGCTCTAGGGCCGGCTTCTTCTCCCGGCACCAAACACCTGCACCCTTGCTTGCAGGCTTCACCCTGGTGGGTTGAAGGAAGCCGGGTATAGTGTTGGGGGGCATGGCCAAGTGCTGCTGCAGGGCCGGCTTCCTCGTTCTCCCCTCTTCCCACTCCAGGCACCAAACACCGGCACCCTTGCCTTTTCGCTCAACCCCAGCATCCCTCACAATAAAAGTTACTATTATCAGACTCGGAAGACTCCTCCCTCCTTTCCTCCTCACCTGTGTCTTCGGTGGAGCGGTCTTGTGGGACTGCTTTCTTCCTTCTCCCGATCTTCCCCTTTTCTTCCTCTTTCCGATCTTTCTTCTTTTCGTGAAGATATGGGCGATCTCCTCTGGAGGCCAAGTTGTCAGCATATAATACACCAAACAATGTGGATCCCCCCGGGAGCAAGCCCCAGGCAGGGAAAAAGCCTTCCGGTGCAAAACACCCTGCAGTAGGTCTTGTTGTCCGATGGTAGCCAGTAACAGGATCCTGGAGATATAGATGTGTGTCTTGTATCTTGGGTAAGGCGGCACACAGATGGGAGGTGATGCACTACAGTTATTCCTTATAGGATACCAGCCGGTAATAGGAAACACTGGGAGGATGGAACTGTCATACGGGATTGCAGCCAAGAAGAACAGAAGCCGTGACAATCCCAGATAAGCAGTGGCAGGAGGGCAGAGACAGCAGCTTCGGGATGCAGGTAAGTGACGCGGTGCATACCCGACCCAGGTACGTGAGGACCGGAAAAGAGAAACCGGAGGACAGGCGGGAGAGTCCAAAGAAAGGAGAGAGGCAGCTCCCGAGAGGCAGCTCCCGAGAGGAGCGGAGAAGGCAAGGGAATCGTATAAGGGAAAAAAGAGGGGGAGAGATGGCGAACAGGAGCAGACGCCCTAATACACAGACAGGTGTGGAATGAAAACCAACAGAACTGAGCGTTAGCTCCAAAAACAGAAGAAAACACGCGTCTTACACCAACAAGTCACGAAAGTTGCTTAGCACTAGACTGAGCGAGTAAATACTGGCGGCGGCCATCTTGGAAAACACTAGACCGCTCACGGAAGAACGGCAGATAACGTGAAGTGTAATACAGTGGAGTCTCCGACTGTGCCATAGCTTCCGGGCGTGCAGCGTGACAACTATTTTTTCTTTCCCAGACGCTGTTATCTGAGATTGGTCCAATAATTATTTTAGCTCATGCAATAGTGCAAATAGAACAAGTCACATTAGACATAAAACAAACATAATTGGAGACTCAACACAACTCTTTCACATAAATCAGAGGCAGCCATTTGGGCTAGGTCTGTATTTCCTAATGCTTTGTACATGACAATGTGACTTCTACCTGGAACACTTTAGAATCACTTCATAGAACAACCATCTTAGTGTACGTGCATTCCTAGACGGTTGCGTCAATGTTCTGAAATTTAAGTGTTGTGACTTTGGACAATGATGTCTTCCCAGACTCAATGAGTTCTAAGAAGAAACAAGGTTCTTTTATCATCTCTGAAAAACAGAAGTTCCTCGGGAATCAATAAAGGGTCTGGAAAAAAGTATTACTAATTCAGAACTAGTAAAAGCTGTTGCAGGGATTGCTAAGAGGAGTCCTTTAGATGCATGGATCACTGATGACGTTGTATTTACGGAAGACGTAGTTCGGTATTCAGAATCATTTTCATATTATACCTATTTTGGACCGAATTCTTTAAGGAACATCATTTTAAGCCAGACCTTCATAGTCTCCGGGTTTAGCCTGGAGAATCATGGATTTTTACGCTCTTCTCAGGGTCTTCGGGGGAGACCGTGCAGTCTCTGGGGAAGAACGTGGATCCTCTGGGTTTTCGGCATACCCTGCTACGCCGGCCCACACCACCAAGTGATTGGCTAAAAGCAAAGCTCTAGAGGCCCATCATATGGAAGTGTGGGTGGAGAGGTTGTTGGCCCACGTGGGGCCTGATTGCTCTTGCCTGTGCTTTGTTATTAAGAAACATACATTCCGGCAATATGGAGTCCCTCGTTGGTCTGTGTGTCAACTGTTTTTGTTTGTTCACATAGGTCATTACAGAAGGGATCATGCGGCCGTCGGCCCCTTCCGTTACAGTCAAGCCAGGACTCTGCCATGTTTAAAGAAAAATAATACACGTTTAAACATGTGGGTGTGGCAAGTGGGCAGAGTCCTCCGCAGGTGTGGGCGTGGCGTCGGGTGATGTTTTTTTTTCTGTTTTCTTTGTTTTTAAGGGAAGCAGGTTTTTCGCAACTCACACACAGAGGAGACAATGGGCGGGAACTAAAAGGTACGACATTCCCTTACTTTTTGGGGAAATCCACAATTTTTCCCTTACTTAATGTGGCCCAGAGCACCGTTCCAGGAAAGCATAGAAGGGCACCTTTATCATTACTTTTGTTTTTACTTCTCCGCTGCTAGACACTTGAACCCTGCATACACTTGGGACAAAACGCTCATTGCTGAGCCACCAAGTGATCTGTTATTATTATAATCATAATAATTGTTCTTTTATAACACACTTAATACCAGCGAGTGGTTTCTAAGCAAGGGATCGGGATTCGAACCTGTGCTGAGCTGCATTATCTTGTTTCCAAGACAAACACATTGCCTCTTGAGCTATCCGTCCTGCTTGTCTTCTGCAATTACGCATGGATTGGCTGCAGACGTACAGGTAATGGGTGTGAGGGTGTGTGGCTATAGTCCTGAGAATGCCCCTTAAGAGATGCGAATGGTGGGTGTTTGGAAGAGGGAGGCTGCTTAAAGCTGCATGCTGTGGGGTACAAGACAAGCTCATGGTGGACATTTAAATGTATTTTATTTAATTGTGTTTACGTCAGTCTTGATAGTACGTAGGAGTGGAGAAAAGGAAGGACCCAGGTATGGGATTTGAATTGGCGGCGGTGAGCATGGGGTTGGAGTGGAGGGGTGCGGGGAAGGAGTAGAAGTGTGAGGAGCAGTGGGGACGTAGCTCCACCACCTTTTACTCTCCTCACACGTGCCTACTTTCCTTTAAAATACACAACAAACAAATATGGTTTCCATTAGCAATTGTAAAGGGCCGCTGCACGTTTGTTCCAGGACCGGGAAGTAGGCCGGGAGGACGAGATGTGTGGCATAGATAAGCGGGGAGGTAGCTTGTATGCGGGAACCAGGGGAGAAACCTAAGCAGGATGGTGGGACGAGGAGTATACATAGCTCCGTGCGCTGGCCGACAGGTGGGAAGGTGGGGGTTCAATGGTCACATTGTACAAAAAGAAGTAGCGGAACTATGTTCCCTGCTGGCCTGCCCCCGCTCCCCAAAAACCCCATTGCCATGCCCGATCGATGCCATGCGCAATTCAAACCCCCAGACAAACACACCTGCTGTTTAAGGGAATGTTCAGTGAAGTGCACTGAAGTGCAAGTTTCAACTTGTTCCTACGCCTTTGTTTTCAAACTAAACCATTCCAGAACGGTTTCTTTTTCAAATAAAATATGGGAACGTAAACAAAAAAGTAGATGAACACCGTTTCCAGGCGCTCTCACCCACTTCGACCACTGTGGGGGCTGAGAGATTTATTTATTTATAGCTATGGTTTGAAAAGATGTAACTAACGCGTTAGAGAGTTGAGTTCAGCACTTGATTTCGACGTCATTGTCCCCTTTCAGCATAGGTTCGAATTTCAGCAAGGCCAGTTCCCCCTTTCTGAGGTCAATAAATTAAGTATTATCAATTAGGCATTAGTAACACTTCTTAATGTAGCGCTTAAAAGCAAGGGAAGTCTGCGTGAAGCATTACATAAATCAAGAATTAATTAATCTTTTATAACACACTTAATACCAGAGGCTGCCCTCTAAATGCAGGACTGGGATTCGAACCTGTGTAACCCTCCGTTGCTTCCAAGACAAACCATCTGGCCTTGATATCATTATTATGACACTAGAGTTGCCTTTTACAATTTGTAGTTACCAATAATTGTGCAGTGAGTCCACAAATATTCCACTGTTTTTACGTGTCACAGTGTTATGTTATGTAGGATTTGTAAAGCAGGTCTCTCCCATGTGCACAACCTCCTGGTGCTGAGGAGATTTTTGTGTGCTCGCTGCATCCTGAACTTTGGTGGGAGTTTGACGTGCGCATCGTTCGGAGCCTCATAATATCACGCTTCATGTTTTGTTTTTTCACTGGAAATAAAATGAAAATAAAAGAATTCATGATAAAAAGATTGTTACTTTTATTTAAATAATAACACGCTTTTATTTTTTTTATTAAAGTATATATATACCAGACTAAAATCTACGGCGGAATCCCCTTCCTCTAGCTAATTTGTCTTCACTAGAAAGAGTCAACCAGAAGAGGGCAGCATCAAGCTACAAATAGATGTTTCACATTTCCTATGAAGAACCCTTTTATCGCTGAAAAAGATACATGTAGCAAGGTTCTGTTTTGAAATCATTCCCCTTGGCATGAAGGCATCATTAAAGCTTTGATGGTATTCTGCCGCTAAGTTCCACGGGATACTAGCAAACGGTAATACCGTTACCGCCGCTCGGTCTGCCGGAATTACTGCCAGATTACAAGTGGCGGTAAGGGTAGTAACTCCCCATTCCATGGAATCCCATAGGACTCCATGGGGCGATTTGCTGGTATTACCAGCGCCAGTAATACCGCTGACGGTGATACTTGCTATTTTTTATGATAGGGTGATGGAATTACCTCCATCCTTTAGCTGGAGGTAATTCTGGCTGCCACACTGGCAAACTGCGGAAACGTGCTGGTAAAGGTTATTACCGCCACGTTATTTCCGCACCAGAAAACCTGTAATGAGGCCCACGCTTTGTGGTCAGGGAAAGATTGACAGCTCTTCCATGCAGGGCAACATAAGCACAGTCTCTGAAAATATCCTTCAAAAACGAGTGGCACAGCACTCGAAATTCAAAGCAAAATTATTCGAATTGTTCTGTGGTAGTCAATATACTTGTTTGTCCGTTTTCAAAGAATCCCTATTAACTTCAGATAAAAGACCTGATGGACAGAGAAATAAAGGCATTTTCCCACCATCACACAGGTCGGTGATATGGAAGTGCCATGATTAGAACCCCTTTTGTGCCACAGTTAGCAATTTAGCATATATATTCCTTAAGAAGTCAGGAGTTTCATGTTATGTCTAGTCCTACCAGTCCTTCTCATTCTAAGGACAGCTTAGATTTGTGGACCCTCATTGGGCAAAAGTTCATGGCTTTTTACTTTTCCTATAAGGGATGTACGTACTGGCAATAGAATTTCAATATTTCATATGGTAAATCCACTCCTGGAACAAAGTGTTGGCAAAGTCGATAGCTCGGGCTTTGCATTTATTTCATGACATTTGCATTTATAGGTATGAATCTGTTGTCCCCATAAAGAATGGGGACAGCTCAAGGACATGTAAAAGCTGGCATTGGCATAGTTGACCTAATGCCAACTTGACCTACTCCTATTTAACCGCCTCTTTTTGACCTAATTCAGTGGGGCAAATTGTACACTTTAATAAAAAAAATAGTTGTGGGCTGGGGTAAGGGAATAGGTTGAGGTGGGGGAAAGTCGGGGGGCGGGGGTCTCCCTCTGCATTAGGCGGGTTGCAGGGGGCCTCCCTCCGCAGTTGGTCAAAAAGAATTACGTCAAAAAAGTAGGTCAAATGGGAAGTCGGTCAAGTTTTTTAGGTCAAACAACCCATATCCGTAACAGCTGAAGGGCTGGTCATCAGGTGTTATTATGTGAGTTGTAAGCCCCTGCTGGCTGATCAAATACTTCTAACATGTTAAATACCAGTGGAGGCACAAAGCCTGGGCCTTACACAACCTGCTACAGAGGCCCACAACAGGCTTTTGACCTCTATACCATCCAACATAGCATCATCACTAATATTAAAACACACCTTGAATTCCTGATTACCCAGGGACATAAACAATGTCCAAAAGATCAGTGTAACCCCTACCAATCCACTTACAAAATAGGACTGTAAGACTCTAAAATGAAATGCAGGCATACACGAGGCCTTGCGAAGAAAGGACTTTGCTGCCTGTCAACTATTGCATGGAGCAAGCGGAGCCTATTGTGCTACACCAAGACCCAGCACCAGTTTCCCATCTGGCATGGTAGCACCAGTTTCCCAGCTGTGCCCATGCCAATGCAAGAGGAGCATATTGTGCTGCACCAAGACCCTGCACCAGTTTCCCAGCTGTGCCCATGCCAATGCAAGAGGAGCATATTGTGCTGCACCAGGACCCTGCACCAGTTTCCCAGCTGTGCCCATGCCAACGCAAGAGGAACATATTGTGCTGCACCAAGAACCTGCACCAGTTTCCCAGCTGTGCCCATGCCAATGCAAGAGGAGCATATTGTGCTGCACCAAGACCATGCACCAGTTTCCCAGCTGTGCCCATGCCAATGCAAGAGGAGCATATTGTGCTGCACCAGGACCCTGCACCAGTTTCCCAGCTGTGCCCATGCCAATGCAAGAGGAGCATATTGTGCTGCACCAAGCACCAGCACCAGTTTCCCAGCTGTTCCCAGCTGTTCCCATGCCAATGCAAGAGGAGCATATTGTGCTGCACCAAGACCCAGCACCAGTTTCCCAATGCAAGAGGAGCATATTGTGCTGCACCAAGAACCTGCACCAGTTTCCCAGCTGTGCCCATGCCAACGCAAGAGGAGCATATTGTGCTGCACCAAGACCCTGCACCAGTTTCCCAGCTGTGCCCATGCCAATGCAAGAGGAGCATATTGTGCTGCACCAAGACCCTGCACCAGTTTCCCAGCTTATCCCAGCTGTTCCCATGCCAATGCAAGAGGAGCATATTGTGCTGCACCAAGACCCAGCACCAGTTTCCCAGCTGTGCTGATGCCAACGCAAGAGGAGCATATTGTGCTGCACCAAGACCCAGACCCAGCAACATGCCAATGCAAGAGGAGCATATTGTGCTGCACCAAGACCCTGCACCAGTTTCCCAGCTGTTCCCATGCCAGTGCAAGAGGAGCATATTGTGCTGCACCAAGACCCTGCACCAGTTTCCCGGCTGTGCCCATGCCAACGCAAGAGGAGCATATTGTGCTGCACCAAGACCCAGACCCAGCAACATGCCAATGCAAGAGGAGCATATTGTGCTGCACCAAGACCCTGCACCAGTTTCCCAGCTGTTCCCATGCCAATGCAAGAGGAGCATATTGTGCTGCACCAAGACCCTGCACCAGTTTCCCAGCTGTGCCCATGCCAACGCAAGAGGAGCATATTGTGCTGCACCAAGACCCAGACCCAGCAACATGCCAATGCAAGAGGAGCATATTGTGCTGCACCAAGACCCTGCACCAGTTTCCCAGCTGTTCCCATGCCAATGCAAGAGGAGCATATTGTGCTGCACCAAGACCCTGCACCAGTTTCCCAGCTGTGCCCATGCCAACGCAAGAGGAGCATATTGTGCTGCACCAAGACCCAGACCCAGCAACATGCCAATGCAAGAGGAGCATATTGTGCTGCACCAAGACCCTGCACCAGTTTCCCAGCTGTTCCCATGCCAATGCAAGAGGAGCATATTGTGCTGCACCAAGACCCTGCACCAGTTTCCCAGCTGTGCTGATGCCAACGCAAGAGGAGCATATTGTGCTGCACCAAGACCCAGACCCAGCACCATGCCAATGCAAGAGGAGCATATTGTGCTGCACCAAGACCCTGCACCAGTTTCTCAGCTGTGCCCATGCCAATGCAAGAGGAGCATATTGTGCTGCACCAAGACCCTGCACCAGTTTCCCAGCTGTTCCCATGCCAATGCAAGAGGAGCATATTGTGCTGCACCAAGACCCCGCACCAGTTTCCCAGCTGTGCCCATGCCAACGCAAGAGGAGCATATTGTGCTGCACCAAGACCCAGACCCAGCACCATGCCAATGCAAGAGGAGCATATTGTGCTGCACCAAGACCCTGCACCAGTTTCCCAGCTGTGCCCATGCCAACGCAAGAGGAGCATATTGTGCTGCACCAAGACCCAGACCCAGCACCATGCCAATGCAAGAGGAGCATATTGTGCTGCACCAAGACCCAGACCCAGCAACATGCCAATGCAAGAGGAGCATATTGTGCTGCACCAAGACCCTGCACCAGTTTCCCAGCTGTTCCCATGCCAATGCAAGAGGAGCATATTGTGCTGCACCAAGACCCTGCACCAGTTTCCCAGCTGTGCCCATGCCAACGCAAGAGGAGCATATTGTGCTGCACCAAGACCCAGACCCAGCAACATGCCAATGCAAGAGGAGCATATTGTGCTGCACCAAGACCCTGCACCAGTTTCCCAGCTGTTCCCATGCCAATGCAAGAGGAGCATATTGTGCTGCACCAAGACCCTGCACCAGTTTCCCAGCTGTGCCCATGCCAACGCAAGAGGAGCATATTGTGCTGCACCAAGACCCAGACCCAGCAACATGCCAATGCAAGAGGAGCATATTGTGCTGCACCAAGACCCTGCACCAGTTTCCCAGCTGTTCCCATGCCAATGCAAGAGGAGCATATTGTGCTGCACCAAGACCCTGCACCAGTTTCCCAGCTGTGCTGATGCCAACGCAAGAGGAGCATATTGTGCTGCACCAAGACCCAGACCCAGCACCATGCCAATGCAAGAGGAGCATATTGTGCTGCACCAAGACCCTGCACCAGTTTCTCAGCTGTGCCCATGCCAATGCAAGAGGAGCATATTGTGCTGCACCAAGACCCTGCACCAGTTTCCCAGCTGTTCCCATGCCAATGCAAGAGGAGCATATTGTGCTGCACCAAGACCCTGCACCAGTTTCCCAGCTGTGCCCATGCCAACGCAAGAGGAGCATATTGTGCTGCACCAAGACCCAGACCCAGCACCATGCCAATGCAAGAGGAGCATATTGTGCTGCACCAAGACCCTGCACCAGTTTCCCAGCTGTGCCCATGCCAACGCAAGAGGAGCATATTGTGCTGCACCAAGACCCAGACCCAGCACCATGCCAATGCAAGAGGAGCATATTGTGCTGCACCAAGACCCAGCACCAGTTTCCCAGCTGTGCCCATGCCAACGCAAGAGGAGCATATTGTGCTGCACCAAGACCCTGCACCAGTTTCCCAGCTGTGCCCATGCTAATACACCTGCTATTTGTAACTGATGGAACGAAAATATAATAGCATGAAGGCCATGTGTCCATTTCTGACTTTGAAACATTTGAGCGTCATTCGTGCCTTACATGTACCTCTGGGACGCCTGAAGCAGCTGCTCTGCGCAGTTATTGCCTGCAGGTCCCACACTGAATAACATGAATGAATTTACATGCATGCCTCAAACCCTGCACTAAACAAGGCCAGAGTTGCACAATCTAGAACTACTACAAGCATATCCATACAAAGTGTGAGGGGCAAGAAGGGGGTGACGTGGCTCAGCATAATACAGTAACAATCTCAAACATGACATCACATTGTATGCTTTTAGCGTCCAGCCTCTTACAAGCACGCCACATAACCTATCATTCTACCTGCATCATACCCACTCCGATGAACACCAGACTCCCCTGTGAGAGGAAGGAAAGGGAAAAAGAAGGAAAGAAATAACAAGCCAGCGAGAAAAAAGAAAGAGCAGGAGAGAGAGAGAGAGAGAGAGAAAGAGAGAGAGAGAGAGAGAGAAATGTGTGGAGGGGGAGAAGCAAAGATAGATGAAGCAATAGAGAGGGGAGCCAGAGAGATGGAGACTGTGACTGAGACAGTCTGATTAGGATGAAGGGCTATTACAAAGAAGAGGGACTGCAACAAAGGAGGAGTGGGATGCAGGAGAAGGACTGTGATGAAGGGGTGTGTTAGGGAGAATTCTCAGAAATGTGCTAATTCCTCTCTACCTTAGAGACCCCCAGCTCTGTTGCTGGACTCTAAGACTTTTTAATTTTTACTTGGAAAGAGTGAGAGCCTTTTTCCCACTCTCTCATGTATTTTAATGTGATGTTACTACAAGTTTCTTTTGGTTTTTGGAGTCTGACAAACTCCATAGGCATGTTTTTACATTGTAGCACACAGCACCTTCAGTGTAGTGCTACAGGGAAGTCTTCCAGATTACCCCAAAGGTTTAACTACCTTTCTCTTGGATAACTACGGTTTCCAAGAGCAGTAAAGTGAAATTGACTTTACTTACACTTTAGAATTTCTCGACCGAGCACATACTATCTTACAATAGGGTGCTGCAGGGGTTACATAGTATCCCCTTTCTCTAGCTTTTTCTACATAGTATCCCCTTTTTCTAGCTTCTCATGTAGCTTCACATTTTTATGTTACCCTTTCCTCGATGAATGGCTGGTGGCAGTGCTTTACCTTTTACTACTATGGTGTGTCTTTACCGCGGGCTGCGTTCGCAGCTGCAGTAAAGCACCCTTGGGTGCTATTTCTGTCAAAATGGCCAAGGTCTTCTTTTTACAGCATTTTTTTGTGGAAAGGTCCTTCTTGAGATTTACTCTGTGTTCCAAACCAGGTTTGGTCCCTTTGTTTGTTTTGTCTTTGACGGGATTCACAAGTGAAGCCCGCCTCTGGCTCCAGGGTGTCTGGTGGGGGCAGGAAGTGAGGGAGGTAACCGGAACTCCCTGTGCTTCGTCTCCTAGCAGACGGGAATGCACTCCTAGGTGACTATCGGCTGGCTGTCTGGCAAGGACAGCCACCCTGCTGGGTGATTGACAGCCAGGCAGGAATGCATGGGAGAAACCTGCATAAAAGGTGAGGCTTTTTGGCTTGGAAGGCAGAGTTGCCCACTGGAGGAAGGAATCTGAAGAAGAACTTGAAGAGGATGCCTGCTGCAACTCCTGGACCGTTGGTTTGCCCAGTGAAGCCTTGTTGCTGTGCTGAAGCTCTGAATTCGCCTAGACTAGAGAAGCCCTGTAAGGACGACTTCTCCCTTTGAGTTGGTGGGACCAATCAACTCCAAAGTAAGCCACCTGGACATCCTTCTCGAAGCTGGTTGCACTTCCACTGCAGTTGCTGCTGGACCGAAGAGCCAGGGAGAGGGACACCAGTTTGTGTGCAAAGCTTTTAAGCTGGCCTAGAGCTACAAGAAGATCCTCCGGACTCCCAGGAAGCAGGACTGACCAAGCCTGAGCCACCTCAACAGAGTGCAGGACCCCAGATGCAAGGAAAGCCCGTCTCAACATCCTGGAACCGCGGTGGCGCTGTTTGAGGTAGACGCGAGGAGCTGAAACACCGAATTGCCACTTGTTTGAAGATAGCCGGTTGCTGTCGGTAACCATCCCATTGCAGTGCAGGAGTCCCCAGAAGTCCTTCCTCTTGTCCCCACGACTGAGGCCCAGGAACACCAGGATCTGCAGAGCTGCACAGGAACAGAAGTCATCTGCTGCTTTTCTTCTAACCAAAGGTACTGTAAAGTCTTAGAGAACTTACCTCTTGTTGTAGATTTGTTTCTACTCTCCACATGCCTAACAGCTTGTGGCCCTACATTGATTCTTCTTCTTCAGTAAAGACTTCTAAAACATTGGGCCTCATTACGACCCTGGCGGAGTGGGTTTACGCCAGCGGTATTCGCGGCGGACCCGTCCGCCGTACTACGAGATTTATTACCGCCATGGAGAATTTTCCGGCTGCTTTTAGCAGCCGGAAAAATCCATGGCGGTAATGAACCTCGTCGTTAATTACGCCACCGTATTTTACGGTGGCGTAATTAACTCCTTCCCCACTCCCATTATACCCTATGGGGCAGGAATGGGAATGGGGAAGGGCAGAATGGGGATTGGGGATTTACCGCTCCGCCAAGGTCGGCATGGGGTGGTAAATCCGCCAACCCCCATGGCGCTATCGACGGCTTTCCGCCGTGCTCCGCGGTGCATTTAGCACCGCGAAATCCGCCAAGGTCGTAATGAGGCCCATTGTGTCAAGACTTTTCTTACTTATCTGCAACAAGTGCTTCAGCTACATAGACCTTTGCCTATTGACTTTGGCCTGGCCTGTTTCACTGAAAGACTCTTCACTCCTCTGATACTGGGGAGGGTTGAAAAGTATTTACCTGCTTAAGAATATTTCTGATCCCTTGTTTGTTCCTAATAACCTTTTCTTTGACACATTTCAGTGTTATTCTAAATGCTAACAGTAACATTTTAATGTCCACAGTGTCCTACCAATTCATGTCACCTGAGGGTGTAGGAAGTGTCTGTGTGGCATCCCCAATGGGTGCTTGCTGATTTAGGAACTAAAAGTGTGTATTTTGAAGGTATTTGTGTGTTGCTATCATATTGCTCCCTCCTAAAGAAGGCTTATATAAAAGACTGGTAAATAAATAAATAATTGTTTTATCAAGAAACCTTGAGTTTAACAGTTTGTTTGAATACCTGTCACTGTGAATCTTTGTGTAACCACTCTACTGCTCACATGGACCCCTCTTGAGATAAGCCTGGCTGCTCCACTGCGCTACCAACCTGTGTAGTTCAGACTTATACCAAAGGGTGGGTCCTATTGACAGGAGTCTGAGATTGTTGTAGTACACCCTAAGAGCACTGCCCCAAATCTGTATCCACCAGGGTGTGATGAATGAGAAGGGCTGTGATTAAGGACAATGAACTGTGATGAAGGACTGTGAAGAAAAGAGGGACCATGTTGATGTTAAAAGTCTAGGATGAAGGAGATGGCCAGATGAAGCAGGAGGACTGTGTTAAGGACTGAGATGAAGGAGAAAGACTGGGAAAGGTAAAAGTCTGTGGTGAAGGAGAAGGACAGTCCCTAAGGAGACAGACTTTGATAAAGGGGAAGGACTGTGATGAAGGAGACAGACTGTGATAAAGGTGAAGGACTGTTCTGAAGGAATGCTACGAAGAAGGAATGTGACGAAAGAGAGGACTGAGATGAAAAAGGTCTGTTTTAAAGAAGAAGGACTGGTATGAAGGCCAGTACCATTCGATCATTTGTAAACGATCAGTTTGGGTATTCACTACCAAACATGGGGAGCGGGGGGTGTCCCCTGCTCCCCATGTTTGGTAGTGATGGCTTTT
The DNA here is from genome assembly GCF_040938575.1 of Ambystoma mexicanum. Lineage (NCBI taxonomy): Eukaryota > Metazoa > Chordata > Amphibia > Caudata > Ambystomatidae > Ambystoma > Ambystoma mexicanum. The sequence goes on along the minus strand of NC_090931.1, from coordinate 1,425,237,489 downwards.
GTCATTTATCATTTCTCAGGCTTCTTGATGCACTTGTGCATTTAGATGTATTCTTTGCCATTTTAACTTCTGTATGAACTATTGCATGCTTGCACCTTTTGGGAGGCTATAGACCTCCAAAATGTGGGGCTGGGGAGGGAATGTAGTGTTTGCTTTTGAACAGTGTTTTAGTTCCCACCTGTAGGAACTCTGTGCTTGAAATAAGCATAGGCAAGTGTTTTATATTGTGAAATGATGCATCATTTTTCATTTATACTTTTCTCGAAGGAAAACCCTCATTTTTGTAATGGTTTAAAAAAATGCATGTCCTGTGTATTTGAATATAAATGTGATTGTTTAACACAGTGTATGTTTGTGTTGATTGCAAATAACTCCAGTGATAATGGGTAGTGGCACCAATAAAACCAATGGGATTCTGGCTGGTTTGAGTATTATGGAGCATTCTAGGAACATAAGAATGACAAAAGAGCTTTAACTCCTAAGCCATCACGTCGCCCCTTGTGCCACCTGACTCGCTACACGCCGCCTGCCCCTCTGCTCCACACCACCCGCTACAGCTGCATCCCTCCTCTGTGTCCCTCTGTATCCAACCCCCTGATGTATATCTGTTCTGTTCTTACCTCTGAAAAGCACTCCGTTATGCATCTTTACTATTGTGCACCTCTGTAAAGCGCCCCGTTGCATGCTTTGTTTGGTAGACATTTCCTTTTTTACATTTTTTTTAAACAAAAGTCACCCTAACAGTAACGCTTTTGTAAATATCGAGCATTTATACAACTTTGGCCAACAAAGACTTTCAGCTGTCAGAGTGGAATGATTGCTAGCAGCTTGAAATCCATTGTGGATCAGCCAGCCTCTGAGAAACAAAACTAACTTTCTTTTTTTTTAAATGACAAGTTAATTGAAATAAACTGCTATGAAGATATCACCCCAGTGGCAATCTGCTGTCCTAGGTTAGGGGCTTGTTGGGTTTATTGTAAATACATCACTGAGTACAAGAGCCAGTAACTGGAGGAACGATGAATTGTGAACCATTACAATCTTTCTTCTTGTGTGAGTCTCGTGTTTCCACAAAAATAAATCAGTCTTCCACCCTAGTTCTTACCTTCCCATGGAGAACCCACAATCAAGTGGAATACCCGAAAAGAGGATTTACAGGAATATATGCTAGCAATACATTCAGGCTAACAAAACTAAGGATATAACACCAACATGCCAACATACAGCCTCTTTCCAGAGCAGAGACACTGGAAGCATGCAGAAACGCAGAAGGGACGTGTGCACCATCTGAGGGTCATGCCTGCAAAATGAAGCTCCCTGGGCCTACAACACACATGTCTCTGCCTGCAAGTGTGAAAGCCATCTGGAGCACAATGATTGGCTCCCAAAGGGACATGTGACTGGAGGTTTGTTTTACATTTTTTGTTTTTTTTCTTGGCCACATCCTGCCTTGATAGAGGGCCCTGTGCACCATTTCAGGGTCCAGCCTGCAAAACGTAGCTCCCTGAGTCTAAAACACCCAGGTCTCTAGTGTGAAAGCCATCTGGAGCACTGTGATTGGCTCCCAGAGGGACATGTGACATACTGCCCTTCTTATGCACTGTCCCCTAGGTGTCCATCCTGCACGTCACGTCAGCTAAGGGCCAAAAGCAGCAAAGGGCAGCTCCCTGTGTGGGCTTGTTGGGGCTGGAAAGGACTGAAGGCCAAAACCCCTGCTCAAACCAGGACTTCGCCAAGCTCACCTTTTACCTGAATTCTGCTTCCAAACATAGGCATCCTCCCATCTATTGACTATCCATTCACAGCGCAGCTTCTGTTGCCTCACAAGACAAAGGACCATCTGTGTTTTGGACCTGTTAACTGTCTTTTGGTTCCATATAGCCCCATTCTAGCCTAATTCAGAACATACTCCTGCTTCTGCATAGCCAACCATCTACCCCTTGCCTTTCTGCTCAACCACCTACCTTCTCTCTCTCTCTCTCTCTCTCTCTCTCTCTCTCTCCCCTCTCTTTACTTCCCTATTTCTTCTACCCATGATGCAACTTGACTTTGCTCCATTCCTCGTTCTACTCACTCTTCTCCTTCCTTCCCTTCTCTCATTGCCTTCAGCCTCAACTTGGTTTAACTTCTGCATCACTCTCCGGCCTCCCCATCTTCCTTCTTCCCCCCTACAACTGCAACCCTGAAATAAGATGCTCCGATTCTCCCAGGATCTCCAATCTCATCTATCCCCCTACCCTAGCGCACAACACCTGCTCCTCTCCCCCACCTTCTATCGCTCTTTCACCTGGCCTCTGGAATGCACATTCCCTCTGCAAAAAGTCTTCCTACATCACTGACCACTTCGACTCTTTTCACCTTCAACTTTCACTTTGTGCTATCAAAGAAACCTAGATCTCCCTACCTGAGTCTGCTACACTAGCAGCAATCCACACAGACTCTGCTACCTTCTCCCACTTGGTCTGACCTTTTGGCAAGGGTGGTGTAGTGGGGTTCCTAACCAATAAGGCCATCAACACTGCTGCTCTGCCCACGTCTGACATCAACGCTTCCTCTTTTGAATGTGCCACTATTCAACTCCTCCCTCATACTCATCTCATTGTTCTGGCTCTCTATCGAACCCATGGTCCTCTCAACTCCTTCTTTCCTGACCTGACCCTTCTCATTGAATGGCTTTCTATCAACATCCCCATTTTCATTCAGGGGGGGACTTCAACCTCCACAAGCCTGTTTCAGCCATTTACGTTGAACTTAACTCCCTAATATCTGACCACTCCCAATACTCCCTCCACAACTAGGCTACCCATTCTGGTGGGAGCTCAGTTGACCTTGTCTCTCTCTCTAATTCCCTCTCCTCTTCTGACCTCTTCTGACCTCTTCATTGACTCCTCTGCCTCTCTAATCACTGCATTGTTCACTTTGACTTTGACCAACACTATCCTGTTCGCACATTCACACCTTCCCATCCCCATCCTCAGCCTTCAAAACAAACTTGTGGCATGAACTATGACGCTGGTGCACCAACCCTATTCTTAGCCTACAGACATTCTGTTGCTGCCCCTACTTCTGCACTGGACTCTGTAAAATCCTCCTCCTTCACAAACCACATTTTTTCAATTTGCAATCACCCCCATAGACTTTCATCTACACTCTTATCTTGGCTCACACCTCCCACGCCAATATCCATCGCCTCCTCCCTTTCTGCTAATGACTTTGCTCACTACTTTTCTTCTAAAATCTCTCAGATTCGTGACACTCTCACAGCCCTCCTCTCTCTCCCTCCTCAACCCCCTTCTGTCCACCATCTCTCCGTCTACCTCTTCTACTCTCGACTATTCTCCCCTACCTCTTCTATTGACTTAGTACGCATTTGTTGCAGTGCCAACCCATTTTGCACTCCTATCAAAACTTTTCCTCCCCAAATGGTCAAAGGCTTAGGGCCTCATCAGGAGGTTGGCGATATCCTGGTGGTAATTGTGCTGGGATACCGTCAACGCAAATAGCGTTACTGCTACTTGGTCCGGCGCTATTAGCACCGGATTACGAGTAGCGGTAATGCAGCAAATCCCCATTCCCCATTGGGTCCATTGAACCCAATGGGGCTGGGGGGCGCTATTAACACTGAAAATGCCTTCTCCGCCTGCGCATTGAGCTCCAGCTCAGAGCTGGAGGTGAATGTGGCCATACTTGTGATTGAGCCAACCCTTAAATGCAACAGTAATAGCGTTACCATTGAATTTAAGGACTAAAGCCCAACTCATGCTGAGGCACTTAGTCTCAAACACTTACTCGTATCTCTCTGAGCTCTTGTTTTGCCTTTCTGACACTTGTAAAGACCTCCGAATTATTCACCCTATTGCACAGACTAAAAGTTCTTGGACTCGAGAAGGCAATAACGTACACTTAGATCAATAATTAGAAAATGATTGGCAGTTTTCTCTGCATGAAGAAAAGCTGGGCCCAGCCCAAAATACATTTGCTAAGGAGATTCTAAGGCCAAGAACTGTTTACCTTCCCCCATTAGATGCAAGGGTCAAGTTCTGCTTCCTCTCTATCTAGAAATCTCTCTGAAACTCTCAGGGCCAGAAATGAGAGTGTGCTCATGCTAACCAAGGAGTTTATTGGGGTGAAGTAATGATAACTGTGTAAAAAAAGATGCAGCCTTTAATGGTTGAACTCTGAATAATCCTCAAAAAGTAAAGCATATTGTGGTCTTTTCCTGAGCTGAAAACAAGTGACATGTGTAAAGGGTGAGAGTTGTAACTTCTGTTCGAAGTAGCTAAGGAATCACATGTCCAGTTCATTGGCCTTGAAAGAATGATAAATTACTTTATGGCAGGTTGTGTAAACTGTGGGAGATAATCAAGCCTGAACACCGAGCTTGAGAACAATTATATGCCAGTTAATTGAAGGGAAAACTATGAATGACAATATTCTTACAAAGGATTGTATGGAGAAGCATAATTTGGCCCTTATCTCGGGATCCAGAACTCTCACAGAAACCATTCACATATCTCTGAAAAGATCATGGAAAGCTCCATCCAATGATACATGTCATAACAAATTGACTTTGGGAACCAGAGTTAGAAGCTAAAATGTGATCCTAGCATCCCAAGAAAAAGTCATGCAGTGGAGATGGTGAAGGTGGGGGCTTATTGAATTAGATATCTGTATATCGAATCTTGAGATGATAACTTTTATCTTGTTTGCGTAAATTACAAAAATGAGTCATTCCCATCTACAACAACGTGCCGACATGAGACATAGTGCATATTGTCCGGCATGATTAGAACTATTCAGAAATATATATTTTAGTTCTTGTATCTGTAAATTAAAAAACAAAAGCCATGATGGTGGTGATGAAGCCTGCGGTAGAGTAAAGGGAACGATTTCACTGTTGGGCTGTTCTGACCTTTTTGTCCGGTTCTACTCTCCTCAACCCTCGTCCTGCACTGCTGGAAGTGTGTGCCAGGAAAATATTGAATCCAGATTAAAACTCGTAAAACTCGCAGTTACATATCCACACCACCGTGTGTTGATAGGATCTAACTGCCATCACTTTAAGGAATATACCCCGCCCACCACCATCAGCAGTCTTTATAAGTGAAACCGGAATGCCCTTGTGGCATGAAGCCCGTGGTGGAGTCAAGGGTGCAATTTCACTGTTGGGCTGTCGGGCTTGTGGCGTGGCAGTGTCAGCTCTACATCTTCAAGAAGACACCCGGAATTCGACCTCCTAATGCCGACACACAGTGAGTGTCTCTAAGTTCTGAAGGTACCGGAAAGACTGCGGGCAAGCGAGCCCTTGATTTCCAGTCCCTTCATCGCGCACCAACCCCCATCAGACAGGCATACGCAAGAGCCACGAAACACTCACCCACCTCATCAGACAGCGAAGAACAACAGGACCAAACTCATTACGATAATTTACACCTATGCTCCCTGGCCTGACTGGACACCCTGTACCTATCCCACATTGTGCGCCACATAGTTTGCATAACTCCTACAGTGACCTGAGATTAGCGCTGCAAATGGCAGCATCCATAGTTCCTGTCACATGACTCTGTGGTAAGCTCGGTTCGTCCACCGAATCAGCCCCCTCTACACCAGCATCTATGGCGAACATCACAGGTGAGCCCAAGCAAAAACATGACCAATCGATAAAGATTATACATTAGTGGAAAACCAAGAGAAAGAATGGGCGGCAGCACTATGAAGACCCCACAATGGAAGCAAACAGGAGTAAGACTATGGACATATCCCTGATAGACGTCAGTACAAATGAGACATCCGTCACCAAAGAAGCAATGCCTGTAAGACTTTCCAGCGCCTGCTGGGACCAAACTGAACGGCAGCTTCTCAAGACGGATCAACAGGAAAATAGACTACCTACTACTAATGACTCTATACAATTACTACCATGGAATGAAGAATTGTTGATGAACGATAAAACCACCAGCAAAGAACCAAAAAACTAGACAGAGATTCAAACATAGTCTGCCCCCTAAATGACTCTACGACAACAATGACCCAAAAAAAATGCCTTCCTGGCCAAAAGAACATGGGAAAATAAGTATGGCACCAAACTGAAAACGGAAATGGCAGCTTCAATGCTGAACCAGCCCATTAACACAAGAACCGCTCGTCTGTCATTATATATTACTGAGATAGAGGCACTACTGAGCGATCAAGAAAAAAGAAACAAAGTTTTCCATACAATACCTAAAGACAATCATGAGGCGATCCAGACAACATCTACACCGTCGATGACAACAACTCACTCTGCAAACACTGAAAAGTAGTCAAGATATGATAAGCACAATTACAATAAATGGGACCTAAAACATGATTGCAGCAAACTACAAGACACAAACATGCATCCCAAATGCCAATGCCCCTCTATTCATACAGAACAGCAAGAATCCGTCCTGACCACAATGGTAGACCTTCAGAACTTACTGCTGGCGGTTTCATCACAGTCGATGATTCCATTCACAAAATTAGAAGAAGCACATGTAGAAGCTTTAAAGTGCCAAGCAACACTCCTGGCTCTCATACACTCACAGCAATATATCTTGAAGCTTTCATAAATATCATCCACAATCGTCTCAATCTCGAGGCAGAAGCCAGCTCCCAGTGACAATCAAGATTGTTTGATGATGGCCAGAAATGACCGCGAAGACAAAATAAAACTCACCTCTGCAATCCTAGCACTGCTAGCAGCTGCACAAAAACCAGAACAGCAGTACACTGGCAATCATGATACAGAAAGAATTGCAGAAGCCACCACCATCCTACCACCAAACCCACCGTCAGACAAGATTTGCGTGAAGTGAAGCAATCGGTGCACAACCATGACCCAATGAGGGACACAACTGGCCAGAGGATCTACATTGACATCACAGATACCACTGTCCTCAGAAAACCAACCCAGAATGCCAACACCAAGCAGCTCAAGACAATGCTGCACCACATCTTAATAAGCAGAAAGAGTGTGACGCCAGCTGACAAGACCTGTGGCCCAAACATTTATTCCAATCCTTGTACAAAACAAAATGAACAATATCCTACCCACAAATTCTAATAGGACAAAGAAAGCAAAAAGGAAAAAATAATTTTTGGATGAACCTGACAACACCAAGTCTACCAAAAGATATAGAGAATTCGAAGAACCAAAATTACGACAAAGCAAAATTTAAAGCGACGTCGAAACCAGCTAAAAGACCTGAATCAGATCCACAAAAAGAACAAAGAAGAACTCCAATAGCTTACGTTCCTAAACTTGAAGATCTATTGAATCTGACAACACATTTGGACCATGATGAAACAACATATGCGGTCCAAATGTTGGAAGATGAAGAGCTCTCACTAATCATCATAGATCAATACAATGAAGCCTCCTCTGATCAAAGCCGATACAATGACCTATCATGTGAAGACATTTCTGATGCTGAGCTAGTAGACACCATTTGGGAATCGATTACACTGATTAACTTAACTTCAGACACAGAACACTCATCAATGCAAAACGGCCATGATAACATGACACAACACAACACAAAAAGAACAACAAATAAAAATCACCTGTGATGCTGATCTGAAATTACCAATCTTTGCGGACCCGCGGCCTCTTGAGCACGAAACTAAAATAATAATAGAAAGAATGGACAATAGAGAAACACCACTCATACGTAACAGAACTAATATATTACGCCTTTTCCATGCGATCCCCAGGTTTAGCAACTTAAGATCAGCGGATATAAAACTGGTTCAATTTTTACAGGACTCCATAACAGACAAAATACTGATCCGCCTTATCTCAATGGAAATCACAAATAAAGTCATGGAAGCAACAGCACAACTCTGCCAATTAGGATTCAGATGCACAGATGTAAGCACAACGGATGATAGAAAAGATTCCTCCACTCGACAGATCAAACTAGAAAAATATAGCTATTCTACAGAACATGAAAGAGAGCATCAGTACACTGAAACTACCACAATGACAACACCTAAGGATAACACAATGGTAAACAAAGATAAAAAAAAATCACATACACAAATTACACAAAATACTTCATCTGGAGAGATACACAAGACATAAATTTCACATCAGTTACGATAAGGAATTGGGACAGATAACTACCAATAAAAGAAAAACAACAGACGCTGTCACTATGTTCATGGAACACCCCAGGCTTCACTCATCTCTTCAATGAAAATAAAAGCGAATGATCCATCTTTCATTTCATCTGCTTACAAGAAACTTGGATATCTGAACTACCAAGTTGTGATGGATACCACATGCTTATGAATCCAGCCCTCCAGCATACCAAAGTTCGGCCAACCACTGGCCAATTGACCCTCATCAAAAATGACTTGAAAATAAAAATATTAAAAGCCCAGAATCTTAACCCATGGCCCAATTTACGATTTGTGAATACCATCTTCAGTCACAACACACACTTGAACCTGATGGATCAGAAGCTATCAAAACACAATGGGAATAATGAACCTGTAATGGAGCTCATTTGCAATCACTGATGACAACTTTTTTGACACTGTGCTCACCGCTATTGACAACGCAATTGAGAAATGTCAAGAACTGCAACTGATCGTATGCAGAGATCTAAACATTCATCTATTCAGCCCGGGTGGAGAGTTAATATCTCATCACAAACTCACCCCCAAAGCCCAACGAAGGAACAAAGAAATAAATTAGAGAAATCTTGCCCTAATTGCAACATCTCACACGAGTCAGCCCAGATGCAACCCGACCTGGACACGAGGCAAATCTATTGCTGTGTTGGACTACATCTATGCCTCACCTGAAATAATCAATCAGAATGCTAAATGCAGAATAAACCAAAGCCTGCACAGTGATCGTAATATCATTAGTATCCACTGGACCGTCTCATGCGTTCACAAGGCAAGAATACTACTATCCCAGTTGGAAATCAACACAGGCTTGTCCGAACTGAGAATTAATGAGAATCACCTAGATGTAATGCTTCAGTCTCTACAGAACACGAGACGGACCAACTAAATTATGAGTGGATTATGATCTGAGACGCAGTGGATCATCTGTCTCAGATCAAAAGCACAATATCTGGCACGCCAAGGGCTATGTATTCACCAAAAATTTGGCACATTTTCATTGCAACCTAAAATCACCTTTCACAGACAAATGGTCATAGCCATTCTCACTAATGGTAGTGAAGCCATGATAAACATCGATCAAGCGATATGGCAAATTCTTGAAGGCATATATTGGCGAATAATCTTGACCCTCCCACCGGGGTATCCAATGCCTCGAATCAGACATGAAATAGCAATTCAATTGCTCAAATAAATCGCCACCTGGAAACACCTAGACCTATACAGGAAAATGTGCAACGATTACTACATTCCGGCAATAGAAATTCTACAAAAGAAAAACTCCAAGTCAATGGACACAGCTCTTAACATATGGAAACAAACAGCCCTGACAAAACTAACACAAAATGAAATTACTCTAGAGATGCTGACCAATAGACCCCAACATGCAAAGAAACGCATTCAATCTCAAGATTGGATAGACACAATTAGGGCAGAAGAAAAATATCAACTTAATATTAACTGTAACATGGCCATAAGACCCATCAACAGACTAACGCAATATTTGATAAGATTCCCTGATAAACGCATTAGAAACTAATTCCTGCGATTGAGACTCAACCTTCTTCCAACACAGGAAGTCTTAGCAAAAACAAGACAAATACTACAAGTCCTACAATACTGTTGCTTCTGTACACAGAAAGAGATCACGGAATCACTATACCATATCATTATGGAGTGCCCAAATCTAAAAGGGAAAAGAAGCCTCTTTAGAGACATGATGACCAACCAAAAAATGCCTCTCGCCCCGAATAAAAGATGGGCCAACCTGTTAGCAGGAAAAAACATCAATACTGTGATCACAACCATCCAGTTTATAGAACATATCATGGGCCAACACACGGAACAGATGTGACCGATAAAGTAACGCAACAAAACTCATCAGAGTTGAAAGGATCAACCAAAGAACTACTTTAATAACAGAGATGCTGTATTTTATGGAAAAAAATGAAAGGTTTTACACAAAACTAAACCATCTAAAATGGACCATGGCAAATTACACGACCCCATCCACACAGCTCTGAATCAATGGCATAAGATCGACGACTATTCCCATATCTAGAGGCACACGCCAGGGCTGCACTCTGTCTCCCCTGGTGTTTGCTCTGTCCATGGAGCCGTTCGCCGAAAGGATCTGGCAAAACCAAAAAAATCAGAGGGCTCACCGTGGGGGGGGGACAGAATATAAAGCTGCACTGTATGCAGACGATGTGTTCTTAGCCAGCCCGGACACCTCCCTGCAACCCCTGCTGGAGGAGCCTGAATCCTTTGAGGCGGTATCTGGCTTTAGGGTGATATGATATGATATGATATGATATGGCATTTGTAACGCGCATATACACAAGTCCTCAGCCCTACCGATCAACCTAATGAAGCATCAAAGGGACGCCCTCAGCCCTGAACTCCCCATCCCATGGGCCGGGTCCACAATTGAATACTTAGGGGTCCGCATTCCCAGATCCAGTGCCCACATCTATAAACACAACTTTCTGCAGCTCTTCAAGGACCTCCGAGTGGACTTGAATCACTGGAACAACCAAGAGATCTCCTGGCTGGGCCAAGTTGCAGCGGTAAAGATGAACCTGCTCCCTAGGCTAATCTATCAGTGCCTAGCGCTCCCAACTCATATCCCAAAGGGGGACCTCAACTCCCTGCAGCGGGAGATCATGAAATTTATATGGAGGGGGAAGACCCTGCATCGCAAAGAAAATCATGACCCGCAGCCGGTGCTTGGGTGGCCTGGGAGCTCCGGACATATCCTGATACAGGCGAGCGGCCAAACTATTGCACACCTTCACTTGGTTCCGAACCACAGATCGCCCATGCTGGCTGCAGATAGAGGAGGCATGGTGTAAGCCACCCCTGTCTGACCTACCGCACATACAAACCTGGAAATCCCCCCCCGACCCTAAACCCACTACCGGCAACATGCAATACAGTGGAAAGCTGGAAAGCAGCCGCCAGGAAATGGGGAATCACAAGCTTGTTGGGCCCACTGACCCTGGTATGGGACCACCCATGATTCTCCCCAGGTCTCTGCAATCGCAGCTTTGCTGTCTGGAAGGCCAGAGGACTTTGGAAGATTTCCGAATTCCTTGAGGGAGGCCATCCCCTCACGTTTGAGGACTGTAAAGCAAAGTTCAAGATCCCTGAGGAGGAAAGGTTCCATTATTCACAGATCCGCCACAGGATCTCTCAGCGAGTTATCAAAGAATGGGGCTCCAGAAATCTAATGCCCCTAGAGCTCACACTAACAGCAGCCCCTCCTAAGGGAAAAGTCTCCACTTTGTATAGACTTGTAAAAGTCAAACCCGGAAGAGAAGGAGAGATATATGACCAACTGGGAAAAGGACCTGGGGCGCCCTCTGGACCCATCTGCGTGGAACAGGATATGGACAAGGCTTCACACAAGCACCCAATGCATCACCAACAGGGAGGCAGGGTAGAAGGTGTGCTACAGGTATTACATTACACCGGTGCAGCTGCATAAATCGGGCTCCTCCCTCTCCTCGAACTGCTGGAGAGGATGCCACCTGGAGGGATCACTCTTCCTCCTCCTCTGGGAATGCCCGAAAGCAGCAAGCTATTGGAGGGGTGTGCTGGACCATATCCAATCGATCACCGGACTCTCCATTCCCTGGACGCTGAGATTGTTCTGCTGGGTGACATGGGGGACAGGGATTTGCCTGTGTCGGGCAACATGGCCCGCCTATGTGCTCAACTGCTAACAACGGCCAAGATAACCCTCTCAAGACTTTGGAAGCATCCCGAGGGACCCTCCATACCACTATGGTGATCTAAGTGCTGGGACATTGTTACAGCGGAAAAGGTTACAGCACTCCATCTGGGTAACATAAACCTTTTCCAGAATACATGGGCCCCCTTCATGGACCACGCAGAACGCTATCCCGGACTCACACATAGGCCCCTGCTTACCTGTTGGTTGGACTGACCGGCATGGCTAGGAACTGCTGCCACGCAGGGATCACATCTCCCCAGGCAGGGAGAGACCCCCTCCCCCAGCTTCTGAACAACCCGAGCGCCCATGCAGATTATGAGTTGTGCTGTACTATGACTTGCAAATGCTGATGTCTGTTGTTTACCATGTTTAAAAACCCAATAAAATATCTATGTTGAATAAAAATAACTAAACCATCAATAAATACATTTAAATTTAAAAAAGTCATGTTGTAATTTTGCACTCCATATTTGAAGTTGTCGAAATGCTATTCCAGATGTGTGGAGTCATAACACTCAAGGATTAGCAACTAAAGGAACCAATCCACAGAGAAAATGCTAAGCCTTGTTTAAGGGGAGGAAAATAGATGCCCAATCGGAATTAATAGCCAATGAGCCAATCTCTCCAAATTTGGATATTTTGGGGTAGTGGTAAAAGATTTATAAGGAGATGCATGATGGGAAAAGAGGGAGAGCTGTTTTAAATCATCTGTGTGGGAACTGCTGGAAAGAAATTGCTGGCGAACCGAACATTTCCACGGAGGTGGAGGAAACTCGGGAAAGCGACTGAGGCTGGGATCCATAAAAGGAGAGGCACATAGAGGGAGTGATGCTGAAGGTTATCCATGACTCATGGAGTTTGTCCAGGCCCCTGTCCTTTACCATGAGGTCACCCATGAGGTGACGTATTTTCCTGAGCACAAAACCCAGAGCTGCTCAATGTAAGTAAACTTGTCCAAAGTATTTTGGGGGTCTTTTTTGAGATAATACCTTCCCCCTACTTAGAAGGTTGGGTACAGAAGTAGATAACTAGCATATTCTTACCAATTAATAATATAATGAATTCCCCTGTAGCCAAATAATAGAGGGTGATTTTGTTGAAGCTCGAAATCAACATTGCTTCAGTGTGGATGCAAAATATAGGGCCTCATTACACGGATGGCGGAAAACCATAGCGCTATTAGCGCCATGGTTCATGCCGGTAAATTACCGGCACCGCCTTGGCGGAAAGGGGAATTACTGCCCCATTCCAAGGTTGGCGGGGTGGTAATTCCCCCTTCCACCATTGCCCTTCCCCATTCCCATTTTTGTCCCATAGGGCTCAATGGGAATGGGGAAGGCGCTAATTACGGTACCGCAAATTGCGGTACCGTAATTAGCTCCCTGGGTCCCTTTGCGGGTTGGTTTTAAATGCCTGCAAAAAGCAGGCGTTAAATCCCCCAACCCGCAAAGGGACCTTGTAGTAAGGCGGTAAGGATTTACTGGTACCGGTATTTTACCGGTACCGGTAAATCCTTACCGCTATCCGTGTAATGAGGCCCCTAGTCTGTAAAAGTAATTGGGAACTCCTATTTTTCCTTTTGCCAAGACCACAATTTCCTAGGGTAGAGGGGTGCATAAAAACGAAATTCCCTACTGCTCCCAATTCCCCAGACCCCTGCCTTAAAGCAGAGTGGCTTCAATTGTAAACTGAATATCTGTCTTTGTGATGGGGCAGAAAAGTGCCTTGCCAAATTAAATAGAATGAAGTCCTTAATTTCAAAGCATACCCTCTACTGAGAGAAAGAAAGTTACTCCTGATAGAAGAGGGATTCTTCATTGCATAGTGGTGAAGGAAAAAAGGTTCCATCTACATAAAACGTGTTTTGCTTTTAAAGGTTTGCTGTACTGCAACACTGCTAGCATTGCTAAGTGCTCTGGGAGATCAAAATAAAGAGCGCTGCGTGTGTGAAATTTCTTTTACCAATAGAAACGTATGCAGGTTATTTAAATCAAACTTCATGCAAAGTATATTGTCAATTGCATGACCCGGTCATGTTTCAAGGTGCTGCATGATTCTTTGCATTAAGGCATTTCTGTGAGCGACAAAAGTATTTGAAGAGTGTATTTGACCTGTGTGCTTTTCTACATGAGACCTGAAATGAACATGTATGTATTTATTTATTTATTTTGGGATTTATAAAGCGCGCCAAACCCTGGGGCATCTGGGCGCTAGTTTACAAGTAAAAGTAGTTAGAAAGAGGTTACAAACATAGGTGGTACACACATGTTGCATGGGTCAATGTTTTAGTCAAGAATTGTGCTAGTTCCATTACTTTTGGAAGTCTTGGGAGAAACGCAAGGTTTTGAGGCCCTTGCGGAAGGACCAGAAGGAGGCATCTGATCTTAGAGCTGGAGGCATTGTTACATATATTACAGTTACATGTGCTATTGTGCAAGGGGTTCTCTGAGTTTTACTGAACACATAACAGCGGATTGGGGTCTCTTGTTTGTATTGATGCTTTGTTTTTGTGCCACGAAGTAAGGTGGCATGGCATGTGATTCTGTGCAGATATTAATGTTTCCATTTATAAATAAATGTATATTCTTTTATACACATCAGCCTGATTCTTGGCTTATCGATTGCTAAAGGATGAGGGACCGAGGTGGTGTTATATGGTTCACAGACAGGGCTAGATTGAATTATATCCATAGCTATATTGGTGTTTCACTTTTGATTGGAGGGGACAAACTCTCTGCATTAATTGTTGCTCTATAAACATATTTTCACCCTAACGTTCCTAGGAGGTTTGGGCAGGACAATCCCTGCTTAGCCAGAATCCCTCTGGCCAAGGCTGATGAGCAAGGGCCTGCCAGTTGAGCCGACAAATTGATCCGCTGTACCAGTGCCCATGCTGAGCATAGGGTGCATGTTGATCACGGCCCTCAAATCGAGGACCCACTGTCACCGAGACTGTGGAGCCGGAGCCTCAGTGGAGGCACAAGAGCCCGGGGCGCTCTCGCCCCGGGTACAAGTAAGGTGTGGGAAGTTTATCCTCAACAAATTCAAATCACAACACCAACCATCCCAAGACCTGCAATTCATTGTGGCATCCTTCTGGACGGAAATAAGTGAAGGTCCTGCTTCCGATGGGCAGGGCTCACAAACTACAGCCAGCCCTAAGCCCATTTTGTGGCCTCCCAACAGTTTTCAGCGCAAGTCTTTCTACATGTCCTGGGGAATATGACCTCCTGTATGTTCCTGGTTCCCTGCACTCGCCTGCACCTAAGACCTCTCCAGATCCACCGCCACAAGTTCTGGATTTTGATGCCAGGATCCCAGCACTCCTATCCCTCCGCAGTCAATGCCAATGGTGGTTGCAGTTGCCCAACCTCTTAAAGGGATTTCCACTAGAATCTATTCTGACCATTGTTATCACCAGTGCCAGCAAGACAAGTTGGGGGTGGTGGTGCAAGGTCAAGCCCTCAAGAGCTTTGGTTGGATCAGGAGGCACTCCGCTCCTCCAACTATAGGGAGTTGGCAGCTGCAGCCAGAGCACACCAGGTGTTTGCACCGCTTCTCAGGGGGAAATCGGTCCTCCTCCAGATGGACATTACCACCACAGACCTTAATACCTTCATCAAGCGCTATTACCATAATTTACACCACACCATCAGGAAGCTGGTACTTTTGGTACAGGGGCATTGATTCTGGCACTATCGTGAACATGGACAGGGGTTCTGTGGTCTATACGTCTTGTATACATTCGGTGATAGTGGATGTGAATTTCACCATCGCTTGTTTGGTATTTTCTATTTTAGGCCCATCCATTACCTGGAGTTGGTATACCTCATAAATAAGTACAGAGACGAGGAAGAGCGACGTGGAGGTAATGATACGATTACTTCCCGGTAATCTTCATTACTCCTGGTCCTACTCTTCCTCGTCCCTGTATGCACGTCCCACCTCTCCCTCTCCACTAGTAATATGAGATGGGCCTCCTAAGGCAATGTCAAGTAACTGATGAATGTCGGACCAGGGGCACTATATGCCCTGAAGGGAGGAGGCATGGCCAGGAAAAGGAAAGTTAAAAGTGAAGAAGGGTTCTTGAGAAGAGGTAAGGTTACCTCATTCGTAAGTACTGGGATGAGGAAGAGTAGGACTAGAAGTAATGGAGACTACCGGTAAGTAATCCGATCGTTCGTCGTTCACCATCCATATTCGATAAAAAAAAGTGCAACACTGCCTTCTGGGAGTTGGATTATGTGCAAGGCGGCGGAGGAGATATTTTTGCCACGATACAATGAAAAGAAAATGAAATAGACAACATCTTTACCCCAAATTACGAATTTTCTGGAAGGATCTAGTAACTTTCCAAGAACGGAGGGCGAAGAGAAAATACCTATCGCAAAATGCATAGTGTAAAAGTAAAGAGAAAATAACAAAAAAATCACCTTGCTTCATAATTCAAAATAAGACACGAAGACTTGAAAAAACTAGGGACTTGGCCTTCATGTTTACAAAGTGCTGATTGTGGGAAAGCAAGGGCCTGTGTCTTTATGTTTGTATCTTGTCAAATGAAGTGTAGCCATTCAAGGACAACAAGAAATCCAACAGCCTTGGGGGGATGGAATGAAAAAAAGACCAGGGGCGCCCTCTAGTGGTTTATATAATGATGACACTAGTGTTTGTCAACATATTCTATATCGTGTTGCATGTTAAAACAATTACTGCAAAGCACAGAACATGTCATTTGCAGCAGACAACGATCTTTATTCCTGCCTGCACAATACCCTCATACCCTACACGGTCTCCATCTTTACCACTCCTCCATAGTATTGCTCCAAAGTGTCTGTTCACTCTTCCATTTTTTGCTATTTTTGCTTACGTTTGTTTTTGCAGAGCACAATACTTCAGGTGTGGCCTCCAGAACTGAGCCCCACACTCCACTTGAAGCCTCCACCACTGGACTCATCACTACAGATGTGGACTCCAGAACTGGACACAATACTCCACGCAAAGATGCTGGCTCTGGACACAGCAAAAGCCATTTTGGACTGGACATAAACCTCAAAGTAACATCTCCAGACTCGCACATAATACTCCACATTTGGCAGAAAGATCCCGTTATGTTGAAAGAGAGGCCACA